>NC_090321.1:138352472-139641833 GCF_040869045.1 Eurosta solidaginis
CCTTATGGTCCACCCCTGTTGAAACGGCAAGTTTCCTTGGACTCCCGTTAGAGGATATTGATGACAATTTGTGATCGGTCGCGGCTATTAGGTGGGGCGAGCATTGCTACAACAACAACAACAGGATGGAAAATTGGTATATTTGGACTCTGTAATAAATAGATATGGCAATCAACTAAAATTAAAATGGTATAAGAAGCCGACGTCACCAGAACGAATCATCAACTTCAATTCCAAGCACCCGAAGTCGATGATAATAAATACGGCAACGGGCTGTATACGAAGGATGAGGCAGACTTCAGATGAAATTTACCATAAAGAAATAGAGAAGGAAATAATGGATTTATTAAGGAACAAAGACTTTCCAGTTAAAATAATCAAAACATTGTTAAGGAAATATAAAAATAATAACAGTCAAAATATACCAAGAAACCCCATGATCTATAAGTCGGTATCATATATACCCAAATTATCAGAGCGGCTAACTGCATCGGAATGTTATGACAAAGAAAATATAAAAATAGCACACAAACCAACGAATACTTTAAAAAAAATTTTCAATCAAACAAAATCAGCGGTACCGTTAATAGAAAAATACAATGTAATACAAAATGTATGCCCCGCTTGCAACGTGTCCCCACATGACACCAACCATCTCTTCAATTGTAATGTGGAACCAACGCCTCTAACACCCCTTTCCTTATGGTCCACCCCTGTTGAAACGGCAAGTTTCCTTGGACTCCCGTTAGAGGATATTGATGACAATTTGTGATCGGTCGCGGCTATTAGGTGGGGCGAGCATTGCTACAACAACAACAACAGGATGGAAAATTGGTATATTTGGACTCTGTAATAAATAGATATGGCAATCAACTAAAATTAAAATGGTATAAGAAGCCGACGTCACCAGAACGAATCATCAACTTCAATTCCAAGCACCCGAAGTCGATGATAATAAATACGGCAACGGGCTGTATACGAAGGATGAGGCAGACTTCAGATGAAATTTACCATAAAGAAATAGAGAAGGAAATAATGGATTTATTAAGGAACAAAGACTTTCCAGTTAAAATAATCAAAACATTGTTAAGGAAATATAAAAGTAATAACAGTCAAAATATACCAAGAAACCCCATGATCTATAAGTCGGTATCATATATACCCAAATTATCAGAGCGGCTAACTGCATCGGAATGTTAAGACAAAGAAAAAATAAAAATAGCACACAAACCAACGAATACTTTAAAAAAATTTTTCAATCAAACAAAATCAGCGGTACCGTTAATAGAAAAATGCAATGTGGTGTATGAAATTCCATGCAACGGTAATAACGACGAATCTTGTCAAAGTATATACGTAGGAACAACAAAGTCCAAACTAAAAACTAGGATATCACAACATAAATCCGATTATAAATATTGTCACCAAACTAACAACCACAAAACAGCACTATGGCCCACTGTGCAAACAGCCGGCACGAGCCAGATTTCAACAACACAAAGATCTTACAACAAGAGCAACAATACAGCAAGCGCTTCACTCTCGAGATGTTGCGTATTATAAATACTCCAACTAATAGACGATTAAACTATAAAACGGACTCCGATCATCATTCCGCTCACTTATACAAACATTTACTGACAAACAGACAGTACACAACTCCACTTCACGCAGTGCAGACGTGTAAATAAAATGTATGTAAACAGAATTTTTTGTTTTAATGTTGATTTTTATTATATGTTAAAATTTAAATATATTTGTTAAAAATGTGATTTTAATTATAATTTCAATGTTTTATGTTTGTCAACAGTCTGCCCTGAAGACGGTTACCGGTGTGTAGCCGAAATATATTGGTGATAAACAAAACCATATATGTTTTATTTAACATTGACCTAAAGCCGGCAAAATAATTATTGTTTAAACCAAAATGGTCGCTAAATACATTAATTTAGTTTATATTAATATATATTGTGATTGTTGGAAAGAGGATGAATTGGTTAATTAATAAGATCCTTTAAAACAATAAAAAAGACCTCATGAAAATGTGTAGAAGCAATTTAAAATTACCCCTCAAATGGGACACTACAAATAAATTTCGCAGAAAGTATGAAATGACGTCTCTTATTATATCTATCCTCTCTGGTACAACGAAATGAGCTCCGACGTCGGCGGCGGTGTTGGCAGCGGTATGAACGTTGACGGCAGCGTGGCTAACGGGATCATCAGCTTCTATTCTGAGGTTCTTAGTATACGCACACAACTACCCGTTGCTATGGTAACCATCAAGCAAATTTGTGCGTTGCCCGGCAGCTTAAAAATTTCATCGATTGCTGCGGTGTATGTATTTTGGTGTACAGCGAAAATATTTTCAATGTCGGCGGAATGGTTAGCAACAGCGTTAAAGGCGGCTTCAACTCCAACTGCTTGAAAAACGCTGTCCTTCGATTTTGCATCATCGTTATCCCAAAGCAAATGTCATGAAAATTCCTCGGCTTTTTTGCAATTTCGTGCGAAAATCTTTCGTGGGTCTGCTACCGTAGCTTTTGCTTCTACCTCAATGTCAGCAGCTTCTTCTCCCAATACAACTGCTTCTTTTATTCTTTTCGTTTCTCTTCCTTCTTTGCTTATTACATTAGGTTG
The DNA here is from genome assembly GCF_040869045.1 of Eurosta solidaginis. Lineage (NCBI taxonomy): Eukaryota > Metazoa > Arthropoda > Insecta > Diptera > Tephritidae > Eurosta > Eurosta solidaginis. The sequence continues at coordinate 138,355,113 of NC_090321.1, forward strand.
CCATATCGGCACAACTTAAATATATCAGAGCTAATATACTATGAGCGTATTGACGTAGAATATATCAAATATACACGTAGAATAATTACATTGTTAGCGCGTATACGTATTATACTACAATAGTTTGTAATTACATTCAATTAACGTAGGCTATATAGGTAGTTGTTGCTTTATAGACAGGAAAGAAAATTGACTCTCAATACAAATTGCTCAAGTAAGATAAAATTCAACCTTCCAAAGCAAATAGGCAGATAGACTAATGGCCCTTCTCAATCACTCGGGCTCTACATTTATATCCCGTCAATGACTGTCAAAACATCAGCTGAAAAAAACTGTAGTCCGATGGAGCCATTCAATCTCTTTGTGGGGAGGGAAATTAATAACTCTGAAGAGTTTATATTAATGGAACATTTTTTTTTATGGTAGAGATGAAGGAAAACGGGGAAGGTGACTCAGGTGAATAGAAAAAGCCTGAATCGCTGTAGGACGATGCTCCAACGGAATCGCCGATAGACCTATGTACTTTGATGTACTTAAATTTAAATGACTTAAACTCTCGTATCTGTTTTTGTTGTTATATTATTGACATAAAATATCCACGATTACTTTTTAGGGGTGGATGTGTGTTGGGCCGCCCTCCCCCGCCAAGGTTGATGTCTACAACAATCGCTGAATGCTCGCTTTATGTAAAGCACTCGTTGATTTTCCACACCGCCAACCTGTAGAAATTGGCGCTGACAAACGTTATGTCGATTACGGAGCCGAACCAGTTTCTCGAGGAGGGGTGTTGCACACCCATGTTAAAGAGCGCTACATCAAGGCGTGCAAATGCTTCGAGCAGAGTCCTCCCTTGGTGTGATTTACTATGTGAGCCCCACTCTATAGCCAATGCATTGAAGTCCCCGTGATGACAAAACGCTCCCGCGAAGTCGAATCAATGGCTATTTTCCCAACGATTTCTGCGAACGCGTCCAGCGGCTAGGTAGTATATAGCAACTGTAAACATAAATGCCATCTATTTTACCGCATACGTATCTTCGTTCCTTGAGTACTAATTCTGCATATAGGGGATTCGGTCTGCAGGATCAAATCGCAGCCTTGCTCAATTCATCTTGTATCCAATTCGCAGTCTTCGCTCTGTAGGGCTCAGTAAGCATGGCTATGTCAGTCTTCAACTCCAAAACAGTTTGTGTCAGAAGGTCATGGACTTCTTCACAATGGTTAAGATTAAGTTGCGATAATCTCAAAAAAGTCCTAATTTCTGGACCGCTTCTTTATACACTGGGCACGTATAGCCACCAGTGTGATGGTCTGTGCCGCTGAGGTCTCTTTTAGCGCACAATAACCACTTAGGCGCGTTAGTGCATTATTTCGTCGCGTGCCCTTGGCCCCCGCACTTAAAGCAAACGCTTTTGTGATCGGATTGGATACCGCAGTTTCTTGCTCTGTTTCCGAATTTGGAGACACTAAAGCATCGGTTCGGCTGAACTTTCGTTCGTACTCGACAATAAACCCATCCGATTCGAACTTTACCGCCACTCGTAAGTTCCCGAACTAAGTCAGTGGGTAAAGAAATAGTCGCAGTCTGCATACCGCCGTATGCTTTACGCAAATATCGGACACTAGACGGCTTCCCATTGAAGCTTGCGAGTTGTGTGTTCAGCGCCAGACAGGTCTCTTCTACCGTTATTATTTCATCTATATCGCGTGTTTCACACACAGGTTGATGGCTAATATGTGTGAAGTGAGCGCGAATCATTACTTCACTAGCTGACAACCACTGTCTTAGACCGTTGATTGAAGCTCCAATTGACGCAAAACGCACCATGGGGTGATTTAAAGTTTATTATTTGAATAAATGGAAGAAATAAATATGGAAATAACGAACGAGTTTTTATGGCTCGATTCTAGACATTTTCAATGAAAATGTGCCACGCCTTAACCTGAAGTTATTTGCCCAACATTTTGGAATTGTGTTACCTACATACAAAGGAAACATTTGGGGGGGCGGTACAGCATTTTCTTAAGCGTTTAATTTTTTTCATACAAACTATGTCCAGTCTAATATACATGCATATATTGATACAATCACAGCAGACCAAATGCTCGAAATCCGATAAACATTGGAGAACGATCGGAATGTAAGTCATAATTAGCTCAGTTTGCGGTAGGAAGTAACGCCTTTTTTGAATTTGTTAGGAATAGCGTATGCGAGTCGTAGGCAATTTTTTTTGCAATTCTTTAGAGCCGTTTGTTCCTCTATATCAAATATAATGAGTCAGTTTTATAAAAGAATTGTGGACAATTTTGAACAGTAACAAAAACTTTTTTTAACAATTTTTTCTTCAGATGGAATGAACTTCTTATGAAATGGAATTAAAAAATTTGTCACATTATTTTGTGTATTCACTGCTCGTTGTTGAAGTGCGTGCATAATTAGCCTTGAATTAAAGATATACATACATATGTAGATTTTCTAGAAATTTCCATCAAGAACGGAAAATGCATATTAACTAATAAATCACATCTAAAAAGACGAGCAAATTTGCAGTTGCATTAATTGAAAAAAGACAATTTTGTGTTGTTTTAAGACAGCGGTCTAAGCCTGCAGTGTGAATTATTATTTTGTTCCAATCAACAATTGAGAATCGATTCCATTCATAATTGCAGCTAAGTAGACAACTTTGTTTTCTTAAGACTGTATGTTTGCGAAATGAATCGTCAATTCAAGTTCAATTTGGTTTCTTAGCGAGGGCTTTGAGCTTGCAGCTTGATCAAATTATTAAAGTCAATATTGTTTACAGTTACGGTTAGGTTGATGTATGGAGGCTGTCAATAACTTTCATACATACTGGTTTTTAGCAAAATTCATGTTTCCGAAATGCCTCGAAAAGCTCGTAATCCGCGCAATCTTAAGCAGTCCATATACCTTTTGTGAGCGTGGATGTGGAGAATGAGCTTCGAAATCTCTGGAAAGGCAAAGTATTCCGTTTGAACTCCTTTGCACATCACTTGAGCCCAAATTCGATTTTCACATGCGCTTTCATTGCTTACGCATATATTTAAGTATGAGTTTGTAAAATACATAAATATGTGCATTCGTTATTTATAATTACTTTTAAACATATCATTTCAAAGACATTTTAAAGTTCCAGGGTGTTGACATCGGCTTTCCATCAGAGAGCTTGCCCTACAGCTGCTTCAAGTTTTGCAGGGTAATTGTCGGACTGCCTACTGAGTTTGGAAGAGGAGTTCTCCCTTAGAAGTCTTGCGGATCTTGTGAACTATTGTGTTCATTTCTTTCAATGACTTCATTTTTGACCACATTTAGGATGTCTGAGTATGAGCAATCGCCGGTCTCTGCTTTGGGAGCTTATGCCTTTTAACAGTCGCCCAAGCTCCTTCCTCATGACTTCTGAGGCCTTTTGTGTGTTCTTTTTCTTCTTTGTGATGGCGTACCCCCGGAGGTGCACTCACGGCCTCGGTTTGCACTTTTCTGTTGCACGCTTTGTGCCAAGGATGGGGTAGTCTCTTGCTTCACTTCCCAGCAAGACTTATTCGTCCTCTTTAGCGCATCTGTGGCTTGTTCATAGGATATCGCAATAGCCTCGACCAAATCCCCAAGATTTTGGTTTATGGTGCGTTTCCCACTTCCTACAACTTCATTCATCTCCTTTATAAGCCTTATGAGGCACTGGAAAGCATTTTCTTTGTCTGCTTCGCCTTTGGCCACTGACTCTGATTCGCGCATTCCATGCGAAGGCACACTAATGGGTGGAGCGGAACGTGGGGCGACTGCGCAAGTCTTGACCGCCTGGCGAATGGATCAATATTGCGATCCTCGCTTATTTCAACCGGGACAGTTGATGGTGTTCTCATCTTAGTTTTCTTCATTTTCTTTTTCCCAGCCAGCATTTTTTGAAAAGTCTGATCACAAAATATTCAAGATGATTAAAAACCTTCAAATTTAAAAGCATTTTCTGTTCGAAACTTAATGTATCGTCGGGAGAAAAATGTACCCCAAATGCAATTATTCTTGAATAATCATTTATGATTCATATTTCGAAACGCTTTTTATTCATATTTGATATCATTGTAATTCGAGCTTTAATTGTTTTAAAGTAATATTTGACTGCTTTTCACAATAATTTTCTGATCATATTCGTGAACATATTTCAATCGTTTTGGTGGAGATTTTTGAATAATTTTTGAATGCGATTATCATGCATTTATTCTTCATATCTTATTCAAAATACGATACTACAAAAAAACAGGTAACCCGCAATCAAACGACCGATATACACCTGCGACTGCAACATCCAACATCATTTATGATCGTCAACATCTTAAAATACGACACCATACGGGATGTTGAAGCCGTATCCAGGTATGTCAAGATAGTTTCACTTACCTTGGGTTCAAATAGTTCACAACCTTTGTATTGTCTAACCATTATGTATTTTCTGGGACAAATGGTGCGGGACATCTTCGGTTACGAGCAGCATTTGCATTATGTTGTTTTGAAGAATATCTTAATAATACACTTTTTATATACATATTTTTTCTGAACTTCATGATTGAAAAAATGTGTGTATGTGAAAAAATAAGATTCTCAATGAAAAGTAAAATTTTAACAAATATAAAATTCATTATTCAGTCAACAAATATAGTCAGAAAAGATTCAGAAAGCTGAATTAAAAATGAGTATAATTATTGCGGCCACCGTGGTGTGATGGTAGCGTGCTCCGCCTACCACACCGTATGCGCTGGGTTCAAACCCCGGGCAAAGCAACATCAACATTTTAGAAATAAGGTTTTTCAATTAGAAGAAAATTTTTCTAAGCGGGGTCACTCCTCGGCGGTGTCTGGCAAGCGCTCCGAGTGTATTTCTGCCATGAATAGCTCTCAGTGAAAACTCATCTGCCTTGCAGATGCCGTTCGGAGTCGGCATAAAACATGTAGGTCCCGTCCGGCCAATTTGTAGGGAAAATCAAGAGGACCACGACGCAAATTGGAAGAGAAGCTCGGCCTTAGATCTCTTCGGAGGTTATCGCGCCTTACATTTATTTTTTATTATATAAATTTTTGATCACCTAAAGTAAACACATTTGATTCAAATATGATTCCAAAATGTGATTGAAAAACTTTATTCAGTTTTTGATCATCATGATTTGTTGATTTTTATGAAATATTAAAATTTAATCATCAAAGGATTTCAAAAATTAATCCAAAAAGTGGTCGAAAAATGCTTTTCAGTTTTTGATCATCAGAAGTATTCATATTTGATTATTTCTTTTGTTCAATTATATGATAACTCATTATTTAGCTGAAACAGCAATCAAATTGTATTGATATCTAGGGAAATTCAAAATTGAATCACCTAAATGCTGTGTGGATTCAGTTATACATATAAGCTTATGTTGTATTTGTACTTACATTTTTCATTGTATTTCTCCTTTTCTTTTATTAGTTTGCAATAAGTATTATTTTATTGTAAATTTTGTAGGCGTGGCTGAATGCATCGAAACAGCTGTCGCCTTGTCCGTCCTGATGTCACGTTGTTCAAACTTTTTTCCAAATTATTAAATAGATTAAAATGAATTAGGCCATTTTCATTTAGGGCCATTTTCTCAAGTAAACTTTAAGGTTTATCTGTCCGTTAAAAGCATCTTTGTGAACAAAATTCGTGTTTGTAGGGCAGATAAATTTAAATTTATTGGAAATGAGGTTGGTTAAATATGAATTTATTTGTATTACGGAGTGTGTATGTCTGTTGTTCTAAATTTACTTACATGTGTTAATGATATATGCTTTTGATTATAAACTGGAGAAAAAGTGTACATAATTAATATAAATAATAAATTGACTATTGTTTTAAACCAATTAATATAAATTTTTAAGTTATGTAACATTAGTATTCTAAATGGAATTATTTTGACTGAAGACTGAAGAAAAAAACTTCTTTTATATGTATATAATTTTTTTTATTGGGTACACATTCCCTTAGTTAATTATACATGAATTTTCTTTTGTATATGATAGTTTGCTGTTTATAATGATTGAAATTTACAATTTGTATGTATAAATATGTTTTTACTAACACACTCACTTATATGAGGCACACATGATTTTATCTTTAAATCATTCATTTTACATACATCTTTACATAGTATGTGTATTACTACTAAAATAAAATTAGTTATTGTAAAACTGATATCTTTTTCAGTCATATGTTTTTTGTCTTTATAGCAATACGTCCTCGCTAACATACATACATGTTCAGCAGAGCGTGAGGGATGTGATTGTAATCTTGATTTGCTTATTGGTTGACTTGACTGGCTTTATGGTGTGCTAAGTGTCTTAAAATATATTTGTTATTTCTTTTGTTTGTATAATTAGTTGGAAGTGCATTTCAATCTCGATTTGTTGCATTGCCAAGTGTTGTTTGCGTAGTGCGTCGTTTATCATTAATAATGTATATGGCAGTTAGGAAAAAGAAGACAGCACTTAAAAATTCAATAAAACTTGTCGAAAATAATGAATATTGTAACGCTTTAAATTTAGTTATATCGGTATCCTGGAAATTTGCAGTCTTCAAGTAAATATCTTCACTATTATATGATAAGACACTTGCATCCGTAATAACATCTGTGACATTTTGATGTATAAAATTGGTAGTATATGCAAATAAATCACTAAAAGACTCAGATAAATTTAGGTCCGTTGGTACGATCGCCAATATAGAAATTAAAATATTTCTATTTAATATTTCAAAAAACAATCATATATATTATTTCTAATTGCTGTTTTTATGTACGGCCCCTTTTTCGCTCTTATATGGTATCCAAATCTATAAATAAAGTTTTGGTTGTAAAGATGGAGATTCGAGCTATTAGCGAGCTTTGGGCAATTTTGGTCGCAGAGCTTTTGTTTAGCTATATTTTATTAAAATAATTTGTTAAAAATAAACAATAAAAGAAATCTATTTCTACTATGGCACTATTGTGAATATTTGCACTGCATTACCGGCAGCGGCTATCATACGCCAGATGGCAGCGTAAGCTGTAAGTTTTAATTGATTGATATAACAGCTGATTTCTGTTGATATTTGAAAAGAGACTTTTATATTGGTGGCGCAAGATGCGCGCGGGTCCGGCTTGTTAAACTTTATTTCCATAAGAAATTTTTCTTTAACTAAAAATATTTTCATTTTTTGATAATTAAAAATAAACAATCTAATAATAATAAATTTTAAAATATAACAAGCATATTTATTACAAGTAAATAACTCTACAGAAACCTGCCAACAACAAAAAAAGCATAACTTTGACACATGATAATATACGAAGTATGTACTGTGCAAAGAATAAAACTTGCCAAGAAGGCAATTGAGATAAGTTTACATCAATTAAGGCATAACGTGGCTGAATGCGTTTGCAACATTTAGATTAGACAATTAGATTCCTTATTACTTGTTCTCAGTAATTACAGAACTTGTCATAGCAGCAGTAATAATAAATCGTGTTGAAGACATGATCCAATTTTCGGACTAAGTCCGTTTCCCTCCGTCTGGCAACACCCGTCCAGTGCGATCAAGCGCAAGTGCAGCTCAGCTGTGCCGATAAACGCCGCCGCCGCCGCCGATTTTTATCGTTTTTTTTACGCCGCCGACGAATGTTAAAAATATAGGCGCGGCGGCGGCTTCCGGCGCGGTACTATATTTTGTACTCATTTAAGACTGTCTAAGACATTTATTGTTCATGTCGAAAATTGGACGGATATGGTCGAAAGGGGTATCAACGGATGCGCATCACTGCCAGTTATAAGAATTCAAAACACTAAAAGAAAAATTCAAGGTTCGAAACGAGCTCAAGGCCAGAACAATAATTTTTTGTAATAATTATTGTTTTTTTAATTTTTCTATAATTGAAAAAATTTATTTTGTTTTTGGAATAGTAAGTAGAAAATTTTTCAAACAAACTGCCATAGCTGCGCAGATAGATCCATTTCGAAGGGTGCTAAGCCTTCATCATCAGTACGCCAACGGTGGTTTGTTTGACTGACAAACTGCTACTTCTATTCCTTCTTACCATCCATATTTATTCAGCCTTGCGTCATCTGTTGCAAGACACTGATAATGTTGGATTTGTTTATTGTCAATTACTTTGTTTGACATTTCCCAAGTGCTCATGGTTTATTAAAAAAACAATTCTAAAAGAAAAATTGTATAAACCCAGAAGCTTAGACCTTGATACATATTTTTATTGAGAAATAGTAAAAATTATTTTAGTGAAACGAAAATTGCTGGAAATTGGAAAAAAATACCTAGATGTACACATATGCTCGTTAGGGTATGTCGATATGAAACCCGGTTACTAAAAGTGGCATAACTTGTTTAAATTAGGTTTTACCAAAAAATTTTATATATAATATAATATAATATAAATTATGGAAAAAGATTACGGAATACGAAAATGTACATTTAAAGTCCTAAGTCCCAGTTTTTTAATATCGGTCCACTGTGCGGCGGGAGGGCGATAATTTAGCTTAGACCTTGATACATATTTTTATTGAGAAATAGTAAAAATTTGTTTAGTGAAGCGAAAATTGCTGGAAATTGGAAAAAATACCTAGATGTACACATTTTATTTTAAAAATGTATGCAAAATTCGCGAAAACTCGACGAATCTTAAAGGTTATACAGAGTCAATAGTTGGTCATGAAATCAAAGTGACGCTTATATTTACTTGCTATAAAAAAGGTTACAAAGAGTTGATAGTAGGCCATGAAACAAAAGTTAAGAAAATTATTGAAGAAAACAAATATACTATCACTCAAAAATGAGTGCCGTTCAATTCGAAATCGACAATTTAACGGAAACAAAATGTGAAAAAGTTAAATTCAGTCACTCATTAGTACTAACCATGATTGATGGAAAAGCTTTATCAATTTTGAGTGATACATCCACGCAGCGTTGTGACATATGTAAAGAGATGAATGACCTCACTTTAATTTTTAACATAGACGTTGATACTAACATTTACAATTATGGGATGTGAACTCTGCATGCCAGAATTCGGTTTATGTAGTGTATTCTTCATATATCTTACCGATTAAAATTTAAATCATGGATAGCGAAAGGAGATAATAAATCTAAATTGGAAGAAAAGCGGAGAGCAGAACAGGATTCTTTCACAAATCAGACTGGTTTATTGGTAGACGTGGTAAAGCAAGGACGCAGTACAACGAATGATGGAAATACCGCTAGAAGATTTTTCGCTGACATTAAAACCACCGCCTCTATAACTGGTGTTAATGAAAATCTCATTCAAAGATTCTCTACAATATTAGGGACACTTTCATGTGGCTGTCCAATAGATGTACAAAAGTTCAACATGTACGCCAGAGAAACCATTCGAGTTTACGTCGAACTATATGAATGGTATTACATGCCTTCAAGTGTGCATAAAATTTTAGTACACGGAGCTTCAATAATAGAGCATTTTGGTTCCATTCCTATTGGAAAGTTGTCCGAAGAAGCCGCTGAATCCAGAAATAAGGATTTTAGAGCATATCGTCGGGACCATGCAAGAAAAATTAGCAGCAAAGCCACAAATGAGGGTATTTTAAATAATTAGTTAGATACTTCTGACCCATTTATTTCATCGAGAAGATCGGAATTACCTAGTAAGCATGAGGAAATATCCGAAGAAGTGAAATCTCTACTACTCCTACCGCAAAACCTCGGCTATGATACAGAAAACTAAATATTTTAGTTTCTCAGTTTTAATTGGGTACAAATATACATGCTAATATGAAACGCAACATTTACGTAAAATAATAAAAAATTTTTTTTTAGTTGTTTTTTTTTCTGGTCATATACCTATATGTATATTTGGAGATTCCATTGACTATTGACCGATCGAATAATTTTTGCTTTTAATTACTATTTTGGTACTAACGAATAAGTTGGAACAGTAAGCATCATATAAACAAAAAAAAAAAAAAACTAACGAACAAGCTGGAATAGCTAAATTTTTTATTTGAACTTTTTTGGATTGTTAAATGTAAATTCAATATAAAAAAATTAAATGTATAAAATGAATTATCAAATATTTTTGTTTTTAAATACTACCCAGCATTAAAAAGTGATTCGCAATACTAAAATAAAAAAAAAAAATATATATTTCTGTTTTAAAATTCTACCCAAAATTAAAGAGTGATTCGCAATACTAAAATAAGAAAAAAAAAACGCGAACCTTCTCGAACCATGAAAACGAGTACATTGCATAGTATATAACCCTAACTATATAAATAAATTAATCAAGGTTTGAGAAAATATGAGGAAACTGAGTTAACGGTAAAAATGTGGTTTTTCCCATGCATAAATTTTTTTAATTTGCTATAACTTCTTGTTTAAGACTTTCCGAAAAAATACTCATATATAAAAACATCATGTAATGAGATTTAAAATTATTAACTAATATTGGGGGGAGCATGTTGAATGTTGTTCCAATTTTTGGACTAAGTCCGTCCCCCTGCGTCTGATAACACCCGGCCAGTGCGGCCAAGCGCAAGTACAGCGCAGATGTGCTTGCCGACCACCACCGCGCATACGCTTATTTAGTTAACATTAAACTACCCGCCCAAACGCATCGATCGTGCCCGCTCGTTCGTCAACGATAAATAAATTATCGCCCTCCCGCCGTCGCGCAGTTTTTTTAATATTTATATACCTTCTTGTAAATTTAAATAATAAAAATAATATAATGAATTTAAATAATAAAAATATTAATTCAAAGTTAACAATCACTCGTCCCGCTCTTGTTATTTGAAAGGTGCATAGGGCATTACTGGCTTGGACTGTACCCTGATCCACTCAAACGGGTACTGCTAGCGCTCCGAAATAATGTACCCAGTTTCAGCGACCATTTATGCTAACAATTGTGCAAGAGGTCCACCTTGGATTTCTGGTATTATCCAGGGTAGAAGCGGCAACATGATGTATCGTGTGAGAACGGGCCAGGGTACACTTCGTTGTCACGGAGGAATTGATGCATTTGAATGCAACACTGATAAATATATGTAAATGTAGCACTGGATTTTGACGTTTATCAATGCATATGACGTGGCCGTCAGTGGTCGACATCTGCCTGCGCACTATAACTTACTTTTGTCTCGTTAATAACATAAAATAAAACAGTAATTAAATTTGTATGTTTAGTTTTCAATAACAAATGAATGCAAAATTATAACACCTTAAAGCATACATTAACTATGTGCAAAATATAAACCGTTCAAGAGCAGTGGTTTAACTTTTAAAGAAGCAATCTATGTTGCGAATGGCATTTCAGGCGAGCAGTGAAATTGTAACACAGAACAAATACTGTCACAAAATTTAAGATCAAATACAAATAATTACCTTTTTGAGATAAAAAGTAAGTTTGAACTATTTATTGATTATATATTTAGCCGGAAGAGACAAAGAAATTTTTATTATAACTTCTAGTGGGACGAAGTGTGCACTGCACTCACGAAAACCGTGAAATTGTTAAAGGCCTTATTAAATATAGGAAAACATACAAAGAAGTGGATAAAGCTGTTGATTGCTTGGCTGGGATGATACGAAACGCGATTACTTATCAAATAACGCTGAAAAGTCGGGAAAGCAGGCATGAACTATCAAAAACCATACGCGAAATTATTAAAGTTTGGAAGAATTATCCCATATACCATGAAGTGTGCATACCGTAAGGAGACGGTCCCGAGAACATAACCTCAATGCTAGGAGTCAACGTAAGGACCCGCTTAAAGAAAACATTTGGTACGTAGACTAGACTTTGCCAAAAAACACCTGGATTGGCCTATTTCGAAGTGGAGGAACATTTTGTGAACGGATGAGTCAAAGGTTGTTTTGTACCGTGGTAAAGCCTCTCGGCAGTTTGTTAGACGCCAACCAAATATGGAATATCATCTGAGATACATTGCAAAGATTTCTTTTTTCATATCAGCGGGATGTTTTTCATATCATGGTGTGGGGCAAATATTTTGTATAAAAACTATTATATACCAAAATAAAAGATGTTATGCTCCCATTCGCCGAAAAAGAAATACCACTCGAATGGGTACTACAGCAAGATAACAACGCGAAGCATACAAGCAGGTTGGCAGAGTTGCGGTTTCGGGGCAATGGAATTGAGGACATGGAGTGGCAGGCTCAATCTCCTGACCTCAATCCCATAGGCTGACCTTGAAATAGATGTATAGGATGCATCCCAAAACCCCAGCCACGGTCTTTGGGATGTAGTGCTCATCGCATGACAGCCAATACCAAAGGAAAGATGTCAACATCACATAGACTATGAGAACCCATGTGCAGCAGTGATTTAAAATAACGGCCATGCTACCAAATACTTAATACCTACGCTAATTTTAGTATTAATATTAACGATTTAATACATATTTAAGAGGTTTTGTTGCTACTGTTTTGCTGCTCGCGGTAATTTGCATGAAAACACATATTTCTTGGACTTATTTTTGTTAGTGCCTATGTATAAAAACTCTTTCCCTACATTTATTTATGAAATTGTCCTTGAGTTTTGCAATAAAATGAATGCCACTAATATTTTGGTTTTCTAGTAATTTAAAAAAATGTTAGCCGGAGGTGCACACTACTATTTCAGTACTCGCAGCTGTATATAAAATTAAGATTATTAGAAAAGCTGCCTTAATTATAAATTTCAAACAAATCGCTCCATCCTGGTACACTTATCGCAAAGAAAGTGTGCCAAATATTAAGCTTCTCGAAGAGGAATCCATGTACTAAATGCACACCAAATAGAATTTTTTTCGAAAAGGTCTTCCACTGGTACACTTCCCGGGAAGAAAAGTTTCTAAAATATTAAGCTTAATAAAGAGGTACCCCCAGTGTTTAAAAAACTGCAGTCGGAATAGTAAAAGTCACCAAAATTTCGATTTTCATAGACTTTACTGTTCGTCGACTTATTAGTACGAACACTTGCTTGTGCTTGCGCTTTTGAGAAAAAACGACAGTCTCAGTTCTAGCACAAGCAAAAAACGAAAAGTGGAAGAAATGAAATGCTGTAAACAGTCGCGCCTTCGTATATTTAATTATTGATATTACTGCGGCTTTCCTCAGTGCCTACATTCGCTATAAAATCAATGGTCTTGATTTTAAAAGTCGCAAAAATTAACAGTCTCAAAAAGCAGCAGTCGTGAAACATGAAAATCAACGCTTTTTGCAAACTGCAAGCGACTGATATTTTGCGTTTGGTTATGATTTTTGTTTCTAAGACGATGTGATACAGCGTTGTACGTAGGTTAATATTGCTGCTAAAAGAACATATTTAAAAATTTAGTATAATTTTGTGCGGTAAGCTAATCATCAAAAAATTATCAAAAATTTCAAAAATAGCAACTACACTATGCAAATTTTTATGCGCAGAGGCTGAAACTAAAAATTAAAACTGAAAACATTGTTAACGACTCAAGTCGGGAGCTCGTAACAACAATTGGAAGCATGATTTTGCAGTCAATTGAAAAAAGACCTAAAATTTTATTTGATAATTAATGTTTAGTTTCGCACTTGTTTTAAATTCATGTAATTGTTTTTATTTAAAATATGAATAAATAAATAATAAATATTTATTTATATATTAATTAAAAACAATTACATGAATTTAAATTTAAAAATATTGCTGATTTTTGATAGCCTTGTAAGTACTTATTATTGTAAAAAATTTAATGAGCTGATAGGCCTTAGTTAAATATAATAATATATAATAAATATTGTGTTTTATTTAAATTTAAAATTTTTCAAAATAAAATATACACACATGTGCATATGTATGCAGAAATACATATCTCATATATTATATTTTTTTTAATATACTTGAAATTGAAATGCATGTACATACGTATATACATACATAAGTACAGCGTATTACGTACAACGCTGCATCGCCTCGTCTTAGAAACAAAAATCATAACCAAACGCAAAATATCAGTCGCTTGCAGTTTGCAAAAAGCGTTGATTTTCATGTTTCACGACTGCTGCTTTTTGAGACTGTTAATTTTTGCGACTGTTAAAATTAAAACCATTAATTTTACAGCGACTGTGGGCACTGAGGAAAGCCGCAGTAATATCAGTAATTAAATATATGAAGGCACGAATGTTTACGGCATTTCATTTCTTTCGCTTTTCGTTTTTTGCTAGTGTTAGAACTGAGACTGTTGCTTTTTCTCAAAAGCGCAATCACAAGCAAAATCAAATAACATAACAGCTCACACAGTTTTTTAAACACTTGGTACCCCCCAACCAAATATCAGGCAAATCGTATCAAAAATTAGATTATTTGGAAAAGATCCACTTGTAAGAAAGAAAGGGTTCCAAATATTAATCTTGTCCTATAAATGTCTTTCAAAAAGGTCGCCAACTTCCTATCTTCCCGAAAATAAAAGCTTCTGACATATTAAGCTAGGCTAGGCTAGGTACCCCTGTGCCGAATTCAAGCAAAACGCAATATAAATACGATTATTAAGATAGGTCATGTCCTGGTCTTCTTTCCGGAAAGGAAGGCTTCTCAAATAATAAGCTAGCCAAGGAAATACCTCTGTACCGAATTTCGAGCTTAATGCACCATAAATTTTAAAGTAGGTGGGCCCCAGGTAGACCTACCGGAATGAAAAGTTTCTCAAATATTAACTTGATCAAAGAGGTGCCCCTGTACCGAATTTCAAGCAACCGTTAGATTTTTTAGTATAATATAATTTTCAAGGGAATCGCACCATACATTTTTTTAGAATACGTCGGCCATGTGTACACTTCCGGATAGATAAGAATGAAAACCAAATTGTTTGCCTGAAACATCCTCTCGAACACACATACACAATTTCATCAAAATCGGTCCAGTCCTCTAAGAGCAGTTCAGTCACAAACACACGTACAGAAGAAATATATATACAGCGTGGTTCACTTGATCAGAGACAACATCGTTTGATCTAGTAGCTATCATTTTGCTGTTAATTCAAGTTAACAATGTACTTTTCCAAAAATACACACTTATAGGAAAATTTATTTCAGATAACAGTACTTATTTCTTAGCAGTAAAACGGGAGGAAATTTTCTTTTGTTTTATACATTTATTTTATAAATTAACATCTTGTGGTGTCATCCTGTTTAAAAATTACTCATAAATGCGTTGGTGGATAGATTTATACAAACTTTTTTGATAGTCTAATCTAATTTCAGACCACAAAAAATGTTTTTATCGGATATATAAACCTTAAAGTTAAATTAAAAGAAAGGAAAACAAGTAAGGAAGGCTAAGTTCGGGTGTAACCGAACATTACACACTCAGCTGAGAGCTATGGAGACAAAATAAGGGAAAATCACCATCTAGGAAAATGAACCTAGGGTAACCCTGGAGTATGTTTGTATGACATGTGTATTAAATGGAAGGTATTAAAGAGTATTTTAAGAGGGAGTAGGCCATAGTTCTATGGGTGGGCGCCATTTAGGGATATCGCCATAAAGGTGGACCAGGGCTGACTCTAGAATTTGTTTGTACGATATGGGTATCAAATAAAAGGTGTTGAATGAGTATTTTAAAAGGGCGTGGGCCTTAGTTCTATAGGTGATCGTCTTTTCGAGATATCGCCATAAAGGTGGACCAGGGGTGACTATAGAATTTGTTTGTACGATAAGGGTATCAAATGAAAAGTGTTAATGAGTATTTTAAAAGGGAGTGGGCCTTAGTTTTATAGGTGGACGCCTTTTCGAGAAATCGCCATAAAGGTGGACCAGTGGTGACAATAGAATGCGTTTGTACAATATGGGTATCAAACGAAAGGTGTTAATGAGTATTTTAAAAGGGAGTGGACCTTAGTTCTATAGGAGGATGCCTTTTCGAGATATCGCCATAAAGGTGGACCAGGGGTGACAATAGAATGCGTTTGTACAATATGGGTATCAAACGAAAGGTGTTAATGAGTATTTTAAAAGGGAGTGTGCCTTAGTTCTATAGGTGGACGCCTTTTCGAGATATCGCACTAAAGGTGGACCAGGGGCGACTCTAGAATTTGTTTTTACGATATGGGTATCAAGTGAAAGGTGTTAATGAGTATTTTAAAAGGGAGTGGTGATAGTTGTATATGTGAAGGCGTTTTCGAGATAGTGACCAAAATGTGGACCAGGGCGACCCAGAACATCATCTGTTGGGTACCGCTAATTTATTTATATATGTAATACCACGAACAGTATTCCTGCCAACATTCCAAGGGCTTTCGATTTCGCCCTGCAGAACTTTTTCTTTTTCTTCTACTAAATATGGTAGGGGTCACACCCATTTTGCAAAGTTTTTTTCTAAAGTTATATTTTGCGTCAATAAACCAATCCAATTACCATGTTTCATCCCTTTTTTCGTATTTGGTATAGAATTATGGCATTTTTTCGTAACTTTCGATATCGAAAAAGTGGGCGTGGTCATAGTCGGATTTCGGCCATGTTTTACACCAATACATAGTGAGTTCAGATAAGTACGTGAACTGAGTTTAGTAAAGATATATCGATTTTTGCTCAAGTTATCGTGTTAATGGCCAATCGGAAGGACAGACGGTCGACTGTGTATAAAAACTGGGCGTGGCTTTAACCGATTTCGCCCTTTTTCACAGAAAAAAGTTATCGTCCTATAATCTAAGCCCTTCTTCGACTTATGGCATTAAAAGTATCCTAGACAAATTAAATGAAAAAGGGCGGAGCCACGCCCATTTTGAAATTTTCTTTTATTTTTGTATTTTATTGCACCATATCATTACTGGAGTCGAATGTTGACATAATTTACTTATATACTGTGAAGATATTCAATTTTTTGTTAAAATTTGACTTTAAAAAACAATTTTTTTTAAGTGGGCGTGGTCTTTCTCCGATTTTGCTAATTTTTATTAAGCATATGTACATATAGTAATAGGAGTAACGTTCCTGCCAAACTTCATCATGATATCTTCAACTACTGCCAAATTAGAGCTTGCAAAACTTTTAAATTCTTTTAAAAGTGGGCGGTGCCACGCCCATTGTCCACAATTTTACAAATTTTCTATTCTGCGTCATAAGTTCAACTCACCTACCAAGCTTCATCGCTTTATCTGTCTTTGGTAACGATTTATCGCACTTTTTCGGTTTTTCGAAATTTTCGATATCGAAAAAATGGGCGTGGTTATAGTCTGATATCGTTCATTTTAAATAGCGATCTGAGATGTGTGCCCAGGAACCTACATACCAAATTTCATGAAGATACCTCAAAATTTATTAAGTTATCGTGCTAGCGGGCAGACGGACGGACGGACATGGCTCAATCAAATTTTTTTTTTCGATACTGATGATTTTGATATATGGAAGTCTATATCTATCTCCAATCCATTATCCAATCAAAGTTAATATACTCTGTGAGCTCTGCTCAACTGAGTATAAAAAGCCAAAACCCGTCGAATTGCAAGCAAAATAAAGAGTGTACTTATTTTTCGAAGCAACCAACAGTAATGTGTTATGCCGTTTTCTTTTATGAAAATAATGTCACTCTGTTGGTTCTTTGCACTATAGTAAGTTTGTATGCTCTTTTCACAAAATATTTGGCTTTGACTGAGAGAAGGGGTTCCTTTACCTTCAAAGCCATTTACAAAGCGCTAGGTGATCTAGTACTTTAATGGTGCTTGTTACCGGCGCGTGCCGGATCTATATCTGGCAAAGGCCCATCAACATAGATAACACTCCGTTAATACAACAACATCTAGTTCAAGAATTTAGGAGGGGTAACATTTTATCGAGGAAAGAAAACGCCATTAGTTTCTCTCGCGAATAACGAAAATTGTTAGTACTCCATGGGACCGTCGATATACATAGTATATACCAACAGTTATACGTATTATTTAAGTCAGCATTCATAATCTTTAACTATAATTTATTTTCTAGTTGATTTCGACTATTTGGACAACGAGCATAAAGTGGATGGGAACATACCAATCAAAGAAATCAAAATGGTTTTCGAGCAGCAAGGTAGCTTATTCGCTTGCCTACTATGTGATAATCAATGTACAATGTCTGCGGATATATTTGCTGAGCATTTGTCCCAAGTTCATACTTTAGAATTTTATACATGTGAAATTTGTGTAGCTGGGTTTCTTTCTACTGACAGAGTAAAACAGCATATAGAGCAAACACATATTACAAGCGAAAAAAATGAATGCAATATTTGCCAAAAAATTTTCGACAACAACAAACTGCTTTATTTGCATAAAAGAAGTCACATCAGCTCCAATTCTCAATTTGAATGCTCTGAATGCCATAAGATATACAGCAGTAAAAAAATATTGCTGGATCACATGAATATACATACTGGCCGAAGGCCATATATTTGTACAATATGTTCTAAGGACTTTTCCTCAAAATATGCTTTGCAGATGCATATGAAAATTCACAGTGAAAGGTTACGTCCATATAAATGTGATAAATGTAACAAAGCATTTCTTAACCTACAAAATCTTACACATCATAAAAAGCTACACACGGCCGAAAAAACTTTTATTTGTGATATTTGTTCAAAGGCTTTCGGCTCGCAGCATAATTTGGACGTACACAAAATTGTACATTCGGGTCAACGTCCGTTTATATGCCGAACTTGCGGTAAGACTTTTGCACGGCGCGCTGAAATCAAAGATCATGAGCGTATACATACAGGAGAAAAACCTTATAAATGTGATATGTGCAATTCTGCCTTTGCACAACGTTCAAATTTGATGACACACCGAAAGTCAACGCATTTAAATGAAAAATTGCACAATTGCAATCAATGTGGGCGTTCTTTCAAACGGCGCCGTTTGCTACAATATCATATAAATGCAGTACACACGGGAGTACGACCGCACGAATGTGAAATATGTGGTTCGTCATTTGTTTATCCCGAACATAAGAAAAAACATATGCTTATACATGCAAACACAAAGCCATACCCATGCGAAGTATGCGGTAAAGAGTTTAATAGTTGTGCCAATCGAAATGCTCATCGCTTTGTGCATAGCTCCAAAAAACCTTATGAATGTATTAAGTGCGGTGCTGGTTTTATGCGGAAGCCACTTTTGTTAACCCATATGAATCATGCAGGACATACAAATGATAGAATTATAATAAATCAGCCCCAAATTAGTGACAATGGTAAACTATCCTTGGCCAGTGAGAGGAGCCTGATCGATTTTGGAGAAGAGACAAACGAACTTATTTCTCATAGTTCACAAGATTCAAATAAAAGCGATTACAATGAAGCAACACAAATGATTTCGAATGAAAATGATAGCATAATTAATGATGTTGTAGAAATCGCTAGCGTGCAGTATCTGCAGTTTGATGATTTGGATAAAAATGGCCAACATATAATAACTTGGGTGGACATTGGTCGTGACAAAGATGATACTTAAGTTTGTTGTACAAATAAACATACAACTCGTCAAAATAATAACAGTGTTAGAAACTAAAACCTGTGAATAAAAATAAGTCTTTCTCGACAAATAACGAATAATATTTTTTAATTTTAAAATAAACTTCATTAATGTTAGTTTCATGAAAAACGAAAAAAATTTCATTATAGTTTCGTTTTTCAATAAACTTAACGTCTTTTGTCAAAATAAATTTCATTTCATGTTGTGTTAGTTTAATTGTAATTAAGAGGTTGTTATTTTTGTAAAATGCATATTTTACAAGTAATTTTATGGGGTCAAGGGAGAAGTAAGTATACATACATAGCAGTGAAAGAAAGTGCAGCGGCTCTAGACTATACGGCCTTTTATGCCAGACGTCGTGGAGCACATGCAAACAGACGCTTGCCATCATCTCAAGTCATTGGGCATGGCGCCAATAACTATTTTAGCCCAATGGGCCCACCGTAATCCAAATAGTCAAGATCCAATTCTTATGACGCGGGCGTCAGCAAGAAGCCATTTGAGATCCCCTTTACGCTATACTCAACAATCGATCGGACATTGATCATCGCCCCTTTTCAAATATGTGGTTCTTTTAATGGTTCATTCATGCGCATTTTTTTGCACAACAGAAATTTAAGAACAATAAAATGAAAAATCGAAATGTTTTTGTTTTTAAAGTTTGACATTTGAATTTATGTTGAAAAGTATGCTCATAAAAGTTCTAACATTTTATTTGCACTGCTTTGCTTTGATTTAGGGGTTTTCTCTATTTAGGTAGCAATTTAGGAAATCTCGCAACCAGCCTAAATTATTATACATATATAGAGCAAACAGAAAAAAAAACAAAGTTCGTAGACCTTATAGCTGTCTATTTTAAAACTCATGAAGTTTTGACGTTTGTAACTTTCTATAGGCGCATTCTATTCCAAGCAAGTCTGAAAAGAACACTCGCTTATTCATCGGATTACATTCAAAGCAATAACACTAACTCGCTTATTTAATCTACTTCTCGTGAAGTCGGCTAATCAATAAGCGACATGAAAGGTAGTGTTGAAAGTAGAAAAAACGGCTCTATTGTGAATGAAGTCATAAAACACACTATGGAAATTGTTTGACATATAGAACTATCGCAGCCAACTTCACTCAAAAAGCGCAAAATAAAAAAAGAAAACAGAAATTGTGGAAATATTTAATTTTACATTAAAATACACCGCAAGCCAAGCATTTCTTTGGTGAAGAAACATTTTTTCTGTATTGGTTCAAAAACAAAACGTGTTCTAATACGTCGGTCGCTATTGTCGTGTAAACATGGTATCAGAAAATTTAAAAAAACGTCTTATTTTATGGCGGATAACATTAAGGCTTTACTAGACAACTGCATCAAGCTGCTTCCTAAAAATGAAAAATCGAAATGTTTTTTTTTTTAAGTTTGACATTTGAATTAAGTTGAAAAGTATGCTCATAAAAATTTTAACTTTTTATTTGCACTGCCTTGCCGACAATTTCCAGTGATTTAGGGGTTTTTTCTATTTAGGTAGCAATTTAGGCAAACTCGCACTCAGCCTAAATTATTATATATAGAACAAACAGAAAAAAAAAAAACAAAGTTCATAGACCTTATAGCTGTCTATTTTAAAACTCACGAAGGTTTGACGTTTGTAAGTTTATATATATAACTAACTTTTTGTTTTTTTGTTTTGTTTATTATTTTACCACCGCTAATTGAGTGTATCAATCATTAGACGAGGATTTTGTAGCATCCTATATAATTTTTCCTTTGACAAGGCGGAAAAGAAACTTTTAGCTCGTTAAAGGAGATATTTGCAATAAAGGTTGAAACATTTCATGTGGCTGTTGTAACTTAGTTTTACACGGGCAAAAAATGTGTAGAAAGGGGTTTTGCGCGGATTTAATTTTGATCCCGACCCCGGTGATAGGACTCACCCAGGAAGGCGTTCTGCACAAAGATACTACGGATCCACCCCGGCTTCGTTGAGATAGGGTAATTTTTCAGGTTTTCGTGAATATGTTTTGATAGACGCAAACATATTTTTTTTTCTGCCTTTGGATTATTGATACTGAGGTTAAATCGCGTTTTTTGACACCCCTCCCGATTTATTTGGACGCGCATTAGCAGTCCCCGCTGAGCGGGTTGTGCGCTGGGCTTGGGACCCGCCACGTCAAACCACACTCTAATGAAAAGTAACACCAAGCCTCGGATAAAAAGACAACCCTTTATTGATGACGACCATGGCAAACGTTTGAAGGACAATAAATTGAGGGCATGCACCTGGAACGTCCGCGTCCTGAATGGGATTGGTGCAGATGCCCGGCTGGTTGATGTCCTCGTCAAAGCAAAATCTGACATCACCGCCATCCAGGAAATGCGTTGGACGAAGCAAGGATGAAAGAAGTCTAAAAATTGTGAGATCTATTGGAGTGGCCATGCGAATAAGCGCAGTTTCGGCGTCGGATTCGTGGTGGTAGAGGGACTTTGTCGCCAAGTATTGGCGTTCACGCCTGTGGACAAACGTCTCGCCGCTATCCGCATAAAAGCAAAATTTTTTAATATATCATTCATCTGCGCCCATGCAAAGAAGGTGTCTTTGGCCCTGCAGTCAAAAAGTTCACCCTTACAATGAAACTTCTCTTAATAGACTGAGGCTGATTGACTTTGCATGTGCTCGAAACATGGTCATATCCAGCACGAAGTTCATGCATAAAAAGATACATGAAGCTACATGGCTGTCCCCCGATCGAAATACTCGCAATCAGATCGATCACGTTGTGATAGACGGACGGCATGCATCCAGTGTTTTAGATGTGGGCAAGAATCTTAGGACCTAACATCGACTCGGACCATCGTCGTCGTTTTTCAGTCGACGTCACATCGTATCGACGTCGTCGTCACTTCGACATCAAATCGGTTTTGGCTAAGCTCGTTGAGACGACGACAATTTATCGATAAAACGAAAGGAAAATATACCATCTCTGCCATTTCTGGATCAGCTGTTCGATTTTTTTTACTATTTCTGTATCCTTTTTCGCGATTTGAGATTTGTTTAAATATTTCATTTCAAGATTTTACAAAAATGCTTTATTATGACAGTAGTGCAAGCTCTAGTGACGAAAATAATAAAGAGGAGCTTACTCAATAGAAAAGAAATCAGAAATAACTCCAATTTTTTCTAGCCCAGCTGCAAGAACCTCGAATTGTTGCGCACTCGTTATTTTCATTTTGAATTAATTAAAAAAGAAATGTGTTACTTACAAATTTTCCTTCTGTCGTCAGTAAAAAGGAAGGAATGCATGAGCAGTTGGAGCATATCTCCAAAGCAGTTCGTACTGCCGCCGAGGAAAAAATTGGTTACCGGCGGCCACGGAAAAACAACTGGTATGATGAAGAATGCCGCGTTGCAACCGACAGAAAAGTCGCTGCCTACAGGGCTACGTTAAAAGCGAGCGCAACAAAGGAAGAAAAAAGCAGAGGCAGAAAGGCGTGAGTGCGAGGAGCTTAAGCTGCTAGCCACCAGGATTAAAGGCCGAAAATTTTACCAAAAAATTCGGCGTCAGACGGAAGGTTTTAAGACCGGAAACAGCGACCTTGTAACTGATGTACAGAGAGTACTTAGATTATGGAGGGAGCACTTCTCTGCTCTCCTAAATGGAGAGAGCGATTTACCCAACAGGGATAACGAACCCGATCCCGCAATCGATGATGATGGAATAAATGTGTGCCCACCCGATTATGACGAAGTCAGAATAGCAATAACCAGCATGCGGAGCTATTCAAATACGGCGGCGACGAGTTGGTAAGGCGAATGCATCAGTTTCTTCGTAAAATATGGGCGGACGAGTGCATGCCCGACGATTGGAATCTAAGTGCTCTTTGCCAAGTTCACAAGAAAGGGGATACTGCAAACTGCACCAACTATCGCGGAATCAGCCTTCTTAATATCGCATATAAGGTCCTGTAAAGTGCATTGTGCGAAAGATTGAAGCCCACCGCGAATCGGCTGATTGGACCTTATCAGTGCGCCTTCAGACCTGGTAAATCTACCATCGACCAGATTTTCACAATTCGACAAATCTTGGAAAAAACCCGCGAAAAAAGAATCGACACACATCACCTCTTCGTCGATTTTCAAGCCGCCTTCGCCAGCACGAAAAGGAGTTGCCTATATGCCGCTATGTCTGAATTTGGTTTCCCCGTAAAACTTATACGGCTGTTCAAAATGTCGTTGAGCAACACAATCAGCTCAGTCAGAATTGGGAAGGACCTCTCCGAGCCGTTCGAAACTAAACAATTTTCAGACAGGGGACACCCTATCGTGCGATTTCTTTAATTTGATGCTGGAGAAAATTATACTAGCTGCAGAACTTAACCGCTCTGGAACAATATTCTATAAAAGCGTGCAATTACTGGCATATGCTGATGACATTGATATCATAGGCCTAAATACCCGCGCCATTAGTTCTGCTTACTCCAAACTGGAAAAAGAACCGGTAAAGATGGGTTTGATGGTGAAAGAGGACAAAACGAAGTACCTGCTGTCATCGAGCAAAGAGTCAGCGCATATGCGCCTTGGCAACCACGCTGCTGTTGGCAGCCATAATTTTGAAATAGTAAAAGACTTCGTTTATTTGGGAATCAGCATCAACACTAGAAACAACATGAGATCACTCTTGCCAATAAATGCTACTTTGGACTAGGTAGGCAATTGAAAAGAAAAGTCCTCTCGGCAAACGAAAATCATACTCTACAAGTCTCTTATCGTTCCCGTCCTGCTATATGGTGGCGAAGCATGGACCATGACAACATCAGATGAAGCGGCTCTAGGAGTGTTCGAGAGAAAAGTTCTTCGAAAGATTTGTGGACCTCTACGCGTTGGCGATGGCGAGTGGCGAAGAAGATTTAACTATGAGCTGTACGAACTATACGCAGACATCAACATAGCCCTGCGAATTAAAACACAGCGGCTGCGCTGGCTAGACCAAGTTATGCGAATGAAAGATGACGCTCCGGCCAAGAAAGTGTTTCTATTGGAACCCGCCTATGGAAGCAGAGGTAGACGGCGGCCCCCATTCCGCTGGAAGGACCAGGTGGAAAACTATTTAAACTCCCTTGGTGTGACCAATTGGTGGCGGTTGGCAGGGAGAAGGAGCGACTAGCGCGCCTTGTTGGACGGTCATAACCATTGAAACGGTTAAGCGCCAATTAAGTAAGTAATTAGCAGTTGTTGTAGTTTTTGTTGTGGCAGGGCTTCGCCCCACCTAACAGCTGCGACCGACTACAAATTGTCATCAATATCCTCTAACGGGATTCCAAGGAAACTTGCTGTTTCAACAGGGGTGGTCCATAATGACAGGGGTGCTAGAGGCGTTGGTTCCACATTACAGTTAAAGAGATGGTTGGTGTCACGTGGGGAAACATTGCAAGCGGGGCACACATTTTGTATGTCGGGGTTAATTCTGGATAGGTAAGAGTTTAACCTGTTACAGTATCCAGAACGAAGTTGAGCTAGAGTGACTTGCGTTTCCCTGGGTAGTATGCGTTCCTCCTCCACAAGTACTGTGCTTTGAGTACTGGATTCACCGGGCAATTCCTGGCATAAAGGTCCGACGCCTGTTTGTGGAGTTCACCAGGGACCTGCTTGTGTTTTTTTGCTTTATACGGCTGAGATCGCAGGTGCCGTATTTCCTCAAAATGCTTACGGAGGTGACTCCTTAAGCCCCTAGGCGGTCTTGGCTCATCAATCAAAGGTCTGTTGGGATGCCCAGTTTTCTGGGTATTCAACAGGAACTGTTTGGTTAGCATCTCATTTCTCTCCCTGATGGGGGGTATTCCCGCCTCATTATGTAGATGGTGTTCTGGGGACATAAGAAGACAGCCCGTGGCGATTCTGAGAGCAGTATTTTGGCAGGCCTGTAGCTTCTTCCAGTGGGTAATTTTTAGGCTTGGTGACCATATAGGGGACGCGTAGCACGCAATCGGCTGGCTAATTGCTTTGTATGTGGTAATGAGCGTTTCTTTATCTTTTCCCCAAATATTGCCAGCAAGGGATTTGAGGATTTTATTACGGCTCTGGATTTTGGGAACAATTGCGGCTGCGTGCTCACCAAAATGTAGATCCTGATCAAACGTCACACCCAAGATTTTGGGGTGTAGGACAGTCAGTAGCCATCGACGTGGATGTTCAAAATGGGCGACATTTGGGACGTCCATGTTGTAAATAAGGTCGCGGAGGATTTAGTCGGTGATAATGCCAGGTTTCGCGAGGCGAAAAAACTTGAGAGATCAGGGAGGTAGCCGTTTATTCTGTTGCAAAGCTCATCGATCTGTGGGCCTGGGTCTGTAGCCGTTATTGTGCAGTCATCGGCGTAGGAACCGATAGTAACTCCATCTGGTGGCGAAGGTAGCTTAGATATGTAGAAATTTAGCAAAAGTGGGGAGAGGACACCACCCTGTGGCACCCCTTGTTTAATTCTTCTTGGTTTTGATGTTTCGTTTCTAAATTGCACCGATGTCTGCCGACCACCCTGATAATTTGCGGTTCACCTTTTAGGACATGGTGGAAGGGTAGACCCTTCCAGGTCTTGTAGTAACGTGCCATGGTTGACCGTATCAAAAGCTTTTGATAGGTCTAGCGCAACGAGTACTATTCTATGGTGGGGGTTTTGATTTAAACCGCAATTTATCTGGGTGTTGATGGCATTTAACGCGCTGTTGGCGCTATTTAGTTTTCTGAAGCCATGCTGATGACAGGCTAGCTGCAAATTTGCTTTGAAGTAGGGGAGCAAAATGGCTTCAAGCGTCTTGGCTACTGGCGATAGGAGAGATATCGGGCGATACGATTCTCCTATGTTAGCTGGTTTCCCAGGCTTTAGTAGCGGGACCACCTTGGCCATTTTCCATTTTTCGTGTATGACAAAGGTGGAAAGAGACAGGTTGAAGAATGTGCTAAATATTTGAAACCCTCTTTCCCTAGGCTTTTAAGCATCGGCATGGGTATGCCGTCTGGGCCCACTGCTTTGGATGGTTTAGCATGACCGATGGCATCCTCAAGCTCTTTGGCGGTGATGCGCTGAATTTATGTTTATGTGCGTGTCTGTTGGCCCTATGTCTATCTTTGTCGACCGTAGAATGCATTATATATTGTCGGCAGAAAGCGCTCGCGCATTTTTTCGCATGCGACAGCACTTTATCGCCAAAGGCCATGGAAACTTTGTCTTTGTGCTTAGTCGGATTCGATAGGGACTTTACGGTGGACCAAAGTTTACCTACACCGGTAGAGAGGTTACAACCTCTTAGGTGCTCCTCCCATTTCGCCCGCTTGTGTTCAACCACAAGCAATCTGATGCGTTGGTTTATATCCCTTTTTTGTGGGTCGCCGGCATCGAGCTGTCTTATAAGGTCACGTTCTCACGCTAAACTTGCGGCCTCCGCCGGGAAGTGGGGCCGCATTTCGGTAATTCTACCAGCTGGAATGAAACGAGCCGAGGCGGATTCAATGACCTTGCGGAAAGCATGCTCCCCTTGGCGGGCATCAGTCGGGATAGGGAGGGCAGCAAGGTGGTTGTCTGTAAAGGATTTGTATTCGTCCCACTTTCCTTTTTTAAAGTTAATGAAAGTGCGTTTTTCTGTGACGATGAAGTCGGCGGAACGCTCGATCGAAATAAGTATAGGCAGGTGGTCGGATGCCAATGTTACCATCGGCTGCCAGTTGACGCAGTTTACGAGTTCTGCGCTCACGATTGAAATATCCGGCGAACTGTGACAGCTTCCTACCATACGTGTGGGGGCGTCTCCGTTTATTGTGCAGAACGTCGTTTTTTCTATTTGATCCGCCAACATCTCACCCCTACTGTCCGCCCGCAAGTTTGAATACCATAGATCGTGATGGGCATTGAAATCGCGTAAGAAAATGGGATTGTTGGCAGTTAGTAAGGCGCTAATATTAGGGCGGTATCCACTGAGGCAACAGGTGGCAGGAGGGATGTAGATGTTGATGATTTCTAGGTTTGCATCGCCTGACCGGACAGATAAGCCTTGACGCTCTAAGACACTGTCCCTGCGGTCGACGCCGGGATCAAATATATGATATTG
This sequence comes from Eurosta solidaginis, assembly GCF_040869045.1. Taxonomy (NCBI): domain Eukaryota; kingdom Metazoa; phylum Arthropoda; class Insecta; order Diptera; family Tephritidae; genus Eurosta; species Eurosta solidaginis. Next base: position 138,382,708 of record NC_090321.1, read on the forward strand.
CACAGAGTCGTGTATGATAAACGCGAGGCCGCGGCAGACTACGGGACGTCCTAGGGCGTGAACAGCAAGGAGCCACAAAAGATTTGTAAAAGTTACGTGGACGTCTGGTTTTGGGATCTAGCCCAGAACAACCTGTCCGATGCAACCATCCATTACACGAGACACACTGACAAGAGTATGACCGTCCTAAAAAGATTCTTTTCCGGCAGATGCAGCAAAACCATTTCTCAGGACCGGGGTCAGGAGACGGTTCCAGATTGGGTTCGATACCTTCCCGGAGCAAGAGAATATGGAGCAGTGCCGCTGCAAGGAGCTGCTGGGAGGATGACAATTTGTGGGAGGGACGCAACAAATTAAATGGGGTTACACTGAAATGGCAGTCCTTGGTCGGGAAAAATCCCGAGTCGCTCCGGTACATAGCACCGACGGCCTTGGGAAGCGAGTAATTAGCAGTCGACCGCAACTCCGCTTATTATAAAAAAAAAAAACAAAAAAACTATCAAAAAATTTTCGGAATATTAATACTGTATAAAATTGGTAGAAGAAAAAAGGTGAATTTGAGCGGTTGGTTCACAATGAAGGTGTGTGCAAATTATGTGACTTAGACTTATTTGGCCACTTCGTCACGCAGCTCCACTTGGGAGGACCAATGAAGATCAAGTCTTCTTCCTCCACCTGTTTCTCGCAACTCATTTGAGGTCTTCCCTTTATCATATAAAGAGGTCTTAAAAGATGTGGAAATCTTTTTTTTATACTCCGTAAAAACTTATGCCCCTATTACGGTTTACAACTCAACTTAGTTGGTTTTTCTAAGCGGGGTCGCCTCGGGGCAGTGATTTTGCCAGCAGAGTCTATTTCTGCCATGAAAAGCTTAGTGAAAACTCACCTGCCTTGCAGATGTCGTTCGGAGTCGGCATAAAGCATGTAGGTCCCGCCAATTTATTCGCGCCTTCACCACTGATTTCGCTTATTCCTTTAGCCAATCGGAATAAAGAATTTTTGAAAAAATCGGCACCTTTTTCGGGTAATTTGGTTTTTTTGACATTTTGAGGACTATATGTTCGACTAGGGTTATTTTATTTGAATTGATTGTTCTTTATTAATTTTTTGAAAAAATTATGCAAAATTAGAATTTAAATTTAATATATAAATTTTCTTTTAGTGTTTCGTTTTAATAGCTTGGTGAATTTGGTGATGCTAAATCCGTGTTAAGCTGGTATCGGATTCGCCTGTTTTTAAATAACTTTCGAAAGGTTAGGAAGAGTTAAATTTCGCAAGTGAGTTCTTATAACTGGCAGTGATGCGCATCCGTTGATACCCCTTTCGACCATATCGGACTAATTATCGCCATGAACAATAAATGGCCAAGACAGTCTAAAATGAGAGGAAAATATAGTATATCTATATTGTGCAATCAATTATATCTGGTGTGACAACACTGATATATAAAAACATAAATTCATCAATAACATTGTTCCTAAAAATAATAAAATGTAAACCTTAATATTATCCTTATGAATCATTTAGTTTCTTTTTTGTTTTCAAACTCTACTACTACCCTGCAAAAATTGTTGAATTACGTGTTCCAGTTTTTTCATATTGGAGTTAGAATACTCCTTTGCAATGCGTTTGCGGACCACCTTCAGCCGATCATTGCTCGTGTTTTAACGACTGTGATCACGACACGATGACGATCGAACAGAGTTGCCAAAAGTAAAATATTGCATACAAATAACTGATAATAAAATTTTCCTATGGCAACTCTGATAAAATGCAACCGCGCAACTGGTTTTATGTATACATATTAGGGGGACTCATGTAACCGTATAAATGCCTTATAAAGTGTGTAAACGTATAAATTTATCTAGTTTACGCACGAGCTGTCAAATTTTGTATGAAAAATCATTTACACATGTTGTATAAATTTACGCGCACATTTCATTGTGTAAACGCGGTAAACTCAAAGGAATGCAACCTTGCAGACATTACAGCAGGCATTTTTATCAGAAATCTCCAACATCAGCAAGTCATTTACAAGAATAACTTAGTAAAGACGTTTTAGTTTTGATTTTTCACTTAATCCTGGCATTTTTTAATTTGTTAACAATCAAACAATTTTTGTTTGGCAATAATACATCTGATAAACAATCAAGTTTATCAAGAGTATTTCTAGGTGCGTTCATATAACAGCATGTGTAAATGGATATAATTTTACACCTTATAAGTTTATATGCTTTCATGAGTCCCCTAATTATAGTATAGAGAAATATTCAAAGAGGAATTGTGTCGGAAAGAATTATCGGAGTGAATTTAATTTAAAAGACAAACAATTTTATTGGTGAAAAATAAAATAAATAAAATAATTATAACCAAATATATAAAAGTAAAATATGGAATACAGCGCACGTCACAAAAGACGTATTCAGAAAATGGAGGGGGAAAAGTGCGCTTAGACTGAAAATTGGAGAAAATGCGGCGCTCCAAATTGAAACAACAAATTATGCCGCAGGATCAGAGGTTATGGAATTGGTCAGCTCTCTTAACATAGCACCACAAGGCAATCATTTACAACTTTTATATTTTATACTACGAATATTCTTATGTTATTAAGCATTTGCGTGAATTAGGAAACTAATATGATTTTTTTATAAATTTTATGTTTTATTTTGGGTGGCTTCTTCTCTAGCGATGGTTTTAAAAGTACTCTTCCATAGCTACTCCAAGGAGTAATGCTTTGAGAGTAATTTCTTAAGTAATCTCCTGTAGGTACTCTATTAGGTATTTCCTCGAGGGTGGTTTAACGAGTACTCTTTTGCTAGTATTCCAAGGAGTAATGTTTTGAGAGCAGTTTCGCAAGTAATCTCTTGTAGGTACTCCATGGAGTAATATTTCAGGAGCAGTTTAGAGAGTACTGTTCTGCAGATATTCCATAGAGTAGTTTTTCTGGAGTACTTTGCATATGATCCTCTGTGGGTCCTCCATGGAGTACTACAGTGAAAGTACTTTGGAAAATAGGAGTTTGATCGTGACTACGTAGCGAACAACACGTATTCGGATATAGTTCTTCTTGTTGCCTTGTGCAAAAATAGAAAATTTAATTTATTTAATATCGTAATCATTGTTTCAAAAGTTGCAATAGTGGTTTAAAACCGGCGGAAATAGTGAGGCATAATTATGTGCGAGCGCAATGCGCTTGACTCTTTGCTAAATAAAATAATAAATACTGCAAATAATGACTTATCAAGAAAAAGAAGAAATGATAGTGTGACAGAAAACACGATGTCAAAAAATTACAAAAACAACTACTATGCAATACTAGATGAAGATCTGGAAGAGTGTAATGATGCATTCCAAAAATTTCAACAATATGTGTATACCACCAAATTAAACAAAAACAGCGAAGAAAGACGAGCTGATACTCGAAACAATGACTGTAACCCATCAACTAGCGCAGCAGCAGCCGAAGCTGCACCTGCAAGTGTAAATAACAAAAATGAAGCAAAAACAATTACAAATTCAAAAAACAAAAGCAATATTAAAAACATTCCACCTATTAATACATTTGATGTAGAATCAAAACAAATAATTGAGCTGATCAAAGATGGTTTAAAGATAAAAAATTTTAAAATAAAAGAACACAACCAAAATAAAATATCAATTTACTTAACAAATCTCGAAGACTATAAAAGAGTTCGCGGAGTTCTTGAAGAAGCCAATGTGAAATACTATTCATACACACCCAAATGTTTAAAAACTAAAACATACTTGCTGAAAGGCTTGAATGGCAATGCCAAATGTGAAGAAATTTTTAATGAGCTTTGTCAATATCAAAATGATAACGTTAAAATACTTAAAGTAAGTCAATTTACTACCAAAAAATCGACAGAGAAAAACATATCGCTACCTATATTCATGGTTCAAGTAAGCGCCGACAGCAACGTGAATGAATTAAAGGCCATTAAATGTATACTATACCATTGTATCAAATGGGAACATTTACGCAGACCCGAGATTCCACAATGTAGGAATTGCCAAAACTTTTTCCATAGCGCTGCCAATTGCAATATGGTAGCCAGATGCGTGAAATCTAGTGGACAACAGCAAAGAATGCCCTTCTCCTGGACGAGACTCTGCAGAAAAACCAAATCCTTACTGCGTACTATGCAAGAAGCATGGACACCCAGCATCCTACAAAGGCTGTGAGCGTTATAAAGAGCTACAGCAGAAAATTAGATTGAGAAAACAAAGTTTAGCTACGGCTAAAGCTACCCACACAACCAACTCTAATTTTACTAATCCTAATATAAGCTATGCAAACGCAGCTAGAGTAGCGCAGGTCAATTTTGACACTCCCAATAACCTAAACTTACAAAACTCATTTCTAGTAGAACTAAAAAATACAATATTATCTCTAAGTAAACAAATTACAAACCTTCAGAAACAATTAGAATTGCAGACTGCCAGAGTCGATGCAATTTATGGCTTAATGGACTCTGTATGTGCGTTAGGCCCTTACAAACTTTGAATAAATATAATTTAAACAGTATTTCTCTTGATGTTAACTCCCTTATAAATTTAAGCAGAAGACTAGACTTAAGTAAATTTTTAAAGGAGAGAAATCCAGATATATTATTACTCAATGAAACTAAGTTAAACCCGAAACACAAACTAAAGTTTCTTGGGTACAACTTAACAAGGAAAGATAGGTCGGTAGGCATGATAGGTGGTGGAACAGCGATACTTATCAAAGATAACATAAAGTTTACGAAAGTTTTTAATCATAAAATTGATAGGTTAACAGTCTTAGAAACTTGCATAATTAAAATACACATGCCTCCAAATAACATTTTGTATATAATAGCAGCATATTATCCGGCGGGGAATAATAACGACGCATTTAAAACGGAAATAAATACAGTTTTCGAAGCTCTAAATATTGAACAACCTAATCACTACTACATACTAGCAGGGGACCTTAATAGTAAGCATGCGGACTGGGGAAATGCACAAGAAAATCCTAAAGGCAAATCACTTAGAAATTGGCTTATGTCAAATGAGATAAAATACCGATGCAACCTGTACGCTTCCGTATCTCCTTCATACTTTAGATCTAACTCGTTTTTAGACATCTGTATTGCCGATAACAGATTAGACATACAAAAAGACAACGACACGGTTAACTGTCTAAGATGCTTTAACTATGACAGCGACCATAACGCCATAGAAATAATTGCTCGCAGAGACAGCACGAGCTTCTTTACAATGCTGGATAACTCCGTTATAAAAACGTTGGATTATAAAAAACCAACTGGAAAAAATTCAAAAACACCCTAAGTTTAGAACTGCAAAACCAAGCTCGGACACCAGACAATAGGAACTTGAAAAACGTTGAAATCGACCATCACTTAGACAAACTAAACAAAATAATTCTAACCGCCATAGAAAGGAATGTGCCAAAAAGAAGATTTGGCAGCATCACCAACACACTGGCAAACGCCCATTTTAAAATCTCTACTTTTAGAAAAAAGTAGAACCCTTACCATTATAAAAAATTATAACTGCCTACAAGTACATTGCTCCTATAGTGCTATACAACAAGAAAAAGCTAAACTAAAACTAATAAAGAAGCTAATTCAGGACAACATCAAAATTCATATAAATAAGCAACTCGAACTCAAACTATCTTATATCAAGACTGACGATCCCTCTAAAATGTCTTCTATTAAAAAATCATTTCTTCCAAATCAGAGTGAGACCATCAGTCACCTTTGTATTCCCTTTACTCCATCCCCACTCATACAAGAAGCGGTACTAGATTGTAACATAATTGAGAAGAACCTCACAACTAACAGCTACATTAGTATATATACAAAAATAACAAAGATATAGTTGATATAATTGGCGTTCATCTTGAATCAATTAACTCTTTAAAAGAAAACAATCCTGACAATCTAATCCATTCACAGGTTGAAGAATGCTTCAATGAGTTTTTAAAGACTAAAACTTTATTTGATAGCATCGAGGTAACCAAAACAACATTTAGCGCAGAAAAAAGGGCAAATAACCTTACCAAAGAACAAACCGAAAGATTCTTCATTCTTACTAATGACCTCTCAGATGTATTTGCGAATTTGAAGGGAAAACTGTCATCAGGTTTAGATCAAATACCAAATATCATCCTAAAAAATCTTCCAACAGATATAATTCTAGAATATTGTACGCTTTTCAACAATATGTTGAACAATGCATACTTCCCATCCATTTGGAAAACCGCCAAAACAATAGTTATACCCAAAAAGAACAAAGATAAAAACAGTCTTAAAAATCTTCGTCCGATCAGTTTGCTTCCAAACATTAGTAAAATATTCGAGGCAGTAATAAATATAAATCTCAATAGAATTATTGAAAACAATGACTTAATAAGCCCCAAACAATTTGGTTTTAAATATGGGCACTCAACTACTCATGCCATCAGCCTTCTCGTTTCCGAAATAAACTGGAACTGGAATAAAAAACACGTCACAGGAGCTTCCTTCCTGGACATAGAAAAGGCTTTCTATAAAGTGTGGATAAAAGGACTTATTGGTTATAAATTTCCCCTTCAGTTAATAATATTAATTTATAATATGCTTTCTAATAGAAAATTCTCGGTATATACAAACGGTTTAAAAAGTACACGAGAATTTAAATGCAATGCTGGTGGCTAAACAATATATAACCACAAACACTAACTCATGCCGGACATCCGACATAACTTTACCTTACCTGATTTTATCATTTTATCTTTTCCCATAAATAGCTAATCAGGCATTGTTTTTACATGTTTTTTCTTTGCAATATAATTATAAAGGACCTAAAAAGCTTCAAGTTAAAGCAGTAACATTTAAATTGTATAAATTAATAAAATGTTATATTATATCAATATGAAGACCGTCAAGTACATGAGAACTCGTCTAGAGTCATTGTATAACTATATTAAACAAGACAACTGAAACTATTGTTTATTTTAGTATCTAAGCTCATGAATATTAAACAAATAAACATTATTAAAAAAAAAAAAAAAATACTTTGGAAAATACTCTCACGTATGTACTTTATGGAATACTCACAAACAAAGCGAGAGTGGAATCACCTACTCCTCTCCTAGGACATCGCAATGTTAATTGGAGTACATTTTTTTATGAATACAGGTTAGTTTTATGGCACTCCTATACTCCTAAAGGACTATTCCTTATACTATTTATGGAGGACTCGCGCCTTTTGAAGGTACTCTTCTGAAATTGCTGCGCATGAAATTAATACTCCTAAATTTCAATACGCATTATACTCACTTCACCTATACACTAATTCTATGTATCACCCATGATACAAAAAAGAAGGTAGTTCCACTAAAAATTTTTTGACGTATTTGGGGATTTTTGAATCTTCATAATGTTTGTTGTTTTGCAAGAAGCGTTGCCATACCGTTACTGTTTAAGGCGAAATTGTGGTTTTTCGAGAGGGAAATTTCCTTTAGGATGAAAACGCAATGGTCACCTGAGACAATAGTAATATGCTTTAGCACGATTTATTTGCATATATATCGATTGAAAATACAGTAAAACATGCAATTTTATTGAAAAATAGTGGATAACGACTCATACACAGGTTAATGACTCATATCTTTATGGCACCTTGACTCCTAGACAGAAAAAAAAATACACGAAAAATCCTGTTGTTCTAGCATGGCTCTATTATCATGCCCCTACAGTGGACATTTCTCACGGCATGTTGAGAAAAAGTGTACCTCCAAAGTCTGCACATCTATGTCAATGCTAAAAGGGCACAGAAAGTGTATATAGGGGGCTGCTCCAATGTGACCCCTGGTACAACGGGCAAAAACACTCTCATAACTTAGTGGCTAACCTGCAGAGCTACAGGGTAATGTTCTCCCTAAAAATGGTTTAACAATTCCCTCCTAATACGCAACGCTTGAATTATACTATAAATAAAACAAGTAAGAACGGGACTGTCTTCGGCTGTGCCGAAGACTTCATACCTTTCATGAATGGGGCTGAACAATAATCTTATCCCGTTCGTAATCTCCGAATAATCGGATGTATAAGATAAGAAATATATAGTGAACAGATCTACATACCTTAACGATTTTTAAGATAAATATAAAATAAAAAACGGGTAGGTACTTTGTGTGAGGATGCAAAGTTTCAGGTTTTTTGTGGTCTGCGTGTAAAAACTATGACTACGAATCACGTATTTCAAAAATATATGACGAAAACGTAACTATTTGATGAAATTTGATGAATTTTGAAGATTCTAGCCGTAAAAAAGGGGTCAAAATGACAGTTTATATGAAGTATATAATATATATACGACCGATCTCTATGATTTTTTCAGACAACAATATATGCTATATACGTAAGCATTTTGTGAAATTTGAAGCTTCTAACTGTTAAAACGGGGCAGAAATTGCGCAAAGTTTCTTATCTGAACAATCGGTTGTATGAGATATATATTATGTGTACCACCGATCTCAATGATTTTTTAAACATCAATATATGCTGTACACGTAAGCAGTTGGTGAAATTTGAAGCTTCTAGCTGTTAAAATGGGGCCGAAATCGTAAAAAAAATATATATATACTATATATATATACTATATATACCATCATATATATATTATATATATCACCGATCTCTATGATTTTTTGACACAACAATACATACTATATACGTAAGCAATCGGTGAAATTTGAAGCTTATAACTGTTAAAATGGGGAAGAAATTGCGCAAAGTTTCTTATCTGAACAATCGGTTGTATGGGATATATACTATATATACCACCGGTATCTATGATTTTCTCAGACAACAATATATGCTATACACGTAAGCATTTGGTGAAATTTGAACATATCTAAACGATTTTTAAGATAAATATAAAATAAAAAATAGGTAGGTAATCTGTGTGAGGATGCAAAGCTTCACGTTTTTTGTGGTCTGCATGTAAAAACTATGGCTACGAATCACGTATTTCAAAAATATATGACGTAAACGTAACTTTTTGATGAAATTTGATGAATCTTGAAGCTTCTAGCCGTAAAAAAGGGGTCAATATGACAGTTTATATGAAGTATATAATATATATACCACCGATCTCTATGATTTTTTCAGACAACAATATATGCTATATACGAAAGCATTTTGTGAAATTTGAAGCTTCTAACTGTTAAAACGGGGCAGAAATTGCGCAAAGTTTCTTATCTGAACAATCGGTTGTATGAGATATATACTATGTATATCACCGATCTCAATGATTTTTTCAGACATCAATATATGCTATACACGTAAGCAGTTGGTGAAATTTGAAGCTTCTAGCTGTTGAAATGGGGTAGAAATTGCGAAAAGTTTCTTATCTGAACAATCGGTTGTATGAGATATATACTATATATAGAACCGATCTCTATGATTTTTTCAGACAACAATATATGCTATATACGTAAGCAATCAGTGAAATTTGAAGCTTATAGCTGTTAAAATGGGGTAGAAATTGCGAAAAGTTTCTTATCTGAACAATCGGTTGTATGAGATATATACTATATATACAACCGATCTCTATGATTTTTTCAGACAACAATATATGCTATATACGTAAGCAATCGGTGAAATTTGAAGCTTATAGCTGTTAAAATGGGGTAGAAATTGCGAAAAGTTTCTTATCTGAACAATCGGTTGTATGAGATATATACTATATATACAACCGATCTCTATGATTTTTTCAGACAACAATATATGCTATATAAGTAAATATTCGGTGAAATTTGAAGCTTCTAGCTGTTAAAATGGGGCTAAAATTTGCGAAAATATATATATATATACTATATATATATACTATATATACCACCATATATATACTATATATACCACCGATCTTTATGATTTTTTCAGACAACAATATATGCTATATACGTAAGCATTCGCTGAAATTTGAAGCCTCTAGCTCTTAAAATAGGGCAGTAATTACGAAAAGTTCCTTATCTGAACAATCGGTTGTGGGGGATATATACTATATATACGACCGATCTCATAAATTTTTTCAGGCAACAATATGTTCAATATACGAAAGTATATGGTGAAGTTTGAAGCTTCAATCTGTTAAATTGGGTAAGATATTACAAAAATCCTCTTTTTCTGAAAAATCGGTTGTATGGAGGATATATGCTATAGTGGTCCGATCCGGTCGGTTCCGACAAATGTCTAATCGGACACCCAAATACACCTGCTCACCAAATTTTATCAAGATATCTCAAAAATTGAGGGACTAGTTTGCATACAAACAGACAGACGGACAGACGGACAGACGGACATGGCTAAAACAACTCAGCTCTTCAACCTCATTATTTCGGTATACTTAATGGTGGGTCTATCTATTTTCCTTTAAGGACTTACAATTTTCGGTTTCGTGACGAAATTAATATACCATTTCATTTTCATGAAAGGTATAAAAATAGGTAGGTAATCTGTGTGAGGATGCAAAGCTTCACGTTTTTTGTGGTCTGCATGTAAAAACTATGGCTACGAATCACGTATTTCAAAAATATATGACGTAAACGTAACTTTTTGATGAAATTTGATGAATCTTGAAGCTTCTAGCCGTAAAAAAGGGGTCAATATGACAGTTTATATGAAGTATATAATATATATACCACCGATCTCTATGATTTTTTCAGACAACAATATATGCTATATACGAAAGCATTTTGTGAAATTTGAAGCTTCTAACTGTTAAAACGGGGCAGAAATTGCGCAAAGTTTCTTATCTGAACAATCGGTTGTATGAGATATATACTATGTATATCACCGATCTCAATGATTTTTTCAGACATCAATATATGCTATACACGTAAGCAGTTGGTGAAATTTGAAGCTTCTAGCTGTTGAAATGGGGTAGAAATTGCGAAAAGTTTCTTATCTGAACAATCGGTTGTATGAGATATATACTATATATAGAACCGATCTCTATGATTTTTTCAGACAACAATATATGCTATATACGTAAGCAATCAGTGAAATTTGAAGCTTATAGCTGTTAAAATGGGGTAGAAATTGCGAAAAGTTTCTTATCTGAACAATCGGTTGTATGAGATATATACTATATATACAACCGATCTCTATGATTTTTTCAGACAACAATATATGCTATATACGTAAGCAATCGGTGAAATTTGAAGCTTATAGCTGTTAAAATGAGGTAGAAATTGCGAAAAGTTTCTTATCTGAACAATCGGTTGTATGAGATATATACTATATATACAACCGATCTCTATGATTTTTTCAGACAACAATATATGCTATATAAGTAAATATTCGGTGAAATTTGAAGCTTCTAGCTGTTAAAATGGGGCTAAAATTTGCGAAAATATATATATATATACTATATATATATACTATATATACCACCATATATCTACTATATATACCACCGATCTTTATGATTTTTTCAGACAACAATATATGCTATATACGTAAGCATTCGCTGAAATTTGAAGCCTCTAGCTCTTAAAATAGGGCAGTAATTACGAAAAGTTCCTTATCTGAACAATCGGTTGTGGGGGATATATACAATATATACGACCGATCTCATAAATTTTTTCAGGCAACAATATGTTCAATATACGAAAGTATATGGTGAAGTTTGAAGCTTCAATCTGTTAAATTGGGTAAGATATTACAAAAATCCTCTTTTTCTGAAAAATCGGTTGTATGGAGGATATATGCTATAGTGGTCCGATCCGGTCGGTTCCGACAAATGTCTAATCGGACACCCAAATACACCTGCTCACCAAATTTTATCAAGATATCTCAAAAATTGAGGGACTAGTTTGCATACAAACAGACAGACGGACAGACGGACAGACGGACATGGCTAAAACAACTCAGCTCTTCAACCTGATTATTTCGGTATACTTAATGGTGGGTCTATCTATTTTCCTTTAAGGACTTACAATTTTCGGTTTCGTGACGAAATTAATATACCATTTCATTTTCATGAAAGGTATAAAAATAGGTAGGTAATCTGTGTGAGGATGCAAAGCTTCACGTTTTTTGTGGTCTGCATGTAAAAACTATGGCTACGAATCACGTATTTCAAAAATATATGACGTAAACGTAACTTTTTGATGAAATTTGATGAATCTTGAAGCTTCTAGCCGTAAAAAAGGGGTCAATATGACAGTTTATATGAAGTATATAATATATATACCACCGATCTCTATGATTTTTTCAGACAACAATATATGCTATATACGAAAGCATTTTGTGAAATTTGAAGCTTCTAACTGTTAAAACGGGGCAGAAATTGCGCAAAGTTTCTTATCTGAACAATCGGTTGTATGAGATATATACTATGTATATCACCAATCTCAATGATTTTTTCAGACATCAATATATGCTATACACGTAAGCAGTTGGTGAAATTTGAAGCTTCTAGCTGTTGAAATGGGGTAGAAATTGCGAAAAGTTTCTTATCTGAACAATCGGTTGTATGAGATATATACTATATATAGAACCGATCTCTATGATTTTTTCAGACAACAATATATGCTATATACGTAAGCAATCAGTGAAATTTGAAGCTTATAGCTGTTAAAATGGGGTAGAAATTGCGAAAAGTTTCTTATCTGAACAATCGGTTGTATGAGATATATACTATATATACAACCGATCTCTATGATTTTTTCAGACAACAATATATGCTATATACGTAAGCAATCGGTGAAATTTGAAGCTTATAGCTGTTAAAATGGGGTAGAAATTGCGAAAAGTTTCTTATCTGAACAATCGGTTGTATGAGATATATACTATATATACAACCGATCTCTATGATTTTTTCAGACAACAATATATGCTATATAAGTAAATATTCGGTGAAATTTGAAGCTTCTAGCTGTTAAAATGGGGCTAAAATTTGCGAAAATATATATATATATACTATATATATATACTATATATACCACCATATATATACTATATATACCACCGATCTTTATGATTTTTTCAGACAACAATATATGCTATATACGTAAGCATTCGCTGAAATTTGAAGCCTCTAGCTCTTAAAATAGGGCAGTAATTACGAAAAGTTCCTTATCTGAACAATCGGTTGTGGGGGATATATACTATATATACGACCGATCTCATAAATTTTTTCAGGCAACAATATGTTCAATATACGAAAGTATATGGTGAAGTTTGAAGCTTCAATCTGTTAAATTGGGTAAGATATTACAAAAATCCTTTTTTTCTGAAAAATCGGTTGTATGGAGGATATATGCTATAGTGGTCCGATCCGGTCGGTTCCGACAAATGTCTAATCGGACACCCAAATACACCTGCTCACCAAATTTTATCAAGATATCTCAAAAATTGAGGGACTAGTTTGCATACAAACAGACAGACGGACAGACGGACAGACGGACAGACGGACATGGCTAAAACAACTCAGCTCTTCAACCTGATTATTTCGGTATACTTAATGGTGGGTCTATCTATTTTCCTTTAAGGACTTACAATTTTCGGTTTCGTGACGAAATTAATATACCATTTCATTTTCATGAAAGGTATAAAAATAGGTAGGTAATCTGTCTGAGGATGCAAAGCTTCACGTTTTTTGTGGTCTGCATGTAAAAACTATGGCTACGAATCACGTATTTCAAAAATATATGACGTAAACGTAACTTTTTGATGAAATTTGATGAATCTTGAAGCTTCTAGCCGTAAAAAAGGGGTCAATATGACAGTTTATATGAAGTATATAATATATATACCACCGATCTCTATGATTTTTTCAGACAACAATATATGCTATATACGAAAGCATTTTGTGAAATTTGAAGCTTCTAACTGTTAAAACGGGGCAGAAATTGCGCAAAGTTTCTTATCTGAACAATCGGTTGTATGAGATATATACTATGTATATCACCGATCTCAATGATTTTTTCAGACATCAATATATGCTATACACGTAAGCAGTTGGTGAAATTTGAAGCTTCTAGCTGTTGAAATGGGGTAGAAATTGCGAAAAGTTTCTTATCTGAACAATCGGTTGTATGAGATATATACTATATATAGAACCGATCTCTATGATTTTTTCAGACAACAATATATGCTATATACGTAAGCAATCAGTGAAATTTGAAGCTTATAGCTGTTAAAATGGGGTAGAAATTGCGAAAAGTTTCTTATCTGAACAATCGGTTGTATGAGATATATACTATATATACAACCGATCTCTATGATTTTTTCAGACAACAATATATGCTATATACGTAAGCAATCGGTGAAATTTGAAGCTTATAGCTGTTAAAATGGGGTAGAAATTGCGAAAAGTTTCTTATCTGAACAATCGGTTGTATGAGATATATACTATATATACAACCGATCTCTATGATTTTTTCAGACAACAATATATGCTATATAAGTAAATATTCGGTGAAATTTGAAGCTTCTAGCTGTTAAAATGGGGCTAAAATTTGCGAAAATATATATATATATACTATATATATATACTATATATACCACCATATATATACTATATATACCACCGATCTTTATGATTTTTTCAGACAACAATATATGCTATATACGTAAGCATTCGCTGAAATTTGAAGCCTCTAGCTCTTAAAATAGGGCAGTAATTACGAAAAGTTCCTTATCTGAACAATCGGTTGTGGGGGATATATACTATATATACGACCGATCTCATAAATTTTTTCAGGCAACAATATGTTCAATATACGAAAGTATATGGTGAAGTTTGAAGCTTCAATCTGTTAAATTGGGTAAGATATTACAAAAATCCTCTTTTTCTGAAAAATCGGTTGTATGGAGGATATATGCTATAGTGGTCCGATCCGGTCGGTTCCGACAAATGTCTAATCGGACACCCAAATACACCTGCTCACCAAATTTTATCAAGATATCTCAAAAATTGAGGGACTAGTTTGCATACAAACAGACAGACGGACAGACGGACAGACGGACATGGCTAAAACAACTCAGCTCTTCAACCTGATTATTTCGGTATACTTAATGGTGGGTCTATCTATTTTCCTTTAAGGACTTACAATTTTCGGTTTCGTGACGAAATTAATATACCATTTCATTTTCATGAAAGGTATAAAAATAGGTAGGTAATCTGTGTGAGGATGCAAAGCTTCACGTTTTTTGTGGTCTGCATGTAAAAACTATGGCTACGAATCACGTATTTCAAAAATATATGACGTAAACGTAACTTTTTGATGAAATTTGATGAATCTTGAAGCTTCTAGCCGTAAAAAAGGGGTCAATATGACAGTTTATATGAAGTATATAATATATATACCACCGATCTCTATGATTTTTTCAGACAACAATATATGCTATATACGAAAGCATTTTGTGAAATTTGAAGCTTCTAACTGTTAAAACGGGGCAGAAATTGCGCAAAGTTTCTTATCTGAACAATCGGTTGTATGAGATATATACTATGTATATCACCGATCTCAATGATTTTTTCAGACATCAATATATGCTATACACGTAAGCAGTTGGTGAAATTTGAAGCTTCTAGCTGTTGAAATGGGGTAGAAATTGCGAAAAGTTTCTTATCTGAACAATCGGTTGTATGAGATATATACTATATATAGAACCGATCTCTATGATTTTTTCAGACAACAATATATGCTATATACGTAAGCAATCAGTGAAATTTGAAGCTTATAGCTGTTAAAATGGGGTAGAAATTGCGAAAAGTTTCTTATCTGAACAATCGGTTGTATGAGATATATACTATATAAACAACCGATCTCTATGATTTTTTCAGACAACAATATATGCTATATACGTAAGCAATCGGTGAAATTTGAAGCTTATAGCTGTTAAAATGGGGTAGAAATTGCGAAAAGTTTCTTATCTGAACAATCGGTTGTATGAGATATATACTATATATACAACCGATCTCTATGATTTTTTCAGACAACAATATATGCTATATAAGTAAATATTCGGTGAAATTTGAAGCTTCTAGCTGTTAAAATGGGGCTAAAATTTGCGAAAATATATATATATATACTATATATATATACTATATATACCACCATATATCTACTATATATACCACCGATCTTTATGATTTTTTCAGACAACAATATATGCTATATACGTAAGCATTCGCTGAAATTTGAAGCCTCTAGCTCTTAAAATAGGGCAGTAATTACGAAAAGTTCCTTATCTGAACAATCGGTTGTGGGGGATATATACAATATATACGACCGATCTCATAAATTTTTTCAGGCAACAATATGTTCAATATACGAAAGTATATGGTGAAGTTTGAAGCTTCAATCTGTTAAATTGGGTAAGATATTACAAAAATCCTCTTTTTCTGAAAAATCGGTTGTATGGAGGATATATGCTATAGTGGTCCGATCCGGTCGGTTCCGACAAATGTCTAATCGGACACCCAAATACACCTGCTCACCAAATTTTATCAAGATATCTCAAAAATTGAGGGACTAGTTTGCATACAAACAGACAGACGGACAGACGGACAGACGGACAGACGGACATGGCTAAAACAACTCAGCTCTTCAACCTGATTATTTCGGTATACTTAATGGTGGGTCTATCTATTTTCCTTTAAGGACTTACAATTTTCGGTTTCGTGACGAAATTAATATACCATTTCATTTTCATGAAAGGTATAAAAATAGGTAGGTAATCTGTGTGAGGATGCAAAGCTTCACGTTTTTTGTGGTCTGCATGTAAAAACTATGGCTACGAATCACGTATTTCAAAAATATATGACGTAAACGTAACTTTTTGATGAAATTTGATGAATCTTGAAGCTTCTAGCCGTAAAAAAGGGGTCAATATGACAGTTTATATGAAGTATATAATATATATACCACCGATCTCTATGATTTTTTCAGACAACAATATATGCTATATACGAAAGCATTTTGTGAAATTTGAAGCTTCTAACTGTTAAAACGGGGCAGAAATTGCGCAAAGTTTCTTATCTGAACAATCGGTTGTATGAGATATATACTATGTATATCACCAATCTCAATGATTTTTTCAGACATCAATATATGCTATACACGTAAGCAGTTGGTGAAATTTGAAGCTTCTAGCTGTTGAAATGGGGTAGAAATTGCGAAAAGTTTCTTATCTGAACAATCGGTTGTATGAGATATATACTATATATAGAACCGATCTCTATGATTTTTTCAGACAACAATATATGCTATATACGTAAGCAATCAGTGAAATTTGAAGCTTATAGCTGTTAAAATGGGGTAGAAATTGCGAAAAGTTTCTTATCTGAACAATCGGTTGTATGAGATATATACTATATATACAACCGATCTCTATGATTTTTTCAGACAACAATATATGCTATATACGTAAGCAATCGGTGAAATTTGAAGCTTATAGCTGTTAAAATGGGGTAGAAATTGCGAAAAGTTTCTTATCTGAACAATCGGTTGTATGAGATATATACTATATATACAACCGATCTCTATGATTTTTTCAGACAACAATATATGCTATATAAGTAAATATTCGGTGAAATTTGAAGCTTCTAGCTGTTAAAATGGGGCTAAAATTTGCGAAAATATATATATATATACTATATATATATACTATATATACCACCATATATATACTATATATACCACCGATCTTTATGATTTTTTCAGACAACAATATATGCTATATACGTAAGCATTCGCTGAAATTTTAAGCCTCTAGCTCTTAAAATAGGGCAGTAATTACGAAAAGTTCGTTATCTGAACAATCGGTTGTGGGGGATATATACTATATATACGACCGATCTCATAAATTTTTTCAGGCAACAATATGTTCAATATACGAAAGTATATGGTGAAGTTTGAAGCTTCAATCTGTTAAATTGGGTAAGATATTACAAAAATCCTTTTTTTCTGAAAAATCGGTTGTATGGAGGATATATGCTATAGTGGTCCGATCCGGTCGGTTCCGACAAATGTCTAATCGGACACCCAAATACACCTGCTCACCAAATTTTATCAAGATATCTCAAAAATTGAGGGACTAGTTTGCATACAAACAGACAGACGGACAGACGGACAGACGGACAGACGGACAGACGGACAGACGGACATGGCTAAAACAACTCAGCTCTTCAACCTGATTATTTCGGTATACTTAATGGTGGGTCTATCTATTTTCCTTTAAGGACTTACAATTTTCGGTTTCGTGACGAAATTAATATACCATTTCATTTTCATGAAAGGTATAAAAATGAAAAATGAGGACTTGTAGCCAATTTATCAAGAAATTACGGTGTCGGTTTAAAAGGACCTCCTTTGAGCAAGCAATTGACAAACGTGTATGTTTTGTCAAAATGTTCTGAGCAAACGTACGGACACTTAAGAAGGCTATATTCCCTTGCTTTGCATATTTCGATCCATGTTTCTTCCACCAAAACAATTTTCGGGAGCTCGAAAAACTTATTAAAAACCTTTTCTAGGCTGATATTTCGTATTAAAATATTTCCAAGGCATGGGGCTCATCATGAAAGTAATTTAGTCGTATTCGTTAATATGAAATCCATCAAAATTAGAAAAATTCGTAACTTTTTTCAATCTGGTAGCTTGTTTTTGGTGAAATTGTCATTGTCCCCGCAAAAGTCAAGTGGCTAACGTCACACTAAATGGAATTACCTCCATTTTTTATGTCATGGTATCACCTATACAAATTGTGTGTTTGCTATTCATCGGAACCGATTCAGCTATATGTTATACACTATGGCCACCAGAGGTTTGTGTCTGTGTTTTCTATGTTCGGTACAACAGGTTATGTAGTTAGTTGCCGCTAGATGGGTCTCCTAAGCATTATCTACCAAAAAACGCGAGTAATCCATAAATAGGGTAAGGAATACTCCTTTAGGAGTATAGGAGTGCTCCAAAACTAATATGTAGTCATACAAAAAATGTGCTACATTTAACATTGCGATGTCCTAGGAGAGGAGTGGGTGATCCCACTCTCGCTTTTTTTGTGAGTATTCCATAGAGTACATACGTGAGAGTACTTTCCAAAGTACTTTCACTCTAGTACTCCATGGAGCACCCACAGAGAATCATATGCCAAAGTACTCCAGAAAAACTACTCTATGGAGTATCTGCGGAACAGTACTCTCTAAACTGATCCTGAAACATTACTCCATGGAGTACTGACAAGAGATTACTTGCGAAACTGCTCTCAAAACATTACTCCTTGAAATACTAGCAAAAGAGTGCTCGTTAAACCACCCTCGATGGATTACCTAATGGAGTACCTACAGGAGATTGCTTAAGAAAGTGCTCTCAAAGCATTACTCCTTGGAGTAGCTAATATAGTAGCTTAAAAAAAAATCATATTAGTTTCTTTATTCACGCAAATGCTAAATAACATAAGAATATTCCTAGTATAGAATATAAAAGTTGTAAATGATTGCTATGCTAGGAGAGCTGACCAATTCCATAGCTTCTGATCCTGCGGCATAATTTGGAGTTTCAATTTGGAGCGTCGTATTTCCTCCATTTTTCAATCTACGCGCAAACTTCCCTCTCCATTTTCTGAATACGTCTTTTGTGACGTGCGCTGTATTCCATATTTTACCGTTATATATTTGGTTATAATTATTTTATTTATTTCATTTTTCACCAATAAAATTGTCTTCTAAATTAAATTCACTCCGATAATTCTTTCCGACACAAATCCTCTTTGAATATTTCTCTATACTATAGTATGTATACATAAAACCAGTTGCATGGTTGCATTTTATCAGAGTAGCCACAGTAAAATTTTATTATCAGTTATTTGTATGCAATATTTTATTTTTGGCAAACTCTGTTCGTCATCACGGTCGTTAAGACACGAGCAATGATCGGCAGATGGTGGTCCGCAAACGCATTGCAAATGAATGTTGTTAGACCCTGCAAACATGCATGCATGGAGTACTCGCTATGGACCAACCGACTGCTCCAAAATTAACCACAATTCATACAAAAAATATGGTCCAATTAACATTGCGATGTCCTAGGATGGGACCATATACTCCAGCTCCGCATTACATCAGAGTAATTCATGGAGTACCCACAGTCCAATAAACATCGTGCAGTGATTAAAATCGTTAAAAACGATCAAAGATCGGCTTACAATGTGTTCGTGAAGAAATATGAGTTGGTCCATTGCTGCATTACAGTGGAGTACAATGGTAAGTACTCCAGTGGCCCACATGATCCAACGATTTTTGCAGGGAGTACTCCAACATGAAAAACAAAACACGTAATCCAACAATTTTTGCAGGGTAAGCGAGGATGAGCGTTTTTTTACGCGCAAACGCAAACGTATACGCGTGTAAAAAAAACACGGCTAATGTAACTGAAATATACAAACTATTTCAACACTCCCAATTTTTAGTTACATTTCATATTTAAGATTAAAAAAAATTTAAGGAATGCATCAGACTCAAACCTAACTGATCTCTAAAATTGAAAATTTTTATTTTTGGTAAAGCGTTTGTTGAACCATCCGCGATTTGATCAACTGAAGCAAAGGTTGCTACTGTAGTTCAAACATTTTCTCCTCATACTTATCACGTATATGTATAATGATATCGCATGTCAATGTGTTTCTTTCTTTTGTGAAACTTCGGATTCTTTATAAGTCGAATAGCACTCTGGTTGTCAACAAAAAACACTACCGTGTCTAAACCACCAAGATCCAACCAAAAATTTTTGACCCACACGAGCTCTTTAATTGCACTAGAAGCAGAAATATATTCGGCTTCTGTAGTCGATAAAGAAATACATTTCTGCCGTACTGAAGATCAGCTTACTACGCCATTACCAATCATAAATACCAAACCTGTAGTTTATTTTCTTGTCTGGGTATCGCCAGCAGAGTGCATCGCTGTAACCTCGTAACTTAAGATTACTACTACTGTTGTAAAAAATGCCAATACTCATTGTGTCATTTAGGTAACGCAATATTCGCTTTACTGCTTTAATGTGTGCCTCAGTTGGCGTTAGATATCGACTTACATTCGATACAGCAAAAGCTATATCTCGTCTTGCAGTCACCGCCAGATACATAAAGCTGCCAACTGCCGCCCTATAGGGAAACTTAAAAAGGTGGGTATCGTTTTTCTCAAAATTACTCAAAATTGTCTCTGGAAAGAAGTTTTCAGGTAGGGGCTGCCTTCCGATTTCCGGGAGCAAGAAGACTTTCCCTCCTTGGTGGAACAAGAACCTTAGCGATATAAGGTCGAATCCCAGCAAGGTATTCAATGTAGGCCATTCAACGGGTGACTTTCAGCAGTATAGGACCTCCATGAGAGAATACAAGAAAGCCATGCGCATTGCAAGAGTAAAATTGCGGCGGGAACATTGCGAGTCCACACTTGTCAGGTGTCATTCAAATAAGACCTTTTTCAAGCGCGCTGATGGAGCGTGGGCAGGATCAGCGGCTGAGACACTAGACATTCTCATAGATGCTCACTTTCCGGATGACCCCGGAGAGGTAGCTCAATTAGAAGTAGTGGAACAGCAGGAGTCTACTGACCAACTTATAAAATCGCTTGGACGATTAACAGCTTTGCGCCATACAAATTTCCAGGGGTTGATGGTATTCTCCCCATCATGCTGCAGAAGACTCAAAAATCTTTGCTTAAGGAGCTAAAATATATTTTCTCTGCAGGCATGCGCTATAGCCACATTCCTTTCTCGTGGAGGAAAACTAGGGTGGTCTTCATACCTAAGGCAGGAAGAAGGGGACACGAACTGGCCAAGGATTTTAGGCCAATAAGTCTTACATCTTTTGTGCTAAAAACTCCGGAGAGATTGCTTGATGTTCATATAAGAGAACTTCTGGGTAAGAGTCGTCTTTCCACGGCACAACATGCTTACCTGAGGGGCAAATCTACAGAGACTGCGCTACATGAGGTGGTGCGGACGGTGGAGAAATACCTCATACATAAAAAATTCACTCTAGTCGCGTTTGTGGACGTGGAGAGTGCTTTAAGTAACGTAAAGGCTGACGCGATAAGATCAGCTCTCGGAAGGACAGAGGAAGGAATTGGATCTCGTCTCTTCTCCTCAACCGCGAGATAACAGCTGAGCTCGGAGGAGCAAAAATTGGTAAGCAGATAAGTAGAGGCACGCCACAGGGTGGGGTGCTCTCGCCTCTGCTATGGATTACTACCATGAACGCTATTTTAACAAAACTCGAAGCAAATGGTGTGAAGGTCTTGGCGTACGATGTGGCAATCTTGATTTCGGGTTCCTTCCCTTCAGTGATGAGTGAAATCATGGAGAGAGCGTTGGCAGAACTAAGTAGGTGGGCACAGGGATGTGGGCTTAGGCTAAATCCGGAGAAGACGGATTTACTACTCTTCACAAGGAGGTACAAACCACCTACCTTTGAATTACCAATGTTAAACGGACAGCAACTAACACTATCAAGCAGTACCAGGTATCTAAGACTAACAATAGACTCAAAACTCAATTCGAAAGCGTGCATCGAGGAGCGAGTGCGGAAGACATGCGTCGCTTTCTATGCTTGTAAAGCGATGTTCGGTAAGAAGTGGGGTCTCAGACCGAAGATGGTCCTTTGGCTGTGTGAGGCAGTAGTGCGGCCAGTGCTGACGTATGGCTCTATAGTGTGGTGGGAGGCTCTTAGCAAGAAGTGCAACATCACCAGCCTACAGAAAGTCCAACGTACAGCGTGCGTTGGGGCCACCGGAGCCTGCCGCACCTGCCCCACTGCGGCTTTGGACCCCATCTTAAACCTGCTTCCGATTGACATGCACATACTATATAAAGAAATATAAAATGTATAGCGGTGCAGATATACTAAGACTTACGACAGTCTGGGTGTTGGAAAGATACTCAGAAGGGGCATGACAGCATCCTTAATCTAATCCCGACGGGAATACTAAATTCCGATATAGATTATAATCCCCGCAAACTTCAGTTTGAGGGCAACATAACCACTATCATTCCAAGTAGGAATGATTGGAATAGGGCAGCGGCTCCAGTGGGTACCGGCATACTAATCTACACTGAGGGCTCTAAGATGGCGTTAGGGGTGGAGGTGGTATCTTCTCGCACTCCCTAAAAATTTCTACGTCGCTCAAACTACCGTCATACTGCAGTGTATTTCAAGCAGAAGTCCTCGCAATTTGGCAGGCCTCTAAACTGATCGAGGCCAGGAGCATAACTTGCAAAGTGTCTATCCTTTCTGACAGTCAAGCAGCAATTAAGGCGATAGCTGCACCATACACTAGTTCAAAGCTGGTAGGGTCATGCAAACTAACCGCAGGTTGTGAGATTTCAAAAGCCATTTGGTCGGACTACAACGAAAGGAAAACGAGGTATCTGCTGGGGAGATACAGGGCCGCACCCATAGACTTATAGCGGTCTACACTGGTCACTGGGCCACGCATGCGGAAAAGATGGGTATTCCGCACAATGGCCACTGCAGAAGTTGTAAGGACATAGATGAGAAAGAGACTGCCGAGCATTTTCTGTGTAAATGTCGGGCTCTAGCTAGAACCCGTTTAAGATCATTCGGGAGCCCTTTTTTGGAAGATCTAGCAAGATTAGCGGAAATAGGGATTGCAAACATTGTTGATTTTATAAACAACTCAGGTTGGTTGTAAAATATATCCGTTTAGTACTCAGTAGGTTCAGACGGGTTTTATGGCATCAAAAGGGCTTTTCATTAGCTACTTGGGTGACCTACCTATTGAAAATGGTAAAACTATCAGCTGGTTTAACTGCAAAAGAAGAATTTTGTATATTAAATCTTGTAACTACCTTATTGGCATACGCTTTTTGACCAATAAAAAGAGAACCATCAGTTGTGCGTTGAATTTCAAGTCCTAAAAAGGACTTTACTTCGAAGAGTTTTATTTTAAAGGTCGCGATTTGTTGCTGCAACCATTGTAAAGGTTTACAAGTAGGATATGTAGCAACACGCACATACACAGCCACGCTCACCTGATAAAATGCTTGTTCTTGTTCGTGTAGTAGCTGCTAATGAAAACTCCGTAAAAATTTAATTGTAAAATTACAAAGAAATACCCTTATTTACTTTCAAACGAGCACTTAATTACTTCTCTATTTAAAATCCATATGTTTTGGACAATTTTAGTTATCAAATTGTGATACTTTATTATCGGTGACGATTGCTAAAACACGACCAAAACCGTCAAGGGAGCCATTAATAGACGCGTTTTGGCCATGGTTTCCATAATCCGAACATGTTTTCGCCTTTTGATTATTGATATCAGGACAAAACGCGTCTTTTCATACCTCTTTGCACATTTTTGGACGGGTTATTGCAGTCGACCACGGTTTCAAACTGTTTTTCGCGGAAAACTTAGTACAAAGCCGCAAAAATAATTCCGTTTTTTTTTACTTTCAGTTGTAGCTACTTTTTTTAGCTTGATATAGTTTTATTTTCCTTGCCACCACTGTTCAGACTTCAAAACTTTAAGTAATACAGCTCATGTCAAAAACATATGTTTTGAACTGAGTTATCGACACATCTTGGAAACGCAAGGGTCTAATACCATTTCCTGAAAAAATTATCTTTCTTTTCCTGTGGAGATCTGAAGGAAGCAACATAGTTTGTGAAGTTGTCGCGGTGATATACATTTTTTTGGTGTTAGAAGTGAAGCTAACGTGAAGCTTTCTAAAGTTAATTAAACAATTTAAATAGTGCGAGTGAGCATAAGTATATTTGACCAACAAAGACACTCAAAAGCAGTCGTCAACTTCGAGCCGGAGCCTTGATATTTAATCTTTAAATTTCGCATTTATATACATGGTGAGTTTTCAAATAAGTTTATATACCCATACGTGCAAAGTTCCCCTTTTTAGTGCTATACCAGCTTAAATAAAATTACAAAAACTGTGGTATTTTATTTATTCTACCAGATTTCTTTCGAGAATTCCCCGCAGAAAAGTTGTATCATATGCATTTCGCCATCAAAACATAATTCTACTAAAATGCTGCAAAAGTTGCTGAGATCCGCCTAGGGCCACTCTTGACCTATCTCCAAGTCCAGCTTGATCGAGTTTTCCCCCCCAGCTTTGGAATTTTCAAAATAAATGAATAGCAAATCTTCTCAAGTATTTGCATAAATATTAAAATATGTAAAAATGTAAAATTTGGCATATAGTTACAATGTACGGAGAAGAAGAAGAAGTTAAAAGTTAGTATACCGAAAAGAAGAGTCATTAAATGCAACAAAACTTGGAGCAAAAGGTTGTTAATAAGAATGTATATGAGAGAAAGATGTTGCGAAATTGAAATTATATTTAATTAATATGAAAAAACACATCAATCTAAGAAGGATTATTCAATTAAATTAAAATAATACCTAGATTTAGTCCCATTTAGATTTAAACCCACTGTGGAAAACAAAAAAAGGTTAAATTTAAAATATCCATTAGATTTTCATAATCATTTCTCATATAATAATTATCAACGTGAGTATGTAATGTAACTGGCGATCGCTCATCAACATATGCCTATGTTGTTGTTCGTGTACAGCAGCCTCTCAAACATGCGACAAATATAAATTGTAAGGAATGAAACTGATTGAACATGTTTGAGAGAGAGTTGTATGACGTCGTTTGAACCCAAATTGTAGCTAAATAATTTTTTTGTTGCGATCTCTCTTAAACATTTTGTATGAATTCGGATGGTTACCGTCATTCGCAAATTTATTATAGATGGGTAATTTATATTTAAAAGAATATTTGAATGTTTACAATATTCCTAATGCAGCAACTGCAAGCGTGAAGGCCTTCGATGCTACGTAGCAATGCAATATATATATAAATATTTATATATATAATATATACCTATATCTACTTTTTTTGAGGCCCCTAAATATTCAAGCACACCACATACATATGCATATCTAGTTATAAGATTTTATTAATGTTACTTAAATACATATTTTTCATAAAACATATTTATTTTGTTGTTGTTGTACATACATATTGTATGTACATAAGCATGTGCGTATATACGAATGCAATTTCAACTTAAGTGAAATTCGATGGTTTTTAATGATAAATATTTTGTTTATGCAAAGTGAGTTTTTTTGCATCTACACACATACATATTTACATACATATGTATAAAGCTTTTTATTGAATTTGAAGTTAAAGAAAGAAAGCGAGTAGACCAATAGGAATCATTACAGTTCTGCCACCTGTATTTTTGTATTTTTATGAAATAGTAGGCAAACTAAGCTAAGATCCCTTATATTGTAATGGATTGATTTTGATAAAATAATAATTGTTAAAATGGGTAGATATTTTATGTTTACTTTTGTTTGAGATACAGGAGTTAGTGGTAATGTATCGGGGCCTCAATAACATCTATGGGGCCAATGGTAGGGCGGGTACAGAGGCAGCCACCAATCGTTGCAACAATGAGCTGCCATGCATAGAGGTAGGTATGTCATATTGATGAAGTGTGGCATGCAAGTGCGTTTGTTGTTTTTTTTCTGTTTCTATGTTTCTTTATGCTAGTGTATCCCAGTGTGCAAACTAAATTATTCTGTTTGGCCACTGACTGGGGAGAGTAGTGCTGTGCAGTGATCACGTTAAGAAATCTGCGAAGCTGAGGCTCCGGGCCTGAACGCCAGTGCACACGCCGTGGTCATTACACCTTGCCACAAGCACTGCTGCTCTTTTGTCTTTGAATGTGCCTATCGCACACTCAGTCAATGGATATCATAACAGATAAAATGGCGCCCAACGTGTAGCCCGATAGAGGAAAGCAACTTTTGTGTGTTTTTTTTTAAATATTGGCTACATATATATGATTCACTCCTTGAATCAAATAGTCTGTCTGCTTTTGGAATTTTTTTTTATTAGATTAAAATTTTATAAATTTTTGAATTTTTTTTGATTGTTGTTGTGTTCAAACAGTTTTTTACGGATGCGAAGAATTTTCGCTGGAATTGACCATCCTATAGGCTAGATGCCTTGAGATGCGTACCGCGTTAAAACTTCGTGTTTAGGGAATTGTTTTAGCATAGCACTTCTTTTGGTTTTGTTGCAAAAATATGTTATACGCTTTTTGGAAATTTTTGTCATTAAGGCTAAATACCAGTTGACTTACCAGGCGTTTACGTTTGCTACAATCCGATAGAAAAATATATGCAAGTTTTCTTTAGTTAGTACATCTCGAACTCACCGTCGAGATGCCACCTCAATTTAATACATTTTTATACTTAGTTGAGCAGAGCTCACAGAGTATATTAAGTTTGATTGGATAACGGTTGGTTGTACATATATAAAGGAATCGAGATAGATATATACTTCCATATATCAAAATAATCAGGATCGAAAAAAAATTTGATTGAGCCATGTCCGTCCGTCCGTCCGTCCGTCCGTCCGTTAACACGATAACTTGAGTAAATTTTGAGGTATCTTGATGAAATTTGGTATGTAGGTTCCTGAGAACTCATCTCAGATCGCTATTTAAAATGAACGATATCGGACTATAACCACGCCCACTTTTTCGATATCGAAAATTTCGAAAAACCGAAAAAGTGCGATAATTCATTACAAAAGACCGATAAAGCGACGAAACTTGGTAGATGAGTTGAACTCGTGACGCAAAATAGAAAATTAGTAAAATTTTGGACAATGGGCGTGGCACCGCCCACTTTTAAAAGAAGGTAATTTAAAACTTTTGCAAGCTGTAATTTGGCAGTCGTTGAAGATATCATGATGAAATTTGGCAGGAACGTTACTCTTATTACTATATGTACGCTTAATAAAAATTAGCAAAATCGGAGAAGGACCACGCCCACTTTTAAAAAAAATTTTTTTTAAAAGTAAAATTTTAACAAAAAATTTAATATCTTTACAGTATATAAGTAAATTATGTCAAGATTCAACTCCAGTAATGATATGGTGCAACAAAATACAAAAATAAAAGAAAATTTAAAAATGGGCGTGACTCCGCCCTTTTTCATTTAATTTGTCTAGGATACTTTTAACGCCATAAGTCGAACAAAAATTAACCAATCCTTTTGAAATTTGGTAGGGGCATAGATTTTATGGCGTTAACTGTTTTCTGTGAAAATGGGCGAAATCGGTTGATGCCACGCCCAGTTTTTATACACAGTCGTCCGTCTGTCCTTCCGCATGGCCGTTAACACGATAACTTGAGCAAAAATCGATATATCTTTACTAAACTCAGTTCACGTACTTATCTGAACTCACTTTATCTTGGTATGAAAAATGAACGAAATCCGACTATGACCACGCCCACTTTTTCCATATCGAAAATTACGAAAAATGAAAAAAATGCCATAATTCTATACCAAATACGAAAAAAGGGATGAAATATGGTAAGGTAATTGGATTGTTTTATTGACGCGAAATATAACTTTAGAAAAAACTTTATAAAATGATTGTGACACCTACCATATTAAGTAGAAGAAAATGAAAAAGTTCTGCAGGGCGAAATAAAAAAACCCTTAAAATCTTGGCAGGTATTACATATATAAATAAATTAGCGGTATCCAACAGATGATGTTCTGGGTCACCCTGGTCCACATTTTGGTCGATATCTGGAAAACGCCTTCACATATACAACTACCACCACTCCCTTTTAAAACTCTCATTAATACCTTTAATTTGATACCCATATCGTACAAACTCATTCTAGAGTCACCCCTGGTCCACCTTTATGACGATATTTCGAAAAGGCGAACACCTATAGAACGAAGGCCCACTCCCTTTTAAAAATACTCATTAACACCTTTCATTTGATACCCATATCGTACAAACAAAGTCTAGAGTCACCCCTGGTCCAGAAAGGCCCACTCCCTCTTAAAATACTCATTAACTCCTTTCGTTTGATACCCATATTGCACAAACGAATTCTAGGGTCACCCCTGGTCCACCTTTATGGCGATATCTCGAAACGGCGTCCACCTATGAAACTAAGGATTACTCCCTTTTAAAATACTCATTAACACCATTCAATTGATACCCATATCGTACAAACGCATTCTAGAGTCACACCTGGTCCATCTTTATGGCGATATCTCGAAAAGGCGTCCACCTATAGAACTAAGGCCCACTCCCTCTTAAAATACTCATTAACTCGTTTCGTTTCATTAATACCTTTAATTTGATACCCATATCGTACAAACTCATTCTAGAGTCACCCCTGGTCCACCTTTATGGCGATATTTCGAAAAGGCGAACACCTATAGAACGAAGGCCCATTCCCTTTTAAAAATACTCATTAACACCTTTCATTTGATACCCATATCGTACAAACAAAGTCTAGAGTCACCCCTGGTCCAGAAAGGCCCACTCCCTCTTAAAATACTCATTAACTCCTTTCGTTTGATACCCATATTGCACAAACGAATTCTAGGGTCACCCCTGGTCCACCTTTATGGCGATATCTCGAAACGGCGTCCACCTATGAAACTAAGGATTACTCCCTTTTAAAATACTCATTAACACCATTCATTTGATACCCATATCGTACAAACGCATTCTAGAGTCACACCTGGTCCATCTTTATGGCGATATCTCGAAAAGGCGTCCACCTATAGAACTAAGGCCCACTCCCTCTTAAAATACTCATTAACTCCTTTCGTTTGATACCCATATTGCACAAACGAATTCTAGAGTCACCTCTGGTCCACCTTTATGGCGATATCTCGAAAAGGGGTCCACCTATAGACTAAGC
The DNA here is from genome assembly GCF_040869045.1 of Eurosta solidaginis. Classification (NCBI taxonomy): domain Eukaryota; kingdom Metazoa; phylum Arthropoda; class Insecta; order Diptera; family Tephritidae; genus Eurosta; species Eurosta solidaginis. The sequence goes on from NC_090321.1 coordinate 138,412,521, forward strand.
CCCACGCCCTTTTAAAATAATCATTAACACCTTTCATTTGATACCCATATCGTACAAACGCATTCTAGAGTCAACCCTGATCCACCTTTATGGCTATATCCCTAAATGGCGTCCACCTATAGAACTATGGCCCACTCCCTCATAAAATACTCTTTAATGCCTTTCATTTGATACACATGTCATACAAACACATTCCAGGGTTTCCCTCGGTTCATTTTCCTACATGGTTATTTTCCCTTATGTTGTCACCATAGCTCTCAACTGAGTATGTAATGTTCGGTTACACCCGAACTTAACCTTCCTTACTTGTTTTATTTTCGTTTAGTATTTGGGAAATACTGAATATTTTGGAAATTGTGATTGTAAATCAAATACGTCACAACCGATCTTTCTTTCTCAAAATGTTGCATGTCACAGCACAATATGACTATATGCCGAATTTAACCTTTATGCCCCATTACCACTATACAGACTCCCATGGTCTCAAACCAAGTTTAGTTTTGATGATTTTTTGTTATTTTTTGATAAAGAACCTTTTTTTTTGCGTTTACCGAGCGAAAAAGCTTCTAATATTTTTGGTGATTTTTTTTTGGTTTTCTTAAAAACAATTTTGTTTGCGTTAAACTACCTTTTTTAACACTGCGTTAAAGGGTAATATCTTTTTTTTGCGAGTACAAATATACATATACCTTTTTTTTGACTTTTTGTGGGAACATGCCATTGCGTCACAGCGACGAACACGCTCCTTTGCAGGCTGGATGTTTTCTATGTAGGAAGGCTTTTACGAATAGGGATAATATACTAACTACCGCGTGTGACCACCGCTTCCACCGAAACTGCCTATTGCCGTGGCTTAAGAACAATTCTTCTTGTCCACTTTGTAGAGGTCCTTGCCGAACTAGGGAGTTTAATCAGAATATATATAACACTAGATTATTGAAGTCGATGTCTCAGGGCAATGCAGGTAATACCAGTGGAAGTGGGAACCTACAAAAATCTAATAGGGAAGAACAACAAGAGCTGCAACAAGGAGCAGCAAATGGTAGTAGCTTGTCAACTGAAGGAGCGCATGGAGGTGACGTACCACCAGTAAATGATGACGAAGCTCGTATTAGGAATATGGTCTCGGCTATTGTATTAGCGAGGTCAGCAACCGTTTTTGAAGATTTAGAGAATCGCGTAGGGCAAATGGTAGAACAGTGGATAGAAAACACTTTATCCAGTTTTTTAGAACGGTTAAATATTAACCCTACACAAGCAGTCCCTGTAGGCAATGACATAAGCCAACCAGATAATTTGTCCACAACTCAACACCCACCAAATAGGTCTACTCCAGTGTGGCCTAGAGATGTACCTCCATTGCCCAATAATACCAATACCAATTTTCATAACCAGATTGACCAAATACGGCTAAGTGATATGTCGACCGTACCGTACATAGGTAGAATAGCCCAATTAATTTCAAGTTGGAACGTAAAGTTTGACGGTACGTCTCGTTTATCTGTAGATAGTTTCTTATCGAGAATAGAATTGTTAGTTATCGATACGCTTAACGGCAATTTCAACCTTTTGTGTGAATACATACAAAGCCTTTTTATCAATGAAGCCTAAGACTGGTACTGGCGATACCGTAGATCTGTCGAACGTGTCACCTGGCCAGCTCTTTGCCAAGCGTTAAGAACAAATTTTCAACAACATAAGAGTGACTTCGAAATTAAAGAATCGATTCGTGCTCGAAAGCAGGGTCAAAATGAATGTTTTGACGAATTCCGTAACGCCATATTGAAAATCGCGGAACCTCTTGAAACCCCACTTTCAGAGGTAGAGTTACTTGAAATTTTAAAGCATAATTTGCGACCATGTATTCGGCAACAACTTTTTTTGTACCAATTCATTCTGTGGCGGAACTACGTAGGCTCTGTTTAAAAGGTGAGAGTCTTGCTAATGAAATTGCGAAGACGACGCCATCTTCACAAACAAACAGCTCTCGACTATTGCCTAGGAGACAGGTTAGCGAAGCCTACCTTGACTTGGAAGTCGATGATGATGCCATAATGCAAAGTGAATTTGTTGAGGTAGACGCAGTTTCTCAGCTAGCGTCCAAACTAAAACCTGGCTGCTGGAATTGTAACAAGGAGGGGCATAGATATTATGACTGCCTTGAGGAGCGAACGCTGTTTTGCTATGGTTGTGGCGCACCAAATACTTATGGTCCCAAATGCCCGAAGTGTAGCCCGGGAAACTGCAAAGCGAGCGAGGAATCTCGACAGATCCCTCGCAACGACAACAAACGCTAGAAAGCAATAACACCCACAAATATACCAGTTGTGTACCGTCAAGTATACACACTGGTGATTCTCAGACTTTTACAACTCCGTCAAGAAAAGAAATTATTCCATACGAAGAACGGTTGAAGAGATACAATGAAGTTAGAAGAAGAATATTTAGTCCTGATGATAACACCTCAGAATTTCCAAAACGTTCCTCAACTCGTATGAAAGACTTTTGGATAAAAGTTAAAACAAATAGAAAAAACTTGAAGAAGGTTATTTGTTCGTTGCAGCGAAGTGAAAGTGATTTGAGGCCCTATGCCAAGGTTAGGTTATTGGAAAGCGACCACTTAGGCCTCCTAGACAGTGGAGCTCAGGTGTCCTGCCTAGGAGGTTTGTTAGCAAAGGAGGTTTCCAAACGACCTTTACGAAAACACCAAATTCCACTCTGCACAGCTGATGGCAAAAACCAAATAGTTTTCGGTACTATAGATCTTACTGTAAAATATAAAAATAAAACAGAAATCATAACTTTTTTTGTTGTACCGAGTATGTCACAGGATTTGATACTAGATGTCGACTTCTGGCTTAAGTTCCAAATTGCGCCGAATATTATTTCGGAAATTTCACTTGATGAAAATTATAATGACGAAAACTCGCTTTCGTTGAATGTTGAGCAACAGCATCAGTTGAGTTTAGTTAAAACTAGATTTCCAAGCTTCGAAAAAGAAGGCTTAGGAAAAACTTCTTTACTGGAGTACGAGATCCAGCTCGAACCCAATGTCCGTCCGATAAAGCAGCGTTATTTCCCAATTTCACCAGCTGTCGAGAAACTCGTACATGCCGAAATTGATGAAATGATTAAGTTAGGTGTAATCGAGGAAGCTCCAAATAGTCCATGGTCCAGTCCGGTTGTGTTAGTGAAAAAGCCAGGTAAAGTCCGTCTGTGTCATGATTCAATAAAAGTAAATAGCGTCACCGTGAAGGACGCTTACCCCCTACCTCATATTGACGGGATTCTTAGCAGAATACCCAAGGCAAAATTTATAAGTTCACTAGACTTAAGGCGCGCCTTTTGGCAAATTCCCCTAGCCGAACAGTCCCGAGATTACACCTGTTTTACCGTACCTAATCGTCCGCTTTACCGATACCCTGTCATGCCTTTCGGTCTTTGTAACGCCCTACAAGCACTTTGTCGCCTGATGGATCGCCTAATCCCACCCAATTTACGAAACCAAGTCTTCGTCTATTTAGACGATTTGTTAATTGTGTCCGAAGATTTTGACACACACATGTCCGTCCTTGCTGAAGTTGCTCTACATTTAAGGAAAGCGGGGTTGACCATAAACGTCAACAAAAGTAAATTTTGCATAAAGGAAGTGAAATATCTGGGGTATATCGTGGGCAACGAACTATACGTACCGACCCAGAAAAGATTTCGGCTGTTACGCAATATCCGGTTCCAACAAACGTCAAGCAAGTTAGACGGTTTTTGGGAATGGCGGGCTGGTATCGCCGATTCGTTAACAATTTCGCTGCATTGACATGTCCTCTCACTAATTTGTTAAAGAAGGGAAAAGGTTTTGACTGGAACGACGACGCTCAGCAAGCTTTCTGCGCTTTAAAAGAAAAACTTTGTACAGCACCAGTTTTGGCCAGTCCCGATTATAGCAAACCTTTCATCATCCAGTGTGATGCAAGTAAGCTAGGAGTTGGTGCGGTATTAGTCCAAAAGAATGCTGAGAATATTGATGTCCCTATATCATACTTTTCCCAGAAGTTGAACAAAGCGCAAAGTAACTATAGTGTAACAGAGCTCGAATCTCTAGCAGCTTTGCTTAGCTTGAAGAAATTCCGAGCCTATGTAGAGGGACAAGAGTTCACTATAGTTACTGACCACGCTAGCTTGCAGTGGCTTATGCGACAAACTGACTTATCCAGCCGACTAGCGCGTCGGTCTCTCAAATTGCAAGGTTTTAAATTTAATATAGAACATAGGAAATGCTCCCTTAATGTAGTACCTGATTGTCTATCACGACAAAATTTTGAGGAAGTAGCTGAAGTCCGTGAGATTGAGGTCCGTCCGTTAGTTGATTTACAGTCGTCCTAATTTTTGTCCGATGATTATCAAACGTTGATAAGTCATGTCCGTCAAAATGAGAACCGCTTGCCTGATCTTCAGGTAATCGACAACTTGGTTTATAAAAGAACCGAACACCCCGATGGCAATCCTGAAAGGGAATCATTTAATTGAAAGCTTTGGATTCCCACATCTCTAGTTCCAGGGGTCATCGAAAACGCTCACTGTCCACCAAATAAATGTCATGGTGGGATTGCCAAAACATTGGAACGATTGCGAAACAATTTGTATTGACCAAATATGACCGTTGATGTCAAGAACTACGTTAGCCGATGCGAAACATGTAAGCAAAGCAAATCGCCCAATGTTACGCTAAGACCACCAATGTCCGCACAGTACACGGTACAACGACCGTTTCAAAAGTTATATGTTGACTTCCTTGGACCTTACCCTAGCTCCAAGCAAGGAAACATAGGAATATTCATAGTGTTAGACCATTTGACAAAGTTTCCCCTTTTACAAACTGTTAAAAAGTTCAACACTTCAGTTATATGTGACTTCCTCCAAGATAACGTCTTTAGTATTTTCGGAACTCTCGAAATTGTAATGAGTGACAATGGCAAGCAATTTAGATCCACACAATTTAATACCTTATTGTCGGCCCGTGGGATAAGACATGTTTACACGGCCCTATATAGTCCTCAGGCCAATGCAAGCGAGCGTGTGAATCGCTCAATCATTGCAGGTATAAGAGCTTACCTTAAAAAGGACCAATCACACTGGGACAGGAACATCTCTGAAATTGCTGAAGCACTTCGAAGTTCATATCATCAAACGATCGGTGTAACACCATATTTTGCATTGTTTGGACAGCAGATGATGTCACATGCAGGTGATTATGAACTATTAAGGAAGCTCAAGACCCTGGACGACACCGTCTTGGAACGAAGTGACAACCTGAAACTCATAAGAAAAAAATCTCTGAAAACATCTCAACAGCCTTTGAAAACTCCTCAAAACGATACAATCTTCGAAGCTCTGGCAAACGCTTTAAGATCGGTGATTTCGTTTTTCGACGCAGCTTTGTCCAAAGCGATGCCTCTAAGAGATTCTCAGCGAAACTTGCTCCAAAATTTGTAAAATGTAAAGTGACTGCGATAAAAGGCAACTGTATATACGAGCTAGAGGACATCGATACAGGGAAAAGAGGAATTTATCACAGGAAAGATATTCAGAATAGCAACTAAGGCACACCGCACCAGCTCTCTAGGTGGGGGGATGTGTACCATAGTACAAAGCCGCAAAAATAATTCCGTTTTTTTTTTAGTTTCAGTTGTAGCTACTTTTTTTTGCTTGATATAGTTTTATTTTCCTTGCCACCACTGTTCAGACTTCAAAACTTTAAGTAATACAGCTCATGTCAAAAACATATGTTTTGAACTGAGTTATCGACACATCTTGGAAACGCAAGGGTCTAATATTATTTCCTGAAAAAATTATCTTTCATTTCCTGTGGAGATCTGAAGGAAGCAACATAGTTTGTGAAGTTGTCGCGGTGATATAAATTTTTTTGGTGTTAGAAGTGAAGCTAAAGTGAAGCTTTCTAAAGTTAATTAAACAATTTAAATAGTGCGAGTGAGCATAAGTATATTTGACCAACAAAGACAAAAGCAGTCATCAACTTCGAGCCGGAGCCTTGATATTTAATCTTTAAATTTCGCATTTATATACATGGGAGTTTTCAAATAAGTTTATATACCCATACGTGCAAAATTCCCCTTTTTTAATGCTATACCAGCTTAAATAAAAATACAAAAACTGTGGTATTTTATTTATTCTACCAGATTTCGTTCGAGGATTCCCCGCAGAAAAGTTGTATCATATGTATGTGGGTTGCTGCAAAAGTTGCTGAGATCCGCCTAGGGCCACTCTTGACCTATCTCCAAGTCCAGCTTGATCGAGTTTTCCCCCCCAGCTTTGGAATTTTCAAAATAAATGAATAGCAAATCTTCTCAAGTATTTGCATAAATATTAAAATATGTAAAAATGTAAAATTTGGCATATAGTTACAATGTACGGAGAAGAAGAAGAAGTTAAAAGTTAGTATACCGAAAAGAAGAGTCATTAAATGCAACAAAACTTGGAGCAAAAGGTTGCTAATAAGAATGTATATGAGAGAAAGATGTTGCGAAATTGAAATTATTATTAATTCCGAATAAAAACATCAATCTAAGAAGGATTATTCAATTAAATTAAAATAATACCTAGATTTAGTCCCATTTAGATTTAAACCCACTGTGGAAAACAAAAAAAGGTTAAATTTAAAATATCCATTAGATTTTCATAATCATTTCTCATATAATAATTATCAACGTGAGTATGTAATGTAACTGGCGATCGCTCATCAACATATGCCTATGTTGTTGTTCGTGTACAGCAGCCTCTCAAACATGCGACAAATATAAATTGTAAGGAATGAGGATGATTGAACATGTTTGAGAGAGAGTTGTATGACGTCGTTTGAACCCAAATTGTAGCGAAATAATTTTTTTGTTGCGATTTCTCTTAAACATTTTGTATGAATTCGGATGGTTACCGTCATTCGCAAATTTATTATAGATGGGCAATTTATATTTAAAAGAATATTTGAATGTTTACAATATTCCTAATGCAGCAACTGCAAGCGTGAAGGCCTTCGATGCTACGTAGCAATGCAATATATATATAAATATTTATATATATAATATATACCTATATCTACTTTTTTTAGATGCCCCTAAATATTCAAGCACACCACATACATATGCATATCTAGTTATAAGATTTTATTAATGTTACTTAAATACATATTTTTCATAAAACATATTTATTTTGTTGTTGTTGTACATACATATTGTATGTACATAAGCATGTGCGTATATACGAATGCAATTTCAACTTAAGTGAAATTCGATGGTTTTTAATGATAAATATTTTGTTTATGCAAAGTGAGTTTTTTTGCATCTACACACATACATATTTACATACATATGTATAAAGCTTTTTATTGAATTTGAAGTTAAAGAAAGAAAGCGAGTAGACCAATAGGAATCATTACAGTTCTGCCACCTGTATTTTTGTATTTTTATGAAATAGTAGGCAAACTAAGCTAAGATCCCTTATATTGTAATGGATTGATTTTGATAAAATAATAATTGTTAAAATGGGTAGATAATTTGTGTTTACTTTGGTTTGAGACACGGGAGTTAGTGGTAATGTATCGGGGCCTCAATAACATCTATGGTAGGGCGGGTACAGAGGCAGCCACCAATCGTTGCAACAATGAGCTGCCATGCATAGAGGTAGGTATGTCATATTGATGAAGTGTGGCATGCAAGTGCGTTTGTCTATGTTTCCTTATGCTAGTGTATCCCAGTGTGCAAACTAAATTATTCTGTTTGGCCACTGACTGGGGAGAGTAGTGCTGTGCAGTGATCACGTTAAGGAATCCACGAAGCTGAAGCTCCGGGTCTGAACGCCAGTGCACACGCCGTGGTCATTGCACCTTGCCACAAGCACTGCTGCTCTTTTGTCTTTGAATGTGCCTATCGCACACTCAGTCAATGGATATCATAACAAACTTTTCAACGGATAGAAAAACTTAGCACCCGTGTTTGTATTCTTAATGCTGGCATGACTACGCGTCTTCAGGTACCCCAATCGAAGACTTTGTATAATTTTCTGTAGGACCCATATAAGTGCACTTTATATTTTGATACTAAATTCGTTGAAAAAAAATTACTATCACAGCAACTCATTTCTGATATTCGCTCCTTTTTTTGTTTCCCTGCATCGCTTTCTACGACAACAACCCCTATAATTTTGGCACTTCGTTCAGTGTCAAACTCATGTTCCACGCAGGTTCCACTGGGTTCCAGTGTCAAACGGTAGTGTGTTAGAAAGAGAAAGGAATTGTTTCCTTCTCAAACATATCATACTTGTAAACCTGTACATTGGCTGCAACCGTCATATGGCCAAATTAAACTCCCGTCTTTAGTGTTGCACTTAAAAACACAAGGATCCTGTTTTGATATCGTAAGTCCAAAATGTTGAAGAAAAACTGTGGTAAAAGTTTAGTTGACGGATCGACTGCTAATACGCTACCAAAAATATCGAGAGAGGTGTCAAGCGACGCGTCTTGACATCAGTATTAATAATCCGAAGGCGGAAAATAAAAATTTCAACTCGTTCAAAAGATATTAACGATAAACCGAAAAGTGACCCGCGGGTCCCTACGAAACCGGGGGTGGGATTTAAGGTATTTTTGCGTAGAACAATTTTCTGCGTTGGCGGCCTTCGGCCGCGGCTATAATAAAATTACCCTGGGTGGGTCCAACACCAGTTTGGAGACCAAAACTATATCCGCGCTAAACACTTATGTTCACAATTTTTTTTTGTGGGTACGACAACATTACAACAACCACATGAAAATCGCCAAATTCAACAGCAAATATCTCCGGACAGAGATAAAATTTTTCTTTTCCGCCTTCGGATTATTGTTGTCCAGGTCAATACGCGTCTTTTGGCACCTCTCGATATTTTTGGTAGCGTATTAGCAGTCGACCCCTCAACTAGACTTTTACTAAAACTGTAAACGTCTTGTTTCAGCACCGACATGCCTGCTTAAGACCATATACACTTTTTAATAATTGGCATACACGGCAACTTCCGTCATCATATCTTTGGTAATAGTCTAGTTGAGGGGTCGACTGCTAATACACTACCAAAAATATCGAGAGAGGTGTCAAACGACGCGTCTTGACATCAGTATTAATAATCCGAAGGCGGAAAATAAAAATTTTAACTCGTTCAAAAGATATTAACGAAAAACCGAAAAAAGACCCATGGGTACCTCCGAAACCGGGGGTGGGATCCATAGTATTTTTACGTAGAACACTTTTGTGCGTTGGCGGCCTTCGGCCGCGCTTATAAAAAATAACCCTGCGCTACGTCATGCCAAGTCCGGGTGTGTGGTATAACCGTGGCTACCGCCGCCGCATTTTTTTGTGGGTACAAATACAACAACAACCACATGAAAATCGCCAACTTCAATTGTAAATATCTCCGGACAGAGATACAATTTTTCTTTTCCGCCTTCGGATTATTGTTCTCGAGATTAATACGCGTCTTCTGACACCTCTTTCGATATTTTTGGTAGCGTATTAGCAGTCGACCCCTCAACTAGACTATTACCACATCTTTTTGGCTGTTGCATGAGAATAGTTTCCCTTATATCGCCATTCAAAAAATCCGTCTTTACGTCAAATTGCATAAGATGCATTTTACGAACTGCTGTCAAAGCCAAAATCCGTCAAGTTGAAGTAAACCTTGCCACTGGACTAAAAGTCTCTTCATAGTCAATCCCAAACTCTTGGGTAAAGTCTCTAGCAACCAAACGTGCTTTGCTTTCAGCATCTCTTCTCAGCTTATAAACCCATTTGTTATCAATCACTTTCTAGTTTTTTGGTCCTTCAATAAGCATCCATGTATTATTTTCCAATAGGGAGTTGAGTTCTTGTGTTGTTCTCATTTATTGCATCATAAAATGCATCCTCAACAAGCTCTTCATTTTGCTCAATTTCATCTCCCTCACTCAACTCAGCCCAAGTTGTCCAAAAGTTGTTCTTGGAGTTCATCTGCATTGTATACAATACTTATCCACAATTTTCATCTGTTTGCACCTTAAGAGTTACTGTTTCCGGAATAAATTGCACATGACACGAGATTTCAACCTTTTGACTTTCTTTTTTTTCTAGTTTTGGGAATTGAATCTTCCAATTCCAATAAATCGCAAGAGGACCCTTAAATTGCCTCTTAAATCGCCAGGTTAACAAACGTAAAAGGGTAGCAGAAACGATATAATATAGAGACATTGCATAGACGAAAAATCGTGTGAAGCAAGCTTCACAAAATTCTAGTAGGTCACATTCACCACTTACCACAGCAGAATTTGTTAAACTACCACTGTCTGTATTTGTTATTTAATAATTAAATTATGTTAAAAATTGTGTTGTGATGAAAGTGACCTACTAGAATTTTGTTACGCTCCGCTGCTTTCCACCGAAGTTCGCGCATGCAATATCTTTATATTCAAAAATTTTTGACAATTTGCATTTTTGAAATTGCAACATATAGATGTGCCTAAGCAGCTAACACATGCCGCAAAGTTAATACCCGTCGCACAAAAGTTTCCTTTGATATTTTCCTTCTTGTAAATCCAGTTTTAGGCAAAAGTTGACAATTTAAATAATGCGTCTTGAATTTCTTCGCTTTTGATTGAATAATGAAGTACAGCAATTAGAGAAATCTTCAAATTTATACTCGTGTATACTATCAAATATAACAGCTGATCAATCCTTCACCAAAATCGAGGCCATTTGAACATCATATGATATGCATGTACTTAAACAATATGCTAGCATGACATGAGCTCAAAATATACAAAATGTAGATAACTGAAGTGATTTTAAAACGTTGCATGGCGGGCATGCTATATCCTCATTAGAAAGTTGTTTGATGGTCTCAAAAATGAGCGGCATACACATAAAATGAATATATTTCAATAAAAGAACACAAAAAATTCTCAGATACATACTTTACTTGAAAAAAACCTGATATGACATAAAATAACCTTATATATCAAAACTAAGATGAATACATATTAATTATATATATGTATATATATATATTTTTTAATTTATTATTTTTTTTTAATTAATATATAATAGTTATATATACATATTTTTTTAATTGTAAATTGTTCTTTTTTCCATTTTTTTCTAAATTATTTATTATCTTTTTTGATTATAATTTTTCTTTTTTTTTTAATTAATTTTCTTTATTTTTTTAATTTTTTTTCCCCTTTTTAAACATTTTGTTATCAATTTAAAGTTTAATACATATTTAAAACAAAAGTAACACATACAAAAAAATAAAAAAAAATTCAAACAAAGTAAAATGTTTACAGGGAAAGCAAAACCTCACATATTAGTTTAACTTAGGTTAAATAAAATCTTCAAGAATACTTGTTACTGATTATTTCTATAAAATCTTTAACCAATTATTTATATATCTTCATACATATACTTCTTTTAGTACCTTTTAATATACATTTCAGCATACCATAACAACTATTGCACCTTGTCTAACCTGGTCTCATGTAAAAAGGATAACAAATCATTGTAATTATCCACAATCTTCGTATAAAATAATTCAGTTAATGTATTAAATTTATTGAAAATTTTATATTTGTTTCTTACTCCATCAAACTTGGTGCAATGGAAAACAAGATGTTCAGCAGTTTCTATAGTATTACTTACATTACACTGATCTGAAATATTTGCTTTAAATTTGCTAAGATAGTCTCTTCCTTATGTACGTCCAATTAATAGTCTGTTTAATAGTTTAGTGTCATACGTATTAAAATTAAACTTTTTAGATTTGAACCATGGATTTCTTTCTTTAATAGATACAAAATTTATTATATCAACTTGCCAATCTTTACATGAACCTAAATTTTCCTCTTTCAGCTCATACCAGAGAGCTTTGCTTATTCTCATGAGTGCTTCATTGGGTGTAAGATCAGTATTCAGAGTAGTACCAGTTGTTACAGCAGTTTTAGCTGCCAAATCAGCTTTTTCATTACAATTTACACCCACATGGCTAGGTACCCAAATAATTACAATATCCTCAACATTTGAATTACTAATGATATTATGAATTTCAGCAATTAAAAAATTGGTGGTTACATTACAGTTCAGAGCTTTTATGGCTTGTAAACTATCACAAAATATATATACTTTTTATACTCAGTTGAGCAGAGCTCACAGAGTATATTAACTTTTATTGGATAACGGTTGGTTGTACAGGTATAAAGGAATCGAGATAGATATAGACTTCCATATATCAAAATCATCAGTATCGAAAAAAAATTTGATCGAACCATGTCCGTCCGTCCGTCCGTCTGTCCGTTAACACCATAACTTGAGTAAATTTTGAGGTATCTTTTTTTAAAACTCAATTTTAACAAAAAATTTAATATCTTTACTGTATATAAGTAAATTAAGTCAAAATTCAACTCCAGTAATGATATGATGCAACAAAATACAAAAATAAAAGAAAATTTCAAAATGCGCGTGGCTCCGCCCATTTTCATTTAGTTTGTCTATAATACTTTTAATGCCATAAGTCGAACAAAAATTTACCAATCCTTCTTAAATTTGGTAGGGGCATAGATTCTATGACGGTAACTGTTTTCTGTGAAAATGGGCGAAATCGGTGGAAGCCACGCCCAGTTTTTATACACAGTCCACTGTCTGGCCTTCCGCTCGGCCGTTAACACAATAACTTGAGCAAAAACCGATATATCTTTACTAAACTTAGTCCACGTACTTATCTGAACTCACTTTATCTTGGTATAAAAAATGGCCGAAATCCGACCATAACCACGCCCACTTTATCGATATCGAAAATTACGAAAAATTAAAAAAAATGCCATAACTCTATACCAAATATGAAAAAAGGGATGAAACATGGTAATTGGATTGGTTTATTGACGCAAAATATAACTTTGGAAAAAACTTTGTAAAATGGGTGTGACACCTACCATATTAAGTAGAAGAAAATGAAAAAGTTCTACAAGGCGAAATCAACAGCGTTTGGAATCTTGGCAGGAATACTGTTAGTGGTATTGCATATATAAATAAATTAGCAATACCCAACATATGATTTTCTGGATCACCTGGTCCACATTTTGGTCGATATCGCGAAAACGCCTTCACATATACATCTAAGGGCCACTCGCTTTTAAAACCCTCATTAATACCTTTAATTTGATATCCATATCGTACAAACACATTCTGGAGTCACCCCTGGCCCACTCTAATGGCGATATCTCGAAAAAGCGTCCACCTATAGACCTAATGCCCACTCCCTCTTAAAATGCTCAGTAACACCTTTCGTTATTTACCCATATCGTACAAACATTCTAGAGTCACCCCTGGCCCACCCTAATGGCGATATCTCAAAAAGGCGTCCACCTATAGACCTAATGCCCACTCCCTCTTAAAATGCTCAGTAACACCTTTCGTTTGATACCCATATCGTACAAACATTATAGAGTCACCCCTGGCCCACCCTAATGGCGATATCTCGAAAAGGCGTCCACATATAGACCTAATGCCCACTCCCTCCTAAAATGCTCAGTAACACCTTTCGTTTGATACCCATATCGTACAAACATTCTAGAGTCACCCCTGGCCCACCCTAATGGCGATATCTCGAAAAGGCGTCCACCTATAGACCTAATGCCCACTCCCTGTTAAAATGCTCAGTAACACCTTTCGTTTGATACCCATATCGTACAAACATTCTAGAGCCACCCTTGGTCCACCTTTATGGCGATATCTCGAAAAGGCTTCCACCTATAGAACTAAGGATTACTCTCTTTTAAAATACTCATTACCACCTTTCATTTGATACCCATATCGTACAAACACATTCTAGAGTCACCCTGGCCCACCCTAATGGCGATATCTCGAAAAGGCGTCCACCTATAGACCTAATGTCCACTCCCTCTAAAATGCTCAGTAACACATTTCATTTGATACCCATATCGTACAAAGATTCTAGAGTCACCCTTGGTCCACCTTTATGGCGATATCTCGAAAATCCGTCCACCTATAGAACTAAGGATTACTCCCTTTTAAAATACTCATTACCACCTTTCATTTGATACCCATATCATACAAACACATTGTTAAAGCCTGCATTATCATCCCTAAACCTCACCTGGAGAGGTCGCTGGTGGAAACTCGCTGCAAACACTCGTTGCGTTTCTTTTCCTTTTTTGGACTTTGCTCTACTTAAAACGGTTCCGTTAAATTGCATCAGTTCCTTAGAGCCTATAAAAGGGACGAACAGCTATAGGCTCTTCCTTATTCTTTTACCAGCGACCACCAGGTGAGTGTTTTACCATATCATTTATTTTGTGATTTACATATATTTTGAATAAAGGCCTGTGCGACAGGCTATCATATATATATACATATACACTTTATATCTTTGGATATTTAATTTATCTGTTTGTTGTTGGACAGCTAGGCACAGCTGGTAAGTTTTCCGTTTCATTATCGCGAGTTTCAAGAACCGGCTCCCCATAGGTTCCCCGTTTCCACGAGGAATTCCGGCTTCATTTATCCCCGCTCGAACATGGTCCTTCGAGCCGGATCTTGAAACATTTTTAATTTTTTTTGGGAACAAAACCAGCTGCCATTAGTTTTTCCTTTTGCCTATTCGCGTCCAACAACAAAAATTCATATCTTTTGTCTTTTCCAACAATGTTGCTTTTTTAAAACCTGTCCACCAACAATTGCCAAGTCCCATTGGAAACCAAACAAACACACCATACCAAAATTCATTGTGAATAGCAGTGCAAGTAAAGCCCCCATTACTGATACTTAGCATAGACTTGACTTGACTTGGCGTAAACTAGGCAACTTAGCCACGATTATACTCCACTTGGCGCATAAAATCTGGCATCATAATCAGCGTTGAAATTTATTTTTAAATAAATGTCAATTTGTATGACAAAATGTCAAAATGAAATGGAAACAAACAAATGGCATCTCAAAATGTAAACGTCACTTAGAACTTACATAGAAAATCAAAATTCAACAAACTTCAAAGTCAAGTTAAGTTTTGAGTAATCAGTAACATGCAATGTTCATTTAACAGAACTGTGACAGTTCGCAAGCCAAGTCAAGTCTATGTTAAGTATCAGTAATGGAGCCCTAAGAAGCTGCTTGTTTACATTTGGTTTTTGAAATTTAGAAGTTAGCCACCAGGAAAAACGATTTTGGTAAGTTGGCTGGAGAAAACACAAGAAATTCGTGTTTTTATTGGACATTTTGCGGCCGCGATCATCTAGAAATTCACCAGGACAGAAAAGGAAGCACCCCGGAGTAAAGGCAACGACCGCTCACACAGGAAGGTAACTGGTTCTGAACAAAAGGTAAAACTACTGTAATTTACGTGTATCTATTAACATCACACCATAAACGGCATACGCTGCTCGTTAGTTGCTTATTTCCCTTTCCAGCTTTTCGTCCACAGCATATCACCCGTATAATCTACCGGGAAGGAGGTCAGCGACAAGGAAATGCAATAAGTAGGTGAGCGTCAACCAGTTTGCGCTCCGACTCACCGAAATAGTGTGGCCAGGACCACAATTAGAATACCGGTGCGACAAGGCTGTTAAGCGAACAGTCCCCACCGGTGGCCAGTGAATAAAAAGCCTTAGTAGTGAAAGTGATTCAAAGTCCCTGAGTAGCAGGGCAGTGAGTGAGAAAAGGTGCCTTCAAAGAGGTTTAATATACCCCCAAAGAAAACGCTGAGCATACTAGGCCAGTTGCGAGTGAAGTGCAAAAGTCCCTGAAGAGCAGGGCAGTGAATTGAAAAAGGTGCTTCAAAAAAGGGTGAACCTACCCCCCCCCCCCCAAAAAAGCAGAGTAACCAGGTAAAAGTGTTTGTGAGTAAAGTCCCTGAAAGGCAGGGCAGTGAAGCGATAAGAGTGCCTAAGAAGAGGGTGAATATACCCCAAGAAAGCAGAGCATACTAGGCCAGTTGTGTGTATGTGCAAAAGTCCCTGAAAAGCAGGGCAGTGAATTGAAAAAGCTGCTTCAAAAAAGGGTGAACCTACCCCCCCAAAAAAAGCAGAGTAACCAGGTAAAAGTGTTTGTGAGCAAAGTCCCTGAAAAGCGGGGCAGTGAAGTGGGAAGGTGCCTTAAAAGGGTTGAATATACCCCCCAAAAAAAGGCAGGGTATCAAAGTAAAAGTGTTTGTGAGCAAAGTCCCTGAAAAGCAGGGCAGTGAAGTGGGAAAGGTGCCTTAAAAGAGGTGAATATACCCCCCCCCCCCCAAAAAAAAAAAAAAGCAGAGTATCAAAATAAAAGTGTGTGTGAGTGCAAAAGTCCCTGAAAAGCAGGGCAGTGATTCCCCAAAAGGTGGTTAAAAGAGGGTGACAGCCACTGAAAACGCTCAAGAGCATATTTGACCGAGTGTAGCATTTTTTTTTTGATAATCCAGTTTTTAAAAATTGAAATTTGTTGGGTTAAAAATTGAAGCTAGGGCAACTCGGCGGCAAACGATGCTGTCAGGCAACATCAACCCTCCTACTGCATTCAGTAAAACTATACGGAGTCATCAAAAGGCAGAAGGTCAGCCACGGTCCAAGATTTCAGACGGTCAGCTATAAAACGGGCATAGATAGAAGGAAAACGTGTGGCAGTTACAGGCCAGGTAAATAATTTATACTGTATTCACCTCCCCACGTCTGTCTGTGTAGATATCGGCCCACATGAACGGCCCACCGCTTTGGAATCGGTTCAGCAGACCAGCACCACTTTAAAGGCCTACACGTACGGCCCACCGAATTGGAAAGATATTGTGTAGCGCAACATTTTCAAGGCCCACACGAACTTTGCCTATTTTAAACAGTTTATTGGTACATAGTTTTAGTAACTCCTCAAGCTGCGGCGAACGCAGTACCCCTCTCTAGCTTTCCACCCCCCTCCGCAGTGTTAAGGCAATTTTACCTCCCTTGTGTACCCACACGACCGCGAAGAGTGGCCGATTTTTTCTGATAGGTACTTAGTTTAGCAAGCCCCTTACGTTGCGGCGAACGCAGTACTCCCTTTCTTGCTCCCCACTCCCCTCAACAGCGTTAAAGGCAATTTACCCCCCTTGCATACCCACACGACCACGAAGAGTGGCCGACTTTTTCTGAGGTTGAATTGCAACCTATCTTACCAGTTTGCGAATATTTATTTATCCTGGGTCCTTGAACATGGCCAACTCACAGGATTTCTCTCGCGCTTGTGATGCACTTCTGGAGTTTGAAAATCGGTTCAACGAATCTCCAGGGGCGCATCACACGGTGTTTTCCCTCGAAATTCAAAAGGAGGAACTTAATGCCCTTTGGGATACAGTGAAAAAGTCTTTCAGCAGCTATTCCCGAGATCTTAATGACGACGATGACGGGTTCGCGGCCTTGCGAGAAGCGAAGGTTAAATACCAAAACTGCTACACAGCATATCTGACATGCGCAGCCCTGATGGGTGAGACCATCCATAATCTCACCCTCATCCGTCAACCATCTTCCACGGTAAATCACCTCTCACACGAGCCTGATTTGACGGTGCGCTCCAGCGTTAAACTTCCACCGTGCGACACCGAAATTTTCTATGGTGACTACACTGCATGGCCATCCTTTCGGGATCTGTTTACGGCCATATATATAAATAATACGCGGTTAAGTGAAGTGGAAAAGTTATACCATCTAAATCACAAAACTCGGGGGGAGGCCAGGGATATTGTGAAGAAAACCCCACTCACGAATGAGGGTTTTGCCATTGCGTGGCAGATAGGTTCGAAAATAAGAGAATTGTGATCAATTCTCAGCTGAAAATATTATTTAATCTGCCATCTGTGACAGGAGAGCGAGGAACTGAAATAAAAAATTTACAGCGATCTGTAAATAACTGCATCTCAATACTGCAGATGCATGGCATTGATACCGACAACTGGGATGCAATCTTTATTTATCTGGTATCCGGCAAGCTGCCGGACGCAACACTAGCTTTATGGGAGCAGGGAATTACCAACAAAAGCGAGATTCCGGCGTGGCAGGATCTGGACAATTTCCTGACGAGCAGGTTCCAAACCTTGGAGACAGTGTCGGACATTCAAGGGGGTCGAGTTTCCCGCGGAGCAATCTGTTGGTCCTCGACATCCACCCACGAAAAAAGGAAGGTATCAGCCAATCACGGCAATGTTTCGCAGGCAGGCTGCAGGCTGTGCCTCAATGTTCCCCATACTCTGAAGTCGTGCCCCAAGTTTTTAGCAATGAAGGTAGAGGAGCGCTGTAGGGTAGTAAGGAAGTACAATTTATGTATGAATTGCCTCGCGCATTCACACGTTGCACGTAATTGTACTAGTACCTTTAATTGCATGACTTGCCATCAGCGTCATCATTCACTCCTGCATCGCAATCCAAATGGAAACAGGCAACTTCCATCCAATGCCAGTCCCTCCCCCCAACCTAATACGACTCAATCATCTCAGGACTCAACGACCTCAGGGAATGTAAACGCGTTATACGCGGCGAATTTTAAGAATATTATTTTAGAAACCGCCATGGTACACGTATGTCATAATGGAGTAGCATATGAAGCCAGAGCTCTTCTGGATTCGGGTTCAGAAGGGACCTCGGAGCGCCTCCAGAGACGCATCAAACTTCCAACACGCGCTGCAAATACCAAGGTAAGCGGCATCAATGCCACGTCCGCTGCAAACGTGCGTAAAGTAGCACTATTCATTTTAGGATCACCTGTCGACCCCCAGCTCCAAATCGAGGCAAGAGGCCTCATTCTACCCCAACTGACAGGTAGTCTTCCCCAGTTTTCTGTCGACCAAGCCTATCTTGGTCAACTCCCCCCGATGCAGTTGGCCGACGTCAACTTTCACAAAAGTCAGCAGGTCGACATGATTATCGGTGCTGACTTGTACCCCGCGGTAATAAAAGGGTGTGTAAAGAAGGATGTCTTAGGCTCCTTGGTAGCTCAAGAAACAGTGTTTGGCTGGATCCTAACTGGCCTAGCCCTGCTCCCCCTCCAAACGAGTTCAGAGTCTTGCGTCTCCCTCTATACGGAATTTTCCAGCGCCCAGTTAACGCGGTTTTGGGAATTAGAGCAAGTTCCGAACAAAAAGTCCGTTACCCCCGAAGAACAATTTTGCGAAAACCACTATGTAAGGACAACGATCAGGAAAGATGAAGGACGGTACATGGTAGCATTAGCATTTCGACGTGAGTTCTCTCACGACATCAATATTGGACATTCGCGAAGCAGCGCAGTGCAACAGTTCATCCGGAATGAAAGCGCTATGTGTCGAAAACCGGAGTTAAAGGAAGAGTACCATAGGGTGCTGCGGGAGTACATCATGCTGGGGCATATGAGTCCAGTGAAGCCCACGGAGGGCAGGAACTCCCCAATTCCCTATTACCTACCTCACCATGCAGTCATCAAACCGGACAGTACAACAACGAAGGTGCGCGTGGTCTTCAACGCTTCCAGTCCCACGTCGAATGGAGTTAGTCTGAATGATGTTCTCTACCCTGGCCCAGTTCTACAAGCCGACCTTACTGCCCTATTATTAAAATGGCGCTTTTTAAGTATGTGTTCAATGCAGACATCGAGAAGATATATAGGCAGATCCTGTTACACCCCAAAGACACCCAGTTTCACAGGATAATTTTTCGGGAGTCCCAGAACGATGAGCTGGTAGACTACGAACTCCGCAGTGACTTTTGGAGTAAACTGTGCCCCGTACTTAGCTATCAGGACTCTCCTCCAGTTAGCTGACGATATCAGGGTTCGTTTCCCTTTGGCTTCCAGGATTTTGAAGCAGCATATGTACGTCGACGACGTTCTCGCAGGTGCCCATGACCGCGAGACAGCACTACAAGCTCGTGACGAGCTCATAGAAACTCCCAAAGGAGCTGAATTCCCCCTTCGGAAATGGACGTCAAACTCGAAAGAGACCTTGGCAGCGTTACCAAAGGAGCACCTGCTAAAGGAGGAATTCCTGGAAATTGATGACCTCAGTGAAGCCAGGATGTTAGGTATACGGTGGAATGCGGTAGACGATATGTTCCATTTTAGCGTCCAGGAAATCCCTACAAAACCAAATTACACCAAACGTGAGGTTTTGTCTTATGTTGCCAAATTATTTGACCCCGCGGGATGGTTAGGACCCATAGTAGTAGAAGCCCAAATCATGATGCAAGACATATGGCTTACGAAGATTGATTGGGATGATAGCCTCCCTCCAGACCCTCACCGGCGATCGGAAACTTTTCTAAAAAAATATACCCACATTTCAGAAATTAAAATTCCACGGTGGATTCATTTCACTTACTTACTTACTTAATTGGCGCTTAACCGTCTAAACGGTTATGGCCGTCCAACAAGGCGCGCCAGTCGCTCCTTCGCTCCGCCAACCGGCGCCAATTGGTCACACCAAGGGAGTTTAAATCGTTTTCCACCTGGTCCTTCCAACGGAGTGGGGGCCGCCCTCTACCTCTGCTTCCATAGGCGGGTTCCGATAGAAACACTTTCTTGGCCGGAGCATCATCTTTCATTCGCATAACATGGCCTAGCCAGCGCAGCCGCTGCGTTTTAATTCGCTGGACTATGTTGATGTCTGCGTATAGCTCGTACAGCTCATCATTAAATCTTCTTCGGTACTCGCCATCGCCAACGCGTAGAGGTCCATAAATCTTTCGAAGAACTTTTCTCTCGAACACTCCCAAAGCCGCTTCATCTGCTGTTGTCATGGTCCATGCTTCTGCCCCATATAGCAGGACGGGTACGATAAGTGACTTGTAGAGTATGATTTTCGTTCGCCGAGAGAGGACTTTACTTTTCAATTGCCTACCTAGTCCAAAGTAGCATTTATTGGCAAGATTGATTATTCGCTGGATTTCAGTGCTGATGTTGTTGCTAATGTTGATGCTGGTTCCCAAATAAACGAAGTCTTTTACTATTTCGAAATTATGGCTGCCAACAGTAGCGTGGTTGCCAAGGCGCATATGCGCTGACTCTTTGCTCGATGACAGCAGGTACTTCGTTTTGTCCTCATTCACCATCAAACCCATCTTTACCGCTTCTTTTTCCAGCTTGGAGTAAGCAGAACTAACAGCGCGGGTGTTTAGGCCGATGATATCAATGTCATCAGCATATGCCAGTAATTGCACGCTTTTATAGTATATTGTTCCAGTGCGGTTAAGTTCTGCAGCTAGTATAATTTTCTCCAGCATCAAATTAAAGAAATCGCACGATAGGGGGTCACCCTGTCTGAAATCTCGTTTAGTTTCGAACGGCTCGGAGAGGTCCTTCCCAATTCTGACTGAGCTGATGGTGTTGCTCAACGTCATTTTGCACAGCCGTATAAGTTTTGCGGGGAAACCAAATTCAGACATAGCGGCATATAGGCAGCTCCTTTTCGTGCTGTCGAAGGCGGCTTTAAAGTCGACGAAGAGGTGATGTGTGTCGATTCTCTTTTCACGGGTTTTTTCCAAGATTTGGCGCATTGTGAAAATCTGGTCGATGGTAGACAGCCGCACTGATAAGGTCCAATCAGCCGGTTCACGGTGGGCTTCAATCTTTCGCACAATACACTTGAAAGGACCTTATATGCGATATTAAGAAGGCTGATTCCACGATAGTTGGTGCATTTTGCAGTATCCCCCTTCTTGTGGACTGGGCAAAGAACACTTAGATTCCAACCGTCGGGCATGCTTTCGTCCGCCCATATTTTGCTAAGAAGCTGCTGCATGCGCCTTACCACCTCCTCGCCGCCGAACTTGAATAGCTCCGCAGGCAATCCATCAGCGCCCACGGCCTTGTTGTTTTTCAATCTGGTTATTGCTATTCTAACTTCGTCATAATCGGGCGGGGGGACATATATTCCATCATCATCGATTGCGGGATCGGGTTCATCTCTGCGCGGTGAATTGCTGCCTCCATTTAGGAGAGCAGAGAAGTGTTCCCTCCATAATCTAAGCACTCTCTGGACTTCAGTTACAAGGTCGCCGTTTTCATTCCTACAGGAGTTTGCCCCGGTCTTAAAACCTTCCGTCTGTCGCCGTATTTTTTGGTAGAATTTTCGGGCGTTATTCCTGGTGGCTAGCAGCTCAAGCTCCTCGCACTCACGCCTTTCTGCTTCTGCTTTTTTCTTCCTGAAAAGGCGTCTCGCTTCCCTTTTCAACTCACGATAGCGTTCACACACTCCTCTTGTCGCGCTCGCTTTTAACGTAGCCCTGTAGGCAGCGTCTTTTCTTTCGGTTGCAACGCGGCATTCTTCATCATACCAGTTGTTTTTTCGTGGCCGCTGGTAACCAATTTTTTCCTCGGCGGCAGTATGAAGTGCTTTGGAGATATGCTCCCACTGCTCCTGTATTCCTTCAGGATGAGTTGTGCCCTCAGAGAGCAGGTGTGAGAGTCGAGTTGCGAAATCATTGGCAGTCTGTTGTGATTGAATCTTTTCGAAGTCTAGCTTTCCTTGTGTTTTTTGTTCCTTGTTTTTAGCCGCGTTGAGGCGGGTGCGTATTTTGGCTGCAACGAGATAATGGTCCGAATCGATGTTAGGTCCTCGCATCGTTCGCACATCGGAGGCATGCCGTCCGTCTATCACAACGTGATCGATCTGATTGCGAGTATTTCGATCAGGAGACAGCCATGTAGCTTGATGTATCTTTTTATGCATGAACCTCGTGCTTGATATGACCATGTTTCGAGCACCGGCAAAGTCAGTCAGCCTCAGTCCGTTAGGAGAAGTTTCATTGCGTAGGCTGAACTTTCCGACTGTAGGGCCAAAAACACCTTCTTTGCCCACCCTGGCGTTAAAGTCGCCAAGAACGACTTTTATATCATGGGGGGGGCAGCGCTCGTATGTGCGTTCTAATTGTTCATAAAAAGTGTCTTTCACCTCATCGTCTTTCTCCTCTGTCGGCGCATGGGCGCAGATGAATGATATATTAAAAAATTTTGCTTTTATTCGAATAGCGGCGAGACGCTCGTCCACAGGCGTGAACGCCAGCACTTGGCGACAAAGTCTCTCTCCCACCACGAATCCGACGCCGAAACTGCGCTTATTCGCATGGCCACTCCAATATATGTCACAATTTTTGATCTTCTTTCTTCCTTGCTTCGTCCAACGCATTTCTTGGATGGCGGTGATGTCAGATTTTGCTTTGACGAGGACATCAACCAGCCGGGCATCTGCACCAATCCCATTCAGGGAGCGGACGTTCCAGGTGCATGCCCTCAATTCATTGTCCTTCAAACGTTTGCCATGGTCGTCATCAATAGAGAGTGTATTTATCCGAGGCTTGTTGTTATATTTCATTGGAGTATGGTTTTATGTGGCGGGTCCCAAGCCCAGCGCACAACCCGCTCAGCGTGGGTGAAAATATTACTTGGCACGTTTATATAGCGAGCCGCTTGCTCCAAGACAGACGCCCGCTTGCAGCCGCACCTAGAGGTGTACAGACGCTGCCGATGAAATCTCCCCCGGCTAGCCCTTAAACCGATTATGTCAGAGTGGCCTAGCCAGGTTGTCGCCTTCTCACATTAGCTCACCGCTAAACGGGTGTTTAGCGGCTACCCAGAGGATACTTGGCCGCAAGCGACCGGCAGTAGTGAGCTGCTTGAACCGCATGCAAAAGAATCGCTCTGTCCATTCCCAGGTGAATGGCGGTCAGAAGCTTTCCCCACTTTCGTGGACTTCTACACACGGCCCCACCCTCCAATTCATTTCACACCGTGGCATGAAATCGAGTTCCACGGTTTTTGCGAAGCCTCGGAAAAGTCATATGCAGCCGCCCTGTATGTTAGAGTGTACGACCGCACAACAAACAGGTCTCCTCATGTCAGTTTACTGGTAGGTAAAACCAAGGAGGCTCCAGTTAAAACCGTTTCTTTACCACGGTTGGAATAATGTGGAGCATTGCTTCTGGCCGAACTTATCCACGCTTTGCTCCCCCAATTCGACGTTACGCAGCCGACCATCTACAAATGGACGGAATCGACCATCGTGCTCTCCTGGATGAAGAAGCCACCGTGCTGTTGGACAACCTTCGTGGCGAATCGGGTCGCAAAAATTGATGAGCTCGTCGGAGTGGAGGGATGGAATCATGTGGAATCTAGCGATAATCTAGCGGACCTGGGCAGTCGCGGTGTGACTCCGCAAGAGTTGGCGGACAGCACGCTCTGGTGGCAAGGCCCCAGATGGCTGAAGGCGCCCCCATCGGAGTGGCCAAGCAAAACAGATGCCTTGCTTATGGAAACGGACCTAGAACAACGAGCTGTCCGAGCTCATACCACCCGCGCTCAAGAACTTCCGGATCTTCTGGAGCGATTTTCGAACTTTTCGAGAGCCCTCAGAGTCATCGCACGGATCTTCCAGTTCTACCGCAACACGCATCCTGTGCATAAGTTAACTCCCCGCAAGGGCACCCCAGATATCTTACCAGAAGAAATTAAGATGGTAAAAGCCCGGCTTATTCGTTTAACGCAGAAACGATGCTACGCTGAAGAGTATCGGATGCTAGCCTCAACTGATGCCGTGAGCTCAAAGAGTTCCATCCGCAACCTCAACCACTTCCTCGATGCGGATGGAATAATGCGCGTGGGAGGAAGATTGGAGCTGTCGACGATATCCTACAACGAACGTTGGCCAATTATTCTCCCATACGACTGCGCGTTTTCGCGGCTTGTAGTAAAATTTTCCCATTTGATTTCCCTACACGGGGGAAATCAACTGATGCTACGACTTTTGCGATCAGGATATTGGATCGTGAAGCTAAAAAATTTGATAAAAAACATACTAAATAATTGCAAAGTTTGTCTCATCTACAGGAAAAGGACACGTGAGCAGTTGATGGCAGCACTACCGCCAGAACGAACGGAGCTCTCGCTACCCTTCACTAATACCGGAATCGATTTCACTGGTCCGTTCGACATCAAAAATTATACGGGCAGGGCATGCCTAGTAACGAAGGGTTATGTCTGCGTGTTTGTTTGCTTTGCTACGAAAGCAATAGACTTAGAGGCAACAAGCGATCAATCGACAGCCCCATTTATGGCTGCAATTGCGCGGTTCATATCTCGGCGAGGCTGTCCCCACCAGGTGTATTCGGACAATGGGACGAACTTTGTAGGAGCAAACAAAGCATTAAGGCAAGACTTTCGGAATTTCATGACTGAAGCTGCTCGGCATACCAATATGTCATATGCCCATCAAGAAATCCACTGGCATTTTATCCCACCAGGAGCACCCCACATGGGAGGACTATGGGAAGCAGGGGTGAAGAGTTTCAAAACCCATTTCCACAAAATTTCAACTACCATGCGATTCACAATGGAGGAATTATCCACTCTACTGGCTAAAATAGAAGCCTGTCTGAACTCGAGACCGATCAGTCCGATGTCTGACAACCCCGACTGCATTGAAACCCTCACCCCTGGACACTTTCTGATTGGAAGCCAAATACTCGCGAATGCAGCACCAGAGGTTCAAGGAACACCGATGTCAAACGTCAACCGATGGCAAAAGCTCAAAGCTATTCATCAAGGATTCTGCCAACGATGGAAGGGAGAGTACTTGAAAGAGCTACATAAGAGGGTTAAGTGGCAACACCCCCAACGAAATCTTGAGGTTAACGATCTAGTAATTATCAAAGAGGATAATTTACCCGCTAATGAATGGCGACTTGCTAGAGTGGTGAAGGTTTTCCCAGGCCAAGATAATCGAGTACGGGTGGTAGAAATACGCACAGCCCGTGGTGTGATTACACGGCCAATAGTTAAATTAGTCCTACTACCTATCGAAATCCCTAAGTAACCAATTCTCTCTTTTCAGCTTTCTTTTTTCTTCTCTTAGATAAAAGTCGTTCAAACCAAAATGGTCCGAGCCAATACTAAAAACACCCATCGATGCCCCTTATGCCAGCACAACCACCGACTTCTCTTCTGTCGCCAACTGCGCCGTATGGAACCAGAGGATAGACTACGCGCCGTCCTCCTCCACCGCCATTGTGCCAATTGCCTGTCACCGCGCCATGTAACGCGCAATTGTCCGTCAACAGGGCGATGTGACCGATGCCATGAGCAGCATCACAGCCTTCTCCACCTATGGGAGACACCACGGCGAGAGGATTACGTGCCACAGGGCCTTGACGAGGTGGAAAATCGGCCAAGTCAGCGACCGCGACCATACCGGGCTCGACAGCTGTCGGAGTCAAGTGAAGAAATACTGGAGATTGATGCCAGCGATGAAGACCTCCAGCAGATAAATGCTCTTGTGCCAGTCACCGCCGAAACACCGGTACTCAGAAAACCCCTTCGGGTATCCGGTCCATAGTTTCTCGGCCGCCTCCTTCGCCCCACCAGCGTCGAGCACAGCGACACCAACGAAGGTGCGTCGCACAACAAGGTCCACCCCGAGGGCTAAGAGACGCTCGAGAGCGAATTCAATGAGCTGCCAGAAACGCTACGGGTTTTTCTGTCCTTATGCCTACCGTGGTGACCAAAGTAATGACAAAGGGACGAACTCATGCAGTACGCGCGATCCTCGACCTTGGACAACCCATATCCACCATATCTCGGTGCCTTGCACAACGACTCCATCTGCTGCCACGGAATGAAAGTGAACACTGCGGCTTATCTTGAAGGGTCTGAGTGAGAGGGTGCAAATCCATGCAAAGGTCCTTGGGAGCCTCGTAAGGAGCGCCCCTGAGCGTACTATTGATGCGCGTGTCGCCGATGATTTCGACAAGCTGCGCCTGGCAGACCCCTCATTCTACCGCTCAATCGCAGTGTCTCTGATTCTGAGAGTAGACACGTGTGGAGCCATACTCCGTCCTGGATTTAGGCCTGCAACCCCGACGCGACCGGCTGCTCAAAACACCGTTTTTGTCATATTCGGAGTAACCCCATACTGAGCTGGCAAGCAAAACCTTTAGCGTTAAGAAAAAATGAAGTTTATACGTAATTGAATTTATAATGAAGTTTCTATATTAATATTGAATTTATATTGCAGTGATGCTGCAAGGCGGGCGGCATGTTAAAGCCTGCTTTATCATCCCTAAACCTCACCTGGAGAGGTCGCTGGTAGAAACTCGCTGCAAACACTCGTTGCGTTTCTTTTCCTTTTTTGGACTTTGCTCTACTTAAAACGGTTCCATTAAATTGCATCAGTTCCTTACAGCCTATAAAAGGGACGAACAGCTATAGGCTCTTCCTTATTCTTTTACCAGCGACCACCAGGTGAGTGTTGTACCATATCATTTATTTTTTGATTTACATATATTTTGAATAAAGGCCTGTGCGACAGGCTATCATATATATATATAAATATATACTTTATATCTTTGGATATTTAATTTATCTGTTTGTTGTTGGACAGATAGGCACAGCTGGTAAGTTTTCCGTTTCATTATCGCGAGTTTCAAGAACCGGATTCCCATAGTTTCCCCGTTTCCGGAATTCACGAGGAATTCCGGCTTCATTTATCCCCGCTCGAACACACATTCTAGAGTCACCCCTGCCCACCCTAATGGCGATATCTCGAAAAGGCGTCCACCTATAGACCTAATGCCCACTCCCTCTTAAAATGCTCAGTAACACCTTTCGTTTGATACCCATATCGTACAAACATTCTAGAGTCACCCCTGGCCCACCCTAATGGCGATATCTCGAAAAGGCGTCCACCTATAGACCTAATGCCCACTCCCCCTTAAAATGCTCAGTAACACCTTTCGTTTGATACCCATATCGTACAAACACATTCTAGAGTCACCCCAGGCCCATCCTATTGGCAACATCTCGAAAAGGCGTCCACCTATAGACCTAATGCCCACTCCCTCTTAAAATGCTCAGTAACACCTTTCGTTTGATACCCATATCGTAGAAACATTCTAGAGTCACCCCTGGCCCACCCTAATGGCGGCATCTCGAAAAGGCGTCCACCTATAGACCTAATGCCCACTCCCTCTTAAAATGCTCAGTAACACCTTTCATTTGATTCCCATATCGTACAAACAGATTCTAGAGTCACCCCTGGTCCACCTTTATGGCGATATCTCGAAACGGCGTCCACCTATGGAACTAAGGATCACTCCCTTTGAAAATACTCATTAACACCTTTCATTTGATACCCATATCGTACAAACATATTCTAGAGTCACCCCTGGTCCACCTTTATGGCGATATCTCGAAAAGGCGTCCACCGATAGACCTAAGGCCCGCTCCCTCTTAAAATGCTCAGTAACACCTTTCATTTGATTCCCATATCGTACAAACACATTCTAGAGTCACCCCTGCCCACCCTAATGGCGATATCTCGAAAAGGCGTCCACCTATAGACCTAATGCCCACTCCCTCTTAAAATGCTCAGTAACACCTTTCGTTTGATACCCATATCGTACAAACATTCTAGAGTCACCCTTGGTCCACCTTTATGGCGATATCTCGAAAAGGCTTCCACCTATAGAACTAAGGATTACTCCCTTTTAAAATACTCATTACCACATTTCATTTGATACCCATATCGTACAAACACATTCTAGAGTCACCCCTGGCCCACCCTAATGGCGATATTTCGAAAAGGCGTCCACCTATAGACCTAATGCCCACTCCCTTTTAAAATGCTCAGTAACACCTTTCGTTTGATACCCATATCGTACAAACATTCTAGAGTCACCCCTGGCCCACCCTAATGGCGACATCTCGAAAAGGCGTCCACCTATAGACCTAATGCCCACTCCCTCTTAAAATGCTCAGTAACACCTTTCATTTGATTCCCATATCGTACAAACACATTCTAGAGTCACCCCTGGTCCACCTTTATGGCGATATCTCGAAACGGCGTCCACCTATGGAACTAAGGATCACTCCCTTTGAAAATACTCATTAACACCTTTCATTTGATACCCATATCGTACAAATATATTCTAGAGTCACCCCTGGTCCACCTTTATGGCGATTTCTCGAAAAGGCGTTCACCTATAGAACTAAAGCCCATTCCCTTTTAAAATACTCATTACCACCTTTCATTTGATACCCATATCGTACAAACACATTCTAGAGTCACCCCTGGCCCACCTTAATGGCGATATCTCGAAAAGGCGTCCACCGATAGACCTAAGGCCCGCTCCCTCTTAAAATGCTCAGTAACACCTTTCATTTGATTCCCATATCGTACAAACACATTCTAGAGTCACTCCTGGTCCACCTTTATGGCGATATCTCGAAACGGCGTCCACCTATGGAACTAAGGATCACTCCCTTTGAAAATACTCATTAACACCTTTTATTTGATACCCATATCGTACAAACAAATTCTAGAGTCAGCCCTGGTGCACCTTTATGGCGATATCCCTAAATGGCGTCCATCCATAGAACTATGGCCTACTCTTAAAATACTCTTTAATACCTTCCATTTGATACACATGTCATACAACCACATTCCAGGGTTACCCTAGGTTCATTTTCCTACATGGTGATTTTCCTTATTTTGTCTCCATAGCTCTCAACTGAGTATGTAATGTTCGGTTACACCCGAAATTAGCCTTCCTTACTTGTTTAAAATGATATTTAATTGAAATTATAATCGCTTGCCTAATGGCAACAAGTTAACCAAACATAGATGCATAATTGTCATTGAGATTATATAAATAAGAAATATTAAGTTAGTATCATATACCGCACAACCTACCTTACTTTCTGTGACCGACGCCAATATCCGAAAACCTAGATTTTGATAGAAATTATATTTTTCCAAGAAAAAAGACTTAAGTTCAGTAGTAGAGAATTGAAATTTAGAGCTGTGTAGCTCAGACGCAATGAATTTAATATTTGAATGTTTTTCAAAACTTATAGTAGTATTAATTTGATTGAAAATATCAATAAATTTATAATATGTATTACTATAGCTTAACTTATTGAGTATGTTATTCTGTATATTTAATTTCAAATTCGGATTAATGAACCATTGTTTTATAAGCTCCTTTGCAGTAAGCCATATGACCCTTTTAGCAGGTGAACGCATATCTCATGTAAATTGGAGTGTTGGGTGGAACCCCCAAACACCTTCGAAGGGTATCATTTTGTACAGTCTGAAGTTGCGTATTATATGTTTTAGGAAGATTCTCAAAAGTAGTATATGCATATTCAGCTTTAGATCTAACATAAGTTTTATATATATTTAAAGCTGTTGAAGGTTTAATGCCATTTTTAATAGTAGTAAGTTTTCTAATAAGATTTTTAGCAGAAATAGTATTTTTTTTATATAGGCTACATGATCCTTGATAGTTGAATTAGAACTAACAGTTGTACCCAACAATTTAATGTTCACTACTTGTTCAATATGAGTACCATTAATTGATATATTAAAATTCTTCTTTATCTTTGACATATACATAATTTTGGTTTTACTAATATTGAAACTAAGATGCAGTGAGTTACAAAAAGTTCTTAATTCTTTTATCTTATTTTTTAAATTATATAAAATATTTTTTTCCTTATTTCCATAACAAACAATTGCAAGATCATCAGCATATTGAAAAAGCAAAGTATTATCATCATTAATGTTATGTAATTTAGCTGTATAAATATTAAAAAGTGTAGGCGATAAACAGCTACCTTGAGGAAGTCCATTGTTTATTTCTACGGATTGCTTACCAAGAGTAAGTACACGTTTCGAAAACAAATTTAAAATACAATTACACATTTTTAAATCGATATTACTATTTAGTAAAATAGAAGGCAGTGTGTTAAGATTTACACAGTTATATGCATCAGATGCATCAATAAAGCTTATAATTACTTTTTCTTTATTCTGTTTTTTGTCCGCAATGAAATGAAGCATTTCATTTATATTGTGGCCGATTTTAATTTACGATATGCAAAACTTTTTTGTGGTATAATTTCATATTTGTCAGATATTTTAACTATTTCTTCTTCCAGTAACATGTTTAAACTTTTAACCACTACAGATATTAAAGAAATAGGACGAAAATTTCTAATATCCTCTAGATTTTTATTTGGTTTAGGAATAGGTATAATTTTTATAATCCGCCAGCTATCTCTAACTATATTATTTTGAAAATGAAGTTCAAGCTGTTTAAAAAGTTTATATTTAACTTCAGTTGATAAATTTTTTATATTATCATATGTAATTTTATCAGCCCCACCTGCCGTGGATTTCTTTTTCTCTAAATGTGTAATAAAGTTGTCAAACGATAACTCTAATTGATCATTAGAGATTTGTGTATCCAGTAATGGAGCAATATCATTCATACACTGAATCGATTGATGTTTCAACAAGCGTAAATATTTGGAATTATTTTCATCATTCCAAATATCAAATTTATTTCCTTCTCTACCATTAATATTCGATATAAATTTCCACGATTCTTTACTATTTGTATTTGAATTTACTTCCTCAATTTTGCTTAACAAATTTTTCCTTTCCTCCTCTTTAACAGCTACTTTCCATTCATCAATTGCCTTTACTGCATCTTGTGTGTCAACTATTCTATTTGTAAGATTCGCTTTTTTCCTTTTAGATAACAAAACTCTATATAAGGTACTAAGCTTTTCACACCACCAGGTTTTCGGAGTTCGTTTTACTTTATTCAAATCAATAGTACATTTTTTCCTAGCACCACAAAAGGCTTTTTCAAAAGACTAAATCAGTGAAGGTTAATTCATTTAATGCCTTTTTAAATTTATGTTGAGATATAAAGTACTTAGGTTTTCTTTCTATATTAGGTATTTCTATTACAATGGGAAGATGCCTACTTCCTCCAACATAAGCTTGATGACAATACCACCTTA
Source organism: Eurosta solidaginis (assembly GCF_040869045.1). Taxonomy (NCBI): domain Eukaryota; kingdom Metazoa; phylum Arthropoda; class Insecta; order Diptera; family Tephritidae; genus Eurosta; species Eurosta solidaginis. The sequence continues at coordinate 138,444,368 of NC_090321.1, forward strand.
CATATCTATTCATATTGGAGAATGATAGATCCAGAACCGATCCACCACTGGGAAAAGTCTTAGATCCATCATTCAAACATCGTAAGTTAACCCTATCAACTTCATTAGCCAAAATTGTACGCTTTGGATATTTAAATTATCACCCCATCTAGAGTTACGCGCATTAAAATCTCCCATTAAAAATACATTTTCCTTCCTACTTAGAAAATTCAGTAATTTATTAATTTCTTTTTCAAAGCTCTTCACCGTTGTTTGAGACAAAATTGGTTAATTCGTTGTAGTTCTATAAATAGAACAAAAACAGCAACAAAACCAAAGTTTCTTTGAAAACCGCCGTACCAAGCATAGCTTTAACACATAATTGCATACGAAGTAAGCAATGTGTAAAAGATTAAAATATGCAAAAAGAAGGTAATTGGGAAAAACTTTACAACAACTAAGGCATGACGTAGCTGAATGCGTTTATAACCATCTCAACTATCGTAGGAGTGCGGGTTCGACTCCCACTCCCGGGAGAAAAGGCTTTGAAGAGATTTACAAGGTATAATCGAAACAGCTGTCGCCTTGTCCGTCCTGATGTCACGTTGTTTGAATTTTTCCCAAATTATTAAATAAATTATAAAATTAAAAAATTGCTTCAAATAAAATGTTTTCATACATTTAAAAAAAAAAAAAAAAAAAGCAATACGGGCAATCCCCGATTATTAAATCATACAAACAGACAAAATTGGTTAATTCGTTGTAGTTCTATAAATAGAACAAAAACAGCAACAAAACCAAAGTTTCTTTGAAAACCGCCGTACCAAGCATAGCTTTAACACATAATTGCATACGAAGTAAGCAATGTGTAAAAGATTAAAATATGCAAAAAGAAGGTAATTGGGAAAAACTTTACAACAACTAAGGCATGACGTAGCTGAATGCGTTTATAACCATTTCAACTATCGTAGGAGTGCGGGTTCGACTCCCACTCCCGGGAGAAAAGGCTTTGAAGAGATTTACAAGGTATAATCGAAACAGCTGTCGCCATGTCCGTCCTGATGTCACGTTGTTTGAATTTTTCCCAAATTATTAAATAAATTATAAAATTAAAAAATTGCTTCAAATAAAATGTTTTCATACATTTAAAAAAAAAAAGCAATACGGGCAATCCCCGATTATTAAATCATACAAACAGACAAAATTGGTTAATTCGTTGTAGTTCTATAAATAGAACAAAAACAGCAACAAAACCAAAGTTTTTTTGAAAACCGCCGTACCAAGCATAGCTTTAACACATAATTGCATACGAAGTAAGCAATGTGTAAAAGATTAAAATATGCAAAAAGAAGGTAATTGGGAAAAACTTTACAACAACTAAGGCATGACGTAGCTGAATGCGTTTATAACCATCTCAACTATTGTAGGAGTGCGGGTTCGACTCCCACTTCCGGGAGAAAAGGCTTTGAAGAGATTTACAAGGTATAATCGAAACAGCTGTCGCCTTGTCCGTCCTGATGTCACGTTGTTTGAATTTTTCCCAAATTATTAAATAAATTATAAAATTAAAAAATTGCTTCAAATAAAATGTTTTCATACATTAAAAAAAAAAAAAAAGCAATACGGGCAATCCCTTATTATTAAATCATAAAATAAATATTGTTGAATTAAAAGTACTTGCTGATTATTGTATGTCTCTGACAGTTATTTTAAGACGAGACTTTTTGAAGTTATTTAAGATAAAATTAGCTAGTATAGATGGGACCTTTTTGACCCCCATTAATAGTATTCAGATATAATTAAAAATGTTATTATCGACTGTAAGTTCGCCTTGCACTGGCATGGGCTCGAGTAACAGTAAACCTATTTGCAACAAAAGTTATGCTGTGTGCCGATATGAATGTAACATCACCAATAGTGCTGCTGACTTTCCAGACATTTTTTGCATTAACACGATTACGGATAGATGTGATATTGATTCCAAATTATCTTCAAATCAACAGTGAGATATGAAGCGATTGATAGAATGTACATACTTAAATACAGACATCAAGGTTGAACCGATCTAAGGCCGAGCTTCTCTTCCAATTTGCGTCGTGCTCCTCTTGCTTTTCCCTACAAATTGGCCGAACGGGGCCTACACGTTTTATGCCGACTCCGAACGGCATCTGCAAGGCAAATGAGTTTTCACTGAGAGCTTTTCATGGCAGAATTACACCCGGAGCGCTTGCCAAACACTGCCGAGGAGCGACCCCGCTTAGAAAAATTTTCTTCTAATTGAAAAACCTTATTTCTAAAATTTTGATGTTGCTTTGCCCGGGGTGTGAACCCAGGGCATACGGTGTGGTAGGCGGAGCACGCTACCATCACACCACGGTGGCCAGTTCCCTAAGATTTCCGTAATATGGCCATTAGTGATGTTTGTGTGTGTGTGCAAATTTTGAGTGATCAGCTGTTAGTTGCGCTACTTGGTAAAGTTTACAATGCAACCACTCCCGCTGGCTCACCTGCAAGGACTGAATTGCAAAAATGCAAATTCGCTGTTTATATGGGCGGTGCCGCAAACTGGTTGAGAAACCAATACACCATTATTGTGATTATCTCGTGCAGTGTGTTGACGAAACACACCATTGCACAGTGTTTCGTGTAGAACAAGCTAGCTGGACAAAAACAAAGTTCTTATTCCAAGAAAAGTGTAATGAGAAATGAAAGAAAACAAACAAAATAACGGGATTTTTGCTTTTTTTTGATATTTCTGCTCATATATATTGAGTAATTGAAGTAAGAAGGCAGGAGTGGCCGTAAAATGCATTGATTAATTTGAAAAATTGTTGTTGAATATTAAGCTTCATATTTCTTTTAAGTAAACACTTTATATAATTTTTTTGATGGATTCTAAGCTCGAAGGTAAGTAAAATTTGTTAATAGTAATTCTTTCACAATTAGAGTATTTTCAATATATTTAGCGTTCCGTTATTTAGAAGAAAAGGTATTTTTCTCTATATTTTTAAATTTAGGGACAAAAAAGTTACGTACATCCGCGGACATTCGGGCTAAATTTTACATATGTTATAGCCGGAAGTATTCTCTAATAGTCAAAAGAAAAACCATTGCGAATTCTTTGCACATCTATTTTTATTTTTTTTTTTGTAGATTTAGTTATCCCTACATATAAAATAGGATGTATGTACGTACCAGCTCCGACGAGATATTTGAACCTTTAAAGCTGATCTACAAACGGCAAAACCAATTCCCAGGTACAGGGAACAAACACGTAGCCATAAAACACACAAAAATAAACGCGCAAGATCAACAAGAGCACACCAAAAGCAAAAAGGCGAAGATCACTGACTTCAACCTGCCACAACCTACCGGACCAGTCACCAAGGCACAAAAACAAGTACATACAAAGCAAGCCTAATGCAAGTATAACCACACTGGAACGCTACACAAAACAACCCCATTTGTTAGCATCTACGCCAATACCTGAATATAATATAAATACTGTACAACTGATAACAAATCAGAACGATCAACGACACTTAAGATGGCAGCACAACAATCATCAACTATTTACGCTGTCGGAAAATCAACAACACAAAGCAGTTTAGTTATAACCGTACCAAGAACGGAGTTTTTTGACATTTGGGTTCAACATTCGAAGGAAACCAGATATAAAGAATTATTGAGTTTTGTTGTACTTAAGTACGATTTAAGCGAAGCAGCCGAGTATTCGATAAAAAGTTTAAGCTTACAAATATCGGCATATTCGGCGAAGCTGGATTAAAAGTGGAACACTTCTGGAAGACATAAGGAGCGATTTTTGAATAAAAACTCGGAGTGACTTTCGGGTCCAGACTTCACATTTACAATAACGGTGGATTCAAAGTTGCTATCAGACCAGCCAACCACTTCTTCAGGTAACCTCGGCCCCGGAAGACGAAAGAAGGACTTTGTTAGCTGCAGTGAAAAAACCAAACGGCGTCGAGTGGATGACCTCTAGCAATCTAGAAGTACTGGTGAATTACTTTATGCGGCAGAAGTATCAACGCGTATGTCCGGCAACAGAAATGTTGCTAACATTATAAAAAAATCACAGGAAACCACTCAAATATCCGGAACAAAAATGACATGTGAGCCTGATGCAATATGCTTGAGCAGTGTAGAAGCTTTAGCATACTACGTAGATAGCAAGTCGACGACTCATAGGTACAAAACGACTCGGAAGTGGAGCATCAAGGCAGGCCATAAAGTTTATCCATCATTTTATAGTCTAAGAAAAGCTAAGGCAGAATGCTATCACAATGAAATTGATATGGGTGAAACACGTACGGAAATTAAAGTCCAGTCCGTATTAGATAAAACTGTTGAGCGTTTAGTTTTAACAAATCAAGAAGTTTTTGTTAGTTTATTACCTACAAACTTGCCGTATACTTTAATCAGCAAGTGGGGTTGCGATGGAAGCTCTGACCATAGTACATATAAGCAAAAGTTTACATGCAGTTCTGACACTGATGAGTTTTTCTTTATATTTTCTTTCGTTCCTCTTCAATTACAGGATGAAAAAGGTAACATTGTTTGGCAAAATCCTCGACCTTCTTCTACCATGTATTGTCGTCCAATTAAATTTATTTTTTCTAAACAAACAAAAGATCACCTTCCCTATAACTTTTTGTTGGATCAGGTTTTATTTAATTTAAATCTATTGTCTTTTCTACTTTGTATGATACTTTACTTTTAAGTTTTTGTAATAAGTAATTTGCACACAATTAATTTAAATATTTACATTGTTATTATTATTATTGTAATTCACTTTTACATTCCTGACTGGTACTATAAAATAATTTTGTAAAAATTGTAGTGCCAGGATAAATAATCAAATAAATACAAAACATGTATGGACATATGTACAGTCACTCACATAAATAAGTAGACACCCCTTTTTGGACAATTCTTACAATTTTCGCTTTCGCAAATTTATTTTAACTAATTTCCTATAAGAAAATTTGTCACGATCTATAGCAAAAACTAAATTATATTTAAAAAATGTTTGAAGAATTCGACGAATTTTCATAAAAAATTTAAATTTTTTTCCGAATTTTTAGAATTTTTTGGTGTATTGAGATTTGTAGTCCATTCAATTTAAGTACAATAAAGTAATATTCTTGACTCCTTTAAATTTTTTTGGATCTATGTTACTTATTCACATGAGTTACTGTATATGAAATAAGCAAATGTATGCATATGAAGTAAAATTTTGGAAAAAATTAAAAAAAAGAACATATGGCTGAAAAAAATGACGTAGTTGTAATAAATGACTGCATATGAAACGGAAAATCTCATATAATAATTTTGTCCAGCTAGCTTGTTCTACACGAAACACTGTGCATTGGTTTGCCATCAGTCGTTGGTAGCGTGTGGTTATTTACCATAGTGGTTGTTGGCTATGCTATAGAAACGGAAGTACAGGGGGGTTCAGGTCTAAGTGAAAAAGGAAATTACAGGGGGGTTATGTTATCCAACTTCGGTTGACGGAAAGCTGCGGTGGGGAAAGATGGATCTCCAGGCATGGCCTAGGTCTTATGCCGGTATGCATGTGGGCGAAGCACTTTATTAATAATTTTTTACACCTTAGATGATGAGAGATATAATAAGGAAATTTGTCAAATTATGCAAAGAAACGATTATATAAGTGAATCTTTACCATTCATAACAACAATTCAAGCTTCAATTAGAACTCATTCGGACGACCCCATATGGACTAAGGAATACCCTTATCCTATGGCAGACCATGAATTTGTGAAAAGTGAAATAAATAAATTACTTAAAGAAGGAATTATTCAACCAATCAAAAGCCCGTATAATTCTCCTATATGGACTGTTCCTAAAAAGGTCACCGATGACCAAGGCAGACCCAAGACACGGATGGTTGTTGATTTCCGGAAAATAAATTCCCATACAACTACAGATAGGTACCCGATACCCGATGTAAACATGACTATACAAAGTCTAGGGTAATCAAAAATATTTTCAACAATAGATTTAGAATCAGGATTCCACCAAATCCTCATTAAAGAGAAAGATAGAAAACAGACAGTATTTTCAGTAAATGGTTCAAAATATGAATTTTTTAGGATGCCTTTTGTCCACACTATAATCAATGCACTCCATAATACCAACATGAAGATCTTGAATGAAAAATCGCATTTTTTCAAAGATTCTGTTGAATACTTAGGACAAATCATTAAACAGAATAGAGTGACTGTAGACCCAAATAAAATCGAAACAATAAAGAAGTTCCCCGAACCAAAAACTTTAAAAGAATTGAGGTAATTTTTGGGACTAGCTAGTTAATTTTTCTTAAAAGAACCAATTTCCTTTAACTATTTTGATGCATTCCCTTTAATTTAACTATTGAAAAAACTCCTATGAAATGGCAGAGAAATCTCCCTCTCCCTCTCATTCATAATACCTACTTTTCTTCTATAACCGGTTTCCGCTTTTTCGAACATTGTTCAGAATAGGAGGAAAGGGAGAAGTGAAAAAACTCACAAGGAATTTTTATTTAGAATACGAGGAATGGGAGAAGGGGAAAAGCTCGCACGGAATTTTCGTTTAGAATCGGGCTGTTAGACAAAGCTGCAATACAGGCCTTCGAAAAAATTAAAGTAGAATTACAAGCACAGGTAGAATTGTATCAACCAGATTTTTCAAAACCTTTTGAACTCAGGACTGACGCAAGTAATTTCGCTATGGGAGCTGTACTTGCCCAAAATAGAAAACCTATCGCTTTTGTTTCTTAGCGATACCGAACAAAGTTATAGTACCAATGAAAAAGAACTTTTAGCTATAGTATGGGCACTACAAAAATTACGAAATTACTTTTACGGAGTAGCCGATTTGACAATTTATACAGACCACCAATCATTAATTTATTCTATATCGGAAAAAATCCAAATAGCAAACTAAAAAGGTGGAAAAATTTAATAGAGGAATACGGAGAAAAATTAGTTTACAAGCCTGGTCATCAAAATTTTGTAGCATATGCGCTTTCTCGACAACAAATAAACACATCTACGGATTGCTCAGCCCATTCCGCACAAGGATCACCAACAGAAATAATGAAAAATGTGAAACAGCCATTCAACTCATTCAAAAACCAAATAATTATTATAAAAACTAATGAAGAGAAAGAAACCGTATCTCAGACAATATTTGCCGACCATTTTAGACACACGATATATTACAACGATCCACAAATTTTATGCAACAAGCAACTCGAAATACTGTTTCATTCGAAAACTAGAAAATAAATTACATTGTCACGAGTATATTGAGGAAGATCTCATACAAGTCTACTCCAACGCCATTACCTTATGACTGATAACGAGAGCATATTCGTAGGAAATGTGGCAAAATCAGTATACAGTCAACTACAAATAACGCACTCCGTCACGCCTGTGCACCATTCAACATCAAATGCTCAAATTGAACGGCTACATGGCACTCTTATCGTACTCTGTCAAACTTTAGCTGCAGAGAATAAGACATCTCCCGCTGACGAATTATACACCGCAGTTCGCCAATACAGCAAAACTATTCACTGAAGTACAGGACATAAACCTGAGGACGTGTTTTTTAATCGCGAAAAATATCCTGATATTCGTAAAACACTTGAACAGAAGCAGCACCAGTTTTTAAGGTACCATAATAAAAATCGAAAGATTATCAACTACAAAGAAGGCGATACGATTTACAGCAGGACAGATCGAAGAAATAAAACCTCGGCAAAATACATCAAACATCAAGTCAAAGAAGATCGAGATGACAAGATTCTGACAGTAAAAGGGAAAATTATTCGCAAAGACAATATCAGGAAGCAAGCAACATGAAAGCTACTGGATTTATATTATTACTTATTCTTTCATCTTGCTCTTCCGAAAAAATAACGGACTTAAAAGGGAAGAAATTTGTGCTTGTAGAATCAGACACTGTGTATATGTTTGACAATACAGCTTGCCTGTATCACATAGCAAACTTATCTAATATATAAGCCCCATACGAAAACATTATGTCGTCACACTATAAAATACAGGAATCACAACAAGAGGAAATACTTATAAATAGAATAGAAACTTTAAAAACACAATTAGTATCACCAGAATATCGTTCTAAAAGAGCTCTTAATTTTTTAGGCTCGGTACTTAAATTTGTAACAGGGACACCAGATCACGATGACTTAATAGAAATTAAAACAGGATTAAACCAATTGATAGAAAATAATAATGAACAACGTAAAATAAATTCACAATTCGAAAAGATCCTTGAAACTCTTGATCCTAAATATATTACAGAGGAACTAAATATGACAGAAGTCCTGAAAGAATTGGAAAGTATTACGAATACAATAAATTTTTCTAAGGTAGGAAACTTTTATTCAGGAACGTTAAATTTGAAATAAATAAATGAAGTAATCAACAACGAAATATATAATATTCGTGTAATTAATATTCTAGAATATTCCGACATCCATGTCTGCATGTTTAAAACCGCAATAATAACCATATACAAATATCCCGTAGTTTCAAATAAATGTCAATTGTATCAAGTGATTCGTTTAGCATTTAAACACGGAAAATATGAATTAAAACAAAAAGTTTCAAAATGTAATAACGAATTTATTAATGTATCAAAATGTAAAAATTACTTAAAGGATAACTGCACAAATCCACTGTTATCAAATCAACAAGCTCAATGTAACATAATACAATAAAATAACATTCCAATACAAATTTTAGACCACGGCAATATTGTAATAACTAATGAACATACTTGGAATGGTTTAAAAGTAAACGGGAGTTATTTAGTACAGTTTAAGATTTCTACAAGTATAGATAATAAAACATATGTGAACCATAAAAAAGAAATTAAAAATGTTATTCACGCACATAATAATGAACAAGTAACTATATGTCTTGAAAATACTAGCATCAAACTCGAATTATAAATTTAATAATATCCAACAATTATATAAATATATTATACCTATAGAAGAGAATCCATTAAAACTTACACTGTATCTTATTTTATTCATAATAACGTGTACCTTAACAATTTACTTATACATAAAATTAAGCGAATATTAACGAAACCAACTAGAGGAAAAGATACGCTTAATATTCCAAAGAGCATATGAAGCCGAACTCCTCCGACTACAGCAGATCTGAAATGGGGGCATTCCATTTTAAACACCGGGGAGAGTTAACGACGTTGACACATACACTACACAGATACATATATACATACATACATACCACACACAGACACATAGTTATTGTTTACGAATTAAAATATCTGTAAACAATAACACACTCTTTGTTTATAATATCTGTAAGCAATAACATACCCTTTGCACCTTCAACTGATAATAAAGAACATATTCTTTGTTTGTCTCATAAGTAACAAAGCATTATGATAACTTATACCTAACATGTAAACATCTTTATCACCAAGCAAACAATATTTAGAAATAGCATAAATAGATGTAAGCATAAAAATGTAAATTAGTTCGGAAAATTAAAAAAATTCAAAAAGGAACTCGGCTCAGAAAAATATAATTTTTTATTATTTTCTCCACGCGGACACTTAACTCGCTAGACCTATCAAAAGCTTTTGATACGGTCGACCATGGCACGTTACTGCAAGACCTGGATGGGTATACCCTTCCCCCACGTCTTAAAAGGTGGACCGCAAATTATCTGGGTGGACGGCAGGCACCTAAACCAAGGAGAGTTAAACAAGGGGTCCCACAGAGTCGTGTCCTATCCCCACTTTTGTTTAACTTCTACATATCAAAGCTACATTCGCCACCAGAAGGAGTTACTATCGTTTCCTACGCGGATAACTGCACAATAATGGCCACAGGCCCAGGTCCACAGATCGATGAGCTATGTAACAAAATAAACGGCTACCTCCCTGATCTCTCCAGTTTCTTTACCTCGCGAAACCTGACATTATAACCGGCTAAATCATCGACGACCTTATTTACAACATGGACGCCGCAAATGTCGACCATTTTGAAAGTCCACGTCAATGGCACTACGCTAACGACTGTCCTACACTCCAAAATCTTGGGTGTGACGTTCAATCAGGATCTACATTTTGGTGAGCATGCAGACGCAATTGTACCAAAAATCCAGAGCTGTATAAAATTCTCAAATCTCTTGCTGGCAGTACTTGGGGAAAAGATAAAGAAACGCTCATTACCACTTACAAAACAATTGTCCAGCCGATTGCATGCTACGCGTCCCCGATATGGTCGCCAAGCCTATAGATTACCCACTGGAAGAAGCTACAAGCCTGGCAAAATACTGCCCTCAGAACGGGTTGTCTCCTTATGCCCCCAGAACACCGTCTACATAATGAGGCGAGAATAGTCCCAATAAGGGAAAGAAATGAAATGCTATCCAAACAGTTTCTGTTGAATACCCAGAAACCTGGGCATCCCAACAGACATCTGATTGAAGAGCCAACACCGCCCAGGGGCTTAAGGAGTCATCTCCGTAAGCACTATGAGGAAATACGGAACCTGAGATCACAGCCGTATGAAGCCAAAAAACATAAGCAGGTCCTTGGTGAACTCCATAAACAGGCGTCGGACCTCTATGTCAAGAATTGCTCGGTGAATTCAATACTCAAAGAGCAATACCCCAAACTTGGGGAAGAGGAACGCACACTCGCTAGGGAAACGCGAGTCACTCTAGCCCAACTTCGATCTGGATACTGTAACAGGTTAAACTCTTACCTATCCAGAATCAGCGCCGACATACAAAATATATGCCCTGCTTGCTACGTGTCCCCACATGACACCAACCATCTCTTCAATTGTAATGTGGAACCAACGCCGCCTCTAACACCTCTCTCATTATGGTCCACCCCTGTTGAAACAGCAAGTTTCCTCGGATTCCCGTTAGAGGACATTGATGACAATTTGTGAATAGCAGACCTGTTGGATGGGGCGAAGCACTGCTTCAACAACAACAACATAATCTCTAAGCAGATACTAAGCAGTCACTTGTATCTACATAAACAAATCAATCATTATGTCTACACATATGTACATACAAGAAGCGGAGAGATATGCACTAACACATGCATATATCTGAGATACTCACAAAAGTATGTAATCATCGGTCGAAATATCACTCATATATACACGCGCATAAGTTATAAACGTGCATCTGTAGTTTGTAGCTGGTGAATTTATAGCTGGTAAAGAAGTAGTAAATTCTAGAAGGAGAAACCGAAGACTATAAAAGCAGTACCCGCTGAGGCATGGGCAGTCAGTTTAATTTAAGCAAGCTATTGGTTGTGAAGTATCAATGTTATTGTGAAGTACTTTAATAAAGGCCATTTTGCATTATTGAATATTAGAGTTATTTATTCAACAGTTTAGCGATACGAACGTTAGCAGAAGGTGTAAAATAAGCGGAATTTCACAAAATTCGTTAGAATATAAAAATCAAATTCTGTGTGTATATTCGCTATGGAAACGTATTTCCCACACTTCAATCATCACCAAATTTGGTTGTAGTTTCCTTCCATCAACGGGAAGGTTTTAGGCTAAAAATTATTTCGATATATAAAAGGGGTATGGCACCTCCCATACAAATGGAATCTTTGGTACTGCATAACTTTGAAAGTATACATGCCAGAACATTGAAATTGAGTAAGGAGTTATATGAGGTCAATCACCAACACCACCAAGAAAATGTGGAACTGGGAAAAAGGGGGCATTGCACCTCCCATACAAATGGAATATATATTATACTGCATATCTCTGGATGTAGTAATGATAGGATAATGAAAATTGGTAAGGAGCTATATGACGTTAAGTCCTAACACCTCCAGTAAAATATGGAATGGGGAAAAAAGGGCGTGGCACCTTCCTTATAAATGGGATTTTTCAGAACTATGGCTTCCGTACAAACTTAAGTTATTTTAACACCTAAAGTTTGACTGCATTGTTGAGTTTGGCTGTTATGCCTTTTGGACGTTTAGTAATCTGCTGTAGTTAAAAAAATTTTTTAGTTTCAGTCTATCTACATCTTCTATAAAATCCCTATGAAAACGTGTTTGCCACACTTCAATCATCACCAAATTTTGGCTGTAGGTTCCTTCGATCAAGACGAAAGTTTTTCATATTTCAGAATTAAGAATTTTAAATTAAAATTTTTTGTTTTTTGGCTATGCGGACAACTATCCTAGCTCCTAAAAATGATCATGTTAACAAAATGAATGATCGCATTCAAAACCAATTTCCTGGTGAAGTGGCGAAATATAAATCGATCGACACAGCTACAGATGAAGATCAAATTGTGAATTATCCAATTGAATTTCTAAACTCTTTAGAACCACCTGGAATGCCTGCGCATATATTAACTCTAAAAATTGGCTCACCGATCATGCTTCTTCGGAATTTAAACCCACAAAAATTGTGCAATGGAGCCAAACTTTGCGCTTAGAAATTAATGGCGAATGTAATCGAAGCAACAATTATCAGCGGTAAAAGTAAAGTGAAGATGTGCTCATGCCACGGATCCCAATGATTCCTACAGATTTGCCATTCAATTTTAAGCGCTTACAGTTTCCTGTACGCCTTGCTTTTGCAATTAAAATCAACAAAGCACAAGGACAATCGCTTACTGTTGCAGTCTTAAATTTAGAGTCCGTGCTTTTCCCATGGCCAGCTATATGTTGCTTGCTCTAGAGTTGGAACACCAAAAAAAATGTTTATCTTTGCACCGAACGAATAAACCAAAACTATTGTGTACCCACATGCATTACAATAAGATACAAGAATAAAATGTTTTAACAGAAGATTTCACCAAATATGAGTACAAAATTCAATTAATTTACAGAACAATAAATTAAATTATTAACAAACAAAACAGAAAAAATAACGCCACATTCATTCGATCTCGGGCGTTACAACGTACGCCGGGTAAAGCTAGTATTAAAAAAGTATAAATAGATTACATATTTATAATCTGCACTTTTAAATAATTATTTCGAATTTTTTCCACAATATTTCAAACTTCAGTTAGGTGTTTTTACATAAAAATACTAGGAAACTCTGTCTAGTGAGTGCATGTTTTGCGTCGAAACGAGATTTTTCAATAGCTGTTCATAATTTAATGCTTCGTCGTTTCCGTGTAAACTTAAAATGATTATACTACGTAAAATGTCTCGTGGCTTGTAACCGTATAAAAGTTCATGAGCTGTACAACCAGTGGTGCTGTTTTTCATTGTATTTATACACCATTGTACACACCGTATGTTTTCGTCCCATTTCTTGTCGACAGAATTTATTGGCAATGGAATAGATAAAATTGTGCGATTTGTTCTTTCAGCATGACCATTTGCTCTCGGTGTACGTACTGCTGTAAGTATGTGTTTTATGTCATTTTCGAAACAGTATTTTTCAAATTCACGAGACGTAAAAGCGGAACCTCTATCCGTCACAATACGTACTGGCATACCAACACAGCAGCTTAGTTCGTTTAGAGCTTCAATTACATATCTCGTCGATGTATTTTTAACAGGATATAAAGTCGTAAACTTTGTAAAAAATCGACAATAATCAAAAGATTTTCTTTTGCTTTCGAGCTTTACGGAAATGGACCTAAATGATCCATGTGGACGGTTCTAAATGGAATAGGTTCGATGTTATCGTAATATTGTATTTCTGTTTTACCCCCCTTACGTTTATTATAAGCACAATCCATACAAGACAAAATGAATTGTTTAACAAAATTTCTCATCCGTGGAAACCAGATATACGATTTTAATCTTTCCAACGTTTTTTCGACGCCCAAATGCCCTGCATTCGTATGACAATCTTGAACAACCCTGTATCGTAGTGCTCGTGGTACAACCCAAAGGAGTTTGTCGCCCACTTTTCGTACAAGTCTTCCATGCTATAGGACATATCCATTATCGTAAATTGTTTTTGTTAATTTTGATATCGTTTACAATTTTACGTATATTTTCAACTTGGAGATGCATACTAAAAAGGAAACCTTCTTTATCTATTACCGTTTTATCAGTTTAAATTAAACTATATATTTTTAAAATTTTATTTATTATTTGTTTAATTTTTATACCTTTCATGAAAATGAAATGGTATATTAATTTCGTCACGAAACCGAAAATTGTAAGTCCTTAAAGGAAAATAGATAGACCCACCATTAAGTATACCGAAATAATCAGGTTGAAGAGCTGAGTTGTTTTAGCCATGTCCGTCTGTCCGTCTGTCCGTCTGTCCGTCTGTCCGTCTGTCTGTTTGTATGCAAACTAGTCCCTCAATTTTTGAGATATCTTGATAAAATTTGGTGAGCAGGTGTATTTGGGTGTCCGATTAGACATTTGTCGGAATCGACCGGATCGGACCACTATAGCATATATCCTCCATACAACCGATTTTTCAGAAAAAAAGGATTTTTGTAATATCTTACCCAATTCAACAGATTGAAGCTTCAAACTTCACCATATACTTTCGTATATTGAACATATTGTTGCCTGAAAAAATTTATGAGATCGGTCGTATATATAGTATATATCCCCCACAACCGATTGTTCAGATAAGGAACTTTTCGTAATTACTGCCCTATTTTAAGAGCTAGATGCTTCAAATTTCAGCGAATGCTTACGTATATAGCATATATTGTTGTCTGAAAAAATCATAAAGATCGGTGGTATATATAGTATATATATGGTGGTATATATAGTATATATATATAGTATATATATATATATTTTCGCAAATTTTAGCCCCATTTTAACAGCTAGAAGCTTCAAATTTCACCGAATATTTACTTATATAGCATATATTGTTGTCTGAAAAAATCATAGAGATCGGTTATATATATAGTATATATCTCATACAACCGATTGTTCAGATAAGAAACTTTTCGCAATTTCTACCCCATTTTAACAGCTATAAGCTTCAAATTTCACCGATTGCTTACGTATATAGCATATATTGTTGTCTGAAAAAATCATAGAGATCGGTTGTATATATAGTATATATCTCATACAACCGATTGTTCAGATAAGAAACTTTTCGCAATTTCTACCCCATTTTAACAGCTATAAGCTTCAAATTTCACTGATTGCTTACGTATATAGCATATATTGTTGTCTGAAAAAATCATAGAGATCGGTTCTATATATAGTATATATCTCATACAACCGATTGTTCAGATAAGAAACTTTTCGCAATTTCTACCCCATTTCAACAGCTAGAAGCTTCAAATTTCACCAACTGCTTACGTGTATAGCATATATTGATGTCTGAAAAAATCATTGAGATTGGTGATATACATAGTATATATCTCATACAACCGATTGTTCAGATAAGAAACTTTGCGCAATTTCTGCCCCGTTTTAACAGTTAGAAGCTTCAAATTTCACAAAATGCTTTCGTATATAGCATATATTGTTGTCTGAAAAAATCATAGAGA
Organism: Eurosta solidaginis; assembly: GCF_040869045.1. Lineage (NCBI taxonomy): Eukaryota > Metazoa > Arthropoda > Insecta > Diptera > Tephritidae > Eurosta > Eurosta solidaginis. Next base: position 138,459,871 of record NC_090321.1, read on the forward strand.
TCGGTGGTATATATATTATATACTTCATATAAACTGTCATATTGACCCCTTTTTTACGGCTAGAAGCTTCAAGATTCATCAAATTTCATCAAAAAGTTACGTTTACGTCATATATTTTTGAAATACGTGATTCGTAGCCATAGTTTTTACATGCAGACCACAAAAAACGTGAAGCTTTGCATCCTCACACAGATTACCTACCTATTTTTATACCTTTCATGAAAATGAAATGGTATATTAATTTCGTCACGAAACCGAAAATTGTAAGTCCTTAAAGGAAAATAGATAGACCCACCATTAAGTATACCGAAATAATCAGGTTGAAGAGCTGAGTTGTTTTAGCCATGTCCGTCTGTCCGTCTGTCCGTCTGTCTGTTTGTATGCAAACTAGTCCCTCAATTTTTGAGATATCTTGATAAAATTTGGTGAGCAGGTGTATTTGGGTGTCCGATTAGACATTTGTCGGAACCGACCGGATCGGACCACTATAGCATATATCCTCCATACAACCGATTTTTCAGAAAAAGAGGATTTTTGTAATATCTTACCCAATTTAACAGATTGAAGCTTCAAACTTCACCATATACTTTCGTATATTGAACATATTGTTGCCTGAAAAAATTTATGAGATCGGTCGTATATATTGTATATATCCCCCACAACCGATTGTTCAGATAAGGAACTTTTCGTAATTACTGCCCTATTTTAAGAGCTAGAGGCTTCAAATTTCAGCGAATGCTTACGTATATAGCATATATTGTTGTCTGAAAAAATCATAAAGATCGGTGGTATATATAGTAGATATATGGTGGTATATATAGTATATATATATAGTATATATATATATATTTTCGCAAATTTTAGCCCCATTTTAACAGCTAGAAGCTTCAAATTTCACCGAATATTTACTTATATAGCATATATTGTTGTCTGAAAAAATCATAGAGATCGGTTGTATATATAGTATATATCTCATACAACCGATTGTTCAGATAAGAAACTTTTCGCAATTTCTACCTCATTTTAACAGCTATAAGCTTCAAATTTCACCGATTGCTTACGTATATAGCATATATTGTTGTCTGAAAAAATCATAGAGATCGGTTGTATATATAGTATATATCTCATACAACCGATTGTTCAGATAAGAAACTTTTCGCAATTTCTACCCCATTTTAACAGCTATAAGCTTCAAATTTCACTGATTGCTTACGTATATAGCATATATTGTTGTCTGAAAAAATCATAGAGATCGGTTCTATATATAGTATATATCTCATACAACCGATTGTTCAGATAAGAAACTTTTCGCAATTTCTACCCCATTTCAACAGCTAGAAGCTTCAAATTTCACCAACTGCTTACGTGTATAGCATATATTGATGTCTGAAAAAATCATTGAGATCGGTGATATACATAGTATATATCTCATACAACCGATTGTTCAGATAAGAAACTTTGCGCAATTTCTGCCCCGTTTTAACAGTTAGAAGCTTCAAATTTCACAAAATGCTTTCGTATATAGCATATATTGTTGTCTGAAAAAATCATAGAGATCGGTGGTATATATATTATATACTTCATATAAACTGTCATATTGACCCCTTTTTTACGGCTAGAAGCTTCAAGATTCATCAAATTTCATCAAAAAGTTACGTTTACGTCATATATTTTTGAAATACGTGATTCGTAGCCATAGTTTTTACATGCAGACCACAAAAAACGTGAAGCTTTGCATCCTCACACAGATTACCTACCTATTTTTATACCTTTCATGAAAATGAAATGGTATATTAATTTCGTCACGAAACCGAAAATTGTAAGTCCTTAAAGGAAAATAGATAGACCCACCATTAAGTATACCGAAATAATGAGGTTGAAGAGCTGAGTTGTTTTAGCCATGTCCGTCTGTCCGTCTGTCCGTCTGTCTGTTTGTATGCAAACTAGTCCCTCAATTTTTGAGATATCTTGATAAAATTTGGTGAGCAGGTGTATTTGGGTGTCCGATTAGACATTTGTCGGAACCGACCGGATCGGACCACTATAGCATATATCCTCCATACAACCGATTTTTCAGAAAAAGAGGATTTTTGTAATATCTTACCCAATTTAACAGATTGAAGCTTCAAACTTCACCATATACTTTCGTATATTGAACATATTGTTGCCTGAAAAAATTTATGAGATCGGTCGTATATATAGTATATATCCCCCACAACCGATTGTTCAGATAAGGAACTTTTCGTAATTACTGCCCTATTTTAAGAGCTAGAGGCTTCAAATTTCAGCGAATGCTTACGTATATAGCATATATTGTTGTCTGAAAAAATCATAAAGATCGGTGGTATATATAGTATATATATGGTGGTATATATAGTATATATATATAGTATATATATATATATTTTCGCAAATTTTAGCCCCATTTTAACAGCTAGAAGCTTCAAATTTCACCGAATATTTACTTATATAGCATATATTGTTGTCTGAAAAAATCATAGAGATCGGTTGTATATATAGTATATATCTCATACAACCGATTGTTCAGATAAGAAACTTTTCGCAATTTCTACCCCATTTTAACAGCTATAAGCTTCAAATTTCACCGATTGCTTACGTATATAGCATATATTGTTGTCTGAAAAAATCATAGAGATCGGTTGTATATATAGTATATATCTCATACAACCGATTGTTCAGATAAGAAACTTTTCGCAATTTCTACCCCATTTTAACAGCTATAAGCTTCAAATTTCACTGATTGCTTACGTATATAGCATATATTGTTGTCTGAAAAAATCATAGAGATCGGTTCTATATATAGTATATATCTCATACAACCGATTGTTCAGATAAGAAACTTTTCGCAATTTCTACCCCATTTCAACAGATAGAAGCTTCAAATTTCACCAACTGCTTACGTGTATAGCATATATTGATGTCTGAAAAAATCATTGAGATCGGTGATATACATAGTATATATCTCATACAACCGATTGTTCAGATAAGAAACTTTGCGCAATTTCTGCCCCGTTTTAACAGTTAGAAGCTTCAAATTTCACAAAATGCTTTCGTATATAGCATATATTGTTGTCTGAAAAAATCATAGAGATCGGTGGTATATATATTATATACTTCATATAAACTGTCATATTGACCCCTTTTTTACGGCTAGAAGCTTCAAGATTCATCAAATTTCATCAAAAAGTTACGTTTACGTCATATATTTTTGAAATACGTGATTCGTAGCCATAGTTTTTACATGCAGACCACAAAAAACGTGAAGCTTTGCATCCTCACACAGATTACCTACCTATTTTTTATTTTATATTTATCTTAAAAATCGTTTAGATATGTTCAAATTTCACCAAATGCTTACGTGTATAGCATATATTGTTGTCTGAGAAAATCATAGATACCGGTGGTATATATAGTATATATCCCATACAACCGATTGTTCAGATAAGAAACTTTGCGCAATTTCTTCCCCATTTTAACAGTTATAAGCTTCAAATTTCACCGATTGCTTACGTATATAGTATGTATTGTTGTGTCAAAAAATCATAGAGATCGGTGATATATATAATATATATATGATGGTATATATAGTATATATATATAGTATATATATATTTTTTTTACGATTTCGGCCCCATTTTAACAGCTAGAAGCTTCAAATTTCACCAACTGCTTACGTGTACAGCATATATTGATGTTTAAAAAATCATTGAGATCGGTGGTACACATAATATATATCTCATACAACCGATTGTTCAGATAAGAAACTTTGCGCAATTTCTGCCCCGTTTTAACAGTTAGAAGCTTCAAATTTCACAAAATGCTTACGTATATAGCATATATTGTTGTCTGAAAAAATCATAGAGATCGGTCGTATATATATTATATACTTCATATAAACTGTCATTTTGACCCCTTTTTTACGGCTAGAATCTTCAAAATTCATCAAATTTCATCAAATAGTTACGTTTTCGTCATATATTTTTGAAATACGTGATTCGTAGTCATAGTTTTTACACGCAGACCACAAAAAACCTGAAACTTTGCATCCTCACACAAAGTACCTACCCGTTTTTTATTTTATATTTATCTTAAAAATCGTTAAGGTATTTAGATCTGTTCACTATATATTTCTTATCTTATACATCCGATTATTCGGAGATTACGAACGGGATAAGATTATTGTTCAGCCCCATTCATGAAAGGTATGAAGTCTTCGGCACAGCCGAAGACAGTCCCGTTCTTACTTGTTTATATTAATTTTGATATTTAAAATTTATGTATACGCTGACACTAAAATTTTCTTTTTGAAATAATAATCAAAATAAAGTAATTCAAAAAATAAAATACAAAAATAAAGTATATTTAAATATAGTAGATAACTCTACATTTACTCCCCCTCCAGTGAAACGAAAAATTAATTTTTTAATGTTAATTTACAGTGTATTTTAAGTACTGTAAGAATTTGGTGTTATAGTTTGAAAAACATTTGAATTATGTGTTAATTGCGTTAAAAATTTATGTTAGTATTGATGTAAGTAACCAATCTTTTGATGATTTGATGTACTTGATAGCTTATTTTTAGTTGTTGTTATTATTTACTTATTGTATTAATATTTTATGTATATTAATATTTGGTTGTGTTATTGCTATGTTGTTTGCGAAATATCGTTATTTATCATGATGTGATTGAAGAACCTATATTAGGTTGAGTAATATAAGATGGTAACTTTGTGGGCATAATTACTCAAAAATTAAAAACTTGTATTATGCAGAATATATGTTCAATACATAATTGATAAGGAATGAAAAGTTGATTCCTTTAATTGTTTGAAGGTGAAATTGTCATTGATTCATGTTATGTTAATGAGTATAAATTGAGTTTTTAATATGATTTACATTTCAATGTGAGATATTGATTTTAGGAAAATATTTCTTTAAAATTTATTTTAAAAAATCTTTAGAGATTTTTAAAAATTGTAGAAATTTGTTTGATTTTTAAAAAATAAAGTCATTTCTTTGTTTTGTAGTGTATTGGGTTATTTTCGAATTTAATATGAATTTATATGTATTGCGGAGTTTGTATGTCTGTTGTTGTAAAATATCTTATATGTATAGATGATAAATATTCTTGATTATAAACTGGAGAAGAAGTGCACATAATTAATATAAATAATAAATTGACTATTTATATGAGTTAACCGGGGATTGCCCGTATCGCTTTAAATGTATGAAAACATTTATTTCAAGCAATTTTTTTTAATTTTATAATTTATTTAATAATTTGGGAAAAATTTAAACAACGTGACATCAGGACGGACAAGGCGACAGCTGTTTCGATTATACCTTGTAAATCTCTTCAAAAGCTTTTCTCCCGGGAGTGGGAGTCGAACCAGCACTCCTACGATAGTTGAAATGGTTATAAACGCATTCAGCTACGTCATGCCTTAGTTGTTGTAAAGTTTTTCCCAATTGCCTTCTTCGCATATATTATCTTCCACACATTACATAATTCGTATGTAGTTATGTGTTGAAGTTATGCCTGTTTGTAAGGCGGTTTTCAGAGAAACTTGGTATTTGTTGTTGTTTTTGTTCTATTTATAGAACTACAACGAATTAACCAAATGTTGTCTACTTTTATGAGTTAACCGGGGATTGTCCGTATCGCTTTAAATGTATGAAAACATTTATTTCAAGCAATTTTTATTAATTTTATAATTTATTTAATAATATGGCAAAATTTTAAGTGGGAGTCGAACCAGCACTCCTACGATAGTTGAAATGGTTATAAACGCATTCAGCTACGTCATGCCTTAGTTGTTGTAAAGTTTTTCCCAATTGCCTTCTTCGCATATATTATCTTCTACACATTACATAATTCGTATGTAGTTATGTGCTGAAGTTATGCCTGTTTGTAAGGCGGTTTTCAGAGAAACTTGGTATTTGTTGTTGTTTTTGTCCTATTTATAGAACTACAACGAATTAACCAAATGTTGTCTACTTATATGAGTTATCCGGGGATTGCCCGTATCGCTTTAAATGTATGAAAACATTTATTTTTATTTTTATTTTTATTTAGTTAGTTGTAGTCATACATGACGAGAGTGCACTTACAAACTTATGACAAAACTTTGGATTTTTTTTTTTTGTGTTAGTATAAATAATAAATGTTAAGTGATCAATACCTTCCTCCATACAGAAGTAGACTTCTTCTTATTAACTTACCCACTCTGGAAAATCGGAGAATATTACTGGGGGTATTGTTCATCCATAAGCTCATTATTGGAGAAATTGATTCCGCGGACCTCCTCAGCCGCTTGTTTTTTGCGGTTCCCCCAAGAGTATCCAGACACTACGTTCCTTTCTATTTACCCCTTTGTCGACGAAACTTTGCTAAAAATAATCCTCTTCTTATCTGGTGCGCGCACTACAATGACTTGTATAGCTGCATCAGTCTTGAATGTACTTTTGCCACTATACGTAATGCAATACTTGCCTATCTAATTTAAGAGATACAAGCTAATTTAATTTGCCGGCATTTTATTCCTTCGATAAAAAACAGGAACTATCTCGCTTAAGGATGGAGGAACATTTATCAACATGTATCATTAAGAAGGAACAAGACAGTACTGTGTTGATTGGTATCTGGTGCATTCCAACAACGTAAAAAACATGCTTTTTCATGAGTCACTGACCGGAATCGTATGCATTCCGGCAGTATAATCTTACGGGTCAGGCATCGAGCTGATTGGAATCCGGTGCATTCCAACAACACAGGTCATGTTACTTTTTTATGCCTTGTGATGGCGTATCCTCATTACACTACTCTTAGCACTGCCGGATTCCCATGACTTGCTGATTGGAATCTTGTTGCATTCCAACAGGGAGATTGGAATCCACTGCATTCCGAAATCATGCTGAGCGGAATCTGATGCATTCCGCCAGTATAAGATTTCGGCATAATATCTTATTTCTGCTCATATTTCTTATTATTATTATATTCTGAAATTAAATAGTAATGTTCATTAATATTTCTTTGTTTGTGATATAACATTTTTGAAAGCTCGGTATATCTTAAATTTTATCTTTTGAGTTGTATATTTATATATCTTTTATATTATGCAGTCGACCATAGTTTGTCGCCGACTTTAAATAATAAATATATAAATAAATAAATAAATAAAATATAAATATTACACGATTATACAATTACAACATTAATCAAAACTTACAAGTAGTGAAGCGACAAAATTGGCTTTAGAGCTAAATAAATCAGATGTAAAAGAACCCGATGGAGAGTTAAGTACCCTTAAAGCTCTATAGATAGGTGCATTGCTAGCATAAGTACTTCTGACTTGTTTTAAGGAAAAAAGATCGTTATTCCTAAGACAACGCTGCGGGACATGGAAAAATATACGTTCAAGTAAAAGAGGGCAATCTATTATACCATTTATAATGTCGAACACTGTAGAGAGGGAGAGAATAGTTCTTCTGGAGTTTAACGATTTCAGGTCGATTAATTTGCATCTGGCAATATATGGTGGAGGTGGGTCTACAAAATTTAATGAGCGTAGGGCATAGTGCAAAAACACCTTTTGAACACGTTCAAGTCGTTTGATATGACAATCAAAATATCGTCTCCAAATGAAGACCGCATATTCAAGTTTGGAGCGAACAAGTGACGTGTATAAGAGCTTCAGCGTATACGGATCACTAAAGTCCGAACTAAACCGACGAATGAAAGCAAGCATAGCATACGATTTTACTATAGTGCTATTGATATGGCTCAAGAATGAAAACTTAGCATCGAAAATAACACCCAGGTCGGATATTTCATTCAGGGTGGATAGATTAGGGTTGCCAATGGAATAGGAGGTGGGAATAGAGGAACGAGACTTCGCAAACGACACATGGAAACATTTACTAACATTAAGAAGAAGTCGATTTTTTTCACACCACAAAACAACGTTGTTTAAATCATTCTGAATTCTAGATGAATCAGACAGAGAACGAACAGAGGAATAAATTTTAAGATCGTCAGCGTATAGCAGAAAATTGGAGAAGGTAAAACACTCACAAATATCATTAATAAAAATGATAAAGAGTAAGGGCCCCAGAATGCTACCTTGAGGCACACCAGAGGAGGCAATAAAGTTATAAGATGATAAATTGTCAACAACTACAATGCAGTGCCGAGAAGAAAGGTACGATTTTATCCAAGATCGAAAAGTAGAGTGAAAGCCCAGATGCGCCAATTTTTCAACTAAAAGTGTGTGACTCACTTTATCAAAGGCCTTGGAAAAGTCAGTATAAATAGTGCCAATTTGCAGGTGATCATTAAAAGCAGATGCACAAAATTCAGAAAACACGGCAAGGTTGGTAACCGTGGATCGACCAGACATGAAGCCATGTTGGTTGATAGAAATATATCTCTTGATGGAAAAAAACATCTTTTGCTTGACAATATATTCAAACAATTTAGATACGGTTGACAATTTTTAAATTGGCCTGTAGTTGGCAATATCATTTTTATTACCTTTTTTGAAAACAGGCGTGATATAGGTAAATTTCCAGGCATCAATAAAAACACCCGAATGAAAAGATTTTTTAAACATTATCATAAGAGGATAAGCAACAGCAGTGCAGTTTTTGAAAAGGTAAGATGAGAAACCATCAACATCCGAACTCGTAGACGACTTAATATGCAGAATACCATCGAGCACATCATCAAGCGACAGGGAAAGTGATCCAAAATTAATTGGTGATTTGGTATCTGGGAAATAGTTGTCATCAAACGGCTCAGACGACGACTCGAAATTAGAGCTGAAAAAGTCAGCAAAAAGATTAGCAGCCTCTTGCGGGGAGGATGCACTGGTTCCATTGTAGAACACATCCGATGGTATGCTAGAACTTATATATTTGGATTTAACAAAACGCCAAAAAGACTTTGGATTTTGCTTGATGTCAGATTCAAAATTATGAACATAATATCGGTATAAGTGCTTATTTAGGGATTTAAACTCTTTGCGATAGCGGTAAAATTTTTCTTTATGAGAAGCAGAGCTGAAAGACTTGTACTTTTTGTAAAATTTGTTTCTTACATTCTTTAACCTCTTTAATTTCGATGTATACCATGGTATCCTATGGCATTTCTTCCCAAAAACTGGAACATGTTTTGAACAGAATGTTTGAATTCTATTTCTAAATACTTCACAGCATTCCTCAGCATTTATATTAGCAAGTAAAGAGTCCCAATCTAAGGCAGCATTATGCAAGTTTCCACGTTTGAAATTGAAACTTGAAAAAACACTTTTAAGCGAAACTTCTCTAAAATTATAGAACTCAATAAGTATAATAAGAGGAATATGATGAATGGTAGTCTTAGAAATAGGATCCAAACATTCGGTTATAGAAAATTTTATATTATCATTAACGAAAATAAGATCAAGATATCTAGAAAGACTATTGGAAAAATGGTCAACCTGGGAAAGATCTAAGCTTGCCATGTTGTCGACTACGTAAGACTCTGGAAAACTAATAACAGTTTTTGGAAAGAATATAAAGTTGTTATCACAGGAAATCCACTCTAAATTACTTAAATTAAAATCACCCAGAATACAGAAATTATAATTAGAATTCTTAGAAACTAAGCCTACAATGTTGTCCACGTGCATTTTATAGATGGCGTCAGTGCTTGCCGGCGGTATGTAGCAAGCACAGATTATGAGATCAGACGCACCACGTACACTGATACAAAGCTGATCAAGAAGAGAATCCCCATTATCCAATGGAACAAGGGAGGCTCGATACCTCCTACTGACAGCAATCAAAATGCCGCCACCTCTCAACAGACCAGTTTTTTTAGGGTCTCGATCCTTGCGGAAGACATTATAAAGATTGGAATCAAAGTATTAATTATCGTAAAAGTCAGAGTTCAGCCAGGTCTCAACAAGTACAAAAACATCATATTCCAAGTGTGCACTCAAATTAAAAATGTCTTTAGATTTTTTCCTGATGCCAGAGACATTCTGGAAGTAGATTTGGATATTCTTCGCAACCAACTTATTGTCAGCATTTAAGTATGAACTGGCTGAGGCGCGGCGATATTTACCAAAGGGCGAATCTTAACATTCACAGGCCAGATACATGGATTTAAAACTTTATCGTATAAACCCTCAGATACACCTAATTTAAAGTTGATTTTCCGCAGATCTGAGACTTGGGTATCCTTTTTTTTACCAAACAGAAGAAAGCCAGGTATTTTGTATCAATTCTAGCTTGTGTGGACACGTACGATAAGATGTCGGCAGTAGAAACATTAGAAGAAAACCAGGCATGCTTAACGAACGAAACGATATCATTTCGTTACGATAATCAACGTTAATAAACGAAACGATTATCGTAACGAAATGATATCGTTTCGTTCGTTAAGCATGCCTGAAGAAAACGATGATAAGTGTAGCCATTTCATTCTAGAAACTACATCTAGCTCACTACTGGTATTAGAGTCGATGAATAGGGGTGGGCTAAGTTTCTTACGTGAAGTTTTAGAAGCAGTATTCAAATCAGGCATGCCATCCTTATTTGATGATTCCAAATCAGATTGCACAGGTGAGACAGCAGGCTGTAGGGTATGCTGAGTGGCAGTAATACTGGCATAACTTTTTTTGGCTTGTTTATTATTATTTACACTGCCAGCAAGTGCAGCAGTAGGAGAGCAAGTATCACTACTTAACGATATTTTGGCATGTTTGTTGTTAGCAGAGCCAGTATTGACAGTAGCGGGAGGTGGTGAAACGGCAGCTGATAATGACTTCGAACTAGTCGCATTGGCATTGAGATCATTTGCATTATAACAATTATACGTACCAATAGACGTAGCATTGGCCGTAGCAGTATCCGAACAAGAAGGAGAAGGCAGAAAAGAGATTAAACTGTCAGCATCGTTGTTGGCAGCCGAAAATTGGTGATGGGCGTTCGTGATATCACAACAGCGTGGCTTATTTACATCTGAAGTAAGCTTAGATAGTGCATTGTTTTTATCAGAAAGTACAGCGCGCATGGCACAAAGCTCACTATGCATGTCATTAGATTTTTTTAGCAAGAGTTTATAGTCATAACATACTGTACTCAAAATCGAAAGAATACGAGCATTCTCTTCCATAAGAGCAGTAATTTCTTTAATGATAGTAGCGGAATGTATTTTGCAGTTGTTTTCACACTCAATAGAATGGCTTTTCGATGCATTGTTGTTGGTAGCGGAAAAGAGTGGAGGCGAACGAATTGATTTACGACGTTCAGACAGACAAGACTTGCAAAAGAATTTAAGAGAAAATCCGCATCATCGGAAGATAAGTCAACGCACTCCAAATGGAAATACTCTATGCATTGAGCACAAGATATTTTTGGTTTACCGCGGTCAACTTTATGCCCGCACACACACGGCATCACACAAATATATATTATTTATTAATGCTTATTAAAAGTAAAATCCACAAATTTAAAGTCAATATCAATATTGTAAAATGAAAATGGCTTTTCGATGTAAGAAAACCGATAAATAGGTACTTTTACATATTAAAACTCAAAAACACAGTGAAAAATTCGTAAAAAACCCGAGAAAAGAGGAGAGCGAAAAAAAGACGTCCGCACTCCTCGACTGCTCAATACAATCCATGTTCGTAATTAATGAAAGAATATGTTGAAGTTATGCCTGTTTGTAAGGCGGTTTTCAAAAAAACTTGGTATTTGTTGTTGTTTTTGTTCTATTTATAGAACTACAACGAATTAACCAAATGTTGTCTACTTTATTTCAAGCAATTTTTGTTAATTTTATAATTTATTTAATAATTTGGGAAAAATTTAAACAACGTGACATCAGGACGGACAAGCCGAAGAATAGAAACTTTAAAAACATAATTAGTATCACCAGAATATCGTTCTAAAAGAGCTCTTAATTTTTTAGGCTCCGTGCTTAAATTTGTAACAGGGACACCAGATCACGATGACTTAATAGAAATTAAAACAGGATTAAACCAATTGATAGAAAATAATAATGAACAACGTAAAATAAATTCACAATTCGAAAAGATCCTTGAAACTCTTGATCCTAAATATATTACAGAGGAACTAATTATGACAGAAGTCCTGAAAGAATTGGAAAGTATTACGAATACAATAAATTTTGATAAGGCAGGAAAATTTTATTCAGGAACGTTAAATTTGAAAGAAATAAATGAAGTAATCAGCAACGAAATATAGAATATTCCTGTAATTAATATTCTAAAATATTCCGACATCCATGTCTGCATGTTTAAAACCGCAATAATAACCATATACAAATATCCCGTAGTTTCAAATAAATGTCAATTGTATCAAGTGATTCGTTTAGCATTTAAACACGGAAAATATGAATTAAAACAAAAAGTTTCAAAATGTAATAACGAATTTATTAATGTATCAAAATGTAAAAATTACTTAGGCATTAGTATTTGTAAACAAGAATTAAAGGATAACTGCACAATTCCACTGTTATCAAATCAACAAGCTCAATGTAACATAATACAATAAAATAATACTCCAATACAAATTTTAGACCACGGCAATATTGTAATAACTAATGAACATACTTGGAATGGTTTAAAAGTAAACGGGCCTTATTTAGTACAGTTTAAGATTTCTACAAGTATAGATAATAAAACATATGTGAACCATCAAGAAGAAATTAAAAATGTTATTCACGCACATAATAATGAACAAGTAGATGTCTTTAAAATACCAGCATCAAACTCGAATTATAAATTTAATAATATCCAACAATTATATAAATATATTATACCTATAGAAGAGAATCCATTAAAACTTACACTGTATATTATTTTATTCATAATAACGTGTACCTTAACAATTTACTTATACATAAAATTAAGCGAATATTAACGAAACCAACGAGAGGAAAAGAGACGCTTAATATTCCAAATAGCATATGAAGCCGAACTCCTCCGACTACAGCAGATCTGAAATGGGGGCATTCCATAAACACCGGGGAGAGTTAACGACGTTGACACATACACTACACAGATACATATATATATATATATATATATATATATATATACATACATACCACACACAGACACATAATAATTGTTTACGAATTAAAATATCTGTAAACAATAACACACTCTTTGTTTTAAAATATCTGTAAGCAATAACATACCCTTTGCCCCTTCAACTGATAATAAAGAACATATTCTTTGTTTGTCTCATAAGTAACAAAGCATTATGATAACATTATACCTAACATGTAAACATCTTTATCACCAAACAAACAATATTTAGAAATAGCATACATAGATGTAAGCATAAAAATGTAAATTAGTTCGGAAAATTAAAAAAATTCAAAAAGGAGCTCCGCTCAGAAAAATATAATTTTTTATTATTTTCTCCACGCGGACACTTAACTCGCTAGACCTATCAAAAGCTTTTGATACGGTCAACCATGGCACGTTACTGCAAGACCTGGATGGGTCTACCCTTCCCCCAAGTCTTAAAAGGTGGACCGCGAATTATCTGGGTGGACGGTAAGCATCGGTGCAATTTCGAAACGAATCATCTAAACCAAGGAGAGTTAAACAAGGGGTGCCACAGGGTCGTGCCCTATCCCCACTTTTGTTTAAATTCTACATATCAATGCTACATTCGCCACCAGAAGGAGTTACTTTCGTTTCCTACGCCGATGACTGCACAATAATGGCCACAGGCCCTGACATTATAACCGACTAAATCATCGGCGACCTTATTTACAACATGGACGTCGCAAATGTCGACCATTTTGAAAGTCCACGTCAATGGCACTACGCTAACGACTGTCCTACACCCCAAAATCTTGGGTGTGACGTTCAATCAGGATCTACATTTTGGTGAGCATGCAGACGTAATTGTACCGAAAATCCAGAGCTGTATAAAATTCTCAAATCTCTTGCTGGCAGTACTTGGGGAAAAGATAAAGAAACGCTCATTACCACTTACAAAGCAATTGTCCAGCCGATTGCATGCTACGCGTCCCCGATATGGTCGCCAAGCCTAAAGATTACCCACTGGAAGAAGCTACAAGCCTGGCAAAATACTGCCCTCAGAACGGGTTGTCTCCTTATGCCCCCAGAACACCGTCTACATAATGAGGCGAGAATAGTCCCAATAAGGGAAAGAAATGAAATGCTATCCAAACACTTTCTGTTGAATACCCAGAAACCTGGGCATCCCAACAGACATCTGATTGAAGAGCCAACACCGCCCAGGGGCTTAAGGAGTCATATCCGTAAGCACTATGAGGAAATACGGAACCTGAGATCACAGCCGTATGAAGCCAAAAAGAATTCAAGAATTGCTCGGTGAATTCAATACTCAAAGAGCAATACCCTAAACTTGCGGAAGAGGAACGCACACTCGCTAGGGAAATGCGTGTCACTCTAGCCCAACTTCGATCTGGATACTGTAACAGGTTAAACTCTTACCTATCCAGAATCAGCCCCGACATACAAAATATATGCCCTGCTTGCTACGTGTCCCCACATGACACCAATCATCTCATCAATTGTAATGTGGAGGAACCAACGCCGCCTCTAACACCTCTCTCATTATGGTCCACCCCTGTTGAAACAGCAAGTTTCCTCGGATTCCCGTTAGAAGACATTGATGACAATTTGTGAATGGTCAGACCTGTTGGATGGGGCGAAGCACTGCTTCAACAACAACAACATCATCTCTAAGCAGTCACTTGTATCTACATAAACAAAACAATCATTATGTCTACACATATGTACATACAAGAAGCGGAGAGATATGCACAAACACATGCATATATCTGAGATACTCACAAAAGTATGCAATCATCGGTCGAAATATCACTCATATATACACGCGCATAAGATATAAACGTGCATCTGTAGTTTATAGCTGGTGAATTTATAGCTGGTAAAGAAGTAGTAAATTCTAGAGGGAGAAACGCCTAGAATTATTCGAACGAGGAAACCGAAGAGTATAAAAGCAGTACCCGCTGAGGCATGGGCAATCAGTTTAATTTAAGCAAGCTATTGATTGTGAAGTATCAATGTTATTGTGAAGTACTTTAATAAAGGCCATTTTGCATTGTTGAATATTAGAGTTATTTATTCAACAGTTTAGCGATACGAACGTTAGCAGAAGGTGTAAAATAAGCGGAATTTCACAAAATTCGTTAAAATATAAAAATCAAATTCTGTGTGTATGTTCGCCATGGAAACGTATTTCCCACACTTCTATCATCACCAAATTTTGGTTATATTTTCCTTCGATCAACGGGATGGTTTTAGGCTAAAAATAATTTCGATATATAAAAGGGGTATATGGCACCTCCCATACAAATGGAATTTTTGGTACTGCATAACTTTGAAGGTATACATGCCAAAACATAGAAATTGAGTAAGGAGTTATATGAGGTCAATCCCTAACACCGCCAAGAAAATGTGGAATTGGGAAAAAGGGGGCATGGCACCTCCCATACAAATGGAATATATTACACTGCATATCTCTGGATGTAGTAATGATAGGATAATGAAAATTGGTAAGGAGTTAAGTCCTAACACCTCCAGTAAAATGTGGAATGGGGAAAAAGGGGCGTGGCACCTTCCCTACAAATGGGATTTTTCTGAACTATGGCTTCCGTACAAACTTAAGTTATTTTAACACCTAAAGTTTGACTGCATTGTTGAGTTTGGCTGTTATGCCTTTTGGACGTTTAGTAATCTGCTGTAGTTAAAAAAATTTTTTAGTTTCAGTCTATCTACATCTTCTATAAAAATCCCTATGAAAACGTGTTTCCCACACTTCAATCATCACCAAATTTTGGCTGTAGGTTCCTTCGATCAAGACGAAAGTTTTTCATATTTCAGAATTAAGAATTTTGAATTAAAATTTTTTGTTTTTTAGCTATGCGAACAACTATCTTAGCTCCTGAAAATGATCATGTTAACAAAATGAATGATCGCATTCAAAACCAATTTCCTGGTGAAGTGACGAAATATAAATCGATCGACACAGCTACAGATGAAGATCAAATTGTGAATTATCCAATTGAATTTCTAAACTCTTTAGAACCACCTGGAATGCCTGCGCATATATTAACTTTAAAAATTGACTCACCAATCATGCTTCTTCGGAATTTAAACCCACAAAAATTGTGCAATGGAACCAAACTTTGTGTTTACAAATTAATGGCGAATGTAATCGAAGCAGCAATTACCACGGATCCCAATGATTCCTACAGATTTGCCATTCAATTTTAAGCGCTTACAGTTTCCTGTACGCCTTGCTTTTGCAATTACAATGAACAAAGTACAAGGACAATCGCTTACTGTTGCAGTCTTAAATTTAGAGTCCGTGCTTTTCCCATGGCCAGCTATATGCTGCTTGCTCTAGAGTTGGAACACCAAAAAATTTGTTTATCTTTGCACCAAACGAATAAACCAAAACTATTGTGTACCCACATGCATTACAATAAGATACAAGAATAAAATGTTTTAACAGAAAATTTCACCAAATATGCGTATAAAATTCAATTCAATTTACAGAACAATAAATTAAATTATCAACAAACAAAACAGAAATAATAACCCCACATTCATACGATCTCGGGCGTTACAACGTACGCCGGGTAAAGCTAGTATTAAATAAGTATAAATATATTACATATTTATAATCTGCACTTTTACATAATTATTTCGAATTTTTTCCACAATATTTCAAACTTCAGTTAGGTGTTTTTACATAAAACTACTAGGAAACTCTGTATAGTGAGTGCATGTTTTGCGTCGAAACGAGATTTTTCAATAGCTGTTCATAGTTTAATACTTCGTCGTTTCCGTGTAAACTTAAAATAATTATACTACGTAAAATGTCTCGTGGCTTGTAACCGTATAAAAGCTCATGAGCTGTACAACCAGTGGTGCTGTTTTTCATTGTATTTATACACCATTGTATACGGTGTGTGCTTTCGTCCCATTTCTTGTCGACAGAATTTATTGGAAATGGAATAGATAAAATTGTGGGATTTGTTCTTTCAGAATGACCATTTGCTCTCGGTGTACATACTGCTGTAAGTATGTGTTTTATGTCATTTTCGAAACAGTATTTTTCAAATTCACGAGACGTAAAAGCGGAACCTCTATCCGTCACAATACGTACTGGCATACCAACACAGCAGCTTAGTTCGTTTAGAGCTTCAATTACATCTCTCGTCGATGTATTTTTAACAGGATATAAAGTCGTAAACTTTGTTATTGTCGACAATAATCAAAAGATTTTCTTTTGCTTTCGAGCTTTACGGAAATGGACCTAAATGATCCATGTGGACGGTTCTAAATGGAATAGGTTCGATGTTATCGTAATATTGTATTTCTGTTTTACCCCCCTTACGTTTATTATAAGTACAATCCATACAAGACAAAATGAATTGTTTAACAAAATTTCGCATCCGTGGAAACCAGATATACAATTTTAATCTTTCCAACGTTTTTTCGACGCCCAAATGCCCTGCATTCGTATGACAATCTTGAACAACCCTATATCGTAGTCCTCGTGGTACAACCCAAAAGAGTTTGTAGCCCACTTTTCGTACAAGTTTTCCATGCTGTAGGACATATCCATTATTGTAAATTTTTTTGTTAATTTTGATATCGTACAATTTTGATTCGTACAAGTCTTCCATGCTGTAGGACATATCCATTATCGTAAATTTTTTTTGTTGATTTTGATATCGTTTACAATTTTCTGTATATTTTCAACTTGGAGTTGCATACTAAAAAGGAAACCTTCTTTATCTATTACCGCTTTATCAGTTTAAATTAAACTATATATTTTTAAAATTTTATTTATTATTTGTTTAAACTTTTATATTAATATTGATATTTAAAATTTATAAATACGCTGACACTAAAATTTTCTTTTTGAAATAATAATCAAAATAAAGTAATTCAAAAAATAAAATACAAAAATGAAGTATATTTAAATAAAGTAGATAACTCTACATTTACTCCCCCTCCAGTGAAACGAAACATTTATTTTTTAATGTTAATTTACAGTGTATAATAAGTACTGTAAGCATTTTGTGTTATAGTTTGAAAAACATTTGAATTATATGTTAATTGCGTTAAAAATTTATGTTAGTATTGATGTAAGTAACCAATCTTTTGATTATTTGATGTACTTGATAGCTTATTTTTAGTTGTTGTTATTATTTACTTATTGTATTAATATTTTATGTATATTAATATTTGGTTGTGTTATTGCTATGTTGTTTGCGAAATATTGTTATTTATCATGATGTGATTGAAGAACCTAGATTAGGTTGAGTAATATAAGATGGTAACTTTGTGTGCATAATTACTCAAAAATTAAAAACTTGTATTATGCAGAATATATGTTCAATATATAATTGTACTCTGCATAACATATGTCCAAGTTGTTGATAAGGAATGAAAAGTTGATTCCTTTAATTGTTTGAGGGTGAAATTGTCATTGATTCATGTTATGTTAATGAGTATAAATTGAGTTTTTAATATGATTTACATTTCAATGTGGAAAATATTTCGTTAAAATTTATTTTAAAAAATCTTTAGAGAATTTATATGTATTGCGGAGTTTGTATGTCTGTTGTTGTAAAATATCTTATATGTGTAGATGATAAATATTCTTGATTATAAACTGGAGAAGAAGTGCACATAATTAATATAAATAATAAATTGACTATTTATATGAGTTAACCGAGGATTGCCCGTATCGCTTTAAATGTATGAAACCATTTATTTCAAGCAATTTTTTTTTTAATTTTATAATTTATTTTATAATTTGGGAAAAATTTAAACAACGTGACATCAGGACGGACAAGGCGACAGCTGTTTCGATTATACCTTGTAAATCTCTTCAAAGCCTTTTCTCCCGGGAGTGGGAGTCGAACCCGCACTCCTACGATAGTTGAAATGGTTATAAACGCATTCAGCTACGTCATGCCTTAGTTGTTGTAAAGTTTTTCCCAATTGCCTTCTTCGCGTATATTATCTTCCAAACATTACATAATTCGTATGTAGTTATGTGTTGAAGTTATGCCTGTTTGTAAGGCGGTTTTCAGAAAAACTTGGTATTTGTTGTTGTTTTTGTTCCATTTATAGAACTACAACGAATTAACCAAATGTTGTCTACTTATATGTGTTAACCGGGGATTGCCCGTATCGCTTTAAATGTATGAAAACATTTATTTCAAGCATTTTTTTTTAATTTTATAATTTATTTAATAATTTGGGAAAAATTTAAACAACGTGACATCAGGACGGACAAGGCGACAACTGTTTCGATTATACCTTGTGAATCTCTTCAAAGCCTTTTCCCCTGGGAGTGGGAGTCGAACCCGCACTCCTACGATAGTTGAAATGCGCAATTGCTTGAAATAACTGTTTTCATACATTTAAAGCGATACGGGCAATCCCCGGTTAACTCATATAAGTAGACAACATTTGGTTATCGTAGGAGTGCAGGTTCGACTCCCACTCCCGGAAGAAAAGGCTTTGAAGAGATTTACAAGGTATAATCGAAACAGCTGTCGCCTTGTCCGTCCTGATGTCACGTTGTTTAAATTTTTCCCAAATTATTAAATAAATTATAAAATTAATAAAAAATGCTTGAAATAAATGTTTTCATACATTTAAAGCGATACGGGCAATCCCCGGTTAACTCATATAAGTAGACAACATTTGGTTATCGTAGGAGTGCAGGTTCGACTCCCACTCCCGGAAGAAAAGGCTTTGAAGAGATTTACAAGGTATGATCGAAACAGCTGTCGCCTTGTCCGTCCTGATGTCACGTTGTTTAAATTTTTCCCAAATTATTAAATAAATTGACTATTGTTTTAAAACAATTAATATAAATTTTTAAGTAATGTAACATTAGTATTCTAAATGGAATTATTTTGTTTAGATTAAATTTTCATTTCATAATGTAACAAAAGATTGAAGAAACAAACTTTTTAAAATAAAATATGAGTATGAGTTGTTGAAAAATACAAAAATTTTGAACAATACAGCTTACTAAATGATCAGGTCATTATACTGGTACTATTAGTTTTATGTGTTACATTTATTTTGATATTATTGTACGTTTGAATTATTGTACGTTATATGACTAGTTTAGTAGATAATTAGTGGCAATTAAAAAATAAATGTGGGCTCAGACCAACATTCGTAATGTTAAGCATCTATATGATTGATATGATTATCACTGGTTAATAGGATTTGAAGATTTTTATTTTATAAATACAGCTTTGTATGTGATCAAAACGATTATTGCATATGTTCAACTCCCGTAACGTATTCAGAACACTAAGTTTAGTATAGCCTTTGAGAAATTGAAGCGATTCAGGCAATGTTTGTCATCAAGCATTGTTGAAAGATGTTGTATTGTCACATTAAGTGTGTGTGTATTTCTCATTTTGTATTTATCGGGAAATATTGCATTCTCATTACAGTCGTCAGTTGGACGACGTGGGTTATTCAAACTATCTTGTATCGTTCCGCCATGGTATAAATGAAATTGCCGATGATGTCGATGATAAAGAATTTGTATCACTTTGATAAAGATGTTGTTCACGTTCACGTAATGTTCATAAATCCTTCATATGAAGGATCGTTGGTAGGATCGCCAGATATAATTTAAATTAAACTATATATTTTTAAATTTTTATTTATTATTTGTTTAAATTTTTATATTAATATTGATATTTAAAATTTATAAATACGCTGACACTAAAATTTTCTTTTTGAAATAATAATCAAAATAAAGTAATTCAAAAAATAAAATACAAAAATGAAGTATATTTAAATAAAGTACATAACTCTACAATCAGTACGCAAATCTGCAACTTCGATGGTGTTTGCTTCTTCGTACGGGGCTCGACTCAAAGCATCGACATGCTCCATGCGATTACCCGATCGATGTTCTATTTCGATATCATAATCTTGTATTCGTAACCACCACCTGGTGATACGTGGAATGAGCTCTTTCTTTTGCATTGTAGTTTTAAGTGCGCTGCAGTCTGTCTTAACTGTAATCTTCTTACCATAAATGTAATACCGGAAACGCTCTAATAATTCGACAACAGCCAGGGTCCCTAGCTCATAGCTATGAAATTTTGCCTCATCAGCAGTAGTCGCTCTACTGTAATATGCTATTGGTTTAAAATCATCTTTTTCATGCTGCAATAATACTCCTGCCAAGCCTACTGAACTTGCATCTGTATGCAACTCATGCTCTGCGTCAATACGGTATGCTTCTAAAACAGGTCTTGATACTAATTTAGGCCAACAAAACTTTTGATCTTTTCGTAGCAACTTACGTAGCGGTTCTGAGATCATAGCGTACCCATGAATAAATTTTCTGAAATAGCCACTTAAGCCTAAAAACCTGCGTATCTCGGCTACATTAGTCGTTGTCGAAAAATTAGATACCGCTTGGGTCTTGATTTGACCAGGTAAAATACCGTCTTACGTTAATTCATGACCAAGTAATGTAATCGTGCTTTTCATGAACTCACATTTTCTAATATTTAACCTTAATCCTCCTTTAAGTAATGCTGCTAAAACTCGGTTTAACTTTTCTATCATTTCCTCACAAGTTTGGCTACCTATCAGGATATCATCCATGTAAATCATTAAGTCATCTTCATGGACTTGCTCTTTGATTTTTGATATTAGCCGTTGAAAAACTATGCGCGCATTCTTCAACACAAAAGGCATACGTTTGAATTCATACAAACCATATGGCGTTATAAATGCTGTGAACTTGCCACTATCAGATGCAATTGGGAATTGATAATATCCACTATTCATGTCTAATATCGTAACAATTAAAGTTAATGGTATTTCTGTACCTTACCTGATAGACACTGGCGCGGATGTCTCTCTTATGTGCAAGAAGAAATACGTGGATATTTTTAAAAATCAGCAACTACAAAAGTGCTTTGTAAAGCTATTTGGATTAGGTAACGTTGCTACGTCAGCATTGGGTGAAATAGTAACACAGGTCCAGGTGGATGAGCTAATTACCACGCATACATTTTTAGTCGTAGAAAATAGCAAAGTAAGCGTTGATATGATATTTGGATATTATTTTTTACAAAAGTTTGTGGTCACTATGAATGGTGGCAACTTCAATTTTTCACGGTTAGACGAAAAACCAGAGGAATGCGAAGCTGGTTACAATATTTTTAACGCAGCTTGTAATGAAGTAGAAATAAATGTAGATCAAAAATACAATGCAGCTGTTATGAAGTTGATAAACAATTACAAGCCGATGAGTAATCCAAAAGGTTCTCCTATAAAACTATGTATTATACCCAATGAAAGTACAATCACCTTTCGTGAAAACCCCAGTCGGGTTTCAGCGAGTGAACGAGAATTTATAAGAAAGCAAGTAGACGAATGGCTGCGTCAGGGAATTGTTAGGGAGTCATGCTCTGATGTTGCAAGTAAAGTTGTACTGGCCAAGGTGGCTACAGGCTTTGCGTAGACTTTCGCAAGCTGAATTCTCTTGTCCTTAAAGATAGATTTCAAGTACCAGTAGTAGAGGAGGTGATCGAAAAGATGCAGGGTGCCAGATATTTTTCGGTCATGGACCTTAAGAACGGTTTTTTCCACGTTGGGGTTGAAGAACAAAGCCGAAAATATACAGCGTTTACAACGAAAGAGGGCCTTTTTGAATTTAATAAAGCACCGTTCGGCTTTTGTAACTCCCCAGCAGTCTTTGTACGTTATGTGAATCATATTTTTCAGCAACTGAAAAACGAAGGCATCATGGAAATCTATATAGATGATATCGTTGTATTTAGAAACACGGCAGAGCAGTGTTTAGAAAATATGGATCGCGTTCTGCGGCAAGCTGAGCAGTTTGGTTTAGAAATCAACTGGACAAAATGTCAATTTTTAAAACAAAGAGCAACTTTTTTGGGTCACGAGGTAGAAGACGGGCGGGTCTGGCCAAGTCAATAGAAAGTAACAGCTGTGAAGAAATTTCCTTTGCCAAAAAACATTAGGGGTGTTCAGGCATTTCTCGGATTGACGGGTTATTTTCGTAAATTTGTTCATAACTATGCTGTAATCGCTAGACAGTTGACATCGTTGTTGAAAAAAGAGGCTGAGTTTAAAATTGGGAATGAACAGATACAAGCTTTCGAGATTTTAAAATCAGCACTTTTGGAAGAGCCAGTACTTAAAATTTTTCTTCAAGACTTAAAAACACAGTTGCACGTTGACGCATCAAAATATGGCTTTGGGGCCACATTGCTACAACAACACGAAAATGGGTGGCACCCAGTGTTTTACTGGAGCAAGAAGACATCGCAGCAAGCGGAAAAAATGCATAGTTACCTTTTAGAAGTAAAGGCAGCCTATCTAGCAACGAAAAAACTACGTCATTACTTAATGGGTATAGAATTTGATCTGGTTACTGATTGTTCAGCTTTTAAACACACCATGAAGAAGAAAGATGTTCCACGTGAAGTTGTACAGTGGTTGATGTATCTTCAAGACTTCAACTATAAAACAGAACATCGAGCGGGACACAGGATGAAGCGCGTTGATACTTTAAGTCGCTTTCCTGGCATGCTGGTAGTGTCAGAGATTCACGCACAAATACGCCGAGCACAGCAGAAAGACGAACATTTAACAGCAGTTGCGGAAATTCTGAAACACCATCAGTATAAAGACTATCAAATAAGAAATGATTTAGTATACAAGGAAGTTGAAGGACAACATTTGTTGGTGGTGCCTAAACTCATGGAGAAAGAGGTTATTGCAAAAGCTCACTGGTGAATCAATACATCGCAAATTGTGTTGAATGTATTACACGTAACAGAAAGTTGGGCAAGCAGGAAGACTTTTTACACTGCATCGACAAGGGCGATACTCCACTATCAACACTTCACATCGATCACTTAGGTATACTAGATCCAACGGCAAAGAACTATAAATATATATTGGCTATAGTGGATGGGTTTTCGAAGTATACGTGGATATACCCAACGAAGTCAACAGATGTGCAGGAAGTTGTCAAGCACATGGAGGATTGGGTCACTTTATTTGGTAATCCACTACGCATTATCAGTGACAAAGGCACAGCTTTTACGTCAAATTTATTTAAAGATTTTTGTTCCAAGAACAAAATCGAACACATAGAATCAACAGCAGGAGTGCGGAGGGGAAATGGGCAAATCAAAAGGACGAATAGAGTCATACTATCGGTTTTGTCAAAAATTTCAGCCGCAGAACCCTCGAAATGGTATAAATACACATCACAGGTGCAGAAAGCTATAAATGCACACGTTCATTCGTCAACGAAGTTCAGTCCTTTCGAAATAATGTTTGGTGTAAAAATGCGCAATGAATGCGATCTCGAAATGATGCTAATTTTGAAAGATGAACTGGTATCGAGTTTACAAGATGAGCGTAACAAAATAAAGCAAGAAGCAAGATATCAAATCGAAAAGGCGCAACAAAAATATAAGCAACAATTTGACAAGAAACGTAAAGGGCATCACGGATACCAATTGCATGACTTAGTAGCCATTAAGGTCACGCAATTTAAGACGGGGCAAAAGTTGGGTAGGAAGTATGCCGGACCTTACGAGATAACGAAAGTAAAGCGAAACGGCAGATACGATGTACAAAAAGCAGCAGAATTTATTGGTCCTAACAAAACATCAACAAGCGCTGACAACATAAAGCTTTGGAGTTGTATTAATGAAAGCGATGATGACGATGGTGTAGAGGAGTCATCTGGGACAGATGACGAACAGGATGGCCGAGTGTAATCGGGCATCCCAATTCATGCACTGTGAGAAGGCAACCCTACGTCGTAAAACATGAGAGGAGAGAGAGAACGAATAACGAAACAGTCAGTCATAAGAGATAAGTGGTCAGCCGAACATCAGCAGTATCAGCCGTATTTTACAAAACTTCTTAAATCTTTAATTTGACTCTGAATTTGTCTTAAATATTATTCTACTTAAAATTGAATTGAATTGATTTACCAATATATAATTTTCATTATATAAACATTTTTATTCACAAATCAAACTCTTTTGATTTACATATATGTATGTAAAAAAATACACAAAACTTATTTTTTTTTGTAATGTTCGCTTTCTGTTATTAAATAAATAGAGATATCTTAACTCCTGATGATGCCAAGGAAATTTGGCGAAACGTTGAGTTAAAAGGTGGAATAAGTCTCTTTTATTCGCACTATCAACAATTAGATCAGAAAAGCTTATAGAAATTAAAAATTTGCATACCAAACAAACTGATCGGTAACAAAAATCTTGTAAAAAATTTATATTGCTTGGATCTGTGTAGCTGTTCCTCAACGTTCAGCATAGGAAAATTCTCTTTCTCAACTATTAAATTTATACGACGATAAGCAACGCAAAGTCTATCACTACCATCTTTCTCTTTTACTAGCATAATTGGACTAGCAAATTCGAATGAGGATTTCATTATTATATCATTATTATTTTTTTATTTATTTATTTAATAGTCTACAAATTGAGCAATTTAAACAGACTAAAGAGCAAATAGCAGTACATTTACAAATAGTCTGTCTTATACAAAACGAATGTGCAGGTTAAGACATTAAGTAAACGATCTCAAGTGTTATAGTTACATATTTGATACAAAGAGGTGACATGTATAATTATATGCGCGATATTTTAAATAAATAACTTAACTTTACAAGAGGGTATGAGTTTTGTATACGTATGCCCAGTAACGGGCAGTCGAAGGTGGTCAGAAGGGAGCTGGCGCGAATTGCTCAGAAAGGAGCTGATTGCCCAGTAGGGGGCTAACGAAAGGTGCTCAGAAGGGAGCTGACGCGAACCGCTCAGAAAGAGCTGCTATATTTTATATACATAAAATGGAGTAACAGTAAGTTATAGTTAGTTATTTGAAATATGTATACATATATACTAATTTAACTCAAATAAAATACACCTCTATATTTTGAAAAGCTAGTCCGATGTATCAAAATTACTATAATGCTTGTTAAAACCCAGGCACAAACAACGAAGAGCTTCGCGCATTTCGAAATTCGACCTACATGTGCTCAAAAAAAGCGGATGGAAATGCCTTGATAGCCTCATGGGAACAGTAAATTTGATATCGCTAAGTAAAAACGGGCTATTCACCGTTCCACTCAATAATTTCACCATAAACAACACACCAAGCATTTCCCTGCGACTCTCGAGAGATGGGAGGTTTATAAGCTTTAACCGACTGTTGTAAGAGGGAAGATTTCTTGTTGGATCCCACGCCAAATGACTCAAAGCAAAAAGTAGGAATTGTTTTTGAACCGATTCAAGCTTGTCACGATAGATTTGATACCGCGGGTTCCAAACGATTGATGCATACTCCAATATAGGTCTCGCTAAAGCAGTAAAGAGAGATTTTGTAACGTAGGGGTCATTGAATTCCTTAGACCATCGTTTAACAAAAGCAAGAACTTCTTTCGATCGGGTCACGCAAGTTTCAATATGAAATTTAAAGTCAAGTTTTGGGTCCAATGTAACACCCAGGTCAATAGATCTAGTGACTTGCTCCAGCCGGTAGTCACCAACCGTGTAATTTTCTGAAGCTCATATCATTAATATTGCACCATTTGACTAAACTATCGAGATCTTCTTGAAGGAGCAATCTGTCTTCCGGAGTGAGTATATGTTTAAAAAGGGAGCGTGTCATTATTCTGTATTACAAAATTCTGGGTGACAAAATTATGTAAATTGCAAAAAAATTCTGCTTTTTTGAAATTCTGCTTTTTAAAATTCTGCTTTCTAAAATTCTGGTTTCTAAAATTCTGCTTTTTCAAAATTTTGCATGTTTAATTCTGGAAGTCAAAATTCCGGAATCATGGCATGGCGTAGCCGGTGTTGGATCGGCTAAGGGTTATTTTTTTAAAGTGCGGCCGAAGGCTGCCTACGCAGGAGGGTATACTACGCAGAAGGACATCACCGTGGCGGCAGCCACGGTTATACCACACACCCGGACTTGGCATGGCGTAGCCCAGGGTTATTTTTTATAAGCGCGGCCGAAGGCCGCCGATGCAGAAAGGTGTTCTACGCAGAATTACTGTGCATGGCGAACTTTTTCAAAATAATTACATGACCTCTTTAACATTGTTAACATTATATTTTAGTACAGAATTTTGTAATACAGAATTTTGAAAGCAGACTTAAGCAGAATTTTAAAAAAGCAGAATTTTAAAAAGCAGAATCTTGTTTTTAGAATCTTATACATACAGAATTTCGACACCAACCCGTTTAAAAAGCTTTACATCGTGAGCATACATCAAAATCTTGGAATGAGTTAACGCGCTTGGAAGATCATTAATAAATAGCAAAGGACGAAGGTGACTACCTTGCATTACGCCAGAAGTAACCCAAATGAATTAAGATTCGCTGTTTTTAAATAATACCTTTTGTTTCCTTCCTTTTAACTAAGAGGAAATCCAACTCAGAAGTTGAGGTGGAAACCCTAAACCATTAAGTTTATAGGTGAGAATAGTGTGGGAAACCTTATCGAAACCTTTGCTGAAATCCGTGTAAATTACATCGGTATGTAGGTTATTTCTAAAGTTTCTGGAGACATGAGTAGTAAATTCCAACAGGTTCGTCTCAGTTGACTTGCCTTTGCAGAAGCCATGCTGAGCTGGGTTAATGATAGGAGAAACTGAATGAGCTAGTTGTTTAGATATAATGGATTCGAAAAGTTTAGGTATTTCGCTAAGTTTTGCAATGCCTATATAGTTTGCAACACATTATTTACTGCCACTTTTGTACAGTGGTATAATAAAAGACTCTTTCCAGAAACAGGGAAATACACCTTGCTTTAGAGAAGCATTAAAAATATTCGTTAACGGCCGATACAAATATTCCGCGCAACTTTTTAGAACAACAGAAGGAATGCTGTCGGGACCACTAGCATAAGAAGTTTTTAGGTTTTCTAGGTGTAAAAACACGTCGTTACAGGACATCGAACACCACAAAACAGCAGCATTAATGTAGTCTTTGTAATACTTTTTGTTCAAAGAATTATATTTATATGTTGAATAGAATATCTGCTATAGTCATTTGGAAGTCCAAATTTTTTATATCTCTTAAACCAATGAGTTTGCTGATTTTTTAAGCAGTTTAGTTGCTTGGTGCACCAACCAGTATTTACTGAAACTCTAACGCTATTAGTTTGGGGGATACAAGCACGGAATATGAGCCGTAAAGAACTAGTAAAATGATGAACGCTCTCGTCAACATCTCCACTATAATCGGGCCAAACTATAACGGAAAGCTCATTTCTTAACTTCTTGAAGTCAGTTTTCCTAAATAAAAACCTAGCAGCAGACAAATTATTATAGGTGTTACGTTGTTTTGGAAGGCTAAAGGTTTCAGCAATTAACTCCAATGCAGGGTGATATACATCTTCATTAAGTAGGAACGGGTCAGTTCGGACTTAAGAGCATCTAGAATTATCACTGACATATATTAGGTCCAAGCATATACCAAACTTATTCAGAATGCCGTTAACTTGAAAAAGCCCACTATCTGCAAGGTTGTTTAAGAACTCTTTAAAGATTTCTCGAGAAGAACAGGGAACCAAGCAACCATCAATCATATTCCACGTTACACACGGTAAATTAAAATCACCAAGAACTACAATCAAGTCAGAAGAAGTAGCCAAAGAAGTCACAGACATAATCGAAGCGCGTTTGTTGTATAACTGTAGATTAGATTGCGGAGGAAAGTAGCTAATAGTAATGTATAAATGCATAGATAAAAGTTTGACACAAACGCAAAGAAATTCGATTTCGTCAGCTTCAGGAATCAGAATTTCTTCAGCAGATAGGCTAGCATCAACGGCGATTAAGACACCACCACCGACTTTACTTTGACGATCTTTTCTAAAAATTTCGTATCTATTACATAGGATTTCAAAGTTGAGCACATGAGGTTTTAGCCAGGTTTCGGTAAATGCCAGTACCGTAAAAGTAAGGTCATGGCTGCTAAGAAAAACATCTATTATATATTATTTCTAAACCTAGACGTAAATTCGTGGACTAACGCTCCATCTGGCCAGAAAGACTTATCCAAAAGCATCTCAAAACCATCTGCAGAAACATCTATCTTGAAAGAAGAGATGCGTCTCTCATGGTCAAATGTAAATTTTCTTATATGCAGTTCATCGGCTTTATTTTTGACGATATAAAATAATTTATATCGTCTGCAGTTGTATCACTTGAGAAGCGGGATACAAAGATATGTTTTCTTGGAGGAACAACTATAAGTTGTCTTCCAACCGTTATTTCCGCATTATTAGGGCGTGGTAAATTCTGAGTTGATGGAGCCATCAAGGTTGTCATATCTTCTGGAACGCTGGGTCGTACCTGCTGAAGTTATGGACGAAATAGGAGCACATGAGGTCGATGGCGTCAACGTTAACGCCGTCGTAGAAGGTGTAAGTAGTGGGGGATACCCATGACTAACATCAGATTTAGACCTTGTGGTAGCCCCTGAAGTTTCTTGTTGAGTGCTTGGCAAATTGAAGATGGCCAATTCGTTGCCAAGGCTAGAGGTAGACAGGAATATGTAAAGGAGAAGATATTAAGTCCGAGAAAGAAACAGGAATAGGTACACTAGAAGCAGAAGAGGCTGAATTCGAGCCCAGGGCATCATCCGCAAACTTCGGCTTTTTAGTACTTTGCTTCCCATTTCTTACCGGTGATGTCTCCAAACATTTAAGAGATTTAAAAGCCGCTTCGTATGTCTGAAATTTCTGGTTGATGATCTCAAGCTCCTTACCGATTTCAAGAAAACTGTTTCTTGCTATTTTAAAGAGCCTGAAAAGATCCACCTCAGTAGACCGACACTTTGGACAGGACCAGCGAACCCCTTTACCCTCATTCAAAGCGTCAGCCACTCTTCCAGTCAAACCAGCACATTTCATATACCCGAGACTATCACATAACCAACATGCTACAAAACTTCCCATTACAATTTTCAAATACACAAGAAGTTGCCATTATTGTCGTCTTAAAAATTTAGCAAATAAAATGGAAATATAAACTTGAATATGGTAACTGTTTCACGCAGGGGCACTTGTTTCTGATGCTACACAGGGACAATTGCTAAATGCAATAAAAAAGGGATTATGTAGAAAGGGTATATGTAAAGAGGAAAGCTCATAAAGAATGAATATAAAGAAAGTGTACATAAAAGGAAAATAGTCTTAATTTGGTAAAATTTTGATTCTGGTGTGCCAATGGAATTTATGGTATTTGTGTGCTGTGAATGATATTGGGTTGGGTTGGGTGCTTGAGGAATGGAGTAATTACAGGACGAATCTATGTATAATGATTTCGCCTGTAGCCAGCATATTCTTTTGTGAAAAAAAGGGAATTTATATGTTTGTGTGACCATAGGCTTGTTCGAGATTCAACTGCAGCGTATTAAGTGTTTTTCTTTTTCTTCTTGCTGTCGCTTTCCTTTTGTTGTGCATTCAAAGAAAAATGTATCATTTGTTTACATAGTAGGTACAAAGTGCCTGCTAAAATTTTACATATATTGTAGTGATGTTGCTTTTGTTGCTTTTCTCGAACAAGTCTTAGGTGGCAATCTGAAAAATGTAGTGAGAGAAAATTTTTGTATCATGCAAGAATATTGAAGCATGTACGTTTGGTGTGCTAGACATGGGTGTACAGATATGTACTTAGTTATATATATATATATATATATATATATATATATATAGTATAGCTATGTAATGTGTGATTGTGTGAAAATGGTGCATGATAAAAAAAAACCTTTAAAAAAGAAAAAAAGGTAGTATGGGGGCTTAAATACAAATTATTTTATGCATACATAAAAGATGAACTTGGAGCCAGATTTTATAGTTGGCATGTGTACTGAGTGGGCTAGTGTACCTGCAGCTATTTAAAGTCTAACAGGCAGTAAAGACAAACAGGCATTGGCGTTAGCAAACTCTTCAGATAATCGCAAGATAATTGAATCGGCAGTGGTAATTCCAGCTTCAAATACAAAAATGAAAAATAATGGTGCGAATGAAAGAGGGGTTAGAGCTGGCGCGTCAACATCGGGCGCAAGAGATAGGGAATTAACATGTGACGTGTGCAATGGAAATCACATGCTATATCATTGCCCAGAATTCTTGGCCCTTAACTTGAGGGCCAGGAAAGATTTTATTGAAAGAAGAAATCTTTGCCCAAACTGTTTTAAAAAGGGGAATGGTGCTAACAATCGCTACCAGGCAGAGTGCTGGAAGTGCCCTGGTAGGCCCAAGCACAACAGCGCATTGTGTCCAAACAGGGAACCAAAAAAGCGGGTAAACAACATTCAGCGCTATGCATCCAAGCCGAAACAAAAATTGGATTAACAATTAACTGGGGCGAGAAAGCGTACTATTAAGACGCAAGAAGAGGGCAAGAGAGCGCAAGATAATGCAAGCGGTGGAGATGGTGCGGAGCTGGGGCCATGCGAGAAACAATTTTAAATAGAAAAAGAAAATAAAAATGCAGTAGTCAATAATATTATGAATAGAAATAAAATTGATTTGTCTTGTGAACAGTATTTGGTGAATTTCAATAGGGGGAAAGAAGAAGCAAGGGCATTACTGCCAACAGCAATGGTTCTGGTTGTTGTAAGCGGTATTGAATTTGGACCGGTTCGTGCATTGCTGGATACTGGGGCGCAGATAAATTTGATTACCTTTGTATTAGAGCAGAAGTATGGTGTACACACGAAACCAATTATTAAAAAGATGGTTGGTATTGAGGGAGAGCCGCTCAAAGTGAACAAGAAGGCTACAGTGTTATTTGGGCCTTGGTATACATCAGGAGAGAAAATCGATCCAGAGTTTTAGGTTTTACCTAAAGAGAGTCAGTGGTGTCCCTTACTCCCTCCACTGGGTTCAGAATTGGGTCCTATGCATGACTCGTTGGACATTAAGTTAGCTGATCCGGAATACTGGGAATCGAGAAGCACTCATATGTTGCTGGGGGATAAGAATTGTTACCAAGATAGTTCACGATGGTATAATTGGAATAGCATTGATGGAGACAATGTTGGGCATAGTCGTTTTCGGCGAATATGCACAAAGCATTGATGATGAGATCGGTGAGCTAGTATCAGCGGTAAATTGCAAAGATAATAGAGAGCTAGATACATTAATAACAAAGTTTTTGGAGATGGATCAAATTAATAAGAACTCAGTGCGAACAGAAAAAGAAGAGAAGGTTGAGAAAATCTTCTTAGATACATATTATAGAGATAGGGATGGTAGGTTCGTGGTAACTATACCCCTAAAAGAGATCACAGAGATTGGCAGTTCCAAAGAAATTTCACTCCGCAGATTCCCATATTTAGAAAACCGTTTAGAAAAGGAGCCAAGGATTAGAGCGGAATACGTTGAATTTATGAGAGAATATGAAGAGTTGGGGCATATGAAAATTGTCGATAAGCATGCGGGGCAAAATGAGTTGACATATTACATCCCGCATCATTGTGTGACGAAAAAGTATCGGGTAGTTTTTGATGCAAGCTGCCGCACTTAAAAAGGTATTTCTCATAATGAAGTTCAGTTGCTAGGTGGAAAATTACAAAGAGATCTGAGCGAGACCATTGGGCGGCATCGATTTGCGTTTAGTGCAGATATTAAGATGATGTTTAGACAAGTTAAGATTACTTGAAATCAATGGGATATGCAGCGATATTTTGGCGCGAAAGCAGAGAAGAACCATTGAATAAGTATTGGCTAACTGTGGTGACGTATGGTATGACATCATCGGCATATAATGCAGTTTGAGCAGTAATCCAGCGTGCAAGAGATGCACAGAAATATTACTGTAAACCTGCTGAAGCGATTATAAATGATATGTATATGGATGACTGTGTTACCGGAGCTGACAGCGAGCAAGATGCTATTGAGCTAGCAAAACAGATGGATCACATCCTGAGTGGAGCCGGTTTTACACTTAGGAAGTGGAAATCGAATAGCAAGAAGCTAATAAGGACTTTACGGTCCGGAGAAGAGGAGGATTTTTTGAAATTCGAGGATGTAACTAGGGTGCTTGGATTGGTATGGTTGATATCACCAGACCAATATACATTTGTAGTTAAGACACCAGACTTGCCAGGTACCATAACAAAACGGGTAGTTGTTAGCTGCGTGGCGCAGTTGTTTGACCCAGGTACAAAGTGCCTGCTAAGATTTTACATAGATTGCAGTGATGTTGCTTTTCTCGAACAAGTCTTAGGTTGCAATGTGAAAAATGTAGTGAAAGAAAATGTTTGTATCATGCAAAAATATTGAAGCATGTAAGTTTGGTGTGCTAGACATGGGTGTACAGATATGTACGTAGTTATATATATATAGATATAGTATAGCTATGTAATGTGTGCTTGGTGTGAAAATGGTGCATGATAAAAAAAAAACCGTATATAAAAGAAAAAAAGGTAGTATGAGATAAATTTGAATGGTGAGATAAGTTGAGCTGTTATTTGGGGGCTTAAATACAAAATATTTTATGCATAAATAAAAGATGAGCTGGGAGCAAGATTTTATAGTGGGCATGTGTACTGAGTGGGCTAGTGTACCTGCAGGTGTTTAAAGTCTTTCGGCAGTTGCATGTTTGAGTTGGTGCTAATGTTGGGTGGGCACGGTTAAGGTGGGCTAGAGTTTTTCAAACATATATGCAAGTCGGGAGTATTGGTGCAAGTGCTTGAATCAAATGTCAGTGAGCGAGTCAAGATGATTGATTGAGGACTTGGTGATAACCATCATTGGGCGTTTGTTTAAATGAAAAATAATAAGCTGTGATAACAAAGTTGCACTCTGTGTGCGAGGCTGCACTATTATTAATGCTGTATTCAAATATATTATTTTGTTTGTTTGTTTCTTTTCTTTATGTTTTTCATATTTAGACATGGCATCTTAAAAGAAGTTGAAGTCCTATGCAGCTACAATCCAGCGTGCGCTAGAGTTTGTCAATGACACTAATTTCAAGGTGCGACTTACCTCACTACGGCTAGCATGGCAGGCATATGATGATGAGTATGCAGCTGTAATTGAGGATGTCGACGAGGAGGCGCTAGACCACTTCTGTAAGCAGAATATGCCAGTTGTAGAAACGGTATATTTTGAGGCACATGCCAAAATGCAAACGGAGCTAAACAAGGTGAAGCAAGTTGAGGGGCTAGACAAAAATTTGCAACCAATTAACGTGCAGGTGCAAATGCCTGTCCAACAAAATGACGTTAAAAATACATGGGGCGAGTTTGAAGGGGCAATAGTTAAATGAACAGGTTTTCGTGATCAGTTCCGTGCGGCGGTGCATGATAATGACAAGATAGACCCATCATTTAAATTTTTGTACCTTACAAATTCGGTGGTTCGTCGGGTAAAGTTAACGTTTGGTCAATGGCAGTTTTCGGTTAACATTTATATTCAAGCTTGTGAACGGCTGAATCAGATGTATGCCCAAAGCTACTTGATAGGACGCGAGCATATATGAAATTTTATTCGGCTGCCGGAACTCAAGGGGCAGGTAAAAGAGAACGACTTGCGACGCATGTCTAATGTGACCCATGAAGTGCGTCGTCAACTCCAGGCACAGGGGCTACCAGTACAGCACTGGGATTTTTTTATGGTACACATGTTGCATGAACGTCTGGATAACGAGACAGCCAGGCAGTGGGAGCTGGCAAGGAAGAGTGATACGTCAAAAGTTGACAAAATGCTATCATTCTTGGACAAGCAGGCATTGGCGTTAGCAAACTCTTCAGATAATCGCAAGAGAATTGAATTGGCAGTGGTAATTCCAGCTTCAAATACAAAAATGAAAAATAATGGTGCGAATGAAAGAGGGGCTAGAGCTGGCGCGTCAACATCGAGCGCAAGAGATAGGGAATCAGTATGTAACATATGCAATGGAAATCACATGCTATACCATTGCCCAGAATTCATGGCCCTTAACTTGAGGGCCAGGAAAGATTTTATTTAAAGAAGAAATCTCTGCCCAAACTGTTTTAAAAAGGGGCATGGCGCTAATAATCGCTACCAGGCAGAGTGCTGGAAGTGCCCTTGTAGGCCCAAGCACAACAGCGCATTGTGTCCAAACACGGAACCAAAAAAGCAGGTATACAACATTCGGCGCTATGCATCCAAGCCGAAACAAAGATTGGATTGACAATTAACTGGGGCGAGAAAGCGTACAATTAAGACGCAAGAAGAGGGCAAGACAGCGCAAGATAATGCGAGCGGTTGAGATGGTGCGGAGCTGGGGCCAAGCGAGAAAAAATTTAAAATAGAAAAAGAAAATAAAAATGCAGTAGTCAATAATACTATGAATAGAAATAAAATTGATTTGTCTTGTGAACAGTATTTGGTGAATTTCAATAGGGGGAAAGAAGAAGCAATGGCATTGCTGCCAACAGCAATGGTTCTGGTTGTTGTAAACGGCATTGAATTTGGACCGGTTCGTGCATTGCTGGATACTGGGGCGCAGGTAAATTTGATTACCTTTGTATTACAGCAGAAGTATGGTGTAAACACGAAACCAGTTATTAAAAAGATGGTTGGTATTCAGGGAGAGCCGTTCAAAGTGAACAAGAAGGCTATAGTGTTAATTAGGCCTTGGCATCCATCAGGAGAGCAAATCGATGCAGAGTTTTGGGTTTTACCTAAAGAGAGTCAGTGGTGTCCCTAAATCCCTCCACTGGGTTCAGAATTGGGTCCTATGCATGACTCGTTGGACATTAAGTTAGCTGATCCGGAATACAGGGAATCGAGAAGCACTCATATGTTCCGGAGGGCTTGTTTTGTTGCGAGAATTGTTACCAAGATAGTTTCGCGATGGTATAATTGGAATAGCATTGATGGAGACAATGTTGGGCATAGTCGTTTTCGGCGAATATGCAGAAAGCCTGATGATAAGACCGGTGAGCTAGTATCAGCGCTAAATTGCAAAGATAATTGAGAGCTAGACACATTAATAACAAAGTTTTGGGAGATGGATCAAATTAATGATAACTCAATGTGGACAGAAGAAGGAGAGAAGGTTGAGAAAATCTTCTTAGATACATATTATAGAGATAGGGATGGTAGGTTCGTGGTAACCATACCCCTAAAAGAGATCACAGAGATTGGCAGTTCCAAAGAAATTTCACTCCGCAGATTCCCATATTTAGAAAAGCGTTTAGAAAAGGAGCCAAGGATTAGAGCGGAATACGTTGAATTTATGAGAGAATATGAAGAGTTGGGGCATATGAAAATTGTCGATAAACATGCAGGGGCAAAATGAGTTGACATATTACATCCCGCATCATTGTGTGACGAAAAAGTTTCGGGTAGTTTTTGATGCAAGCTGCCGCACTAAAAAAGGTATTTCTCATAATGAAGTTCAGTTGCTAGGTGGAAAAGAGATTTGAGCGAGATCATAATGCGGTTTAGGTGACATCGATTTGCGTTTAGTGCAGATATTAATATGATGTTTAGACAAGTTAAGAATACTAGGAATCAATGGGATATGCAGCGAATATTTTGGCGCGAAAGCAGACAAGAACCATTGAAGGAGTATTGGCTAACTGTGGTGACGTATGGTATGACATCATCGGCATATAATGCAGTTAGAGCAGTAATCCAGTGTGCAAGAGATGCACAGAAAAATTACTGTAAAGCTGCTAAAGCGATTATAAATGATATATATAGGGATGACTGTGTTACCGGAGCTGACAGCGAGCAAGATGCTATTGAGCTAGCAAAAAAGATGGATCACATCCTGAGTGGAGCAGGTTTTACACTTAGGAAATGGAAATCGAATAGCAAGGAGCTAATAAGGACTTTACAGTCCGGAGAAGAGGAGGATTGTTTGAAATTCGAGGGTGAAACTAGGGTGCTTGGATTGGTATGGTTGATATCGCCAGACCAATATACATTTGTAGTTAAGACACCAGACTTGCCAGGTATCATAACAAAACGGGTAGTTGTTAGCTGCGTGGCGCAGTTGTTTGACCCAACTGGATACATTTCTCCAATAATTGTTGTAGGAAAGTTTTGATACAAGATTTGTGGCGCTTGAAGATAGAATGGGATGAAGAGTTACCATCTGAATTAGAAATGAGATTCAGGAAATATTGGGGCGAGATGAAGAAACTTGAAAATTTTAGAATTCCAAGATGGCTCGGTACAGATATGTCTGGTGTGGTTGAACTATGTGGGTTTGCTGATGCATCAGAATCAGCCTATGGTGCAGTTGTTTATGCTAGAACGAAGCAAGCAAATGGAAAATTTAAATATAGATTAATAGTATCAAAAACAAGAGTGGCTCCAGTAAAGAAGATAACTATTCCCAGGTTGGAATTGTCGGCATGTGAGTTATTGGCTAGATTAGTCGTTGAGGTTAAGAGAGCAATGCATTGGGGCGAGATCAATTATACATTGTGGACAAATTCTCTGGTTGTGCTTGACTGGTTAGAAAAGATGCCCAGAGTTTTGAAAATATTTGTAGCTAATCGCGTATCGGCAATTCATGATAATAATGGGGCAAAGAGTTGGAAACA
This sequence comes from Eurosta solidaginis, assembly GCF_040869045.1. Taxonomy (NCBI): domain Eukaryota; kingdom Metazoa; phylum Arthropoda; class Insecta; order Diptera; family Tephritidae; genus Eurosta; species Eurosta solidaginis. Next base: position 138,497,585 of record NC_090321.1, read on the forward strand.
TGTGGGCTCGGAAGATAATCCAGCTGACTTATTAAGTCGAGGATTAGAACCTGCTGAGTTGGTTGATAATCGATTTTGGTTGGAGGGCCCAGAGTGGCTATTTTTTCCTAAGGCACAGTGGCCACCTGATAAGTTTGAACAGGCTAAATCGAAAAACAATAAAGATGGGCAAGCGGAAATTAAGGTGCACATTTTAAATGTATGCCATGAGGAGATGCAGTTTTTCGTGCCAAAAATGGGGGGAAGGGGTGAGCTTGTTCCTATCACGAAATATAAAAGCAGGCTAGAAGGAATTTTGAATTTATTGGCATATGTAAGGCCATTTATAAATATAGTCAAGGCAAAGTTGACGACTCGTGATAGGATAAGAAAGTTAGCGAAGAGGCGCAGATTAAGGGGCATAAAATCGAAGGTAGATTTACCAAATGAGCAAGAAAAATTGTGGGCAATGGAGTACTTACTGAGAAATTCGCAGGCGAAATACTTTCACAGAGAATTGGTATTGTTAAAAAAGGAGCACAGGTTACCGGAACATAGTAAGTTGGAATCACTACGACCAATTTTGGACAAAAGCGGGCTTTTGAGGGTAGGAGGTCGAATGAATGAGGCGAACATTGGATATGAGGCAAAGCACCAGGCAATTGTTGCAAAAGGTTCCAGATTGGCTTACTTCATAGCTGATTATGCGCGCAGACAAACTAAGCATGGGGCAGTGCAAGTAATGACACATTTTATTCGGCAAAAGTACTGGATTCCACGTTTGAGAGATGAGCTCAGAAAATATTTACGTGAGTGTGTTATATGTGTGCGATGCAACTATAAGCTTGAACAACAGTTGATGGCAGACCTACCGGCTGAGAGGGTGCAAACAGGTAAACCATTTCTTCACTGTGGGCTAGATTATGCAGGTCCATTTAATGTACGTGTGAGGGTGCGAGAAGATTATGTCGATAACACTAAATGTTGGGTTGTTGTGTTTGTATGCTTGAAAACTCGGGCTGTACATATCGACTTGGTGCTCGATCTGACTACTCAATCCTTAATTGCGTGTTTTGAAAGATTTATTGGGCGGCGAGGTCGTTGTGCAAAACTATTCAGCGATAATGCGACGACATTTGTGGGTGCGAGTAAGACGATTAAACGGGCTATTGATCACTGGAGAGGGTAAGAGGCGCTGGAACATATTTATCTAAAAGGTACTGAGTGGCATTTTATGATTCCAGCAGCGCCACATCAAGGAGGCATTTACGAAGCAGCTGTAAAGTTAATGAAATTCCATTTGACCAGGATCGTGGGCCAGAAAACGCTGGCACGAGACCAGCTTGTGACGTTGCTAGTTGAGATCGAAACAATACCGCTTTCTAGACCTTTATATCCACTGTCAGATGATCCAAATGACATGCAAGCATTGACACCAGGTTACTTTCTTATTGGGGAGCCATTGATTTTGCCACCTCCGTTTGTGGTGGATGAACAACCAAGAAATTTAGGGATAAAACTCTGGCAGCAAAGGCAAACAATGCTGCAGCACTTCTGGAATAGATGGCAAGCAGACTATTTAAACAGTTTACAAGAGAGAAAGAAATGGCGCAGAGAGCAAGAAAACGTTAAGATTGGGCAAATGGTAATTGTCAAAGCAGAGAATTTTCCACCGGCTCAATGGGCATTAGGCAGAATTATCGATCTGATTTGGAGCAAAGACCAACTGGTGCGGTCCGTCGTGGTCCAGACGCAAACTAACAAATTGACGAGACCTGTTCAGAGAGTGTGTATTCTACCCGTAGAACCGGACACAGCAAGGATGTAATGAAAACGGAATGAATGGTGCATAATATAATAAGTTGAAAACCTTCGGTTTTCGCTGGCACTGTTTCGCGCAAGGGCACTTGTCTCTGATGCTACACAGGGACAATTGCTAAATGCGCAAATAGAAAAGTTGTAGTATTATGCGTCATGCCCACCTATGCAATACATTTGCGGCATTACGCACCATGAACTTCTATGCCAATACATTTTAGTAATAGCATAATCATATTACAATATTATGCGACATAAATTACATTGACCTAACACAGCGGTTCGCTAACATCAATGGAATGCCGAATATGAAACCTTTGTCAGTTCACACCTTACAAATTCTGCTAAGTCACACACTCCGGTCAATACACTGCCGATCGTAAATGTTAGTTTGTCACCAACATATTTACATACAACCAATAATGTGAATTAACCCAATATTCACATACAAACATTTTACATGAATATCAATCTGCTGACTTTGCATACAAATCTACATGCATGCAGAGTATTAATACAAATATACATGTTGTGACGGACTAATTCCTGCTGAGGTATGCCCAGTCCGTCCAGGGTTCCTATATTTGGTGGGGGAACCTATTCCGATGAAAATAAATAGACAAAGGAGTTCTGAAAACGTTATAAAGTTTATTTAAAAAGGGATCGATATCCTTAAGAGCTACTCCTATTCTTTGTCCCTGTCTAAATAAGAGTAGCTGAGGTAGAACCCCTCTGCTAGCTCTCCGTCAGTTGGAGTAGAAACCTCCTACTGAATATAAAATAATTCACGAAATGAAGTAGAAACCTTCAGGTCGTGTTGGTCAGTGGTAGAAGCCCACTGACTCGTATGCCTATCTCCTAGCTTCTGATCTTACAAGCTAATTTGCCGCCCTTATATACGATTTTGTACGCCGGTGGACAGTTATTTCCTAAAAAAAATTCATTGTAATAATTCCTCAGTTATAAAATTATGTAGGACTGCACGCAGGCAGTCAGTAATTTTACAATAACAATTATAAAAGTTGGAAATGCAAAAATCGAATTCTAGTTTAACGCTACTTTCGCTGTATTCTATTGGTACATACATACGCTTACATGCTAACATGCGTTTTCCCTCTTTCCATTATCATACATATGGTGGTACATCGGTATATATACATATATGCATATTTTCGATCATGTATGGCGATTCGCTATCCCGGCATTTCATATCCCAATTTTAGGGAGCCCTAATATACATAGCGAACAATGTGCCAAATCTCGTACGTACGCTTGTTGTATGCCTGCCGTGTTTTCCAGTCTTTCCTTTACCTATCGAATTCGATCATTTGTGTTTATGCGTATGTTCGCTGTCACTTGGTTTTGATGGTGCGTTGGCCTCGTTTGATGCTTTCGGCTTCTGCTTAGCGCGTGCGTTGGTGTGTCGTAAGTATGTAGAGAAAAGTCCCAATTAGTAGCGGCGCTTAGTTTGGCGACTTTTACTGCTGATCTTTGTTTATCCAAATTATTATGTATGTTGTATTTGTGGCTGAGTGCATTGGATGCGCAAAGGGTTGGTTGACCGGCATAATTTTATGTTTTTGTGCATTTCCATTTTCCTTCCAAATGTTTTAGTGTATGTTAGGGTGACCTATATTTGAAATGTAGATATTGTGCTTGCGTGCAAAAGTGCGCAAGTCTGGTTTATCCTTCAAATTAGTAAATAATAATTCACTATGCGACCGCATGTATTTGTTTTGACGTGTAATTCATAAAGGTATAATTCATGTCATAAAAATGTATAAATGTTAAATTCAGAGTTAAATTCGATTCTTGTATAACATGTATGTAAGAAAAAATGAAAAATAGGTATATGTTGTGAGGGTACAAAACCCTCGGTTTTGGGATCCTCACAATGTATGCATAGTATTAATACAAATCTACATGTATGCATAGTATTATTACAAATGTACATATTTTTAGTTTGTTAGTATTAGGACAATTATGAATGTGTAGGTTAAGAAATTATCTATAAAAGAGAAAGAATTTTTTCAATAAAATTAATTATTGGCTGAAATTCAAACCCAAAACATTCCTCTTATTAATTCAAATATTTCATGGCGATCCTGCCAGACTAGATCAGGAATCAGAAAAACTGCTAAAGATCTAGCTGGAGGAAGATCCTGCCAGTTCAGATCAACTGCTAAAACGATCTGACTGGAAAAGATCCTGCCAAGTTGAAAAAAAGTAAAATTTAATAGTCCCAGCAAACCAACCTTCGCAGAAAGAAAAAGCCAGGACATTCGAACAACAAGAAAAATTTAATAGTCCTGCCAAACAAGCCTTAGCAGAAAGAAAAAGCCAGGACAGTCAGACAACAAAAAGGTGATACTATTAAACATCCATGGCACAGACAGAACAATAATAAACGGCTAATGACTGGAGGTACAGCCGCATAATAGAGTGGAATATTAATATACATATGCTGGACGGGCAGAAGAAGAAAGCAAAATAAAATCAGGATCTAAACTTTAAACGAGAATGGCGAATAAACGAAGTGGAATACAGCTTAGCCATATTAGCAAAGAAGGAAATATATAGCAGCACGGCGGATCACTATTGACTGGCAACAAATCTGACGGGTGACAAGCTGGAGCAATTTTTCTTATAAGTATACCTATTTAGAAACAAATTGGGCGGCCTTTACGGACGCTAAGCCGTTAGCAAAAACGAAAGTTTTTGCTTAGGATTTTTCTTTTCCTCTCTCTAAGTAGGAATTGAAATAATTAATATGAAGGAAAATTCGTTGTAAGAAAATTTAATAAAATAGAAATAGGAAGAACATTTGTGTTAAACGTTGAACAAAATTTTTTTTTATTTTGAAAAAAAAAATAATAATAATAAAGAACCTCAGTTATCTCTCTAGTATGCAAGAAATAGAAACGGAAGAAGAATTTCACAGAATTTTTAAAAAGTGCGAAGACACTATAAGAGAATTCATAAAAATTTCTGAGGAAGTTCTTAAAACCCATAACACCACTAAACAAGGTCCGACACCAATTACTATAGAAGTATAATAATAACAAGAAACAATACTCTGAAAAAAAAATTTTCAATTTTAAGAAATGTTAAAAATATTAACTTTAGAAATTTTTTTTTAATAAAAATCAAAAATTTTAGAAAATTTGGAACAGTAGTTTCTATAACATTAATTAAATAAGGAAAAATAATATTAACAAAAGTATTCTTAGATCTTTATAATGTCAAATAAATCAGACAAAAATGGCATAAAAACTAAGTTTCAAAATATTGTGTAAATTTAAAAAAAAAATTACATTAAAATGCTAAAATTAAACAAATTTTTCCAAGAAAATTTTTCTTAAACTTTTATTTCAACTAAAATAATAAAAGTAAAATGGAATGCATAGGATAAAGAATAAAATCAAAAATTTTATTAAAAATTAAATTTAGTTTATTTCTCACAAAAGCAGAAAAATAATTATAGGAAAATTTGAAAATAGCTTGGTGGACAAAAATAGCCCAAGGCATTATGATAGCCATAGCTGGCTACGAGGTAGGAAAAGGAAACTCTGAAACGTCAGAGAACAGGATAGCAAAATATGAACCACCAGCCGAGGTAGAAACAAAAATCACACCAAAAATTCCAGATGTTTGGCTAGACGCAATGATTTGCGTAGTCGGGCTATTGATCATTGCAATGGCCACAATACTAAGAAAATATATGAAAATCAAATATAGGCAAATGAATAACGTGCAACAGCGCGTCTAAACATTTTTTTTCTACCCAAGTTTCTAAACTCAAAGCTGAGGAAGAGCAATAAACAATTGAAGTAAAATCTCAATTAGTAAGTCTCAAAATGTCACAATCGCCAGTAAAGGCAGCCCTGCCTAAAGCGAACAGCAAATCAAAAATTTGCATAACACCTCTGAATATATATAGGTTCTCGTTGTGACTTTTTCTTCATGTTTGATGTTATGAGTTGGTTTTTAAAATTTTTGTATATTTTGTTTCTTAGGTTTGCTTATTTCCACTGTCCTAGAATTTTCTATTGCTTCATGACTATTTTTGCCAGGAGCATTCAGAGGTGTTATGCAAATTTTTGATTTGCTGTTCGCTTTAGGCAGGGCTGCCTTTACTGGCGATTGTGACATTTTGAGACTTACTAATTGAGATTTTATATATATATATATATATATATATATATATATATATATATATATATATATATATATTAAAGCGCTATATAAATTTGCAATAAAAGACTAGTCGCGCTCGTTTTCATCCTAGGATAGAAAAATGGTAGCGTAGAAAATTTTCAAGCAACAAGATTGTTGAGGAAGTTATTGACTTAGGACAATATTCGACCAGGCATAAAAGAAATGCCAACAATCCAGGACTTGAAATTTATAAGGAAAACACAGTTGTCCTGAATATTTATTGTAGTAGGCGAATTTATAAAATAATAATTGGTACCAAAGTTCTCAAAGATCAAATAATTGCACTAACCAAAGAGGTTGTGCATGTGACAATCCCGGTATAGAAATAAAAATAATTCTTCATAAAAGTCATAACGATTCTGTCTTGGTGGCCGCCGCAGAAATCGCATGACACACAAGATCAAAGATATTGCTGGAAAATAGGGAAATTATTGAAAATATAAAAAGAACATTTAAAGATACGAAAATTTTTTTTGCACCCACTGTACCTTCCACTTATACATTAATAGAACTACTATCAATACATAGCTACCTCGCCCTTCCATCAGCAACCCCTCTATTGTCTACACAGTTCATTACAGATTTACCTTATTATGAATGAAAAAAAAAAAATGTCAAGTAAAAAAAAAACTTTTTTTTTTCCTTGAATAATATGCGGAATTAGTTTAATAAAATAAAATAAATACAAACATTTATTGCCTAGGTCTCATAAGGTCATATTTTTACATATTAGGAAAATACTTTACTTTAACCCCAATAGATTAGAAAATATTAATAGGAAAATAGTTTGCATAATTTACTAAATAATGATAGGAACAATAAAGATAAGGAAATAATAGTCCATAAGAATAGGATTAAACCCACTTAAAACATCTTTTGACAACTTAAAACATAATCGTATTTACTCGGTTAGTTAATAAAATTTCTAAAGACAAGCGGATTTTTAAGTGAGTGCACACATTTCAAATCCGGCTGTAAAATAAATAGAATAAGTAAAATAAGTGAAATAATTGTCAAATTCAAAAAAAAAAAAACAATTTTTGTTATATGTAAAATCGTTAAATTTAAAATTTTGAAAAAAAGAAGATTTGTACAAAACATTGAAAAAAAATATATTTAAAATGTAAAAATAATAAAAGTATCAAGGTCAGCAAATTAGAAACAAAGTACATAAACTCTTTCACTACAATATCAAGTTTCAGTAAAATACCAAAATCATTTAAAATGCGAACAAAGAGTCTTATACAATTGTTCACAAAACAATTATATAATCCTCTTTTTCTAAGGCGGATGGTGTAGCATTATGCGTCATGCCCACCTATGCAATACATTTGCGGCATTACGCACCATGAACTTCTATGCCAATACATTCTAGTAATAGCATAATCATATTACAGTATTATGCGACATAAATTACATTGACCTAACACAGCGGCTCGCTTCGGAATGCCGAATATGAAACCTTTGTCAGTTAACACCTAACAAATTCTGCTAAGTCACACACTCCAGTCAATACACTGCCAATCGTCAATGTTAGTTTGTCACCAACATATTTACATAAACCAATAATGTGAATTAACCAAATATTCACATACAAACATTTTACATGAATATCAATCTGCTGACTTTGCATACAAATCTACATGTATGCATAGTATTAATACAAATCTACATGTATGCATAATATTAATACAAATATGTATACATGTATGCATAGTATTAATACAAATCTACATGTATGCATAGTATTATTACAAATGTACATATTTTTAGTTTGTTCGTATTAGGATAATTATGAATGTGTAGGTTAAGAAATTATCTATAAAAGAGAAAGAATTTTTTCAATAAAATTAATTATTGGCTGACATTTAAACCCAAAACATTCCTCTTATTAATTCAAATATTTCAAAGTACCGTATCCAAAATTGAGTTCGTTTTGAGTACAATTGGGCATGGCAATCTTGATGCAGTTATTGCGCCGTAAAATAAAGTTCGTTTTGAGTATAATTGGACATAGCACTCTATGTTTCAATTACTAAAATAAAAAAAAAAAAAAAATAAATGTAAGGCGCGATAACCTCCGAAGAGATCTAAGGCCGAGCTTCTCTTCCAATTTGCGTCGTGCTCCTCTTGATTTGTCCCTACAAATTGGCCGGACGGGACCTACATGTTTTATGCCGACTCCGAACGGCATCTGCAAGGCAGATGAGTTTTCACTGAGAGCTTTTCATGGCAGAAATACAATCGGAGCGCTTGCCAGACACTGCCGAGGGACGACCCCGCTTAGAAAAATTTTCTTCTAATTGAAAAATCTTATTTCTAAAATTTTGATGTTGCTTTGCCCGGGAGTTGAACCCAGGGCATACGGTGTGATAGGCGGAGCACGCTACCATCACACCACGGTGGCAATTACTATGCAGTAGAAATAATGGAGTATGTTTTAACGCTTCGTGATGTAAACAAGAGTTTAGTTTGAATTTGAACGCGGTGTCAGCGAGCTGACCGAACAGCTATGTATATGAAATATTGGTATTGTGCGCGAGTGTATTGTTACATAAGTATGTATGTAGAAACAATAATAATGTATGTGGAGTGCAAGATTTTGTATGCAATAAAAAGGGTTTTTTCTGGCCTTTGGCCTTTTTCCCTTTAGCTATGTGTTTCCTTTACATAGAAGATGAAAGTGGTTGCACACACGCACACATGTGGTAGTAAGTATGAAACAGTTACTTTGGAAAAGGGTTAAAAACAAAAGTAAGAAATTTGAGAGCCACTGATATATCAAAGAAAAATAAGTAATTTAGAGGCACTGGATTGTCAGATTTAAGACGGCAGTAGCACAATGCACGCAAACAGCTGTTCCTAGAACAAAAAATAAAGAAGAAAAGAAAATACACAAATATTAATGCCGCAAATGAATGTATATATGAACGTATGTATGTGTATTCTTGTGGAATACAAATGCAAAAAACAAAAAATTTATAAATTTAAAAGCACTAAATTAGCAAAATAAATACCCAAAGGCAAGATTTTACTTCACTACAATGCACAGAATTATTTAATGAAATATACTTAACAAAATATAAATATAAATATAAATAAAATATAAATAAAATAAGAATATGAACTTCGACAGCGAGAAAAGCGACCGCACACAGCAAGAGAACGAACAATTATCTTCGAGATCTTTAATAATTAATAATACCGATCGCTTTGGAACTGGCACTCCATAAGGCACTTGCGCAATGACTTTGTTTGATTTAAAATAATTTGCATTTCACATAAGTGTGACTTACCAATGTCGTTTAACCCGTCTGAAAATACATCGTTCTACTTTTGAAATAACTTTTGAAGTTTTAATTGCTGATCTTCTTTACATATATTATTCGATGATTCTGTAAAACATTTGTTGTTATATAAAGCGCCAAATACACGACACGAACATTTCCGCGAACATTCCGCATTCTTGTTCGCAGCTTTGGCCATACACCATACGAACTTTTGGCCGAACATTAGTTCTCTTTCAGACAGCGATGAATACGGACAACAATTGTGCTGCAGCAATATTGCTCGCTGTGGCAATTAAGCGTAAAAAAAAGAGATAAGAGCGCAAAAAAAGAATTTGGTGCAAAGAATGGTTTAAAAAACGAGCAGTTCTTGGACAAAGTGAGCTTATTAAAGAACTGGAGTTCACGTCACAAAATGATTTTAAAAATTACGTTCATATGAGCAAGGCAACATTTCACCAACTTTTACAAAAAATTTTGCCACTCATAACGAAACGGGATACAATAATGAGAGAAGCGATTCCCCCTCATCACCGCCTTGCTTTAACTTTGCGCTTTCTAGCTAGTGGCAATAGCTTTGAAGACTTTTTTATTCTTTTTAATTCTATTACAATAATCCTTGCTTTTTACTTGCCACAATGATGACAAAGATTTATTTTCAATAAATTCACTCAGAAATTTTTTATTGTCCATTTTACTTTTCCGCGCACGTCTGTTCCGTTCAGAAATTACTACGATTATGAGCTATTTCGCCATACACGCACGAACAGTTCGCGCAAATTTTCGCCAAAAATTAAAATATTTTGATTTTTGGCGAACATTTGCGCGAACTGGCAAACACAACCATACACGACAGAAAAGGTCGCAGAAACATGACATGACGGGAATGTTCGCGGAAATGTTCGTGTCGTGTATTTGGCGCTTAACACAACAGTATCACGACACTCAGCTTAGAGCTTCGATTCACCATTCTCTACCTTAAACGTTACGCCCTCACGCGCTAAAATATCTTGCCAAAGGAGAAAATCAGTTTCCAACATGCTATCAGGAACAATGCATACCAACGTATTTAACTTCATTTCACCAATTATTAGCCTTGTTTTTTTTCACACGCGTATACGATTATGTTTGCGCGTGTAAAAACGCCTATCCTTGCTTAGATAATGCTTAGGAGACCCATCTAGCGGCAGTGGTTAAATAACTAGAGCTACAGCACAGGGTGTACCGAAAACCGGAGACACAACCCTCTGATGGCCATAAGGTATAAAATATAACTGAATCAGTTGCGATGAATTGTGGACACACATAGAATACATAGAATTAGTGTAGAGGGTGAAAGAAAGACAAATATTTCAGTTACATCGGAGTATAATGCGTATTGAAATTTAGTAGGACAAATTTTATGCGCAGCAATTTCAGAGGTGTATTTAAAGTTTGTCGCTTAGCAGTCCATATAAAGTTTAAGCGCAAACGTATATAGAAGTAAAAAAAAAACACAGCTACTACATATGTCGAGCGTACACCTCTCTCGCGTCGTGTACTTGCCCCCACTTATTCCGTTTAAATGCGTAGGTACAACATTTGTCGCAATGAACTTTCAACATATCAGCCGTTGATCTACGAACTAAACTACATTCACTTCCAGTGTTGATTAGTGCATTACATACCTTGCTATTTATTTAATTCAATTTCAGTCTATGGTAGTACAAACCTTATAGACTAGATAACCATTTTAAAGTTCAAATAATTTAATTTGATGAACATAGAGATTAATCAGCTCAATAAAATATATAAGTAACAACAGTTGTACAGACTACGTAGATACAGACAAGTATAACAAAGCTTAGCTAACTATGAAAATATTTCGGTTAAAAGTGATTTGAAAATGGATTTTGGCAAAGAGAAATCGATAGGTGAAAACTTGAGATAATATTAAATTCCGTCATAGCCCAAACATAGGTACATTAGAGGCAAAGAAGGTCCGAGAAAAATCCGCAACGCAAATCGAACAGATGTTCTTTGCACCCGTTCAAGCCTCATAATATGCCATTCATGATATGGTCGCCAAACGAAACAAGCATATTCCATCTTGGAACGAACGAGCGACGTGAACAATAATTTAAGGGTATATGGGTCAGTGAAATCACAGCTAAAGCGTCCGATGAAAGCCAGAACTGAATACTACTTAGCAATGTGAAATCTAGTCTTTTAAAATAATACAATTGAGAATTTATTTTAAGATTTTATTGTCGCTGTCGGTTATTTTTCGACTTTGCTCTTTGATGTTCACCGGAAGAAAAAGGAACCAGAGCAAAAGCGAAGTTGGCTGCATTTCCACCAGCAAGTGACATTTACCATTTGTCAGAAAAAAAATAAAAAATAAAAAATAAATGTAAGGCGCGATAACCTCCGAAGAGATCTAAGGCCGAGCTTCTCTTCCAATTTGCGTCGTGCTCCTCTTGATTTTTCCTACAAATTGGCCGGACGGGACCTACATGTTTTATGCCGACTCCGAACGGCATCTGCAAGGCAGATGAGTTTTCACTGAGAGCTTTTCATGGCAGAAATACACCCGGAGCGCTTGCCAAACACTGCCGAGGGGCGACCCCGCTTAGACAAATTTTCTTCTAATTGAAAAACCTTATTTCTAAAATTTTGATGTTGATTTGCCCGGGGTGCGAACGCAGGGCATACGTTGTGATAGGCGGAGCACGCTACCATGACACCACGGTGGCCGCCATGGTATAATAAGCATGGTATAATAAAAAGGGTGACATGACAGCATAATTATAAGGACATTACAAATGGTAGAGTTTAAATGAGAATTTCGAATCAAAAACTACCCCTAAGTACTTAATATCGCTAAGAGTTGTCAGACGGGTACCGTCTATGGAATACAAATTGGAAATGTAGTCACGCGATTTAGAGAATGTTACATGAAAGCATTTCATAACATTCAGCGGTAGGTTATTGGTTCTACACCAGATAGCGACATTGTCTAATTCTGATTGAATCATATCCATGTCAAATGAATTGGATAGAGTATTGAACATTTTTAAGTGATCAGCGTATAAAAGAAGCATAGAAAGAAGCAAAGAGCAATGGCCCCAGAATACTACCATGTGGCACCCCGGAGGTGGCCTTAAAAGTTTTAGAGTGCGTGTTGTCAATCACTACAACACAAGCCCGTTGGTTAAGGTATGACTTTAACCAAGATAAAAATATTGAGTGAAAACCCATAGGCTAACTTAGAGATCAATATTGAGTGACTTACCTTATCAAACGCTTTCGAGTAATCCGTGTATATGGTATCGACTTGAAGACAGTTGTTGAAAGCGGATATGCAAAAATTAGAAAAAATTTAAAGGTTTGTCACAGTGGACCTACCGGACATAAAACCATGCTGATTGTAATTGATTAGACGCCTAACAGCTAAATACATTTTCTCTTTAACAACAAATTCAAATAATTTTGAAACAGTTGACAACTTTGCAATGGGCCTATATTTGGCGACATTGCTTTTATTACCACTCTTGAAAATTGGGCTAATAATGGTTAAATTCCATTCATCAATAAATTCACCATACTCGAGAAATTTGTTGAAAATTATAAGGAGAGAAAACGCCAGTGCCAAGCAATTTTTCAATAGATAAGACGATAAGCCGTCAATATCAGTATGAGTAGATGATTTTATGTTTTGAATTCCATCAACAACATCATCAATGGATAGATTCAATGCACCAAAGTTAATAGGAGAATCAAACATAGGGGGGAAAACTTGCGGGACATCTAAATGCTTGACAAAGTTGGAGCAGAAAAAATCTGCAAAGCGATTAGCTGCTTCAACAGGTGTTGAGGCCTGCTCCGTGTCGTAGAAAACCGATGATGTTATACTCGAGCATAGTTTTTGGATTTTAAATAATTCCAAAATGCTTTGGGATTATTTTTAATATCCAATTCAAAGTTGCGGATAAAATTACTATGGAGCCTTTTACTTACCGCTTTGAATTTTTTGGAAAAATGAAGGGATTTAACTTTATATACTAAGGACTTAGTAGAATTAAATTTTTTGAAGAATTTATTTCTCAAATTTTTCAGCCGCTTTAGTCTCTTAGTAACCACGGAATTTTGTAACAATGTTTTTTTTTCGATGTATATTATTAAAACAAATTTGATTGACAACATTTTTAAAAAGATTGAAACATTTAGTAAGATCATTTCCCAGGAAAAGAGCTTCCAAGTCAATAGATAAGACTTCCTGACAGATCAAATCGAAATTGCCGCGCCTAAACGAGAAACTAGGGACTTCATTACATATCTGTAAACTTTCAAAGGTAACAATTCAATATTCAAAATAAGCGGGATGTGATGTAGACCGGAGCAAGACAACGGGTGAAGGCATTCGGTCATAGTACAATTGATATTGTCAGTAATGAAGACAAGATAAAGGGTTCTGGATAACTGATTGGAGAAGCTATTTATCTGGGAAAGATTAAATCTTAAAAAATTGTCAATAAGGTATGTCTCAGAAGTACTATTAACATTTTTGGGAACCAAAGAAATACTGTTGTTAACATAGGACCGCTCAACATTAGGCAGATTAAAATCCCCTAGTACGCAAAAGTTACTATTATCGAATCTATGAGCTAGATCAATGATATTGTTACGAATATTAGCAAAACTAAGGGGTGCTGCTATCTCTAAGCCGATGCTAAGCAGTGACGTGAATTCACATCAATAATTCAATCATTATGTATCTACATAAACGAATCAATAATCGCGTCTACACATATGTATGTATACGAGCAGCGGAGAACCAATGCACAAACACATGCATATATCTTATCTGAGTTGTCACAAGAGAGGGCAATAATTTGTACAAGTATTATTCAAATGAGAATTTATAAACGAAGTTGTGGCTGGCGATTTTGTAGCTGAAACAAACTAGTAAGTTCTGGAATAGAAAAGCCTGGAAGTAAGCAATGAGAAATCAAAAAGTATAAAAGGCGCGACAGTAGAGGCGAAGGGAGAGTTTCAATTGAGCTATCAATCAGTTTGGTTATTAAGCAAGCTATTCGTTGCAAAGTTTGAGTGTTATTGTGAAGTACTATAATAAAGGCCATTTTGCATTATTAAATATTGAAGTTATTTATTCAACATTTTAGTGATTCGAACTCAGCAGAAGATTGTAAATATGGGGAATTGCAAGTAAATTCGTTACAATTGGTGTCAGAAGAGGAATTGTTGAATAAATTCCGAAGATTGGGAATACAACTTGGACATGGCAAAGTTCAGTGAATTCAAGATCCAGCAACTGAAAAAGGATTTGGTAATGGAGTCGCAAGGAGTTGATGTGGACGAGTTTGTCTTTTATCCTGATGGGGACGAAACAACAAAAATTGGAGAGAAAACGAAACATCGCAGACAGTTACGAGCACAGACTTGAACATGATATTGGCTGCAATAACTGCTCAAACATCGACAGTGGCATCGCAGCTGGAATCGCAGGAGACACGTTTAACATCCAAGATGGAAGAAGAGAAGACATATATGGCATCCCGACTGGAAGAGCAGAATACATATATGGCAACCCAACTGGAATCACAGGAGGCACGTATTTCAGAAATGACGTCGCAACTGTCATCTCAACTGGAAGATCAAAAGACATATATGGCATCTCAATTGGAAGCGCAAGAGGCACGTATATCTGAAATGTCGGCAGAAATTTTGGAGCAGGTATCATCAAAACTGGAAGCGCAGGATGCAAAAATGGCTCAATTTCAGGCAGAAGTAGATGATTTAAAAGGTCGTATGGAGCAGTTACAACTAAATCGCCAGCTGTTTCAGCAAGCAATCCAAAGGTAAAAACACCATCCTTTGACGGGTCTGTTCCTTTCCAGGTCTTTAAGCTACAGTTTGAGAAGACCGCAACAGTGAACAACTGGAATGCTGAAGATAAAGTTGCTGCATTCTTCGTAGCATTGAAAGGACCAGCTGCCGAAATCTTACAGACTATTCCAGAGTACGAACGGAACAGCTATGAAGCATTGATGGCCGCTGTCGAGAGACGTTATGGAAGCGAGCATAGAAAACAGATATACCAAATTGAGTTGCAAAAACGTTACCAAAAAGCAAATGAGACATTACAGGAGTTTGTTTTTGATGTTGAAAGGCTGGCACATTTAGCGAATGCGGACGCACCCGTGGAATACACTGATAGGGTAAAAATTCAGAGCTTTATAAATGGCATACGGGACGTCGAAACAAAGCGAGCTACATACGCAAACCCAAAGCCAATATTCGCAGAAACGGTTACGCAAGCTGTGATTCAGGAAACAGCGTCGCTTCTTCGTCGCCCAGTTTTCAAAGCACGCCGTGTGGAAGTGGAAAGGCCAGACTGAGTAGACGCAATATTGGAGGTGCTGAAAGGATCGCAAAAGCGGAGTGGAAGAGTTATCAAATGCTTCAAATGCGGAAAGTCCGGTCACATTGCACGTCATTGCGATCTTGGTCCTAATAGTTCCAACAATGTTGGGGGCCGTAAATGCAAAGCTGGAGGAGATGAGCAAGAGCGTGACAGTTGTAAAGAACGAAAACTTGCCCCAGATATTGAATGTCCTGTGATATCTGTGTCGCAAATTGGTAGAAAATCGAGCAGTCTTACCGTCAGAGGGAATGTGGATGGCAAAGAACGTGTACGGACTGTAGATACGGGCGCATCTCATTCCTTGATCCGATCTGACTTTGTCAACAGGAGAGTAAAACCGTTGCCTGGAGCAAGGTTGCGTACGCTCACTGGCGAGTATAACCAAGTTCAGGGAGAAGTGATATGTGAAGTCTTGATTGAAAAGGTCACGGTTCTACACAAATTCGTTGTGGCGAAGATCGGTGAGGAAGTCATATTGGGAGTGGACTTCTTGGTTGACCATGACATCAAGATCGATATGCAGAGAAGGGTAATGCCTTATAAGAACCATGATATACCACTTAACTTCAGTTTGGAGAAAGGGTTAAGCAGTAATAGGGTACTGGTGGAAAAGACTCGACAAAGACCACAAAAGTCAAAGGCAAAAGTTGATAGATCGAATGGGCCAAATAAATCAAAATCAAAAGTACCTGCGCGAGAAACACTGGCATTGACAAAACCTAATGGATGCGCAAAACCGAAGCAACGAATTTCCCAGAAAGAATGCGAGGGTAGTTTCAAACCAGAGCGCACTACTGTGGGGAAACGTGGGAACGATACTGATTATGCAAAGCAAATCCGTCCAGCGCAAGCTCTACGAAGTAGTTCATTGGCCAAAGAACATAGTGTGAAGGAACGAACCAGGGTATTGAGTAGTACGATGAAACAGAGGTACCATGAGAACAATAATTCGAAAGGTTTCTTGGCAGGAGATTTGGTGCTGTTATACAACCCTCACCGGCGGAAAGGTGTTCCAACCAAATTTCGGTGCAGTTGGGAAGGCCCGTACAAAGTTGTGAAGAAGATCAGTGACACCATCTACCGCATACAAACCATTGGGAAACCACGAAGTAGAAGAGTGGTACATTTGGAGATGCTGGTAGCGTTTAGATCGAGAAATTTGTCTGATCGAGACGCTCAGACTTAGGTGGAGGGCAGTGTTACGAATATTAGCAAAACTAAGGGGTGCTGCTATCTCTAAGCCGATGCTAAGCAGTGACGTGAATTCACATCAATAATTCAATCATTATGTATCTACATAAACGAATCAATAATCGCGTCTACACATATGTATGTATACGAGCAGCGGAGAACCAATGCACAAACACATGCATATATCTTATCTGAGTTGTCACAAGAGAGGGCAATAATTTGTGCAAGTATTATTCAAATGAGAATTTATAAACGCAGTTGTGGCTGGCGATTTTGTTGGAGCAAACTAGTAAGTTCTGGAATAGAAAAGCCTGGAAGTATGCAATGAGAAATCAAAAAGTATAAAAGGCGTGACAGTAGAGGCGAAGGGAGAGTTTCAATTGAGCTATCAATCAGTTTGGTTATTAAGCAAGCTATTCGTTGCAAAGTTTGAGTGTTATTGTGAAGTACTATAATAAAGGCCATTTTGCATTATTAAATATTGGAGTTATTTATTCAACAGTTTAGTGATTCGAACTCAGCAGAAGATTGTAAATATGGGGAATTGCAAGTAAATTCTTTACAATATTATCTACATTTGATTTGTAAAGGGAGTCCATACGGAATATATGACGCGCAGATGAAAATTTTAGACACGCCGGAAATTGAGACACATAGTTGATCCAACAGTGAATCCTTCACACTTAACTCCGCTAGCGATGATTTGAAGTGACGACGAATGGCTATGAAAACTCCTCCACCTCTGGAGAGACCCGTTTTGGATGAATCCCGATCCTTGCGATACACGTGATAAAGTTTTGAATCAAAGAATTCACCATCTAGAAATTCAGGATTGAGCCATGTTTCAATTAAAACGAGTACATCATAGTCTGTATGCGAACTCATATTAAAGATTGAGTTCGATTTAGTTCGAATACCGGAGACATTCTGGAAGTATACACTTATCTGCTTGTTGCTACAACCTTAGGAGCTATCTGGCACTATTTTGCTTTTAATAAAATTTAAAGGGCCGAACCTTGATGTTAGAAGGCCAGACGTTGGGATTGAAAATGCGGTCGTAAAGAGCGGAGATGGCTTGGAGCTTAAAATTCACGCTTTCCAGGCTATCTAGCGGAACACCGGTTTTCACCAGCTTACGGCACGAAAGATGACTACTGTCAATGCCAGCATGTTTCGAAACAAAATCTATAACGTTTTCTCCGAGACAGTCGGTTTAAAAGAGGTGGCCACCTCCTCTTGGCTACAGCTTCGAGCTCAGTACTTCCGTTGCAGCCATGAATTATGGTTCTCTTATTGCTGCTCGCAGCAACAATATTGTGATGTACAGGGTTAGTACTATTAGCAGTATTTTATGTATTAACAGCATTAACAACAGATTTAGCTGCTTCAAAATAGTAAGTACCGTCGGCAACAGCGGAATTGGCAGCAACAGCAGTGCTTCCAAAGACGACAGCAGTAACAGGGTTCATAGCCTCAGTAACTTTGTTTGTTTTAGCCGGAGTCTTGCACTTTCGAGATTTGCCAGTGTTAGCATTTTGATTAATAGAAGCATTGGGTTGGACAGAGATGTAGGCTTTAGCAGCACTGCTGTTTTTAGCAGTATTAACAGGTGCAGCCAGTCCTTGAGCATATGTGTAGTTAAGCCAGGGGCTGGCTGAAATTTCACAATATGACACTCTGTTAATAACAGCAGAATTTGGGCTTGCATAAACAGGTGATCGGGTGAGCAGATAGCAATGCATACATGGCTGAGTTCGTGTAGGTGAGACCGATAGAGCATGAGGTGTGAGCGAGCAACTATTAATACCACTGCTCAAAGGCTTCGGGTTGTTGATAGAGCTGACAACATTTTTTATTGTGTTGATGCCGTCACTTCCACACATCTTTCGTTGTTCTTGTTCGAGTCGGACTCTTTTGTATTAAAATGCTTTATAATAACATTTCTTATTCAGCCATTTCCAAAGATAAATCTTTAAATTTCGTGTCCATGGCGAGTAATGCGGATTCTAGGCAAATTTTATGCGATGCCAATACAGAGTCATAGGAATTAGAGAGCTTTTCATACGCATTCACACAATCCGTACACAAATAACTGATGTTGCGGTTCTTTATCAGCAAATTCACAACGTACTCAGAAATGTTGCCTTCGCAGCAAGTGCGATGGTAGAAATTTTTGCAGAAGCCTCCACAAAGCACAATAAACGTATCAGAGCACGAAAAATGCTTATCACACTTGGCAAAATAGTTGTCCATTTTACCAGTTATTATCGAAGGATAAAAGAAAGAAAAACTATATGAAGACAAATTCAAAACGTGAGAGCCCGTTAAAACACGTGACCAGCACGAAGTTGTATATTATATTTTTAGTAGTTTAATTAGAAATATGAACCTTTATTATAATTTATTGACATAGCTCGTCGGTGTTGTAATATCGCTAAAATACGCATAGTTGTTTGACAAAACAATTCCCATTTTGTATTATCTCAGTTTTCCGAGCGTTATGTGTAGCCTGCTTACGACCACAATTGACCGGCTCATCGCGTTTATGCACTTTACCACAGTCACCACATCTTGACCGTTTCTGCTCCTTTGAACACTTACTAGATATGTGACCTACCTCACCACAGTTGTAGCACACGATTTTGTTGCTTTCACCCCTACCTGCTTGTTGACGCGGTCCGTTCTTTATATACGCTTTAGTTTCACCACTTTGCTTAAAAGTTGTATCTTGGACACGATTAGTTAACCAATCCTCAATTATTTCACGGATTTGCTTAGTACTTTCAAACCTTTGTGCTGCAATAGCAATTTGCAAATCGCGATGATTCAACCCTTGACGCGTATATTGGATAATGCCTGATTCACTCAACTGAAAGCATTTGCCTAATAAAGCATATACCCTAAAACAATAATCAGATATACGTTCACCTGTTTTTCGTGCAGATTCAGTCATTAAACGATGCACTTGCGCTTCATCATATTGTATACAAAACTCATTTTTCAAATCCGCCGCAAAACTACCCCAACTGGTGTGCACAATGGGCAATGCATCTAACCAGAGGCGAGCTACTCCTTTTAATCGGTCATAAACAGCCAACAAAGCACATTTTTCATCCAGTTGATAAGCGTTCATGACACCGCTAAGACGATCAATAAATTGCTGCACTTTAATGTCTGCTTATTGGTAGGATCAAACTCCGGAATCATGTCTGATATTTCTTTAATTGACCGAACATTGCAGTTTGTTGTCGGCGTTAAAATTTGTTTAACATTTTCGCTTACACCTTGATTATTCAGGTTTGGTTAAGTTACACTTCCGTCTGTTGATTGCTGCTTATTCTGCTGAAACATATTGATAATGGTCTCCATCATATCGCCCAAATCATCTATTTGTTCTTGTTCTCCGGGATTCATTACTGCCGGCGCTTCAATTTCCTCAACACCACTCTTTTCTATTAAACGTAGTTCTAATTCTGTTCTTGTCCCAGATGTAGCTAAACCCTTTTCACGAAGTATAACTTTAAGTTGATCAATCTTTAATTCATTTACTTTCGGCATCGTTGATACTTTTATTTGCATGTACTTTTTACTTCAGTCAAATTTTGCTTTGCATATATATACTCTTATATATATATCGTTAGCTTAATGTGAAAATGTGCAAAGTCACTTTTTACGAATTTTACAGGAGACGAAAAAAATGATTAATTTTTGAAATAACCTTTTTTTTCAAAACTGTGAATGAGCATACCTTAGTTGCAACACTTCTGAGTGTAGAAGCTTTGAAAAAGATAAATAAAAATCATGTATGCTAACCCAGTAGCTATTTTATGGATTAGCAAAATTGCGGCACTCAAAACAAATTTTTTCTCCGACAGCACTTTTTACTCAATATGTTTCCCCATAACTCCTCCCCTTTAATGATTGAAATATAACACTAAAACTATATATTTCACAAAAAATACTATTTATTTTTCAAACTATTTCTAACGGTTCTGATCTGGACTCTTTTGCCGGATGGTGCGCAGACAATAATTTATTTTTAAATTCAAACAAATGCTGTGTTGTGCCTTATTCCATAAAGACAACTGCCACATACTTTATCTACAAACTAAATGCTAAATCTCTTAATCGTTGTCAAGAGAGTAAAGAAATGGGTGTAATTTTTGACTCCAAACTCTCTTTTTCTAGTCACATTGACTTCATTGCTTCAAAATTTGTTGCAATGGTTGGGTTCATTAGACGTAACACCAGTGACTTTAAGAACCCTATGACGTTGAAGACACTTTCTATATCCTTGGTCAGAAGTGGTATTGAATATTGCTCAATAATATGGAATCCTTTCTATGAATCTAACTCCTATAAAATTGAGAAAGTTCAAACAATTTTTACAAAAATAGCTTTACGTATGCTTCAGTGGCCAGACGGCCTCCCATCATATACCAGCAGTCACAAATTGCTTGGCCTTCAGGCCATATATTCCACTGCGTGATCTTCGGCATAATAGATTATTTATCGAAATAACTCATAAAACGAATTATGCTATGAATGAACCTATAACTAGGACTATACATCTACCAAATCGATCCAGTAGTGTTATTAATTTTAATAACAGCTTATATAAGTTTAAGCTTGAATTGTTTTCTATTTTTAACTAGTCTGTAAGAAAGCGTGTATTTATTGACATGTAAGAATTGAAGTAGATTATGGTCAGCGTAAAGCATTTATCAAACACCAAAGGCATGTCTCAATTGGGTGAATCCAATTTCAAGGGGTTGTGTTTGTAACCCTCTCAAGGAGTTGCCAGCGCAATATATAGCTTCTCCAAACCAATTTTCAAGCTCACTTAACCGTGGCATTGACAGCCGAGGCTCTGGCGACCCCAAGTTCATCATGGAACTAGGGGTGGGGAGGGCGGGATGGCCTAGAAGGTTTAATGTGGTCATATAAATCGTTCCCGAGATGGTCGGGCTAGTACCTTAATAGTGCTTTGTTCCCGGAACGTGCCGGATCTATATCCGGCAAAGGTCTATCAACATCGGCAATACAATTGATATTGTCAGTAATGAAGACAAGATAAAGGGTTCTGGATAACTGATTGGAGAAGCTATTTATCTGGGAAAGATTAAATCTTAAAAAATTGTCAATAAGGTATGTCTCAGAAGTACTATTAACATTTTTGGGAACCAAAGAAATACTGTTGTTAACATAGGACCGCTCAACATTAGGCAGATTAAAATCCCCTAGTACGCAAAAGTTACTATTATCGAATCTATGAGCTAGATCAATGATATTGTTACGAATATTAGCAAAACTAAGGGGTGCTGCTATCTCTAAGCCGATGCTAAGCAGTGACGTGAATTCACATCAATAATTCAATCATTATGTATCTACATAAACGAATCAATAATCGCGTCTACACATATGTATGTATACGAGCAGCGGAGAACCAATGCACAAACACATGCATATATCTTATCTGAGTTGTCACAAGAGAGGGCAATAATTTGTACAAGTATTATTCAAATGAGAATTTATAAACGAAGTTGTGGCTGGCGATTTTGTAGCTGAAACAAACTAGTAAGTTCTGGAATAGAAAAGCCTGGAAGTAAGCAATGAGAAATCAAAAAGTATAAAAGGCGCGACAGTAGAGGCGAAGGGAGAGTTTCAATTGAGCTATCAATCAGTTTGGTTATTAAGCAAGCTATTCGTTGCAAAGTTTGAGTGTTATTGTGAAGTACTATAATAAAGGCCATTTTGCATTATTAAATATTGGAGTTATTTATTCAACATTTTAGTGATTCGAACTCAGCAGAAGATTGTAAATATGGGGAATTGCAAGTAAATTCGTTACAATTGGTGTCAGAAGGGGAATTGTTGAATAAATTCCGAAGATTGGGAATACAACTTGGACATGGCAAAGTTCAGTGAATTCAAGATCCAGCAACTGAAAAAGGAGTTGGTAATGGAGTCGCAAGGAGTTGATGTGGACGAGTTTGTCTTTTATCCTGATGGGGACGAAACAACAACAAAAATTGGAGAGAAAACGAAACATCGCAGACAGTTACGAGCACAGACTTGAACATGATATTGGCTGCAATAACTGCTCAAACATCGACAGTGGCATCGCAGCTGGAATCGCAGGAGACACGTTTAACATCCAAGATGGAAGAAGAGAAGACATATATGGCATCCCGACTGGAAGAGCAGAAGACATATATGGCAACCCAACTGGAATCACAGGAGGCACGTATTTCAGAAATGACGTCGCAACTGTCATCTCAACTGGAAGACCAAAAGACATATATGGCATCTCAATTGGAAGCGCAAGAGGCACGTATATCTGAAATGTCGGCAGAAATTTTGGAACAGGTATCATCAAAACTGGAAGCGCAGGATGCAAAAATGGCTCAATTTCAGGCAGAAGTAGATGATTTAAAAGGTCGTATGGAGCAGTTACAACTAAATCGGCCAGCTGTTTCAGCAAGCAATCCAAAGGTAAAAACACCATCCTTTGACGGGTCTGTTCCTTTCCAGGTCTTTAAGCTACAGTTTGAGAAGACCGCAACAGTGAACAACTGGAATGCTGAAGATAAAGTTGCTGCATTCTTCGTAGCATTGAAAGGACCAGCTGCCGAAATCTTACAGACTATTCCAGAGTACGAACGGAACAGCTATGAAGCATTGATGGCCGCTGTCGAGAGACGTTATGGAAGCGAGCATAGAAAACAGATATACCAAATTGAGTTGCAAAAACGTTACCAAAAAGCAAATGAGACATTACAGGAGTTTGCTTTTGATGTTGAAAGGCTGGCACATTTAGCGAATGCGGACGCACCCGTGGAATACACTGAAAGGGTAAAAATTCAGAGCTTTATAAATGGCATACGGGACGTCGAAACAAAGCGAGCTACATACGCAAACCCAAAGCCAACATTCGCAGAAACGGTTACGCAAGCTGTGATTCAGGAAACAGCGTCGCTTCTTCGTCGCCCAGTTTTCAAAGCACGCCGTGTGGAAGTGGAAAGGCCAGACTGAGTAGACGCAATATTGGAGGTGCTGAAAGGATCGCAAAAGCGGAGTGGAAGAGTTATCAAATGCTTCAAATGCGGAAAGTCCGGTCACATTGCACGTCATTGCGATCTTGGTCCTAATAGTTCCAACAATGTTGGGGGCCGTAAATGCAAAGCTGGAGGAGATGAGCAAGAGCGTGACAGTTGTAAAGAACGAAAACTTGCCCCAGATATTGAATGTCCTGTGATATCTGTGTCGCAAATTGGTAGAAAATCGAGCAGTCTTACCGTCAGAGGGAATGTGGATGGCAAAGAACGTGTACGGACTGTAGATACGGGCGCATCTCATTCCTTGATCCGATCTGACTTTGTCAACAGGAGAGTAAAACCGTTGCCTGGAGCAAGGTTGCGTACGCTCACTGGCGAGTATAACCAAGTTCAGGGAGAAGTGATATGTGAAGTCTTGATTGAAAAGGTCACGGTTCTACACAAATTCGTTGGGGCGAAGATCGGTGAGGAAGTCATATTGGGAGTGGACTTCTTGGTTGACCATGACATCAAGATCGATATGCAGAGAAGGGTAATGCCTTATAAGAACCAGGATATACCACTTAACTTCAGTTTGGAGAAAGGGTTAAGCAGTAATAGGGTACTGGTGGAAAAGACTCGACAAAGACCACAAAAGTCAAAGGCAAAAGTTGATAGATCGAATGGGCCAAATAAATCAAAATCAAAAGTACCTGCGCGAGAAACACTGGCATTGACAAAACCTAATGGATGCGGAAAACCGAAGCAACGAATTTCCCAGAAAGAATGCGAGGGTAGTTTCAAACCAGAGCACTCTACTGTGGGGAAACGTGGGAACGATACTGATTATGCAAAGCAAATCCGTCCAGCGCAAGCTCTACGAAGTAGTTCATTGGCCAAAGAACATAGTGTGAAGGAACGAACCAGGGTATTGAGTAGTACGATGAAACAGAGGTACCATGAGAACAATAATTCGAAAGGTTTCTTGGCAGGAGATTTGGTGCTGTTATACAACCCTCACCGGCGGAAAGGTGTTCCAACCAAATTTCGGTGCAGTTGGGAAGGCCCGTACAAAGTTGTGAAGAAGAACAGTGACACCATCTACCGCATACAAACCATTGGGAAACCACGAAGTAGAAGAGTGGTACATTTGGAGATGCTGGTAGCGTTTAGATCGAGAAATTTGTCTGATCGAGACGCTCAGACTTAGGTGGAGGGCAGTGTTACGAATATTAGCAAAACTAAGGGGTGCTGCTATCTCTAAGCCGATGCTCAGCAGTGACGTGAATTCACATCAATAATTCAATCATTATGTATCTACATAAACGAATCAATAATCGCGTCTACACATATGTATGTATACGAGCAGCGGAGAACCAATGCACAAACACATGCATATATCTTATCTGAGTTGTCACAAGAGAGGGCAATAATTTGTGCAAGTATTATTCAAATGAGAATTTATAAACGCAGTTGTGGCTGGCGATTTTGTAGCTGGAGCAAACTAGTAAGTTCTGGAATAGAAAAGCCTGGAAGTATGCAATGAGAAATCAAAAAGTATAAAAGGCGTGACAGTAGAGGCGAAGGGAGAGTTTCAATTGAGCTATCAATCAGTTTGGTTATTAAGCAAGCTATTCGTTGCAAAGTTTGAGTGTTATTGTGAAGTACTATAATAAAGGCCATTTTGCATTATTAAATATTGGAGTTATTTATTCAACAGTTTAGTGATTCGAACTCAGCAGAAGATTGTAAATATGGGGAATTGCAAGTAAATTCTTTACAATATTATCTACATTTGATTTGTAAAGGGAGTCCATACGGAATATATGACGCGCAGATGAAAATTTTAGACACGCCGGAAATTGAGACACATAGTTGATCCAACAGTGAATCCTTCACACTTAACTCCGCTAGCGATGATTTGAAGTGACGACGAATGGCTATGAAAACTCCTCCACCTCTGGAGAGACCCGTTTTGGATGAATCCCGATCCTTGCGATACACGTGATAAAGTTTTGAATCAAAGAATTCACCATCTAGAAATTCAGGATTGAGCCATGTTTCAATTAAAACGAGTACATCATAGTCTGTATGCGAACTCATATTAAAGATTGAGTTCGATTTAGTTCGAATACCGGAGACATTCTGGAAGTATACACTTATCTGCTTGTTGCTACAACCTTAGGAGCTATCTGGCACTATTTTGCTTTTAATAAAATTTAAAGGGCCGAACCTTGATGTTAGAAGGCCAGACGTTGGGATTGAAAATGCGGTCGTAAAGAGCGGAGATGGCTTGGAGCTTAAAATTCACGCTTTCCAGGCTATCTAGCGGAACACCGGTTTTCACCAGCTTACGGCACGAAAGATGACTACTGTCAATGCCAGCATGTTTCGAAACAAAATCTATAACGTTTTCTCCGAGACAGTCGGTTTAAAAGAAGTGGCCACCTCCTCTTGGCTACAGCTTCGAGCTCAGTACTTCCGTTGCAGCCATGAATTATGGTTCTCTTATTGCTGCTCGCAGCAACAATATTGTGATGTACAGGGTTAGTACTATTAGCAGTATTTTATGTATTAACAGCATTAACAACAGATTTAGCTGCTTCAAAAGAGTAAGTACCGTCGGCAACAGCGGAATTGGCAGCAACAGCAGTGCTTCCAAAGACGACAGCAGTAACAGGGTTCATAGCCTCAGTAACTTTGTTTGTTTTAGCCGGAGTCTTGCACTTTCGAGATTTGACAGTGTTAGCATTTTGATTAACAGAAGCATTGGGTTGGACAGAGATGTAGGCTTTAGCAGCACTGCTGTTTTTAGCAGTATTAACAGGTGCAGCCAGTCCTTGAGCATATGTGTAGTTAAGCCAGGGGCTGGCTGAAATTTCACAATATGACACTCTGTTAATAACAGCAGAATTTGGGCTTGCATAAACAGGTGATCGGGTGAGCAGATAGCAATGCATACATGGCTGAGTTCGTGTAGGTGAGACCGATAGAGCATGAGGTGTGAGCGAGCAACTATTAATACCACTGCTCAAAGGCTTCGGGTTGTTGATAGAGCTGACAACATTTTTTATTGTGTTGATGCCGTCACTTCCACACATCTTTCGTTGTTCTTGTTCGAGTCGGCCTCTTTTGTATTAAAATGCTTTATAATAACATTTCTTATTCAGCCATTTCCAAAGATAAATCTTTAAATTTCGTGTCCATGGCGAGTAATGCGGATTCTAGGCTAATTTTATGCGATGCCAATACAGAGTCATAGGAATTAGAGAGCTTTTCATACGCATTCACACAATCCGTACACAAATAACTGATGTTGCGGTTCTTTATCAGCAAATTCACAACGTACTCAGAAATGTTGCCTTCGCAGCAAGTGCGATGGTAGAAATTTTTGGAGAAGCCTCCACAAAGCACAATAAACGTATCAGAGCACGAAAAATGCTTATCACACTTGGCAAAATAGTTGTCCATTTTACCAGTTATTATCGAAGGATAAAAGAAACAAAAACTATATGAAGACAAATTCAAAACGTGAGAGCCCGTTAAAACACGTCTAACCAGCACGAAGTTGTATATTATATTTTAAGTAGTTTAATTAGAAATACGAACCTTTATTATAATTTATTGACATAGCTCGTCGGTGTTGTAATATCGCTAAAATACGCATAGTTGTTTGACAAAACAATTCCCATTTTGTATTATCTCAGTTTTCCGAGCGTTATGTGTAGCCTGCTTACGACCACAATTGACCGGCTCATCGCGTTTATGCACTTTACCACAGTCACCACATCTTGACCGTTTCTGCTCCTTTGAACACTTACTAGATATGTGACCTACCTCACCACAGTTGTAGCACACGATTTTGTTGCTTTCACCCCTACCTGCTTGTTGACGCGGTCCGTTCTTTATATACGCTTTAGTTTCACCACTTTGCTTAAAAGTTGTATCTTGGACACGATTAGTTAACCAATCCTCAATTATTTCACGGATTTGCTTAGTACTTTCAAACCTTTGTGCTGCAATAGCAATTTGCAAATCGCGATGATTCAACCCTTGACGCGTATATTGGATAATGCCTGATTCACTCAACTGAAAGCATTTGCCTAATAAAGCATATACCCTAAAACAATAATCAGATATACGTTCACCTGTTTTTCGTGCAGATTCAGTCATTAAACGATGCACTTGCGCTTCATCATATTGTATACAAAACTCATTTTTCAAATCCGCCGCAAAACTACCCCAACTGGTGTGCACAATGGGCAATGCATCTAACCAGAGGCGAGCTACTCCTTTTAATCGGCCATAAACAGCCAACAAAGCACATTTTTCATCCAGTTGATAAGCGTTCATGACACCGCTAAGACGATCAATAAATTGCTGCACTTTAATGTCTGCTTATTGGTAGGATCAAACTCCGGAATCATGTCTGATATTTCTTTAATTGACCGAACATTGCAGTTTGTTGTCGGCGTTAAAATTTGTTTAACATTTTCGCTTACACCTTGATTATTCAGGTTTGGTTAAGTTACACTTCCGTCTGTTGATTGCTGCTTATTCTGCTGAAACATATTGATAATGGTCTCCATCATATCGCCCAAATCATCTATTTGTTCTTGTTCTCCGGGATTCATTACTGCCGGCGCTTCAATTTCCTCAACACCACTCTTTTCTATTAAACGTAGTTCTAATTCTGTTCTTGTCCCAGATGTAGCTAAACCCTTTTCACGAAGTATAACTTTAAGTTGATCAATCTTTAATTCATTTACTTTCGGCATCGTTGATACTTTTATTTGCATGTACTTTTTACTTCAGTCAAATTTTGCTTTGCATATATATACTCTTATATATATATCGTTAGCTTAATGTGAAAATGTGCAAAGTCACTTTTTACGAATTTTACAGGAGACGAAAAAAATGATTAATTTTTGAAATAACCTTTTTTTTCAAAACTGTGAATGAGCATACCTTAGTTGCAACACTTCTGAGTGTAGAAGCTTTGAAAAAGATAAATAAAAATCATGTATGCTAACCCAGTAGCTATTTTATGGATTAGCAAAATTGCGGCACTCAAAACAAATTTTTTCTCCGACAGCACTTTTTACTCAATATGTTTCCCCATAACTCCTCCCCTTTAATGATTGAAATATAACACTAAAACTATATATTTCACAAAAAATACTATTTATTTTTCAAACTATTTCTAACGGTTCTGATCTGGACTCTTTTGCCGGATGGTGCGCAGACAATAATTTATTTTTAAATTCAAACAAATGCTGTGTTGTGCCTTATTCCATAAAGACAACTGCCACATACTTTATCTACAAACTAAATGCTAAATCTCTTAATCGTTGTCAAGAGAGTAAAGAAATGGGTGTAATTTTTGACTCCAAACTCTCTTTTTCTAGTCACATTGACTTCATTGCTTCAAAATTTGTTGCAATGGTTGGGTTCATTAGACGTAACACCAGTGACTTTAAGAACCCTATGACGTTGAAGACACTTTCTATATCCTTGGTCAGAAGTGGTATTGAATATTGCTCAATAATATGGAATCCTTTCTATGAATCTAACTCCTATAAAATTGAGAAAGTTCAAACAATTTTTACAAAAATAGCTTTACGTATGCTTCAGTGGCCAGACGGCCTCCCATCATATACCAGCAGTCACAAATTGCTTGGCCTTCAGGCCATATATTCCACTGCGTGATCTTCGGCATAATAGATTATTTATCGAAATAACTCATAAAACGAATTATGCTATGAATGAACCTATAACTAGGACTATACATCTACCAAATCGATCCAGTAGTGTTATTAATTTTAATAACAGCTTATATAAGTTTAAGCTTGAATTGTTTTCTATTTTTGACTAGTCTGTAAGAAAGCGTGTATTTATTGACATGTAAGAATTGAAGTAGATTATGGTCAGCGTAAAGCATTTATCAAACACCAAAGGCATGTCTCAATTGGGTGAATCCAATTTCAAGGGGTTGTGTTTGTAACCCTCTCAAGGAGTTGCCAGCGCAATATATAGCTTCTCCAAACCAATTTTCAAGCTCACTTAACCGTGGCATTGACAGCCGAGGCTCTGGCGACCCCAAGTTCATCATGGAACTAGGGGTGGGGAGGGCGGGATGGCCTAGAAGGTTTAATGTGGTCATATAAATCGTTCCCGAGATGGTCGGGCTAGTACCTTAATAGTGCTTTGTTCCCGGAACGTGCCGGATCTATATCCGGCAAAGGACTATCAACATCGGCAACACTCCCCAAAGCCTTAATACAACAACAACAAAGCATGTACGTTTAGACTAAATTAATTAATTAACTAAATAAAATGCGCGCACAAAGAAATGACTAGTAATTCAAATTGATATTATGGACAGGTTGACTTAGCCAGGGCCGTAGAGAGAAAATCCGGGCCCGGGACTAAACAATTTACGGACCCCTATAAAAAATCCACTAATACATTAATGACGTCTCAGTCATGAATCATTATTGATGGATTACATCAAAAAAAATGTTTGCAACATCAATTAAATGATTTTTGAACTAAGAGCTGAAAATAAAATTAACACAGAATATTTACTATTTATACTGTTTTATTGTAACGTAGAAATAAAATTCTCTTTTAACAGCCACGTACTGTTTTAAATAATCTTTTCTAGTTATTTGGTAACATTTTAGTACATTTCTGATAATTACAATGATGATTACAAATTTTAATTATTCAATATAGAAATTCCGGATATCAAAGAGCGGCTTTGCTTGCTTGCAAAATTCTTTATAATAATATCAAAATTTAACTGTCGTGTCAAAACGGATTCAACACAAAGCGTGGCAAGTCCTGAAACTCGTTCTTGAGATGAACACGATCTATGAAAGTTTTTGATTCTTGCAAGGACGATGAAAGAACGTTCTGCACTAGCTATAGTGCAAAAGATACGTAAAACAGCACAAATGTTGGGGAGAATTGTATACAGATTTTCAACATAGATGGCATTTAGCAATTCCAATGGTGACAGCCCTTTATCAAAATTTGCTTCGTAAATGCGTTCCAAGTGAATTATTTCGCATTCTATCTTTGAGAAACGTCTGATTTATATTTTTCGACCAATTTTGCTGCGCTCGCCCGAACCGTAGATTCATCCATTTCTTCGAATTGCCATAAAAAGGAAAACGTCTCGTTCAAATTTCTCGTAGCTGCAACTGTTTTGCGTTTAAAATTGTTTCCCATTGGTTCCTGGTCAACTTCAAATCACCTAATAAGGCATCTAGATGTCGGACCTCAACATCTATGGTGGAGTACGACTTTTCTTTCATTAATGGTTATCAGTATTTTGAACCAAATTGAGAACAGCAAGATATATTCGAACTTGTTGATGTACTTGAGAATGCCGGTAACATCTCCGTATGCTTGTGTAGTCAAATTTAGCTTAAGTAATTCATTTAGTGCTTGTGTTAATCCTGGAACATGGTTTGCGAATGGTCTGATTCCTTCAATTCTAGCCGACCACCTAGTGTCTGAAAGACTGTGAAGAGAGCTCGGTACATTTTTTTTGAGGATGTCCCATCGTTGTGGACTGCTGCTGAAAATAGTCAAACATTTTTGTACACCTCCGAAGAAAGTAATTGCAGCTGTACAACATTCTGCAGCATCAACACCACATAAATTGAGACTGTGGGTTGCACAAGGCGAGTAATCAGCATTCGAGTTTTTTGGTTACAATCGACGAAAGCCAAAAACCGTTCTTGAATTGTAAAATTTGTTGCTTTCGAATTGAAATAGAGGTAGCGCAAAATGAACGTAGTCTGTTCAACGTGACTAGCATCAGGCATATCATCAGCGATAATAGCAAAATACTTGGCTTTTTTGTGTTGATCTAATATAGTTTCCCTCACGTATGCACAAATTTCTATAAACTCGTTCTGAATGTCTGGGAAAGATAGTGAACTTGTAAACGATTGTGCTGCTGTTGTGAAATCCTAACTTTCTCCAAACGATCTCTAAGTATCGGATCATAATGGTTTACGAGTTCTAAGATGCCCAAAAAATTTCCATTGTTTCGTTCACCAAGATATATATACTTTCGCCTCTGAAAGCTAGGCCTCTTTCACCCAAAAATAAAATAGTGTCCAAAATTCTATATAAAATTTCTTTCCACTTTTGAGTTTCAGTGATTAGCTGTTCATTAATAAGTATATCAATTGTAGCCTCCTTTTGAATTAGATTTTGCAAAGAGCGCCATTGAATATAACATTTAATGTGATCTTGAGTATTTTCGTGTGCTGGCATTTTATCGTATAGCTTATCCCACACCTGGAATTTCGAATATCTGTCAGGACAACAGGTCTATTTAAAGTATTGGTGCTTAACAGACGATTTTTACAATATTTTCCGCTGTGCATTGTGTTGCGCATAATAAACTCTGCGTAATTTTTTGGGACATCTACTGTTATTCAGTCGCAGCTTAGGTAACTTGCTCATTAGGGGGACCCATGTAACCTTATAAATGCCTTATAAAGTGTGTAAACGTATAAATTTATCTAGTGAGTAAACGAGCTGTCAAATTGTGTATGAAAAATCATTTACACAATTTGTATAAATTTACGCGCACATTTCATTGTGTAAACGCGGTAAACTCAAAGGAATGCAACCTTGCAGACATTACAGCAGGCATTTTCATCAGAAATCTCCAACATCAACAAGTCATTTACAAGAATATCTTAGTAAAGACGTTTTAGTTTTGATTTTTCACTTAATCTTGGCATTTTTTAATTTGTATAACAATCAAAAAATGTTTGTTTGGCAATAATACAGCTGATAAACAATCAAGTTTATCAAGAGTATTTCTAGGTGCGTTCATATAACAGCGTGTGTAAATAGATATAATTTTACACCTTATAAGTTTATATGCTTTCATGAGTCCCCCTAATGTAAAGCATGTGTGCAAACGTCAAATCTAAATGTCACGCAGAACAAAAGTTGGAAATCGAGTTAGGTTTTCACGCAGCAAATTCAATTTCAGTTGCTCTCATACAAGTTGTATGTGCATGAGACATTTTTGACAGAATATGACTTGCGTGCGTTTATATTAGGTTGGCTTGTTAGCAGGTGCTAAGCTCACGCCCACCCCGGATCATAAGGTTAAAGTTAAAGTTAAAGTGAATGTTAAAGTTAAAGTTAAAAATAAAGTTAAAGTTAAGGTTAAAGTTAAAGTCAAAGTTAAAGTTAAGGCTAAAGTTAAAGTTAAAGTTAAAGTTAAAGTTAAAGATAAAGTCAAAGTTGAAGTTAAAGTGAATGTTAAAGTTAAAGCGAAAGTTAACAAGTAAGGAAGGCTAAGTTCGGGTGTAACCGAACATTACATACTCAGTTGAGAGCTATGGAGACAAAATAAGGAAAATCACCATGTAGGAAAATGAACCTAGGGTAACCCTGGAATGTGGTTGTATGACATGTGTATCAAATGGAAGGTATTAAAGAGTATTTTAAGAGAGTAGGCCATAGTTCTATGGATGGACGCCATTTAGGGATATCGCCATAAAGGTGGACCAGGGCTGACTCTAGAATGTGTTTGTACGATATGGGTATCAAATGAAAGGTGATAATGAGTATTTTAAAAGGGAATGGGCTTTAGTTCTATAGGTGAACGCCTTTTCGAGAAATCCCCATAAAGGTGGACCAGGGGTGACTCTAGAATATGTTTGTACGATATGGGTATCAAATGAAAGCTGTTAATGAGTATTTTGAAAAAGAGTGATCCTTAGTTCCCTAGGTGGACGCCGTTTCGAGATATCGCCATAAAGGTGGACCAGGGGTGTCCCTAGTTGTACGATATGGGAATCAAATGAAAGGTGTTACTGAGCGTTTTAAGAGGGAGTGGGCATTAGGTCTATAGGGTGGACTCCTTTTCGAAATGTCGCCATTAGGGTGGGCCAGGGGTGACTCTAGAATGTGTTTGTACGATATGGGTATCAAACGAAAGGTGTTACTGAGCATTTTAAGAGGGAGTGGGCATTAGGTCCATGGGTGGACGCCTTTTCAAGATATCGCCATTAGGGTGGGCCAGGGGTGACTCTGGAATGTGTTTGTACGATATGGGTATCAAATGAAAGGTGGTAATGAGTATTTTAAAAGGGAGTAATCCTTAGTTCTATAGGTGGACGCCTTTTCGAGATATCGCCATAAAGGTGGACCAAGGGTGACTCTAGAATGTTTGTACGATATGGGTATCAAACGAAAGGTGTTACTGAGCATTTTAAGAGGGAGTGGGCATTAGGTCTATAGGTGGACGCCTTTTCGAGATATCGCCATTAGGGTTTGCCAGGGGTGACTCTAGAATGTTTGTACGATATGGGTATCAAACGAAAGGTGTTACTGAGCATTTTAAGAGGGAGTGGGCATTAGGTTCATAGGTGGACGCCTTTTCAAGATATCGCCATTAGGGTGGGCCAGGGGTGACTCTGGAATGTGTTTGTACGATATGGGTATCAAATGAAAGGTGGTAATGAGTATTTTAAAAGGGAGTAATCCTTAGTTCTATAGGTGGACGCCTTTTCGAGATATCGCCATAAAGGTGGACCAAGGGTGACTCTAGAATGTTTGTACGATATGGGTATCAAACGAAAGGTGTTACTGAGCATTTTAAGAGGGAGTGGGCACTAGGTCTATGGGTGGCCATTAGGGTGGGCCAGGGGTGACTCTAGAATGTTTGTACGATATGGGTATCAAACGAAAGGTGTTACTGAGCATTTTAAGAGGGAGTGGGCATTAGGTCTATAGGTGGGCGCCTTTTCGAGATATCGCCATTAGGGTGGGCCAGGGTGACTCTAGAATGTGTTTGTACGATATGGGTATCAAATGAAAGGTGGTAATGAGTATTTTAAAAGGGAGTAATCCTCAGTTCTATAGGTGGACGCCTTTTCGAGATATCGCCATAAAGGTTGACCAAGGGTGACTCTAGAATGTTTGTACGATATGGGTATCAAACGAAAGGTGTTACTGAGCATTTTAAGAGGGAGTGGGCATTAGGTCTATAGGTGGACGCCTTTTCGAGATATCGCCATTAGGGTGGGCCAGGGGTGACTCTAGAATGTTTGTACGATATGGGTATCAAACGAAAGGTGTTACTGAGCATTTTAAGAGGGAGTGGGCATTAGGTCTATAGGTGGACGCCTTTTCGAGATAACGCCATTAGGGTTTGCCAGGGGTGACTCTAGAATGTTTGTACGATATGGGTATCAAAGGAAAGGTGTTACTGAGCATTTTAAGAGGGAGTGGACATTAGGTCTATAGGTGGACGCCTTTTCGAGATATCGCCATTAGGGTGGGCCAGGGGTGACTCTATAATGTGTTTGTACGATATGGATATCAAATTAAAGGTATTAATGAGGGTTTTAAAAGCGAGTGGCCCTTAGATGTATATGTGAAGGCGTTCTCGCGATATCGACCAAATGTGGATCAGATGATTCAGAAAATCATCTGTCGGGTACTGCTAATTTATTTATATATTCAATAACACTAACAGTATTCCTGCCAAGATTCCAAGGGCTGTTGATTTCGCCTTGTAGAACTTTTTCATTTTCTTCTACTTAATATGGTAGGTGTCACACCCATTTTACAAGGTTTTTTCCAAAGTTATATTTTGCGTCAATAAACCAATCCAGTTACCATGTTTCATCCCTTTTTTCGTATTTGGTATAGAATTATGGCATTTTTTTAATTTTTCGTAATTTTCGATATCGATAAAGTGGGCGTGGTTATGGTCGGATTTCGGCCATTTTTTACACCAAGATAAAGTGAGTTCAGATAAGTACGTGGGCTAAGTTTAGTAAAGATATATCGGTTTTTGCTCAAGTTATTGTGTTAACGGCCGAGCGGAAGGACAGACGGTGGACTGTGTATAAAAACTGGGCGTGGCTTCCACCGATTTCGCCCATTTTCACAGAGAACAGTTAACGTCATAGAATCTATGCTCCTACCAAATTTCAAAAGGATTGGTAAATTTTTGTTCGACTTATGGCATTAAAAGTATTCTAGACACACTAAATGAAAATGGGCGGAGCCACGCCCATTTTGAAATTTTCTTTTATTTTTGTATTTTGTTGCATCATATCATTACTGGAGTTGAATTTTGACTTAATTTACTTATATACAGTAAAGATATTAAATTTTTTGTTAAAATTTGAATTTAAAAAAATTTTTTTTAAAAAAGTGGGCGTATTCTTCATCCAATTTAGCTAATTTTTATTTAGCACATATATAGTAATAGTAGTAACGTTCCTGCCAAATTTCATCATGATATCTTCAACGACTGCCAAATTACAGCTTGCAAAACTTTTAAATTACCTTCTTGTAAAAGTGGGCGGTGCCACGCCCATTGTCCAAAATCTTACTAATTTTCTATTCTGCCTCATAACGTCAACCCATCTACCAAGTTTCATCGCTTTAACCGCCTTTGGCAATGAATTATCCCATTTTTTCGGTTTTTCGAAATTTTCGATATCGAAAAAGTGGGCGTGGTTATAGTCCGATATCGTTCATTTTAAATAGCGATCTGAGATGAGTGCTCAGGAACCTACATACCAAATTTCATCAAGATACCTCAAAATTTACTCAAGTTATCGTGTTAACGGACGGACGGACGGACGGACGGACATGGCTCAATCAAATTTTTTTTGGATCCTGATTATTTTGATATATGGAAGTCTATATCTATCTCGATTCCTTTATATATGTACAACCAACCGTTATCCAATCAAACTTAATATACTCTGTGAGCTCTGATCAACTGAGTATAAAAATAAAGTTAAAGTTAAAGTGAAAGTTAAAGTTAAAGTTAAGGTTAAAGTTAAAGTTAAAGTCAAAGTTAAAGTTAAGGTTAAAGTTAAAGTTAAGGTTAAAGTTAAAGTGAAAGTTAAAGTTAAAAATAAAGTTAAAGTTAAAGTGAAAGTTAAAATTAAGGTTAAAGTCAAAGTTAAAGTTAAAGTCAAAGTTAAAGTTAAGGTTAAAGTTAAAGGTAAGTTGAAGTTAAAGTTAAAGTTAAAGTGAATGTTAAAGTTAAAGCGAAAGTTGAAGTTAAAGTAAAAAATAAAGTTAAAGTTAAAGTTGAAGTTAAAGTTAAAGTTGAAATTAAAGTTAAAGTTAAAGTGAATGTTGAAGTTAAAGCGAGAGTTAAAGTTAAAGTTAAAAATAAAGTTAAAGTTAAAATGAAAGTTAAAGTTAAAGTCAAAGTTAAAGTTAAAGTTAAGGTTAAATTTAAAGTTAAAGTTAAAGTTAAAGTCAAAGTTAAAGTTAAGGTTAAAGTTAAAGTTAAAGTTAAATTTAAAGTTAAAGTTACAGTTAAAGTTAAAATTTAAGGTAAAGTGAATGTTAAAGTTAAAGTTAAAGTTAAAAATAATGTTAAAGTTAAATTTAAAGTTAAAGTTAAAGTTAAAATGAATGTTAAAGTTAAAGTTAAAGTTAAGGTTAAAGTTAAAGTTAAAGTTGAAATTAAAGTTAAAGTTAAAGTGAATGTTAAAGTTAAAGCGAAAGTTAAAGTTAAAAATAAAGTTAAATTTAAAGTTAAAATGAAAGTTAAAGTTAAAGTCAAAGTTAAAGTTAAAGTTAAGGTTAAAGTTAAAGTTAAAGTCAAAGTTAAAGTTAAAGTTAAGGTTAAAGTTAAAGTTAAATTTAAAGTTAAAGTTAAATTTAAAGTTAAAATGAAAGTTAAAATTAAATTTAAAGTTAAAGTTACAGTTAAAGTTAAAGTTAAATTTAAAGTGAATGTTAAAGTTAAAGTTAAAGTTAAAAATAAAGTTAAAGTTAAAGTGAAAGTTAAATATTAACTTCTCATTTATTCAATAAAAGTAAAAAATTTGGTTTCTTATCGGACACCACGCTTAAAAAGGTTAACTTGAATTAATATCAAAGACAAAACTTGAATTAATTACAAAGAAAATAAAATGTTGCATAAATATTATAATTGCATAAGTTGATAATATGCAATAGCATTACCGCGGCAGTCCCCGAGTGCCACATGTCCTTTTTTTAATTTCGCTTGAAAAATAACCGTTAGTTTTCGAGCGAAATTAAATGGGAAAATAATTGATATTTATTGAGCGAAAGATTAAAATAACCTTTATTAGCAGTCCCTGCTTTATAACTTTAATTTTGTTTGAGAATTCGGCGAGAAGTATGGTTCAGCCCTTATATTGCTTCATTTACTTACCTTTTCGAATTTCTAAATTGCAGAGCTGAGTCGAGTTGTTCGGTCCAAAATTGTACCCAAATAAGGTTTTTTGTTTTTTATTTTCTTCTTCTATCTTCATGCGCTCAGCAC
Organism: Eurosta solidaginis; assembly: GCF_040869045.1. Classification (NCBI taxonomy): domain Eukaryota; kingdom Metazoa; phylum Arthropoda; class Insecta; order Diptera; family Tephritidae; genus Eurosta; species Eurosta solidaginis. The sequence goes on from NC_090321.1 coordinate 138,535,862, forward strand.
GTTCTTTACGCTTTTTATTTCCAGGTTTGTTGTGGTACATGGCGTAGCAGGTCTAAAAAGTATATTGCTTATTACTGGTGGCTGAACTCAGTTATTTATTTATTCGTATTGTAGAGTAAAATATATATTTGAATTGTCGTTGATTAGTGTGAATGGTATGAATGAATATGATTGATTTCTTCATAATTAGTTATTATAGTCTATCAAATACACTTACATAAAGATCCTTTTTTCTACGATATTTAATTTACCAGAGCTGTAACGCTTCAAATCCACGGTACAATAATATAAAACATAGTTCTGGTCAACATATATTTCTATTTAAAAATAAAAAATGTTTCAACTTCAAATGTTTTAATGGAAAAGATACAGTTTTTACGCTACAAATATTTTTTGAGACACATTTGGCAAGAAAGTAGGTAATACCAATTATATTCTCTTTCGCCGATAACACTGTGTAACATCCCATAATACCTGGGGAACGATGGTATTTTTCCAGTAGATCTTGAAGAGCTAAGCAAGACTGTATACAAGAAATTTTGCCGAACACCCCCAAAATTTCGAGTTACGCGTAAGAAACGGTTTTTTTTTTGTACCTTTGGACACTTATAACCCTATAATTTAGTTGCTTATAAACTGATTTTAATTTTCTTTCTGGATCTTATAACAACAGATTTCGACCTTTTTAACGATGTGTAAATCAATTAAGAAAACATAATAAAACTGTGCCACCGTGGTATGATGGTAGCGTGCTCCGCCTACCACACCGTATGCCCTGGGTTCATACCCCAGGCAAAGCAACATCAAAATTTTAGAAATAAGGTTTTTCAATTAGAAGAAAATTTTTCTAAGCGGGGTCGCCCCTCGGCAGTGTTTGGCAAGCGCTCCGGTTGTATATCTGCCATGAAAAGCTCTCAGTGAAAACTCATCTGCCTTGCAGATCCCGTTCGGAGTCGTCATAAAACATGTAGGTCCCGATAGGCCGATTGTAGGGAAAATCAATAGGAGCACGACGCAAATTGGAAGAGAAGCTCGGCCTTAGATCTCTTCGGAGGTTATCGCGCCTTACATTTATTTTTTTTTTTTACTAAAACTGTGAGAACTTGGTTACTAAGTTATTCAACTTTTAATGCAAAGGGCCAATTTCGTACCAATTTTGCGGATTCGTCAATTGCTATAAAACTTGAATAACTCTGTCAATTTCAAACCAAATTTTGAAAATGAACAATGGTTGGAATTGCTAATAAACATTACCTTTATGCTCATTCAAGATAGGTATGGGCTCTATATAAAGTAGCGCATACAGATATCGCCAAAGTTGACAAAGCCCGAAAAAAGTTGAAAAAAATGTGTTTGTTGGAAAAACTCTCACAGTTTTATTGTGTTATCATAATTGACTTATCCATTGATAGAAAGGTCTTGCTTAGCTCTTCAAGATCTACCAGAAAAATGATCATTTCCCAGGTATTTTCCCTTTGGCTTTTTTGTAAACATTGTGTAATATTTTCTATTCACAACTTACAACTTTTCAAATATCACTCTGGAGGTACGAACAGTACAAAAAATATATATGGCTATACTTACGTGTAATACTCTTTTATGTAGTGTTACTTCGATATTTTTTTTATTTATTTACTTGCAGTTATATTTTGCGTACTTAAACTCATTCACTGTTACTTGAAAACATAGCCTTCACTTCGATATACCATTTTAATAGAACGATGACATACACACATCCGAATAACGGGATATTGAACGCTCGCGATTTGATTTAACGAATTTTGCAGCTGAAACGGGATAATCAGTGCACAGTTGTTGTTTTGTTGTTGTAGCAGTGCTTCGCCCCACCTAACAGCTGCGACCGATCACAAATTGTCATCAATATCCTCTAACGGGAGTCCAAGTAAACTTGCTGTTTCAACAGGGGTGGACCATAATGGAAGGGGTGTTAGAGGTTCCACATTACAATTAAAGAGATGGTTGGTGTCATGTGGGGACATATTTCAAGCGGGACATACATTTTGTATGTCGGGGTTGATTCTGGATAGGTAAGAGTTTAACCTGTTACAGTATCCAGAACGAAGTTGAGCCAGAGGGACACGCGTTTCCCTGGGGAGTATGCTTTCCTCCTCCACAAGTTTTGGGTACTTTTCTTTGAGTACTGGATTCACCGGGCAATTCCTGACACAAAGGTCCGACGCCTGTTTGTGGAGTTCGCCACGGACCTGCTTGTGTTTTTTTTCTTCATACGGCTGGATTCTCAGGTGCCGTAGTTCCTCAAAATGCTTACGGAGATGACTTTTTAAGCCCCTAGGCGGTGTTGGCTCATCAATCAGATGTCTGTTGGGATGCCCAGTTTTCTGGGTATTCAACAGGAACTGTTTGGTTAGCATCTCATTTCTCTCCCTGATGGGGAGTATTCTTGCCTCATTATGTAGATGCTGTTCTGGAGACATAAGGAGACAGCTCGTGGCGATTCTGAGAGCAGTATTTTGGCAGGCCTGTAGCTTCTTCCAGTGGGTAATTTTTAGGCTTGGCGACCATATAGGGGACGCGTAGCACGCAATCGGCTGGCCAAGTGCTTTGTATGTGGTAATGAGCGTTTCTTTGTCTTTTCCCCAAGTACTGCCAGCAAGGGATTTGAGGATTTTACTACGGCTATGGATTTTCGGAAAAATTGCGGCTGCGTGCTCACCGAAATGTAGATCCTGATCAAACGTCAAACCCAAGATTTTGGGGTGTAGGACAGTCGGTAGCGTAGTGCCATCGACGTGGATGTTCAAAATGGTCGACATTTGGGACGTCCATGTTGTAAATAAGGTCGCGGAGGATTTAGTCGGTGATAATACCAGGTTTCGCGAGGCCAAAAAACCGGAGAGATCAGGGATGTAACCGTTTATTCTGTTGCAAAGCTCATCGATCTGTGCGCCTGGGCCTGTTGCCATTATTGTGCAGTAATCGGCGTAGGAAACGATAGTAACTCCTTCTGGTGGCGAAGGTAGCTTAGATATGTAGAAATTAAACAAAAGCGGGGATAGGACACCACCCTGTGGCACCCCTTGTTTAATTCTTCTTGGTTTTGATGTTTCATTTCTAAATTGCACCGATGCCTGCCGACCACCCAAATAAATTTCTGTCCACCTTTTAAGACATGGTACATCAGTGCACAGTCGTTAGGTATCATTGGGCGCTTTCAGCAAACTCAACTGATTTTTTTTATTTGCTTCGTTTGTATTCACTCATCTGAACTTGTCATATGACATTGATGATTTTCGTTATATTCTCCGTTTAGGCTTCCTGCGATTAACAACGGGATTGACTGAATTTCTATATGTGTGCGTGTCGGGTATTTGACGCTTGCCCCGCGACTATCAAATAAAAAGCCACCAATCAACATTTGCATTGAGAAACCGTAGCTTTCGGACGTGAATATGTCGTCATTGGATGATGATTTTTTTACTTGCAACTACAGCAGTTTTATTAAATAATAAACAAGTAAGGAAGGTTAAGTTCGGGTGTAACCGAACATTACATACTCAGTTGAGAGCTATGGTGACAGCATAAGGGAAAATAACCATGTAGGAAAATGAACCGAGGGAAACCCTGGAATGTATTTGTATAACATGCGTATCAAATGAAAGGCATTAAAGAGTATTTTATGAGGGAGTGGGCCATAGTTCTATAGGTGGACGCCATTTAGGGATATAGCCATAAACGTGGATCAGGGTTGACTCTAGAATGCGTTTGTACGATATGGGTATCAAATTAAAGGTATTAATGAGGGTTTTAAAAGGGAGTGGTGGTTGTTGTATAGGTGGTCGCCTTTTCGAGATATCGCCATAAAGGTGGACCAGGGGTGACTCTAGAATGCGTTTGTACGATATGGGTATCAAATGAAAGGTCTTAATGAGTATTTTAAAAGGGAGTAATCCTTAGTTCCATAGGTGGACGCCGTTTCGAGATATCGCCAATATGGGCATCAAACGAATGGTGTTAATGAGTATTTTAAAAGGGAGTGGGCCTTAGTTCTATAAGTGGACGCCGTTTCGAAATATCGCCATAAAGGTGGACCAGGGGTGACTCTAGAATGTGTTTTTGCGATATGGGTATCAAATTAAAGGTTTTAATGAGGGTTTTAAAAGGGAGTGGTGGTTGTTGTATAGGTGGTCGCCTTTTCGAGATATCGCCATAAAGGTGGACCAGGGGTGACTCTAGAATGCGTTTGTACGATATGGGTATCAAATGAAAGATGTTAATGAGTATTTTAAAAGGGATTAATCCTTAGTTCCATAGGTGGATGCCGTTTCGAGATATCGCCATAAAGGTGGACCAGGGGTGACCCTAGAATTTATTTGTACAATATGGGTATCAAAAGAAAGGTGTTAATGAGCATTTTAAAAGGGAGTAATCCTTAGTTCCATAGGTGGACGCCGTTTCGAGATATCGCCATAAAGGTGGACCAGGGGTGACCCTAGAATTTGTTTGCACAATATGGGCATCAAACGAAAGGTGTTAATGAGTATTTTAAAAGGGAGTGGGCCTTAGTTCTATAAGTGGACGCCGTTTCGAAATATCGCCATAAAGGTGGACCAGGGGTGACTCTAGAATGTGTTTGTACGATATGGGTATCAAATGAAAGGTGTTAATGAGTATTTTAAAAGGCAGTAATCCTTAGTTCCATAGGTGGACGCCGTTTCGAGATATCGCCATAAAGGTGGGCCAGGCGTAACTCTAGAATTCGTTTGTGCAATATTGGTAACAAACGAAAGGAGTTAATGAGTATTTTAAAAGGGAGTGGGCCTTAGTTCTATAGGTGGACCAGGGGTGACTCTAGACTTTGTTTGCACGATATGGGTATCAAATGAAAGGTGTTAATGCGTATTTTTAAAAGGGAGTGGGTCTTATTTCTATAGGTGGACGCCTTTTCGAGATATCGCCATAAAGGTGGACCAGGGGTGACTCTAGAATGAGTTTGTACGATATGGGTATCAAATTAAAGGTATTAATGAGAGTTTTAAAAGGGAGTGGTGGTAGTTGTATATGTGAAGGCGTTTTTCCAGATATCGACCAAAATGGGGACCAGGGTGACCCAGAACATCATCTGCTGGATACCGCTAATTTATTTATATATGTAATACCTGCCAAGATATTAAGTGTTTTTTATTTCGCCCTGCAGAACTTTTTCATTTTCTTCTACTTAATATGGTAGGTGTCACAACCATTTTATAAAGTTTTTTCTAAAGTTATATTTCGAGTCAATAAAACAATCCAATTGCCTTACCATGTTTCATCCCTTTTTTCGTATTTGGTATAGAATTATGGCATTTTTTTCATTTTTCGTAATTTTCGATATCGAAAAAGTGGGCATGGTCATAGTCGGATTTCGTTCATTTTTCATACCAAGATAAAGTGAGTTCAAGTAAGCACGTGAACTAAGTTCATTAAAGATATGTCGATTTTTGCTCAAGTTATCGTGTTAACGGCCATGCGGAAGGACAGACGGACAACTGTGTATAAAAACTGGGCGTGGCATCAAACCGATTTCGCCCATTTTCGCAGAAAACAGTTAACGTCATAAAATCTATGCCCCTACCAAATTTCAAAAGGATTGGTTAATTTTTGTTCGACTTATGGCGTTAAAAGTATCCTAGACAAATTAAATGAAAAAGGGCGGAGCCACGCCCATTTTGAAATTTTCTTTTATTTTTGTATTTTGTTGCACCATATCATTACTGGAGTTGAATGTTGACATAATTTACTTATATACTGTAAAGATATTAAATTTTTTGTTAAAATTTTACTTTAAAATTTTTTTTTTTTAAGTGGGCGGGGTCCTTCTCCGATTTTGCTAATTTTTATTAAGCGTACATATAGTAATAGGAGTAACGTTCCTGCCAAATTTCATAATGATATCTTCAACGACTGCCAAATTACAGCTTGCAAAATTTTAAATTACCTTCTTTTAAAAGTGGGCGGTGCCACGCCCATTGTCCAAAATTTTACTAATTTTCTATTCTGCGTTATAAGTTCAACTCATCTACCAAGTTTCGTCGCTGTATCGGTCTTTTGTAATGAATTATCGCACTTTTTCGGTTTGTCGAAATTTTCGATATCGAAAAAGTGGGCGTGGTTATAGTCCGATATCGTTCATTTTAAATAGCGATCTGAGATGAGTGCTCAGGAACCTACATACCAAATTTCATCAAGATGCCTCAAAATTTACTCAAGTTATCGTGTTAACGGGCGGACGGACGGACGGAAACGTTTTTCTTTTTGTGGCAATTTGAAGACATGGAAACTATGGGTCGGACGAGCGCAGCAAAATTTGTCGAAAAATACAATTCGGATGTTTCTCAAAGCTTTGAAGGCGAAATAATTCACTTGAAACATATTTACGAAGCAAATTTTGATAAAGGTCTGTCACTATTAGAATTGCTAAATGCCATCTACATATGTTCAAAATCCGTATACGATTTTACCCAACATTTGTGTTGCTTTACGTATCTTTTGCACTACACCTGTCACTGTAGCAAGTGCAGAACGTTCCTTCAGCGTCCTTTCAAGAATCAAAAACTTTCATAGATCATGTTCATCTCAAGAGCTAGTTTCAGGACTTGCCACGCCTTGTGTTGAATCGGTTTTGGTAAGACAGTTAAATTTTGATATTATTCTAAATAATTTTGCAGCGAAAAAAGTAAGAAAAGCCACTCTTTGATATCCGAACTTTCTATATTGAATAATTAAAATTTATAATCATCATTAAATTTATCAGAAATGTATTAAAATGTTTCATTTAGTTGATGTGGCAAACATTTTTTTTATGTAATCCATTAATAATGATTCATGAATGAGACGTCATTAATTCAAGTTAATCAAATGTATTAGTGGATTTTTGTATAGGGGGTCCGTAAATTTGTAGTCCCGGGCCCGGATTTTCTCTCTACGGCCCTGATTGTTTCATATTACTTCTCTTCTTCGCTGCAATAATTTTCACTGTCATGGTGCCCATATGTATTTCGCTAATGATATTGCTTCTGCGTTTTAACTCAGACTTAAGAAAATCATCCCCAATGTTGCATATACATAAGTATGTATGTCGTGTGGCTTTGTAGCTACAAAAACGTTGCTTCGCAAACGGTTGACTCTCTTTCGCTTATTGATTGAAATCATATATGTAATACAGAGCCGGCCACACAAACACTAAAACAATTGCAGAAGTTTGTGTAAAAATTGAGTGACACCTACTGTAACATGTCCATTGAAATGGACATGGATTTTCGCCGATGGACTTCTGTTGTAGCACTCGATGTTTTTTTCAGCGGCGTCGTTGAAACGCTGGTAAGCCACATCAGCCACTTTAATGCCGCTTGTTAGTAACAGGTTGTTACGAACCAAAATAATGTTTTTAGAAAACCCAAAGGGGTCGGTCACCAATTTCCAATAAAAAGTAAAACTTTACACTTGCACTTGATGAATATCTTTATTTAATTATGCAACTCGTTTATCAGCGACTTCCAAAAAATTGTCTGACTTGTCGGGTTGAATGCGCGAAATTAATTGGCGTCATTCAAAGTGACGCTTGTTAAGGTAACCCTCATTGTGAGTGATTGGTGTGGTCAAAAAAATTGACGTGGTTAATATTTAATGATTGATGTTATGGTCACTCAACACTTATCATAAGGGTTGCCTTACATCATCCCCCTTTGAAAAAGAAGAATTGGCCAAATTCTTCTGTCCCAAAAGCGATGTAAATAACTTAAAAAGTTTAAGACTGTTAAACTAAATTTAAATCTACATCTATGTTTAGATCTAATTTAAGAATTAAATTGTAAAGTCTAGTTCTAAAGTAGGACTTAAATTTAATTTTTATAATTAAAAAACAAATTTTTTTTGTGCTTTAATTCTACTGTATGAATTCAGTTCTTAATTTTTAATGATTGTTTAAATTTATTTGATTTCATTTTCTTTTTTCAAATTTGGAAGAAAAAACATTTTATTTCTAATTTAACAATACAGATTAACTTTAAATAATATTGAATTTAAAAATTTAATTAAATTAATTTTTCTTATTCTATTTTTATGTACTATTTTTTCCTTTTTCGTTCCGTCATCAATTAACTTGAGGTTTACACCGTCAATACCTATTACGGTATAAGGACCAATATAGATACTACTATGCTTGTCGCGGGGTTCTTTTTCAAGCAATACCTTGTCAAATACCTTGACAGATATTGGCTGTGAACTTTTGTTATATCCGGTTTGATTTTTTAATTTGTGTTCTGTAACGGCTTTTTTTTTGCTAATTCGTGAGTTTTTTGAAAACGAAATTTAACTTCTTTCGAATAGTTTTCTATGTTATAAATCGGGTCTATTTTATCGGTTTGCAGTTCCTTTGGTAAATTAGCTGCTTTGCCAAAGACTAATTCATATGGTGAGAATTTATTATCGAATACTGTTTGTTGTTGTGTTATGAAGAAAAGTGAAATATTTCAAGTAAACGTCCCAGTCGGAAAAATTGGGATTTAGAAAAGATCTTAAATATTTATTGAAAGCTCTGTGGTTTCGCTCTACTGTGCCAAGAGTTTCATGATGGTACGCTGTGGAAAATTTGTGTTCGATTTCTAATAGTTTTGTTAACTCTGAAAAAATTTCATTTTTGTATTCGGTACCTAAATCAGTTTTGATTGTTTTCATAATGCCATATATTAGTATGAAATTTTCAAAAATAGCTGATGCAACCGTTTTTGCACTTTTATCAGGTATCGCAATCGTTACTACGTATTTGCTGAGATCGCATATTATGGTTACAGCGAACTTGTTACCATTATCGGATTGAGGTAGAGGTCCTATAGTGTCAATTACAACAATGTCGAATGGCTTACAGGGTGTTTCGGTTAGGACTAAATTTTCTTTTGTTTTTGGCTTAACCTTATTCAAAAGACATTTTTCGCAGTTTTTAACAAATTTCGCTATATCGCGCGTCATGCTTTTCCAATAATATTTGGTTCTGAGTTTTGCATAAACTTTTTTGCTACCGAAATGTCCTCCTAAAATTGGGTCGGTATGGTAAATTGTTATTAATTGTTGTTTTTTGTCTTCGTCTGTCACAGTTTCTACGGGTTCGGTTAGGATGATTTCTAAATATTTTAAAATTTTATTCCCAGTGGTTTTCAGATCTGATATCGAAAAATATTTAAAATGATTATAATTTTTTTTCAATTCGATTATATTAATATTGCGCTTGCCAGCTTCTTTTTGTAGCTTCAAAAGTAATTCATCTAAATGTATTATTTTGTTAGCACACGTAACCTTAATTAACTCAATTTTTTTGTGTTTTTGATGCGCATTTATCTCAAAATTCGTAATTTTACCACTTTTATCATAATTTATTTGGGATTTTACTCTGGGTATTTTCTTTGAAAATTTGTTTGAAAAATTATCATAAACTTGTAATTTTATGTTTTCCTTTACTTTTTCTTTTTTGACTATTTGTTGTTGCGTTAATTGTTCTTGTTTTGTCTGTGATCTTGTCTGTATTGCTAAAATTGATTTGCCTGGATTTTTAATTTCTTCTATTGTGATGCGAGAGAGTGCATCTGCTCCTACGTTCGTTTTACCTTTTACGTATTCAATAGTGAAATTGTATTCTGCCAGTTCAAGTCTGATACGTGAAAGTTTTGAAGAGGGATCTTTCATATTAAACAAGTAAAATAATGGACGATGATCGGACTTGACGGTAAAGTGTGTGCCATATACGTATGGTCTGAACTGTTTTATTGCAAAAAATATAGCCAAAATCTCTAACTCAATTATTGATTTCTTTTGTTCTGAATTATTAAATTAATATTTTGACTTAAAATGTCACCACAAACAATTTTTCAAGCGTCGACGGTAATTATAAATTCCTTTTTGAAGTGTGGGTATTGGAGAATTTGAGGAGAAATTAAAGATTTTCGAAGTTTTTCAAATGCTATATCACATGACTCATCCCATTTAAATTCTACTCTTTTCCTGCTAAGTTTATTTAAAGGTGCTGCTATTGAAGCAAAATTTGGTATAAACCTTCGGTAGTAATTGGCGAATGCCACGAATCGTCTTACTGCATCTTTATCACAAGGTTTCGGATATTTCTTTATTGCAATTATTTTGGGATCGTCGGGAAGTAGACCTTTTGATGAGCATTTGTGTCCTAGGAAAGTGACTTCTGAACGCATGAATTTGCATTTTTCGGGATTTAGACGCAAATTAAATTTTTTGCATGTTTGAAAGACTTGTTCTAAATTTTTAAGATGGTGAGCTTCGCTACACCCAACGACTATAAGATCATTGCATATTCTCGCACGGTGCGTGGTAGCACGGAGAATATATATATATATATGTGGATATGGAAAAAGAAATAAAAGGCAAATAGTTATATTAGTAATGATGACAATAATTAATTTTATTTTGTGTTAAGTTGGTACAATATTTTACCTTTGGTATATGATGTGGCGTGACAGCAGCAGCGACTTTCTTCCTCCTTGGTTGAAATAGAACAGAAAATGGAAAGTGATCTCCGTGTTGTCGAACCGGAGATCGTGCGAGGGTTTTCCAATGGATATTTGTTATCCTATGGAAAACTCAGTTACCCGTGTTAACGTTGAATATATGTGATGAACATACATGAATGTGTATGCATGTGGGTGTGCAGTACATGAAAGGATGTAAGAATGTATTTGCACTAAATAAGTTATGTATTAGGGTGGCCGTGTTTGCAGTATAAAGATATTTAGGTCCTGACCTAAACATGCCGGCCCCCTTGCGGTAAGCAACATCTTAAAATGAAGGAAAGTCATGCTGAAGCGGTCACGGGCACGTATTACTTAAAACTAGATACAATATGTTTGTATTATTAAATGAAAATTTGTTGGCTGATCACGTCCGGACTTGTTTGCATATAGTACACGCAGAAAAATTTTCATGTTGAATCAACACTTTTTTAACACTTTTTCAGGTTATTATTTTTCAACACTATCGCTCAGGTTGTTTTAACATGAATCTACTTTTTCACTGTTCCTACATGTCTGATCAACATGAAGGAACAGTGTTAATTTAAAATGATTACAAACGTTTGAATCAACATGACTTCCTGTTAATACAACATTATAAGTCTCGTTAAATTAATACTATTTCATGTTACTCTAACACGATCTGACATGTTAAACTAACACTATACTAATAACACGATATGTCATGTTAAACTAACACGATCTATCATGTTAACTTAACGGGGTTTTATTGTTAAATTAATACGATCTATCATGTTAACTTAACGGGGTTTTATTGTTAAATTAACACGATCTATCATGTTATTTAAACAGTTTTTTATTGTTAAATTAACACGATCTATCATGTTATTTTAACATGGTTTTTATTGTTAGATTAACATTCTAAAAATAAAACACCTCGTTTTTGGTTTTTTAAATTAATTTAATTTATTTATGACATTTTTAATTAAGGATTGTTTTTTTATACAAATATGGACATTTTGAGTGGCACTCGGTGTACGCGCTCTCGCATAACAAAAAAAATAAGGCATATAAAAAACTTATGTATAAAAAAAAACCTTTATAATTCAATTACAAGTTTTTTTATAAAAATATGTATACTTATTTTAATAACAACTTTTTGAATACTAATTGCTTTTCAATCGTATAAATTTTCTGTTATTTCGAATAGTATGTGTATGCAAAGGAGGTGAAGATATTTTATCCGCATTTATGAAATTATAGCTGCATAACTTTTCTCCTACAATATATGACTGCGTATGTGAATCAAAGTTTATAATTTGATGCTGAGAACATATAAAAAATAGTTGTTTTAGTGAGCATACTGCAATATCTTCAACCTCAAACAAGTAAACAACAACATCTTTTATAATAAAAAAAGAACCTATTTTGAAAAGTAATCCTTTAAAAGTTACTTCTGAATAAAATTTGTATTTTGAAATATCATATTTAATTTCAAAATTGGATCCGTATTTTAATCCTGTACTGTCAGGCAACAGGAATTTCATATGAATGCTTAAATCAGGCTTAAAAAAAGTTTCGTTTGATATATTATACGAGAATTTTAGTGCAGCTTTTATTGAAAGACTCCATGGAATATTTACTCGAGATGTAATTGAATTTGAGTATGTTTTGAAAATTTTGTGAACAGCTTCAAATCTCATGCACCATATTTTTTTTAATGGTCCACATTTTTTTATTGAAGAAACATAGTGTAATAGGAAATGGAACTTTGGTTTTAATGGTTTTTTGAACAGTGACTTATATAAATAATGGTGCTTTTCAATAAGTGACTTTAATGTGTTTAAGCTGCATTCGCCTATCTCCAACAGCAGCAAAATATCAATAATTTGCAAAAATACTAAAAAAAAATTCCATACTTCATCTCCTTCCGGTACTAGGTCACTTATTATAAATGGCAAATGATGGACAAAGCACATCATTTCCCTTGCTGACATTTTAAATTTCGAATTTCTTAAGTTATTCAAACTTATAGGCGGAGAGCTATTGCCGATTTCAGTTGGTCCATAGGAAAACATTTGCTTTCTATAGTTGAACGTTTCGAGACTAAAATATTTTTTTGTTTCTATGAAATTCAAAAGAACTTCTGAAATGTCGTAATGGCAAACACCTTCAAATAAATCGTGCATCAAATCGAAATAAAAGTTATCTACAATATGAAAACTAGTTATGTCGTTAAAAATACAAGTTTCTGTTATGCCAGTCAACTTGAAATCCTGAATACCACAGTCGGAAATATACGACTGTCTATTTCGTAAAAATTCGGTGTGTTCTGATATATCCGATTGCATATTAGATTTATGTCTTTTACAGTTACGACAATAGAAGTTTGAATTAAAACTACTAGTAAACCCCAATATAGAGTTTAATCCCAAGTTATCGCCAGTTATAAGAGCAAGGACAAAGAAAACATGAAATTCACCCTCAGCAGTAGTTAAAACTATGCCTTCCGCTTCTAAATGTTGAATAACTTTTATTAGTGGTTTAAATGAATAAATATTGCCGCATTCTTTTCGATCATGTGATTTAAAAAAACCTGCTACAAATATGTTTTCTAACGTTGATAAGTGATGGTTAGGAATTGTTGGAAAGTTATAATAAATACCACATACTGATTGATTACAAGCATGGGAGCCCAATGGATTACCAATTCCAAACTCATCGAAATATAACACGTATGGAATAACCAATTTATTTTTAAAGCTTAACATTTTTTGTTTCCAGGTCTCACCATTAATAACATTTGCATACACATCCTGCTTTGACTGTATAATTTTTATATTTTCTAATGTTAAGTATAAGTTATTTTTAGTTTCGAAATATTTTTTGATTTGAAATTCGATTGGCATTAAAACGCCTGTAACCTTATTTGAATGTAGTCCGGGATTGTTATTTACTATTATTTCAGAAATTTCTTCATTTATTATATATGCAGTGGGAGGAGCAAAAATCTTTTCACGTTCAAGTAATTTGAAAAAACGGTATTCTTTAGTTATATTTTGAAAATTAGAGAAAATGTTTTGGAAATTATGTTCTGCATTTATTCTATTGTTATGATCTTCAATATAGGGCGCCATAAATTTCAAAACATGTTCTTGGATTGGCTTTAAAATGATCTCATGCATATCCTGTACAATAGAAAAAACATATTTTCTTGTAAAATTGTTTTTGTTATGCAAAGATAATACAAACTGATTGAAATTCATATTTGGCACTCTATTGCTTTGCAAAGAATTTAATTTATTAATTTGATCATTTACTATAACTGAACTTACTATATGCTGTAGTGTATTGTTTTGTAAACTTGAAATGATGTGGTTATTTTGATAAATTTTGCAGCTACTGTTATTAGTAATACAGTCTTGAGCTGATTTGGTATATACAGTTAGGTGAACTCTGTTTAAATGATTTTGAAATGAATACATGTTTGAAAAATATTGACCACATTCAGGTATAGTACAAATAAAATTTTTTATCTTACTACACACATGGAATGATTTTAAGTGGTGGACTAATAATTTTGGATTATGTCCACTAAAATTACAAGCAAAGCACTTAAACATTTTGCGGATTTAGTTAGACATTTTTTTTGCATTTTCCAAATAATTAATTAACAACAGTAAATTAGAGTTAACTGAGCAGTCGAATTTAAAAAAGTATTTTTCCATGAAGTCGTACAAAAATTTAGCTTCTATTGGGTATTTAAGGTTGAATACATGAAATAATTTAAATAAAATATCAAGCGCTCTAACAAATGTTGGTACTTTATACAGTACACCATCAAAAACAATATAATAACTTTCTAAGCTTTTCAATTCTTCGCCTATAACCAATATAAGTGGTTGCAGTGTAGTACATTTTTCCATAGCTTTGCTTTTTAATTCGTCATACCGTCTTTGGTAGTCATTTATATATTCACAGTGCAGCACTGTGACGTTTTGGGCGTCACATATAGATGGTTTCCATTTAAATCTCTTACTATTGGGAGTATTACCAGTTGAAATTAGTGGTGGTTTTAGTATAGAATGCATAAGTAAAGTTATTATACAGTCGGTTGAATCTAAAAGAAAAATAAATTTAAAATTACGTCAACATTAGCCTAGTATACAATTTACCCGAATCAACATTTTCATCAATCATGAGTAGCATGTTGTTTGATGCATTATCCTTAATTTTGTCTCTCATATAGGGAATAATAAGTCGTCTAAAATCCGGCCATTCATTGATCAAATTATTTGCACTGTCTTTGTACTTTGCTATAAAATCTATTTCAATCTAAAATTTGAAATAATAATAAAACTATAAAAATTAAATAAATTTGTGTAGAAGTGTATGTAGTTTAACTAACCAATGTATATCCAAGTGAGTTTTTAAGCAGCGGCCAATCAGTAAAAATATTTACTTTTCTATTGAAAATATCCTGTTGCCTTATTTCGATCGTTGCATTCCACTTCTTAACAACTTCACTCCAGGGCTCCATATTGTGTGCAAGCCACAATTTGTCCGCAACTGCATTCTGATCTATAAAGTAAAATGGTGAGTTAAAGATATATTCAAAGGAATTGTGTTAGTGAAATCAAAAATATTACCACTGGTAAAGGGGGCCGAATCCTTTCTTGATGAAAGATCTGTATCATCCAATAATATATGTTCTCGTTTCTTGTTAAGTTTTCTACGAACGTTTGTTGCCTTATCGTACAACTTTCCTGTAGGATTTTTGTCCTCCCGGCGGTTGCAATAATAGCGCTATATAAAATAAAAATTTATATTTGATTGAGTGTAGGTCCACAACATACGAATTAAATAAAATTGGTAATTGTGTAGATTGCACGTCAACCCGAAAAATGTCGGGAAAGGTACCAAAAGACGCGTTTCGCAAACCTCTGAATATATTAGTTTTCCGCTCGTGGATTCACATTCCGCGTCCTTTGGCGCATTTTCCGACGTGTTTTTCGAGTTGACATCTAATCTACACAATTTCCATAAAATTATAAGATGCGCCATTTAAAATAGAAATTTCTATTTGATTGAGTGTAGGTCCACAACATACCAAATTATAAAACGCACCACATAAAATAAAAAATTATATTTGAATTAATGTATGTAGGTCCACAATATACGAATTAAATAAATTTATAAGACGCACTGAAATTTATATTTCATTGAATGTAGGTCCACTGTATAATGCTGCGCTGCATTGCATTATAGCGCCGCATTGCATTATGACTGTGTAACGCTGCGCGGCATTGCATTATGTCGCCAGTAATACTAATCGGTACTTTGGATATGCTCGAGCAAATGGTAATTCCTGCTATGACCTACAACTTTATAATGAACTTACCGTATTTTCAGAGGGAAACAAAGTTATTATTTGCTCTGAAAAGTTTGCAATATCTTTCACTGCCATGCATTCGTTTTTTTCGGTGAAATAGTTCACAATAATCCCAATCAAAGCTTCGCGATGACTGTCCAGCAGAAACAAGTTTTCTTTGTGGTAATTAATTATGTTTTTGCCTTTAGGCGAGGCATTCAGAATCTCCTCTAAGTTGTTTTGTGCTATTTCGGAATTTTTGAAGTCTTCAAAGGAAGTCATCTCGCTCCTATTCGAGCTGAGAGGCGAAAGAGTGGGCGCCTAAAAAGATAACAATGGTATTCACGATCACGACGCAATGGTATTGCATCGTTGCATAGCAAAACAATGTCAAGGCATTTGCAGAATGCGATACAAAAAATCTATTGCATAGCTATTTGTCGCATTGGAATGCAATGTTTGACATGAGTGCTGTCAGACGGTCAATATGGATCGTGAGTATCGTTAAGTATGTCTATTTTACCATCTCATGGTCAAATATGTGCGAACGCAAAGTGTGGATCACAAAAGCACGCAACACAGTCAATACTCATTGAAAGTATTGTGATCCGTGATCCAGATTTCACAATTTCTAAATATTTTTCAGTGAAAAGTTATTGGCAGAGAACTAATAATTTTACCGGGTCCCAAATATCTTTTGACAGAAATAAAATATCGGGTCTTCGCTTTAGCATTATGCATACCGAAGTCAAAACGCATTTTTCAATACCCCTCCCGACATTTTTTGACGATATCTGAAACAACCCCGAAAAATTGTTATTTTAAAATACCGAAATCCCGGGATTGCCAAAAATCTTCGGCGTTCGATGCCGTACTACACAGTCAATATGGATCGCAATCAGTGGATCACGTCATTAAATATTGAACGTCTGACAGCACGCTATCGAACAGCTGATTTGCTCATTGAATAGAAAGGGCGCTCACGATTCGGAAATTTACAACCCATATGCAATTAAACATGAATACCCCTTATTACAATCAGGCAAATACATAAAAATTAAAACTTACTTCGTTTTGGCGCCAGTGTGAAAGCCGCTCCCTGAATTTTATTCTTAGCCCAATCTCTGTCTTTGGGAAAATGTCTGCCAAGTCAGCATCGTTTAGAAGACACATGTTTTCAGCATTTAAGCCACAATCTAAAAATTAAAGAAAAATCGTTTCATTAAAAACTTTCTAAATTGCCAAAGCAATTGTAAAACTGCTAAAATACGTCCAAAAATGTCGGAATAGGTATCAAACGACGCCATGCCCAGTATTTCTGCGCAGAACACTTTTTGCCTAATGTTATTACAACAACCACATGAAAACTTGCAACTTTGATTGCAAATATCTTTTCACAGAAGGAAACAAATACCAAACGCCTTCGGATTATTGATACCGAGGTAACACGAAAAATTACACAAATTACTTACCCAAAACTCTTTGTAAAACTCGTTCATCAAATTGCATCCTACCGCAAATAATTTCGCGTAAAGCTTCCACTTCTTTATTCGGAGAATAAACTAATATTTCTTCTGGGGTCTCAACAAATAAGACATCCGACTCTTGGTCGAAATGGGGCATAAGGAAATCTATTTGTTCGCCCATTTGGTTGGCACAATTTCGGAAAATAAAGTTTTGGATAATTAAAAATTCACACAGTTTTCGCCACGTACATATGCGCTTGTACATTAAAATCGGAATAATGTAAGAGGCAGCGCAGCCATGGCGGAACAATACAAGGTGGCCGCGGCTCGACATACATACACACGTTCCATGTGTTTTGTTTTTGTAATTCTTTGGTGTAATGTCAAAATCGTACTACGCTAGAGAATGTTGTGTCAAATGTTATGAAAAAAACTAGCAATCAGATACTTACCGATGCAACCTAGTGTTTTTCCGCCATGCAGCGCAGCATAGAAAAACGAACGAACACTATTACCACATAGACATTTTTATCCAAAATGTAAACTAAATAATAAAATGGCTTGTTTAACTGCTAAGTTAGTTTTTTTGGGGTTTGCACGGGTTTTCGCGCTTTACTTTTGATCGAATTGAGATATTAAATTTATGTTTCCAGATTCCTAATCTATACGTAAATACGCGTGTTTGGGTCTCCTATTTGATATATTTTATCAGATTTTCTGTAGGTACCCATACACTAAACTATGAATTTCCTTTAGGTTCTACTTTCACAGTTGTGATCTGTACGACCCCCTTTACCATTCCCAGAAAGTAGTTTTTCCCAAAGCGTGATGTTCTCTAGTAAAGTTTCTCCAATATGCCACAAACAATAATGTTTCTCTTTTTCGATAAGAGAACTTTGGTACTTTGGAACTTTTAGCCATTTTACCTTACCAATACTGGCAACACTGACCACGACTTAACTTCTGTTCTTTTGAGAACAAAATTCTGTTCACAATCTTTGATGGGGGACAGATGACGGTCGAAAACAACACTTCTTCGTGTTAAATCAAACCGAATTTATGGTGAGGGATACACACTAATGTAATTCTAATGCAGAAACATTTCATGTTATTTTAACCATACGATTCATGTTAAAATGTTCGTGTTGATTTTTCGAAATTGTTTTTGCTTTACGTACTAGAGCTGTTCATGTTCATTCAACATGATTCATGTTAACTAAAAATGTAAGAAATTTTTCTGTGTGTAGCCGCTGTAGGAAAAAGAAGCAACATATTAAAGCTGAAAACAAGAACGGGTTATAATTCAACGCACATTATACAGTATACATATTTGGACTGTATTTATTTGTATTTTTCTCTTTTGTGTTCCGAGATTTTTCGTAGTCTGGACGTCTCCGTTCCAGATTTCGACGAATGTAAATTAATTTTCCATCTGGACAAAGAGCCCAAGTCTCTCTTCCAGATTTTAACTTTATGAGGTTAAATGTTATATCCAGACGAAGAGGACGCGTCTCCGTGCCAGGTTGGATTTATTTTGTTAGATTATGTGACAATTAATTTTCCATCTGGACAAAGAGGCCAAGTCCCTGTTCCAGATTTTAACTTTATGAGGTTAAATGTTATATCCAGACGAAAAGGACGTGTCTCCGTGCCAGATTGGATTTATTTTGTTATATTATATGTGAATTTTAATTTTTGGTTTGGTGGCGAACGCTGAATGGCATACATATTGATATGAAACTCTTTATATTCGTATTGACCCTCTGACAGGCGCTTATAGCAGATTGACCATGTGCATGGACCTGCTTATGGGTTGTCCAAAGTTCGGGCAGTGATGCAAGAATGACCGCGTGAGCGCACAACTGTTTATCAATGGGTTATTGATCACTTTCTAAGTGCTCCCTGAGTACATCCTATCTCTTCTTTGTATTAAATTTCGTGTTTCTGCATTGGATACATAGAAAATGAATAAATTACACTTGCGAGTGATTAATTCATAATTTCTACTGAATACAATAAATAAAAATTTGTATATTCGAATCTGATCGAAAATTTATAATTTGGTTTTTATTCTTGTGATTTAATTTGTCACAAAGTTTCCTGCCACCCAAGAAAGTTTCGCCTTTTCCAGCTAAATTTGTGGATTTCGGTAAAAATATTGTAGTTGAAAAAATTTGTGTTGCGAAAAAATTCAAGCCTTTCGAGTTTTGAACGATTTTCTTGCAATTTGTACTTATTTTGTAATACTGTTTTCACTAAAGTATTCGTGAAATCAGTAGTTACAAACATTAAAAAAAATTTGGAACGGATTATGTTCCACTTAAACACCCATATTGGTGTAAAAAAAAATGTTCGCTATGGCAATGCCATACCGCGTAGATGAAAATGTCATGTAAATGACAAAAGCGAATTGTAAACATGCCGGTAAGTAAACATAGAGGAATTTTGTAATTTACATTAATTGTATGATTTCACTAACTTGTATTTACCTTTCTTTTCAGATTATGCCAATTAAATGATGTCCCTGTGTGTACATATGTGCATATACACTATGCCGCAATTAACACCCAAGAAGGGATTTAAGTTGCAGTATTACCGGTCGCTGCACAGGCAATAACAACAAAGAGTAGGCAAGAATAAACCTTAAGGACTAATTAATGGAGTTCGTCCATCAGGTTTGCATATTTTAATTGATTAGGAAATCCGGAAATAATTGCTTTGTGCACAATTGTGTTATTTTGAGTGGAAAATAAGCACGTTATTTGTATTGTTTTTGGTTCATTTGCTGTGTCTAAAAATATTATTTTCGATTCCGGTTTAAAATAAAGATGTAAATTTGTTTGCAATTTCAATGCTACGCATTATTAATACTCTGAACGAATGGTGGGTTTATACCCGATTGCATGTGAGGTTTATACCTACTTGCGAATTTGGTTTTTAATGAAAAATAATGGAATTGAATAAGAAAAAAATGCTTATGTATGGTAGTTGTCCAATTACACCAACGTGACGTGAAATTTTGAAGTTGTTGTAGTTGTACCTTGTAATTGAAACATTAAACCATTTTTTATTTAGGTACATTTTGATGAAGAAAATAAAGATGGTCGATTTTTGAAATAAAAATGGCGAATTGAATTTATTTTCCTGCAGCTTATGGACGAAAACGTGGTAAACTGTTTGTAGATTGTTGTGTAGTTTGGCTTGTAGTTAGTTAATGTTTTTAATTATTATTTTTCATTCTGTGGCGGATAAGCTTGGCTATCTGCGAGGGTTTCGCTTCGATAAATTTTTATTTTATGCCGATAATTCGAAGTGGCATTACCTATTTTAAAGAAGTGTAATGTCCTAATTTAAGGATCGGTTTGGTCATCGGTGGATACCTCTCCACTTGTTTCATTGGCTGGTGGAAGTAGAATCAGTTTGGCCAAGGGCCTTGTAATTTGACCTTTTTCAGTCGTGACGTCGACAACTCGTACAAGGTCATCTGCTCCCTGGTGGAGTTTGACCACTCTTCCTAGTCTCCATTCGTTTGGAGATACATTGTCGTCTTTCACGACGACGAAATCCCCTATTTTGATGTTTGCTTTCGGGTGTTTCCATTTAACCCGCTTTTCCATTTCTAAGAGATATTCTCTTTTCCATCTTTTGCAAAAGGTTTGATGCAAAGCTTTTAATTTATGCCACCTATTGACTATGGAGGCAGGATTCTCATTGGAATCTATTTCTGGAGGAGCGAGAAGATGTCCGCCTACCAGGAAATGACCAGGGGTTAAGGGTTCTAAGTCGGTCGATTCGATCGACGCTGTACTTAATGGTCGCGAGTTGAGGCAAGCCTCTATTCGACAAAGTAGGGTTGTGAATTCCTCAAAAGTATATTTATCCCTACCTGCCACTTTTCGAAAGTGGCTTTTGAAACTTTTTACTCCTGCTTCCCACAGACCTCCCATATGAGGAGAGGCAGTAGGGATGAAATGCCATTGCAGAAGTTGATGAGCATATTTAGACAATGCGTTCTCACGCGAATCAGCTATAAATGCCTTAAACTCGGATCTAAGTGATCGTGAGGCTCCGACAAAGTTAGTCCCATTGTCGGAATATATATTTTTCGGACATCCTCGCCTGGCGATAAATCTGGAGAGTGCCGCGAGAAAGGATTGGGTGCTAAGGTCGGTTGTCACTTCCAAATGTATGGCTTTCGTAGTAAAGCAGACAAACAGACAGACATAACCTTTAGAAATTCGACAACCTCTACCTCTATAACTTTTTATGTCGAATGGTCCTGCAAAATCTACCGCTGAATTAGTAAATGGTCGGGGAAATGTGGTACGTTCCTTGGGAAGGTTATCCATAAGTTGGGTTTGTACACGTTTTTTATAGATTTTGCAGACCTTACAATTGTGGATGATGGATTTTATCATATTTTTAACCCTAGGAATCCAGTATTGGGTCCTAATAAGCCTAAACATTAGTTGATTTTCTCCATGTAAAGAGATTTCATGGATAAACTGAACTAAAAGGCGAGAAAATTTGCGTGTGTAAGGTAGGATTATTGGATGGCGTTCATTGTATGGTAGGTCTAGAGCCGCGCGGATGCGACCACCAGTCTTTATAATGCCATACTTGTCTAGGAAAGGGTCAAGAGGAAGCACTTCGCTTTTACAATCTACTAGCTTGCCTGACTTCAGATTTTTGTATTCTGTGGGATAAAACTGTTGTTGCGACATCTTAACTAAGCGTTGCGTAGCGATTTCGGTTTCATCTGATGAAACCAGATATGACGTTTTATTAAAATAATCTTTTGTCTTTGGATGAGTTCTTTCGAGAAATCTCAAGACATAACATATCACCCTTAAGGCTCGGGGTAGGTTCGAAAATCTATCCAGAATATTAAAATCCGTTTTGGTAGTTACTGCATGTGCTTACACTCGTTTCTCCTCGATGGTTGTGTTGTAAGATATATCTTATGAAGGCCATTTTGAGATGTCTTCTTGTAACCAAGAAGGTCCCTGCCACCACAAGGAATTGTTGACCAGTACATGTTCTGGGAGTCCTCTGCTAGCCATATCGGCTGGATTTGATCCCGAACCCACATGACGCCAATTATCCTTTCATACCTTTTCGACGATTTTCGTGATACGAAAGTTGACCACGAGCAAGGGGGTTTTCGTATCCATGCCAGTACAATCGTTGAATCGGTCCATAAGTAGGTTTTTGGATTCCCTAAGTTGAGATTTGTTAGAATTGTTTCCATCATTTCGGAGAGTAGTACGGCTCCGCATAATTCCAGTCGGGGAAGCGATATAGTTTTTACCGGAGCTACTTTTGTTTTTGCCAATAGCAAATTGGTCAGAACTAGGTCGTTGTTTTCCACTCGCAGGTATACCGCCGCGGCATACGCTTTCTCTGATGCGTCACAAAAACCGTGAATTTCCACTTTGTTGTGCGGGGAAAACTGAGTCCAGCGCGGTATCCCAATGTTATTAATTTCATGATACTTTTCCATAAAGGTGTTCCAACGTTCCCTAGTAGTTGGTGATACATCTGCATCCCATTTTGTACCTTCAAGCCAAATGTTTTGCATGATTATTTTGGCTACAACTACTATTAGAGCAAGCCATCCTAATGGGTCGAACAATTTAGCGATTGCCGATAAGATCGCTCTTTTGGTTAAAGTGTTGCAATTTTCCATTGGTTTTGCGATGAAGTAAAACTCATCATTATGTGCATTCCACCTGATTCCTAGTGCCTTCACTGAACTTGCGTCTTCGAATTCCAGGAAATCTTTGTTAAGGAGATGCTGTTTAGGGATATCCTTTAGTATTTGGTCGGAATTTGCTGTCCATTTTCTTAGTGGAAAGCCGGCTGATTGCAATGCCTGAGATATTTGATCTCTGGCAGTAATTGTTGATTGGATGCAGTGTCCACCAGCAAGAATATCATCCACATACATGTATTCTCTTAGTATTGTGGATGCAATTGGAAAGGTGTCTTCGACGTCCTTTTCCAATTGTAAAAGTGTCCTTATTGCTAGATAAGGAGCACAGTTAACCCCGAATGTCACAGTCTTCAGTTCGTAAAGGCTGACAGGGCTTTCAGAGCTAGTACGGAATACTATGCGCTGGTATTTGGTTTGGTTTGGTTGTACCATAATTTGTCGGTACATTTTCTCGATATCGCTGTTGAAGACATATTTGTAAAGTCTCCATCGAAGTATAAGAATAGTTAGGTCAGCTTGTAGCGTAGGACCTGTATACAAAACGTCGTTCAGACTTACTCCGTTTGCGGTCGGACTAGATGCGTTAAAAACAACGCGAACTTTCGTGGAGGTACTTTCGTCCTTGATGATGGCGTGATGAGGTAGAAAATAATGGTCAGAGGAGTCTGGTGGCACACAGCTGTGCTCCTTGACATATGTCCCAATACCTCGTATTCGGTCACAACTCGATTGTACTCCGTTTGTAAAGTAGGATTTTTCGCGAGGCGTGTCTCGTTCCGGAAGAACTGAGAGCATGCGCTTTTAAGAGAAGGCCCTAGGGATATATTGGAGGGGAATTCTCGTTTAAAAGGTAATGAGACTGTGTATTTCCCGGTATTATCCCTAGTGGTGGTACTTCTGTATAATTCCTCGCAGTATTGTTCGTCCGCATTAAAGCGTTTGTTTTTAGGGATTTCTTCCAGTTCCCAAAAGGCGGATAATTGCTTATCCAATGATACGTCACTGTAATAGGAGACGATTTCTTTGGGTTGCTCTTGCACATCTGTACGGCCTGTAAGTATCCAGCCGAAAACAGTTTCTTGTGCTAAGAGCGTACCAAGGACATTCTTCTGCAATCCGTTCAAGATGATTTGAGGGTAAATATCCCTCCAAGAACTAGATCCACTGGTTCGTTGACAAAGAATCTTTTATCTGCCAACTCGAGATCAGGGAATGATTGTCTGGTCATCGCACTGATCTGGCATGTTGGAAGATCCCCTGTAAGCTTTGGCAGGACAAGAACTTTTGTGTTCAAAGAAAATAATGGGTCAATTAGTGACCGCAATTCTATTGAACAACACTCTTTGACCTATGCAGAGAACGAGTTAGTTATACCGGAAACTTGAGCGCGAATTTTCTTGGATGGCAGGTTAATTCGACGCTTGAGACGTTCGGTAATAAATGAACATTCAGAACCTGAATCAATTAGGGCTCTGGCTGAAAAATTGGTATTGTTATAATGTATGTTGACACGAGCGGTGCCTAACAGTACACCAGCGGTATTATGAGCATGGCAAGATTGCACATTGGAGGTTTGCTTGTCATTGGACTTTGAATTTTGCCTCTCTCGTGCTTGTCGCGATGTTGAAGGGGTATCATCTTCCTTACTTGTATGAACTGCTGCTTTTTGCTGAATTTTTTGTATATGTAGGAGCGTGTTGTGTCGAGAATGGCATGTACTACAGTTATAAGAACTAGTACATTTCGACACAGTATGTCCAGACGATAAACAATTCAGGCAGCTATTATTGCTCTTAATAAAATCGACTCTACGAGCAGGTGAAAGTTTAAGGAATTTCGTGCAGTTGCGTAGTTTATGCTCATTTGTGTGACACATTTTACAATTAAATTTCTTGACGCTTGTTTGGAAGCTGCCAACCTTTTTTTATTTAATTATTTAATTTTAATTGTAAATCTTTAATAGATTTACCGCAATCCGTTTCAATAGGTTTTATTCCGAAGACAGTGTCGAGCTGAGCCTTAGCTAAACTACGCATGTTTTCATACCTTTCAGTGAGGTTCTTCCACGCTATTTCAAACCCTTCATTTGTGACAGGTGCGTTGCTAACAATTTCGTTGGCCTCCCCCTTCGTTTTCTGACTGAGGTAATATAGTTTCTCAATCGGGTAAATATCGTCGTTCGAAATGTAAATGGCCGTAAACATATCTCGGAATGTTGGCCAAGACAAATAGTCACCCTTGAAGACTTCGGTATCACATGGAGGGAGGCGAAGATGGTGTTTGCGATCAGTCTGTTTTTGGGCAGGCTGGTCAATTTTCTCTGTTTCTGCTTTATTAAGGGTCTCTGTCTGAGCCGACATAGCAGACATACATTTAAAATAACTAGCCATAGAAAGCTTATGCTTCTTTTTTATGGCTTTAATTTCATCTTTGGACAAACCCGCGGAGATTAACGCGTCATAAGCATTTTTGGTTTTTATAAAAAAATAAATGTAAGGCGCGATAACCTCCGAAGAGATCTAAGGCCGAGCTTCTCTTCCAATTTGCGTCGTGCTCCTCTTGATTTTTCCCTACAAATTGGCCGGACGGGACCTACATGTTTTATGCCGACTCCGAACGGCATCTGCAAGGCAGATGAGTTTTCACTGAGAGCTTTTCATGGCAGAAATACAATCGGAGCGCTTGCCAGACACTGCCGAGGGGCGACCCCGCTTAGAAAAATTTTCTTCTAATTGAAAAATCTTATTTCTAAAATTTTGATGTTGCTTTGCCCGGGAGTTGAACCCAGGGCATACGGTGTGATAGGCGGAGCACGCTACCATCACACCACGGTGGCCGCCATTTTTGGTTTTTACCCACATATTTTTTAACTCTTCTTGTTGAAAGGAAAGAGTGCGTTTATCGAGATCAGTCACGTTACCGATATCTGATTCGAATTCGACAGTTGCCACAGCAAAAAGTATGTATGCATCCATTTTTACTTATGATATGTATACAGATAGAAATCCGGAAGATTTAATGTATACTTTTGAGGTAAAAACCTCTTGTTGCCCTCTCTGCTCAGCTAGTGTTATGTAATTAAGTACCGCAAGTAAGGTAGAAACCCTAAGTTGCGTTTTGATCGGTGGTAGAAACCCACCGAGTCGTATACCTAGCTAAGTGCTACCGCAAGTAAGGTAGAAACCCTCAGTTGCGTTTTGATCGGTGGTAGAAACCCACCGACTCGTATACCTAGCTAAGTGCTACCGCAAGTAAGGTAGAAACCCTCAGTTGTGTATTGATCGGTGCTAGAAACCCTCAATTGCGTAATAATAGGTGTTAAAATTCCACCGACTCGTATAACTACCTAAGCTACTGAAAAGAAAGCTAGAGAAAGGAGGGCAACAAAAGCAAACGCAGACTAAAATGCAATGCACTTTTTAAATTTTCACTATTTCTTTTAGTGTAATTTTGTATGCGCGGATGTATATAAAAAATGCCGATTCGCCACCCACACAGATGTAATGGTTATTTTTTACAACAAAAAACCTGGACTTCGTTGTGTTAATCCAGTATATGTTAACAGCAAAAAATAAGGTAAAGTGTAAAAATAATAAGCAACAAATAAGCAGTTAAAATTATTGCAGAATTTGTTCTTGGGCATGTGAACCAAAGTGAAGTGCTGTTGTTGTTGTTGAAAGTTAACAAACAACGAAACTAAAAAGAATGTATGGTTATGTGAAACCGAAAATAGTGCAGTTTAAGTTAAAGTTAATATTGTTTCTACTAAAAATTCTGCACTATGTTACCTTAAGCTGTGTCAGCAAAACCTTACCGCGGGTGGGGGGATAATGCTGGTAGACAAAAAGCCTTTTTAATACTTAATTCACTTAAAAAAAAATGTTCACTTAAAAAAAAATTGTGCGCTGTAAATTATAACCACGTACCTTGTTTGTTGTTGCGGCTATCTATGCTTGGTAGATGGTTTGCAAAGATGATTTTGTTTTTATTCCAAATGCTGCTCTATCTCGAAGGTCTTGTTTGTTGTGCCAAAAATTATAATAGATAATCTTGATTTGCCTTTTCTGTGATGTGGACTGTATATGTAAAGTTCTTGTCGCTTGTAAAAAAATCTCACGGTGAGAAAGGACCAATTGTATATTCTCGCACGGTGCGTGGTAGCACGGAGAATATATATATATATGTGGATATGGAAAAAGAAATAAAAGGCAAATAGTTATATTAGTAATGATGACAATAATTAATTTTATTTTGTGTTAAGTTGGTACAATATTTTACCTTTGGTATATGATGTGGCGTGACAGCAGCAGCGACTTTCTTCCTCCTTGGTTGAAATAGAACAGAAAATGGAAAGTGATCTCCGTGTTGTCGAACCGGAGATCGTGCGAGGGTTTTCCAATGGATATTTGTTATCCGATGGAAAACTCAGTTACCCGTGTTAACGTTGAATATATGTGATGAACATACATGAATGTGTATGCATGTGGGTGTGCAGTACATGAAAGGATGTAAGAATGTATTTGCACTAAATAAGTTATGTATTAGGGTGGCCGTGTTTGCAGTATAAAGATATTTAGGTCCTGACCTAAACAATCATCGACATATAAAAAGGCTTGGTTTGGAGAAATTCCTGAAGAGGCAATTGACATCATTCTTGAGAATGAATTTGGAGCTACGTTTAAACCGAATGGTAAAACTTTCCATCGAAAAGCACCACGATCAGTGCTGAATGAAGTGATGTATCTAGAATCTTTATTTAATGGGATTTGGTGGAAACCTGAATACAAATCCAATGTAGAAAAATATTTGGCTCTGCCTAGATTATCCAGAATATCGTCAATTCGTGCAAGTGGGAATTTGTCTGCTATCAATTTTTTGTTTACGGCTCTAAAGTCGACACACATGCGGTAGGATTTCTGTCCATTTGGATTTTTCTTTGGCACAAGTATCAATGGGCTATTATAGTTGGAATAACTGTGTTCTATAAGATCGTTTTGTAACAAATTATCAACTTGTCTATTAATTTCCTCTCTCTGACAATATGGTAAGCGGTAATTTTTTATGTAAATAGGATTTGTATCTGTCAATCGTAGTTTCTGTTCATAAAAGTTGTTAAGCGTCATACGATCGGTCTTTAGTGCAAAAATATCATCATATTTTAGACATAAATCGAGAAGTTTTGGTTTGGCATAATTTGGCATTTGTTTTTCTAAAATTGATTTTAATTCCTCTGACCTTTTAGAATCTTTTGAAATATCATTGATTTTATACACGTTATATTTGGTGATTTCATCCGTAGGTAGGTAGGTTGAACTGGCCGGTCCATGAGGACCTCACATAGACTGATTGAGTCCGTAGTGTTACCAGAAGTTTGTTTTAACGACCAAACTGAAAAACCCTATCAAAAACCAGTACCTATGTTATAAAATAACTCCGTCCTCTTGGCAAATACTAGAAGCTTCCTAGGACTTAAGCCACTTGCTGCTTCTAGATCTGACAGCTGTATCACTCCTAATAGCTGGAGTCTTAGCCTGGCAAGTGCAGGGCACGAGCACAGAACGTGCTCGATCGTTTCCTCCTCCAACCCGCACTTCCTACACCTGCTATCACTGACCAAGCCTAATTTAAAGGCATGTGACGCCAGTGTCCAGTCAGAATACCCGTCATGTGTCTACAGTCCTCTCTTTTTAATGATAGAAGCAACTGTGTTAGTCTAAGGTTGTAAGACCTACACATAATCTTCGACACTTTACAGCCCCGCGCTTGAACCCACGCCTTTTCTGCTTGGTCGATCATGTGCACCTCTCGCCTTCGCTTAATCTCGCCCAATCTAATTGGGACGTCTACGGAGCAAGCTTCAAGGGATGCGCCCTTTTTAGCTAATACGTCCGCTTTTTCATTCCCATCTATTCCCATATGCCCTGGGACCCAATATAGATGTATGCTTCTCCCTGTCCCGATTCTCTCCAGAGACTGCTTACACTCTAACACGCATTTAGATGCTATGCTATGCGAGATTATTGCCTTAATTGCTGCTTGACTGTCAATATAAAAGTTAACACGGTTGCAGCTTAAGCTATTCTCTTCCAGGGTTTCTACTGCTTTGGTTACGGTTAATATTTCCGCTTGGAAAACGCTACAGTAATCTGGCAGCCTGTGGGATCTGCTTAATTCCGGATCAGTGCAGTATACCGCAGACCCTACTCCTTCCACTATTTTGGAACCATCGGTGTACACATGTATCGCCTCGTCCGCCATTTGCGCACCCTTGCGCCAACCGTCCACCTCTATTGTGGCCTTAAGATCTCCCTCAAAGTGCAGGTAGGGAATCATGTAGTCTGTTCGTCTTGTGACTGAGGACGCTATACTACTATGGCCATATGGTCGGCGCTCAAGCTGCCCCGAAGCATCGAGCCTGGTTGCGGTCGTTAACGCTTTGTTCTTTGCTACCAGGTCTACAGGTGGAATGTGCAGAATGGCATACAGTGCAGCCGTCGGGGTTGTTTTCAGGGCTCCCGTAATGCAAAGCATCGATAGTCTGCATACCCCCTCTAATTTTTTGAGGTATGTTGTCTTTTGTGTGGCTTTCCACCAAACAAGAACTCCATAGTATAGAATAGGGCTTACAATCGCTGTAAAAACCCAATGAGAAAGAGAGGGCGATAGGCCCCACGTACACCCCAGCATTCTTTTACATGCATAGAGTGCCGTTGAGGCCTTCTTGACCCTCTCCTCCACGTTGAGCTTCCATGACAGCTTACTGTCTAGGATGATTCCTAGATATTTTGTGCAAGGTTTCTCCTGTAAGGTCACCGCTCCTAACTTAGGCCTGGCCCAATTTGGGACCTTGTACCTCTTTGTAAACAAGACCATATCCGTCTTCTCCGCATTGACTTTCAGCCCGACATTAGATGCCCAGGTATGAATATCCCAAAGCGCCCGATCCATCAAAGAACTAATCGTTGGAAGGCATTTTCCACTTATGACAATTGCAACGTCATCTGCGTAAGCCGTAAGTTTTACGGGTCCCTCATCGAATTGCCTGAGCAGTTGGTTGATGACCAGTGTCCACAGCAGAGGTGATAGCACCCCTCCCTGCGGCGTGCCCCTGTCCACTGATTTCGTGGCCTCGTACAATCCCCATTGTGATGTAATCTTTCTGCAATTTAACATGCAGCCGATCCATCTGATTAAGGCAGGATGTACTTTACTGTAATTAAGACCATCCATAATCGCCCATTTTGCAACATTATTGAAAGCCCCGGCAATGTCCAAGAAGACTCCTAGAGCATACTCCTTATATTCCAGGGATTTCTCTATGCTTATTACCACCCTATGCAATGCGGTGTCTACCGACTTGCCTTTGGTGTACGCATGCTGTGTTGTGGAGAGCAGCTTTTCATCCACGTTGGACTTTATGTACACATCTATCAGCCTCTCAAAGGTTTTGAGCAGAAATGATGTTAAGCTAATGGGTCTATAGTCTTTGGGATACACGTGACCGATCTTCCCCGCCTTTGGTAGAAAAGCTACACGAGCAGTTCTCCAAGAGTGCGGTACATGATTCAGTCTTATGCACCCATCGAATATTATTTTAAGCCATTCCACGACCGCCCTACTTGAGACTTGTAGCATGGCCGGGAATATACCATCTGGGCCCGGCGATTTAAACTTAGAAAACGTCTTCACTGCCCTCTCGATCTTGGTATCGGTCACCAAGCCCGGCACCACTAGCTCCGTGATCGAAGTGTGAGTGATGTCTGCTGGTTCTTCTAAACCGTCTCCCGATGGGAAATGTGTATCGAGAAGCACCTCAAGGGATTCCTCACTATCACGTGACCATTCCCCGTTCTCTTTCTTTATTAGTCCCTGGACTATGTTTCCCTTTGCTAGGACTTTTTTCAACCGTGCTGTTTCACTAGAGCACTCTATGTCCGTACAGAAACTTTTCCATGAGTTTCTCTTCGCCCTGGTAATTTCACGCTTGTAGATCCTCAGTAGATCCCTGTACTCGTCCCGACACGCTTCGCTTTCCGCGGTCTTTGCGAGTTTAAACATTTCTTTTACCTGTCTTTTTAGAAGACTCAGCTCATTGCTCCACCATGGCGGCTTTGCTTTTCCTCTGAATCTTCTTAGAGGGCAAGCTTTGTTATACGCAGTCATAAGCGTCCTTGTTAGGAATTCATTCGATTCCTCCAGTTCCTCTACATTAGCAACCTCTTTGGGTTGTCCCAGTTTCGTTTCTACATGTTTCTGGAATTTAGTCCAATTCGTTGCCCTAGGGTTTCTAAAGGTTCCTCCCTTCTCTACCCTCTTTAGTGGGATGCTGAAGCTTATATACGTATGGTCCGAGAAGGATGGTATATCGAGAACCATCCAATCATACCTTGATATATCACGCTCGGAGCTCAATTTAATATCCAGAACATTGCTGGATGTTGGACCAATGTATGTAGGAACATTTCCCCTGTTGGCTATCTGCAAATTGGTTTGCAGGATGTAACAAAATAGAGATTCGCCTCTCTCGGTCGTATCTGCTCCTCCCCACGCATTGTGGTGCGCATTTGCATCTGCGCCTATGACCAACCGCCCTTTGCGCCCTTCCTCCTGTACTAGCCTTTTGCACTCCATCGGTGGAACCTCCGCAGCATGGGCCATGTAGCAGGATGCCAGGATAAATGCCTGCTTATTCTTTTGCTCAACGGCCACCGCTACGAGATCCTCAGTTGTGTAATTAGGCAGCATATATGAATGCAGCTGTTTCCTTACCATTACTACAGCTCGCACCCGTCCTTCCGTTTGTGCGTAGTAAACGCCAAACCCGCGCGCGCTAAGTCCAGAAACCTTTCCTCCCGATGAGAGCCACGGCTCCTGGATCAGCGCCACGTCAAACGAACCCTCCTCAAGGGTTAGGAGGAGTTCGCTCGACGCCACTTTACTGTGTTGGAGGTTTATCTGTAGGACTCGCAGCACTATTGGGCTGTTTGTCCCCCTCCAGCACCTTCGTCTTGACGTCGTCGTCCTCCTCTTGCCCTTTTGGTTTAGAGTATACGAGGCCCCCTTCAGCCCCTCGTGAATGTTGTGCCGTGTGTTCCTGTGTGCGAGTCACAGCACCATTTAGCGGTTGGTCCTCTTCTAGCACGTGGTGACGTCGGGGACCTCCACCTGTCTTTTTTCCCTTAGGCTTCTGAGGTCCTTTTCCACTTCGCCCACTTCCAGCGTGTTAGGATTTTTATCCTCGGGACTTCTTTTCCTGAGTCGCATGTAAATTTTGCCAGTGCCAAAGGACATTTTGCCAAGCTGCGTGTACAAAATATCATCCGCCTGCTTGTTTATTTGGAAGATGTAGAACTGACCATCCTCGGTAGGCCGAGATACAGTAAGTACCTTCCAATCCTGTGTCGGTATGTTCGGATTCTGATTCTGCAGAAGTCGCAGTGTATCCTCCGACTTCATCACGCATGGTATCCATACCTTAACTTTTGGTACCGTGGGGATTTGCGCTTTATCCACCACCTCAAACCGCGCGTTCGTGCCTTGCCTTTGGAGGTTTGGAACGACTTCCTCCAGCCACCGCAAGCTCGCGATGTTGTCGCACGCTATCATCTTCACACCATTATACCATCCCCCCGAATCAAAGGTTGGAAGGGGCTTACTTGGTTGTTCCCGCATCATCTTAAGCATTAAGCTAATAAGCTCCCTTTCCACAGATCTCCACCTTTCAGTAGTCATTTGTCCGAACGGACTGCTACGATCAACCAGCGCCACAGTCAGTAACTGCTTTGCCACATCACTCATCTTCTCGGGAAAAGCAGGAGTCTTAGTGTTATCTCCCTTTGGAACCTCCGAGAACACCGGAGTCTTCGCGTTAACTCCCTTTAGCGCCTCCGAGAAAGCCGGAGTCTTAGCGTTATCTCCCTTTGGCTTATCTCCTACTTCTGTAGTTGGAACTTCCCTCTGACTGGCAGCTTTCGAGGTAGTTGCTACCTCGCTATTGGAACCCATCTGTCTTACAGCTTTGGGCCTACTTGTCTTGTCTATGCGACTGCCCTGCCTCGCGGCTCTAGGACTGGGTCCTTTCTGCCTCTTGAAAGCAGGCTTGTCGCCTTCTGCCGAACGTTGCCTCTTCATTCTGCCATTCGACGCTTCTTCCTCCTCGTACCGGTTGCAGAACCGAGGGTTTCTCGCAGCAAACCTTTTGAACTGCCTTCGACCTACTTCTACCGCTTCATGGTCCCATTCCAAGCGCTCGATCTCCACTTCTGTTGGGTCGACCACTTCTCCCAAGCGTTGTACAATTCTTAGTGCTGCACGGTACTGCGAGAGAGCTCTTTTACTTCCTCTGCTCCGTACCCTTCTCCACTCTTCTACTCCGTTTTCATTTGTGTGCTTCTCCAACACGGAGTTCATTGAATCAGCACTACTCTCGCTCCCCGAGTCCGACGCATCGCTTAATTCGTATTTGTCGTCCTTGGATTGCGACTCAGTCCTCCTCTTTACATCCTCCTTATTACATTCAGGTAATGAGTTGTTCATCTTGGTCGTACGACCACCTGCCCGACAAGGCGGGCTCAGCGGTCCAGTATTATTTACGGGGAAAGAACCGTCCGCCACAGCAGCGCCCCTTACTGCGGTAAGGCCATAAATATTTCCCGAGATGGCCCGGTATCGGGAAGGCTCCGTTCGAATACAGCCGAATTTATCCCCTGGCTGCAAATCGTCCAATAGGCACGGTCCGCATAACACCCTGGATTAGGGGGTTGGCAGTTCTTGGTCACCGACATCCCGCCGCCCTCCTATGAGGCGAAACGGCGTAGATGTCAGTCCTAAACAGCTCCGCCTCATAGTCGGGCGCTATGGAGTTCGGCTAAGGCCTAACACCAACGACAAGGTGCCTACCCTAGTGAGGGAGATTTCATCCGTAACTATGTTACAATTTCTTACGTATTTTACCTCGTCGGTGACGTTTAAAACTTTTATTATCGGATTGTTAGTGTCAACAATACACTTTGCGGTGAACACACCACTACAAATTTCCTGTGCGTCTATAAAAACTGGATGTTTAGATTTTTTCAGCTTAAATAAGCGATAAACTTCGCATCTAGGAGGAATTACCAATGTATTATCGATTGTATTGTGTAAAATTGAAATTTTATGAATGTTTTTGCCAATGCCAATTGTTATGCTCTCGTTTGCATAGTCTATTATGCAATTGTATTTTTTCAAAAAGTCTTTGCCTAAAATACCATCTGACGGTATGTTGAATTTGTCATCTACTACATTTAATGTATGCGGAATTGAAAAATTTGAATAACAAAGTTCTGTTTTAATGGTACCCAATGTTGAAACTGTATTTGTCGTAACACCCGTTATATTTATAATATTGTTGTTATTTATAGAAATATTTTGTTTTAAACTTGAAAGTTTTATGATTGATATCAGCCTGTGTATCTACTAAGAAAGTGCATGTTTTGAAAGAGTCATTGCAATTCAATTCGATAAAATCTGAGTAGTTCAGGTTTAGATAACAAATTGATTTATTTGGAAAAACGTTATTTAATTCAGATTCTGGTCCCCCAGTGTTCGCTCCTGAGGGCCGTTGGCGTTTAAAGTGCGAACACTAGTGTTATTTCTTGTATTTGAACGTCGATTGTGGTTGTTACTGTTGTTATTGCTGTTGTTTCTGTTTATGGGCCTGTTATTGTTATTACGAAAATTACCATTACTTCGCGAGCCATAACTATTGTTGTTATTGTGCCTATAGTTGTTATTGTTGTTTCTGTGAAAATTGTTGTTTTACCTCGAAAAGTTGTTCCTATTATATTGATTTGACCTGAAGTTACCTCGAAAACTACTATTTTGCCTGTTATAACGCGATCTAAACGCTAATACCTGCCTTTCACTTGCTTGGTTATTTTGTTCTACGATCATTTTCGCAACTACATCCTTAGAATCAGTAAACGTAGTTGACGCTAAAATTGATTTTACTACGTCTGAGCGAGTATTAGGCCGACAAACGTTGACGGTTTGTTCGACTGCCATCTCGTGCGCTTTTTCCTGAGTCATTCCTTCTATAACTAATGATCGTTCTAAAGCATCGGAAAGTTCCTCAACACGTTTGGCGAATTCAGTATGATTATTATTAAAAACTTTTAAAGATGCAATTTTTCCAGCAACAACTTTTGAGTTGTCAGGTTTTATTCTACCTTTTAACGCATCTTTTATTTGTTGAATTGTTGTTACTTCATTTGGAATTGCCTCACGCGCTTTTCCTTCTAACTTGGATTTTATAAACGAAATGAAAGTGTTTGTCAAATTTTCTTCCATCAAATCTTCTATCAAAACTATTTTATCTATAAAGGATGCAAGTGAAAGCGGATCGCCGCTGTAGTTTTCTCTAATTATGGATGCACACATAGTAATAAAAGTTTTCTTTTGCTCTGGAGTCGCCATTGTTGGTTGCTCTTCGCTAATTGTATCTAAATTATTATTGTGAAGTGAATTGGAAAATCCAGGGAAATTGCAGTTAATTCTAGAAAAACATTTAGTGAGTTGTTCTCTGCACTTTGACAAACTTTCGATTATTGAACTAGGCTTATCTCGATTTTCAAAATATGAATTTACTTGTACTATAATTCCGTTATAGCTTTTAATTAAAGCATCTTCATATTCTATTGACTTTTTCGCTGAGATAGATCGGTTATTTAAAACTCGTTTAGTAACTTTAGTGAAATTAGAGCGTAAATTTTTGAAATTGGAATCAAAATCTGACATTTGACAACTGACATCTGAAAAGTTTATTACATTTATTGAAAATGTTTACCTCTGTTCCGGCTTCAAAATTATCCTACGAGTCATGCAAAGTTATCTAATTCCCTCATTTGTAATATTTCAATTGGCATCACTGTATTTGTATTAATTGCTTGTTGTCTTTCTTCTATGTCTTGTTCTGTTTTAATAAATCAGTGTCATATCAGCAATCAAACTATCAGCTTGTGCTCGTTACTTTTCGGTTGTTTCGATTCGCATTACCTGCTTTGGAAATTTACAGTCCACTCAGCAAACATCTCCACATTTTAGTGGTCCTTACGAACCGGATTATTTCTACACATTGGAAAAATCTTCAGTTATGCACATACATATGTACATACTATAAATGCAATAAATCCACCATCTACAGCAAACGATAAGTTGTGACTCAACAGCAAAAGCGGTAAAATTAAAACATACTTACATACATACAAACAAATAAAAGGTACAATCCAACTGTTGTTATTATATTTGTTTGTACAAAACATAAAACGGTGTGCAGTTATCAAAAAACGCGAATCCCAAAACCATGGAGGTAACAAATTTAATTCGTACGCGGGGCCAAATAAAGGGCTCCTTTACAAAATATAAAAGTTATATCTTAGCAGCCAATGAAGCTACAACATATGAGGCTCTAAAAATACCGTGTGATCGGCTTGACACCTTATGGCAAGAATTTGTAGATGTTGATACAAAAATTGCGTCAAATGTTGACCAAGTCTCAGAGTATTCTTCTCAAGAAGATGTATATTTGGACTTGAAGGAACGTTTTCTTGTGCTGCTAGCTACTCGTTCTGCTCCACCAGCTCTCATTTCAAGGGGTAGAAGACCTAAATACAACACTCAACAGATTTACGGAAACTCAGCGCAGCTTGATTGACCAATCTCGTACCTACGACACGCGATTGCCAAAATTGGACATTCCTGCCTTCCATGGGGAATATTGCAAGTGGCCTACCTTCAAAGACTTATTTTTAAACACCGTGCACAACGCAGCAACAATATCTAAGTCACGAAAATTTCAATACCTGCAAATGTACCTGAAAGGTGAGGCTGCAAGCGTTATTTCGGGAATGGTTTGTTCAAATGAAGCCTACGACAGAGCTTGGAGCAAAGTATGTGATAAATATGACAAACAAAAACCAATTGTTATTTCATACATAAAATCATTTTTTGACCTCAAATGTGTAGTAGAACCATCCGCTGTGGCAATCCGTACACTGGCAGACAATACAGACTGTATTTTGAGAGGGCTGAAATCTTTAGGAGCAGACGCAGAAAGCCGAGATCCTTGGATTATATACATGTTATTGAACAAATTGGATGATGACACCAAAAGACAGTGGGCCGAGAGCGTTGGAGGATCTAAGGATCACCCCAAAATCGAAGAATTGATAGACTTTTTAAACAAACGATGGTCAGCTCTTGAGTGCATGCAATCTTATAAAAATGGAACCTCCACCTCCAGCCGTACTCGATGCTTTATCGCAACAGAATCAAGTCAAGTTTTAAGGTGCTCCATATGTCAAGGTGAACATTTTGTTTACAAATGTCCTCAATTCAAAGCTTTAGAAATAACAAAAAAAAGAGAATTTGTCTAAGACCACAACTTGTGTTACAATTGTCTGTCTGCAGAGCACAGGGTCGGCAATTGTACCTCTAGGCAAAAATGTCACCATTGCGGACGACTGCATCATTCATGTCTTCATGTTGACGCCTTCAATAGAAATGAAACATCAGAAAATCAGCCTTTTTTGTCAACATTTTCAACACAAAGCAACATGGTGAATCAAATGGTTGTTCTCCCTACAGCTGTCGTGAACGCTTCAAACATCAATGGCACTGGAGCCACGCTTTGCAAAGTGCTCATGGACTCAGCTTCAATGGGAACATTTGTGACAGAAGAGCTAGTTCAAAGGTTGCGGACACCTCGTCGAAATGGCCGAATAAAGGTAGGAGGAATAGGTGGAGCAAAATCAGTATTCACTAAGGGCATCGTTTCGCTGCGGCTCACATCGCGGTTCGACAGCAGCGCATCAGTCAATATTGAGGTATTTATTTTAAATCGAATTTCACAACAAGAAAGGGGAGCCTCAATCTATGGGTATCATTGGGATTTCCCTAGGAATCTGGATATGGCAGATGATGGGTCGCTTACCTCCCAATCAATAGATGTACTTGTCGGATCACAACATTTTTTCAACCTTCTCACGGAAGGAAAATACACTACCAAATCGGGATATCCAACTGTTCAAAATACAATATTTGGTTATGTATTGGCTGGAAAAATACATAACGGCGGGGAGAACATCTCTGCATACACCACCACTGTCACTGCTAACGACTTCAGGGTTGATGAAGCACTACGGCGCTTTTGGGAAACAGAGCACGAACCTGAAGTGTTAAAGAAACATTATACAACAGAAGAGCAGTTTTGCGAAAACCATTTCCAAAATACGCATGAATACGATGATACTGGTCGGCATATGGTACATCTACCTTTTAAGGACACGTCGCTGCAATTAGGCGACTCTTATACTTCGGCCTACAGGCAATTCGAGAGCCTTGAAAGGCGCCTTCTGCGTAATGAATCGCTCTCAAAGCAATATAAAGCCTTTATGGAAGAATACCTGTCCCTGGGGCATATGGAGAGAATTCCTGATTCTGAAGTCAACAAGGACTGTGAAAACGTATTTTATCTACCACACCATCCAGTTTTGAAGCCTGAAAGCAGATCCACCAAATGCAGAGTAGTTTTTAATGGATCTGCAAAGTCAACATCTGGAGCAGCACTCAATGATTTACTTGCAGTTGGTCCCACAATTCAACGTGACTTGAAATCCTTGTTGCTGAACTTCAGACAATATCGTATTGGACTCAGTGGCGACATTGTCAAAATGTACAGACAAGTCCTTGTTCATCCTGACGATAGAGATTATCAACGGATCCTGTGGAGAGATGACACGAAGCAACCAATTGCACACTATAGGCTCCGCACGGTCACTTACGGTACAGCTACAGCGCCATTTCTAGCCACACGAAGTCTCTACGCAACGGGCGAGGAAACTGATTCGACAGAAATAGGTTTGCTAATTAAAAATAATTTTTATGTTGATGATTTCATTGCAGGTACAAACAGTGTGGAAGAAGCTGTAAATGTTAAAAACCAAATTAGCAACGTACTAACCCGAAGATGGTTTCTGCTGGCAAAATGGGTGTCAAATGATCTCAGAGTAATCAAAGGTCTGGATGTGGAAGACTCGGATGTTGACCTGGCAGACATTGATCCAGAAAGCAGTTTAAAAATTTTGGGTCTCCATTGGCAACCAATATCGGACTGTCTCACCTTCTCGGTCAGGCCTGTGATAAATGCTTGCACCAAACGGGCAATTCTGTCAGAGTCATCCAAAATTTATGATCCACTTGGGTTTCTGTCACCTTGTACAATATTGATAAAAATCATGTTTCAACAGCTGTGGTTACATGATATTGAATGGGACGAGGAGATTCCTGTCCAGTTGTCGCAGAAATGGCTTATATTTCGTCAGAACTACGAGTGCTTCAACACGCTCAGCATTCCACGATGGGTACACACCAGCCCTAACGACAAAGTCCAGCTTTGTGGATTCTCTGATACTTCAGAGATGGCTTATGCTGCTGCCATCTATTGCCGCATTCCTACAACTTTGGGCGCCAAGGTATTTCTGCTCACTGCAAAAACAAAGGTGGCTCCTCTCAAGCAGATGTCGGTTCCAAGATTGGAACTTGCAGGCTCGTTACTACTGGCAAAACTCTTTAAGGCGGTGACGATGGCAATGGAACTAAATAATGTTGAATGTATGGCTTGGACAGACTCGATGGTTGTACTTGGGTGGTTATCATCTCACCCACGGCGCTGGAAAACATTTGTTGCCAACAGAGTTGCAGAAATCATAGATTTAATCCCACGATCATCATGGCATCATGTCGCATCAGCAGATAACCCAGCAGATGTCGCGACTCGTGGATTAGAACCAAAAACGCTTTTGAAATGCAATCTTTGGTGGCAAGGGCCCAGTTGGCTTGGTCAACCGCAGCACACCTGGCCACGCTGTAATTACGATGCATCAGATATAAACCTCAAAGTTGTCGCTGAAGAACGAAAAACCACCTGTCTCGCCTTAATAGCTACTGAGCAACTTGACGTCATCAATTGTCTTTTCAATCGCTACTCAACCCTACACAAGATACTCTCCACCATTGCGGCGTGGAACCGTGTTGTCCAAAGAAGGCGGGGCATCTGCATTGACCGGGCAACCAGCTATATCTCTGCCGAAATTTATAAAGCTGTCTTGCACTGCGTGCGTTGGGCCCAAGCGCAATACTATTCCGAAGAGATAAAACAATTGTCAACAAACAAGCCACTTTCGGCTAAAAGCACAATTTCTAAACTTGCACCATTCATTGATTCTTCATCGGTTCTCCGGGTAGGCGGTCGACTTAAAAATGCACAGTGTGCTATAGACACAAAACATCCAATTATCGTGTCCAAGGACAGCATTCTTGCTCGTCGAATCATTGCAACAGAGCATTTAAAAAACCTCCATGCTGGCCCAACACTGCTAATGAATATTTTACGTCAAAAATTTTGGATCACCAATTGTCGTCGCCTGGTCAAGCAACATATAAACAAATGTGTAGTCTGCACTCGCTATCGTGGCATAATCTGTTCTCAACAAATGGCAGATCTTCCAGCTAGTCGAGTTATTCAAGCTCGACCGTTTCTTCGCACTGGCATTGACTACGCGGGCCCGTTTTTGATGAAACCACACAAAGGTCGCAATGCAGTACTTATCAAAGGATACATAAGCATATTTGTTTGCCCTTCTACACGAGCTATTCATATTGAAATTGTATCCGATTTGACTTCTGATGCATTCATTGCAGCTTTAAAGAGATTTGTTTCTAGAAGAGGTTTGCCATCAGACATATACAGCGATAATGGCACCAACTTTGTTGGCGCAAACCGCGAGTTAATGAAGAGTTTCAAACAGATAGCCAAATCTCGAGATGTCGGTTCATACATGGCCTATTCGTTTATCAACTGGCACCTAATCCCACCAGGTGCTCCGCATTCCGGTGGCATTTGGGAGTCAGCAGTTAAAGCAACCAAATTCCATATGCGACGCGTCTTAGGTGAAACCAAGTTAACATATGAAGAAATGGCGCCCTTGCTTTGTGAGATAGAATCTCAACTCAATTCTAGACCACTAACAGCTCTTTATGATGACGACGTCGACAACATCAATGTTTTAACACCTGGTCATTTTTTAATTGGTCAGCCTCTGGTACAAGTAGCTGAACCTAATATCCAGCACATTCAAATATCACGGCTTTCTCAGTGGCAACTCCTCACGCGCTTGCAGCAAGACTTTTGGCGACGCTGGCAGCATGAATACCTAACGACACTTCAAAAACGAACCAAATGGCATACGGAAAGGGAAAATTTACAACCTGGCGCAATCGTTCTTGTTTATGACGATCGTGCTCCGCCCTCTGTCTGGCAAATGGGCCGAGTCACCGAGGTACATCCTGGTAAAGACAATTTGGTTCGGGTGGCAACAATTAAGACCAGTCATGGATCCATGAAGCGTCCTATTACAAAACTCTGCAAACTTCCTACTGATGGTTAAGGTGTCCCTTAACAGGCGGGAGAATGTTCCGGCTTCAAAATTATCCTACGAGTCATGCAAAGTTATCTAATTCCCTCATTTGTAATATTTCAATTGGCATCACTGTATTTGTATTAATTGCTTGTTGTCTTTCTTCTATGTCTTGTTCTGTTTTAATAAATCAGTGTCATATCAGCAATCAAACTATCAGCTTGTGCTCGTTACTTTTCGGTTGTTTCGATTCGCATTACCTGCTTTGGAAATTTACAGTCCACTCAGCAAACATCTCCACAACCTCCGTAGCAGAAAAAATTGTTTTATAAAAGGGAATTCGGCAAAAAATGTTAAAATTAACGCTGTAGGCACTGTTTATACAAAAATGAATTTGAAACTATTCATTCACTCAGTAATTGTGGTTTGCAAATTAAAAAAATTTTTTTTTTGTAAAATCAGAGAAGATTCGAAATAAATCGATGAGTTAATTGGTAAATGGTAAAGAAGATTCGCATCTTCGAAAGACACTGTACTCATGACTTAATTTGTAAATGCAAGTGAATGTTGAAATATTTTAACCGCACTGTATTCGTTTAATAATGCAAAGAAAAAAAAAACTTTTGGAGTATTTGAAAGACACTGTATATGGTGCATAGTTTGAAAAGAATCGCAAATGTAAAATATGTTGAAATATTTGAAATACACTGTATCCGTGTGATACTTCGAAGGAGTTTTTAAAATATTTGGATATCACTGTATTTGTTTAGAGAAATATGTAAATATTTATGAGATTCACTATGTTCAATTTCCGAAGAAATAATAGGAAAAAGAGAAAAGTAAGCTTTCACCGATAAAAATAAATTTTCACCATTACTTTGATTGACTGTAACCCGTCTATGTTGATATTTAAAGTCAATGAGAATTTTTCAAAATTGATAAGGTTTGAATAATTATCGCTAAATTTTGGCAAATAGATTGGAAATTTTTGGTATTATACATATAAAATTGATGTATAATTTGCGTTTCAAAACGGTTTAAAAAAAATGTTTAAATTTGAAAAAATATTTTTCCGATTGTATTTATTACGAAGCAATGTTCGCATTTTATATAAAAAATTCAAGTTCCATATTCATGTTCGAAAAAGAAAGAATATAGTAATATATGCATGTGGTGGCCGTATATTTAAAATTATTTTTAATGTACATTCAAAAAATTTTTCGATATTTAAATGTTTATATTTCAAATATTTGTATTAAAGTGTGAGAGAAAAAATGTGTTGCTACATGCGTAATATACAAATGTTTATAGGAAAAGTATGTTTATAAGCAAAAGTGTCAATTTGTGTTGCTACATGCATAGGCTACATGTGTATTACGAAAAATTGTTGCTACGTTTATAATATACATGTATATTGAAAAAGCCAAAATTTCTACTTATGTACAGAAATCAAATGTTACATATATACGTATTCTACTCTACTGTACCATCCTTTTGTGCTGCCTTCGCTTGTACATT
Organism: Eurosta solidaginis; assembly: GCF_040869045.1. Taxonomy (NCBI): domain Eukaryota; kingdom Metazoa; phylum Arthropoda; class Insecta; order Diptera; family Tephritidae; genus Eurosta; species Eurosta solidaginis. The sequence goes on from NC_090321.1 coordinate 138,578,893, forward strand.
GCTGTGATTTGTTGTTGTTGGTGTTGTCTTCCGTTGCTGCCGTTACCAAGTTAATTTTTCCTCTTTGCCTCTCTCTTCCGCTATGATTTTTTTTCTTTCTAAGGTTGAGTTGGTGGTGTTGGTGGAGTAAATGGCGTGGATAATTTACCGCACTTAACGGTGCTTGGTAATAGCGTCACTGGTGGTTGTGCTTATCATCACCGTTATGGCATAGTACAGCCAGTTCAAAAAATTATTTTTCGTACATATGTATGTATATATGTAACACCACAATTTTGCCAATAACTTTGCTGTTTGTAGTAAAAAAATGTATGTATATTTTGGATTTTGTTCCAAACGAAATTTTATGCAAAAGGCCACTTTTAGTTTTAAATTTGGTTTTTATTTACCATTTAAATTTTTTGAAATTGTATTAGTTTTTGTAGTTTATAACTTTTTTTTTGTAGGTTTTTGAAAATTTTATGATTTTTTTGTAGATTTTAAAATTTTATACTTTTTTTTGTAGTTTTTGGAATTTTATATTTTTTTTTTTTGTAGGTTTTGAAATTTTATGAAATTTGGTTTTTTGAAATTTTATTAAAAATTGTTAGTAGTCTTTTTGAAATTTTGTAATTTTTTTTGTAGTCTTTTTGTAATTTTGTAGAATTTTTTTTTGTAGTCTTTTTTATAATTTTATAATAATTTTTTTTGAGATTTTATATTTTTTTTTGTGTTTTTGAGAATTTATGTACTTGTTTTTTGGAATTTTGTATATTTTTGTATTTTTTTTTGTAATTTTTGTAAATTTTTTCGAAATTATGGCAAAACTAAATTAGATGCTACTTCATGTAGCATTTCGCAATTAAAATTTTTGTAATATGTATCGTCTTATTTATTTTGTGAATACAAATTTATTTCTTTTCTTGGCACAACCACCGCCGCACTTTCCATAACCACCACGCACATATTTTATTTTAAAAATCTTTACTTAAATTTATTTTGTACTGCGGGGAATTTTTTTCTTCTCCGGCGCCACCTTTTGCCGCAGGCATGGCCATGGTCGCCATGTAACATGTCCATTGAAATGGACATGGATTTTCGCCGATGGACTTCTGTTGTAGCACTCGACGTTTTTTTCAGCGGCGTCGTTGAAACGCTGGTAAGCCACATCAGCCACTTTATTGTCGCTTGTTAGTAACAAGTTGTTACGAACCAAAATAATGTTTTTAGAAAACCCAAAGGGGTCGGTCACCAATTTCCAATAAAAAGTAAAACTTTACACTTGCACTTGATGAGTATCTTTATTTAATTATGCAACTCGTTTATCAGCGACTTCCAAAAAATTGTCTGACTTGTCGGGTTGAATGCGCGAAATTAATTGGCGTCATTCAAAGTGACGTTTGTTAAGGTAACCCTCATTGTGAGTGATTGGTGTGGTCAAAAAAATTGACGTGGTTAATATTTAATGATTGATGTTATAGTCACTCAGGGTGCCTTTCATGGGGATGTTTGCGCCTTGCACTCACCGGCGTCACCCGAAGCCGTCGACTCGTAGGTGTTTTTACACCCTCCCTCCCTCATGTAGGGGCGGAGCCTCCTCGTGGTGGCACCTGGTAACGCTTCGGCGGCTAATTCGAGCGGCGACCTCTCTTCCCACTCCCCTCAAACCCTTTTTCCCTTCTTCTTCCTTTTCCTTTTTCTCTCCCCTTCTCCTTAAATGGGCTGGATCAAGGTGTTATACGACCCGTGCCGAGGATCAGCCTGGCTGGGGGCCCATAAATAGCCCAGTCGTTAACGGAGTGCATCGAATACCGGGCGACCTTCGATGCTATTAAGCCTTACCCGGACATCGCGGATCTCTGTCCGGGTGGACCTTTCCCCTTCTCCGCTACTCGTGGGTTTATAGTATGGAGGAAAAATTTTAAAAAAATTGTGAGGAGGGTGACTCTCCAAAGGCTACGGCAACGGCTCAGCCGGGCCTAAAACTAGCTGAGAGAACTCCTCAGAGGTTCGCTGCTGCAGCGGCAGATAGGCAGAAAAGGGCCGAGAGTTTATCCGGTTCGAGCAGTCCGATAGCCAGTACCTCTCATGTAGGGGGTACTAACCGGGAGGTCATCAGTGCCACTACCGCCCCTCCCTTGGCCCCACCAGCAAGCCCTCCACCCAGCGACAAGCGTCTGGTGGGTCAACTGCTGGGGGCCTCAGGGGGGGGGGGGGGGGGGGTCGGCTATAGGGGCCAATCTAGACAGGAAAGGGCTGAGGTAAAATCCAGTCATGGTACTCCAAAGGTCGGTACCTCTCGGGGAGGGGCCACCGACCGGGAGACCCTTGGGGCGGCTGCCGCCCATCTCGGAGCCACCAGCACGGCTGCCACTCAGCGTCAAGCGTCTGGCGGGTTGGCTGCTGGGGGCTCCAAGGGTGTGAGGGGGCCGGCTCCTGGGTCAAGGGAGTAAAAAAGCCCAGTCATCAGGACAAGCGCTGGGCTGCCCGGATCCTGCGTAGGAATACCTCCTCGCCGGTTAGGGAGGGGGAAGTTTCCGCGGAGGACTGGGCCAAGGCTCAGCGTGATCTTGCTTGGGCGAAGCAAATATTTCCGGAGTTCAGGTCGGACTGGGTCGAGAGCGATGAAGCCTCGAAGCGCCAGCAGTCTATAGATGAAACCAACCCTACGGCGCCGAAAAGGGCCAAGGTGTAGGGAGGCTGGACTCGGTCTTTCGCCGAAATAGCCAAGGATCGGCAGATCATTGGTGTTATGGACGAGAGCAGCGAAGATGGCAGGATCCCGAAACAGCAGTGGAAGTGGATTGAGGCAGCGCTCGCTACTGTGGCCGTTAAGATGAAAAAAGATAACCCTGGTCCGCCGCCTTCTTATACCGATGCGGGGTGGTTCCAGGGCAATATAAAACTAATTGCGTGTGACGATGCCAGGTCGGCGAAGCTTTATAAAGCCGCCGTTTCGCTGATAGGGAAGGTGTATCCGGGCGCGCGCCTCAAGGTAGTGGAGGCGTGTGACATCCCCTCACGACCAAGGGCGCGAGCCTGGGTTCCAGTGACGCCAACGGACCCCGCTGATATCCTGGAACTGCTCCAGGAGTACAACCCGGGTCTACCGACCCAAAACTGGAAGGTGGTTAACGTGGAGAAGACTGAACGGGCCACGATGCAGATAGTCCTGCTGCTCGACAGCGCAAGCGTCGAAGCGTTGAAAAGGCAGGATTTCAGGGTAAGCTACGGCTTCAAAAATATAAGCCTTAAGGTTTATAAGGCTGGCGCCGAAGCCTTGGTAAACCTTGCATCTCGTACGGAGGTGGCTGAACTCCCCCCCAGTGAAGAGGAGATGGAGGTAGACGAGGGCGAAGAAGCTGGTGGCTATGCTTCGGCAAGTTCGAGCGGAAGCTTGGCTCTCAGAGGGTTGTACTCTGAGGGTCAGCTTCTGAAGGATGGCGATTCCGACGCGACGCTCACGGAGGAGAGCACAATCAAGCAGTGATCCGGGTCCTCCAAATAAACCTGCATCACTGCAAAGCAGCATCAGCTGCACTCCTACTGCACCTGTCTTCAGGTGTGGTAGACATCGTTCTAGTCCAGGAGCCGTGTATCACTGGCAATAGGATCTGTGGCCTGCGGACACCAGCGTATAAGCCTTATAGCGCTCAGGAAAAGGGTAAGCCTCGCACATGTATATTGGCTAAGTCTACTCTTAATGTTTTTCTTCTACCCAACTATAGCGATGGGGATTTGACAGCGGTCAGCGTCGAGGGGCTAGGGAGGAGCTTTAAACTTGCCTCCTTCTACCTAGCGCACGATCACCAAGGCTCATTACCACCGGATAATTTCAAGGAGTTCGTGAGAGCGGCAAATCCACGAAACGACTTCATGTTGCTCGGAGGCGACGCCAATGCTCATCACGCCCAGTGGGGCAGCAGAGATACAAATGACCGAGGTGAGTATCTATTCAACTATCTGTTAGGCACTAACCTGAGTATATGTAATAGGGGAAATGATCCCACTTTCATTACGAGGAACCGCAAAGAGGTCCTTGACATAACACTGGTCACAGACTCTTTCAGTGACCTTATCGTTTCATGGAGGGTTCTAAAGGAGCACTCCTTTTCTGACCATAGATATATAAGTTTTTCTATATCGTAGGCGCACGCAAGTCCTAAGTATATACAAAATATTAGAAGAACTAACTGGGACTACTATAAGAAGATTGTAGGTAAAAAGCTATCTGAGGAGGTAGGAGTCCCAGAAAGCGAGGAGGAGCTGGACGTGTTTGTAAACAATTTCAATCAAAATTGCAGGAATGCTTTAGATAGGGCTTGCCCGGCTAAAAAGGTTTTGGACACTCACAAACCACCATGGTGGTCGTCTGATCTTGATAAACTTAGAAAGTCATGTAGGGCGGCCTTCAATAAAGCAAAGCATGATGGACATGAATCCTCATGGGCTGCATATAAAGCGAAGATAAGTATATATAAAAAAGCAATCCGGAATGGAAAGCGATCCTCCTGGAGGTATTTCTGCGGCAGGATTGAATCCGCATCCGCGGCCTCCCGGTTACGGAAGGTGCTATTGAAATCTCCAACTCAGCTAAGTTACATCCAAAAGCCGGATGGGCACTGGACGGACTCCAGCGCTGAAACCATAAACCTGCTAATGGATACGCACTTCCCAGCAGGAACGGGCGTGTCTTCAAGTATTGTCAGCAGAGGGTCACCTAATGATCAGCTGATAAGCGAACTCACAGATGATAAAAGGATAGATTGGGCTTTACAGACCTTCAAGCCCTACAAATCGCCGGGGCCGGATGGAATTTTTCCGGCTCAGCTCCAGTATACTGCCGAACTTATAAGGCCCTGGATTAAAGGGATGTTTATAGGTTGTCTTAGGCTAAATTACGTACCAGTATCGTGGAGGGAAGTCAACGTGGTCTTTATCCCCAAGGCAGGGAAACTCTCCCACTCTAAACCAAATGATTATAGGCCTATAAGATTATCTTCTTTTCTGCTTAAAGCGCTTGAAAGACTTCTAGAGGACCACATCAGGAGGAGGATTGAGCCGTCGCTTTGTTCGCAAGCACAGCATGCCTATACTAAGGGCAGGTCAACTGATACGGCCTTGCACTTACTGGTATCCGCTATCGAAAGGTCATTAGACCTCAAGGAATACACATTGGTGGCATTTCTAGATATAGCGGGTGCTTTCAACAACGTTCTCCTGAGTCCATCACCTCGGCGCTGACCGATCTGGGGGTGGCCGCGTGCCTGGTGGAGTTTATATACAATCTGCTTACGCGTAGGCAGATTAGAACTGAGCTAGGTGGATGCGTGATCCGCAGACCGGTCGGCAGAGGCACCCCGCAGGGAGGTGTTCTCTCTCCGCTACTTTGGGTGGTTACCGTCAACCAACTTCTCCGCCTCATGGAATCGGAAGGTCACCAAGTGATCGCGTATGCAGATGACATCTGCGTCACCATGCAGGGAAAATTTCCGCAAACTCTTTGCAACCTAATGGAAGGGGCACTATCCAAAATCTCGCCCTAGGCCACAGCCACAGGCTTGGAAGTCAACCCGGACAAAACCAAGCTTGTCCTCTTCACGAGGAGGTATAAGGTGCCAAATCTAACTCCGCGAAGAATTGGGGGTACGTTTTTAGTGTTTGGCGATCGAGTCAAGTATTTGGGATTAATTCTGCGATCCAAGAAGGCAGCAGCAGCGCTGTTCACCTGCAAGAGGGCAATTGGCACCTCCTGGGGATTCTCCCCCAGGGTGACATACTGGATTTATACAGGCATTGTGCGCCCGATTCTTCTTTATGGTGCCTTGGTCTGGTGGCCTGCACTAGCTAAAACTACCTATCTTAAGACGCTTCAAAATGTGCAACGGAGTTCGGAGCTCTGCATCACCGGGGCTCTCGGCTCCACTCCTTCTGAAGCACTCAACACAATGCTATACCTTCCACCTCTTGACCTGGTGGCGAAGGAAATAGCGGTCATCGCCGCTCTACGCATAAGAGAAACAGGTCTCTGGTCAAATGGATCGAGTGGACACACGACAATCCTGGGCACGAGCGCCCCAGTCCCAATACCGGCGCGCACTGACAACTGCACGCCAAATAACGTCTTCGTTAAAAATTATAGTATATATATACCATCGCGACAGGACTGGAATACCAGGAAACATACGGTACCGGGTGCCATCAACATATTCACGGATGGTTCTAAGCTTGACGGGAAGGTGGGAGCAGGCCTTTTTTGTCGGATCTGGGTCTAGAGGTCTTTTTTCGCCTACCAGATCACTGTAGTGTTTACCATGCGGAAATGCTGGCAATACACAGGGCTGTGAGCCATCTCGGGTCTATGCCCAAGGATTATTTTCTCTGACAGCCAGGCCGCATTAAAGGCCCTGGACTCATTCGTCGACAACGCAAAGTCGGTCACTGAATGCCGCAGATCTCTTAACGAGATGGCTCAGCACTTCAGTATCAGCCTTATATGGGTACCTGGGCACAGGGATATTGGAGGCAATTGCAGAGCAGACGAGCTGGCCAGAAGAGGCACCACCGACCATATCCTTCCGGGAAATGATTCGATAGGCATACCCATGGCCACTTTCAGGCTTCGTGTGAGCACAATCACTTTAAGAATCGCAAATGGACTATGGTCAGCCATATCTTCGTGTGAGACATCCAGGCAAACCTGGGCCTCATATAACAAGGGGCGCACAGAAGCGCTTCTGACTTTAAACAAATCAGCTCTATCGTCCCTGATAAGGGTTCTAACAGGGCATTGCTTAATAGGCACGCACGGTGCTAGAATGGGGGTAGCGACCTTCGACTATTGTCGCAGCTGCAGATGTACAGAAGAGGAAGAGAGCGTCCATCACCTTCTCTGTCACTGTCTAGCGCTTAGTAGGCGTAGGATGCCTATCCTCGGTAAACCTTTTCTACATGACCTCGCTGAGGTATCTTGCTATGAAGTAAAGGCTCTGGCAAAATTTATAATTGCCACGAGGTGGTTTAACCCGCTTTAGGCAGGGTAAGGTTCCTTTTTTGAGACCGTACAAGGTATTACAATAGGCCCATTGGTGGCCTAAGTAGTGAGCTTGTTACCATTGTGTTCAGCTCAGCCCTTGCAACCTAACCTAACCCTATGGTCACTCAACACTTATCATAAGGGTTGCCTTACACTACAAACAGTGTGCTAAAAGAAAATGTGGACTGTGATGTTTGAAATTAAAAAGGACTTTGGTTATTTGATTTCAAGCTAATCCTGACTATATTTACTTATATTCGTATAACTAAGAACGCGGAGGTCGAGCTAGTCAGATAAAACTTTTTTATAAAAGAAGGTATGGTGTTTCTTCAATGCAAAATACCCCATATGTGCCCATTCCATTGCATTCACTTTTGATTTTAGTGAGTGACAAGCGAAATCAAAAAATTGTGATCACACATCGTTAGTGTCGGTATGAAAATACGAACTCAGATTGCACAATATGCAACTTTTGGCCGGCTTTGATGTAATACTTCTATATCACTACTACTGAATTGTGCAGCCTGTCAAACATTGCAGTACAGATATACAACGAGAGAAGGAGACAAAATCTGAAGGCTGTCTTTAAATTTTTGTAAAAAAGGGACTTAAATATATGAATATTTCAACAAGCCGTCTTGCTTCTATCAACATTGTACATTAGGCTATTTCGTTCTTCAAATGAAAAAGTAAGCTTTTGTTTTCCATTAGTATTATAAGATTTTTATTGTTTTAAGAACTCCGCAGAATAGGATTACCGATTTGTGCTGAGTGCGCAGATATACGTACGTAAATGAGCCCTTAGTGACCAAAAAGCGACAAAAAAAGCAAATAATGTCAACTGACAACTACGAATTTCTCATGTACAGAATTAACAGTTACAAAATATGCATAGGCGCCACGAATGGCATAAATTGAAAACAAATCTAGTAAGCGGTCGTAAGATTTTCAGCTGTTATAAGTATATTTATGGACGACTCTTAGTAAGGCACGAGTTAAGTGCGATTGAAAGTGGGAATTGTACCTTCGACGGCGTATCCATTCTAGAGGCGTCATGAGCGTCTACTAGTATCCTTAAAAAAAATAGCGAGGTAATAGATTTGGAGTTAGCAAATGTTTATGTTAATACGATGTGGGGATTGTCTGTATATGTGGACAATGTTGTTCGTTATATTGCTATGTTGCTTGGAAGGTACAAAAGAAAATAAAATGTTCCACATGTCAAGGGCAATTGATAGGTGAAGAAACGCCTTTACTTTCAGCGCACAAAACTAAAGCTCCGTTTGTCGCACCATCTGTGGACGTATGTAATATTTGTATAGTGTCAGAGAAAGCGCTAAGACAAGTTCTGAAGGCATGCCCAATTGGAAATGCAAAATTAAGTTTAATAAATAAAATGTTTCAAAATACAAGTGATGTATTCTCCAATAGTATCATGGACGATCACATAGCCATCGAAAATTTATTTAGCAATGACATCTTTAATAATCACCGGGCACAGCTGTGTAAGGAAGTAATAAGTTTTTATTTGGATATTCGTTTGTTTTTTGAAACGAAAAAAAGCACGGACGAAAAGAGTATGTTAGAAAAAAATTTACAAAATTTATATTATTTCAACACCAATAGCAGCCAGCCCAGTACTTATATTTTGTTTACTTCATCAAAAATTTACTTCATTGAAAAACTCAAAATAAGTAAAATTTTGAAAACGTTTATATATCGTTTATTCAAGCTAATTCACTTTAAAATATTTTTAAAACCGTTTAAAGAAATGCTTGTTGGGATGTATGTATAAGTATATTTTTATACATGTATATTTAAATTTTTTTCATTTCAAAAATATGAATTCTTCGCCTGGTTTTTTTTTACTATTTATGTAAATAATGTACTTTGTAAGGCTGCGGTCCATGTTTAAATAATAAATATATGAAGCCTTGTATTGTATTTCTTGGACTTTTCGTTGTTTAATCGACTAAACTGAGATTTTATAACAATTAGTATGCAGAAGTTGGGTAAAAGGATAGTGACCCGTTGTAACCCCCTTAATACTTTTTTTACACACGCTACTATAATTCACTAACACTAGCAAAGGCCGCGCATGAGCAGAACATACATTTGCATAGTTTCAGTAAATAATGATTGACAGAAAATTTGCACATTAGGAATATAGAAGTATTTATTATATATATGATTGAAATAAGAAATTCAAATCAACTGGCTGTTACGAAATTTCTCAACTTCGGCGAAATTGATTGTTGCAACGAGAAAAAAATGCCAATGTTGGAGAGCTAGGGCTCCTGCACCTCCATGTCGAAAATTTGTCTATTTTCACGCGACAAAATTCGTTGCGCTCGTTTATTACGTTTATTTTGAGTGCCGCTCAAAAATACAATTTCGTGGTTTTTAACTGATGGGTAATAAATATCACAACACATTTTCCCAGCTTCTGAACTGTTAAGGGATATAAGAAATGTTTGCCACCGTTTTAATAAATAAGCACCGATTTCAGGATGTATAAGGTATATCCATTAACATTATTTATTTAATATGCTGTGTTTTAAAACTACATTTGAATATTTATATTGTTTATGAAATGCTATTTTGATGAACAATGAGATTAATGATATGATGTAATAATAATTATGGAACCGACTAGAAACGCGGTGTATCTTGAGACGTTGTCGTTTACGATGCTGTATTTCCACTCTCGAAGACCCGATTACTGCTCGTTGCATGTTAGCGCTGTCATCCACAGAGTGGTTACAATGACAACCCACCCGCAAAGCGTATTTACTCATCCATATAGGGTGATGCGTTAACACATGTAATCTATTTGTACTTATTTAATATTAATTACAGCCTTTTACAACATCAAAAATTAAAGTAGAAAAAGTTTGTTTCCACAAGCGTGCACTCAAACAGGTCAATGGCAACATTTTTCGTTGCATATACGTCGGTGCATAACTGCAGCTTAACTACTAAAAGATGGCAGTTACATATCGCTTCCCCGGTTCAATAATGATGCAATTGTAAAATATTAAATTTTGGTGAAGCAAGTTTGAATATTTGCATCCGTTCATTTTAATAAAAATATCAGGGTATGGGTGTTCCCCGCCTTGGGCTTGGAACGCACCTTGTCCCGCTCGAGTGTGGCAGCAGGGAGCAAAGGGCCCAAAGCCGGAGATTCCTAAGGTCCGATCTGAACAAAAAGAAAGAAAAAGAAAAATAATTTTAGTGAGTCTGGGCATAAAAACGTAAATCCGCACAATACACTTATATAAGTGCACAATGTTTTTGTGTTGGGTAAAAAACCATCAAAATCACAACAACTATATGAAGATTTATTTTTTTAATTTCTTCTGCAAATATCTCTTGCAGATAGAACATTATTGAATTCCGCCTTCGGATTAGTGATCCTGGGTCCAAAGCGATCCTATCGATACTTTTGGGCGAGTTTTAGCAGTTGTGAGTTAATTAATAGAATAACCATAGCTTCGTCCACAGCTGGAATGGCAGATGCATATCATCTGGCACGCAGGGCAGCGCAGAACCTTGGTTGTTCTTTTTTTCATAAAATCCACTCCACTACCGGCTTTATACAAAAAGAATTTGTCACGTACACGTACATTTGTGGATCCGCCCCTTTGCGCAATCAAGGTGGAATTGCCCCAGCTAGCTCAGTACATGGAGTCGCGGTTCTGAACCCTTTTTCCACCTTGATGCGGGGCGGAGGTCACAATCACATTAATCCTTTCCTCTCCCACCTCACCCCACAAGAAGCCCACCCTTCCTTGGACCGCTCGCTTCGCATCGCTCTGCAGGTCCCCTTATCTTACCTTTGCTCCATTCCGTTCCAAACCTCCTACCCTTTGTTCATCTTCCCCCTCCACACCTTATTAATTTAGAACGCCATCTTAAATTTCTTTTTCACTTCAATATAACATTTTTAATTAGATAAAATATAGCTAAATACATGCATCTACTGCTTACTCAAAATTGCAATAAAAATTGGCTTACGACAGACGATTTGAACAATAAAAAAAATTTTACTTTATGATGGACTCAACCACACATGATTATTTCAAACAAAATTTTCTTACATACATATATCAGTAAAATATGGAATTTCTGGGAAATTTTTACTTTGCCTTATTCGGCTTACATGAAATCATTTTTTAAATTTATTAATTATTATTAATTCCGCAAATTACTTCGGGACTTCCCGCCAACGCTACCAAAAACCAAACATTAGAACCGCTCAATATGAGCACAAAATTTTATATTCCCTACCAGGGTCCTATCCTACCTAAAAGAGCTCTCTTTGGTGGTCAAGGGACTCCTAGGGGCTGGGCTTTCTCGCCGCTATTTACAAAAAAAACGGTATATTTGAATAAACGTTTGGGTTGACGCGTGGACGTCCGCCACGAATTAATATTCAAAAATTTAATATTTTGAAAATATAATCAAATACAAATCTTATAACTAAACGAAATATACATAAAACATATAAATGTACATATAATCAAATGAGGTTCCAAATGTAGTTTGTCCGCTGGGTTTCCGGCACGCAATAGTTTTATGGCAATGTTTCTTGAACGAATTATGGGTGAAAATTATAGCATGGTTTGGTGAATACTAGTGTGTCGGCTTGAAGAATTTCCCTGCGCTCGCCAGAGCTTTCGTTATGGGGGAAGGTATCCCAGCTAGCGGAACAAAAAGGTACAATTTACCATAAGGTACAATGGTGTGCCAGAGCGCCAAGTTGGCATTCACGCCTCATAGATTAGGTAGATTACATTGCTATAAAAGCATATATATGTATGAATGCGACATGGAAATTTAAACCGAGAAATAATAAAACAAAAAAAATAAGGAAAACATTTTATAAAAAAACAGGAAGAGAATCGAAATTTACTTTGCATAGAAATCTGCACCTGTACACGCAATGCGCTGGGTCAGAATTTTTAGCAAAATTTGTTGACACAAATTTGGAAACTGGGTTGGCGTGAATCACCAAAGAGGCGCAAAGCCAAAAACAAAAAGTTGCATAGGGCCTAAACAAAGGGTTTTGGATCTTGATCGACTTACCACTTTCGCTCCGATGACTTATCACCATTTAACTTTAGATTTTGGTCTCCCCTCGATTTGCTCGTTGTCCTGAGCTTAAATTTGCCAATGGTATTAATGATTTTAATTTCGACTTGTACGACCGATTATTGTAGATTTATGGGCATCCTGCCCCACAGCACATACAGATTTTGAACACTACGGATTTGGTCCTTACTGGACTTTGCGCGCACAGGGAAAACAGTTTTATTTACCGTTCACGGACTATCACCACAAAAAAAATTCACCGCGCACTCACGACGTGCATATGCCCACAGTTAAAATCTTTCTTTTCTTCTGCCACAGTTATGCCCTATATATATACCAGCAGAAACAAACCGCAACGCCGGTTCTACATACCGTTTCCTATTGTCCTCATTTCCAATCTTAATAGCACTTTCTTTACTCTATATCCATCCTTTTCCTGGATTGATCCTATTTTCCTTCATCATCCCTTTCGCTGCGGTCCGGCAACCCTCACTGAAAAGCTTTTACAAATTTCTCCATATTGGGAATTTTGCTATTATCTTTAATTTGACGTTTCTCGTTTGTTTACCTTTTTGCATCGTGAGTGCGAGTTAAAGTCCGCGACCAAAAAAAATAAATTTCGCGTTTAAATTAAATAATTTCAGTGCGCGCGTGTTATTTTTAAGAAAGAAGAGCAACGCGGCTCTTCAGTGCCAAATAAATAGTTTAGGTTGCGGTGCCTGAAGTGGCTGAGGAAAGAACAATTACTCCTTATGGTCCCCAGGCGCCCGGGCTTGGAATATAAAAAAAAAACTACAAGTTTGGAGCATTGGTGGACTGCTAATAGAGTCCAACAGTTACCGGAAGCCTCAGGAATGATGATAAGAGGTAATAAATGTGAAAATTTTAATTAAGAATATTTAAAGTGAAGGTGGGCAATTTGCATTTGGTTGTTGTACTTTTGAGTGTTTGATTACCCAACAAAAAAAAATGTGCACTTATATAAGTGATTTCGCTATTTATGCCCAAACTAATTTAAATTAATTTCTTGTTCTTTTTGCTTTTTTCCAGTGCGGAAACTAGGAGGCTTAGGAGGCGAGGTGTTGGGACCCTGGAATGTTGAGTTTACGGGAAGTATACATACATAAATTACACGCTGCTTATAAGAACTTTTTACTTTAGGGTACTTTTCTTTTGTCTTTTTCAGGTGAATTTCGGTGACACTCTTGAGAGCGGCCTCCGGCTTTATGCCCTTTTATACCATCTAATATCCCTCGAGCGGGACAAGGTACGCCCAACGCGGGGAACACCCACCCCTGACAACGTCTCCTGCCTCGAGAGCTGAGCCGGGCATATGGTAATGGGATTTATTCGCCTTGCTATTACGTGAAGAAAAAAAATTTGAATATGTATATAGAAACTATTTTCTTTTGTATTCATTCTAGGTAAACTTCGGACAGAGCGCTTTTTGGCGATGCCCTTCCCCGCCGACTTGACCCTCATCGACGGGGTGGTATTCACGCAAGTAATGGAATATCTTTGTGTAAAGTTAATTACATTTTGTGTTATTTTCAGGTCACCAAGCGGCAATATAGTATTAAGTTATTGAGTACAAAATTATGTAGTTTTAAGTTATTCGACACCAAGTTATGTAGTATTAATTCCTTTAGTATTAAGTTAATTAGTATTAAGTTATTTACCATCGCGTTATTTAGTATTAGGTTATTGTTTAATGTCCTTCGCGTGCCATGCCCCTAGACTCTTTCCTGCCAGGGTTTCGAGTAGGTACATGTTATTACCCAAAGCCTTAGTAACGCGACATTTCGTAAATCTTCGACAGAATTTCGCGTTTATATTCTGTTTGAAATCGCTTAGGATAAAATTGCGTTTGTAGACTTCTTGCCCGGGGGAAAATCGTGTTTCGCGGACTCTGGTATTGTATCGTGCCGCGTTCGTTTCATACGACTCGTGTAGGTTTTCTTTTATTTTCTCGCGCATTAGTCTCATTTTATCGCTAGGATCTAAAACGAACAATTCGTTGTCCGATAGGCAATCCAATTTCTTCGCCAATGCGTAGTCTGCACCATTGGTAAACATGTTCTGTCCGAACAGGGCAAAATAGGGTGAAACTCCCGTGGCCGAATGTACAGCGCTACGCAAGGAGCACTCTATTTCAGTAAGGTACAAATCCCAGTCCCTATGATCATTTTCGAGATATGATCTAATGGCGGCTAGTACCGATTGATTCGCGCGTTCAGCAGCATTCGACTGCGGCGCATAAAAGGCTGTCTTTAGATGTATGACACCATATGATTCTAACAGTTCCGAGAATTGTTTCGATACGAATTGTTTTCCGTTATCTGAATGTATGGTTTCCGGAACGCCAAATTTATGAAAAATCTCTTCGGTTATGAACTTAACCACGTTACCTGCGGTTGCTTCACGCATCGCTTTCAAAAAAATAAATTTAGAAAAATGATCGACTATGATAAAAATGAAACAATTTCCGCGCTTTGATCTAGGATACTTCCCCAAAAAATCTATATATATCTTCTGAAAAGGGCGGACAGTAACCACTTCTTTCCCAATCCCTGGTTTTAAAATCGCGTTAGATGGTTTCGATTCTTTGCACGTTTGACATTCCCTCACGAAGTTCCGAACCTGCACCACCATATTAGGCCAGTAATACAGCCTCCGTATGCGGCGTAGTGTTTTTGTCATCCCCCATGTGCAGCTATCTCTGGACAGTGGGCGTTCTCTATGAGAGTTGAGGTCAGTGCTTCAGGGACCCAAAGCTTACATTCGTTTTCCTCAAGTTCACTATCCTTTGAAAAAAATTTCTTAAAAACCATCCCATCCTCTACCTTCAAATCGGGAAGCCGCTCCTTATTGCTTTCGATTGTCTTAATTAGTTCTAAATACCCTTCTGATTCAAACTCAGTGGTGTCTATGTTAGCTATTGGTGAGTTAGTTATTTCCTCTATACAGCGTGATAGAGTATCGGCGACAATATTCTCCGAGCCTTTACGGTGCTCGATCTCAAAATCAAACGCTTGCAATTGTAGAGACCACCTAGCTAATCTGCCATTTAGATCTTTTAAAGACATCAACCATTTTAAACTGGCGTGGTCTGTCACCACTGTAAATGGCATCAGATCGATATAAGGCCGAAATTTCTTGACTGCCATTACTGCCGCAAGGCATTCCTTTTCTGTGGTGCTGTACTTTCGCTGACATTCATTGAATTTTTGGGAAAAATACGCGATTGGTTTTTCACCACCATCACATTCTTTCTGATATAAAACAGCACCTAGACCATAATCAGATGCATCACACTGTACCCAAAATCGTTTGGAAAAATCCGGATGTTTCAGAACCGGAGCGCTTGTGAGGGCTCTCTTTAAAGCATTGAATGCTTCCATTGCTTCGTCTGACATCTCAAATTTTCTTCCCTTTTTCAAAGAGTCGGTTAGCGGCGCTGCCATGGTGGCGAAATCTTTTATAAACCGCCTATACCATCCGGCAGTGCCTAGAAAACTACGGACTTCTTTGACTGTTTTGGGAACAGGGATATTTTGTATGGCCTTTATCTTTTCCGGGTCTGTTTTCAGCATCCCTCCTCCTACTATGAAGCCAAGATAAGGTAACTCCTTAAAACAAACCTTAGACTTGCTCAATCCAATTGTTAAATTTGCGTCTTTTAAGCAAGTGACGACTTCTTTTAAGATTCGCAAATGCGAGTCGAAATCTGGCGCGATGATTAATAAATCATCCAAATAAATGAAAACATTCGATTTCAACTTTTGTGGTATAACCCGGTCCATGAGTCGGCATAACCTTTGGGCAGCGTTACATAACCCGAATGGCATAGTGACGAATTGGTAGAGAGGACGACCGGGCACTGTAAAGGCGGTATATGGCTTGCTACTGTCGTCTAACTCAATTTGCCAGAAGGCAAATTTTAAGTCGACACTGCTTATAAAGTGGGTGTCGTCGATACGGCTAATGATGCCCTCGATATTTTGTAAGGGGTACGCATCCTTCACGGTTACGGCGTTTAGTTTACGCGCATCCAAGCAAAAACGATTCTTGCCCGGTTTGCGCACAACTGTCGTTCTGTTACTCCAAGGGCTGTCACTTTCTTCTATCACTCCCAACTCTAACATTTTGTCCACCTCCTCATACACAATTGCCTGCATTGCCGGTGACAGAGGATAATGTCGCTCTTTTACGGGTACCGCTTCATCAACCAGCTTAATTGTATGTTTCTCTAAATTGGTACGTCCTAATCCGTGTTTCTCAAAAGTTCGGAAACCGCTAACAACTTCTTTTAAGCGCTGTTTCTGTTCCGCTGTTAGGCTATGTAAAACGCGCCGTTCATTTTTGTCTTCCTCTGACACCATTTCCTGTTCTAATTTATTTAAATCAATTTCGTCTACAGCCACCACATCCGGCGCTAACTGAAAAGTACGCCAAAAATCTATTCCTAGGTAGATATTTTGCTCTAGGTACGGGCATAAAAAGAATGTAACTTTTTGTTCTAATT
This sequence comes from Eurosta solidaginis, assembly GCF_040869045.1. NCBI lineage: Eukaryota > Metazoa > Arthropoda > Insecta > Diptera > Tephritidae > Eurosta > Eurosta solidaginis. Next base: position 138,595,527 of record NC_090321.1, read on the forward strand.
GGTTAAATTTTACAAAAGTAGTAATTTTTCCTAAAACGTTGTGCCTCCGGCCGCCAGCTGTTTTGACGGAGGACACATATCTTTCTATCGGCACACCTATTTTGTCAACGAATTCCCTACACCCTCTTCCCAAAATACTGACTGATGCGCCAGTGTCCAGCAAGCCTCGTGTTTGAACGCCCATGATTTCTATATCCGCGTAGACACGCGGATCTGACTTGCTTATTTTTTGATGGAGGCCAATACTTTTTGTCGTAGAAGTTTTCGTTGACGAAATCGTTGCCTTGCTTTTTGTATTCTCCGTGAAACTCCTCTGCGACCCATCACTATGCTTTCTGCGAAGATTCTTTCTCGCTTTTCGAGGTACTTTCTATATCTCTCCTCATATGATGGTGTGCTCTCCCTTGCGGCCTTTGGTGGACTTCTAGTTTTCGTGTTATTTTTAAAAATGCAAATTTCCTTGTTGTATGTATTTTCGTCGTCTGTTGATGTGTTGGTCGACGCATCTACTTTGCCGAGGTTTGTGTGGCACGCGATTCCCCCGTCACAATCGCGCTCCGGGATCCGTTTCCCGCTTTGTTACATAAGGGGCATTTCGGGGTTATCACGTCCAACTTCCCGCATTTGTAGCAAAAGATTCGCCGTTGGAGCGACATACACTCTGTGAAAAAGTGGCCATCTGCCCCGCAGTTCCAACATGATACGTTTCTTTGGCTTATTGCCTGTTTTGGCACAGACTGCTGACGTATCTCCTCCACGGCGACTTGACCCTCATCACCGGAAGTGAACGCCTCTTGGTATTCGAACTCGCAGATCTCCTCGATTTGTGGACGTGGCATATAGTTATCGGCATGCGGCCGTTCGCGACGCGGGAAACATCTTTCGGCTTCTTTACAATCCATTCTCAACTGGTCCAATGAATATGTTGACATAGGGTATACCAACTTGGCCAAAGATTCGCACAAGTTATCTTTTACTAAGCGCACAATTTCATATTCCGGAATTGGATTCCGCAGTCGCGAACGAAGCGTGCCAACAACATGGAAGTAGGCATCTATGCTCTCACCCGCCCTTTGCTTTCTCTCGGTTAACTCCCTTAAAATTTCAAAGTCTGTTTGTGGAGAGGCGAACTGACGTCTAAGAGCCATCTGCAAACTTGGCCAGTCGACTCTACCATGAGACCGGATATATAGCCAATACCACTCGCGGGTTTCGCCACTCAACAACTTGTGAAAATCGCGTATTATATCTGCCCATGAGCACCCGTACTGTTCCCTCAGGTACTCCAAACGAAAAAGGAATTCTTCAACCGACATTGCATCGCGATGTCCTTGGTAGTTAATCCCCCACTTTTCGACTTTGAGGTCTGATCCGCCATATTCCCTACTCTCTCGCTCCGATTGTCCACGATACCTTCCCGAGATAGCTGCGGGTATGCCTCTATCTGCACTTGGGGTTTGACGAATTGGTGGCTGATCGTTACGCGGCGGACATGCATATGTTGCTGTATGGGGTAGGTTCACATTATTGTGTCTACTCATGGCAAAGCAGTGGGAATTTTCGTTAATTGTTAAATCGTTTTTAGAGCGCCTGGATTCGAGAGATTCAAGGCTGGAGTTGTGCCTTCTTCTTTTATTACGATTGCGCGACCTACTGTTATTGTTGTTACCCCCCGAAAACTCTAACCCCTCGCGCACCCCTCGACCCGTTGCGCCTACTTCCGGTAAGGTATCGCGGATTTCTTTTAAGATGGCATTTTTGGCTTCGGCCATCATCTCCCTTACCATGGGCACTATGTCGTTGCGCAGATCGTATGGTTTGTCTTTAGCTTGCCGGTTGGCATCACTATTATTAGATGCAATGGGTTTTGGAAAGGCTAAGGTAGATGGTGGGGCTGTCAAAGACTGTGTAGATTGGGATTCTTTCGGGGGCTTTGGAATGGCACCCGTGTTGCTAGCTGGCTCTGCTGGTATAGTACTAGAATTTTCTTTTCTCATTTCCCCGCCCGATGCGCCCGCAGCTGCTGGGTTACCCCCTCCTATCCGACCCGAAAGATCAATAAAAGCAGGGTCGTTTTCGCTTGGATGCTTCGAGTAGGACACATTCACCGGAACCATGGTTTCTTGCCTGTTTCTAAAACGCGTATTATATGGGCTCGATCTACGGTTCGCACACTTTGTTCCTTTTAGGGACCCAATTTTGTTGTATATATATTTTTGGTTTGTTTTCAAAATGTCAGAATGTAAAAAAAAAAATTTTTTTTTTTTTGTATAATTTAATTAAATTCAGTATATAATTGTGGGGAGGTTCAGATTACCTTTCAGGCAGGCAAAAAAAAATTTGTACTGGTTAGGAATCGTTGGAGCAACTGTAAACGTTCCTGTGGTGAGGTGAGAATATATCTATGAAAAATAAAAAAAATAAAAAAAAATCTGACTAATTATGTCTAACAACTTATGCTACACACGCATTGCATAGAGGCTTTCTTGTGGCCATAAGTGCTATATTTTCAATAAGAAGCGTCTTATACGAATGTACTATAAGGACTTCTATTCATGGTAAATCAAAAAAAAAAATTTTCTTTTGTGTTGAAAAAAAAATCGAAATAGGTTTTAAAAACAATATAAATATTTATGTATGATGCTTATAGCCTCGCATAACTTGTTTGGCTATGCCATCCTCAGATTACTGATAGATACTGTCCCTATGATTACAAACTCTACCATCGGTGCAATTGATTTTGGATCTAACACCATGGACAAGTCACCGGATAGGGGAGATGGTTACATAAGGACAGCTCCGTAACTGGTATTAAAAAAAATAAAAAAAATTTAGTTAGTTGAAAATTAAAAATTATTCAGATGCTTATAGCTTACCATAAATTGTTTAGCTATGTCATCTTATGGGCTATTGATGGGATCTGTCCGTATGGTCCCAACCTCCACTATCGGTGCAATTAACTTTTTGGATCTAACACCATAGACAAGGCACCGAATAGGAAAGATGGTCACATAAAGACAGAACCGTTTGGTTTAATGACTGCAACTATTGGACATTAGCTTTGGGTTGAAATATAATTTGTACAAAAAAATGAGCTTTGAACACTATTTCGCTGACTAGATCTCGGTAATCAGATTTACATTTTAACTCATGCGTGAGCGCCAATTTCAACCCGCGCTAATGTCATCACTAAAAGAAAAACTTTTTGTTCGGGCGCCATATTAATAGAATATGGCGGCCCCTCTATATGTTTTAGTTTGGGCGCCATTATTAATTATGATTGTCACGTACACGTACATTTGTGGATCCGCCCCTTTGCGCAATCAAGGTGGAATTGCCCCAGCTAGCTCAGTACATGGAGTCGCGGTTCTGAACCCTTTTTCCACCTTGATGCGGGGCGGAGGTCACAATCACATTAATCATTTCCTCTCCCACCTCACCCCGCAAGAAGCCCACCCTTCCTTGGACCGCTCGCTTCGCATCGCTCTGCAGGTCCCCTTATCTTACCTTTGCTCCATTCCGTTCCAAACCTCGTACCCTTTGTTCATCTTCCCCCTCCCCACCTTATTAATTTAGAACGCCATCTTAAATTTCTTTTTCACTTCAATATAACATTTTTAATTAGATAAAATATAGCTAAATACATGCATCTACTGCTTACTCAAAATTGCAATAAAAATTGGCTTACGACAGACGATTTGAACAATAAAAAAAAGTTTACTTTATGATGGACTCAACCACACATGATTATTTCAAACAAAATTTTCTTACATACATATATCAGTAAAATATGGAATTTCTGGGAAATTTTTACTTTGCCTTATTCGGCTTACATGAAATCATTTTTTAAATTTATTAATTATTATTAATTCCGCAAATTACTTCGGGACTTCCCGCCAACGCTACCAAAAACCAAACATTAGAACCGCTCAATATGAGCACAAAATTTTATATGCCCTACCAGGGTCCTATCCTACCTAAAAGAGCTCTCTTTGGTGGTCAAGGGACTCCTAGGGGCTGGGCTTTCTCGCCGCTATTTACAAAAAAAACGGTATATTTGAATAAACGTTTGGGTTGACGCGTGGACGTCCGCCACGAATTAATATTCAAAAATTTAATATTTTGAAAATATAATCAAATACAAATCTTATAACTGAACGAAATATACATAAAACATATAAATGTACATATAATCAAATGAGGTTCCAAATGTAGTTTGTCCGCTGGGTTTCCGGCACGCAATAGTTTTATGGCAATGTTTCTTGAACGAATTATGGGTGAAAATTATAGCATGGTTTGGTGAATACTAGTGTGTCGGCTTGAAGAATTTCCCTGCGCTCGCCAGAGCTTTCGTTATGGGGGAAGGTATCCCAGCTAGCGGAACAAAAAGGTACAATTTACCATAAGGTACAATGGTGTGCCTGAGCGCCAAGTTGGCATTCACGCCTCATAGATTAGGTAGATTACATTGCTATAAAAGCATATATATGTATGAATGCGACATGGAAATTTAAACCGAGAAATAATAAAACAAAAAAAATAAGGAAAACATTTTATAAAAAAACAGGAAGAGAATCGAAATTTACTTTGCATAGAAATCTGCACCTGTACACGCAATGCGCTGGGTCAGAATTTTTAGCAAAATTTGTTGACACAAATTTGGAAACTGGGTTGGCGTGAATCACCAAAGAGGCGCAAAGCCAAAAACAAAAAGTTGCATAGGGCCTAAACAAAGGGTTTTGGATCTTGATCGACTTACCACTTTCGCTCCGATGACTTATCACCATTTAACTTTAGATTTTGGTCTCCCCTCGATTTGCTCGTTGTCCTGAGCTTAAATTTGCCAATGGTATTAATGATTTTAATTTCGACTTGTACGACCGATTATTGTAGATTTATGGGCATCCTGCCCCACAGCACATACAGATTTTGAACACTACGGATTTGGTCCTTACTGGACTTTGCGCGCACAGGGAAAACAGTTTTATTTACCGTTCACGGACTATCACCACAAAAAAAATTCACCGCGCACTCACGACGTGCATATGCCCACAGTTAAAATCTTTCTTTTCTTCTGCCACAGTTATGCCCTATATATATACCAGCAGAAACAAACCGCAACGCCGGTTCTACATACCGTTTCCTATTGTCCTCATTTCCAATCTTAATAGCACTTTCTTTACTCTATATCCATCCTTTTCCTGGATTGATCCTATTTTCCTTCATCATCCCTTTCGCTGCGGTCCGGCAACCCTCACTGAAAAGCTTTTACAAATTTCTCCATATTGGGAATTTTGCTATTATCTTTAATTTGACGTTTCTCGTTTGTTTACCTTTTTGCATCGTGAGTGCGAGTTAAAGTCCGCGACCAAAAAAAATAAATTTCGCGTTTAAATTAAATAATTTCAGTGCGCGCGTGTTATTTTTAAGAAAGAAGAGCAACGCGGCTCTTCAGTGCCAAATAAATAGTTTAGGTTGCGGTGCCTGAAGTGGCTGAGGAAAGAACAATTACTCCTTATGGTCCCCAGGCGCCCGGGCTTGGAATATAAAAAAAAAACTACAAGTTTGGAGCATTGGTGGACTGCTAATAGAGTCCAACAGTTACCGGAAGCCTCAGGAATGATGATAAGAGGTAATAAATGTGAAAATTTTAATTAAGAATATTTATAGTGAAGGTGGGCAATTTGCATTTGGTTGTTGTACTTTTGAGTGTTTGATTACCTAACAGAAAAAAATGTGCACTTATATAAGTGATTTCGCTATTTATGCCCAAACTAATTTAAATTAATTTCTTGTTCTTTTTGCTTTTTTCCAGTGCGGAAACTAGGAGGCTTAGGAGGCGAGGTGTTGGGACCCTGGAATGTTGAGTTTACGGGAAGTATACATACATAAATTACACGCTGCTTATAAGAACTTTTTACTTTAGGGTACTTTTCTTTTGTCTTTTTCAGGTGAATTTCGGTGACACTCTTGAGAGCGGCCTCCGGCTTTATGCCCTTTTATACCATCTAATATCCCTCGAGCGGGACAAGGTACGCCCAACGCGGGGAACACCCGCCCCTGACAAATTACACGAAAAAATAAAAACATTCACTACGAGATTAATCCGCGCACGCATAAACATTTCAATAAACACGAAATGTCAGACTAGGGTTATTGACAAAATATCCATATGGGGAAATTATAAAAAGCTCATCTTTCAAGGGTTGCCAGATGAGCGGTAAGGGTGTGGGGAAAATCGGAAAATGATGGATATAGGGTGGAAATGGGTGCGGTTGATTTAAGGAGGATGAGATAAAACGGCACATGAAAACGGTGTTCCTTATGAACACAATCTATATAAGAAGGGATAACTGTAGAGAAAGTGTAAAGTGAAGAAGAAGAGTTGAAAAGTAAAGTGGTGTTTTTTTTATTCAAATAAAACAAAAATAAAAAGGCAAAAAGAAGATTCTATAGTTTTTTTTTTACGTGCATATAGGGACTTTCGCGCCATTTGGGTTCGCGCAACCTCCACTTCGACTTCGGTCACGAATCTTCTCCAGAAATCCGGACCATGCATAATGCGTATGCAGGCCCGGAGTTCGGTGAGTGTAAATCCCCACTACAAAATTTTGAAATTTCTATGAAATAATCTAATTTTTTTTTGTAAGATTCTGTTTTTTTTTTGGATTAATTTCATTTTATATCCACCCTAATGTCTCATTCTAGACTTAACAAGGATATATGTAATGCTTGAGAGGCGTGAACGCCAAATTGGCGTGAAATCCTCAAATCAATTTAAATTCGCGCTAATAAAACTCCTTCATTCCTCCGGTAGAAGCATCACCACTAATGCCCAAAGGCTTCTGTATGGCGCCAGTGATATGCCGTTTACATAAATTTTGTATCACCATCTTACCATAATTGCCGTTCTATAAAGGATTTTCTTTACAAATATAATGATCAAAGACAGCAATCAGGAGTGTTGAGTGCATCAAAAGTCACCTTTCACAGAAAACGGGGAAAATTAAAACAACCGAAAGGTCGCAACGTTAATATACGTATGAGGATAGGCTAATTTTAGTTTTTTTTTGTGCCCAAATCAAACTTTGTGTAAAGTCGAATAAAATCAAGGTATAATGTGGAAAGTGCTGTTCAATGACCAAAAAGGGGCCAAATAGTTCAGTTTAAATATGTATTAGTTGTTGTTTTTTTTTTTTGTAATAGCTGGAAAAAACCAGCTCACACCAATTTCCCATAACCGCCATAATAGAGCTCTGTTAGGTAGGCATTAGGGTATTGTATTGTGTCTTGGTCGAATTTCGCTCCTATTGAGCATATAAATGTTTGGCCTAGCTTTGGTGGCAGAAAGGCCTAAGAAAATATTTTATAGTTTTTTTTGGTGTTCAGTAACCGAGGATTTTTTTATATGGCATAATGCTAATTTATTTGTCAAAATGTATAATACATGAATATGTTCTTTTGTCGGAATATCCAATTATTTATATGGGATTTATGTAAACCTTTTATATAAAATTTTCGTTTGTGAATTTTGATATATGTATAAGTTTTTTTTTACTTTACGAAACTTTGTTTTTATTGAGAGAAACGCTTTCATGCCTAAATATGAAGCTTGTACATAATGTATTTACATATAATCGTTTTGGGTTGTAAATCATATCTTTCGAACATTTTTTGTTATTCTTTTGTATAAAAGATCTGTTGGTCAAAAATTCGTAAAAATTCTGTTCTTACATACATATAGTCTCGTATAAGAATAAGTTTAAAAATTTGAATCTTTTCATAGAACGTGTTTTTTTTTTTTAATTCTTGTATAGGATTAAGATATTTTAATAAAATAACGTAACAGTGAATTGAAAAGAAAAGGACGATGGTCTGCTAAGTCTAATCGGTTGGGGAGGGGAAGATGACGCTAGGGTAAGTAAATAGGGTCATTTGGAGCAGAGGAAAAGGGGACTCGCTGCCCGGCGAAACAAATCGAGCGGTCCAAGGTAGGGTGGGCTTCGTGCGAGGGGCGTGTATGGAGGTGAAAATAATGATGATTGTGACATCCGCCCCGCATCAAGTTGGACAAGGGTTAAGGGCCCCGACCTCTCGCCCTGAGCTAGCTGGGGGACATTCCACCTTGATTGCGCAAAGGGGCGGATTGACCCTGGTGTACGTGACAATTATTATTAATATGGCGCCCATTCAAAAGCATACAGAGGGGCCGCTATATTTATTATAGCGTCCAAACACAGGATATTTGTTTAACTACCATATACATATGGTGATCAAATAAAATGAAATCGTAAGGATTTAACAGCAGCGCCTAAGATTGAAATTAGCGTCCACCAATGAGCAAAATGTGAATTCGAATATAACATCTAATTCGACACTAATTTTTAATACTCATTTATCAAATACAAATACATTTCAATCGTTAATATATACATATACATTGTAGTGTATACAATCATCAAATTAAACGGGTCTGGCCGTATGCGACCAACACCCTGTCACGGTGACTTATCAATGGTGTTTGATCCGAGAATTTAATTGCACCGAGACAGGAGTTGGAAGCTGACGGCGGAACCTAGCAATAGCCCATAGATGACATAGCTGCATTAGGGTGGGCGGCTATTTGCCCCTTTTCTTATTTCTAAAATTTTTTTTTCTTTTTGATTCATTACAATAAAATCAATCTTTTTTTTAGATTCGGTATAAATGGAAGTCCTTATTAAGTGTTTTTTTTTGTTAATAAGTTGCTCCAAAACTTTGGAATTTATATAGTATGACCTCAAGCGGGTTATTACGTAAAGCTTGTGTTGCATAAAGTATACAAATTTTGAAACATGTCCATATATTTATTTTTTTCTTGAAATACTGAAGTGCATACACCCTCGTAGGAACGAAAGAGTTTGCTCCAATGAACCCTAACATCAAAAATTTTTTGTTGATAGGCCTGAATGTCATCTTCCAGTATGGCGAACTCCCATGACACTACCTTTATAGATCTTTCTGATCGATTCGGAGGCCGTAGCACAGCACAATCCGCAGGAGGGGATAATAGGCAAACAAACATAAACAACGTTTCAGCTGAGCCAAAGAAGAACACCGATACGATTTCGAAAGCGCCGAAAGAGCAATTGCAACCATTACCAGCTTCACCGTCTAACCTGAATTTCCCACCACCCACGGCTACCAATACTGTCGAAACAAATCACGCTTCTGTAAGAAACCCTCGTGGGCTTAGGGATGAACTAGCACCAATTTGAAAAGAATTGATGGACGAGGTGAAACAAGCGATTATGGCGGAAATTCGAGAGAGTGAACCGGAATTAACTAGGGCCAATCCATATACAGGTACAGAGATAGAGGCGTCAGGGGTAACGATAGGGCGCGTAATCGGAATAATAAACGACGAAGACACAACTCAAGTATCGAATCCCGTGATTCTAGGCGGTCCATTAATGTGGCTACGCATGCTAATATAAATAATCATGACATTGGTGGGAACAACAATCACCACATGGTCAGTGCAGCAGTCTACACGCGCAATAACCGACCACCAGCTAGTCAACCTCGTATAGTCGAAGAAAGGGAATCAGCAGCTATCTCCGCAGGGCGTCAAGAAGCATCAGGAATAAGAGATAGGGAATTGTCCAGGCCAGACCTTAAGGTGGAAAAATGGGGGATTAACTTTCAAAGGCACCGCGATGCCATGCCAGTCGAAGACTTTATATTCCGACTAGAATACTTAAAAGATCAATATGGGTGTACATGGGTTGAAATAATACGCGATTTCCATCGATTGCTGAGCGGCGAAGCACGCGAGTGGTACTGGCTTTATATAAAGTCTCATGGCAAAGTCGATTGGCCGGGTTTGCAGCTCGCGCTGCTACGCCAATTTTCATCACAATGTACAGATTTTGAGATCCTTAGGGAACTGACAGAAAGGAAGCAAAGACCTGCAGAAAACATCGACGATTACTTCCATGCCGTCGGGGTGTTGCGATCAAGACCTAAAAATCCAATACCAGAATACGAGATAGTACGATTAGTAAAAGGGAACTTGCGCGAATCGCTAGCTAAAATGGTCTACCCTATTTCGGCATATTCCTTAGACCAATTACGGATGGAACGTAAGGAGTTCGACCGATGTTTTCCGCGCCAAGACCGCACACCGCTGAGTAGTTTTACGCCACGCACACAACAGGTAAACGAAATTTATCAATCTGAAGATGATGAGCGCTTTGCTCCCGGTGATGAGGGTCAAATCAGCGTGGAGGAAATACGACATCAGTCTTCAAATAAGCAGTCAGGTGTTCGTAGAAACGTTTCGTGCTGGAATTGTGGCGCTGACGGCCACTTTTTCACCGAACGTATGTCGCTTCAGCGACGTATTTTTTGTTACAAATGTGGCAAGCAGGATGCTATTACCCCTAAATGCCCAGTGTGTAACCCAGTGGGAAACGCTTCGAGGAACGCGATTGTGACGGGGGAATCGCGCTCCACACAAACCTCGTCAAAGTAGATGCGTCAACATATACCGAACCGGGCATTAAATCCGAAGTTACCACTGACATTTGAATTTTTAAGAAAAACCAGAAGCACATCAAACACCAGGAAGGAAAGTACGATATCCCATGAAGAACGACTTAGAAAATACCTTGAAACTCGGGAGAGAATTTTTGCAGAAAGCATTATTATGGGACGTCGGGCAGTTTCGCGTAAAATTCAGAAGGCAAGGGAACGATTTAAAAAGAGGAAAAAACTCCGAATCCTTCAACCTAATGCTAAACTTTGTACTAATTAATTTAATACTAGTTAACCTAGAACTAAATAACTTACGGTTAAATAACTTAAAACTCCATTAGTGTATACTAAATAACTTAAGACTAGAAAGCCGCTGCGATGACCTAAAAAAAGAACAAAATGTAATATACTTTAAATAAATATATTTCAGTACTAGCGGAATACCACCCCGTCGATGAGGGTCAAGTCGGCGCGGAAGGACGTGTCCAAAAAGCACTCGTTCCAAGTTTACCTAAAATGAACACAAAACACAACATTTTTGTTTTGGGTAAAAAACCATCAAAATCACAACAACTATATCAATATTTATTTTTTTAATTTCTTCTGAAAATATCTCTTGCAGATAGAAAATTTTTGATTTCCGCCTTCGGATTAGTGATCCTGGGTCCAAAGCGCGCCTATCAATATTTTTGGGCGAGTTTTAGAAGTTGTGAGTTAATGAATAGAATTACCATAGCTTCGTCCACAGCTGGAATGGCAGATGCATACCATCTGGCACGCAGGGCAGCGCAGAACCTTGGTTGTTCTTTTTTTTTCATAAAATCCACTCCACCACCGGCTCTAAATGAAAAGAATTACACAAAAAAATAAAAACATTCACTACGAGATTAATCCGCGCACGCATAAAAATGTAAATAAACACGTAATGTCAGACTAGAGATATTGACAAAATATCCATATGGGGAAATTATAAAAAGCTCATCTTCCAAGGGTTGCCAGATGAGCGGAAAGGGTGTGGGGAAAATCAAAAAAAGATGGATATAGGGTGGAAATGGGTGCGGTTGATTTAAGGATGACGAGATAAAACGGCACATGAAAGCGGTGTTCCTTATGAACACAGGCTATATAAGAAGGGATAACTGTAGAGAAAGAGCATAGTTGTTGAATATAGCAGCACACAAGTTGCAGCGCGCCGCCCGCCTACAGAAAGTTTGGGTATTAATAAATTTTAATAGTAAAAAGTCTATCCCTGTGCGCGAAAAGTTAACTCCGGTTTAAGTAAAGTAAAGTGGTGTTTTTTTATTCATATAAAACAAAAACAAAAAGGCAAAAAGGCAAAAATAAAATCGCGATTCCGGGCGAAAATTAAATACGAATTTCAATTTAGGCAGGAGCCAAAATTCAGCGCGCATAAACAATGTGGAATATCCAGGATCAGGTGAGTGGTAGAATTCTATAGTTTTTTTTATGTGCATATAGGGACTTTCGCGCCATTTGGGTTCGCGCAACCTCCACTTCGACTTCGGTCACGAATCTTCTCCAGAAATCCGGACCAGGCATAATGCGTCTGCAGGCCCGGAGTTCGGTGAGTGTAAATCCCCACTACAAAATTTTGAAATTTCTATGAAATAATATAATTTTTTTTGTAAGATTCTGTTTTTTTTTATTGGATAAATTTCGTTTTATAACCACCCTAATGTCTAATTCTAGACTTAACAAGGATATATGTAATGCTTGAGGAGCGTGAACGCCAAATTGGCGTGAAATCGTCAAATCAATTTAAATTCGCGCTAATAAAACTCCTTCGTTCCTCCGGTAGGAGTATCACCACTAATGCCTAAAGGCTTCTGTATGGCGCCAGTGATATGCCATTTACATAAATTTTGTATCACCATCTTACCATAATTGCCATGCTATAAAGGATTTTCTTTACAAATATAATGATCGAAGACAGCAATCAGGAGTGTTGAGTGCATCAAAAGTCACCTTTCAAAGAAAACGGGGAAAATTAAAACAACAAAAAGGTCGCAACGTTAATATACGTATGAGGGTAGGCTAATTTTAATTTTTTTGTGCCCAAATCAAACTTTGTGTAAAGTCGAATAAAATCAAGGTATAATGTGTAAAGTGCTGTTCAGTGACCAAAAAGGGGCCAAATAGTTCAGTTTAAATATATATTCGTTGTTTTTTTTTTGTAATAGCTGGAAAAAACCAGCTCACACCAATTTCCCTTAACCGCCATAATAGAGCTCTGTTAGGTAGGCATTAGGGTATTGTATTGTGTCTTGGTCGAATTTCGCTCCTATTGAGCATATAAATGTTTGGCCTAGCTTTGGTGGCAGAAATGGCTAAGAAAATATTTTATAGTTTTTTTTTGGTGTTCAGTAACCGAGGATTTTTTTTATAATACATCAATATGTTCTTTTGTCGGAATATCCAATTATTTATATGGGATTTATGTAAACCTTTTATATAAAATTTTCGTTTGTGAATTTTCATATATGTATACGTTTTTTTTTACTTTACGAAACTGTGTTTTTATTAGGAGAAACGCTTTCATGTCTAGATATGAAGCTTGTACATAATGTATTTATATATAATCTTTCTGGGTTGTAAATCATATCTTTCGAACATTTTTTCTTATTCTTTTGTATAAAAGATCTGTTGGTCAAAAATTCGTAAAAATTCTGTTCTTACATACATATAGTCTCGTATAGGAATAAGTTTGAAAATTTGAATCTTTTCATAGAACGTGTTTTTTTTTTGAATTCTTGTATAGGATTAAGATATTTTAATAAAATAATGTAACAGTGAATTGAAAAGAAAAGGACGATGATCTGCTAAGTCTAATCGGTTGGGGAGGGGAAGATGACGCTAGGGTAAGTAAATAGGGTCATTTGGAGCAGAGGAAAAGGGGACTCGCTGCCAGGCGAAATAAATCGAGCGGTCCAAGGTAGGGTGGGCTTCGTGCGAGGGGCGTGCATGGAGGTGAAAATAATGATGATTGTGACATCCGCCCCGTATCAAGGTGGACAAGGGTTAAGGGCCCTGACCTCTGGCCCTGAGCTAGCTGGGGGATATTCCACCTTGATTGCGCAAAGGGGCGGATTGACCCTCTAACAGGTGTTCGTGACAATTATTATTAATATGGCGCCCATTCGAAAGCATACAGAGGGGCCGCTATATTTATTATAGCGTCCAATCACAGGAAATTTTTATACTCAGTTGAGCAGAGCTCACAGAGTATATTAAGTTTGATTGGATAACGGTTGGTTGTACATATATAAAGGAATCGAGATAGATATAGACTTCCATATATCAAAATAATCAGGATCGAAAAAAATTTGATTGAGCCATGTCCGTCCGTCCGTCCGTCCGTCCGTTAACACGATAACTTGAGTAAATTTTGAGCTATCTTGATGAAATTTGGTATGTAGATTCCTGGGCACTCATCTCAGATCGCTATTTAAAATGAACGATATCGGACTATAACCACGCCCACTTTTTCGATATCGAAAATTTCGAAAAACCGAAAAAATGCGATAATTCATTGCCAAAGGCAATTAAAGCGATGAAACTTGGCAGATGGGTTGACGTTATGACGCAGAATAGAAAATTAGTAAGATTTTGGACAATGGGAGTGGCACCGCCCACTTTTACAAGAAGGTAATTTAAAAGTTTTGCAAGCTGTAATTTGGCAGTCGTTGAAGATATCATGATGAAATTTGGCAGGAACGCTGCTACTATTACTATATATGTGCTAAATAAAAATTAGCAAAATTGGATGAAGAACACGCCCACTTTTTAAAAAAAAAAATTTTTTAATTCAAATTTTAACAAAAAATTTAATATCTTTACTGTATATAAGTAAGTTAAGTCAAAATTCAACTCCTGTAATGATATGATGCAACAAAATACAAAAATAAAAGAAAATTTCAAAATGGGCGTGGCTCCGCCCATTTTCATTTAGTTTGTCTAGAATACTTTTAATGCCATAAGTCGAACAAACATTTACCAATCCTTCTCAAATTTGGTAGGTACATAGATTCTATGACGGTAACTGTTCTCTGTGAAAATGGCCGAAATCGGTGGAAGCCACGCCCAGTTTTTATACACAGTCCACCGTCTGTCCTTCCGCTCGGCTGTTAACACAATAACTTGAGCAAAAACCGATATATCTTTACTAAACTTATCCCACCTACTTATCTGAACTCACTTTATCTCGGTATAAAAAATAGCCGAAATCCGACCATAACCACGCCCACTTTATCGATATCGAAAATTACGAAAAATGAAAAAAATGCCATAATTCTATACCAAATACGAAAAAAGGGATGAAACATGGTAACTGGATTGGTTTATTGACGCAAAATATAACTTTGGAAAAAATTTTGTAAAATGGGTGTGACACCTACCATATTAAGTAGAAGAAAATGAAAAAGTTCTACAAGGCAAAATCAACAGCCCTTGGAATCTTGGCATATATAAATAAATTAGCAGTATTGCATATATAAATAAATTAGCAGTACCCGACAGATGATTTTCTGGATCACCTGGTCCACATTTTGGTCGATATCGCGAGAACACCTTCACATATACATCTAAGGGCCACTCGATTTTAAAACCCTCATTAATACCTTTAATTTGATATCCATATCGTACAAACACATTCTAGAGTCACCCCTGGCCCACCCTAATGGCGATATCTCGAAAAGGCGTCCACCTATAGACCTAATGCCCACTCCCTCTTAAAATGCTCAGTAACACCTTTCGTTTGATACCCATATCGTACAAACATTCTAGAGTCACCTCTGGCCCACCCTAATGGCGATATCTCGAAAAGGCGTCCACCTATAGACCTAATGTCCACTCCCTCTTGAAATGCTCAGTAACACCTTTCGTTTGATACCCATATCGTACAAACATTCTAGAGTCACCCCTGGCCCACCCTATTGGCGATGTCTCGAAAAGGCCACCTATAGACCTAATGCCCACTCCCTCTTAAAATGCTCAGTAACACATTTCGTTTGATACCCATATCGTACAAACATTCTAGAGTCCCCCTGGCCCACCCTAATGGCGATATCTCGAAAAGGCGTCCACCTATAGACCTAATGCCCACTCCCTCTTAAAATGCTCAGTCACACCTTTCGTTTGATACCCATATCGTACAAACATTCTAGAGTCACCCTTGGTCCACCTTTATGGCGATATCTCGAAAAGGCGTCCACCTATAGACCTAATGCCCACTCCCTCTTAAAATGCTCAGTAACACCTTTCGTTTGATACCCATATCGTACAAACATTATAGAGTCACCCTTGGTCCACCTTTATGGCGATATCTCGAAAAGGCGTCCACATATAGAACTAAGGATTACTCCCTTTTAAAATACTCATTACCACCTTTCATTTGATACCCATATCGTACAAACACATTCTAGAGTCACCCCTGGCCCACCCTAATGGCGATATCTCGAAAAGGCGTCCACCTATAGACCTAATGCCCACTTCCTCTTAAAATGCTCAGTAACACCTTTCGTTTGATACCCATATCGCACAAACATTATAGAGTCACCCCTGGCCCACACTAATGGCGATATCTCGAAAAGACGTCCACCTATAGACCTAATGCCCACTCCCTCTTAAAATGCTCAGTAACACCTTTCTTTTGATACCCATATCGTACAAACACATTCTAGAGTCACCCCTGGCCCACCCTAATGACGATATCTCGAAAAGGCGTCCACTTATAGACCTAATGCCCACTCCCTCTTAAAATGCTCAGTAACACCTTTCGTTTGATACCCATATCGTACAAACATTCTAGAGTCACCCTTGGTCCACCTTTATGGCGATATATCGAAAAGGCGTCCACCTATAGAACTAAGGATTACTCCCTTTTAAGATACTCATTACCATCTTTCATTTGATACCCATATCATACAAACACATTCTAGAGTCACCCCTGGCCCACCCTAATGGCGACATTTCGAAAAGGCGTCCACCTATAGACCTATTGCCCACTCCCTCTTAAAATGCTCAGTAACACTTTTCGTTTTATACCCATATCGTACAAACATTCTAGAGTCACCCCTGGCCCACCCTAATGGCAATATCTCGAAAAGGCGTCCCCCTATAGACCTAATGCCCACTCCCTCTTAAAATGCTCAGTAACACCTTTCATTTGATTCCCATATCGTACAAACACATTCTAGAGACACCCCTGGTCCACCTTTATGGCGATATCTCGAAACGGCGGCCACCTATGGACTAAGGATCACTCCTTTTCAAAATACTCATTAACAGCTTTCCTTTGATACCCATATCGTACAAAAATATTCTAGAGTCACCCCTGGTCCACCTTTATGGCGATTTCTCGAAAAGGCGTTCACCTATAGAACTAAAGCCCATTCCCTTTTAAAATACTCATTACCACCTTTCATTTGATACCCATATCGTACAAACACATCCTAGAGTCACCCCTGGTCCACCTTAATGGCGATATCTCGAAAGGGCGTCCACTGATAGACCTAAGGCCCACTCCCTCTTAAAATGCTCAGTAACACCTTTCATTTGATACCCATATCGTACAAACAAATTCTAGAGTCAGCCCTGGTCCACCTTTATGGCGATATTCCTAAATGGCGTCCATCCATAGAACTATGGCCTACTCTCTCTTAAAATACTCTTTAATACCTTCCATTTGATACACATGTCATACAACCACATTCCAAGGTTACCCTAGGTTCATTTTCCTACATGGTGATTTTCCTTATTTTGTCTCCATAGCTCTCAACTGAGTATGTAATGTTCGGTTACACCCGAACTTAGCCTTCCTTACTTGTTTTAACTACCATATACATATGGTGATCAAATAAAATGAAATCGTGAGAATTTAACAGCAGCGCCTAAGATTGAAATTGGCGCGCACCAGTGAGCAAAATGTGAATTCGAATATAACATCTAATTCGACACTAATTTTTAATACTCATTTATCAAATACAAATACATTTCAATAGTTAAAATATACATATACATTGTAGCGTATACGATCATCAAATTAAACGGGTCTGGCCGTATGCGACCAACACCCTGTCACGGTGACTTATCAATGTTGTTTGATCCGAAAATTTAATTGCACCGAGACAGGAGTTGGAAGCAGATGGCGGACCCTAGTAATAGCCCTTAGATGACATAGCTACATTAGGGTGGGCGCCTATTTGTATCTTTTCTAATTTCTAAAATGTTTTCTTCTTTTTGATTCATTACAGTACAATCAATCTTTTTTTTAGATTCAGTATAAATGGAAGTCCTTATTAAGTTTTTTTTTTTGTTAATAAGTTGCTCCAAAACTTTGGAATTTATACAGTATGACCTCAAGCGGCTGATTACATAAAGCTTGTGTTGCATAAAGTATACAAATTTTGAAACATATCCATATTGTAACGAATTTATTTGCAATTCCCCTTATTTGCAATCTTCTGCTGAGTTCGAACCACTAAACAGTGGAAAGAAAAGGGGCTCTTGAGCGGCCACTGTAGGCGGTAAATAAATTGTCAGGCGTTCTTTAAACTTAAAGAATAATTATTTAATTCAAGAATTTAGGATATAAGTAACATTTTAAAATAGTTTAAATAGTTTAGCAAATTCAATATTTCATTGTGAGTGCGAACGTTCCGGCGGCTTTGAATATATTCGATCGACTGACTGTCGGTTACTGTTCAATTGTTCGCGTTGGTTTTATGTTAGTGTTGCATTTATGGCAGAGTTGCCATTAGCATCTTACATTCGGCCTCCCCTGACACATAGGAGCGCCACCGCTCCTGCCCTGAGGTATTTTGATCGACCTCGTCTTCATACGTTTCATTATCATCGTAGGGTGGTAACTCACCCCACAGTTTTATTTTATCCGATGAGTATGAACGGACCCTTGTATTGAGGCTCTAGTTTTCATGAATGTCTGGTACTAGGTGCCTCATTTTCGACGAGCACCAAGTCGTCGACGTGATATACTGTTGGTTTTCTATGTTGTCGGTCAAATCGTATTTTTGCTTGCTGCCTCATCTTGTAATTTTAGCTGCTGCATTATTTCGTATTTCTTCTAAATCAATTTCGTTAAGTTCATGATTATCGTCGTGTAAAGTTAATAATATTTAGTTGTATTTGTGCGATCCGTTCGATTATGTACATGTATTTTTGAGTAGGCTAGTCTGATCTAATATTTCCTGGTACAAATAGAGATTTATTTTACCTTTCGCCCGACGTTTCGCTGAATATTTCAGCCTCTTCAGGGGGTACACTATTTTTATTTTCAAATTTCAAATAAAGAAACAAAATGTAACAACACATAGAAATTAACATGAAAACATTAAATTACACTTACAACAATATTGGACAATAAGAACACACATATAGAACTAAAATATCAGTACCACCCTACGTGGTAGTCTTGTCATTACTAATTTATTTATTTACTCAAGCATAGCATGTATGCAGCGGCGATATTGTCGCTGTCCTCCTTTCTGTTCATCGTCGTTTGTCTGTTGTTTAAAATGTGCAAGCTTTCAAGTGTGTATCTCACCATCTCCCTTTTTTCGTTATCAATAATTTTGGTGTTCGTGAAATCAGCCACAGTTGAGTATGTGCTGTGACAGTGCAGTGCTGTGTTTTTGTTTTCTAATATCATCTGCGTGTTCGGCAATGCGAACACCTAGCGCCCGCTTTGTCGTCCCAATGTATGTTTTATCACAGTTTTCGTTCTCCTTTCCTTTACATTCTATTTTGTATATCACGTTGTTTTGTTGTTGCTTGTCTATTGGATTCTTTGTTTTTGTGTATATTTTGGACAGTGTATTGTTGGACTTGTAAGATAGTGTGATTTTTTGTTGTTTAATTATGTTGTGATCGACTAAAGGACTGAGCTTAGGAATATATGTCACACTGCGGCATTTCTTAGTGTCTGTTGTTGCTGCGTCTGGTAATTTTTTGAGGTGGTTACTGGTTTTTATGATCGCCTGGTTAATCAATTCGTGTATTAGGTAGTTGGGGTAATTATTATTTCTTAAAATCAAATGTATCTTCTCTTTGTTGGCGTCGTGGAAATCTTGATGGCTTATGGTCAGTATTTTATTTATCAGATTCTTCGCTGTGTTGATTTTGTATTTGGTTGGTTGGGAGGAGAAAAAGTTAATTTGGCAGCCAGAGGACGTTGGTTTTGAGTACCAATCTAATTTAATATTATTGTTTTTTCTGTGTATACGAACATCAAGAAAGGGATGTTCGCGTTTTCCTCCATTTCCATAGTGAAATGGATTTTATGGTGGTATTTGTTTAGCGTCTCTAGAATTATATTCACGTCACTGCGTTTTGCTATTGCGAAAACATCGTCTACATATTTAATAATAAATGTCAAGTCAATATTGTGTTGTTGTTTGAGCTTCGAAATGGTGTTGTCGAAAAGGTCGTCCATAATAATATCAGCGATTGTCGGTGAAAGCGGGTTGCCCATTGGCATTCCATGAGTCTGACTGTATAGTTTCTTATTGCACATGAAGTAATTATTTTCTCTAAGACAAAAATCTAAAATTTGTTGAAACTTTGCTTTTGTTATTCTTGTTGTGTTTTGTATTTGGTCCCATTTTCTCATTATAATTTTTATAGCTTGCATTGTAGGTATGTTTGTAAATAAGGACACAACATCAAACGAAACTAACACATCTTCCTCACACAAATAAATATTAGCCAATCTGTCTTTTAAATTGAACACATTTTTCACATTATGCTCTTCAGATATGATTGTTTTAAGTATCTGTCCTATATATTTGGACTGCTTGAGTAAATAAATAAATTAGTAATGACAAGACTACCACGTAGGGTGGTACTGATATTTTAGTTCTATATGTGTATTCTTATTATCCAATATTGTTGTAAGTGTAACTTAATGTTTTCATGTTAATTTCTATGTGTTGTTACATTTTGTTTCTTTATTTATTTATTTGAAAATAAAAATAGTGTAGCCCCTGAAGAGGCTGAAATATTCAGCGAAACGTCGGGCGAAAGGTAAAATAATTCTCTATTTGTACCAGGAAATATTAGATCAGACTAGTCTAATCAAAAATACATGTACATAATCGAACTGATCGCAAAAATACAACTAAATTTAATTACGGAAGGCCTGCCGATATAACGCACACCATTTATTATTTTCCAAAAACAACACAAATTCAATATTTAAAACTTCTACAAATATATGAAGTTCAAACATGGAGAAGATGCATGTATTACATTGAAACACTACAGCAAACAGAAACACAAATTGGCGAAACAAACAGAGCAACTAAAATTTCTACTGCGTTGTAAACAGTATGGACTTATACCCAACTACCGCACAAATTCTATGAGGAATGTAACAATTAACACAACATCCGAAAAAATTAAAAAACAAATGGAAAACTGCAAACGTCTATTTCTAACAAAAGCACTTAACATTGATATAACACAAACAAATATTAACATAAAAACAACGAAAGATCTACTATATCATGCACAACAACAACTCAAAGCAAATTTAAACCCTTTAGAGTTTGACGATTTTATGATAAAACAACACATCCAAAGCCAGAAGACTGCAAAAGAAACCGAAGCAACACACAATTCAAAGCTAGAAAGACTGAAAAAGAGCAGATGAGGAAACTGGGAATAAGTAAAAACAACATTTGGTTCGTGAACAAAACCAACATCGTTTTTCCTGAGGAAGTAAATTGGATACTGTCGCTCGGGAGAAAGTTCGCGATTCCAACAACAAGTAAGAGTTTCTCACCAATACGTATCATAGCGGAAATGGAGCAAATAATTATGGGCATAAAAGACGAAAAAGAAAAAGATGTAGTGAGAAACAGGGTGAGCAACAACATATTACTTTTTAAACGAAACATCAAACATAACTCCGCCGAAAAATTCATACTCGCAGCATTTAATAAAACAAAAGCATTTCTCAAATCCAACACTAACATTGTTATCACAGACGCAGACAAGGGAAACAAGACGGTTGCAATCTATGAATCCCAATACAAAGACAAAATGAACAAATTATTAGAAGACAAAAATACATACAAACCCATAAGAGCAGATCCAACAGATATGCTACAAAGGAAAAACAACAAAATAGTAGACGAACTTTACAAAACAAAACAAATAAATAAAAGAGAGAAGCAGCAATTAACTAGCACGGCCGCGGCGGCGCCAAGGCTGTATGGACTGCCTAAGATTCACAAACCACAGATTCCCTTGCGTCCGATTGCCTCATCGTTCATGGTACCCTGTTACAATTTGTCCAAATACATAGGAAAGATACTTAAAACAATCATATCTGAAGAGCATAATGTGAAAAATGTGTTCAATTTAAAAGACAGATTGGCTAATATTTATTTGTGTGAGGAAGATGTGTTAGTTTCGTTTGATGTTGTGTCCTTATTTACAAATATACCTACAATGCAAGCTATAAAAATTATAATGAGAAAATGGGACCAAATACAAAACACAACAAGAATAACAAAAGCAAATTTTCAACAAATTTTAGATTTTTGTCTTAGAGAAAATAATTACTTCATGAGCAATAAGAAACTATACAGTCAGACTCATGGAATGCCAATGGGCCACCCGCTTTCACCGACAATCGCTGATATTATTATGGACGACCTTTTCGACAACACCATTTCGAAGCTCAAACAACAACACAATATTGACTTGACATTTATTATTAAATATGTGGACGATGTTTTCGCAATAGCAAAACGCAGTGACGTGAATATAATTCTAGAGACGCTAAACAAATACCACCATAAAATCCAGTTCACTATGGAAATGGAGGAAAACGCGAACATCCCTTTCCTTGATGTTCGTATACACAGAAAAAACAATAATATTAAATTAGATTGGTACTCAAAACCAACGTCCTCTGGCCGCCTAATTAACTTTTTCTCCTCCCAACCAACCAAATACAAAATCAACACAGCGAAGAATCTGATAAATAAAATACTGACCATAAGCCATAAAGATTTCCATGACGCCAACAAAGAGAAGATACATTTGATTTTAAGAAATAATAATTACTCCAACTACCTAATACACGAATTGATTAACCAGGCGATCATAAAAACCAGTAACCACCTCAAAAAATTACCAGACGCAGCAACAACAGACACTAAGAAATACCGCAGTGTCCAACAATACACTGTCCAAAATATACACAAAAACAAATACTCCAATAGACAAGCAGCAACAAAACAACGTGATATACAAAATAGAATGTAAAGGAAAGGAGAACGAAAACTGTGATAAAACATACATTGGGACGACAAAGCGGGCGCTAGGTGTTCGCATTGCCGAACACGCAGCTGATATTAGAAAACAAAAACACAGCACTGCACTGTCACAGCACATACTCAACTGTGGCCATACAGCTGATTTCACGAACACCAAAATTATTGATAACGAAAAAAGGGAGATGGTGAGATACACACTTGAAAGCTTGCACATTTTAAACAACAGACAAACGACGATGAACAGAAAGAAGGACAGCGACAATTTCGCCGCTGCATACATGCTATGCTTGAGTAAATAAATAAATTAGTAATGACAAGACTACCACGTAGGGTGGTACTGATATTTTAGTTCTATATGTGTGTTCTTATTGTCCAATATTTTTTTAAGTGTAATTTAATGTTTTCATCTCTCGCGAAGGGCAGACATCTTGCCGCGATGCGAGGGCTTAGTCGCTGACCACGGGACTATGCTACCCAGTAGGATGCAGGTTCACATGGATCTCCATGGCTGCGGTGGCCTAGTCCTGGGGTGAGCGATGACCAAGATCTGTCCCCTCCCAATCCAGGGTGTTATGCGGCACCGTGCCCATTGGATGGTTTGCAGCCGGGAGGTTAATCTGGCTGTATTTGTACGGAGCCTCTCTGACACCGGGCCGCCTCAGAGAGTAAAAATGGTCTTACCGCGGTAAGGGGCTCTGCCGCGGCGGACGACACTTTTCCCCCTTTCAATAAGGTGACCCTAAGCTGGCCTCGTCTAGCAAGGGGTCGTACGAACAAGATGAACAACAAAAATAAAAAAAAACAAGCAAATGATAATCCTTTCTCCTCCACAGGGAGAAGGACAACAGCATTGGCATCCATACGCCCTAGTGAACGAGGGAGGGCTACCAATGCTACCAACGCTAAAGTGAAGAGCGACTTGGTGGGGGGCGGCAATAGTATGGCGGCGAAGGGAGTTGCGCTGGTAACGGCGAACCCTGACGCGCCTGCTGTTGTCGGACACCGACCAAGCGCCGGAACGGCAACCTTTTTTCCCACGGCTGTGGCAGGGGTCTCTGGACCTGGCCACTCCGAGCCAAGGGAAAACGGGGCCGCAACAGCTACTTTAACCGGGGGAGCGACTGCGTTGGAAACGACGGGTCGGCTCCCCATGGACGACAAGAGGGCAACCTCAGTCAACACTGTCTTAGGTGATCGGACGGGGGCAAGCACCAGTATGGCGGCGAAGGTAGTTGCGCTGGCAACGGCGAACACTGACGCGCCTGCTGATGCTGGGCGCCCGTCTGACGCCGGTATGGCGACTGTTCTCCCCACGGCTGTGACAGGGGTCCCACGATCTGGTCACAGTGAGCCAAAGGAGAAAGGAGCCATAATGAAGACATCATCCGGGGGTACGACCGCGAGGGCAACTACGGGTCGGACCCCTTCTCAAGAAGATTCCCACAAGGGATCGTTCCACAGGAACAAAAGAAGGGCTGCAAAAGTCCTGTCAAGGTATGAGGGTGTTCCGCTGGAAACGCTGTCAGAGAACGCCAGGAATTCGGTGGAAAGGGCGCGAGCTCTACTGCCGAATTTTCGGGGTTCTCTGCCAACAAGCGCAACCCCATATAAACGTCAAAGGTCCGATGAGGATATCAAACCACCGCCGAAAAGGCACCAGAATCACCCCGCGGTAGCCAAACCCAGCTTTGCCGAGGTAGCCAAGGGCCGGATCCTTATAGGAATCCTGGACCGAGGGAATGACCGTGGTGCAATCCCTAAAGACCAGTGGCCGTACGTCCGGAATGAAATCGGCAACGCCGTTCTCGACGTGCTGATGGAGTCTCCGGGTAGTCCGCCGCGAGGTTCTGATGCAGGATGGTACCAGGGCCAAATCAAGGTACTCGCTTGCGAGGACGCAAGGTCTGTTGCGCTGTACAAGGCAGCAGCCGCAAGGCTGGGACAAGTCTATCCCGGGGCGATTATCGAGGTCGTTGACTGGAAGGACATTCCGGCTCGGCCAAGGGCCAGGGCATGGGTTCCAGCGGTTCCAGCAGAACCTGAGAGAATTCTCAGGATGCTGCAACTGATGAACCCGGCTCTCCCAACGCAGGACTGGAGTGTCATCCAAGTCGAGGACGCTGAAGGACCTAGGAGACAGGTCGTGTTAGCCCTGAATGAGGAAGCTCTCGAGCCCCTTAGACGGAGCAAAGGAAGAGTGTTTTACGGCCTCGGGGAGGTCGTAATTCACGTATACCGTGGGGACGCACAGCGCGCATCCCTTTCGAGTGCCTCTTTGGACACGGACATTGAGGCACCCGAAGTGGAAGCGGAAATCTCCGACGCCGAAAGCCTGGTTTCCGCCACGTCAAATTGCGCAGGGGCTCTGGGCAATTTGTCGATGGAGGATGCTCTGCTGGATAGCGACGGAGAGGATCCCAACATCACGGTGATGGAGGCAGGGGAGTCTGAGCAAGCTCATGCTGAGGTTGCTCCAGATAAACCTGCACAAAAGTAAGGCAGCCTCGGCTGCTCTCATCAGTCGCCTTTCTAAAGGCGACGTCGAAGTGGTCCTTATCCAAGAACCCTGGGTGAACAACTCAAGGATTTGCGGATTGGGGGCCACTGGGTTTAAGCTCATCCGAGCTGCAGATGAAGGTAAAGTGAGAACATGCATTTTAGTAAAGTCTGAGCTAAATATATTTCTCTTGCCTAATTATAGCAATGGTGACGTCACAGCGGCCAGTTTGTCAAGCGGAGGCACCCAATTAACGCTAGCCTCCGTTTATATGCCGTACGACGCAGAGGAACCTCCTCCGCAAAAGACGGTAAAGGATCTGGTGGCCGACTCAAGCCATCTGTTAATTGGGACAGACGCAAACGCCCACCACGTGCAGTGGGGTAGTTCCGACATAAACACTCGGGGTGAGTCACTTTTTGAGTACCTTTTAACAACTAACCTTGTAGTTTGCAATGTAGGTAATGAACCAACTTTTATTACTAAAAACCGTAGAGAGGTTATTGACCTCACTATTTGTAGCGAAAGCGTTTATGGGTGGGTTAAAAAATGGCGTGTTCTTGAGGAACATTCCTTTTCAGACCACCGCTATATTGAAGTAATGTTAGAGTTCTTCGTCGATCAGCCCATTGCGAGACGTAACCCACGTAATACAAACTGGGAACTACATAATGAGCTGTTAGCAAGAGAACTACCAGAACTGCCCCCACAAAGCCTCTCATCAACGATGGAGCTAGAGGGTCTGGTAGAAACCTTCACATCGGCTTTCTCAAAAGCCTTAGAACAGGCCTGTCCATTGCCAAAACCGCGCGGTAAGCGTAAACCTCACTGGTGGTCCCATGATCTGGACCTACTTCGTAAATCCTGTAGAGAACAGTTTAACAAAGCCAAATTCCTTGATAACGGGTCACAATGGCTAGAATACAAGGACAAACTAAGAACCTACAAAAAAGTCCTGAGACAAGCGAAGAGAACTTCATGGAGAAACTTCTGCACTGGAGTCGAAAGTGTCGTGGACACATCCAGGCTACGGTGCGTGCTTTCTAAGACGCAAACAGCTATTAGCTTTCTGCGGAGACCGAATGGTACCTGGACCAGCACAGAAGGGGAAACACACATTTCCCGGGAAATATGACAAACGCACCGGAAGTACCTGCAGCAAACCAAGCTCACTTACAAGCATTGATATTCCGTGTGCATGGAGGAGCGCCACGGTCATATTCATTCCTAAGGCAGGCAAAGCCTCTCATTACGAGCCGAAGGACTATAGACCTATCAGTCTTTCATCCTTCGTACTCAAGACCCTAGAGAGAATAGTTAGCGATTTTCTCACTACAAGCATTGATAGGAATCTCATTTCGGACTATCAACACGCGTACACCAAAGGTAAATCTACGGAGACTGCGCTACACAGCCTAGTCTCTACTATAGAAACATCCTTGTTCGAAAAGGATTATTGTCTTGTGGCCTTCCTAGACATTGAAGGAGCATTCAACAACATAAGTCCAGACGCCGTTAACATTGCTTTAACTGATCTGGACGTAAATAGACCCCTAGTGGGACTAATTGATCAACTGCTCAGGGGAAGGAAAGTGCTCTCCTCACTGGGGAAGGTTGAGGTAACACGATTTGTCGCAAGGGGCACGCCCCAGGGTGGTGTCCTTTCCCCCTTACTATGGAACCTAACGGTAAACTCGCTATTAAGAGATACTAGTTGGGGGAGCGGGAAGGTCGTGGCATATGCTGATGACCTAGCGATTATCTACAGAGGCAAGTTTCCTCAAACTTTGTGCGACTTGATGCAGGTAGCATTGCGAGAGGTTTCCTTGTGGGCTTCCCGATGTGGACTCAGCGTCAACTCCGATAAAGTAGAGCTTGTCTTATATACCAAACGATACAAAATACCATCGTTGAACCTACCTGAACTAAATAGGGTGCGCCTAATCCTGGCAGATAAAGCCAAATTTTTAGGCGTAGTTTTAGACAAAAAGCTGAACTGGAAGGACAACGTTATCCAGCGACAAAAGAAAGCGTACATTGCATTATATACGTGTAAAAGAGCCATTGGCAAAAAATGGGGACTCACCCCCAACATATGCAGATGGATTTATACCGCGATTATCAGACCCATACTGCTGTATGGGGTAGTCGTATGGTGGCCAGCCTTGAGCAAGGCGTCAAACCTAAACTTGTTGGGTAAAGTCCACAGATCCAGCATGATAAGCATAAGCGGGGCTCTAAGAACAACGCCTAGCGAAGCTCTTCAGGTCATTCTTGACATCTTTCCACTGGATCCGGCTGGTCATCGAGCAGCGGCAACGTCAGCCCTGCGTCTAAGGGAGTTGTCGTGCTGGAACAACAGTACCACAGGACACTCAAGTATACTAAACAAATACAGTTTTCTCCCTCCTAGCACGGATCGCTGTGCGACCACAACAGTTGCGGAAACCAACTTTAAGATAAACATACCCAGCAGGGATGACTGGACGGAGTCGGACAAGTGCCTTGCTATGGGCAACAGCATTTCCATATACACGGACGGCTCCAAGCTAAACGGGAGAGTTGGGGGTGGAGTATACTCAAGGGACCTTGACCTCCAGCTCTCATTCAGACTACCCGACCACTGCAGTGTATTCCAGGCAGAAGTTGCAGCCATAATGGAAGCCGCAGCTAGGATAGGGACATACATTGTCGGCAAAGAAATTTTTATCTTCAGCGACAGCCAAGCTGCCATAAAATCTCTGGGCTCCCACTCGTTCAATTCTGAACTAGCACTAAACTGTCGCCGATCTCTTCAAGAGATGGCTCAACAGAACCGTGTACACCTCACATGGGTCCCTGGACATAGGGATATCGAGGGAAACTGTATTGCAGATGAACTCGCTAGGCAGGGTACAACCAAGCAGGTTCTTCCTGGACAAGAACGCTTAGGTATGCCCCTGTCCACATGCAAGCTAATGCTAAAAGAGCACATCTACCGTCAAGCCGACGAAAGATGGCTACAAACACCGGGATGTCGAACGTCGAAAGAAACCTGGCCTAAATGGGATCCTAAAAGGTCCCGTCACGTTTACAACCTAAGAAGGGATACAATTTCCACATTTGTAGGGGCACTAACGGGTCATTGCCTCATAGGTAGGCATGCAGAAAGGCTAGGAGCGCCTTATCGTCGTTGCTGTAGGAGTTGTAAAGAAGATGAGGAGGAGGAAACGGTGGTTCACCTCATTTGCAACTGCCCAGCGCTAAGCGGAGCACGGCAGCGCTTTCTGGGAGCTCCATTTCTTGATACTATGAGTCAGGTTGTGGAGCATGACGTCAAGGACCTGGCAGATTTCATCAGGTCCTCAAAATGGTTCGAAGAGGAGAGGTAACGGTGTTTTTCGTGGTATCACAACGGGCCTAGTACTACTGGCCTAAGTGTGCCCTCGGGCAGCCACCCCAACCTAACCTAATGTTTTCATGTTAATTTCTATGTGTTGTTACATTTTGTTTCTTTATTTATTTATTTGAAAATAAAAATAGTGTAGCCCCTGAAGAGGCTGAAATATTCAGCGAAACGTCGGGCGAAAGGTAAAATAAATCTTTATTTGTACCAGGAAATATTAGATCAGACTAGCTTACTCAAAAATACATGTACATAATCGAACTGATCGCAAATATACAACTAAATTTAATTACGGAAGGCCTGCCGATATAACGCACACCATTTATTATTTTCCAAAAACAACACAAATTCAATATGAAAAACTTCTAAAAACTACAAATAACTAAAATTTCTACTGCGTTGTAACCAGTATGGACATATACCCAACTACCGCACAAATTCTATGAGGAATGTAACAATTAACACAACATCCGAAAAAATTAAAAAACAAATGGAAAACTGCAAACGTCTATTTCTAACAAAAGCACTTAACATTGATATAACACAAACAAATATTAACATAAAAACAACGAAAGATCTACTATATCATGCACAACAACAACTCAAAGCAAATTTAAACCCTTTAGAGTTTGACGATTTTATGATAAAACAACACATCCAAAGCCAGAAGACTGCAAAAGAAACCGAAGCAACACACAATTCAAAGCTAGAAAAACTGAAACAGGAGCAGATGAGGAAACTGGGAATAAGTAAAAACAACATTTGGTTCATGAACAAAACCAACATCGTTTTTCCTGAGGAAGTAAAGTGTCGCTCGGGAGAAAGTTCGCGATTCCAACAATAAGTAAGAGTTTCTCACCAATACGTATCATAGCGGAAATGGAGCAAATAATTATGGGCATAAAAGACGAAAAAGAAAAAGATGTAGTGAGAAACAGGGTGAGCAACAACATATTACTTTTTAAACGAAACATCAAACATAACTCCGCCGCAAAATTCATACTCGCAGCATTTAATAAAACAAAAGCATTTCTCAAATCCAACACTAACATTGTTATCGCAGATGCAGACAAGGGAAACAAGACGGTAGCAATGTATGAATCCCAATACAAAGACAAAATGAACAAATTATTAGAAGACAAAAATACATACAAACCCATAAGAGCAGATCCAACAGATATGCTACAAAAGAAAAACAACAAAATAGTAGACGAACTTTACAAAACAAAACAAATCAATAAAAGAGAGAAGCAGCAATTACCTAGCACGGCCGCGGCGGCGCCAAGGCTGTATGGACTGCCTAAGATTCACAAACCACAGATTCCCTTGCGTCCGATTGCCTCATCGTTCATGGTACCCTGTTACAATTTGTCCAAATACATAGAACAGATACTTAAAACAATCATATCTGAAGAGCATAATGTGAAAAATGTGTTCAATTTAAAAGACAGATTGGCTAATATTTATTTGTGTGAGGAAGATGTGTTAGTTTCGTTTGATGTTGTGTCCTTATTTACAAACATACCTACAATGCAAGCTATAAAAATTATAATGAGAAAATTGGACCAAATACAAAACACAACAAGAATAACAAAAGCAAAGTTTCAACAAATTTTAGATTTTTGTCTTAGAGAAAATAATTACTTCATGTGCAATAAGAAACTATACAGTCAGACTCATGGAATGCCAATGGGCAACCCGCTTTCACCGACAATCGCTGATATTATTATGGACGACCTTTTCGACAACACCATTTCGAAGCTCAAACAACAACACAATATTGACTTGACATTTATTATTAAATATGTAGACGATGTTTTCGCAATAGCAAAACGCAGTGACGTGAATATAATTCTAGAGACGCTAAACAAATACCACCATAAAATCCAGTTCACTATGGAAATGGAGGAAAACGCGAACATCCCTTTCCTTGATGTTCGTATACACAG
The DNA here is from genome assembly GCF_040869045.1 of Eurosta solidaginis. NCBI lineage: Eukaryota > Metazoa > Arthropoda > Insecta > Diptera > Tephritidae > Eurosta > Eurosta solidaginis. The sequence goes on from NC_090321.1 coordinate 138,626,199, forward strand.
AAAAAACAATAATATTAAATTAGATTGGTACTCAAAACCAACGTCCTCTGGCCGCCTAATTAACTTTTTCTCCTCCCAACCAACCAAATATAAAATCAACACAGCGAAGAATCTGATAAATAAAATACTGATCATAAGCCATCAAGATTTCCATGACGCCAACAAAGAGAAGATACATTTGATTTTAAGAAATAATAATTACCCCAACTACCTAATACACGAATTGATTAACCAGGCGATCATAAAAACCAGTAACCACCTCAAAAAATTACCAGACGCAGCAACAACAGACACTAAGAAATACCGCAGTGTGACATATATTCCTAAGCTCAGTCCTTTAGTCGATCACAACATAGTTAAACAACAAAACATCACACTAGCTTACAAGTCCAACAATACACTGTCCAAAATATACACAAAAACAAAGACTCCAATAGACAAGCAACAACAAAACAACGTGATATACAAAATAGAATGTAAAGGAAAGGAGAACGAAAACTGTGATAAAACATACATTGGGACGACAAAGCGGGCGCTAGGTGTTCGCAGCTGATATTAGAAAACAAAAACACAGCACTGCACTGTCACAGCACATACTCAACTGTGGCCATACAGCTGATTTCACGAACACCAAAATTATTGATAACGAAAAAAGGGAGATGGTGAGATACACACTTGAAAGCTTGCACATTTTAAACAACAGACAAACGACGATGAACAGAAAGGAGGACAGCGTGTGAGTAAATAAATAAATTAGTAATGACAAGACTACCACGTAGGGTGGTACTGATACTTTAGTTCTATATGTGTTCTTATTGTCCAATATTGTTGTAAGTGTAATTTAATGTTTTCATGTTAATTTCTATGTGTTGTTACATTTTGTTTCTTTATTTATTTATTTGAAAATAAAAATAGTGTAGCCCCTGAAGAGGCTGAAATATTCAGCGAAACGTCGGGCGAAAGGTAAAATAAATCTCTATTTGTACCAGGAAATATTAGATCAGACTAGCCTACTCAAAAATACATGTAGATAATAATATTTTGTTTCGCAAAATGTCTCGTGGCGAGAAACCTAGCAAAAGTTCTTGAGGCGTTTTCGTTGTCGCTTTTTTCTTCATTGAATTTATTACCCATTGGATTTCGCGTAGCTCCTCATCCCAGCGTTTATCATTGGCTGTGGTTGGTAATAGCATTGACAAAATTGTCCTGTTTATACGTTCAGCGTGTCCGTTTGCCCTCGGAGTACGCACGGCGTTTTTTACATGTTTGATTCCGTTGTCATTACAATATTTCGCGAACTCTTTGGATGTGAATGCGGTACCTCTGTCCGTAACGATTCGCTCAGGCATACCTACATAACTACTGACCTCGTTTAATATGTCTATCACCGGCTTGGTCCTTGTACTCTTGACTGATCGTATAATTGTAAATTTTGTAAACGCGTCGACAAGGACAAGTATATGCTCGTTTCTCTGACTACTTTTTGTGAAAGGACCTAAATGGTCTAAGTGTACTGTCTTAAACGGGATTGGGTCGATATCGTCAAAATGATATTCACCTTCTTTCCTCCCCCCCTCTATCTTTATTGTATGCGCATTCTACGCATTACTTAATATACGATTTTACATAGTTCCGCATTCTCGGGAACCATAAATAACTTATCAATCGCTGTATCGTTTTCTCGACGCCTAAATGTCCAGCATTATCGTGGCAATCATGTAAAACCTTCCATCGCAGTGCCTTTGGTACAACCCATAATTTTGCACCTTTGCGTTTTTTTAATTATCGACCATTCTCAACTATGTACTCATATATCATATTAGTGTTTTTCATTTTCAATTGTTCGACTATATTCTTTATATCAGAATCCTGTAGCTGCATACTGAATAACCAGTCCGTTTCATCTACTCCTGTTTTCAACACACATAAGGAAGCTTCATCCACCTCATGCGATACTTCTACGGGTGCTCTGCTGAGAGCGTCTACGTGCTTCATACGCTTACCAGAGCGATGTTCTATCTTTACATCATATTCTTGGACCTTCAACCACCAGCGCGCTATGCGCGGTATAAGCTCTTTCTTTGACATAGCCGTCTTAATTGCGTTGCAGTCGGTTATCACGGTAACTTCTTTGCCGTGAACATAGTATTTAAATCGTTCAAGTGTTTCTACCACAGCAAGAGTCTCTAACTCATAACTATGAAACTTCTTCTCATTTTCGCTCGTTGATCTACTGAAATAAACTACCGGCTTCCAGCCGTCGGCTTCTTCTTGCAATAATACTCCAGCTAACCCAATAGAACTCGCATCGGTATGAATTTCATGCTTAGCTTCGATTCTGTATGACGTCATCACTGGCTTAGATGCTAATGCCATCTTTAGCTCTTCAAACGCGCGTTGTTGTTCTTCAAACCATTGAAACTTTTGATCTTTACGTAGTAAACGTCTTAGTGGTTCAGACTTTATCGAATAATGGGGTACGAATTTTCTAAAGTACCCACTCAAACCAAGAAACTGTCTTACTTCAGTTACGTTTTTCGGAGTCAGAAAATTTGTAATAGCTAGCGTTTTTGCCGTACCTGGACTGATTCCAGTTGGTGTTAAAGAATGTCCCAAAAATTCTATCGTTTCTTTTGCAAACTCACACTTCTTCAAATTCAAAGTCAAATTTAATTCTCGTATTACATCAAATACTCGTCCCAATTTTGTTAACATTTCTTCAATGGTAGAACCTCCTACCATAATGTCGTCCATATAATTAATAATATCGCCGTTCTGTGTTCGTTTTTTTACCTTTGCCATTAAGCGTTGGAAAACCACGGGAGCATTCTTAAGCCCGAAAGGCATTCGTTTAAATTGATACAACCCCTCTGTTGTAACAAACGCAGTAAACTTGCGACTATCTGGATCTATTGGTATTTGGTAATATCCATTATTCATATCAAGTATTGTAAAATATTGATAACGTTTAGCTTCCTGAAGCTGTTCCTCAATATGCGGCATTGGATAAACTTCTTTTCGTGTATGCTGATTCACCCTCCTGTAGTCGACACACAATCTCGACTCACCGTTTTTCTTTTTCACGAGTACAATGGGACTCGCATATTCAGACTCTGACGATTCTATTATATCGCTGTCTAGCAGTTCAGCAATCATTTGTTGCACGATGATTTTCTTAGGTTCTGGGATACGGTATGGATTTTGTGCAATGGGTACTGCGATATCTAACTCAATTTTCATGGATAATGTATTGGTCCTACCTATTTCGCTGATGTTATTTGCAAATATATCGTTATACTCATTCAGCATTCCTATTAATTTCTTCATTTTCGTACTTTCAAGTTCTCCGCATTTTATATCGTTTTCGGTTATTGTCTTACGTTCAGCTATCAACATTTCCCAATTTTTCGCGACGGTCGCGTATTCGAATTTTAATTGTCCGTTATTTATTTTCGCGAGGATATTTCGACTAAATATCTCTTGACCTAATAGTACATGTGACGTTAACAAGTCGTCATCAACTATATATAACACTACGCTTAGTTTAATACTGTCTATCTGTATTTCAGTTTTTATCAATTCTTTTGCATATCGCGCGCCACCGCAAATACCTTTTATTTTCAATGAACAATGCTCTCTTTCAATTCTTAACTTGCTGGCACACGATTCCCGAATCATGCTACACTCACTTCCCGTATCAACAAACGCTTTTATTTGTTGTTTCTCAATGTATATTGTTTTCATACAAAACTGATCATTGCACTCGATTTTTAGTGTTATGTCACTCTTCTTACCACAATTCACAGGTTCACCTTTCGGATGAACTTTCTGACAATCGACACATCGTGCTTTGCGTTGTGGCTTAGGACACTTAGTCGATATGTGACCTTCTTCACCACAGTTATAACACTTTATTTTAATTTTATTTTCCGTGGCAGGCTTATTAATAGTGTTACTCGCGCTTTTCGTTTTGTTTTGTTCAATTCTTAAAATCGGTGTACTGTTTTGATTTTTACTATACTCGTGAAGCGTTTCACGTAAATGTCTCATCGATTGGAATCGTAACAGAGCAATTGCTGTTTGTATTTCACGGTTTCTTAACCCGTTTCGCGTATATCTTATAATAGCATCTTCACTCAAATTATAACATTGACCGATAGCGTTCATACGGAAACAATAATCCACGATTTTCTCATCTGATTTACGTACCGAACTATTCATCTTATAATGTACCTCTGCCTGGTTTGGCTTTGTACCGAATTCTTCAATTAATCGTTCCGCGAAAATTTTCCAATTCGAATAGCACTGTGGTGATGCATCTAACCATAGTGTTGCAACACCATGCAGCCGACTAAATACTGCTAACATTAAACTTTTTTCATTCCATTGATAAGCACTACGCGCTTGGTTAACACGTTCAACAAATTTTTCTACCGGCAAGGAAAGTTCATTTGTCGGATCGAATGTAGGTAACGTTTCGGCTATTTTTTTTACCGAACACCTTGTGCTTGGAAAATCTACCATTGATACCGGAGTAGCTATATTTCGCGATTCTGTACTTGCGTTTGATTGTTCATTACTCACGTTATTTGTTTGTTGTAATATTTGTTCATTACTTAAATTATTCGTTTGTTGTTCTCTATCGTTTCGTTGTTGCAACAGGGTAGTAATGCTTTGCATCATTTCCCGCAACTCATCAATTTGTTGTTGCATTGCACTATTATCAACAACATCTATTTCATCACTTTTTTCTACCTCGCACAAACGTTGAATTAATTCTATTCTTATTAGAACTTGTTATTGTTTACGTTTTGCGATTTATTTTGATCGTTTCGATTGTGACGTCTCGTTGTCACGCACTCGCACGGTTTGTTTTATTCGTACCTACTCGTTACTTCTCTTTGTTTACTTTATTTTCTTTTCAACAAACTCTCGCTGATTTTTCAACTTCACCACTGATGTTGTTATGTCGAACACATTCGTTAAGCTTTTCTTCTTTTTCTGGAATTTCACTCTCGTTGTTATTCGTTCAACTTAGGTCTTCGTAATTTGTTTCTTTATATGCGTTTCGTTTTTTTTGTACTCGTTATTATTATACGTTCAACTCCGATTTACGTTTACTATTGTTATCTCGTTTATGCAACCGTCGTTATTGTACGTTCAACTTCGGTGCGCGCCCAGATTGTTATCTCGTTTTTTCAACCGTCGTTATTATACCAAAGAGTATATATTTGTTAAGAGGCGTCACTCGATACTTTGTTGTTGCCAAAGCAACCCTGTCATGTCGAATGTGATTCTCAAGGAAGTTTTGTTTAGTTTTTTTTAATTGAATCCTATATAGTTATGCGGTAAAGTGACTTTGCATAATTACGATTTTTTGAAAGAGAATTAATTAATTAATTTAATACAATCAGTAAAATAAACACAAATACCCCACGAAAATGTATAGAAAGCGTTTTTATAAATACATCTGATAAAAAAAAACCAACGACTACCTTGAGAAAACATCGAGTAATTTGCTTTGGCAACAACAAAAGTATCGAGTGACGCCTCTTGACAAATATATACTCTTTGATTATACGTCCAAATTCGGTTCTCAATATATATGTATTCAACTCAACATTTATATTGATGCTACTATGTATATATGTATATTCATACATAAGTACCTCTAACGCTCGTTGCAAATTCAAATTTTGCTTTCTATAATGCGCGCACTGATGATGCTGACAACTCGTCAACAAACACTTTTGTGTGGCAAATATATACACCGTTCTAGAATTTTCTCTTATTTACTCGAATGCATTTGTACATATGTACGTATGCATGTGTGCACGTATCCACGTTAAGGGTTGATTTTCTTGTACAATCACGATCTTATCCACATATGTATATTTGTATATATGATTTTTAATCATGTTACTACACGAATCGAATTTTTCTTTTATTTTATATGTATCTAACCGTTTGTACATATATATATTTTCTCAAGTAACTATCAGTTTCAGCACTTTTTCCGTATATTCGCGCGAATGTGTTTAACGTGTGCATGCTACAACATGATCTCGACAATACTCGCGTTACACGTATTTTTATATATTAAACATTTATATGTATTATTTCTTGCACTTTTCCATATAGGATTTTTTCCGGATTCACAATCCCCTTCTGACCTGAAAGGAAGGGGCTCTTGAGCGGCCACTGTAGGCGGTAAATAAATTGTCAGGCGTTCTTTAAACTTAAAGAATAATTATTTAATTCAAGAATTTAGGATATAAGTAACATTTTAAAATAGTTTAAATAGTTTAGCAAATTCAATATTTCATTGTGAGTGCGAACGTTCCGGCGGCTTTGAATATATTCGATCGACTGACTGTCGGTTACTGTTCAATTGTTCGCGTTGGTTTTATGTTAGTGTTGCATTTATGGCAGAGCATTAGCATCTTACACAGTTGAATAAATAACTCCAATATTTAATAATGCAAAATGGCCTTTATTAAAGTACTTCACAATAACACTCAAATTTTGCAACGAATAGCTTGCTTAATAACCAAACTGATTGATAGCTCAAATGGAAACTCTGCTATTCAAAATAATACTGCTCTTGCTCGCTAGATAGCGTCTTAAACGAAACCTCAAAAATCAAACTGAATTACTTCTTACTCGCTTGCGCCGCTTTTATAGTTTACGCTGCATACATCTAGGCTCTTCTATTTCCAGAACTTACCAACTATTTCGTGTGTTTATAGTTCTCATATAGTTTCTACTTGTTTACAATTGTCTACTTTTCAGCGTCTCTCAGATGTATGTAAGTTTGTAGTTTACAGTCTCTCGCACACACATAGGCGTATAAGTAAATGCATCTGTGTGTGACATCTCTCGGCTGCCTTATATATGTGTATACATGATTTGATTATTGACGTAAATACCGCTTAGCATGGCCTTAGCTTCGCCTTAGTGATGGTATAGCTTGGTGATGCTAATATCCGTGACACTGCCCTCCACCTAAGTCTGATCGTCCCGATCAAACGAATCTCTCGATCTAACCGGTACTAGCCTCTCCAAATGAACCACCCTTCTATTTCGTGGTTTCCCAATTGTTTGTATGCGGTAGATGGCATCACTGATCCTTTTTACAACTTTGTACGGGCCTTCCCAACTGCACCAAAATTTGGAAGGAACACCTTTCCGCCGGTGAGGGTTGTACAACAGTACCAAATCTCCCTCCAAGAAACCTTCCGAATTATTCTTGTTGTCGTACCTGTATTTCATCTTACTACTCATTATCCTGGATCGTTCCCTCGCACTCTGTTGCTTGGCCAATGAAGAACTACTTCGCAGAGCTTGATCTTGACGGATTGACTTTGCATCATCAGTATCGTCTTGACGTTTCACAACAGTAGTACGCGATGGCTTGAAACCACCCTTGCATTCTTTCTGGAAAATTCTTTCAGTCGTTTTAGTGCGTCCATTAGGGTTTGTCAATGCCAGTGTTTTTCTCGCAGGTACTTTTGATTTCGCTTTATTTGGCCCATTCGATCCATCAACCTTTGCTCGATCAACTTTCCTTGACTTTCGTGGTCTCTGTCGAATCTCCTCCACCAGCACTCGCTTACTGCTGAACCCTTTCTCCAAACTGAAGTTAAGTGGCACATCTTGGTTCTCATAATGCATCACCCTTCTCTGCATATCGATTTTGATGTCATGGTCAACCAAGAAATCCACTCCCAATATAACTTCATCAACAATCTCCGCCACAACGAATTTGTGTAAAACCATGACCTTCCCAATTAAGACTTCACAGATCACTTCTCCCCGGACTTGGTTATACTCGCCAGTGACCGTACGCAACCTCGCTCCAGGTAACGGTTTTACTCTCCTGTTGACGAAGTCAGATCGGATCAAGGAATGAGATGCGCGCAAGTTTTCGTTCTTTACATCCGACACGCTCTTGCTCATCTCCTCCAGCTTTGCCTTTACGGCCACCCACATTGTTGAAAATATTAGGACCAAGATCGCAATGACGTGCAATGTGACCGGACTTCCCGCATTTGAAGCATTTGGTAACTTTTTCACTCCGCTTTTGCGATCCTTTCAGCGCCTCCAATATTGCGTCTACCCACTCTGGCCTTTCTACTTCCACACGGCGTGCTTTGAAAACTGGCTTACTCAGAAGCGACGCTGTTTCCTGAATCAGATCTTGTGATAGCGTCTTAATCGAAACCTCAAATCAAACTGAATTACTTCTTACTCGCTTGCGACGCTTTTATAGTTTACGCTGCATACATCTAGGCTCTTCTATTTCCAGAACTTACCAACTATTTCGTGTGTTTATAGTTCTCATATAGTTTCTACTTGTTTACAATTGTCTACTTTTCAGCGTCTCTCAGATGTATGTAAGTTTGTAGTTTACAGTCTCTCGCACACACATAGGCGTATAAGTAAATGCATCTGTGTGTGACATCCCTCGGCTGCCTTATATATGTGTATACATGATTTGATTAATGACGTAAATACCGCTTAGCATGGCCTTAGCATCGCCTTAGTGATGGTATAGCTTAGTGATGCTAATATCCGTGACAATATATTGAGTTTTTCTTGAAATACTGAAGTGCATACACCCTCGTAGGAACGCAAGAGTTTGCTCCAATGAACCCTAACCTCAAAAATTTTTTGTTGATAGACCTGAATGTCATCTGATCTAACCTGAATTTCCCACCACCCACGGCTATCAATACTGTCGAAACAAATCACGCTTCTGTAAGCAACCCTCGTGGGCTTAGGGATGAATTAGCACCAATTTGAAAAGAATTGATGGCCGAGGCGAAACAAGCGATTATGACGGATATTCGAGAGATTTAACCGGAATTAACTTGGGCCACTCCATATACAGGTACAGCGTTAGAGGCGTCAGGGGTAACGATAGGGCGCGTAATCGGAATAATAAACGATGAAGACACAACTCAAGTATCGAATCCAGTGATTCTAGGCGGTACATTAATGTGGCTACGCATGCTAATACAAATAATCATGACATGGGTGGGAACAACAATCACCACATTGTCAGTGCAGCAGTCTACAAGCGCAATAACCGACCATCAACTAGTCAACCTCGTATAGTCGAAGAAAGGGAATCAGCAGCTATCTCCGCAGGGCGTCAAGAAGCATCAGGAATAAGGGATAGGGAATTGTCCAGGCCAGACATTAAGGTGGAAAAATGGGGGATTAACTTTCAAGGGCACCGCGATGCCATGCCAGTCGAAGACTTTATATTCCGACTAGAATACTTAAAAGATCAATATGGGTGTACATGGGGTGAAATAATACGCGATTTCCATCGATTGCTGAGCGGTAAAGCACGCGAGTGATACTAGCTTTATATAAAGTCTCATGGCAAAGTCGATTGGTCAGTTTTGCAGCTCCTGCTGCTACGCCAATTTTCATCACAATGTACAGATTTTGAGATCCTTAGGGAACTGACAGAAAGGAAGCATAGGCCTGCAGAAAACATCGACGATTACTTCCATGCCGGCGGGGAGTTGCGATCAAGACCTAAAAATCCAATACCATAATACGAGATAGTACGATTAGTAAAAGGGAAGGTCGGCATATTCCTTAGACCAATTACGGATGGAATGAAAGGAATTCGAACGATGTTTTCCGCGCCGAGACCGCACGCCGCTGAGTTGTTTTACGCCACGCACACAACGGGTAAACGAAATTTATCAATATGAAGGTGATGAGCGTTTTACTCCCGGTGATGAGGGTCAAATCACCGTGGAGGAAATACGACATCAGTCTTCAAATAAGCAGTCAGGTGTTCGTGGAAACGTTTCGTGCTATTACCCCTAAATGCCCAATGTGTAACCCAGTGGGAAACGCCTCGAGGAACGCGATTGTGACGGGGGAATCGCGCTCCACACAAACCTCGTCAAAGTAGATGCGTCAACAAATACCGAACCGGACATTAAATCCTAAGTTACCACTGACATTTGCATTTTTAAGAAAAACCAGAAGCACATCAAACACCAGGAAGGAAAGTACGATATCCCATGAAGAACGACTTAGAAAATACCTTGAAACTCGGGAGAGAATTTTTGCAGAAAGCATTATTATGGGACGTCGGGCAGTTTCGCGTAAAATTCAGAAGGCAAGGGAACGATTTATAAAGAGGAAAAAACTCCGACAGAAGGTAGTGGCATCTATTAAGAAAATGAGTAGCACAGACCCGCGTGTGTATGCGGATATAGATACAATCGGCATACAAACACGCGGCTTACTAGTTACTGGCGCCTCCGTCAGCATTCTAGGCCATGGCTGTCGGGAGTTTGTACAAGAATTAGGAGTTCCTATCGAACGTTTTGTTTCTTCTGTCACAACTGCAGGCGGCCGCAGACATAATGTCTTAGGCAAAATAACTTTACCGGTAAAGTTCAATAGTTACTTATTTACTTAATTGGCGCTTAACCGCCTAAACGGTTATGGCCGTCCAACAAGGCGCGCCAGGTGCTCCTTCGCTCCGCCAACCGGCGCTAGTTGGTCACACCAAGGGAGTTTAAATCGTTTTCCACCTGGTCCTTCCAACGGATTGGGGCCGCCCTCTATCTCTGCTTCCATAGGCGGGTTCCGATAGAAACACTTTCTTCGTCGGAGCATCATCTTTCATTCGCATAACATGGCATAGCCAGCGCAGCCGCTGCGTTTTAATTCGCTGGATTATGTTGATGTCTGCGTATAGCTCGTACAGCTCATCATTAAATCTTCTTCGGCACTCGCCATCGCCAACGCGTAGAGGTCCATAAATCTTTCGAAGAACTTTTCTCTCGAACACCCCCAAAGCCACTTCATCTGCTGTTGTCATGGTCCATGCTTCTGCCCCATATAGCAGGACGGGTACGATAAGTGACTTGTAGAGTATGATTTTCGTTCGCCGAGAGAGGACTTTACTTTTCAATTGCCTACTTAGTCCAAAGTAGCTTTTATTGGCAAGATTGATTCTTCGCTGGATTTTAGTGCTGATAATGTTGCTAGTGTTGATGCTGGTTCCCAAATAAACGAAGTCTTTTACTATTTCGAAATTATGGCTGCCAACAGTAGCGTGGTTGCCAAGGCGCATATGCGCTGACTCTTTGCTCGATGACAGCAGGTACTTCGTTTTGTCCTTATTCACCATAAAACCCATTTTTACCGCTTCTTTTTCAAGTTTGCAGTAGGCAGAGCTAACAGCGCGGGTGTTTAGGCCGATGATATCAATATCATCAGCATAAGCCAGTAATTGCACGCTTTTATAGTATGTTGTTCCAGTGCGGTTAAGTTCTGCAGCTAGTATAATTTTATCCAGCTTCAAGTTAAAGAAATCTCACGATAGGGGGTCACCCTGTCTGAAACCTCGTTTAGTTTTGAACGGCTCGGAGAGGTCCTTCCCAATTCTGACTGAGCTGATGGTGTTGCTCAACGACATTTTGCACAGCCGTATAAGTTTTGAGGGGATACCAAATTCAGACATAGCGGCATATAGGCAGCTCCTTTTCGTGCTGTCGAAGGCGGCTTTAAAGTCGACGAAGAGGTGATGTATGTCGATTCTTTTTTCATGGGGTTTTTCCAAGATTTGGCGCATTGTGAAAATCTGGTCGATGGTAGATGGTAGGTCTGAAGCCGCACTGATAAGGTCCAATCAGCCGGTTCACGGTGGGCTTCAACCTTTTGCACAATACACTTGAAAGGACCTTATATGTGATATTGAGAAGGCTGATATCACGATAGTTGGTGCATTTTGCAGTATCCCCCTTCTTGTGGACTGGGCAAAGAACACTTAGATTCCAACCGTCGGGCATGCACTCTTCCGCCCATATTTTGCTAAGAAGCTGCTGCATGCGCCTTACCAACTCCGCAGGCAATCCATCAGCGCCCACGGTCTTGTTGTTTTTCAATCTGGTTATTGCTATTCTAACTTCGTCATAATCGGGCGGGGGGACATATATTCCATCATCATCCATTGCGGGATCGGGTTCTTCATCTCTGCGCGGTGAATTACTGCCTCCATTTAGGAGAACAGAGAAGTATTCCCTCCATAATCTAACCACTCTCTGGACATCAGTTACAAGGTCGCCATTTTCGTTCCTACAGGAGTTTGCCCCGGTCTTAAAACCTTCAGTCTGTCGCCGTATTTTTTGGTAAAATTTTCGGGCGTTATTCCTAGTAGCTAGCAGCTCAAGCTCCTCGCACTCACGCCTTTCTGCTTCTGCTTTTTTCTTCCTGAAAAGGCGTCTCGCTGCCTTTTTCAACTCACGATAGCGTTCACACACTCCTCTTGTCGCGCTCGCTTTTAACGTAGCCCTGTAGGCAGCGTCTTTTCTTTCAGTTGCAACGCGGTATTCTTCATCGTACCAGTTGTTTTTTCGTGGTCGCCGGTAACCAATTTTTTCCTCGGCGGCAGTACGAGGTGATTTGGAAATATGCTCCCACTGCTCCTGTATTCATTCAGGATGAGTTGTGCTCTCAGAGAGCAGGTGTCAGAGTCGAGTTGCGAAATCATTGCCAGTCTGTTGTGATTGAAGCTTTTCGTCGTCTAGCTTCCCTTGTGTTTTTTGTTCCTTGGTTTTAGCCGCGTTGAGGCGGGTGCGTATTTTGGCTGCAATGAGATAATGGTCCGAGCCGATGTTAGGTCATCGGATCGTGCGCACATCTAAAACACTGGAGGCATACCGTCCGTCTATCACAATGTGATCGATCTGATTGCGAGTATTTCGATCAGGAGACAGCCATGTAGCTTGATGTATCTTTTTATGCATGAACCTCGTGCTGGATATGACCATGTTTCGGGCACCGGCAAAGTCAATCTGCCTCAGTCCGTTAGGAGAAGTTTCATTGTGTAGGCTGAACTTTCCGACTGTAGGGCCAAAAACACCTTCTTTGCCCACCCTGGCGTTAAAGTCACCAAGCACGACTTTTATATCGTGACGGGGGCAGCGCTCGTATGTGCGTTCTAATTGTTCATAAAAAGTGACTTGCCCCTCATCGTCTTTCTCCTCTGTCGATGCATGGGCGCAGATGAATGATATATTAAAAAATTTTGCTTTTATTCGGATAGCGGCGAGACGTTCGTCCACAGGTGTGAACGTCAGAACTTGGCGACAAAGTCTCTCTCCCACTACGAATCCGACGCCGAAACTGCGCTTATTCGTATGGCCACTCCAATATATGTCACAATTTTTGATCTTCTTTCTTCCTTGCTTCGTCCAACGCATTTCTTGGATGGCGGTGATGTCCGATTTTACTTTGATGAGGACATCAACCAGCCGGGCATCTGCACCAATCCCATTCAGGGAGCGGACGTTCCAGCTGCATGCCCTCAATTCATTGTCCTTCAAACGTTTGCCATGGTCGTCACCAATAGAGAGTGTATTTATCCGAGGCTTGTTCTTATATTTCATTGGAGTATGGTTTTACGTGGCAGGTCCCAAGCCCAGCGCACAATCCGCTCAGCGGGGGTGAAATTATTACTTGGCACGTTTATATAGCGAGCCGCTTGCTCCAAGACAGACGCCCGCTTGCAGCCGCACCTAGAGGTGTACAGACGCTGCCGATGAGATCTCCCCCGGCTAGCCCTTAAACCGATTATGTCAGAGTGGCCTAGCCAGGTTGTCGCCTTCTCACATTAGCTCACCGCTAAACGGATGTTTAGCGGCTACCCAGAAGACCCTTGGCCGCAAGCGACCGGCAGTAGTGAGCTGCTTGAACCGCATTCAAAATAATCGCTCTGGCCATTCCCAGGTGAATGGCGGTCAGAAGCTATCCCCACTTTCGTGGACTTCTACACACGGCTCCACCCTCCATGAAATAATATTGCACATAATAGTTGGAGAATTGAATGGAAGTAAAGGATTTTCCGTACTAGCTGATGAAAGCGCAGACAAAGAATTATTTGTTAAAAACGTTTTATCGTGAAAATATACTAGCTTGGGTGTTTTCAGGTGTCGAACAATTATCATTATGTGTACGTTATGTCACAAATTCTAGCCCTTCACGAATTAAAGAAGAATTCTTAGCATTCGTTCCCATATCTGAAACAACTGGGAAAAGTTTGGCATCATCTATTTTGACAAACCTCAAAAAATGGGCATAAACTGTGACTTTATATTCGGTCAAGGATAAGATGCGAAGTCAATGAGTGGGCATTTGCAAGGAGCACAAGCCTGTATCGCAGGCGAATTTCCCTTAGCCATCTACGTTCACTGTGCTGCGCACTCCTTAAATTTAACAATCGCAGATTCGTGTAATATCAGCTACATACGTAACGTTTTTGGCACATTAAAGATGATATATAATTTTTTCAATACGCCGAAACGGCAAATTCTTTTACAAGAATGTATTGAAAAATATCCTTGCCCCATTATGCGAAAAAAATTGAAAAATGTATGCCCTACAAGATGGGCTAGTAGGGGGGAACCGTTGCAACTTATCAACAACTGCAAGGCGCAGTCTTAGAGGCACTTGAAATTGCATCAGCATGGAAAGATAGCGTGACTTCTTCAACGGTATATCAGTTATTGAAAGCTATAAAATCTGCAGAATTTCAAACATCAATTGTTGTCAGCACCGCGATTTTGTCCGTTAATCTGCCGTTGAATCAGCAGCTTCAGGAAAAGAAAATCGAAATGAAAAAAGCCATACGACTTTCCGATTTAGTACACGAAGAAAAATATGCGTACATCAACTGGAGAGAAGTTCAAGAATATGTACTAGACAGTTAAAGTAGTATGCGCTTCTAATGAAATTCCTATTTTTTTGCCCTAGGAAAAGTGCTCAAACAAACGCGGAGGATCACTACCGTATACAAATTTTTATCCTATTTATAGACCCAGCAATTCAGAATTTGGATTACGATTTTTGAACCATAAAGAACTTCTGATGTCTTTTGACGCATTGCTTTCAAATGATGTCAACGACGTTCAAGCAAAAAATTTAATTTCTCGATATGCAAAAGTTTTGCATTGTCGTGGTAATGAAAATATTGGCATGTCTGAAACAAACCTTTGGCAACGCCTTCTGAAATCTCTTTATGCCCAAAAATCATAAAAATACTGGAATGCTCACGATTTGTTGGAGGTAACTTGGTACATTAACAACACAGTCCGGGGCTACACGAAAAAAACTCTAATGTGTTTTTTACATTTAAAAAATGTAACATTCCGTTTATATTTTCATGTAAACTTCAAATAATTTTGAATGTGAAATTTACATTGAAAAAAATGCAAAGTTTACATTACTTTTCCTGTAAATCTAGCATATTTTTGACGTAAATTTTAAATTTAAATAATGTTAAATTTACAGGATTTTTTGAAGTAC
Source organism: Eurosta solidaginis (assembly GCF_040869045.1). NCBI lineage: Eukaryota > Metazoa > Arthropoda > Insecta > Diptera > Tephritidae > Eurosta > Eurosta solidaginis. The sequence continues at coordinate 138,641,547 of NC_090321.1, forward strand.
ACATTTCCTATTTGAAATATAATGCAAATTTGACATTACTTTCCATGTAGAAAATGTCAAAAACACATTTCAAAAATGTAAAATTCAAATTATTTGATAAATGAAAAAATAATGTGTTTTTCACATTTTAAAATGTAAAAAACACATTAGTGTTTTCTTCGTGTAGATATGACTTTTTTAAATAAAATTTTTTTCTATTCGATCAGTTTCTTTCTTTTGAATTTTATATACGTATACGTAAGATCTCATGCATAGGCTCAAAAAGCATGAATTCTACTTATTCCTGAAGGAGGTACTTCGGTGTTTTTTTTTTATCAATTTATCTATGATTAATATTACAGGAATGCGATTCTGTGGCTTTTCCTAATGTTCACATGTTGTTGAAAATCTTGGGTACTCTTCCAGTAACAACGGCAACGAAAGAGAGATCTTTTTCAACTCTTAGGCTGATTAAAAACTATTTGAGAAACACGATGAGTGAAAATCGATTGAATGGCTGTGCATCACTTAGCATCCACCGTGATCAAATTGTTACAGTTGATGAAGTTTTAGATGAAATGGTAAAGAAAAGCCGACACATGTAGCCTGTTTCATATCCTATTCTAAATACACGAACTTTAATGTTAAAGCTCAAGACAACATTTTTTTAAATTTATTTAACTGAAAAAAAAAAAATTTCATCAAATAGTTAGGTTTACGTCATATATTTTTGAAATACGTGATTCGTAGTCATAGTTTTTACATGCAGACCACAAAAAACGTGAAGCTTTGCATCCTCACACAAAGTACCTACCTATTTTTATACCTTTCATGAAAATGAAATGATATATTAATTTCGTCACGAAACCCAATATTGTAAGCCCTTAAAGGAAAATAGATAGACTCACCATTAAGTATACCGAAATAATCAGGATGAAGAGCCGAGTTGATTTATCCATGTAGCAAACTAGTCCCTCAATTTTTGAGATTGCCTGATAAAATTTGGTGAGCGGGTGTATTTTGGTGTCCGATTAGACAATTTTCGGAACCGGCCGGATCGGACCACGATAGCATATATCCTCCATACAACCGATTTTTCAGAAAAAGAGGATTTTTGCCATATCTTCCTCAATTTAACTCATTGAAGCTTCAAACTTCACCATATACTTTCGTATATTGCACATATTGTTGTCTGAAAAAATTGATGAGATCGGTCATATATATAGTATATATCCCCCACAACCGATTGTTCATATAAGAAACTTTTCGTAATTACTGCCCTATTTTAAGAGGCTTCAAATTTCAACGAATGCTTACGTATATAGCATATATTGTTGTCTGAAAAAATCATAAAGATCGGTGGTATATATAGTATATATATGGTGGTATATATAGTATATATATATATTTTCGCAATTTCAGGCCGATTTTAACAGCTAGAAGCTTCAAATTTCACCGAATGCTTACGTATATAGCATATATTGTTGTCTGAAAAAAGCATAGAGATCGGTTGTATATATAGTATATATCTCATACAACCGATTGTTCAGATAAGAAACTTTTCGCAATTTCTACCCCATTTTAGCAGCTATTAGCTTCAAATTTCACCGATTGCTTACGTATATATTATATATTGTTGTGTAGAAAAATCATACAGATCGGTGATACATATAATATATGGGGTATTCCCATATTCGAACAATTTTGAACCCGACCCCTTTAGAATTGGCTGAAAGTTTCTCTTCTTTTTCTACCTTACGAAAGACGTTTTTCAGAATTGTTTCAAATTTTTTCATCCAACTCAAAAAAAGTTATGAATTTAAAAAAAAAAAACGTATTTTTTTCAAAATGCTATAACTTTTTCAAAATGCTATAACTTTTTCAAAAATTGACCGTTTGGGATCTTTTTTTTTTCTCATAAAAAACTCCAATCAATTCTGCAATCATCCCCACTAATCCCGGAGTGGGCCGATTTTTTTTTTATTTAATTGAAAAAAAAACTTTAAAAATTTTTTTGTATTTTTTCCGAAAAGTACATTTAAAAACAAATTAAAAAAAAAAGATGCCAAACGGTCAATTTTTGAAAAAGTTATAGCATTTTGAAAACAAAAACAGTGTTTTTTTTTTAAATTCATAACTTTTTTTGAGTTGGATGAAAAAATTTGAAAAAATTCTGAAAAACGTCTTTCGTAAGCTAGAAAAGGAAGAAAACCTTTCAGCCAATTCTAAAGGGGTCGGGTTCAAAATTTGTCGAAATGGGATGGAATACCCAATATATATAGTATATATATCTATATATATAAAAAGAAGTGTACATTTTGATTGTCACTCCATAACTCGAGAGCAGCTCCACAGATTACCATGAAATTTTTAGGAAAGATACAGGAAGGAGAGATGATGGTTAGTTGATTTTGAAATCCCAAATCGGTTTAGCGATTCTTGAGTTATGATTTTTTTTAGAAAAAATTCAAAATTTGAAAAAAAAGTTTACATTTCGGTCCGACCTAACGAAAAAAATCCATCCAACCTATTACAAATTAATATCAATGGCAGCATACAAATGTTAAACAGATGAACCTGTCTAAATGCAAATGTTTATCAATCACTTTCTGATGGTAACTATTGTTCACGCCTGCCTTTCCAACATATCTTCGTTAAGTTAATAATTTGCATACATACAAACACACACTCCCACTCATCGCACGCATTCATGCTTTTGTTGTACAACGTAACGTCACCGTCTTCGCTTTTGTTTTTCGCATCAACACCGGCGGAGGAGATCAATGCATGTTTAAAGTCTTCTCTTCTGTGGCGACATGTGCAAAAATTGTCATTGAACATAAATAGGCGCGTTCAATTCCACAACGACCAATCTGCAGATCGGTTCTCGAAGCAATTTTTAGATATTGGCAATGGAAAAGTTCGAGTCGATAATACAAATGGATTGATTACATTGCCGAACAATTTCTGTACCATTCTCCAATCAACAGAAGGGTTGATTGAGGGTGTTTCCAAATATTGTTCAAAATTACAGGAATCACAATTGGTTGAGAGAACGCGCAATACTGGCCCCCGCCCCCACCCTTAATTTGTGAAATTTGAAAATATTATTTTTTTTTGGAAGCAATATAAAGTCAAATATATTGAAATTGAATTGAAATTATAACTAATTTTTGTGGTGAAAATAAATTAAACATTTGGATAGGATTTTGGGAATCGAAGTGACGATCAAGGATTTTTTTTGGAATTGAGCGGAAATCAGATTAATTTTCTGTTGCGAAATAAATCGGAAAGTATAGACTGTCAATTAGGTGTAAAACACGAATCGTATAGGTCTCTTCGAACCTTACAACACCCGATACAAGACTAAACAAATAAATAAGCTAAAATCTTCCAGTATGGCGAACTCCCATGACACTACCTTTATAGATCTTTCTGATCGATTCGGACAGCACAGCACAAGCCGCAGGCGGGGATAATAGGCAGAGAAACATAAACAACGTTTCAGCTGAGCCAAAGAAGAACACCGGTACGATTTCGAAAGCGTCGAAAGAGCAATCGCAACCATTACCAGCTCCACCATCTAACCTGAATTTCCCACCACCCACGGCTATCAATACTGTCGAAACAAATCACGCTTCTGTAAGCAACCCTCGTGGGCTTAGGGATGAATTAGCACCAATTTGAAACGAATTGATGGCCGAGGCGAAACAAGCGATTATTACGGATATTCGAGAGATTTAACCGGAATTAACTAGGGCCACTCCATATACAGGTACAGCGTTAGAGGCGTCAGCGGTAACGATAGGGCGCGTAATCGGAATAATAAACGATGAAGACACAACTCAAGTATCGAATCCAGTGATTCTAGGCGGTACATTAATGTGGCTACGCATGCTAATACAAATAATCATGATATGGGTGGGAACAACAATCACCACATGGTCAGTGCAGCAGTCTACACGCGCAATAACCGACCACCAGCTAGTCAACCTCGTATAGTCGAAGAAAGGGAATCAGCAGCTATCTCCGCAGGGCGTCAAGAAGCATCAGGAATAAGGGTAGGGAATTGTCTAGGCCAGACATTAAGGTGGAAAAATGGGGGATTAACTTTCAAGGGGACCGCGATGCCATGCCAGTCGAAGACTTTATATTCCGACTAGAATACTTAAAAGATCAATATGGGTGTACATGGGGTGAAATAATACGCGATTTCCATCGATTGCTGAGCGGTGAAGCACGCGAGTGGTACTAGCTTTATATAAAGTCTCATGGCAAAGTCGATTGGTCGGTTTTGCAGCTCGTGCTGCTACGCCAATTTTCATCACAATGTACAGATTTTGAGATCCTTAGGGAACTGACAGAAAGGAAGCAAAGGCCTGCAGAAAACATCGACGATTACTTCCATGCCGGCGGGGTGTTGCGATCAAGACCTAAAAATCCAATACCATAATACGAGATAGTACGATTAGTAAAAGGGAACTTGCGCGAATCGCTAGCTAAAATGGTCTACCCTATTTCGGCATATTTCTTAGACCAATTACGGATGGAACGAAAGGAATTCGAACGATATTTTCCGCGCCGAGACCGCATGCCGCTGAGTTGTTTTACGCCACGCACACAACAGGTAAACGAAATTTATCAATATGAAGATGATGAGCGTTTTACTCCCGGTGATGAGGGTCAAATCACCGTGGAGGAAATACGACATCAGGCTTCAAATAAGCAGTCAGGTGTTCGTGGAAACGTTTCGTGGCAAGCAGGATGCTATTACCCCTAAATGCCCAGTGTGTAACCCAGTGGGAAACGCTTCGAGGAACGCGATTGTGAGGGGGGAATCGCGCTCCACACAAACCTCGTCAAAGTAGATGCGTCAAAAAATACCGAACCGGGCATTAAATCCGAAGTTATCACTGAAGAAAACCCAGAAGCACATCAAACACCAGGAAGGAAAGTACGATATCCCATGAAGAACGACTTAGAAAACACGTTGAAACTCGGGAGAGAATTTTTGCAGAAAGCATTATTATGGGACGTCGGGCAGTTTCGCATAAAATTCAGAAGGCAAGGGAACGATTTAAAAAGAGGAAAAAACTTCGACAGAAGGTAGTGGCATCATTAAGAAAATGAGTAGCGCGTGTGTATGCGGATATAGATATAAGGGGCATACAAACACGCGGCTTACTAGTTACTGGCGCCTCCGTCAGCATTCTAGGCCGTGGCTGTCGGGAGTTTGTAGAAGAATTAGGAGTTCGTATCGAACGTTTTGTTTCTTCTGTCACAACTGCGCTTCTAATGAAATTCCTATTTTTTTGCCCTAGGAAAAGTGCTCAAACAAACGCGGGGGATCACTACCGTATACAAATTTTTATCCCATTTCTAGACCCAGCAATTCAGAATTTGGATTACGATTTTTGAGCCATAAAGAACTTCTGATGTCTTTTGACGCATTGCTTTCAAATGATGTCAACGACGTTCCAGCAAAAAATTTAATTTCTCGATATGCAAAAGTTTTGCATTGTCGTGGTAATGAAAATATTGGCATGTCTGAAATAAAACTTTGGCAACGCCTTCTGAAATCTCTTTATTCCCAAAAATCAGAAAAATACTGGAATGCTCACGATTTGTTGGAGGTAAGTTGGTACAGTAACAACACAGTCCGGGGGTACACGGAAAAAAAACTAATGTGGCGATATCTCGAAAAGGCGTCCACCTATAGAACTAAGGCCCTATCCCTTTTAAAATGCTCATTAACCCCTTTCATTTGATACCCATATCGTACAAACAAATTATAGGGTCACCCCTGGTCCACCTTTATGGCGATATCTCGAAACGGCGTCCACCTATGGAACTAAGGATCACTCCCTTTTAAAATACTCATTAACACCTTTTATTTGATAGCCATATCGTACAAACAAATTCTAGAGTCACCCCTGGTCCACCTTTATGCCGATGTCTCGAAAAGGCGACCACCTATAAACCAAAAACAATCCCTTTTAAAACCCTCATTAATACCTTTAATTTGATACCCTTATCGTACAAACACATTCTAGATTCACCCATGGTCCACCTTTATGGCGATATATCGAAAAGGCGTCCACCTATAGAACAAAGGCCCACTCCCTTTTAAAATACTCATTAACACCTTTCGTTTGATAGCCATATTGTACAAACGCATTCTAGAGTCACCCCTGGTCCACCTTTATGCCGATATCCCGAAAAGGCGACCACCTATACAACTACTACCACTCCCTTTTAAAACCCTCATTAATATCTTTAATTTGATACACATATCGTACAAACACATTCTAGAGTAACCCCTGGTCCACCTTTATGGCGATATCTCGAAAAGGCGTTAACATATAGAACTAAGCCCCACGCCCTTTTAAAATACTCATTAACACCTTTCGTTTGATACCCATATTGTACAAACGCATTCTAGAGTCACCCCTGGTCCACCTTTATGCCGATATCTCCAAAAGGCGATCACCTATACAACTACCACCACTCCCTTTTAAAACCCTCATTAATATCTTTAATTTGATACCCTTATCGTACAAACACATTCTAGATTCACCCATGGTCCACCTTTATGGCGATATATCGAAAAGGCGTCCACCTATAGAACAAAGGCCCACTCCCTTTTAAAATACTCATTAACACCTTTCGTTTGATAGCCATATTGTACAAACGCATTCTAGAGTCACCCCTGGTCCACCTCTAAGCCGATATCCCGAAAAGGCGACCACCTATACAACTACCACCACTCCCTTTTAAAACCCTCATTAATATCTTTAATTTGATACACATATCGTACAAACACATTCTAGAGTAACCCCTGGTCCACCTTTATGGCGATATCTCGAAAAGGCGTTAACATATAGAACTAAGCCCCACGCCCTTTTAAAATACTCATTAACACCTTTCGTTTGATACCCATATTGTACAAAGATATTCTAGAGTCACCCCTGGTCCACCATTATGGCAATATCTCGAAAAGGCGTCCACCTATAGAACTAAGGCCCACTCCCTTTAAAATACTCATTAACACCTTTCGTTTGATAGCCATATTGTACAAACGCATTCTAGAGTCACCCCTGGTCCACCTTTATGCCGATATCCCGAAAAGGCGACCACCTATACAACTACCACCACTCCCTTTTAAAACCCTCATTAATACCTTTAATTTGATACCCATATCGTGCAAACACATTCTAGAGTCACCCCTGGTCCACCTTTATGCCGATATCCCGAAAAGGCGACCACCTATACAACTACCACCACTCCCTTTTAAAACCCTCATTAATACCTTTAATTTGATACCCATATCGTGCAAACACATTCTAGAGTCACCCCTGGTCCACCTTTATGGCGATATCTCGAAAAGGCGTCGACCTATAGAACTAAGCCCCACGCCCTTTTTAAATACTCATTAACACCTTTCGGTTGATACCCATATTGTACAAACACATTCTAGGGTCACCCCTTGTCCACCTTTATGCCGATATCTTGAAAAGGCGACCACCTATACAACTACCACCACTCCCTTTTAAAACCCTCATTAATACATTTAATTTGATACCCATATCGTACGAACACATTCTAGAGTCACCCCTGGGCCACCTTTATGGCGATATCCCGAAAAGGCGTCCCCCTATAGAACTAAGACCCACACCCTTTTAAAATACTCATTAACACCTTTCGTTTGATACCCATATTGTACAAACGCATTCTAGAGTCACCCCTGGTCCACCTTTATGCCGATATCTCGAAAAGGCGACCACCTATACAACTACCACCACTCCCTTTTAAAACCCTCATTAATACCTTTAATTTGATACCCATATCGTACAAACACATTCTAGAGTCCCCCCTGGTCCACCTTAATGGCGATATCTCGAAAAGGCGTCCACCTATAGAACTAAACCCCACGCCCTTTTGAAATACTCATTAACACCTTTCGTTTGATACCCATATTGTACAAACGCATTCTAGAGTCACCCCTGGTCCACCTTTATGGCGGTATCTCGAAAAGGCGTCCACCTATAGAACTAAGGCCCACTCCCTTTTAAAATGTTGATTAACCCTTTCATTTGATACCCATATCGAACAAACAAATTCTAGGGTCACCCCTGGTCCACCTTTATGGCGATATCTCGAAACGGCGTCCACCTATGGAACTAAGGATCACTCCCTTTTAAAATACTCATTAACACCTTTCATTTGATACCGATATCATACAAACAAATTCTAGAGTCAACCCTGATCCACCTTTATGGCGATATCCCTAAATGGCGTCCACCTATAGAACTATGGCCCACCCCCTCATTAAATACTCTTTAATACCTTTCATTTGATACACATGTCATACAAACACATTCCAGAATTACCCTCGGTTCATTTTCCTACATGGTTATTTTCCCTTATGTTGTCACCATAGCTCTCAACTGAGTATGTAATGTTCGGTTACACCCGAACTTAACCTTCCTTACTTGTTTATTTTATATTTATCTTAAAAATCGTTTAGGTATGTACATCTGTTCACTATATATTTCTTATCTTATACATCTGATTATTTGGAGATTACGAACGGGATATGATTATTGTTCAGCCCCATTCATGAAAGGTATGAAGTCTTCGGCACAGCCGAACACAATCCCGTCCTTACTTGTTATTTTTCTATTTTGGATACTGCTATCAATTCCATCGATGAGCGATTTCTGCAACTGAAAAATACGAACTCTGTTTTTGGATTTTTGAACGATGTCCACAATTTATTGAATGAGAGTAAAGAAACAATTTTGAAAAGTTGCCAGAATCTAGAAAAAGCTTTAACATTCAATGAATCGAAAGATATAGATGCTGCAGATTTATGTGATGAATTACAAGCTATCGCACGAAGAGTCCCAGAGTCATTCAACCCTCTTGATGTTCTTAAGTATATTTTACAGCACAACTTGTCTGGTCTCATGCCCAATTTAGTTGTAGTTACATATATGTATTTTGTTAACGATACCAATATCGGTTGCAAGTGGCGAGCGTAGCTTTTCGAAACTGAAATTAATCAAAACGTACTTGGGTTCCACCATGACTCAAGAAAGGCTTGTAGGTTTAGCATTGCTATCAATAGAGCAGGAAATTGCGCAAAAATTAGATTTAAGTAAAATTATATCAACTTTCTCTGAGTTGAAGGCGCGGAAAATGAAGTTTTAGTAAACTCTAAGATAATTAAAAATACATTTGGTTGTTAGATTTTCATTCTTTTGTTGAAAAAAAAATATATTTAATATACAAAAGAAATATTTCTTAGTTTTATTGACACTAAGTTTGAATTTAATATTTCTGATCTCAAATTTTCTGATCTCCAATTTCTTTCTATAAATATGGGAGAAAGGGGCCGCAAATTATAACTCGCCTAGGGCCCCAAATTCTCTTGAGCCGGCCCTGGGTCGAGAAGTAGTAGTGTTATTTTGAAAGTATTTTATTTATTCAACAGTTTAGTGATTCGAACGTTAGCAGAAGGTTGCAAATAAGAGGAATTTCAGTAAATTCGTTACAATTGGTGTCAGAAGAGGAATTGTTGAATAAATTCCGAAGACTTCGAACACAACTTGGACATGGCAAAGTGGAGTGAATTGAAGATCCAGCAACTGAAGAAGGAGTTGGAGAGCCGTGGATTGAATACAACCGGCAATAAACTCGAACTTCAGGCACGACTACGAGAGGCAATGGAATTAGGGGGAATTAACGTGGAAGAGTATGTATTTCATCTTGATGGCGAGGAGACAACAAAAATTGAAGAGAAAAACGAAACATCGCAGACAGTTACGAGCACAGACTTGAACACGATTTTGGCTGCAATATCTGCACAGACATCGACAGTAACATCCAAGATTAAAGCCCAGGAAAGACAAATGTCATCTCAAGTGGAAGAACAGAAGATATATATGGCATCTCAACTGGAAGAACAGAAGACATATATGACATCGCAGTTGGCTGAGCAGTTGAAAGCACAGGAGGCCCGAATATCCTCGCAGCTGGAGGCACAGGAGATAAGGGTATCATCGAAGCTGGAGGCCCAAGATACAAAAATTTTACAGTTTGAGGAAAAAATCGAGGCCGAGGTGGATGCTTTGATAGGGTGTACCGAGCAGTTGCAACTAAATCGCCCAGCAGTTTCAACGAGTAAGCCAAAGGTAAAAACACCATCCTTTGACGGTTCTGTTCCTTCCCATGCCTTTAAGCTACAATTTGAGAAGACCGCAACAGTGAACAACTGGAATGCTGAAGATAAAGTTGCTGTACTCTTCGTAGCATTGAAAGGACCAGCTGCCGAAATCTTACAGACTATTCCAGAGTACGAACGGAACAGTTATGACGCATTGATGTCTGCTGTAGAACGAAGGTACGGAAGCGAACACAGGAAACAGATATATCAAATAGAATTGCAAAACCGTTAACAAAAAGCTAATGAGACTTTGCAAGAGTTTGCTTCGGATGATGAAAGGTTGGCTCATTTGTGAAATGCGGACGCTCCCGTGGAGTACACTGAGAGGGTAAAATTCCAGAGCTTTATATGGCATACGGGAAGTAGAAACGAAGCGAGCGACATATGCAAACCCAAAACCCACATTCGCAGAAACGGTATCCCATGCACTGGCTCAGAAAACAGCGTCACTTTTGAGGAAGCCCGCATACAAAGCTCATCGCGTGGAAGTGGAAAGGCCAGACTGGGTAGACATAATTTTGGAGGCATTATGTTATTGCAGTACTAATCCAAACAGTTCCAGCAATGTGGGTGGTCGTAAACGTAAAGCTGGAGGAGATAAGCAAGAGCGAGTCAGATGTAAAGATCGGAAACTTGCCCCATCTATTGAATGTCCTGTGATATCTGTGTCGCAAATTGGAAGAAAATCGAGCAGTCTTGCCGTCAAAGGAAAGGTGGATGACAAGGAGCGTGTACTGACTGTAGATACGGCCGCTTCCCAAGGCAGTCGTTTCTATGTACCGGAGCGACTCGGCATTTTTCCCGACCAAGGACTGTCATTTCAGTGTGACCCCATCTAATTTGTTTCGTCCCTCCCACAAATTGTCATCCTCCCAGCAGCTCCTTGCAGCAGGACTGCTCCATATTCTCTTACTCCGGGAAGGCATCGAATCCAATCCGGGTCCGTCTCCTGACCCCGGTCCTGAGAAATGGTTTTGCTGCATCTGCCGGAAAAGAATCTTTTTAGGACGGTCATACTCTGTTCAGTGTATCTCGTGCAAGGGATGGTTGCATCGGACAGGTTGTTCTGGGCTTGATCCCAAAACCCGACGTCCACGTAACTTTTATAAATCTTTTGTGGCTCCTTGCTGTTCACGCCCAAGGGCGTCCCGTAGTCTACGCCTTAGCGCCCCCCCCCCCCACTACCTTCCAGCAGCCCCGCTGCTCAGCAAGCCACAAAAAGTACCCGCTGCTGCTCGCGCCCCACGGCGCCAACAACTCAAACAGCTGATACCACTCATAACTACTACCTTCGTAGTAGAGTTGGTAGCAATGCTGAGCATCAGCCCCTGCCCCCGTCTTCTCCCCTCTTTTCCGGCAGCAATCGCGCAGGTCAGGGAAACAGACTCTTAGTCCCTACCTCCGTTTGCACCGTCTGCCAGCACAGAATATATAGGTTTGCGACATCCGCCCAATGCAGCTCCTGCCTTGGGTGGTGCCACTTTCCTAGATGTTCTGGTCTCCGCGACGGCAACCTCCCGACGGGTTTCATCGCGCCATTTTGCCAGGTCGCAAACCCAAATCATCCGGGTACCCCAATGCTTGCCCAAGGACGCCCAGTCCCAGGGCCACAACAGCAATTGCGTCCTGGCCTTCCACAACCCAGGCGTAGTCACCCGTCACTTACCCCCAGAGTGTCGACGTCTCCCCTTATGCACTTCAGAATCCTGCAGTAAAACTGTAATGGACTAACTGGGAAGATTACGGAGATAGTCGATTTCATGAAGCGGCACAACATCCGCATTGCGGCGATTCAAGAGACTAAACTCACAGCAAGATCTGCATTGCAGACCTGCTCTGGGTATAACGTCCACAGGAAAGACCGCGAGAGCGGAAATGGAGGCGGCCTCGCGTTTATCATACACCACTCTGTGCAATATTATATATTTGATCCTGGCATCGAACGCAGGGACAATGTCTTAGAACGTCAAGGCCTATCTGTCCGGTCAGGCGATGCAAACCTAGAAATCATCAGCATCTACATCCCTCCTGCCACCTGTTGCCCCAGTGGATACCGCCCTAATATCAGGGCCTTACTCACTGGCAACAATCGCATTATCTTAGGTGATTTCAATGCCCATCATGATCTATGGCATTCAAACTTGCGGGCGGACAGTAGGGGTGAGATGTTGGCGGATCATATAGAAGAAACGACGTTCTGCACAATAAACGGAGACGCCCCCACACGTATGGTAGGAAGCTGTCACAGCTCGCCAGATATCTCAATCGTGAGCGCAGAACTCGTAAACTGCGTCAACTGGCAGCCGATGGTAACATTGGCATCCGACCACCTGCCCATACTTATTTCGCTTGAGCGTACCGCCGACTTCATCGTCACTGAAAAACGCACTTTCATAAACTTCAAAAAAGGAAAGTGGGAAGAATATAAATCCTTTACAGACAGCCGCTTTGCTGCCCTCCCTATCCCGACTGATGCCCGCCAAGGGGAGCGTGCCTTCCGTAAGGTCATTAAATCCGCCTCGGCACATTTCATTCCCGCCGGCGAGCGCTTTCTGCCGACAATATATAATGCATCCTACGGTCGACAAAGATAGACGGAGAGCCAATAGACACGCACATAAACACAAATTCAGCGCGTCACCAATCACCATCACCGCTAAAGAGGTTGAGGACGCCATTAGTCGTGCTAAACCATCCAAAGCAGTGGGCCCAGACGACATACCCATGCCGATGCTGAAAAGCCTAGGCAAAGAGGGTTTCAAATATTTAGCGCATGTCTTCAATCTGTCTCTTTCCACCTTTGTCATACCTGAGAAATGGAAAATGGCCAAGGTGGTCCCGCTACTAAAGCCTGGGAAACCAGCTAACATAGGAGAGTCGTATCATCCAATATCTCTCCTATCGCCAGTGGCAAAGATGCTTGAAGCCATTTTGCTCCTTTATTTCCAAGCAAATTTGCAGCTAGCCCCTCATCAGCATGGCTTCAGAAAACTCCAAAGCACTACCACCGCGCTAAATGCCATTAGCACCCAGATAAATTGCGGTTTAAATCAATACCCCCACCATAGAACAGTACTCGTAGCGCTAGACCTATCAAAAGCTTTAGATACGGTCAACCATGGCTCGTTACTGCAGGACCTGGAAGAGTCTACCCTTCCCCCATGTCTTAAAAGGTGGACCGCAAATTATCTGGGTGGTCGGCAGGCATCGGTGCAATTTAGAAACGAAACATCAAAACCAAGGAGAATTAAACAAGGGGTGCCACAGGGTGGTGTCCTATCCCCACTTTTGTTTAATTTCTACATATCTAAGCTACCTTCACCACCGGAAGGAGTCACAATCGTTTCCTACGCCGATGACTGCACAATAATGGCCACAGGCCCAGGCCCAAAGATCGATGCGCTATGCAATAAAATAAATGGCTACCTCCCTGATCTCTCCAGTTTTTTCGCCTCGCGAAACTTGGCATTATCACCGACTAAATCTTCCGCGACCTTATTTACAACATGGACGCCCCAAATGTCGACCATTTTGAACATCCACGTCGATGGCACTACGCTACCGACTGTCCTACACCCCAAAATCTTGGGTGTGACGTTTGATCAGGATCTATATTTTGGTGAGCACGCAGCCGCAATTGTTCCGAGAATTCAGAGCCATAACAAAATCCTCAAATCCCTCGCTGGCAGTACTTGGGGAAAAGATAAAGAAACGCTCATGACTACATACAAAGCAATTAGCCAGCCGATTACGCGCTACGCGTCACCCATATGGTCGCCAAGCCTAAAAATCACCCACTGGAAGAAACTACAGGCCTGCCAAAATACTGCTCTCAGAATCGCCACGGGCTGTCTTCTTATGTCCCCAGAACACCATCTGCATAACGAGGCGAGAATACTCCCCATCGGGGAAAGAAATGAGATGCTGACCAAGCAGTTCCTGTTGAATACCCAGAAACCTGGGCATCCCAACAGACATCTGATTGATTAACCAGCACCGCCTAGGGGCTTAAGGAGTCATCTCCGTAAGCATTTTGAGGAAATACGGCACCTGAGAACCCAGCCGTATGAAGTGAAAAAACACAAGCAGGTCTTTGGTGAACTCCATAAACAGGCGTCGGACCTTTATGCCGGGAATTGCCCGGTGAATCCAGTGCTTAACGAAAATTATCCAAAACTTGCGGAAGAGGAACGCATACTCCCCAGGGAAACGCGTGTCACTCTTGCTCAACTTCGTTCTGGATACTGTAACAGGTTAAACTCTTACCTATTCAGAATCAACCCCGACATACAAAATGTATGCCCCGCTTGCAACGTGTCCCCACATGACACCAACCATCTCTTCAATTGTAATTTGGAACCAACGCCTCTAACACCCCTTTCCTTATGGTCCACCCCTGTTGAAACGGCAAGTTTCCTTGGACTCCCGTTAGAGGATATTGATGACAATTTGTGATCGGTCGGGGCTATTAGGTGGGGCGAGCATTGTTACAACAACAACAACAACGGGCGAATCTCATTCCATGATCCGATCAGATTTGGTCAACAGGAGAGTAAAGCCATTACCTGGAGCAAGGTTGCGTACGGTCACTGGCGGGTATAACCAAGTCCAGGGAGAAGTGATATGTGAAGTCTTAATTGGTAAGGTCACGGTTCTACACAAATTCATTGTGGCAGCGATCGTTGATGAAGTTATATTGGGAGTGGACTTCTTAGTTGACCATGAGATCAGGATCGATATGCAGAGAAGGATTATGCGCTATGAGAACCAGTATGTGCCGCTTAACTTCAGTTTGGAGAAAGGGTTCAGCAGTAATCGAGTGCTGGTGGAAAAGACTCGATAAAGAACACGAAAGTCAAAGGTAAAGATTGGTGGATCGAATTGGCCAAATAAAGCGAAATCAAAAGTATCTGGCATTGACAAAATCAAAGGGACGCACAAAAACGAAGGAAATAATTTCCCAGAAGGAATGCGAGGGTAGTTTCAAGCCAGGGCGCACTACTGTTGTGAATTGTGGGAACGGTACTGATTATGCGAAGCCAATCCGTCAAGCGTAAGCTCTGCGAAGTAGTTCATTGGCCAAAGAGCAGAGTGTGAGGGAACGGCCCATGGTAATGCGTAGTAGGATGAAACACAGGTATGACAAGAACTACAATTCGGAAGGTTTCTTGGAGGGAGATTTGGTACTGTTGTACATCCCTCACCGGCGGAAAGGTGTTCCATCCAAATTTCGATGCAATTGGAAAGGCCGTACAAAGTTATGAAGAAGATCAGTGATACCATCTACCGCATTAAAACCATTGGGAAACCACGAAATAGAAGAGTGGTTCATTTGGAGATGCTAGCGGCGTTTAGATCAGGAAATTTGTCTGATCGGGACGATCAGACTTATTTGGAGGGCAGTGTGACGAATATTAACAACACTAAGGGATACTATCATCTCTAAGCCGATACTAAGCAGTGACTTGTATGCACATCAACAAATCAATCATTAGGGGGACTCATTTAACCTTATGAATGCCTTATAAAGTGTGTAAACGTATAAATTTATCTAGTGCGTAAACGAACTGTCAAATTTTGTACGAAAAATCATTTACACAATTTGTATAAATTTACGCGCACATGTCATGGTGTAAACGCGGTAAACTCAATGGAATGCAGCCTTGCAAACATAATTGCCGTTTTTTCATCAGAAATCTCCGTCATCAGCAAGTCATTTACAAGAATTTCTTAGTAAAGATGTTTTAGTTTTGATTTTTCACTTAATCTTGGCATTTTTTAATTTGTATAACAATCAAACATTTTTTTGGCAATAATACAGCTGATCTACAATTAGGTTTATCAAGAATATTACTAAGTGCGTTCATATAACAGCGTGTGTAAATGGATATAATTTTACACCTTATACATTTATATGCTTTAATGAGTCCCCCTATTATGTCTACGTCATATGTCCATACAAGCAGCGGAGGATAACGCACAAAAACATGCATATGTCTGAGATACTCCCGAAAGTATGCAATTATTTGTGCAAGTATCACTCACATATACACGCGCATATGAGAACCTATACACGCGCATCTGTAGGTATAATTTTATAGCCGGTAACTAAGTAAATTCTGGAAGCGCTTAGAAGTATGGAACGAGGAAATCGAAGAGTATAAAAGAGCGCAATCTGAGCAGTCATGAATTCAGTTTGATTTAAGCACGCTATCTGTCGAGAAGTAGTAATATTTTGAAGTACTTGAATAAAGGCCATTTTGCATTATTGAATAGTGGAGTTATTTATTCAACAGTTTAGTGATTCGAACGTTAGTAGAAGGTTGCAAATAAAAGGATTTCCCCAAATTCGTTACAATATATATGCTATCTATTTAGTTTAATTTCAGCGATTGTACAGTGAGCACGTGTCACACGCATTCTTTTGTACTCTGTTTTAAGCGCGCTTGTGACACGTCCTTACCATTGTACAGGTCTACAAGTAGGATATGTGTGAGAAGGAAACAATTCCTTTCTCTTTCTAACACACTGCCGTTTGACACTTCAGTCAGTGTCAAACTAGCGTGGAACCTGGGTGGAACACGAGTTTGACACTGAACATTATTTACTATATAGTTTGGCAGCTTAAATAGAGCTTATGTTGCGAATAGAGTAGAAGGCAGTGGACTAGGCAGTCGAATGTCATATAATGAAGGAATTGATGTTCGGAAATCCTTAATACAAAAGGGAGTGCAGTTAAGTACGAAAATGAAAAAATGTAGTTAGGTTTTGCTCCTTTTTTAGCAGGAGATTTTCATTTTAAAGAGCGGTACGCAGATCACAAGTAATTGCTCAAGAAAAATTTAGCCTTTTCTCTTGCGTGAAAAATAGTAGTATGGAAGTAATTTTGAAGTTTAAAAATCCACGGTGAATAATGAAACAAGCAAGAAGAATGGCACATAAAAAAAAGAAATGTAAAGAATGTAACTTACCTTATAGTGCCCGTTTCTCCTTCGCCGTGAAATTCACTATGCACTTTTTGTATTTTGGTGCTGCAGCTATTGTTATTTCCATTTCTGAAATAAAATGAATAATTATTTATTGCAGAAAAATTAAAAAACCATGTGCTTACCTAATTTGTCCAGTTTGTTTACCTTTTCTCTTCAAGAAATATATGGCACTTGACATATTTCTTGCGGAAACCGGTGTTACCGTATGCAAATTTGATGGAAAAATAGTAGTAAAGTAGCGTACTAAATTTCTTGTAAACTGCGTACTACCTCACGGAAATGTACCACAAGGAATTTTCTTGAGCATTTCTTGAGCGTTTTTTATATGGAATTTTTACTTTCTTGTGATCTGCGTACCGCTCTTAAAAATGTAATATACAAACCAATGTTCATTTATTACTTTTTTAGCAGGAGATTTTCATTTTAAAAATTTTATATATAAACCAATGTTCCTTCTATTACTCATTTTATCTATGGAGCTTGCACTTTATAAAAACGTGCTTTTTATTTTTACGAACTTATTCCTCAATGAAAATAAGTGAAACATGTATTAATGTAAGCATTAATCATGTTTCTTACTATTTAAATGTTCTTCTTAAATATTATAAATGTGTTAAAAGTAGCAGGACTAATTAATAATATTGACAAATCTGATATGTCAAACTAATTTTAAATAATAAAAATGATTTCATAAATTGCATGCATTTTATACATATGCATTATATTTTAAAATTTCTCTAACTATTCGTTTTGTGCTGACTAAATTTTGCTTATGCATAACTTTCTTTGGCTATATAAGATAACAATTCCACGGGCCGTTTTGACCATCTTCGGTGAACGCTAACAAACACTTTTTTTGAAAGAAATCGTTCAGTGTTTCGTCAAATAAGGGTTACTTTAAAATAACGGACGTTAAAAGTTCCCCTGTCACATCAGGAAAAATGAAATACAACTATTTTTATAACATGAAGATAGATAGAAAATTTATTGGGGATTGCACTGCGACCGTTGACCTATTGTGCCCTCATCAGATTGCGTCGCGTTCCAGGAGGATATGTTCCACCGTCTCTCCTGATCGATCACGAAATCGACATGAATACAAAATTATGTTTTGTATGTAGAAATTCTTATATTTTACAAGAAATCCAGGAAACTTGAGGAAGAACCCTAAGTTTTTAATTATTTGTGTTTTGCTTTGACGTTGGCGGAGCGTTGCTTACAGATTGAAGCAATTAAAGCGCGTGTGTTCAAAGTCAGATGTAGACGCAACGCAAGTGCCAAAACGACTCAAAAGTCACCTTAAGCATAGATACATCACGTGTTATTTATCATTATTAATTAAAAATGTTGGATCTCGTAAGAAGCTAAACTTAGGCAAGATACACACGAGACATAGCTTCGTAGACGCGTACAAAATATGGAATGCAGCTACGATTTTCTACGCCTCAAGATTTCTTATGCTGTACCTAATACGCGTCTATGAAGATACGCCTCATGTGCATCTTCCCTTAGATTATTTTCAAAGAAAAAATGCTTTGTTTTTTAAACTTTGCTAATATTCACATACATGTCTACTACTATGGCTGTCGCTCCATATTACTATTTCTTTATTTAAAAAAAGTTAGTTCTGAAAGATACAAACTTGTCACATGCGTTCTCAAACACGGTTGCCACACCTTGTTTTCATTTAGGACCAAAATGCATCGAAAAAGCACCAGACCTCAAAACCAGGAAATATTTTAGTTTTGTTTTATTGGTATACAAACAATTAGGCAAGTTACTAGAGTGTCGTATTCGTTGTAAAAAGCAAACATTGTAGGATGTTTCCCTAGTTTCCTATATAAAATTTTAATAAAGGAGACAATTGGTTTTAGTTCCAACTGCACAAACAAAAATAAAGTGTACCTTTAGGTAATACATTTTCAAATTTCTGGGACAAGTCTATGTCTTTCATCAATAAATCGTTGTGAATCTAATTTTGCTTGATTGCAATGAAATAAAATGTATAGCGCAGTTAGGTTTTAGTAAGGAACGGTTAAAAAATTTGGTGGCAAACTCAGTAAACCGTAAATGAAACTAAGCAATTGTGTTAGTGCTATTTTTGTAGATGCTTACTTTTTCCCTAACAGTTTAAACTTCATACCAGAGATTCAGTAAGTGTGAGGTTTGAATTCAGACTAAAAATCAAGCGTCTTAAAAGTTGCAACTATATAATAACTGAATACTGATCGAAATATCTAAGCAATAAAACAAGTACTTTTTCTGATAAGTCTGTTGTTTCATCAAAAATTAATGACAATGTGTTTGCCCGAACATTCAACACTTCCCTTTTTAATGCCTCGCCTAAATTATCTCCCAAGTGAAATGTCATTGTTCTGCTACATTTTATTGATAGAGCTATTTTCGTGGTAAGAATTCCATTGAAGTAAATTGAAAATTATATGTGGATAATAGATTTGCGGAAAATCTTATTAGCAGTATTTTGACTTTTGGTTTTAGTTTCAGTGAAATTAGAAAGAAACGTATAAAACCGTGCGAAAAAGAACCAAAATTGAGAAAAAGGGACCAGCGGACCATATGGGGTTGGAAGGGACCATTTTTGTTCCAAATGGAATGAAGTGGCAACCGTGTTCTCAAATGCAAGCTTCCACATCAAATACATATACATATAAGTACTTCGGCATTACGAAATACATTGCCGCAAAGTATTGTTGCATAAAACCTTTTTGACCACCACAATTCCACAGATTAAGTATACAATTTCACAAAAATAATACAATTTTTCGAAAAATCACACAAAATATCCGCAGTCATTGTTTACGAATTTAGAAGCAATGAGAATGGCAAATACGAACGTGTATGAAATGTAATGTCAAAACGTATATGCACATGGTTGTATTTATATGCACGAAAATGCTTTAAAAACGCATGAAATTGTTAAAATAAAGTTCAGAAATAAATGATAAAAACTTTAATACAAATAAAAAGATTCTTTTAATAACAACAAAAACGCCTTATATATTCTACATATATATCAATTGATAAGGTTTATCTCACTTTGAAATTTACGCAAAATAATCTAAGTTTTTTTTTGAAATTGAGTCGAGAACTGTGCGTGTGAATGTGCGAATTTCACCAATCAGCTGTTAGTTGCGCTACTTTGTAAAATTTACAATGACACTGAACTAAGTTCAAAATTATAGGGGTTTCTGTCGTCGAAAGCGATGCAGGGAAACAAAAAAAGGAGCGGAATATCAGAAATGGGTTGCTGTGATGGTAAATTTTTTTGAACCTTACCCCAGCTATTGAATGTCCTGTGATATCTGTGTCGCAAATTGGAAGAAAATCGAGCAGCCTTGATGTCAAAGGAAAGGTGGATGACAAGGAGCGTGTACTGACTGTAGATACGGGCGCATCTCATTCCTTGATCCGATCTGATTTGGTCAACAGGAGAGTAAAGCCATTACCTGGAGCAAGGTTGCGTACGGTCCAAGGAGAAGTGATATGTGAAGTCTTAATTGGTAAGGTCACGGTTCTACACAAATTCGTTGTGGCAGCGATCGTTGATGAAGTCATATTGGGAGTGGACTTCTTAGTTGACCATGAGATCAGGATCGATATGCAGAGAATGATTATGCGCAATGAGAACCAGGATGTGCCACTTAACTTCAGTTTGGAGAAAGGGTTTAGCAGTAATCGAGTGCTGGTGGAAAAGACTCGACAAAGACCATGAAAGTCAAAGCTAAAGATTGATGGATCGAATGGGCCAAATAAAGCGAAATCAAAAGTACCTGGCATTGACAAAACCAAAGGGACAAAAACGAAGGAAAAAGTTTCCCAGAAGGAATGCGAGGGTAGTTTCAAGACAGGGCGCACTACTGTTGTGAACCGTGGGAACGGTACTAATTATGCGAAGCCAATCCATCAAGCGCAAGCTCTGCGAAGTAGTTCATTGGCCAAAGAGCAGAGTGTGAGGGAACGGCCCATGGTAATGAGTAGTAGGATGAAACACAGGTATTACAAGAACTACAATTCGGAAGGTTTCTTGGAGGGAGATTAGGAAGGCCGTACAAAGTTGTGTAGAAGATCAGTGATACCATCTACCGCATACAAACCATTGGGAAACCACGAAATAGAAGAGTGGTTCATTTGGAGATGCTAGCGGCGGTTAGATAAGGAAATTTGTTTGATCGGGACGATCAGACTTAGGTGGAGGGCAGTGTGACGAATATTAGCAACACTAAGGGATACTATCATCTCTAAGCCGATACTAAGCAGTGACTTGTATGCACATTAACAAATCAATCCTTAGGAGGACTCATTTAACCTTATGAATGCCTTATAAAGTGCGTAAACGTATAAATTTATCTAGTGCATAAACGAACTGTTGTACGAAAAATCATTTACACAATTTGTATAAATTTACGCGCACATTTCATGGTGTAAACGCGCTAAACTCAAAGGAATGCAACCTTGCAAACATAATTGCCGTCTTTTTCATCAGAAATCTCCGTCATCAGCAAGTCATTTACAAGAATTTCTTAGTAAAGATGTTTTAGTTTTGATTTTTCACTTAATCTTGGCATTTTTTAATTTGTATAACAATCAAACATTTTCTTGGCAATAATACAGCTGATCGACAATTAGGTTTATCAAGAATATTACTAATACGGCCCATACATGACACAAAAGCCATGCGCAAATATAAAACGACGGAATTTGTGCAAATGAAAATTTTGACACACATGGCTCAAAAACACTGCGCAATATTCATTTTTAATGTAGCGCAACAAATGAAACATGTGTTTTAATTGTATAAAAGAGGCAATAATTGTATAAAAAAACACTATTTATTTTCCACAGTGCTGGTAATTCACAGTATAAGTCGAAAAACTCGGACCAAAGGCGTTTATTTTCCATTGTATTTATAGTATACATATTTTAGTTGCAAGACCAGCTCAACTCATTGCAGCACTGCGCAAAATTCATTTTTCAACTAGCGCAACAAATGAAACATGTGTTCTAATTGTATACAAAAATTGTATGTATTATTGAATTTGTGTGAATTCCAGTTACAAGCTAGAGATGGTCCTTACGCCTTCGATATTAACATTTTTAAGCAACAATTACTGATGTTATATTATCAGGAACCACAGGTAAACTGTGTAAGATTCACCACACACGAAGAAAAAAGCATGTGCAATATTTGCAGACATGCGTAAATATCAAAATCGTTTTGATTTTAGCGCAGTTCTCTGCGCAAATAGCGCAACCAGTGCATACACCGGGCAAATCCTTGTGCAAATTGGTAATTGGCACAAGGATACTTGAGCCGTGTAATTGGCGTATAAGTGCGTTCATATAACAGCGTGTGTAAATGGATATAATTTTACACCTTATAAATTTATATGCTTTAATGAGTCCCCTATTATGTCTACTAGGGCGGGTCGATTTAAAAATCGCTCATTGCTCTGTGAAAATTGTATTCTGGGGATCAAAATAATAAACTTTGCCGAAGGAACCATAACTATAAAACGAAATCTGATATCCCCCCTTTGGGTCGAACTTTTGGGTAGGGGCAATTTCAATTCTACTTGCTGTTTCTCGTGGTGGCTTAAAAAAACAACACAAGCAATTTTACGATCTGCAATTGTGTCACAGTGATACCTTCATTTTTTAAAACGGTTGAATAAAAAACCCACACAACTATATTTACGACATGCAAATGCATCACAGTGATGCCTTGGTTTTAAAAGGGGGTTGTAAAAACGCTAATTTCTAATAATTTTTTTTAATTTCTTTTCTATTACTAAGTTAAATTAATTTTTTCATTTACATATGTTCTGACTAAATAAATTTCTAAAGAGAAAAAGAAACTCCAAAAAAAAAAAAACATAGGCATTTCAAAGTGGGATTTTTCCAAATTTGCCCCTACGACCCAAAGGGGGGGGGGGGGGGGGGGGGGGCATCACAATTCGTTCCTTCGGCAAAGTTTCTTATTTTGATCCCTAGAATATGATTTTCACAGAGCAATGGGCGATTTTTTTGCCTCCCCACAAATCGACCCGGCCTAATGTCTACGCATATGTCCACCGTGGTGTGATGGTAGCGTGCTCCGCCTATTACACCGTATGCCCTGGGTTCGCACCCCGGGCACAGCAACATCAAAATTTTAGAAATAAGGTTTTTCAATTAGAAGAAAATTTTTCTAAGCGGGGTCGCCCCTCGGCAGTGTTTGGCAAGCGCTCCGGGTGTATTTCTGCCATGAAAAGCTCTCAGTGAAAACTCATCTGCCTTGCAGATGCCGTTCGGAGTCGGCATGAAACATGTAGGTCCCGTCCGGCCAATTTGTAGGGAAAATCAATAGCAGCACGACGCAAATTGGAAGAGAAGCTCGGCCTTAGATCTCTTCGGAGGTTATCGCGCCTTAAATTTTTTTTTTTTTATGTCCATACAAGCAGCGGAGGGTAACGCACAAAAACATGCAAATGTCTGAGATACCTCCGAAAGCATGCAATTATTTGTGCAAGTATCACTCACATATGGGAAGCTATACACGTGTGTCTGTAGTTATAATTTTATAGCCGGTAACTAAGTAAATTCTGGAAGCGCCTAGAAGTATGGAACGAGGAAATCGAAGAGTATAAAAGAGCGCAATCTGAGCAATCATGAATTCAGTTTGATTTAAGCACGCTATCTGTCGAGAAGTAGTAGTATTTTGAAGTACTTGAATAAAGGCCATTTTGCATTATTGAATAGTGGAGTTATTTATTCAACAGTTTAGTGATTCGAACGTTAGTAGAAGGTTGCAAATAAAAGGATTTGCCCTAAATTCGTTACAATATATATGCTATCTATTTAGTTTAATTTCAGCGATTGTACAGTGAGCACGTGTCACACGCATTCTTTTGTACTCTGTTTTAAGCGCGCTTGCGACACGTCCTTACCATTGTACAGGTTTACAAGTAGGATATATGTGAGAAGGAAACAATTCCTTTCTCTTTCTAACACACTGCCGTTTGACACTTCAGTCAGTGTCAAACTAGCGTGGAACCTGGGTGGAACATGAGTTTGACACTGAGCATTGTTTACTATATAGTTTGGCAGCTTAAATAGAGCTTATGTTGCGAATAGAGTGGAAGGCAGTGGACTAGGCAGTCGAATGTCATATAATGAAGGAATTGATGTTCGGTTTTTTTTCAAATATTGGCCGAAATCCTGAATACAAAAGCGAGTGCAGTTAAGTACGAAAATGAAAAAATGTAGTTAGGTTGTGCTCCTTTTTTAGTAGGACATTTTCACAAGTAATTACTCAAGAAAAATTTAGCCTTTTTCTTGCGTGAAAAATAGTATTATAGGAGTAATTTTGACCTTTAAAAATCCACGGTGAATAATGAAACAAGCAAGAAGAAGAGCACATAAACAAAAGAAATGTAAAAAATGTCACTTACCTTATAGTGCCCGTTTCTCCTTCGCCGTGAAATTCACTATGCGCTTTTTGTATTTTGGTGCTGCAGCTATTGTTATTTCCATTTTGAAATAAAATAATAATTATTTACTGCAGAAAAATTAAAAAACCACTTGCTTACCTAATTTTTCCGGTTTGTTTACCTTTTTTCTTCAAGAAATATATGGCACTTGATATATTTCTTGCGGAAACCGGTGTTACTGTATGCAAATTTGATGGAAAAACAGTAGTAAAGTAGCGTACTAAATTTCATGTAAACTGCGTACTACCTCAAGGAAATTTACCACAAGAAATTTTCTTGAGCATTTCTTGAGCGTTTTTTATATGGAATTTTTACTTTCTTGTGATCTGCGTACCGCTATTAAAAATGTAATATACAAACCAATGTTCATTCTATTACTTTTTTAGCAGGAGATTTTCATTTTAAAAATGTAATATATAAACCAATGTTCCTTCTATTACTCATTTTATCTATGGAGCTTCACATGCACTTTATAAAAACGTGCTTTTTATTTTTACGAACTTATTCCTCAATGAAAATAAGTGAAAAACGTATTAATGTAAGCATTAATCATGTTTCTTACTTCTTAAATGTTCTTCTTAAATATTATAAATGTGTTAAAAGTAGCAGGAATAATTAATAATATTGACAAATCTGATTTTTCAAACTAATTTTAAATAATAAATTTGATTTCATAAATTTCATGCATTTTATTCATATGCATTATATTTTAAAATTTCTCAACTATTCGTTTTGTGCTGACTAAATTTTGCTTATGCATAACTTTCTTTGGCTATATAAAATAACAATTCCAGGGGCCGTTTCCACAATCTTCGGTGAATGCTAACAAACACTTTATTTGAAAGAAATCGTTCAGTGATTCGTCAAATAAGGGATACTTTAAAACAACGGACGTTAAAAGTTCCCCTGTCACATGAGGAAAAATGAAATACAACTATTTTTATAACATAAAGATAGATAGAAAATTGATTGGGGATTACACTGCGACCGTTGATCTATTATTCCCTCATCAGAGGGATATGTTCCACCGTCTCTCCTGATCGATTACGAAATCGACATGAATACATAATTGTTTTTTATTTAGTTGAACGGCGATAGAAATTCTTATATTTTTCAAGAAATCCAGGAAACTTCAAGAAGAACCCTAAGTTTTTAATTATTTGTGTTTTGCTTTGACGTTGGCGGAGCGTTGCTTACAGATTGAAGCAATTAAAGCGCGTGTGTTCAAGGTCAGATGGCAAGATACACACGAGACATAGCTTCGTAGACGCGTACAAAATATGGAATGCAGCTACGATTTTCTACGCCTCAAGATTTCTTATGCTGTACCTAATACGCGTCTATGAAGATACGCCTCATGTGCATCTTCCCTTAGATTATTTTCAAAGAAACAATGCTTTGTTTTTTAAACTTTGCTAATATTCACATACATGTCTACTACTATGCCTGTCGCTCCATATTGCTCTTTCTTTATTTAAAAAAAAAAAATTAGGTCTGAAAAATGCAACCTTGTCACATGCGTTCTCAAACACCGTTGCCACACCTTGTTTTCATTTAGGACCAAAATGCATCGAAAAAGCACCAGACCTCAAAAACAGGAAATATTTTAGTTTTGTTTTATTGGTATACAAACAATTAGGCAAGTTACTAGAGTGTCGTATTCGTTGTAAAAAGCAAACATTGTAGGATGTTTCCCTAGTTTCCTATATAAAATTTTAATAAAGGAGACATTTGGCTTTAGTTAAAACTGCACAAACAAAAATAAAGTGTACCTTTAGGTAATACATTTTCAAATTTCTGGGATAAGTCTATGTCTTTCGTCAATAAAACGTTGTGAATCTAATGTTGCTTGATTGCAATGAAAAAAATGTATAACGCAGCTAGGTTTTAGTAAGGAACGGTTAAAAAATTTGCGTTGTGGCAAACTCAGTAAACCGTAAATGAAACTAAGCAATTGTGTTAATGCTATTTTTGTAGATGCTTACTTTTTACCTAACAGTTTAAACTTCATACCACGCAAAATAATCTAAAGTTTTTTTTTGAAATTGAGTCTAGAACTGTGCGTGTGAATGTGCGATTTTCACCGATCAGCTGTTAGTTGCGCTACTTGGTAAAATTTACAATGACACTGAACTAAGTCCAAAATTATAGGATTTCTGTCGTCGAAAGCGATGCAGGAGCAGAATATCAGAAATGGGTTGCTGTGATGGTAAATTTTTTTGAACGAATTTAGTATCAAAATGAAAAGTGCATCTATATGGGTCCTATAGAAAATTATACAAAGCCTTCGATTGCGGTATCTGAGGAAGCGTAGTTATGCCAGCATTAATAATACAAACACGGGTCTAAGTTTTTCTACCCGTTCAAAATTTCTCCGCGAAAAGCAGTTTGAAACCGTGGTCGACTGCAATAACCTGTCCAAAAATGTGGAAAGAGGTATGCAAAGACGTGTTTTGTCCTGATATCAATAATCAAAACGGATTATTGGAACCGTGGCCAAAACGCGTCTATTTATGGCTCCCTTGACGGGTTTGATCGTGTTTTAACAATTGTCCCCGGTAATAAAGTATCACAATTTGATAACTAAAATTGTCCAAAACATATTGATTTTAAAAAGAGAGATGTAATTAAGTGCTCGTTTGAAAGTAAATAAGGGTATTTCTTTGTAATTTTACCATTAAATATTTAGGCAGTTTTCGTTAGCAGCTACTACACTTTTTTTGGACCTAAGCAGTACAACAGTGCCAAATAGCATCCACAAAAAAAAAAAACCAACAAGAAGAAGTATTTTGATCAGGTGGGCGTGGCTGTGTATGTGCGTGCTGCTACATATCCTACTTGTAAATCTTTACAATGGTCCTTACCGTACGAGCATCAAAATCAAACTAAATGAGCTGTCGTTGATTTTTACGAAGTAATCGTTGTGCTCTCGCTTATCGATACGTATATGGTCGCTAAGCAGGTGCTAAGCTCACGCCCACCCTTGGCGCAACGTTCCGCCATGCAGCCACCCGTGAACATGAGTTAGACACTGAATGAAGTGTAAAATTACCTGAGTTGCTGTTATCGAGAACGACACAGGGAAACAGAAAAAGTAGCGGAATATCAGATATGGATTGCTGTGATGGTAACTTTTTTTTTTGTACAAATATAGTATGAATATGTTAAGGGCACCTATATGGGACTTATAGAAAATTATACAAAAGTCTTGAAATGGGGTATCTCAAACGCATAGTTAATCCAACATTAAGAATACAAACTCCGAAGCTAAATTTTTCTAACCGTTTAAGAGCACTCCGCGAAAAACAGTTTAAAACAGTGGTCGACTGCCAAAACCCGCTCAAAAATGCGCAAAGAGGTATGAAAAGACGCGTTTTGTCCTGGTATCAATAATTTAAAAACAAAAAACTGTTCGTATTGTTGAAACTAGAGCTGGATTTCGATTCGATTTTTAATCGATCTTTTTTTAGAAATGTAGAATCGATTTTTTTGTTTAAATCGTTCGATTCTTTAGGCATCGAAGGTTACATCACTATCTACTTTACGGATGCTTGAGGAAATACATATTCTGTAATTTTTGTTTTTATAAATTTAGCTTTATTGTGTTGGTGTCTTCAAGATAAAGGAGAAAGATGAAGAAATTTCTTCGCACTTCTGGTAAGCAATATATTGAACTTGTATTTTGTGGTATGATATTGTGTTCAGTACGAAATTAATACCACAGTTTTCGATTCTAGTAAGCCAGTTGAAAGTGACTGAAGGGGAATTCAATCTTGTAAGTAATCCAAGGATTTGCAGATCTGTTGTCTGGAAGTATTTTAGTCAAGTACATGTTACCTTACGTATGTAATAAATACTTCCTTTTTATATGACGCTTAACACAGATCGATTCTAATGCCGTAAACGAAGCGAGAACATTATACATATTGTAATAATAACTATTAAAGAAGAAAGTGTATTGGAAAGAGCAAAAAGTATGACATTTCGGCAAAGACAATACTAATTATCTCACTCCGATGAAAGGATCAAGTGAAGACCCATGTGGCATTCCTTGATGCTTCCAATTTTGTCGGCAGGCAACGAAATGAGAGAGAAACTGTCCAGCTTTATTTATCGGGAAAAATCGTATAAAATAGTTAAGTACATAAGCAAGTACATTGTTAGCAAGAATAAGCAAAATTGAAATAAACTTTGTTTAGTTCGATTTAATCGATTAAATCGATTTTTTCTAGAATCGAATCGAAAGGATCGATTCTTAAAAAAATTGAATCGAATCCAGCTCTAATTCAAACCGAGGCCAAAACGCATCTATAAATACCTCCCCCGACGGGGTTGGTATTGTTTTAGCAATCGTGCCGGTAATAAAGTATCACTCGTTTACTAAAATTGTCCGAAATATATGGATTTTAAAGAGAGATCAAATTAAGGGCTCGTTTGAAAACAAATAACAAATAAAAGAAATGACTTGACTTTTTGTTGAGAATGCTAATATTTGCAATCATCCCTGTACGGAAATGTACCCTTTTCCTGCGGATGATGAAATGCCCAGGTCAGTACACCGTAGAGGTTTACGCCGATCACTTTATCGGCGGCGGCGGCGTAGGCACTATTATATACCAGCGCGCTGCGGCGTGGCTTACTTTACAAAGCTTGATTTTTCTATTAAAAAAATTATATCTAGGAAAGGTTTTACCTATATGTATTTAAGGAAATCAACGTTTTAGCTAATTCGGAAAAATTCGGGGTTTTTGCCTCAAAGTCTCGCGAATTGTTCAAAAAGTTTCAGGAGTGGCTCCTTGCGGAGGGACTGTCCTTCGTTCACTTACTCCAGGGAGGCTTCGAAGCTAACCCTGATGCAAGAAGCCTTACTGCCGGAAAAAATTTAAGTATTTAAAATGGTCACACTATTGTCTGTATGTCTCGTGCAAAGCGTAGTTTCACCGAAGGAGATGTTCTGGGCTAACTCCTAATACTCGTTGCCGACACAATTTTTTTAAATCTTTTTTGGGTCCGTGCTGGGCACGTACAAATGCGACATACGGTTGCTATTAATGGTATTTTAATACTCATGATTCTCTTAGTACAATTTAACGATTAGCACCAGTGTTGGCTAAAGGGCGCCCCCAGTTTTTTCGGCTGTTATAAGAGCTATAATTTCCGATGTGCGAACAGTAACAATCCAGACGACTAGTCATTACCACACCTACTGACCCTCACACCACATGCCAGCACAGAAGCTGTAGGACTGCGACTTCGAACTCATACCTTCGTCGACGTCACTTTCCTAGGAGCTCTAGGTGTAGCCCCAAAGAATTTCTAAAGGATTTTTTCACGCTATGCTGCCGACCACTACCAAACACCTTCAAAAGTGAGGGAGTAACTATTCGGCCAAGGATGCCGCCTTCGAAATCGTAGACAGTCCAAGTATTAACTCATGGGTGAAAATAATGTAATCCTCGGCGCATCTACACAATTTTAATTTTACAAGGAAACCTGATAAAGTTTTTTTTAAATGTAGACCAAAATTTTCGAACCTTTGTGTTCGAAACATTGATTTCAATAGTCTTCGTTAAACCAAACCGAATTTTGGAATGTGGGTCGACCGATTTTAAGTTGAAAGATGTTAAGGTTATATGCTTAGCCCAAACTGTTGTTTTTCGGCCTTTTGATGCAAGAGTTCATTATGAATAACCGCGTAGCTTCACTTTTCAGACTAGTTCACGTTACGGTAGTAGCATACCCGTCATTTGTTCGATTGTCTTGGAAAAGCTTTTACTTCATTACTTTGAGTGTTCCTACGTACTCACATATGTAGCAGGAGGCGTAACGTGTAGGTGATATTTAAATTTGGTTGATAGGTTATATAATCAATGTGTGTGTCAAGGGAATAGTTGGGATAGGGCCGCCAACTTTAGGAAATGTCAAAACGGGAGACTTGGGTGTTGAAAGATGATAGGTGAAAATCTAAATGAAAATTTCAGACGCTATTTTTAAGTTTCGCAAATAAACAACAGATGTTTGAATATAAGGCCAAGTGATTTTTCAAACCCTTCTCATACGTGTCATAAGTATGAGGTGAGAATCATTTCAAAGGAGTGTTTGAACCCCTGTACCTACTGCAGGATGTAGCATCACTGGTTTCGCTTATCCTTTTAGCCAATCGGGATATAGAATTTTTTGCAAAAATCGGCACCTTTTTCGGGTAATTTGCTTTTTTAATAACTTCACGACGATTTAAAAACATGCTCGATTTGGGTCATTTAAATTTTTTATTTACCTTTTCGTTTAGTGTTTTGTTCTAATAACTTGGTGAATTGGGTAATGCAAAATCCGTGTTTCTAAAAAACTTTTGTACGGTTAGAAAGAGTTAAATTTCGTTCCGCCAACAGGTTAGGCGGCTTAAAATATACCCACGGTATGCCTGTCGTAAGAGGCGACTAAAATACTACTAAAAATCTTTATGCGTTTCGCACTTATTTCATTACGATTCTCTGAACCGATCCCGTCTTATGAGTCTCGATGCCAACTAATATCCTTACTATCCCTAAACAATCGCAGAATTCTTTTGGCCTCGTTGTTCATTTTCGATCTTTTCATGGGCAAAATTAACTGCGCGTTGCTTCTTGAAATACTATGTGTTGCGAAAGATCTGGTGACTCTTCATCGTGAGTGACAAGCTATGAATGACGGATAAACTTGTGTCCTGCCAACGTGTCAAGTTGCGATTGAAAAGTCAGCAGTAATCGATGAACGTCAAACTTCGCGCTTCTGTCAACGTGGCAATTTCTGCTTGGGCAATGAAAAGAGTGAGAAAGTTGCAATTCATGACAGTTGATATACATACGAAAGAAAAAATAGCGGATTTTTTTTTTGGCAACGTCAGACACAGGCAAGAGAAGACAAGTTTTTTAACGTCGCTGATAACTTAATAAATTATTTTTCAATGTCTTATATGTATATTATTGTTTAAATAAAATTTGAATTCAGTTGTACCGCGCGTTCAAAGAAAGTCTTCTTTTATTCGCCTCAACATCTTAAAGCAGACAAGAAAAGCAGCGGCGCAAGCCTGAAAATCTATAGCTGTGGTCTTTGCAAAGCAGTAGACAATCCGCACATGGTTCGTTGTATGAAGTGCAGCCGAAAATACCATAAAAAATGCGCTGAGGTCGACAGAAGTGTGAGTAGGCGGGAATGGGTGTGCAATACCTGCTCCACCCTCGAATCTCCTAGCCAGATCACTAGAGCACCAGTCACACATGATTCTAAAGCGAATCCTGCCAATGGCGCATAAGCAACTCAGCCGGGACATGCAGATACAAGTCTTTCACTTACCACTACAACTGAAACAGCAGCGCACATTGAAACACCGAAGTTGTTCGTAGACAACCAACACTTGGAAAAATCGCTACATAAACAAGCTAGCTTGACACATGCAGCCTCATTACCATTATTTCCCAGCCTACCAGCACTTCAGGGCCAGGCTGCTACAGCGACATTACCATTGCGAAGCCTACTAGCGCAAATGGAAGAGCTACGTCCTCCGAGCAGAACGATATCCGTCCGATCAAATGCATCGCGTCCTTCATCAGCCGTCAAATGTCGTTTTCTCGAAGAAGAAGAGATCTTAAAAGAAGAAGCCGACATTCTAAGGCAAAGGCAAGAACTTTTGAATAGACGAAAGGAAATTTTAGAGCAAAGAGATGAAATAAGCTCCGAAAGCGACTCCGACGACGACAACTTTGAGGGAGCATTCCATCAGGGTAGACCAAATGAAAAATCCCAGCGGAAACAACCACGCCAGCTAAATAATCTGACACAATGGTACCAAATTTACTCCCACCAAACTGTGAACCAGCCGTAGCCAATATACGCAGGAATGAACCACAACCAAATCAACATCGCCGGCTAACACGTAACCAACTAGCAGCGCGCACCAGTGTAGGTAAAGAGCTTCAAAAGTTTACTGGGAAACCGGAAGAGTGGCCCTTATTTTTAGCAACATACAACCAGACTACAGAAATTTGTGGATTTTCACAAGACGAGAACCTCCTACGTCTGAGAAAAGCCCTAGATGGTCCTGCACGGCAATCAGTTAAAAATCTGTTATTGCACGTCCAAAGCGTGCCACAAATAATTGAAACTTTAAAAATGAAATTCGGCAGACCCGAACTCATCATCCACGTTTTGCTACAGCAAATTAAAAACATGCGACCCCCAACGTCTGACAACTTAGAGACCCTTGTAAACTTTGCTTTAGAGGTACAAAACGTATGCGCAACCCTGAAAGCATCTGGGCTACAGTCTCATCTGAATAACCCTGAAGTGGAACAAAGGTTGGTGAGCAAGCTGTCTAGCATCTTCCAAGCCTTCTGGGGAATGCACAAATTAACATTGAACGAAAGCAATTTGGAACATTTTAGCCAATGGTTGTTCCAATTGGCACAAGGAGCCAATACCGTTATCGTGCCGAGTACCCTTCATGGTGACCGCATACGCAGCTCGGTAAATATGCACTCTGAAGTTTCCATGGTATGATGTATCGTTTGCAAATCAGATTCTCACTCACTTCCTAATTGTTCTACCTTTAAGGGTATGTCAAGGGCGACTAAGTGGAAGGTGGTGCGTACACATAAACTATGCCGCTGGTGTTTACGACCACACAGTAACTCCTGTAGGTTAACAACCCTTTGCGGAATTAATCAATGTAAGTTGGGCCATCATCCGTTGCTCCATAGAACTAACCCTGAATCCACGGAAAATTCAGCTAATACCCATATGAGCAAAAGCAGCGCAGTCCCTGAAGTCCGTTCACAAACATTTGAGAGATCTTCCGCTTTATTCATACCACAACATAAAACCGAAACTCTTGATCGGTGTTAACAACAGTGCGTTACTAGGAACCACAAAGAGTCGAATAGGAGCATTATCCGAGCCAGTAGCTGAGAAAACGCGTATCGGCTGGACAGTTAAAAGGCAATTGGGAAAAAATGTTTCTACAGCCCATCATCATGTTTTTCACATATGTGACTGCGAACGTTCCGCTTGTGCAGAGTTACTCGACACGCTTAAGACTTATATTTGCATGGATAATTTGGGCGTTGCTGCTAAACCCGCAGCGAATATGTCAGAAGAAGACCAAAACGTATTATACCAGCTAGATAAAAACACCAAACGCATTGGAAATCGTTTTGAGACTAGCCTGCTATGGAAATACGATGAAACCGACATAAGACTTCCCGACAGCTTTCCAATGGCTAAACGTAGAGCGTTTTGCTTGCGCAACAAAATGCAAAAGGACCCTTTCTTGTCTCAAATCTTACAGGATAAGATTATAGACTACGTCAATAAAGGATATATACGAAAATTACTTCCGGAAGAAGAGAAATCACAAACATATTGGTACCTACCTATATTTCCGGTCGTAAATCCCAACAAACCCAACAAGGTGCGTTTAGTTTGGGATGCTGCTGCTAAGGTGAATGGAATTTCATTGAATTCATTGCTTTTAAAAGGACCGGACCAACTAACGTCTCTACTGTCAGTATTGTATCGGTTCCGACAACCTCGAATTGCCATCGGTGGTGACATAGCCGAAATGTTCCACCAAGTGGGCATCAGACCAGAGGATCAAAGGTTCCAGCGCTTTCTATGGTATGACCATAACGACAAAGAGCCTACAACATATGTCATGAGGGTTATGACGTTTGGGGCCACCTGTTCCCCCAGCTGTGCGCAATATATTAAAAATAAAAATGCCGAACAATGCAGAAATGAGTAGCCTAGGGCCGTGCAGAATATTATTGAGAACCATCACGTCAACGATATGCTCGACAGTGTAGACACCGAGGAAGATGCATTGCACTTAGTTAAAAGCGTGCAGCATATACATGCCAACGGTGGGTTTCTAATTCGAAATTGGGTGTCAAACTCTGCAACGGTACTAAAGGCTCTTTACGCCAATATCCAAGACAACATTAATCTCAACATTGAAAACGACATGAGTACAGAAAAGGTGCTAGGAATGTGGTGGTCGACCAGAGAAGACATGCTCACAACGAATGAAAGATAGCGACATACTACGCAATAACCGGCGGCCTACAAAGAGAGAGGTTCTTAGTTTGATTATGACTATATATGACCCTTTAGGCCTTATTGGACACTACGTTATGTACGCAAAAGTAATAATGCAAGAGATATGGCGAAGTGGTTGCGCTTGGGATGAACAAGTTGCTGATGACGTATACTTAAAATGGCTACGATGGATACAAAATCTTCCGAAAATGGAGTCTCTTATAATTCCAAGATGCTATGTACAGTCGATCTGTGTGTATCCGGAATTGCAGTTACATAGGTTTGTAGACGCCAGCGAAAATGGCTATGCAGCAGTAAGCTACTTTAGATACGATTGTTGCCTCGAAGACTAGGGTATCCCCGATGAAAATGCTAACAATTCCTCGGTTGGAATTGCAAGCCGCAGTACTGGGTGTTCGGCTTGCAAATAATATTGTTGACTCTCATTCAGTTCGTGTAATGAAGCGCTACTTATGGACCGATTCTCGTACAGTTCCTTCATTCTTATTGGAAACCACAGACTTTTCTGATTGGCACTGGATATCCACAGACGACAATGCTGCTGACGAAGCAACCAAGTGGAAGAAGATTCCTGACATCAGCTCAGATACTCGCTGGTTTACTGGACCATCATTCTTGCGCTGTGATACGCAAGATTGGCCAACACCGACCACACCACTGAAGGTTGTCACTACGGAAGAACTTCGAGCACAGTATATATGTAGGTGTCCACCATGCAAAAACATTGAACGCATTTACTATATTGGAACCAAATCGTTACTCATCTTGGCGGCGTCTTCTAGCAATAACAGCAGCGGTACTATGTTGTGCCCGTATATGGTTAAGCCGGGTCAAACAACGCGCCACGTACACCACATCAGATATAAGTTACACCGCGCCACAAACCGAGGACTACCGATCTGCTCAAATAAATTTGTGGAGGCTAGCACAGGCTGATTCATTCAAAGACGAGATATTTTCACTGATGGATAATAGATATGTTGAAAAGTCCAGTTCACTCTACAAGTTATCCCCTTACCTAGATGATCACAAAGTTTTACGAATCAGCTCGCGGTTACCTTCGAATGGTGAATACGACGTAGTCATTCTCCCTAAAGATCACCAAATAACACGACTTATCATTGTTGACTTTCACGAAAAATATCATCATGGTAATACGGAAACAGTCGTGAATGAACTTCGTCAACAGTATTGGGTGCCACGGTTGAGAGTTGTTGTTAGAAAGATACAACGCCAGTGTCAATGGTGTAAAGTCAACAAAGCACGACCGCATCCCCCGAGAATGGGTCCTTTGCCCACGGCCAGGGTTGCCGCCTTTCATCGGCCCTTCTCATACGTTGGAGTAGACTACTTTGGACCACTGGCGGTATCCATTAGAAGAAACCAAGAGAAGCGTATGGTGTATTGTTTACGTGCCTTACGACAAGGGCAGTTCATACTGAAATCGCTCACAGCCTCTCGACTGATTCCTGTATAATCGCAATAAGGAATTTCATAGCACGACGAGGTAATCCAGTGGAGATTTATAGTGACAACGGCACCAATTTTAAAGGAGCAGAAAGGGAGCTACGTACCATATTCGATTTAATGGATAAAGATAAGATCATCAATGAGTTTACTGGTCCAGCTATGAGTTGGAAATTCATCCCACCAGCATCGTCGCACATGGGTGGTGTATGGGAAGGGCTAGTGCGCTCCGTGAAAAATGCATTATACTACGTACTAAACGGGCGTGTAACAAACGACGAGCTATTGCGGGCAACGCTAGCAGAGGCAGAAATGGTAACTAATGCTCGGCCTTTAACATACATGCCGATAACTCATGACGAAGACGAAGCCCTTACCCCGTATCACTTCCTCCTTGGCGGTCCAGTCAGTGCCAAGCCTATGTCGGAACTCTTAGCAGATGGAACCACACTTCGCAGGGGATGGCAGGCATCTCAGCAACTGGCAAATACCTTTTGGAAGCGGTGGCTCAAAGAATATCTTCCAGTTATTACACGGCGATCGAAATGGTTCGAGAATGTGAAGCCCATAGAACCTGGGGACATTGTCTACATTGTTGACTCTAACAGTCCACGCAACTGTTGGCCTAAAGGCAACGTTACAAACGTTCGGCTAAGCAGCGATGGACAAAAACGAAGGAAAAAATTTCCCAGAAGGAATGCGAGGGTAGTTTCAAGCCAGGGCGCACTACTTGTAACGACAGCCGTTTAACAACCTACGCCCCTGTGCGCCTACACTCACGCGCACCACTGTCTCTGCAAATAACAATGCCAATTGTCTGCAGAGCAACTGCGTATTATGTGCGTATGTGTGTGAATATAGAACCAATCGTTGTAGCTAACATGCTGGAAGCCTTCCAGGAACTTTGAGTGACTTTGGGATAAAGTGGGTTGACAGTAAACCGAAAACGGTAGTGGCAACAGGAAAAAGTTGTCTATAAAAGGGCCAACATCCCGTTCTTCTCGATCACAAAGCCTTGAATACGGTGCCCACAGCGCGAGTGCAGTGAAAGTGAAAAAAAAAAAAAATTTAATTAAAAGTGTATAAAGTGATAAAGTTTCAAAGTGCGAAACCGTAAGCTACCGGTTCGGTGAAAAGTGCCGCATCCAAGAGAGAAATAGTATTCCTGCCAACACCAGATCCAGCACCACCAGCAACGGTAAGTACCACCACCATTCCCGTGTATCTAAATCCCCTACAGTAGTACAGTAGTCCCATGCCTATAACCCTCCATTAACGCCCGCATAATTTATCTCATTCCCCTCTTGTCATCCATAGTTTACATTGAAGGAATCCCCAAAGGAAACCAATCACCACCGTCGGTGCTAGGCACCAAAATCCACCAACGGTAAGTAAACACATCTACCTTAGTGACCAGCCCAAACGTGATATTGAATTTAGTGCCATTTTCTCAAGTGAGCTTCATAGTTTATCTGCTCCGTAAAGAAAATGATCTTGAAAGAAAATTGATTTATGTTTGGGCAGATAAACATTAAAGTTCGCCGGAAAAATGGTCTCTAAATGCTATACATGACATTGTTATGCCCAGCTTCATATTTTTATTGTTTGGTTTTCCTTTTCTTAGCATCACCACAAGGAGACTCGCTTAAAGCAACGGTGCGAGGCACCCGAACCACCAACTGCAAACCACACCGCGTCACAGCCACCAACAGACACCACACCGAGCCACAAACACCAATAGCTACAACAACCCACACCGAACACGTAAGCCACCAGTGCAACATAAAACACTCTCACTCGTCCAAACCACAAAAAAAAAAAAAAAGGGGGAAGTAAGAAAAATCGCATCCACACCAAAAGATTGCATACATCCATATTCACAACCACACGCAATTGCAACCAACCACCGAAACATAGATAAGCTACTACACCGCAGATCCACATTCAAAACCACAACCTCAGAAATACACGCATAACCTTAACCACGAAACATCCAACCAGCAACCACACCTGCCGATCACAAACACACCGGCGACCACCACACAACCACACCAACAATAACCACGCAACACTCAAAAACACCACGACCACATTTGTACATACTTTCTGATACAAAACATTCAAACACGGAAATAGTAAAACCAACATCAAATAATTCCAACTATCCATCAAAATACACGGTAAGCACAAACACAACCAAAGCTATTAGCAGGTGAAAGGCTATTATCCCAAAACACAACTTAAACACACGCAAAGAGAGGGCTGCACATCACATCACACCACACCGAACAAGAGCACGCAACATATCACATCACATCAGAGCACATCACTTCACGTTGTATCACATCATATCACAAACTACAATTAGCGGTGAGTTATACATAGCTGGTCGCTGGTGTGGATTGCTACATCAGCGGGGCTGTGGTGAGAAGACATCTCAAAGGTAAATAGTACACTCAGCACATTATTCGAATTCGCCGCAAATACGACAACACCAAACTACCACGGAGGGAACCGACAATATCGATTTAGGTTTTTTTGCTGTTTAAAAATCATGTTTTAGATTGTAAGATTTATGCCCTGAATTTCCCTGTAACTCCTAAGCCTGAAATATTGTTGAATTGTAGTTAAATTTTTTTTGAGAATTTTCTCATTCTTATATACCTACATATTCTTTTTTTTTTTTTCTAACATATATCACTTACCGAAAAACACACATACATACATAGTATTCACTTCACACACACTTTTCATCACATTTATGTATATATGATTTTTTTGCATAATTACTTAACTTAGTATTTTAGTATTCGCTTAATTTTTTCTCTGAATTCCTTTTTTTGCGAGCTTGATTTTTTTTCTTCCGTATTTTTTTTTTTTTTCTTACACCCTAATTAATCCGTAGGCACACATGAATCTTTTTTCATTATATATATTGATAATTGCTATATTCTTTTACCTTTTTTTGGAATTTTATTTACTTCGCTTTCTTAATTAAGTATTTCTATAAGAAAAAAAAAAGGATCTGCCTCAAACACGCGTGGCACCTTCCTTGTTCTTTCCTAAGAAATTTGGTCGTTGGTAAACCACTTTTCGTGGTAACCACTTGT
Source organism: Eurosta solidaginis (assembly GCF_040869045.1). Taxonomy (NCBI): domain Eukaryota; kingdom Metazoa; phylum Arthropoda; class Insecta; order Diptera; family Tephritidae; genus Eurosta; species Eurosta solidaginis. The sequence goes on from NC_090321.1 coordinate 138,680,902, forward strand.
TTTCGTACCGACCAATATATTTCCACTGTACACTTCACACTTACCCCGTGATTATTTTTAATTTTTTTTTACTTTTTTAGTAAATATTTCCTTTTTTTATTTTTCTTTATCAATTACCACGAGCGCACCAGAAAAAAATGTGCATGCGCATTTTAACATTCATAAACCGGAACTGAAAGTTCCATGAGGTAATAATATATAATAGTACAAGTACATGGAATAGGGTTTTTTTTTTTGCTCTTTATTTCTATTTTTTTCAGCTCCCGCTGCTACAGCCTTGGTACCTAGACTGCAGATGAGCGTGAGGAGATGAGTAAGTGGATGATTATATACATATAATGAATGGTAATATTTATATAACATCGTCGTAATCTCTCCTTTTTTTTTTGATTCTTTGCCTAACCTGTTATCGTATGCAAATATTTAGGTGAGCGTTTTAACTATTTCTTAATATAAGCAAGAAATAGAGTTCTTAAGTAAAGGGTGTTCCCGTCGTGGTTATTTTATGTTCTTGTTATCTATTTTATTTTTTTTTCTTTGAATATTGTATGCAGTAATTGCAGTATCTTTTCTTTGTTATTTTGATTGAGTGTAGATCAGGATAAAAAAAGAATAAAATTTAGAATTACCAATACAAATCACTAGATATAAGTAAACATAGAATTTGTGAAAATAAACGTGTATAAAGAGGAAATGAGTTATTTCGAATTTATTGGCTGAAACAGTGTTAGGAAAAATGCAGGCCCTCTAAGTTTTCTTTTGTGTTAGTGTGGGTGTTGCCCTTGTGGCACACTAGGAATGAGTTAGGTGTTGCAACCCACTGACGGACGGTGATTTAGACTAGACCATTACAGACGGACGAACGTCAGGACAAGGGAACTCCACTCGGTTATCGGAGTCAAAGTGGAGTTCAAGGTTGTTCATGCCTCATGAACAAGAGGGGTGGGATGACTCCACCTGATACGGACGGTCTTCTCCCGCTTGCTCTCTTCTCCTTTTCTTTCTCCCTATCTTCTACAGGTCCCTATGTTTTTCTCCCTAGGCATGATAATTATAATTTTGTTTTTGTGACTGTGGGTTGAGGAAGGTGGCAAGAACCGCGCCTCAACGCCGACGAGCCTCAGCCGGGCTACCACCATGCCTAACCGCCACCCTTCTCGCCCCGGACCAAGCAGTTACATTACAATGGCGCCCAACGTAATATCCCGATCATCTTTTTGTGTTTTTTTCTCATATTTCATTCTATTAAGTTTTCTTTCGGTTCTCTTCTTCAAATTTCCAACGAATAGCCCAACTCTTCCTTTCCCTTCATAACTTAATATTTTTATTTTTTTTTTCCTTTTTTTTTCATTTCATTAACAAATTTCTCACTATTCTCATGTCAAGTAAAATTTTCTAACTAATTTATTTTCCTTCTCTCGGACAGGTTAGGGTTACGAAGGTAGCATCACTTTCCAAGTCGGTGAAGTGATTTGTGCCTAAGTGACATTTAGATAGACGGGGGGTAGCGTTAGTCCGACTTCGAAGTTCCCTTTCTTCGATTTCAACGTCTTGATAAGGTGGTATTCGAAGTCGAGACTAGCACAGTCCAAGATGTTTTTGTTTGTGGCAAAGTTGCTCAAGCTGCCAGGTGATGTTCCAGCAACACCTACATGTGAGGTTTGCAGCTTTTGACCACTGGGGGTAGATTTGGGTCTTTATTCAAAGATGTTCGGCAACCACGGCTGGAGCAAGTGCTCTGACCGTTGAAGTGTCGAATAGGGTAATCAAAAGGGGGACTAGCTGACATGACTTCGGACTGAGAACTGACGGACGTAAGCAGCACCGACCTAAGTTTCAATTCCTTCGCGAGGTCAACACCGATACACGCTAACCACTTAACGAATATTTTACCGTTGCAAGTTAAAATAACTATAAGACCATAAAATCAGCGTTTACTTAGTTTCCAAATAAATTTGAGTTTAATTTAAATAGAGCTTAAGTTTTTAATATTTTTACCGTTTTCATTTTAGTTTCTCAAATTGTCTTATATATTTTTTATTGAATTTTTTTAGCAAGTATCTAGGAGATACATAAGCCACCAAATTTTAGGTTTAGATTCGGATTTTCCTTTTTAGTTTAATTTATTGTTTTCTACCTATTGCTTTATTTTACGCTTTACTTTTTTATACAAATTTCATCGTTCTAAGCGATCAAGCAAGAATAGTTAATCAACCACAAACTGAATTTTAAAGTGGATTCTGAATTGTTAGTCTTTTTATTTCTTTAATATTTGTTTTTTTTTTATAGCATTGCTTTTCCAGCTTTTTTTTTACATTATTGCAATAAGTTAGTTTCTAGGAAACTATAAGCCACCGAACTGGAGTAAAGGTGGATATTTAGTTTTGATTTCCTCATTAATTCTCTTTACTACTTTTTTTATAAAATTTCTTAATCATAATAATCGAGTCTAATACCAATAGAACTAAGCGAAACAAATATAGAGTTAGAGCCAGTACTGAATTTTAATTGTTATTATTATTTTTTTCTTGTATAAATTTAGTTTTTTGTTTTATTTTTCCTACCACGTTCTGAATTCTGTAGAGGATACTGAATTTTCAACCTCGCTAAATTTTAATAGTCCATACGTTTAAGAAATCGACACACACACTTGCGCGTACATATTTATATTCGAATTCTATCAGAACACACATACATATATTATTCCACATATAGTAATTCATTTTATATTTTGATACTGAACTGATTCCTATATGTAAATTTTTGAATTTTTTTATTTACACATATTTCTTTACACACATGTACATTTATATAAATAACAACGGTCAAATATAAATCCTTAGAAGTTTTAATTTACAGCTTGTTTTTTTGCGTTAATTTTAAAATTTTTGGGATTTTGTACATCGCGAATTTCGTTGTTTGATGTAAAGAATTATTTTTTTTTTGGGAATTTTCAATCCTATTAATAACCTTTTTTGTTTTTCTCGTTGAAAGCAAAAGTTTGAATAATAGCTTTAGACCATCTTCGGCAATTTTTCTTTAGATTGCTTTTTGTGTACCTCATCTCAGTGGTACATGGATAGGCAACAAGAGGAAGAAGAAATACGAAGGCCTGGATTAGGGATTTTTAATAGCAATAGACGAAGGCCGGTCACTCGAAGCATCTCTAGAGCACTCGAGAACCAGCTAGTTGGGTCTGTATTCACACAGATAGACACGGGTATTGAGATTCCGGTAGACTTCCTGCCAACCGATTTCCTTAACCGTTGTTCTGCCAGAGTTTTTGGAAATTTTGAGCAGATTGACAGGGGGAGGAAAGAGTTCGCTGTGACCAACACGCTAGTAGTAGAAGACACCGAAAGGTCCCTTAGTTTTTCTCGAAAGTTGTCTATGCTGGAGATGTCCGAACAGGGAGAGGATCAGCAGGCGGGAGGAGCATTCGGGGGAGCTAGACCACGGAGACCACCTGGAAATGAAGAGCAGGAGGGACGACGAAATACTGCACCGCCTGCAGATCGCATGGACAATTTGAATGCGCTCATGGAAACTATCTCACAGCAAAACCAAATCGTACTAGAAGCAATGGACGAGTTCCGTAAGATGAGAGCCGACGTGTCATGTCTAAGTAATCGAGTAGCAGACGTGGAGTCGTCGATGCAAGCACCAGCAGCAGCACCTCCTCCAGCGTCTACCTCAACACCAGGGCATAACAACGAAAGGGCAAGTAGGGAAACTAGCGGCAACACTCAGCTAGGGGAAGATAGGCTTAGGGACAATTACGGCAGAAAGCGGATCGATCTTCATAAGTGGAACCTTAAGTTCGATGGGTCGCCGAAGGGAATGACGGTCGAAAGTTTTGTTTTTAGGGTAGAGAGGATGAGATTGCAGTACCAGTTGAGTTACGGGCAGATACTTGCAGATTTTCACTGTTTAGTGACTGGCTCGGCGCTCAAATGGTACTGGCAGGTCTTAGAAGATAACGCAGATGATCCACACTTCGACTACTCCCGCCTAAAAACGGAACTTTTGGCCCAATTCAAATCGGCAGACTCCGATTACGAGGTGATCCGCGAGATCATGGAGAGGAAGCAACTCCCGCAAGAGAGTTTCGACGAGTTTTACGCCGATATCCATGATCTCACCTTCCGCCTGAGAACAAGAATTCCAGAGCCAGAGTTGGTGAATATAATAAAAGGAAACCTTAAGCCATTCTTTTAGCTCCAAGTTGACGACCCTAGCTGAATTGAAACATGAGTGCAAGCGAGCAGAGAAGCTCATGAAAGAAAATAGGGCCAGGTTTAAAGCAGTAAGCGAAGTGGGGGTCGATTATGGGGAAACAGGGGCAGAAGTAGAAGCTTTCAATAGGAACACTAGGGACATGACAGGGTCAAATAAAATGAAGCCCGGTCCCGCCTCTTCGCGTGATCTGTCGAAACCCAACCCTCCTTCCTGCAATCCTTCGTCGTACAACCACAATCTAAATGTGTGTGAATCGTCCAATAATAATAGTAAAAGTGTTAGTAGTGTCCAAAACCAAACTTTTTGTTCGTCACCATTTCACCTTATGTTGTGCTTTGCTTGTGGAATGCCGGTGGACTACTATATTAGAAACCCGGCTGAAGCAGCAAAGGACAGTAAATGTAAGTCCTCTTTCCACCTGATGAAGTGTTTTGCGTGTGGTAAAGATTCGTCCTTCTGTGTGTTTAAACCTGAGGCGGGAAACCGGGGTCTGGCGGAGATGTCCCGGCACTCTGTCCAGAACAAGGAACACCCGGAAAGGCAGCAAACAAACTAAGCCGAGAGGTAGGCATTAAGATTTTGCAACGTGAGAAGATAGTAGGGGTACTGGATAGAGAAGAAAAGGAAAAGAAACCAAGGAAGGAAAAAGATAGTTTGCACAGCAGGAAAATTAGATATGAGGAAGCCCGCAGACGCATATTTTGCGAGGAGCTAGATAAACGAAGAAATAGAAATACAAATAGGAATTACACCAAAATACAGAAGATGAGAGAAAAGAAAAAGAATTTTAAGAGGATTAGGAATAAGATAATAGCAACCATAGTGACAGTTAAAGGAGATAATCGGTTTTTTGCAAGGACTGTTATAGGAGGTCAAGAGGCATTAGCGTTGTTAGACTCAGGTGCAGGAGCTTGTTGTTTAGGCAAAAACGCAGATATAATCTTAAATGGTAAGGAGCATTTGATATTGCCAGTCAAAGGTCAAAACATAAGAACGGCTAATGGGGGCGAAACCCCCGTGCAAGGGGCTATTACATTGCCAGTTGTGTGGGATGGTATGACTCGGGATCTGGAGTTCTTGATTGTCCCTGGTCTACAGCAGGAGGTCTACCTAGGGGTTGATTTTTGGCAGGCTTTTGAACTTAGTGTTGTTAGTAGGGGACGTCTAAAAGTGCTGTCGTATCAGAACTTGCGCCCGCCGAGGGTGATCTGTGTTTTGATGCGGTGCAACACGTGTTAAGCCCCGAGGAAAACAAAGCGTTAGAGGGCATCAAGGCGCAGTTTCCGTCGTTTGCGGTTCTGGGACTGGGAAAAACCGACATGGAGGAACACATTATTGAAGTCACTGATGAACACCTACCCGTGAAGCAAAGGCATTATCCTATTTCACCCGCAGTACAGAAATTAATATACAACGAGCTCGATCGCATGCTAGATATGGGAGTAATAGAAGAGAGCAACAGCTGCTGGAACTCACCTGTGTCCCTCGTAATCAAAGGAACCAAAAACAGACTGTGCCTCGATGCCCGAAAAGTTAATGAACGCACCATTAAAGATGCCTATCCACTCCCACATATTGATGGTATTTTAAGCCGACTACAAAATACCCGCTATATATCTGCCATCGACTTAAAAGACGCGTTTTGGCAGATACCATTAGAGAAGAAATCAAGAGAAAAGACGGCTTTCACTGTACCTGGGAGACCCTTGTACCATTTCACGGTAATGCCTTTCGGGCTGTGTAACGCTGCACAGCGCATGTGCCGACTAATGGACAAGGTGATACCCGCTTCCCTTCGTGAATCAGTGTTTGTGTATCTAGACGATTTACTTGTTTGTTCAGAAGATTTTTCGTCTCATTTATATTTGTTATCTGTTGTAGCTAAATGCCTTCGTGATGCGAAATTGACGATCAACGTTGAGAAGAGCAAATTTTGTTACAAGGAAGTGCGCTATCTCGGATACGTGGTCGGGGACGGATGCATCCGTACAGACGATAGTAAAATAGCGGCGATGCGAGACTTTCCGGAGCCACGAACTCCGAAACAGCTTAGAAGGTTCCTGGGGATGACGGGATGGTATAGACGATTTATACAGGACTATGCCACGATTGCTGCACCACTACACGACAGACTGACGAAAGAAAACATAAAAAAGTTTTCACTGACGGAGGATGCAAAGGCGGGGTTTAACAGCCTAAAACAGAGCCTGACATCGGCACCAGTGCTGACTCACCCGGACTTCAACAGACATTTTTACATACAGTGTGACGCATCGACAGACGGGGTGGGTGGAGTACTATTCCAACTGGACGACGAAAACAACGAACGATCGATAGCGTATGTGTCAGCTAAACTAAATAAAGCGCAACGCAACTACAGTATTACGGAACTGGAATGTTACGCTGCTGTAATCAGCATAAAGAGGTTCAGGCCATACGTGGAGGGTCTACCTTTTGCGGTGATAACAGATCACGCTAGCTTGAAATGGCTCATGGGTCAAAAGGATCTTTCAGGTCGATTGGCTAGATGGAGCCTAAAACTACAGTCATATGATTTCAAGATAGAACACCGTAAGGGGACCCAAAACGTAGTGCCTGATGCTCTCTCACGAATGGACATGGATGAAATCGACGTCAATGACAGAAGACTGGACATCGACATTAACTCGGAAGCCTTTAAGTCGATTGAATACGTCGAGCTACAGAAGACAATAACGGAGAATAAAGACAGACTACCAGAGCTTTGCGTTTCAGACGGCTACGTGTACAGACGAACACAATTTAACAGAGGAGACGAACTACAGGAAGACCATACCTGGAAACTCTGGGTTCCAACTGAGCTGCGAAGGAGTTTGGTAGAAACAGCACATGGATCGCCTTCAGCTGGACACGGTGGAATCCATAAGACCCTATCACGTGTCCGAGAAAGATATTATTGGCCCGGTATGGTTGCAGATGTGCATGCACATGTAAAAGCATGTGAAATATGCAAAGGAAACAAAACTCAAAACGCCTTCCACAAACCAACAATGGGAAATCAGCACCTCACCGAACGCCCTTTTCAACGTCTGTTCGTCGATTTCATGGGTCCATACCCACGTACTTGTGATGGTAACGCTTATATATTTGTATGTTTAGATCATTTTTCAAAATTTGTCTTTCTTAAGCCAATGCGAAAAGCCACCTCTGCCGAAGTCGTGAAATATCTAGAGGGAGACGTGTTCCATATTTTCGGAGTACCTGAGTATGTGCATTCAGACAACGGAAAGCAATTTACGTCAGATATATTTACCTCCTTCTTGAAGAAGTATGGTACGACGCACATAAAAACCGCATTTTACTCGCCACAAGAGAATGCCGCAGAGAGGGTTAACCGCTCCGTGTTGCAAATCATCCGGTCATACATTAAAGGAAACCAAAAGAATTGGGATAGAGCTGTAAGCGACGCAGCATTTGCCCTTCGCAGTGTCGTACATACGGCAATAAGTACGTCGCCATATGCAGCTGTGTTTGGAATCCCGATGATGCAACACGGCGCGTCATACGAATTATGCAGGAAATTGAGTGCCCTGAAAGATACTGACGTGGAAGTAGAGACAACAGAATATAAGATGCACATACTCAGGGAAAAGATCATGAAGGAACTCAAATTGGCACACGAGAAAAGTAAGAAGACGTACGACCTCAGAAGCAGAGAAGTAGCTTTTAAAGTAGGGCAGATGGTATACCGCCGCAATTTTAAACAAAGTTCAAAAGTAGATAATTTTAACGCCAAACTTGCACCAAAGCAAGTTAAGTGCATTGTACTTAGGGTCGTTGGCAACTCGATGTACGAGTTAGGAGATACTAGCGGCAAATCAATCGGGGTATACCACGGAAAGGATCTTTTCGCGGCTTAAGATATATGTTCTATGTAGTCCTTGTAAAGTGTAGCTTGTTCTCAAATCATGTTGTATGTTATTTATTATTAACGACGGTAGAAATTCTCTAGACCAACAACACCTCTGACTACGTATCCGACTTGACCATGTATTTATTAACCATTTTGTTTATTTATTGATCGATTCATTTATTTATTTATTTATTTATTTGTGTGATTATTTTAGTATTTATACATTTAAATTTGTTTGTTTTTTACACCGACGATGGACACTATCGCCTAACAACATTAACCTGTGATATAGAATAAGATTAACCTGTGATATAGATTAAGATTCATCTGTGATATAGATTTAGGCTAACCTTCAATATAGACTTAGGTTTTCTTAACCAGTGATACATTAGATAAGTAGTGTTAAGATCCAGTGATTTTAATAGTAGAATAGTTGTCCCTATGTCTATATGTATTAATATGAGCGTAAAGTATAAAACTCTGTGAAGCCCGGCATTGGGAGTGGGTCGAGGCCACACGTTGGGCCAGAATAAAGAATAATCGGCGGCTACGTTATGAATTTTTCTTACGCACACGCTCCATGACGCAGGCATCATCGGCGGATGCGAGCCTGTAACGACAGCCGTTTAACAACCTACGCCCCTGTGCGCCTACACTCACGCGCACCACTGTCTCTGCAAATAACAATGCCAATTGTCTGCAGAGCAACTGCGTATTATGTGCGTATGTGTGTGAATATAGAACCAATCGTTGTAGCTAACATGCTGGAAGCCTTCCAGGAACTTTGAGTGACTTTGGGATAAAGTTGGTTGACAGTAAACCGAAAACGGTAGTGGCAACAGGAAAAAGTTGTCTATAAAAGGGCCAACATCCCGTTCTTCTCGATCACAAAGCCTTGAATACGGTGCCCACAACGCGAGTGCAGTGAAAGTGAAAAAAAAAAAAAAATTTAATTAAAAGTGTATAAAGTGATAAAGTTTCAAAGTGCGAAACCGTAAGCTACCGGTTCGGTGAAAAGTGCCGCATCCAAGAGAGAAATAGTATTCCTGCCAACACCAGATCCAGCACCACCAGCAACGGTAAGTACCACCACCATTCCCGTGTATCTAAATCCCCTACAGTAGTACAGTAGTCCCATGCCTATAACCCTCCATTAACGCCCGCATAATTTATCTCATTCCCCTCTTGTCATCCATAGTTTACATTGAAGGAATCCCCAAAGGAAACCAATCACCACCGTCGGTGCTAGGCACCAAAATCCACCAACGGTAAGTAAACACATCTACCTTAGTGACTAGCCCAAACGTGATATTGAATTTAGTGCCATTTTCTCAAGTGAGCTTCATAGTTTATCTGCTCCGTAAAGAAAATGATCTTGAAAGAAAATTGATTTATGTTTGGGCAGATAAACATTAAAGTTCGCCGGAAAAATGGTCTCTAAATGCTATACATGACATTGTTATGCCCAGCTTCATATTTTTATTGTTTGGTTTTCCTTTTCTTAGCATCACCACAAGGAGACTCGCTTAAAGCAACGGTGCGAGGCACCCGAACCACCAACTGCAAACCACACTGCGTCACAGCCACCAACAGACACCACACCAAGCCACAAACACCAATAGCTACAACAACCCACACCGAACACGTAAGCCACCAGTGCAACATAAAACACTCTCACTCGTCCAAACCACAAAAAAAAAAAAAAGGGGGAAGTAAGAAAAATCGCATCCACACCAAAAGAGTGCATACATCCATATTCACAACCACACGCAATTGCAACCAACCACCGAAACATAGATAAGCTACTACACCGCAGATCCACATTCAAAACCACAACCTCAGAAATACACGCATAACCTTAACCACGAAACATCCAACCAGCAACCACACCTGCCGATCACAAACACACCGGCGACCACCACACAACCACACCAACAATAACCACGCAACACTCAAAAACACCACGACCACATTTGTACATACTTTCTGATACAAAACATTCAAACACGGAAATAGTAAAACCAACATCAAATAATTCCAACTATCCATCAAAATACACGGTAAGCACAAACACAACCAAAGATATTAGCAGGTGAAAGGCTATTATCCCAAAACACAACTTAAACACACGCAAAGAGAGGGCTGCACATCACATCACACCACACCGAACAAGAGCACGCAACATATCACATCACATCAGAGCACATCACTTCACGTTGTATCACATCATATCACAAACTACAATTAGCGGTGAGTTATACATAGCTGGTCGCTGGTGTGGATTGCTAGCTGTGGTGAGAAGACATCTCAAAGGTAAAGAGTACACTCAGCACATTATTCGAATTCGCCGCAAATACGACAACACCAAACTACCACGGAGGGAACCGACAATATCGATTTAGGTTTTTTTGCTGTTTAAAAATCATGTTTTAGATTGTAAGATTTATGCCCTGAATTTCCCTGTAACTCCTAAGCCTGAAATATTGTTGAATTGTAGTTAAATTTTTTTTTAGAGTTTTCTCATTCTTATATACCTACATATTCTTTTGTTTTTTTCTAACATATTTCACTTACCGAAAAACACACATACATACATAGTATTCACTTCACACACACTTTTCATCACATTTATGTATATATGATTTTTTTGCATAATTACTTAACTTAGTATTTTAGTATTCGCTTAATTTTTTCTCTGAATTCCTTTTTTTGCGAGCTTGATTTTTTTTTCTTCCGTATTTTTTTTTTTTTCTTACACCCTAATTAATCCGTAGGCACACATGAATCTTTTTTCATTATATATATTGATAATTGCTATATTCTTTTACCTTTTTTTGGAATTTTATTTACTTCGCTTTCTTAATTAAGTATTTCTATAAGAAAAAAAAAAGGATCTGCCTCAAACACGCGTGGCACCTTCCTTGTTCTTTCCTAAGGAATTTGGTCGTTGGTAAACCACTTTTCGTGGTAACCACTTGTTTTCGTACCGACCAATATATTTCCACTGTACACTTCACACTTACCCCGTGATTATTTTTAATTTTTTTTTACTTTTTTAGTAAATATTTCCTTTTTTTATTTTTCTTTATCAATTACCACGAGCGCACCAGAAAAAAATGTGCATGCGCATTTTAACATTCATAAACCGGAACTGAAAGTTCCATGAGGTAATAATATATAATAGTACAAGTACATGGAATAGGGTTTTTTTTTTGCTCTTTATTTCTATTTTTTTCAGCTCCCGCTGCTACAGCCTTGGTACCTGGACTGCAGATGAGCGTGAGGAGATGAGTAAGTGGATGATTATATACATATAATGAATGGTAATATTTATATAACATTGTCGTAATCTCTCCTTTTTTTTTTGATTCTTTGCCTAACCTGTTATCGTATGCAAATATTTAGGTGAGCGTTTTAACTATTTCTTAATATAAGCAAGAAATATAGTTCTTAAGTAAAGGGTGTTCCCGTCGTGGTTATTTTATGTTCTTGTTATCTATTTTATTTTTTTTCTTTGAATATTGTATGCAGTAATTGCAGTATCTTTTCTTTGTTATTTTGATTGAGTGTAGATCAGGATAAAAAAAGAATAGAATTTAGAATTACCAATACAAATCACTAGATATAAGTAAACATAGAATTTGTGAAAATAAACGTGTATAAAGAGGAAATGAGTTATTTCGAATTTATTGGCTGAAACAGTGTTAGGAAAAATGCAGGCCCTCTAAGTTTTCTTTTGTGTTAGTGTGGGTGTTGCCCTTGTGGCACACTAGGAATGAGTTAGGTGTTGCAACCCACTGACGGACGGTGATTTAGAGTAGACCATTACAGACGGACGAACGTCAGGACAAGGGAACTCCACTCGGTTATCGGAGTCAAAGTGGAGTTCAAGGTTGTTCATGCCTCATGAACAAGAGGGGTGGGATGACTCCACCTGACACGGACGGTCTTCTCCCGCTTGCTCTCTTCTCCTTTTCTTTCTCCCTATCTTCTACAGGTCCCTATGTTTTTCTCCCTAGGCATGATAATTATAATTTTGTTTTTGTGACTGTGGGTTGAGGAAGGTGGCAAGAACCGCGCCTCAACGCCGACGAGCCTCAGCCGGGCTACCACCATGCCTAACCGCCACCCTTCTCGCCCCGGACCAAGCAGTTACATTACATACTGTTGTGAACCGTGGGAACGGTACTGATTATGCGAAGCCAATCCGTCAAGCGCAAGCTCTGCGAAGTAGTTCATTGGCCAAAGAGCAGAGTGTGAGGGAACGGCCCATGGCAATGAGTAGTAGGATGAAACACAGGTATCACAAGGACTACAATTCGGAAGATTTCTTGGAGGGAGATTTGGTACTGTTATACATCCCTCACCGGCGGAAAGGTGTTCCATCCAAATTTCGGTGCAATTGGGAAGGCCGTACAAAGTTGTGAAGAAGATCAGTGATACCATCTACCGCATAAAAACCATTGGGAAACCACGAAATAGAATAGTGGTTCATTTGGAGATGCTAGCGGCGTTTAGATCAGGAAATTTGTCTGATCGGGACGATCAGACTTAGGTGGAGGGCAGTGTGACGAATATTAGCAACACTAAGGGATACTATCATCTCTAAGCAGTGACTTGTATGCACATCAACAAATCAATCATTAGGAGGACTCATTTAACCTTATGAATGCCTTATAAAGTCTGTAAACGTATAAATTTATCTAGTGCGTAAACGAACTGTCAAATTTTGTTCGAAAAATCATTTACACAATTTGTATAAATTTACGCGCACATTTCATGGTGTAAACGCGCTAAACTCAAAGGAATGCAACCTTGCAAACATAATTGCCGTCTTTTTCATCAGAAATCTCCGGCATCAGCAAGTCATTTACAAGAATTTCTTAGTAAAGATGTTTTTCACTTAATCTTGGCATTTTTTAATTTGTATAACAATCAAACATTTTCTTGGCAATAATACAGCTGATCGACAATTAGGTTTATCACGAATATTACTAAGTGCGTTCATATAACAGCGTGTGTAAATGGATATAATTTTACACCTTATAAATTTATATGCTTTAATGAGTCCCCCTATTATGTCTACTAGGGTGGGTCGATTTAAAAATCGCTCATTGCTCTGTGAAAATTGTATTCTGGGGATCAAAATAAGAAACTTTGCCGAAGGAACCACACCTCTAAAACGAATTCTGATATCCCCCCCTTTGGGTCGAACTTTTGGGTAGGGGCAATTTCAATTCTACTTGCTGTGTCTTGTGGTGGCTTAAAAAAACAACACAAGCAATTTTACGATCTGCAATTGTGTCACAGTGATACCTTCATTTTTTAAAACGGTTGAATAAAAAACCGACACAACTATATTTACGACATGCAAATGCATCACAGTGATGCCTTGGTTTTAAAAGGGGGTTGTAAAACCGCTAATTTCTAATAATTTTTTTTAATTTCTTTTCTATTACTAAGTTAAATTCATTTTTTCATTTACATATGTTCTGACTAAATAAATTTCCAAAAAGAAAAATTTCAAAGTGGGATTTTTCCAAATTTGCCCCTACGACCCAAAGGGGGGGACATCAGAATTCGTTTCTTCGGCAAAGTTTCTTATTTTGATCCCTAGAATATGATTTTCACAGAGCAATGGGCGATTTTTTTGCCTCCCCTCAAATCGACCCGGCCTAATGTCTACCCATATGTCCACCGTGGTGTGATGGTAGCTTGCTCCGCCTATTACACCGTATGCCCTGGGTTCGCACCCCGGGCAAAGCAACATCAAAATTTTAGAAATAAGGTTTTTCAATTAGAAGAAAATTTTTCTAAGCGGGGTCGCCCCTCGGCAGTGTTTGGCAAGCGCTCCGGGTGTATTTCTGCCATGAAAAGCTTTCAGTGAAAACTCATCTGCCTTGCAGATGCCGTTCGGAGTCGGCATGAAACATGTAGGTCCCGTCCGGCCAATTTGTAGGGAAAATCAATAGGAGCACGACGCAAATTGGAAGAGAAGCTCGGCCTTAGATCTCTTCGGAGGTTATCGCGCCTTAAAAATTGTTTTTTTTGTTTATGTCCATACAAGCAGCGGAGGGTAACGCACAAAAACATGCATATGTCTGAGATACTTCCGAAAGTATGCAATTATTTGTGCAAGTATCACTCACATATGGGAAGCTATACACGTGTGTCTGTAGTTATAATTTTATAGCCGGTAACTAAGTAAATTCTGGAAGCGCCTAGAAGTATGGAACGAGAAAATCGAAGAGTATAAAAGAGCGCAATCTGAGCAATCATGAATTCAGTTTGATTTAAGCACGCTATCTGTCGAGAAGTAGTAGTATTTTGAAGTACTTGAATAAAGGCCATTTTGCATTATTGAATAGTGGAGTTATTTATTCAACAGTTTAGTGATTCGAACGTTAGTAGAAGGTTGCAATTAAAAGGATTTGCCTTAAATTCGTTACAATATATATGCTATCTATTTAGTTTAATTTCAGCGATTGTGCAGTGAGCACGTGTCACACGCATTCTTTTGTACTCTGTTTTAAGCGCGCTTGCGACACGTCCTTACCATTGTACAGGTTTACAAGTAGGATATATGTGAGAAGGAAACAATTCCTTTCTCTTTCTAACACACTGCCGCTTGACACTTCAGTCAGTGTCAAACTAGCGTGGAACCTGGGTGGAACATGAGTTTGACACTGAACATTGTTTACTATATAGTTTGGCAGCTTAAATAGAGCTTATGTTGCGAATAGAGTGGAAGGCAGTGGATTAGGCAGTCGAATGTCATATAATGAAGGAATTGATGTTCGGAGTTTTTTCAAATATTGCCCGAAATCCTGAATACAAAAGGGAGTGCAGTTAAGTACGAAAATGAAAAAATGTAGTTAGGTTTTGCTCCTTTTTTAGCAGGACATTTTCACAAGTAATTACTCAAGAAAAATTTAGCCTTTTTTCTTGCGTGAAAAATAGTATTATAGGAGTAATTTTGACGTTTAAAAATCCACGGTGAATAATGAAACAAGCAAGAAGAAGAGCACATAAACAAAAGAAATGTAAAGAATGTCACTTACCTTATAGTGCCCGTTTCTCCTTCGCCGTAAAATTCACTATGCGCTTTTTGTATTTTGGTGCTGCAGCTATTGTTATTTCCATTTTGAAATAAAATAATAATTATTTACTGCAGAAAAATTAAAAAACCATGTGCTTACCTAATTTTTCCAGTTTGTTTACCTTTTTTCTTCAAAGAAATATATGGCACTTGATATATTTCTTGCGGAAACCGGTGTTGCCGTATGTAAATTTGATGGAAAAATAGTAGTAAAGTAGCATACAAAACTGCGTACTACCTCAAGGAAATTTACTACAAGAAATTTTGTTGAGCATTTCTTGAGCGTTTTTTATGAATTTTTACTTTCTTGTGATCTGCGTACCGCTCTAAAAAATGTAATATACAAACCAATGTTCATTCTGTTACTTTTTTTAGCAGGAGATTTTCATTTTAAAAATGTAATATATAAACCAATGCTCCTTCTATTACTCATTTTATCTATGGAGCTTCACTTGCACTTTATAAAAACGTGCCTTTTATTTTTACGAACTTATTCCTCAATGAAAATAAGTGAAACACGTATTAATGTAAGCATTAATCATGTTTCTTACTTCTTAAATGTTCTTCTTAAATATTATAAATGTGTTTAAAGCAGCAGGACTAATTAATAATATTGACAAATCTGATTTTTCAAACTAATTTTAAATAATAAATTTAATTTCATAAATTTCATGCATTTTATTCATATGCATTATATTTTAAAATTTCTCTAACTATTCGTTTTGTGCTGCCTAAATTTTGCTTATGCATAACTTTCTTTGGCTATATAAAATAACAATTCCAGGGGCCATTTTCACAATCTTCGGTGAATGCTAACAAACACTTTATTTGAAAGAAATCGTTCAGTGATTCGTCAAATAAGGGATAGTTTAAAATAACGGACGTTAAAAGTTCCCCTGTCACATGAGCAAAAATGAAATACAACTATTTTTATAACATGAAGATAGATAGAAAATTGATTGGGCATTACACTGCGACCGTTGATCTATTATGCCCTCATCAGATTGCGTCATGTTCCAGGAGGATATGTTCCACCGTCTCTCCTGATCGATCACGAAATCGACATGAATACATAATTATGTTTTTTATTTAGTTGAACGGCGATAGAAATTCTTATATTTTTCAAGAAATCCAGGAAATTCAAGAAGAGGAGCGACTGGCGCGCCTTGTTGGACGGCCATAACCGTTTAGACGGTTAAGCGCCAATTAAGTAAGTAAGTAAGTAAGTAAGTAATTAAAAATGTTGGATCTCGTAAGAAGCTAAATTTAGGCAAGATACACACGAGACATAGCTTCGTAGACGCGTACAAAATATGAAATGCAGCTACGATTTTCTAAGCCTCAAGATTTCTTATGCTGTACCTAATACGCGTCTATGAAGATACGCCTCATGTGCATCTTCCCTTAGATTATTTTCAAAGAAAAATTGCTTTGTTTTTTAAACTTTGCTAATATTCACATACATGTCTACTACTATGGCTGTCGCTCCATATTACTCTTTCTTTATTTAAAAAAAATTAGGTCTGAAAATTGCAACTTTGTCACATGCGTTATCAAACACCGTTGCCACACCTTGTTTTCATTTAGGACCAAAATGCAGCGAAAAAGCACCTGACCTCAAAAACAGGAAATATTTTAGTTTTGTTTTATTGGTATACAAACAATTAGGCAAGTTACTAGAGTGTCGTATTCGTTGTAAAAAGCAAACATTGTAGGATGTTTCCCTAGTTTACTATATAAAATTTTAATAAAGGAGACATTTGGCTTTAGTTCAAACTGCACAAACAAAAAAAAAAGTGTACCTTTAGGTAATACATTTTCAAATTTCTGGGATAAGTCTATGTCTTTCATCAATAAAACGTTGTGAATCTAATGTTGCTTGATTGCAATGAAAAAAATGTATAGCGCAGTTAGGTTTTAGTAAGGAACGGTTAAAAAATTTGCGTTGTGGCAAAATTAGTAAACCGTAAATGAAACTAAGCAATTGTGTTAATGCTATTTTTGTAGATGCTTACTTTTTCCCTAACAGTTTAAACTTCATACCACGCAAAATAATCTAAAGTTTTTTTTTTTGAAATTGAGTCGAGAACTGTGCGTGTGAATGCGCGAATTTCACCGATCAGCTGATAGTTGCGCTACTTGGTAAAATTTACAATGACAATGAACTAAGTCCAAAATTATAGGGGTTTTTGTCGTCGAAAGCATTGTTTACTATATAGTTTGGCAGCTTAAGTAGAGGTTATGTTGCGAATAGAGTGGAAGGCAGTGGACTAGGCAGTCGAATGTCATATAATGACGGAATGGTGTTCGGAGATTATTCAAAGTTAAAAAAAAAAAAATGATAAAAGCTTTAATATAAATAAAACTATTGTTTTAATAACAACAAAAACACCATATATATTCTGTATACATAAATTTGTAAAGATTATCTCACTTTAAAATTTGAATTAAATAATCTAAAGTTTTTTTTTGAAACTGAGTCGAGAACTGTGCGTGTGAATGTGCGAATTTTCACCAATCAGCTGTTAGTTGCGCTACTTGGTAAAATTTACAATGGTCGAAAGCGATGCAGGGAAACAAAAAAAGGAGCGGAATATCAGAAATGGGTTGCTGTGATGGTAAATTTTTTGAAGGAATTTAGTATCAAAATGAAAAGTGCACCTATATGGGTCCTATAGAAAATTATACAAAGCCTTCGATTGCGGTATCTGAGGAAGCGTAGTTATGCCAGCATTAATAATACAAACACGGGTCTAAGTTTTTCTACCCGTTCAAAATTTCTCCGCGAAAAGCAGTTTGAAGCCGTGGTCGACTGCAATAACCCGTCCAAAAATGTGGAAAGAGGTATGCAAAGACGCGTTTTGTCCTGATATCAATAATCAAAACGTGAAAACATGTTCGGATTATTGAAACCGTGGTCAAAACGCGTTTATTTATGGCTCCCTTGACGGGTTTGGTCGTGTTTTAACAATTGTCCCCGGTAATAAAGTATCACAATTTGATAACTAAAATTGTCCAAAACATATGGATTTTAAAGAGAGATGTAATTAAGTGCTCGTTTGAAAGTAAATAAGGGTATTTATTTGTATTTTTACAATTAAAAATTTAGGCAGTTTTCGTTAGCAGCTACTACACTTTTTTTGGACCTAAGCAGTACAACAGTGCCAAATAGCATCCACAAAAAAAAAAAAACAAACAAGAAGAAGTATTTTGATCAGGTGGGCGTGGCTGTGTATGTGCGTGCTGCTACATATCCTACTTGTAAATCTTTACAATGGTCCTTACCGTACGAGCATCAAAATCAAACTAAATGAGCTGTCGTTGATTTTTACGAAGTAATCGTTGTGCTCTCGCTTATCGATACGTATATGGTCGCTAAGCAGGTGCTAAGCTCACGCCCACCCTTGGCGCAAGGTTCCGCCATGCAGCCACCCGTGAACATGAGTTAGACACTGAATGAAGTGTAAAATTATCTGAGTTGCTGTTATCGAGAACGACACAGGGAAACAGAAAAAGTAGCGGAATATCAGATATGGATTGCTGTGATGGTAACTTTTTTTTTTTGTACAAATATAGTATGAATATGTGAAGGGCACCTATATGGGACTTATAGAAAATTATACAAAAGTCTTGAAATGGGGATATTTCAAACGCACAGTTAATCCAACATTAAGAATACAAACTCCGAAGCTAAATTTTTCTAACCGTTTAAAAGCACTCCGCGAAAAACAGTTTAAAACAGTGGTCGACTGCCAAAACCCGCTCAAAAATGCGCAAAGAGGTATGAAAAGACGCGTTTTGTCCTGGTATCAATAATTTAAAAATAAAAAAACTGTTTTATTGAAACTAGAGCTGGATTTCGATTCGATTTTTAATCGATTTAATCGATCTTTTTTTAGAAATGTAGAATCGATTTTTTTGTTTAAATCGTTCGATTCTTTAGGCATCGAAGCTTACATCACTATCTACTTTACGGATGCTTGAGGACATACATATTCTGTAATTTTTGTTTTTATAAATTTAGCTTTATTGTGTTGGTGTCTTCAAGAGAAAGGAGAAAGATGAAGAAATTTCTTCGCACTTCTGGTAAGCAATATATTGAACTTGTATTTATCTATTTTGTGGTATGATATTGTGTTCAGTACGAAATTAATACCACAGTTTTCGATTCTAGTAAGCCAGTTGAAAGTGACTGAAGGGGAATTCAATCTTGTAAGTAATCCAAAGATTCGCAGATCTGTTGTCTGGAAATATTTTAGCCAAGTACAGGGCCATTCTGCGAAATGCAAATCGTATCTACGGAAAAAATGCAAAACAGGTGGAAATACAAGCAATTTGTTAAATCATTTGAAGCGGTCACATCCAATGTTCATGGAAATATCTTCATCAACAGCTCTTTTTTGAACCTCAGTCTCAGTCTGTAGCTGACCGAAAAAAAAACAGCTGGATTGTGCTTTGATTAGAATGATTTCCACAGTAATGCAACCCTTCAGGAATGTCTAAGATATCGGATTCAGATCTTTTACACGATGCTTGGATCCTCGGTACGTTTTGCCTTAACGAGTAAAATTAAGAGCACACTTTTAACAAATATATAAAATCAATACATTTTATGAAAAAGACAGCAGCAAACACGAAAACAGAAGTGGGAATTTTTATGAAATTTCGTAAATTGAATTCCTCACTCCTTTTTATTTTCAATAAGCTAAGAAAATACTTCCATAAAGTTTTTAACTGAAACTACGCAAACCATGACACAAATTGCCGTATGTTGTAATTGAAAGTTCCGTATACTTCATTGGTTAAAAAGCTGCAAACGTATACTGAGAACATGTTACCTTACGTATGTAATAAATACTTCCTTTTTATATGACGCTTAACACAGATCGATTCTAATGCCGTAAACGAAGCGAGAACATTATACATATTGTAATAATAACTATTAAAGAAGAAAGTGTATTGAAAAGAGCAAAAAGTATGACATTTCGGCAAAGACTATACTAATTATCTCACTCCGATGAAAGGATCAAGTGAAGACCCATGTGGCATTCCTTGATGCTTCCAATTTTGTCGGCAGGCAACGAAATGAGAGAGAAACTGTCCAGCTTTATTTATCGGGAAAAATCGTGTAAAATAGTTAAGTACATAAGCAAGTACATTGTTAGCAAGGATAAGCAAAATTTAAATAAACTTTATTTTGTTCGATTTAATCGATTAAATCGATTTTTTCTAGAATCTAATCGAAAGGATCGATTCTTAAAAAAATCGAATCGAATCCAGCTCTAATTGAAACCGAGGCCAAAACGCATCTTTAAATACCTCCCCCGACGGGGTTGGTATTGTTTTAGCAATCGCGCCGGTAATAAAGTATCACTTGTTTACTAAAATTGTCCGAAATATATGGATTTTAAAGAGAGATCAAATTAAGGGCTCGTTTGAAAACAAATAAATTTACTCCTTTGTAATTTTGCAATTAAGAAATGACTTGACTTTTTGTTGAGAATGCTAATATTTGCAATCATCCCTGTACGCAAATGTACCCTTTTCCTGCGGATGAAGAAATGCCCAGGTCAGTACACAGTAGAGGTTTGCGCCGATCACTTTATCGGCGGCGGCGGCGTAGGCGCTATTATATACCAGCGCGCTGCGGCGTGGCTTACTTTACAAAGCTTGATTTTTCTATTAAAAAAATTATATTTAGGAAAGGTTTTACCTATATGTATTTAAGGAAATCAACGTTTTAGCAAATTCGGAAAAATCCGGGGTTTTTGCCTCAAAGTCTCGCGGATTGTTCAAAAAGTTTCAGGGGTGGCTCCTTGCGGAGGGACTGTCCTTCGTTCACTTACTCCAGGAGGCTTCGAAGCTAACCCCGATGCAAGGGAGCCTTACTGCTGCGTCTGCCGGAAAAAATTTAAGTATTTAAAATAGTCACACTTTTGTCTGTATGTCTCGTGCAAAGCGTAGTTTCACCGAAGGAGATGTTCTGGGCTAACTCCTAATACTCGTTGCCGACACAATTTTTTTTAAATCTTTTTTGGGTCCGTGCTGGGCACGTACAAATGCGATTTACGGTTGCTATTAATGGTATTTTAATACTCATGATTCTCTTGGTACAATTTAACGATTAGCACCAGTGTTGGCTAAAGGGCGCCTCCAGTTTTTTCGGCTGTTATAAGAGCTATAATTTCCGATGTGCGAACAGTAACAATCCAGACGACCAGTCATTACCACGCCTACTGACCCTCACACCACATGCCAGCACAGAAGCTGTAGGACTGCGACTTCGAACTCATACCTTCGTCGACGTCACTTTCCTAGGAGCTCTAGATGTAGCCCCAAAGAATTTCTAAAGGAATTTTTTCACGCTATGCTGCCGACCACTACCAGACACCTTTAAAAGTGAGGGAGTAACTATTCGGCCAAGGATGCCGCCCTCGAAATCGTAGACAGTCCAAGTATTAACTCATGGGTGAAAATAATGTAATCCTTTTTTTTTAATGTAGACCAAAATTTTAGAACCTTTGTGTTCGAAACATTGATTTCAATAGTCTTCGTTAAACCAAACCGAATTTTGGAATGTGGGTCTACCGATTTTAAGTTGAAAGATGTTAAGGTTATATGCTTAGCCCAAACTGTTGTTTTTCGGCCTTTTGATGCAAGAGTTCATTATGAATAACCGCGTAGCTTCACTTTTCAGACTAGTTCACGTTACGGTAGTAGCATACCCGTCATTTGTTCGATTGTCTTGGGAAAGCTTTTACTTCATTACTTTGAGTATTCCTACGCACTCACATATGTAGCAGGAGGCGTAACGTATAGGTGATATTTAAATTTGGTTTATAGGTTATATAATCAATGTGTGTGTCAAGGGAATAGTTGGGATAGGGCCGACAACTTTAGGAAATGTCAAAACGGGAGACTTGAGTGTTGAAAGATGATAGGTGAAAATCAAAATGAAAATTTCAGACGCTATTTTTAAGTTTCGAAAATAAACAACACATGTTTGAATATAAGGCCAAGTGATTTTTCAAACCCTTCTCATACGTGTCATAAGTATGAGGTGAGAATCATTTCAAAGGAGTGTTTGAACCCCTGTACCTACTGCAGGATGTAGCATCACTGGTTTCGCTTATCCTTTTAGCCAATCGGGATATAGAATTTTTTGCAAAAATCGGCACCTTTTTCCGGTAATTTGCTTTTTTAATAGCTTCATGACGATTTAAAAACATGTTCGACTTGGGTCATTTAAATTTTTTATTTAACTTTTCGTGTAGTGTTTTGTTCTAATAACTTGGTGAATTGGGTGATGCAAAATCAGTGTTTCTAAAAAACTTTTGTACGGTTAGAAAGAGTTAAATTTCGCTCCGGCAACAGGTTAGGCGGCTTAGAATATACCCGCGGTAGGTATGCCTGTCGTAAGAGGCGACTAAAATACAACTAAAAATCTTTATGCGCTTCGCACTTATTTCATTACGATTCTCTGAACCGATCCCGTCTTATGAGTCTCGATGCCAACTAATATCCTTACTATCCCTAAACAATCGCAGAATTCTTTTGGCCTCGTTGTTCATTTTCGATCTTTTCATGGGCAAAATTAACTGCGCGTTGCTTCTTGAAATACTATGTGTTGCGAAAGATCTGGTGACTCTTCATCGTGAGTTACAAGCTATGAATGACGGATAAACTTGTGTCCTGCCAACGTGTCAAGTTGCGATTGAAAAGTCAGCAGTAATTGATGAACGTCAAACTTCGTGCTTCTGTCAACGTGGCAATTTCTGCTTGGGCAATGAAAGGAGTGAGAAAATTGCAATTCATGACAGTTGATATACATACGAAAGAAAAAATAGCGGATTTTTTTTTTTGGCAACTTCAGACACAGGCAAGAGAAGACAAGTTTTTTAACGTCGCTGATAACTTAATAAATTATATTTCAATGTCTTATATGTATATTATTGTTTAAATAAAATTTGAATTCAGTTGTACCGCGCGTTCAAAGAGTCTTCTTTTATTCTCCTCAACTACTTAAAAAACTTTTTCTTGCACAAATGTCTGACGACAAGAAAAGCAGCGGCGCAAGCCTGAAAATCTATAGCTGTGGTCTTTACAAAGCAGTAGACAATCCACACAGGGTTCGTTGCATGAAGTGCAGCCGAAAATACCATAAAAAATGCGCTGAGGTCGACAGAAGTGTGAGTAGACGGGAATGGGTGTGCAATACCTGCTCCTAGCCAGATCACTAGAGCACCAGTCACACATGATTCTAAAGCGAATCCTGCCAATGGCGCATCAGCAACTCAGCCGGGACATGCAGATACAAGTCTTTCACTTACCACTACAACTGAAACAGCAGCGCACATTGAAACAACGAAGTTGTTCGTAGACAACCAACACTTGGAAAAATCGATACATAAACAAGCTAGCTTGACACATGCAGCCTCATTGCCATTATTTCCCAGCCTATCAGCACTTCAGGACCAGGCTGCTACAGCGACATCACCATTGCGAAGCCTACTAGCGCAAATGGAAGAGCTACGTCCTCCGAGCAGAACGATATCCGTCCGATCAAATGCATCGCGTCCTTCATCAGCCGTCAAATGTCGTTTGCTCGAAGAAGAACAGATTTTAAAAGAAGAAGCCGACATTCTAAGGCAAAGGCAAGAACTTTTGAATAGACGAAAGGAAATTTTAGAGCAAAGAGATGAAATAAGCTCCGATAGCGACTCCGACGACGACAACTTTGAGGGAGCATTCCAACAGGGTAGACCAAATGAAAAATCCCAGCGGAACAAACCACGTCAGCTAAATAATCTGACACTACCTCCACAATGGGTACCAAATTTACTCCCACCAAACTGTGAACCAGCCGTAGCCAATATACGCAGGAATGAACCACAACCAACTCAATATCGCCGGCTAACACGTAACCAACTAGCAGCGCGCACCAGTGTAGGTAAAGAGCTTCAAAAGGTTACTGGGAAACCGGAAGAGTGGCCCTTATTTTTAGCAACATACAACCAGACTACAGAAATGTGTGGATTATCACAAGACGAAAACCTCCTACTTCTGAGAAAAGCCCCAGATGGTCCTGCACGGCAAACAGTTAAAAATCTGTTATTGCAGGTCCAAAGCGTGCCACAAATAATTGAAACTTTAAAAATGAAATTCGGCAGACCCGAACTTATCATCAACGTTTTGCTACAGCAAATTAAAAACATGCGACCTCCAACGTCTGACAACTTAGAGACCCTTGTAAACTTTGCTTTAGAGGTACAAAACGTATTCGCAACCATGAAAGCATCTGGGCTACAGTCTCATCTGAATAACCCTGAAGTGGAACAAAGGTTGGTGGGCAACCTGCCTAGCATCTTCCAAGCGTTCTGGGAAATGCACAAATTAACATTGAACGAAAGCAATTTGGAACATTTTAGCCAATGGTTGTTCCAATTGGCACAAGGAGCCAATACCGTTATCGTACCGAGTACCCTTCATGGTGACCGAATACGCAGGTCGGTAAATATGCACTCTGAAGTTTCCATGGTATGATGTATCGTTTGCAAATCAGATTCTCACTCACTTCCTAATTGTTCTACCTTTAAGGGTATGTCAAGGGCGAATAAGTGGAAGGTGGTGCGTACACATAAACTATGCCGCCGGTGTTTACGACCGCACAGTAACTCCTGTAGGTTAACAATCCTTTGCGGAATTAATCAATGTAAGTTGGGCCATCATCCATTGCTCCATAGAACTAACCCTGAATCCACGGAAAATTCAGTTAATACCCATATGAGCAAAAGCAGCGCAGTTTTGTTTCGCATCGTACCTGTAATATTACATGGTAATGGCACCCAAGTTTCCACATACGCGTTCCACGACGACGGTTCATCGATCACGCTTATAGACGCTGATCTACAACGCGAGTTGGGTGTGTGTGGCAGAAAACAGCCACTTTGCTTACGGTGAACTGGGGACACCCATCGGTACGAAGATGATTCGGAAGTCTGCGATATAATATTATCTTCATCAAACGGAAAACATTTTACACTTAAAAACGTGCATTCTATACATGATTTGGGCTTGCCAAGCCAGTCGCTTTATGTCGCGTCCCTGAAGTCCCTTCACAAATATTTGAGAGATCTTCCGCTTTATTCATACCACAACATAAAACCGAAACTCTTGATCGGTGTTAACAACAGTGCGTTACTAGCAACCACAAAGAGTCGAATAGGAGCATTATCCGAGCTAGTAGCTGAGAAAACGCGTATCGGCTGGACAGTTAAAGGGCAATTGGGAAAAAATGTTTCTACAGCCCATCATCATGTTTTTCACATATGTGACTGCGAAAGTTCCGCTTGTACAGAGTTACTCGACACGCTTAAGATTTATATTAGCATGGATAATTTGGGCGTTGCTGCTAAACCCGCAGCGAATATGTCAGAAGAAGACCAAAACGTATTATACCAGCTAGATAAAAACACCAAACGCATTGGAAATCGTTTTGAGACTAGCCTGCTATGGAAATACGATGAAACCGACATAAGACTTCCCGACAGCTTTCCAATGGTTAAACGTAGAGCGCTTTGCTTGCGCGACAAAATGCAAAAGGACCCTCTCTTGTCTCAAATCTTACAGGATAAGATTATAGACTACGTCAATAAAGGATATATACGGAAATTACTGCCGGAAGAAGAGAAATCACAAACATATTGGTACCTACATATATTTCCGGTCGCAAATCCCAACAAACCCAACAAGGTGCGTTTAGATTGGGATGCTGCTGCTAAGGTGAATGGAATTTCATTGAATTCATTGCTTCTAAAGGGACCGGACCAACTAACGTCTCTACTGTCAGTATTGTATCGGTTCCGACAACGACGAATTGCCATCGGTGGTGACATAGCCGAAATGTTCCACCAAGTGGGCATCAGACCAGAGGATCAAAGGTTCCAGCGCTTTCTATGGTATGACCATAACGACAAAGAGCCTACAACATATGTCATGAGGGTTATGACGTTTGGGGCCACCTGTTCCCCCAGCTTTGCGCAATATATTAAAAATAAAAGTGCCGAACAATACAGAAATGAGGATCCTAGGGCCGTGCAGAGTATTATTGAGAACCATTACGTCGACGATATGCTCGACAGTGTAGACACCGAGGAAGATGCATTGCACTTAGTTAAAAGCGTGCAGCATATACATGCCAACGGTGGGTTTCTAATTCGAAATTGGGTGTCAAACTCTGCAACGGTACTAAAGGCTCTTGACGCCAATATCCAAGACAACATTAATCTCGACATTGAAAATGACATGAGTACAGAAAAGGTGCTAGGAATGTGGTGGTCGACCAGAGAAGACATGCTCACATTTAAAATGTCACAACGAATGAAAGATAGCGACATACTACGCAATAACCGGCGGCCTACAAAGAGAGAGGTTCTTAGTTTGATTATGACTATATATGACCCTTTAGGCCTTATTGGACACTACGTTATGTACGCAAAAGTAATAATGCAAGAGATATGGCGAAGTGGTTGCGCTTGGGATGAACAAGTTGCTGATGACGTATACTCAAAATGGCTACGATGGATACAAAATCTTCCGAAAATTGAGTCTCTTAAAATTCCAAGATGCTATGTACAGTCGATCTGTGTATATCCGGAATTGGAGTTACATACGTTTGTAGACGCCAGCGAAAATGGCTATGCAGCAGTAAGCTACTTTAGATATAGAAAAGAGAGTGTGGTCAGATGTACGCTTGTTGCCTCGAAGACTAGGGTATCCCCGATGAAAATGCTAACAATTCCTCGGTTGGAATTGCAAGCCGCAGTACTGGGTGTTCGGCTTGCAAATAATATTGTTGACTCTCATTCAGTTCGTGTAATGAAGCGCTACTGCTGGACCGATTCTCGTACAGTTCTTTCATGGATCAATAGCGATCACCGCCGCTATAAGCAGTTCGTCGCTTACCGCGCCAGCGAAATATTGGAAACCACGGACTTTTCTGATTGGCACTGGATATCCACAGACGACAATGTTGCTGACGAAGCAACCAAGTAGAAGAAGATTCCTGACATCAGCTCAGATACTCGCTGGTTTACTGGACCATCATTCTTGCGCTGTGATACGCAAGATTGGCCAACACCGACCACACTACTGAAGGTTGTCACTGCGGAAGAACTTCGAGCACAGTATATAGGTGTCCACCATGCAAAAACATTGAACGCATTTACTATATTGGAACCAATTCGTTACTCATCTTGGCGGCGTCTTCAATACAATAACAGCAGCGGTAGTATGTTGTGCCCGTATATGGTTAAGCCGGGTCAAACAACGCGCCACGTGCACCACATCAGATATAAGTTACACCGCGCCACAAACCGAGGACTACCGATCTGCTCAAATAAATTTGTGGAGGCTAGCACAGGCTGATTCATTCAAAGACGAGATATTTTCACTGATGGATAATAGATATGTTGAAAAGTCCAGCTCACTCTACAAGTTATCCCCTTACCTAGATGATCACAAAGTTTTACGAATCAGCTCGCGGTTACCTTCGAATGGTGAATACGACGTAGTCATTCTCCCTAAAGATCACCAAATAACACGACTTATCATTGTTGACTTTCACGAAAAATATCATCATGGTAATACGGAAACAGTCGTGAATGAACTTCGTCAACAGTATTGGGTGCCACGGTTGAGAGTTGTTGTTAGAAAGATACAACGCCAGTGTCAATGGTGTAAAGTCAACAAAGCACGACCGCATCCCCCGAGAATGGGTCCTTTGCCCACGGCCAGGGTTGCCGCCTTTCATCGGCCCTTCTCATACGTTGGAGTAGACTACTTTGTACCACTGGCGGTATCCATTAGAAGAAGCCAAGAGAAGCGTTATGGTGTATTGGTTACACGCCTTACGACAAGGGCAGTTCATATTGAAATCCCTCACAGCCTCTCGACTGAATCCTATGTAATCGCAATAAGGAATTTCATAGCACGACGAGGTAATCCAGTGGAGATTTATAGTGACAACGGCACTAATTTTAAAGGAGCAGAAAGGGAGCTACGTACCATATTCGATTTAATGGATAAAGATAAGATCATCAATGAGTTTACTGGTCCGGCTATGAGTTGGAAATTCATCCCACCAGCATCGTCGCACATAGGTGGTGTATGGGAAGGGCTAGTGCGCTCCGTGAAAAATGCATTATACTACGTACTAAACGGGCGTGTAACAAACGACGAGCTATTGCGGGCAGCGCTAGCAGAGGCAGAAATGGTAATTAATGCTCGGCCTTTAACATACATGCCGATAACTCATGACGAAGACGAAGCCCTTACCCCGTATCACTTCCTCCTTGGTGGTCCAGTCAGTGCCAAGTCTATGTCGGAACTCTTAGCAGATGGAACCACATTACGCAGGGGATGGCAGGCATCTCAGCAACTGACAAATACCTTTTGGAAGCGGTGGCTCAAAGAATATCTTCCAGTTATTACACGGCGATCGAAATGGTTCGAGAATGTGAAGCCCATAGAACCTGGGGACATTGTCTACATTGTTGACTCTAACAGTCCACGCAACTGTTGGCCTAAAGGCAAAGTTACAAACATTCGGCTAAGCAGCGATGGACAGGTAAGGAGTGCGACCGTTCAAACGATAACCGGGCTATATGAGAGACCGGCAACCAAGTTAGCCGTTATTGAGGTAAAGGAGTTGGTGGAACCTGGTCAGGTTACACCAGGGGAGAGTGTTGAGAAAGATTTGGTAACTCTTCATCGTGAGTGACAAGCTATGAATGACGGATAAACTTGTGTCCTGCCAACGTGTCAAGCTGCGATTGACAAGTCAGCAGTAATCGATGAACGTCAAACTTCGTGCTTCTGTCAACGTGGCAATTTCTGCTTGGGCAATGAAAGGAGTGAGAAAACTGCAATTCATGACAGTTGATATACATACGAAAGAAAAAATAGCGGATTTTTTTTTTTTGCAACTTCAGACACAGGCAAGAGAAGACAAGTTTTTTAACGTCACTGATAACTTAATAAATTCTTTTTCAATGTCTTATATGTATATTATTGTTTAAATAAAATTTGAATTCAGTTGTACCGCGCGTTCAAAGAAAGTCTTCTTTTATTCGCCTCAACACTATGCTTAAATACTCCATGTAGAAACCTCCGCCACTTTGAAATCTGTTTCATAGGGCTGAGTAGAACTGTTTATAACTCAAAAGCGCCTATTAACAGAAATTAATTGCTTCTCAAGTGTTTTGGATATTGATTTCTCCGACTCATACGCGTTTCAACTTAAACTAAAAAATTACTTAATCTGTAATAATATAAATTATTTTTGCTATTGTTTTCCATAGCTTTATATAAGCTGGTTTCTGTAATTTAGTCATAAGTGTCTGTACTAAACATTTGTTACTAGACTAAATAAATAAATAAATAAAGAAATAAATAAATACATAAATACCAAATTGATTCAAGGGGTTGCCAGCGCAATATATAGCTTCTCCAACCCAACTGTCAACCTCACCTACCCGTGACGAATCCTGTTTCTTTAACAGCCGAGGATCTAGCGACCCCAAGTTCCTCATGGGTGTAGGGGGTGAGAGGGCGGGATGGCCTAGAAGGTTGCATGTGGTCATACCAAATCGTTCCCGAGATGGTCGGGCTAGTACCTATATGGTGCTTGTTACCGGAACGTACCGGATCTGTATCCGGCGAAGGACCATCAACATCGACAACACTCCCCAGGACCTTCCGGGAGTGTCATTATCACTTCAACAACAACAACAACAGTTAAATTTCGCAATTGGATTATTATAATGATCTTCCAGCAGCGGTTCGATTACAAAGAGCCCTTTCTAGAGATCACAGAAATATAATTGGCACTTTGCAAAAAAAAAAAAAAAAAAAAAACAGATGGAAGCTACACCAAGCGGCCGGAAGAGACATGTAAGCTCTTACTTAAAACGCACTTTCTAGAACGCATAGTAGGCTATCAATCACCACCTATAATGGCCGATTTTCCGACCGTCAGCCGTAAACAAAAAAGCAAAGCAACAAAGCTCACCACTGTCAAACGAGTGCAATGGACATTGTCTACTTTCAGCCCATTCTAGTGACCAGGACCGGATGGGGTCTATCCTTGTCTGTTACTGTAAGGGATGAATCATATAGCCCCAGCCTTATCCACTTTATATAAGTCATCACTACTGCTCGGCCATATTCCAAACAGGTGGGCGGAGGTTAAGGTAGCATTTTTACCATAGCCACCGAAGACGCAGCAACTTTCCTCGTCTGCCTGAGCTCCTAAAGGGTATGGAGAAATCATTAGATTAGCATATCAGGGAGGTAAATCTAAATAAACTCTCTCTGTGTTAGAATCAGTTCGCCTACCAGTCAGGGAAATCCACGGAGACGGCTATTCATAGCCTCACGGTAAAAATTGAAAAGGCTCTAGAATCAAAAAACATAGCCCTCTGCTCTTATATTAACATATCAGGGGCTTTCGATAACAGAACACATCAAGCTATCGAACCAGCTATGATTGACAAGGACATAAGCTCTATGATTATTAGATGGGTGCTGTCCATGTTAAAAATCCATTTTGAACTGGGAGGGACCACTTATTCAATTGCGGCCACAAGAGGATGCCCACAAGGAGGTGTGCTCTCCCCTATCATGTGGACCCTGGTCATAGATGATCTCCTTCAGTTAATGAAAACCAAGGGGTTTGACTCACGAGGGTATGCAGATGACGTAGTGCTTTATTGGGAATACCTACCTTCCATATTCTGATAGAGAAAGAGGCAACACTAGGCGCACTAAAACTTCAAAATATTTCGGAGCTATTTGAAGCTTGAAAACATGATAGGGCATATGAAAGTAATAAAAAAATTCATAGGAAATTCCACATTACAACTGCGTGTCGTAATGTCCCCTAAGCTCAGATTCTCAACTTTGAGGTGTCCATTGTTGTCAGAACCCACTTGGATACAGGGAATCCTTATAACGACTCTGACTCAGAGTTCTGGTTCACGGATTTTCGATGACGGAAGAACAGTAACTGGCATCTATGGGCCGAACTTCAAGAAATCGATACCAATGGGATGCTACCCCACCATATTTCAGGCAGAAATCCATGCTATAGAAGTTCGCGGTAGAGCATTATGTCGGAGAGCCAGGCGGCCCTGTGTGCCTTCCAATCTCACACAATTACATCTAAGCTAGTGGGTGACTGCATTGAAATCCTTAATGACATGGGAGCGAAAAACGAGGCTTTGTTATGATGGGTTCCCAGACATCAGGGACACGAATGTAATGACATTCCGTTTACCTAGCAAAGCGGGGTGCTACAGCAACATTCTATGGTCCAGAGCCCTTTTGTAGACTCACAAAAGCACACACCAGAGAAACCATAAGTAACTGGGAAACAAAACAATTGAGACGTCACTGGATTGATTGTACAGGGCAAAGACAGGCCAAATTGGTTATATTTCCAGCAACGAAAGTATCAGCCAAACTCATTAATATAGAGGACCTACGAGTCCCCACTGGGTACTATACGGGACACTGTGGTCTACGATATAACCTAACGCTCATTACCCCTTACAAAGCAATTGACCAGCCGATTGCATGCTATGCGTCCACGATATGGTCGCCAAGCCTAAAGACTACTCACTGGAAGAAGCTAGAGGCCTGCCAAAAACCGCCACGGGCTGTCTTTTAATGTCCCCAGAACACCACCTACATACATAATACTCCCCATTAGGGAAATAAATGAAATGCTAACCAAACAGTGTCTGTTGAATACCCAGGAACCTGAGCTTCCTAACAGAAATCTGATAGATGAGCCTATACCGCCCAGGGGCTTAAGGAGTCATCTCCGTAAGCATTATGAGGAAATACCGCACCTAAGAACACAGCTGTATGAAGCTAAAAAGCACAAGCAAGTCCTCAGTGAAATCCACAAACAGGCGTCGGACCACTATGCCGGGAATTGCCCGATGAATCCTGTACTCAAAGAACAATACCCAAAAATAGCAGAGGAAAAACGCACTCTCCCTAGGGAAACGCGCGTCACTCTTGCTCAACTTCGATCTGGGCACTGCAACAGGTTAAGCTCTTACCTATCCAGAATTACCCCAACATACAAAACATATGTCCTACTTGTAATGTGTCCCTACATGACACCAACCATCTCCTTAACTGTATTGTGGAACCAGCGCCTCTAACACCGCTCTCATTATGGTCCACCCCTGTTGAAACTGCAAGTATCCTTGTGGACTCCCGTTAGACGACTTCGATGAGAATTTATGATTGGTCGCACCTATTGGGTGGGGTGAAGCACTGCTAAAACAACAACAACATATAACCTAAGTAAGTTAAATCTATCCGATATTCAAATTTGTCGTTTTATGAGCTGGAGGGTGAAACGCCGGTTCATATTCTCGGCGAATGCGTCGCTCTGGCAAGGCAGAGACTCTCCCATCTAGGTGGTGTGACTTTTAGTCCATATGTGATGTGGAGTAAAAAGCCTGAAGAGGTACTTAGATACATCAAAAGCCTCCACATACAAAATTATGCTAAAAGTCATGCACAATAGATCTGTACAAAGGTCGCAGTGCTTCCAGGCCTAATAATAATAGTAATAATATGTGTTTATATAATAAATCTTACTAATTGCAGCTTTTTTTCGACAGGCGGCTTGAATGGCTTTGTTTGTTAGGTGTAGTTGGTCCAATAGACAAGAATATTTTTGCATGCTAGATGCATTTCTCCGAACGCATGAGACTGGGACGATTCCTAAAAAAAGTGCTGTTCCAGATTTAAATTTTAGTTGTAATGGACAAAAATGGATACGACATAAGGATACAGACCCTAGTTAACGGCATCTCTACCTACAGGGTTTTAAAACGCGATCCGACCAACAAATTACAAGAGAAAAGCAATTAGTTAGTACAACGAATGTTCTATAATGGCTCTATAGATGCCCAGAATTTCCTACGATGTAAAAACGCAAATACACCGAAAATTTACGGACTACCAAAAAGTTTACAAAGAAAATATACTTTTACGGTCTATATTTACTTACTTACTTAATTGGCGGTTAACCGTTTAAACGGTTATGGCCGTCCAACAAGTGCGTCAGTCGCTCCTCTCTGCCAACCGGCGCCAATTGGTCACAGTAAGGGAGCTTAAATCGTTTCCCACCTGGTCCTTCTATCGGAGTGGGGCTGCCCTCTACCTCTGCTTCCATAGGCGGCTTCCGATAGAAACACTTTCTTGGCCGGAGCGTCATCTTTCATTCGCATAACATGGCCCAGCCAGCTCAGCCGCTGCGTTTTAATTCGCTGGACTATGTTGATGTCTGCATAGAGCTCATCGTTTAATCTTCTTCGGTACTCGCCATCGCCAACGTGATCCATAAATCTTTCGAAGACCTTTTCTCTCGAACACTGCCAGAGCCGCTTCATCTGATGCTGTCATGGTACATGATTCTGCAATATATAGCAGCACGGGTACGATAAGTGACTTGTAGAGTATGATTTTCGTTTGCCGAGAGAGGAATTTACTTTTCAATTGCCTACCTCGTCCAAAGTAGCATTTATTGGCAATAGTGAATCTTCGCTGGATTTCAGAGCTGATGTTTTTGCTAGTGTTGATGCTGGTTCCCAAATAAACGAAGTCTTTTACTATTTACTATTATGGCTGCCAACAGTAGCGTGGTTGCCAAGGCGCATATGAGCTGACTCTTTGCTCGATAACAGCAGGTACTTCGTTTTGTCCTTATTCACCATCAAAACCATCTTTACCGCTTCTTTTTCCAGTTTGGAGTAAGCAAAACTAACGGCGCGGGTGTTTAGGCCGATCATATTATTGTCATCAGCATATGCCAGTAATTGAACGCTTTTATAGAATATTGATCTAGAGCGGTTAAGTTCTGCAGCTAGTATAATTTTCTCCAGCATAAAATGTTATAATGTTTTCTCCAGTCACCCTGTTCGAAACTAAAGAACGGCTCGGAGAAGTCCTTCCCAATTCTGACTGAGCTGATGGTGCTGCTTAACGTCATTTTGTGCAGCTGTATAAGTTTTGCGGGGAAACCAAATTAGGACATAGCGGCATATAGGCAGCTCTTTTTCGTGTCGTCGAAGGCGGCTTTAAAATCGACGAAGAGGTGATGTGTGTCGATTCTTTTTTCGCGGGTTTTTTTCCAAGATTTAGCGCACTGTGAAAATCTGGTCGATGGTGGATTTACCAGGTCTGAAGCCGCACGCGATAAGGTCCAATCAGCCGATTCACGGTGGGCTTCAATCTTTCGCACAATACACTTGACAGGACCTTATATACGATATTAAGAAGGCTGATTTCGCCTTCTTGCGGAATGGGCACAGAACACTTAGATTCCAATCGTCGGGCATGCACTCGCCCGCCCATATTTTGCGAAGAAGCTGTTGCATGCGCCTTACCAACTCCCCGCCGCCATATTTGAATAGCTCCGCAGGCAACCCATCAGCGCCTGCGGCCTTGTTGTTTTTCAATCTGTTTATAGCTATTCTGACTTCATCATAATCGGGTGGGAGGACATTTATTCCATCTTTATCGATTGCGGGATCGGGCTCGTCATCCCTGGGCGGTAAATCGCTGTCTCCATTTAGGAGAGCCTATATGCTTCTCGATTGTCTCCCCGTCATACAATTTATGTAAATATGTCGTGAAAATTCTTAACAATGTTACTATGTCGTCCAAGTACAATAATAAGGACTCGGCATAATTTAAAAACGAAGTTGGGGGCACATACATATATGATGATGAATGCTTGGTGTCCTTCGACGTAGTCTCCTTGTTCTCAAGCATTCCAGTTGATGTGGCCATGGAAATCATTTCTTCAAATTGGGATGAAACAAGAAAATACACGACGTTAACAAGGGAACTTTTTCTCACGATTGTCCAATTTTGCATAAAGGATAATAGATATTTTAAATACAATGAAAAGATATATGAACAACGGACAGGAGCGCCCATGGATTCTCCAGCCTCTCTGGTCATAGCAGACATCGTCATGAAAGAGCTGCTAACAAGATTTGAGACAGAAGCCACGCGTACTAACTAAATATGTAGATAATTTATTTGCGATTGTCAAAACGGATTAAATATGCTCACGGAACTCCACAGCTACAACAAGAACACCAGATTTACAGTTTAGGTTGAAAAAGGTGGTACTCTAACATACCTAGACACGCTACTAAACAAGTACAACAACAAAATATATTTTTATGGGTACAGAAAACCCACAGCTTCGGGTTTATTAATTAATTACAACTCACACCATGAAAGGAAAACAATTTTAAATACAGCTAAAAACTTCATCAGTAGGTTACTCACTATAAGCGACAGAATATACCACGGAAGTAATATTGCGATTATAAAGCAAACTCTGAAACAAAATGAATTTCCCAGTAACCTTGTCAATAAACTCATACGATATTTCAAAATAACGGATTTAGTGAAACTCCGCTTATTTTACACCTTCTACTAACGTCCGTATCGCTGACTGTTGAATAAATAACTCTAATATTCAATAATGCAAAATTGCCTTTATTAAAGTACTTCACAATAACACTGATACTTCAAAACCAATAGCTTTATGAGGTGGGTTTTGTCGAAGGCTGAGGTAGCATTCAGTCAATCCAGGGTCAAGTAGAGGTTCCACAAACGCCCACTTAACAAGAACATAGTAGTTATGTGTTAATGACGAATACACACACACACACACGGCTGGAAGGGTAGAGAGGGCAGCAGCTTTCCGTAAAAAGATGGCGGGGGAGAGAGGCGAGTGGCGGCTAACGGTCGTTGTAGCAGCGGAGGGGTCGGTCCGGTAGTTGAACGGCGATGCAGTAGCGGGCGGGTTGGTACGGTGGTCTGGAAGCAGCAGTGGGATCAGCACAGCGGCTGGACGGCGGACAGTATTAGCGGACGGATTGGTGCAGCGGCATGGGCGCAGTGGCAGGATTTGCACGGCGGCTGGACGGCGGACAGTATTAGCGGACAGATGGATGTAGCGGTATGGACGCAGTGACTGCACCAGCGAGATGGCTGGACGGAGGTAAAGTAGCGGCGGCCAACGGTTGTCGCAGCAGCGGCGCAACGGCGGTAGGATAGCGGGCGGCCAACAGTCGTCGTAGCAGCGGCGTAATGGCGGTAGGATAGCAGGCGGCCAACAGTCGTCGTGGCAGCGGCGTAATGGCGGTAGGATAGCGACGGCAACTACAGGGCGACAGAGCGCGTACCAGTGGAGTGGCCAAGGCGAGGTGTCGGCACAAACGTTCTACCTGATTACCCTTTAGGGGGGGGGGGGGGGGGTTAGCAGTAGCGGAGGTTGCGGGTGGCGGCTTCCTGTGATGACGCTGGCTCAGTGGCGGCGGCGGGGGGACCTGCGAGGAATGAAAGAATTATGGTTAGTACCGGTCCTCTAGCTGGACACCACCGCTTCCATGTCCGCCTGGCATGCCCATGGCGGGGCTGGACGCGGAGTTGTACCAGCCGGAACTCCGTAGGCCGATCCGTGGGCTGAGGGGTAGTGCACCTTGGCGGCACAGCGGTAGCCCCTTTAGCTTGTGGACCGGTCTACGGCCGGAGCCGGGGCGGAGGGGAAAAGGGCCGGATGGTCATAAGGCGGCAAACCCCCCTCTACTTAGCTGGGACACGGGCGAGAAAACCATAAAGGCGGCGACCCGTTGTCCCCGCAAGCAAAGGGTGACCCGTTGCCTGACGGCGCCCATTTCCACTCCGGTGATGTGGTTGGCTCACTCGCTGTTCAGTGCTGACTCGCTAGCTGGACACCACCGCCTCCATGCCCGCACGATGGCAGGGCTGGACGCGGAGTTGTACCAGCCGGAACTCCGTAGGTTGACCCGTGAACTGAGGGGCAGTGCACCTTAGCGGCACAGCGGTAGCCCCTTTAGCCGACGAATCGCTCTACTGCCGGAGCCAGACTGAGGGGAAGGGGTCTGTTGTCCTAACGGCGGCGAGCCCCCCTTACTTAGCTTGGACACGGGCGAGAAAACCATAAAGGCGACGACCCGTTGTCACCGCAATCAAAGGGTGACCAGTGCCGTGGCGGCAGTCTCCTTTCCCTCTGGGAGTGGGATTGGCCCGTTTGCTGGACATCGGCCATCCCGTGTTCGCACACTAAAGTAAGGTGCCGGGGAGCGGTGCACCAGCTCTGTTTTTGCCGGTTCGTAGGCTGCGAGGAGAAACTGGGCCTGAAGGCACCATGCTACGCAGCTGTAGAACCGGGTCGGCTGGAGCCTTAGCTGAGAGGAAGGGGTGAGGTAGCCAAAAGGCGGCGAGTCCCCTCTTACTTAGGTGGGACACGGGCGAGAAAAATAAAGGCGATGACCCGTTGCCGCCGCAAGCAAAGGGTGGCCCGTGGTAAGGCAGCACCCATTCCACTCAGCTAGTCAGGAGGAGTGACTGGGCTGCTTAATAAAGCAACCACTTGCTCTGACTAACCTGCGAGGAATGAAGTGCCAAGAGCTAACTCATCCTCTTTTATACTTCTGCTATGATGCGAGTGAGAAATGAACCGCTAATTGGGCACTTCAGTGAATTGCCATTTATTGTGAGCTGGCGTGCTATGTGTATATTGATATATATATCGAACTATCGAACTATAGACACACATCTGGTCTGCCAATTGGACGCTTCGCCTGTTAAGGCGTGATTGCATGTTGTTACTCTCCAGGTGATTTCGTATTGACTCATCGACGTATGATAGGGTGGCGCCGGTGTCTACTAGCGCGCGCACGCTCATGCGCTCGATGGTTGTCGGTATGTAGAGACGGTCATCTACTTGCATTTCGACAGCGGGATCGCAGGCTGGTGGTTCCATGAACTTCTGGGGCCGCACAAATAATGCTTGGTGGCTTCCTCTCACATAACTTTACGGCATCCTAGATGTGTTGTTGTCGCTGGATTGGTTGGTCGAAGGGCATAGGCAGTCCCTGGAGAGGATGTTGTCTTGTCCACACCTGGAGCAGAACATTCTCCAGCGGCCCATGCATTGGAAGCGGCAGTGTCCGCGTTCCTTGCAGCGCCAGCAGCACTCCTTGCTATCGTTGCTCCGTTTGAAGATGATACAGGCTGTGAATCGCCACTTTGCCCCGTTTTTCTTCCTCGATTTTTAGCAGCTCATATTCCTCCGTTATTTCCAGGAGCTCATCGATCGTCTTAAACTCGCTGCGCTTGACGAAGAGGCGGTATTCAACGCGTAGGCCATCGTATATTCCTTCGATGTGGTTTTTTTTACACATTGTCGGTTGCTGGCGGATCAGTGTTTCTAATGCGAGGATGTAGTCTGTGGCTTTTTCACGGCCGTGTTGCTTGCGTTGTCGGATGACCTCTTCCAAATATCGAAGATGACGCTTGGGCAGGAAAAAATGTTGCACCTCCGTTCGAAAATCGCTCCATTTGTTGAATTGTTGTTTACGGATGCGGTACCATTGGAGTGCTTTGCCACGTAGAAGTTCCGGCAGCGTTGGGAGGAGCCGGTCGCCGGTGATGCGGTAACATTCGGCAAGCTCCTCTATCCTCCCCAGAAATTCGTGCGGCGACTCTTCACCCGAAAAATGCAAATCCCAGCGGCGAACGGTATTCATTTGCTCACCGTCGCTCATTTCGTCTCGCTTCGGTGGTGCGCGTTCTCTCTCATGCGCATGCGGTTGGGGACTATGAATCTGGATGGAAGGGATCGGCTTTGTTGTTGGCTGGGGTAGCATAACGGATTTCCCCTCTTCTTCATTCACTTCCCTTTCCAGCTCCTTCAGCAGGTCTTCACTTGATTTTCTCGCGCGTTTCGCTCGTACGTAAGTGCTCCGTGCGCGGCGCAGCTCGGCTAGGGTTTGGCCTTCCACGGGGATTCGGTGTTCCTTACACTCCTCTATCAGCCTATCCCTTTTCAGCAAGTAGATCCAATTGAGCGAGTCGGTATTCAGCGTCATACCTTCAGGAACAGGTGTATGTGTTGTTTCTAGCGGTGTGTTCGTCGAGCCCCGGCAGTGCTGGTGGTTGATGTATTTGTTTTTCCATGGTCATCTACGGAGGAGGTTCCCTGCTCGGGCGCCATTTATGAGGTGGGTTTTGTCGAAGGCTGAGGTAGCACTCAGTCAATCCAGGGTCAAGCAGAGGTCCCACAAACCGCCACTTAATAAGAACACAGTAGTATGTGTTAATGACGAATACACACACACACACACACACACGGCTGGAAGGGTAGAGAGGGCAGCAGCTTTCCGTAAAAAGATGGCGGGGGAGGGAGGCGAGCGGCGGCTAACGGTCGTTGTAGCAGCGGAGGGGTCGGTACGGTGGTTGAACGGCGGTGCAGACGCGGGCGGGTTGGTACGGTGGTCTGGAGGCAGCAGCGGGATCAGCACAGCGGCCGGACGCCGGACAGTATTAGCGGACGGATTGGTGCAATGGCGGGAGTAGCACGGCGGCTGGAAGGCGGACAGTATTAGCGGACGGATTGGTGCAATGGCGGGAGTAGCACAGCGGCTGGAAGGCGGACAGTATTAGCGGACGGATTGGTGCAATGGCGGGAGTAGCACGGCGGCTGGAAGGCGGACAGTATTTGCGGACAGATGGATATAGCGGTATGGACGCAGTGACGGCACCAGCGAGCTTGCTGGACGGAAGTCAGGTAGCGGCGGCTAACGGTTGTCGTAGCAGCGGCGCAAAGGTGGTAGGATAGCGGGCGGCCAACAGTCGTTGTAGCAGCGGCGTAATGGCGGTAGGATAGCGACGGCAACAACAGGGCGACAGAGCGCGTACCAGTGGACTGGCCAAGGCGAGGTGTCGGTACAAACTTTTTGTGGTTGCGGGTGGCGGCTTCCTGTGATGACGCTGTCTCAGTGGCGGCGGCGGGGGGACCTGCGAGAAATGAAAGAATTACGGTTAGTGCCGGTCCGCTAGCTGGACACCACCGCCTCCATGCCTGCACGATGGCAGGGCTGGACGCGGAGTTGTACCAGCCGGAACTCCGTAGGCCGATCCGTGGGCTGAGGGGAAGTGCCCCTTGGCGACACAGCGGTATCCCCTTTAGCTTGTGGACCGGTCTACGGCCGGAGCCGGGGCGGAGGGGAAAAGAGTCAGATGGTCATAAGGCGGCGAATCCCCCTCTACTTAGCTGGGACACGGGCAAGAAAACCATAAAGGCGGCGACCCGTTGTCCCCGCAAGCAAAGGGTGACCCGTTCCCTGACGGCGCCCCTTTCCACTCCGGGGGTGTGATTGGCTCACTCGCTGTTCAGTGCTGACTCGCTATCTGGACACCACCGCCTACATGCCCGCACGATAGCAAGGCTGGACGCGGAGTTGTACCAGCCGGAACTCCGTTGGTCGACCCGTGGGCTGAGAGGGAGTGCACTTTAGCCGCACAGCGGTAGCCCCTTTAGCCGACGAATCGCTATACTGCCGGATCCAGGACTGAGGGGAAGCGGTCTGTTGGCCGAACGGCGGCAATCCCCCCCCCCCCCCCCCCCTTACTAAGCTTGGACACGGGCGAGAAACCCATAAAGGCGACGACCCGTTGTCCCCGCAAGCAAAGGGTGACCAGTGCCGTGGCGGCACTCCCCTTTCTCTCTGGGAGTGGGATTGGCTCGTTTGCTGGACATCGCCCATCCCATGTTCGCACACTAAAGTAAGGTGCAGGGAAGCGGTGCACCAGCTCTGTCCTTGCCGGTTCGTAGGCTGCGAGGAGAAACTGGGCCCGAAGGCACCAAGCTACGCAGCTGTAGAACCGGGTCGGCTGGAGCCTTAGTTGAGGGGAAGGGGTGGGGTAGCCATAAGGCGGCGATTCCCCCCTTACTTAGCTGGGACACGGGCGAGAAAACCATAAAGGCGATGACCCGTTGTCCCCGCAAGCAAAGGGTGGCCCGTGCTAAGGCCCCTTCCACTCAGCTAGTCAGGAGGAGTGACTGGGCTGCTTAATAAAGCAACCACTTCCTCTGACTAACCTGCGAGGAATGAAGTGCCAACAGCAAATTCATTCTCTTTTATGCTGGTTCTGCTATGATGCGAGTGAGAAATGAACCGCTAATTGGGCACTTCAGTGATTTATTGTGAGCTGGCGTGCTATGTGCATATTATTGTTGCCGCCAAATGCTATTCGCATGCATTGGTATTTAACTGCTGCTGTTGGCTACCTGTTAATGTACAATGTACAAAGGATTACAGTGGGGTTCTCAGGCGCAGGCGGAAAATGGTTACAGTGGTGGTCGTACTATTGTAACGCTACGTTACAGCTTGCTTAAATCAAACTGAATTGCTCATGCCTCAGCTGGTGCTGCTTTATACTCTTCGGTTTCCTCGTTGGCATATTTCTAGGCGTTTCTCCTTCTAGAATTTACTAGTTCGCTGAAGATTGCGTACTTTTGTGAGTATCTCAGAAATATGCATGTGTATGTGTGAGAACTAATTTGCTGATGATTGCATAATTTTGTGAGTATCTCTCCGCTTCTGTATATACATAGTTGTATACAATGATCGTCCCGATCAGACAAATTTCCTGATCAAAACGCCGCCAGCCTTTCCAGATGAACCACTTTCATTTTCGTTCGCGGTTTACCAATGGTTTGTGTACGGTAAACTACATCGTTGATCCGTTTTACAACTTTGTATGGGCCTTCCCAGTTACACCGCAATTTCGGGGACAAACCTTTTTTCCAAACTTTTTCCTGAAAACCTTCCGAATTAATTGCTTTATCGTATCTGGCTTTCATCTTGTCACTCATAATCTTTGTTCGTTGCCTTATCAGATCGTATATTTCTCTCAGCTCTTCTTCCAAAACACCAGTGGATTTCTTGACATTTCTCTCCACATCGGCATCTATCCAAAACTTCAAATCAGCTGGCAGTCGAAGGTCATTGCCAAAAATTACTTTTGCGGGAGTTTGGCCGGTTTTCTAATGCACTGCCGATCGGTAAGCCAT
Organism: Eurosta solidaginis; assembly: GCF_040869045.1. Classification (NCBI taxonomy): domain Eukaryota; kingdom Metazoa; phylum Arthropoda; class Insecta; order Diptera; family Tephritidae; genus Eurosta; species Eurosta solidaginis. The sequence goes on from NC_090321.1 coordinate 138,723,124, forward strand.
TAAGAATAATAATCAGCCCTATTCTGCATTTCGACTTGGATTGGAATTTTTTCGATTTGGCAATTTTGGTATTCTGTGTTCCAATCTCTTTCGATCCAACTTCGAATCGTTCGATGTTTTGTATTCTGCATTTCGATCGTAGTTCCGTTTTTCTAAGTTGCAAATTAGTTGGCGGAAAAATATTTTCTTTTTATTTTTTATTAATTTATAACAGAATTTTAACAAAAATGTAAGTAAAACTTGTTAAGAAACGTAGACGGCTTGATGATGATTGTTTTTATATGTTTCCAGGTCAAAAACAACATGTCGATGTCGAAGTCCTTGGAAGTATTTGCCCCGCAAAAGTATCTAACACATAATTGAAAGCATCCTTGTTAAGTCGAAAGTTTTTTTTTGAACCTAAATAAGAAAATAAGTCATTAAACTTTACCACTTTTAAGTTCAATTTCTTACAATTCGTCACTCATCTCAAATGGATTACACAAATTTCGCAATATTTGCCTTCCATTCTTGCCTGCCAATTTTCGTATGCGTTGCTTTCCAACTCCATAAATAATGCCGCGGCTATTGATTCCATTATAATAGACAGCTATAATTTGTGTCTGTTCGTTGGGTCCAGTTATATGCCAAAGCAAGCTGCCGGCGTAGAGGAAGGTGAAGCGAAAACGTAAACAATCCTTGCGGAAATAATAAATAAACCTTTATAAAGTATTTTAGGCCAGTGCAATGAAATTAGCATCCTTAAAATTCAGAAAATGTCAACTATATTCGTGCAGGAATCCGTTTTACAAAACTTGGAGGCCACGGCGGGGAATTGACCAAAAGAACGACAAAAACACACTTACAATTAAGAAAGCACTTCACTCAAAAAAATATAACACTGCGGCAATTGCTTTTTTTGTACAAAATGGCGTGGATAATAAAATATAAACGTTTTTCAGTGTTTTTTACAAATTTTCTTTAATTTATTTTGTTCCAATGTTCACACATTCCGTACCAACAGCTGATTTCGAAAAATCATTTGCTCTTCCTCTTCTCTTTACGATTACGTCGTAATGCAAAATACCAAACTTCGATTGAAGCGGAGTTGTAGAACGGGAACGTAATCGAAATGCAGAATAGGGGTGAATATGTGTGTATCCCACTCTTTATGGTACTTGTCGATTACTTTCCTTAAGTGTTCCTCCAAGGTTCTATTGAAACGTTCCACCATACCATCGGACTGAGGATGCAATGCAGTTGTCCGTGTTTTTCGAATGCCCAATGTTTTACACATTTATTGGAACACAGTTGATTCAAAATTTCTCCCTTGGTCAGAATGTAATTCCATTGGTACACCATACCTTGCAACCCAATTGTTTATGAACACTTCTGCTACTGTTTCCGCTTCTAGACAGGGGACTGGGTATACCTCTGGACATTAGGGCTTGCCACATTGACGACGGCGGTGTAGCCACCACATCTGTCATATTATTTTTACACATGTTCTTATGGCGATGGTTTTTTTAACGACAACATGGCAACACGCCAATCAACCATGAATGCCGCTGTCGCCAGATTAAAACTATTTCTATTTTGACTAGCGGCAAAGTGTTAATGCTTCTTCTTAACTTTTCTGACAAGTAATTTCGCGCGTGTTTATTGAAAGTTCTTCTTGGGTAAAATTGGTAAAATAATAAAATTAATTATAATCTCACGGTGTTATAATAATAATAACTTATTTGACATTATATTAAGCGGTACAGAAACAGTTTAAATTATTGGTAAGAAAAATCTTCGACTGAAAAAAGGTAATTGTTTACTGTAGGGTACAACTACTAAAACTCGTCCAAAAATATCGGGAGAGGTGTCAAAAGACGCGTCTTGATCCCTGGACCACGAATCCGAAAGCGGAAATCAGACATTTTATTTCTTTTCGGAGACATTTGCAAACAAACCCGAAAATTTTCATGTGGTTGTTGTGATTTTGTGGTACCCACAAGAAAAACTGTTGGTAAAAGTGTTTTGCGCGGATATAGTTTTGGTCTCCAAACCGGTGTTGGACCCACCCATGGTAATTTTTTATAAGCGCTGCCGAATGCCGCCAATGCAGAAAGGCGTTCTGCGCAAAAATACTATGGATCCCACCGGTTTCGGAGCGCTACGGAGCCATTTTTCGGTTTTTTGGCAATATCTTTTCACAGACATATAATTTTTAATTTCCGCTTTCGGATTCGTTATCCTGGGTCCAAAGTGCGTCTTTTGACAACTCTCCCGATATTTTTGGACGAGTTTTAGCAGTTGTACCCTAAAGCAAACAATTACCTGAAAAAATATGAAAAAATTGTTTCTTCATAAACTTGAATTACATACATACATAGATTGCTACAATTTCAACAAATTAAATATGGATATAGATGAAAAATTAATTGAAGAGGTGCGGAAAATGCCCATTATATATAATCTGGGCTTGGAGGACTATAAAAACACAAAGAAAAAGGAATTGGCATGGAGGCAGGTCTCCTCTGCTATGCAAAGTGAAGGTTAGTATACATATTTGAGATTTATTTCTTCATGTGGTGTAAATTTCAATTTCAAATGTAGAGGAAAATGCAAAAAGCGGTGGAAGGGTTTGCGAGACTCCTACAAACGAATTAAAAGGTCCCAGCTGCTTGCTTCGGGTAGTGGCGCCCCAAGTCCGAAACGAAAATGGCGCTATATGGAAGCCATGTCATTCCTGGATAAGGCACAAGCATCCCGAAGGTAACTAAAGAAAAAACCTATACAATTTAATTTGATACATTAAAAATAAACTTTTGTAGCACAATCGGTAATGAAAGTGATACTGAAAGTGAAAGCACCAGTATCATTTCCCCATCATCAAAGGACTCAACGCCACCACCACACAAAAACGATTCTCCACGGCCTAGCGCAAGGGCACGAAAAGTGAGTTAATTGTACTTATGCATTTTATGGTGTAAACTTTATTAAGAAAGTAAAAAATTTATTTTACAGGAAACTCAGCAAAAGTTTAACGATTTTCTGAAACTTGCTTCTCAAAGCATTAAAAATACTTGTTCTGCGTTTTGTACTCAAGAAAAAGAATTGGACTCTACATTTCTACATTTTCAAACTTTGGCCAGCAAAATAAAGGAGTCCGGAATTCCGAAGAACGTTGCAAACGAAATTGAGGCTAAAGTGTCGGCACTGGTATTCTATGAAATTGAAAACCACCTAAATAACATGTAAATTTTTAACGCAGTGCTTCCAAAAAGGCAAAAGTAAAACCACCTGGGCAGAAATATTTATTTTCTTATACCTTTTCTCCACTAGAACAAAAATCGAGTTATGAAAGTATACGGACACCTTTAAAATCTTAATTGTGTATAAAATCTGGGTTTCTTACCATTAGCCCACTCATAAGACTTTTGGATATAGATAGATTTTCAATTTCTTGAAGGTTATATAAATAAATGACCCGCTCTTCCCACTTTTCAAAAAAACTTGACATATATCCAACTAAGTTAAAGGCTTATTAGTGGTCTAAGGGCGTACGAAAACCAGTTTTTACGCATAATTCAAAAAACGGCGCTAGGCCGTGGATAATCGTTTTTGCGAGGTGGTGGGGTTGAGTCCTTTGATGATGGGGTAATAACACTGGTACTTTCACTTTCATTACCGATTGTGCTACAAAAGTTTATTTTTAATGCTTTTACATTATCCAAGAATGACATGGCTTCAACCTGCCTCCATGTCAATTCCTTTTTCTTTATATTTTTATAGCCCTCAAAGCCCAGATTATATACATATAATAGGCATTTTCCGCACTTGCCTGGAAAAAATGATTTCTTTCTAGGTAGTTTTACTTTTGGTGGTACTGTGCTATATCGCGGAAAGGGATAGAAGAGAATTTTCGTTAACTTGCAGAACAAATTTTTTGAACAAAATCAATTTTAATACACAAAAAAAAGTTAAAAAAAAATTGAATAATATAAATATGGTAGTGCAACACTTTTTTCTATTTTTTACAAATTACTACCTAAAGTACATACATCTGTGCATACAAAAATTGCAGCAACAATTTCATCAGCTATGTTATTTTCTTAAATTTTTAAAATTGTATAACGATAATTTGTAAACCGATTTCATAAACGTTTTCCGATAAATTCGCAAAGTTTTTTAACACAACATTTGCGTATATTTGTTGCTCCTACTTTTGTATTCACAGGTATACATAAACCTGTTGACAAAAACTTTATTTCAAGAACGTTTTTTTATATTATTAATTATTTATATTGTCCAAATGGTTGTAAAACAACTTTTTTCAATTTAAGTTTGTAGTATGAGTACCTGGGGTACAAATGTACTTTTACTTTACAAGACTGTTAAAATTAATAAATTTCATTTCTCAAATCATGTTAAGCACCATATTTTATTGTATGTTGGCCAAATGCTAGAAATTCGGCAGCACTCCAATCGCTTCCACCGAAAGGAGGTCCCATATTTTTTATTCCCGCGGAAATATTCCCCCAATTATTTTCTCTTGGAGATAACAATAATTGGGGAAAAGGAATTTAAAATTTTCGAAGTAAGCAGATTTGCCAATTGAAATTTTGTTGCGCGTTTCTATTTTTGTTTAACAAATTGAAAAGTTTAGTTATAAAAAGGTTGACAATTGGGTTTGGAGAAGCTATATATTGCGCTGGCAACTTGAAAGAGTTGCCCTACACAACCATTTCTTCCAGGGATAAACGAACAAATTCCTTGAGGGCGCACTGTTTAACAGGGATGGCGGATATACACGAATATGTGGACCTCGTACTGGATGCAGTCGAAGATGTGGAATTTAAATTAAGTAAGTCATCCGCATTACACAAAATATTTAACATAAACAGCACGAAAGTTATATGTTTCGCATATTCAAGTACGCCGCAAACAAGATTTGGAAGATGACAGCCTTGTATTTCATCCCATGATGGCACATCAAATATTTGGTGAATCTGAAAGCATATTCGGATATAAAGTTTATGTGTGCGTATTTTATACACTGCTGGTCCTCTGCATATTTATATTGGCATTGAATATGACAGTCGAGTTGATGAACTATCAGGCGGAGATATAGGCTGATGTAGTTGTGCGACCGATAGCGGAAAAATTACCTGATGGCTGTTTTTTTGTTAGTATGGATGAGTTTTTGAAAACACTAGATAAAGCAGATAAGTTTCAACCATTTGGTGAAAAAATAACCGAACAGAGTGTTACTGATGAAGACGGACAAGAGCACTTCTTCGAACTATATCATTGCGACTATAAGGTGCCGGCATTCTTAAAATTCTTCAGTCGTTTGCAGACATATATATTATGGTTCGTTGATGCAACATCCTATATTGATGTTGATGATCCGCAATGGAGCTTCTTTGTATGGTATGTTGACTAAATATGCTACTTCAATAAGTAACTTATATCAATTTTTATATTCATACAACTATGAAAAGTATAAAAATGATAATGGTGATTATCAGTCTGCAACCACTGGCTACACCACTGCATATGAGTACTACGCATATTCTCAACACATACGACCGCGCATTAGTCAAGTATTAGGGCTACCACCATTCCAGAAACTTGGCATTGGCACAAAATTCATTGAAACTGTCTATAAACATTACTTACCAATCATTAATGTCATTGATATGGCAGTGGAAGATCCATCGGGTGATTTTCAGCGTTTACGCAACTATATTGATGCTCGTCTGTGTATGGGACTAAACAGTTTTGGAAGTGATGCCATCAAAAAAGGATTTAACAAAGAAATGGTTTATGAGGCACGCGAAACGTACAAGGTAAACTAATTTAACTAATAACTATTAAAAACCACCTGTTAAACTGATGCTCATCTCTTTCCAGATAAATCCACGTCAGTGTCGCCGGGTTTATGAAATACTTCGACTATATTATACAAAAATTTATGATAAGGACGATTATCATGTTTATCGTTTAGATGTAAAGCGTCGGTTAAACGCAATTTATTATAAACATATAAATTATATTAAGAAAATGGAAAAAGCTAAAGTGGATAAGGAATGGTTGAGAGCGCGTTTACCTACACCAAGTCAACGTATGGAGCAATTGCATGAGGAATATGAAAAAGTAGAGAACGCATACAAACAAATTGTTGAAAAGCTACGTGATTAAGCTTATGAACCTAGCAAAGTTTTTGTATGTGTTACAGTAAATAATATAGATTTTAAGTGTCATTTAGCTGGTATTGTTCTACATCTGATTATTATTTTATGTAATAAAACCTAAATTATTAATGGTACAATAAGAGTTCCGAATGTTTTACCACCTCCATCTGCTGCGTAGCTTTATATACAGAGAACATGAAAATATAGATACGAAGATGTTACGATGGTCAATTTGAATCGGTTACAGGAATGTCATGATACTGCCTGGGCTTAGTTGGTTAATATCCCGCAAAACTCGGAGGATGTTTGATTTTTTTCGCTATAACAACAACGATGCCTATTCTGGGTATATCTTTGGCAGGATGTTTTGTGTAGACGTCAGCAAGTGAGTGAACTTGCAGATAATATGACTTTTATCACTCTGAATGGGGACGCCCTAAACACGAGTCAGTGTAGGACTTATAAACTACGTCATTGGGGAACCAATGCTTACTTTTGTATCACCCTCTTGCAATCATTTTAAACACCTCACTTTCTTGGCTTTATGAATTTATGGTCAGGAAAGAAAGATAGTAGTCGTGGTGCATAATTTGTCAAAAGCCTTTGACACGGTTATCCAGAATGGAAAAGAGGAACGCACACTCCCTAGGAAAACGCGAGTCACTCTAGCTCAACTTCGATCTGGATACTGTAACAGGCTAAACTCTTACAAAACATACAAAACATATGTCCTGCTTGCAATATGTCCCCACATGACTCCAACCATCTCTTTAACTGTATTGTGGAACCACTACCTCTAATACCCCTCTCATTATGGTCCACCCCTGTTGAAACAGCAAATTTCCTTGGACTCCCGTTAGAGGATATTGATGACAATTTGATTGGGCGAAGCACAACAACAACATGCCCAGGTGTCTGGGTATTCAACAGGAACTGATTGGTTAGCATTTCATTTCTCCCTTAGGGGGAGCTATTCTCGCCTCATTGTGTAGGTGTTGTTCTGGGGACATAAGAAGACAACCAGTAGCGGTTCTGAGGGCAGTGTTTTGACAAGCCTGTTGTTGTTGTTGTAGTGATAAGGTTGCTCCCCGGAGGCTTTGGGGAGTGTTATCGATGTGGTGGTCCTTTGCCGGATACAGATCCGGTACGCTCCGGTAACACAGCTCCATTAAGGCGCTAGCCCGAACATCTCGGGAACGATTTATATGGCTACATTAATCCTTCAGGCCATCCCTACCTCCCCACCCCCAAGGTTTGGCGACCATATCGGGGACGCGCATGCAATCGGCTAGCCAATTGCTTTGCAAGTGGTAATGAGCGTTTCTTTATCTTTTCCCCAAGTACTGCCAGCAAGAGATTTGAGGAGTTTATTACGGCTCTGATAAGATAATGCTCGGTATTACTTGTAAAGATAGAGACCATCACCATTGCCCCCTTCCTGGTTCATTCGGTGAGCGTCATTGATGCCATAAAGCGGTTAAGAATATTTTTATTTTTCACTTGCGGCAATACACAAATCAGTTTTGACTGATCTAATTTTTGTGATACAAAATTCACCAAATCAATAAAAAAAGTCTTAATACAGTCCTTGGTTAGGCTCTTTAAAAGTCCATAACGAGCGTTCGTATTTTTGTTTCACTAACACCACTTTGTCACTAGGCATTACGTTAAAGCTCTAGGCATTAAGTGGAACGCGCATTCCGACCTATTCTATTTTACTGCTAAACCTTTTGAAAACAGCGATGCCATCACAAAAAGGGCTATACTTTCTGCGATTGCAAAGCTGTTCGACCCTCTTGGCTGGCTGGCACCAGTGATAATTGTAGCCAAGATTATTGATATGTATCTAAACAAATTAACATGTATTTTAATACTTTACAACACTAACAGTAAGAACTGTCAATGACAGCTAAAAAAGCGGACAACCTCTTTTTGCTTCTTCTCGATTTGACCGCCGAAAGAAAAAGATACGTATAGCACTTTACCTTCCACGTTTTTGTATATAAATTATATTTAATAAAGTTATGTTATAGAAATCAACTCGTGTATTTAAAATTGGCAAACATAACATTACTGGCGACGAGGGAAAAAAAAAGAAAAGTTTCCATAAAGTAAAATGGCAAACGAGCAAGCTATTGAGGAAATAATCCAGCAGCAGCAAAGATTTGCAACATCATTGCTCGAACAGCAAAAGCAGTGGATGCAGGCCATGCAGCAATCGTTTTTTAATGCGAATGAGTCAAGTCGCACTGGAGAAGCGACAGTGGTCCCACCATTTCACTCGTTTAATAAAGACCAACAAAATTGGGAGTCGTACTTGGAGCAGCTTTCGCAACATTTCGTGGCATATTCGGTAAGCAGTCCAGATAAGCAAAAATCATTTTTTCTATCGTGGATTGGTACGGAATTGTTTGAGTTATTGAAGAATTTGTTTGGTGTAACAAATATCCAATCGCTGACCTTCAAGGAATTAACATCCAAATTAACAGAACACTTCCACTCAAAAAGACATGTAGTGGCAGCTCGCTACGAGTTCTTCAAGCGGGAAATGAAAAACACTCAAAAGCACAGAGAGTGGGTTGCTGACCTACGTGGTATCGCAAGAGAATGCAAATTCATTTGTACCGCAACCAATTGTACAGCAAATTTTGTTGATGAACTGATACGTGACCAAATCATAGTACGTACCTTTTTTGATCAAGTACGTACCGCCGCTCTACAAAAGCTTCAGCCGTCATTAGAAGATGTGCTTTTAATTGCCGAAACATTTGAGGCAACAACTAAAACGGTAGCGACACTCAAAGAGAATAATAATTCATCCCTAGCGCAAGTAAACGCTATGCAAACACACAAAGTCGGGAGGAATGAAGCTAATAAGCAAAGCAATGAACAACAGGTACATAAGCACTCAACAAAGCAAGTGAAATTTCAATCGTGCTCAGGCTGCGTTCATTCTCACTCAAGAGAACAATGCAAATTTCGAAATGTCATTGGTAACAAGTGCAGCAAAAAGGGACATATTGCAGCAGTCTGCATGTCAAAGCAAACAAAACAAATGAGTAAGAAAAGAAACTCCGATAAAGGCAAAAAAGAAAATGAACATCGTATTGACACATTAGATGCAGTGAATGCAGTTACAGGTATAATAAAATCTGAACAAAGTAAGAAAATTATTGAATTGGAAATTAAAAACAAAACAATAAAGTTTCAATTAGATTCAGGGGCTACTGTGTCAATAATAAATAGAAAAACATACGATTTATTGAACCAACCCAAAATTGGTAGAGTGCACCAAGAGTTTGTACGCTTTGGGCAGAAGCCAATTCCAATTTTGGGTGAATTACACACTGAAGCTAGGTGTGGAAACAAGCAGAAAAGTATTGTGCTAATAGTAGCAAATGTAGAAAATTCTTACAATCTTTTTGGTTTAGACCTTTTCATAGAATTTGGTTTTGAGATTACCGAAATAGCCAACGTTTCCGAAATGGAAGCTTATTCACAACAAATAAACGAATTGTGTAAGAAATACCACGATATTTTTGACAATACTACCTCAGGTTCGATACAAAACTTTAAAGCAACGATTCAAATGAAAGCTACGGCTACGCCCAAATTTTTTAAAAGCAGGCCAGTACCATTCGCACAGGTAACAAAGTTTCGTGAAGAAGCTGATAGACTTATCAAAGCAGGTATTTGGAAACCCATCAAATTTAGCAATTGGGCGTCACCAATTGTATTAGCACCAAAGCCTGATGGCTCAGTGAGAATCTGTGGCGATTTTAAAATTGCGGTTAATTCGCAATTAGAAATTGAACAATACCCCTTGCCAAAACGCGAAGAGTTGTTACACACCATTCGTCGGGGCACTCAAAATAGATCTGAAATATGCCTATTTACAGATGGAAATAGATGAAGAGTCAAAGCAAATTATGGTAGTGAACACTCCTTTAGGCCTCTTTCAGTACCAACGACGGCCATATGGCATCGCCAGTGCGCCCGCAATTTTTCAGCGCTATCTGGAACAACTCCTCCATGGCATAGAAGGATGTGGTAATTATTTAGACGATATAATTATAACCGCACCGTCAATTGAAGAACACATAGGTCGCCTAGAGCAAGTCATGAAGGTATTAAAAGACAATGGCATAAAATGCAAAAAGCAGAAATGTTTCTTTTTGAAGGAAGAAATAGAGTATTTGGGTAGAAAAATTAGCGCAAAGGGAATACTCCCAGATGACTCAGGGGTACAAGCTATTAAATTGCTGAAACCGCCTAGTAACTTGGCGCAATTAGAAGCTTTTGTAGGTAAAATAAACTACTATTGCAACTTCATACCGAATTTTTCCCAGCTAGCAGCGCCACTCAACATGCTACGTCGTAAAAATGTGAAATTTGTGTGGGGTACTACACAGCAAGAGTCTTTTACTGCCTTGAAGGCACATATTATCGATGCTACACAGTTAGCACATTTTAATGAGAAGTTACCACTAAGCCTTGCCGCGGATGCATCGTCTTTTGGAATTGGCGTTGTCTTAGCGCACATCAATCCGGATGGAAGCGAACGTCCGATTGCTTTCGCGTCGAAAACGTTGGATAAGCACCAACTTAAATACAGTCAAATTGAGAAGGAGGGTCTCGCCATTGTGTATGGTATTCAAAAGTTTCACCAATACTTGTATGGTCGGAAGTTTGTCCTCATTACTGACCATAAGCCACTTGTACATATTTTCAATCCAAGTAAAAGTCTGCCACAAATGACGTCGCACCGTTTACAACGTTGGGCTTTAATTTTAATGGCGTACAAGTTCAGCATCAAATACCGCAACACACATGCACATGGTAATGCCGACGCACTTTCTCGGTTACCCGTGAGTACCGATGAACAATTCGACTTAAGTGAAGCTTGCCATAATATTTCAGAAATTAAAACACCAATCGATGCAGATGTTATTGGAAAGCATACAATTCAAGATGGTACCCTTACAAAAGTCCGTAACTTTGTCGAAAAGGGCTGGCCTGAAAAGTTATCTCCGGGGGATACGGACATCCAACCATACTTTCAGCGTAGGTTTTCGTTAACCATCTACAAAAATTTGTTGTGCTTAAACAGTGAGGTAAATCGAATTATCATTCCAAAAACTTTAAAATCAAAAATTTTGCAATTGTTACACGAGGGGCACTGGGGAATCGTCAGAATGAAACAGCTGGCTCGACATCACGTCTGGTGGCCAAAAATAGACGATGACATTGCAAAGGTAGCACGTGAATGCGACATCTGCAAAATGGCTAATCCGACGCCTGCACGCGAATATCTCAGCTGGCCAGAAGCAAAAGGTCCTTGGGAAAGAGTCCACATTGATTTCGCTGGCCCAATATTTAATTCAATGTGGCTTATCTGTGTAGATGCTTATTCGCAATTTCCATATGTAACACAATTACCGTCGACTACAACGGATAATACCATACTTGCACTAACAGCTATTTTTGCTATTGAAGGTTTCCCGGTGACAATCGTTAGCGACAATGGACCACAGCTGACGTCCGACAGCTTTGAACAATTTTGCAAAGAACATAGTGTCACTCACATAACGACAGCGCCATTTCACCCTGCGTCCAATGGGCTTGCTGAACGTTTTGTGCAAAGCTTTAAAGCAGCTGTCCGAAAAAATATAAATGCCGGCCTAACAATCAAAACCGCCGTAGTAAAATATCTGGCAACTTATCGTTTTACCCCAAATGCTAAAGGGAAAACGCCTGCAGAACTCCTGCATGGCAGATCGGTTAGAACAATGTTAACTCAATTATTTGAGACATCAGCTCAGAAAAAACGTGCAAGCACCAACGCACACAGATTTGAGCCAAATCAACTAGTATATGCCAGAAATTATGCAAAAGGGGGCAAATGGATCAAAGGCACCATAATTCATCCGATAGGTAGAATGATGTTTATGGTAAACACCAAAACAGGCAAAATCAAGCGTCATATTAACCAACTCAAACCAAGATCGAAAACGGATTCTGATCAGGCACCCGGTTCCAACTTACCTCCGCCGTTGGTAAATACACCTGAATTAGGGTTATCCGACAACCAACACCAAGCTAGCTCAGAAAGGAATTTGGAAGAGACCGAAAATAGTTCAGCCAGTAAAGAACAGCCAGTTTCTCAGTCAAGCAATTCGCAGAACTTATCACCGCAAACTATTCCTAGCTCATTAGTCGAGCAGCCAACAACGCCAACCGCAGGTATGCCAATTCGCAAAAGCAGCCGTTCCCGAAAACAGGTGAACCGTTTCACGGCTCCAGATTTTAGATCCACATAAAACTTAATATTGTAAATTAAAGGGGGAGGTGTGATATGTATCTAAACAAATTAACATGTATTTTAATACTTTACAACACAGTAAGAACTGTCAATGACAGCTAAAAAAGCGGACAACCTCTTTTTGCTTCTTCTCGATTTGACCGCCGAAAGAAAGAGATACGTATAGCACTTTACCCTCCACGTTTTTGTATATAAATTATATTTAGTTATGTTATAGAAATCAACTCGTGTATTTAAAATTGGCAAACATAACAATTATAATGCAAAATATTTGGTTGGAAGGCACGGGTTGCGACGAACAAGTATCACAAACTACTCTAGATTATTGGACCGCATTTATGCAAGAATACGAAATACTTCAAAGGACAGCGTCGAAATATATGGATTCAGCGATGCTTCGGAAAAAGCATATGCCGCCACTGTTTTCCTGAGGGTTCAGGAAAAGGATCGAGTATTCACCAATCTGTTAATTGCAAAGACAAGAGTAGCCCCGGTCAAAACTATATCATTGCCACGACTGGAACTCTGCGGCGCAGTCCTACTTGCAGAAATTATAGAGTCGGCCATAGAAAATATGCAACTTTCCAATATTAAAGTAACCCTTTGGACAGATTCGACTATAGTACTGGCATGGATTCGAAAGCCACCATGTTCGTGGTCAACGTTTGTGGCACATCGAATAACAAAACTCATCGACAAAGTAGGAGACAAAGTATGGCGGCATGTAGACTCCGCGTCAAATCCTGCAGATTTGGCGAGCAGAGGCCTCCTCGCTTAGGATCTAATCGACAATTCTTTGTGATGGCAGGGAACTTCTTGGTTAGAAGAAGGCAACGAAAATTGGCCAACACAAGAAGAGCATTATAACACAAATATCGAAGAAAAGAGGGTGAAATTGCATGCAACATCGGTCGAAAATAGCTTTGATATTCTGGATAGGTTTTGCGATTTACCAAGGGCTTTACGGATTATATCCTATATCCTTCGGGTTTTCCAGAAAACGCACCAACAACTAAAGCCTCCTTTAAAAGGGAATCTCATTTGATAGCCCCTGACGAAATAGAAAAACAACACAACAAACAGAGTCAGGAAAACTAATAAATGGTAAGACTGAGATTTTACCCCTGGATCCATATATAGACGAAGAAGGCATCATTCGAACTGGGCGACAGACTGGGGCATCCAAAGACATGTCCCATAACGAAAGTCATTCCATTATCCTTCCTTACACTTGCAGGTTATCCAGACTTATAGTTCAATCCTCTCATAAGACCACCCTGCATGGAGGGAACCAGCTGATGCTACGTCATATCCGCACTCAGTACTGGATCCCACGCGTTAAAATCATGATAAGGTCTGTTATCCACAACTGTAAGGTCTGTACTATTTACAGGAAGCGGACACAAATGCAACTTATGGGGATCCTTCCGAAAGAGCGCACCACCTTTACTAGGGCCTTCACCAACACTTGGGTAGATTTCGCGGGACCATTCGATATAAAATCCTGCCGAGGGAGGGGATGCCGAATTTCAAAAGGATATGTGTGTCTGTTCGTCTGCTTTTCGACGAAAGCCATCCATCTAGAAGCGACAAAAGACCTTAGTACCGGGTCCTTCCTAGCTGCATTCGCCAGATTTGTATCCAGGCGTGGCTGTCCGAAAAACGTTTACTCCGATAATGGTATTAACTTTGTGGGAGCTTTGCGATCTTTATGATCCGAGTTTAAGGCATTACTTCGTGAAGCAAGGGACGGAATATTGAATAAATATAGCTATCACACTTTAGAATGGCCTGTTATACCGCCAAGCGCTCCTCACGTGGGAAGCGGTTGTAAAAAGTTTTAAGACCCATTTTAAAAAGATCGCGACCGAACATAAATACACTCTTGAAGAGTTTACGACCCTCTTATGTCGAATTGAGGCCTACCTCAACTCTAGGCCTCTCAGTCCCTCATGCAATGACCCCTCCACCTGGAGCCGCTTACTCCAGGCCACACTCTGGTGGGTGGACATCTTTTAGCTCCATTTGAACTCGATTGTAGTGAAAATCCTGCCTCAATCGTAAGCCGATGGCAAAAGATGAAAGCCCCTCATGAAACATTTTGCAAGAGATGGAAATCGGAATATCTCACCGAAATCCAAAAACGATATAAGTGGAAACATCCACAGTCCAACTTAAAACCCGGGGACCTAGTCGTCATAAAAGAGGATAACCTACAACCAAACGAGTGGAGAATGGGGAGAATCGTCAACACACATCCAGGTTCCGATAACCGTGTACGTGTTGTTGACGTCAATACAATTAAGGGACAAATTACCAGACCAATCGCGAAAATGTTACTACTTCCGCCCAACGACAAAGAAAATGAGCTTTATTAGTCCACATTCCTCTATCTCAAATAACCCAGCTCTCGTTCTCCTGAACGAGGCCAACATACCCTAACGCAGATTCATTATCTGCCACAGAAACCGCAATAAAATCCCCCATATATCATATCCCATATGAACTAAACTTCCAAATTTAAAAGTATTTTCGATTAAGAAATTACCCACTCAGCATTTAGGTGGTTAAATTTTGAATTTCCCTTGAATCAAATGTGTTTACTTTAGGTGATGAAAATTTTTAATAATTTTTCATTCAGCTTTCTGAATCTTTTCTGACAATCTTTGATGACTAAATAATGAATTTTATACTTGTTAAAATTTTGCTTTTGATTGAAGATCTTATTTTTTCGCATACACACATTTTTTCAATCATGAAGTTCAAAAAAAATATATTAAAATTTTATTCTTCAAGACAAGAAATAATGTTTATACAGCTCCTAACAAAAGATTTCCCCAACAATTTCTCCACCTTCGGCTTCCCAGAAAATACAAATCCAACCATTAGACAATACAAAGGTTGTGAACTATTTGAACCCTAGGTAAGTGAAACTGTCTTGACATATGTACCTGGATATGACTTCAACATCCCGTACCATATCGTATTTTAAGATGTTGGCGATCATAGCTGATGCTGGATGTTGTAGTCGCAGGTATATTGGTCTAGTTTGTTTGCGAATTACCTTTGGTTCAAATACAAATCACTTCCGCATGCCTTCTTCCGCTGATGAAATAAGATTAGCATTTTGTATGAGATATGAAGAATAAATGCATGATAATCGCATTCAAAAATGATTCAAAAATCTCAACCAAAATGATTGAAATATGTTCACGAATATGATCAGAAAATGACTATGAAAAGCACTAAAATATTACTCTAAAACACTTAAAGCCCAATTTTACAATTATATCAGATATGAACAAAAAGCGTTTCGAAATATGAATCACAAATGATTATTCAAGAATAATCACATTTATGTATATATGTAATACTCCTATATTGAATACAAAATGCTTGCAATGTGTTTTGATTGTATCTTAAGGCGGTTTCTCTGCTCAGTTGGTTGGCATCAACAACTTTACTTTAGCGTAAGCTATCAACCCAATTCTATCATTGACATGCAAAGGGGAATATATCTCTATCTCCACGGCTGGGTCTAACTGTTTCCTTCACAGCACAGAACTCTGGCATTTGACCTTATATTGCAACTATATAAAACTTACACACACATATATAGCCAATACCTGTACAGGCATCCATTTACGCTTCCAATAAGGGTGATTAGATGTTCGAAGGTATCGCTGTCCATGTTGTCTATTTCAATCAGGGTACAATCCCCTTTTTCGGACATGCATAAATCCCTGAAATATAGACTTGCCGATGATGGAATCAAGCGATGCGCAATAATTCTGAAAATATAAAGATTGTACCATTGCATGATGATACAAAGGGAATGGCAGACTTAATTAGCCTTTGCAATGGATAACATAAAAGTTACGTCGATTAAAGCCTGCTTATCAAAGTGTCCACATATTCGGAATATACCCTTTTTGTAAACTATTTCATACCTTTTGGTTTGACCATTGCTGCCATTTTCAAGATTCGTCTGAGGCCTGGAAATTAATAATTTGTTGAGCATAAATGGAAACGTAGACCATGTTCTTGGGTTACTCGTAATTAATTTGCGTATATAAGCACACATTTTAAATACACATATTTAAATGGAGCCTACCACTAGAACATATCGTAAAAGTGTGACTCAATAGGATTACAGCAAGATTTTTCAAGACCCTACCCATTTGCTCTTGGATAAATCTAAATGCCTAACTTTGAAAGAGATCCTAAGAAAAGGGCTGTAATAAATTCGAAAATTACAAGTATCACTTCGTTTTAAATGTATGTAAAAGCACAACGGAAAATATTGTAGAACATAAATCAAGCAAATTCGGAGCATTCTTTCAAAAGTATTAAGGGCCTACCCTTTTATGTCAGTTCGTCAGTAATAAATACCAAAACTTTAAAGAGTTGAACATTATCGTACACATCCAGCAACATATGGTTTTGGTTCCATATCGAGTACAACTAAATTGTGTTTTGGAAAGTTCTTTTAAGCGCGCAAATTGGAATTGGTAAAATATACGGGCTAATGATGACTCCGCTGATACAGCTCTAGATCTTTCAGGCAAATGTAATAGGTCCCACCTTTTCTTCTTTGACTAGCTCGTCCGTATGTATGAAGCATGGCATCGATGATAACACCTGTGGATAGAGCAAGTCTTCAAAATTATTAATTTCTTTGTAGCAGAATATCGGTGTGACCAACGACATAGGCACGAGAGAGTTGGAGATTCAGAAAAAATGCAGGGCCCAATAATGGTCCACTTAAAACTGGGCAAGCTACGGTTTGTGGTACAAATAGCTCAGTCTGCCTAATATCTACATCAATAACAAGTACTTGCTTACAATGTTCGAAATAAGTATTCAATAGGTAGCATAAAAGCGTAGGTTTCTCCAACCGATTTTTCACCAGCCAATCGCACTTTGGAGCTTGTGGTGGAAGAGAAGTTTGCCATTCTTGGGATACCTTCAAACATCTTTCCGCTTCAATGTTTATCACATAATCTGGTTGACATTCAATAGGATAAAAGGGCCTATCTCATTGAATGGAGTTCATATTTGGACAAACATTTTCGTTCATGTAATTTCTAAAAAATTCTCTAATCTTTGTTCGACGTGTATTACGTTTCAAAAGTAGTATTGCGTCTTGACCGCTCTCAAAATCATTTACAATAGGTTGCAAACCAATGAGCTAAAGATTACAAAAATATTTTAATTTGCCAGCTATTTTGCAGGCTTTAGGTTCTATGCCAGATGGAATGTATGTTTTTTTGTACCTTATTGCATCCACGGAGAGAATATTTCACATTCTTCGTTTATTATCATTAATTAATAAAAATATAACCAAGTCTACGAGTATACTCACCACCGCGAGTTTTAAATCAATGACTTTTTTTCATTCAGGAAATGAAAAATTGTATCAAATGTCAAATCTCTACACTTCATCATTGTGAATCAAACTAAGTGTGATATCTTATCTGTCAACTGCCTGACAGGATGTTCAATATGACTACTTTTTAGCGTTTTGACAGGGTGTTCAATATGGCGGCGCATAGGGCAGGCTATCTTCAGCGGGTGATAGAAAGAGATACAGAATGAGATAGCGATAGTCAATTACAAATCAGGTGATCCAATCCCTTTGGAATTTTGACGTCTATGCAGCATATATCACACTTAGTTTGATTCACAATGCACTTCATTTCTGACTGATTATGTTTGGCAATGCTGATATTAGGCTTCATGCGCGCTACCCGCGCTACACGCCACACATGTCGTGCATTACATATCTCTACCCATCAATCATTTGGTCGAGATTTAAAATATTTAGTTTCACGAATTTCAACATTATCGACAATACATGTCGAAAATAATGTTGAATGGTTAAAATGCAATTGCATTTTATACCTTTTCATCCAAGTTGCGAACCGTTCCGTGTGGTGGCAGGCCACTTGTGGTAAAACAAACACCACAAATTATGTAGCACCGACAAAAGTCGAATTATAAATGTACTAAAATACTAAAGCACCATCCAGATTGAATGCATGAGTGCTACAATATGTTTTTTCGTTCCTTTGCGGACATAAGTATTTACTTATGGCCTTTAATCTTTTTACTTCAATTAAATTTTTTTCCCATCCATATTGAAGAAATGAGTACTAAAATCAGTTTTTCGTTTCTTTGCACTCATAAGTATTTATATATGGCCTTTAATCTTTTTACTTCAATTAACCCTGCAACCCTGCAAAAACGCTCCACGTCATTTTGCGGTCATTGCGACTTTCTGCAGCGGTTAAATTCATAGTCACGTTTGCATAGGCGTGATGAACTTTTGTGACCAAATTTTCCGTTTAGTTCCTATTAATGTGATCGTGCATTCCGCTCCCACTTATAGGATGTGAGCATAGCGCTGTTCTGCTCACACACGTCACAATGCTCGTCAAATAGCGGTCATTCCTTCGGTCATTTCACTCTACATTTTCGGGTTTTGACAATAATTTTTGCTGCGGTTTTACCGTTTATATAACCGCCATATAACTTGAATTTTACCTGCCGATTTACTTTACCTGGAGCAGCCACATGAATAAAATATCAACCAAAAAAATTGAATTTTCAATATTTATTTTTAATTATAATAAGAAAACATAACATATAATATAAACATTTATCAGGTTTTGCACCCTGGAGCCTCATATGTACATGAAATTGCAACTTAAATTAATACATTTAATATAAAAAAGAAGTAAGTACATTAATAATTATATAAAAAATACATATATTAATTGCTTTGAGCTATATTTCTGCAGCAATTAACTTTATATTTGGACAATTCAGAACTGTGTTATATTCATGCAAAATTTGAGTTGTTTCCATGGTTTCGAACATAAAATTTGCCACTTCAAGCTAAGTAGAAATTTAGATTAGATTTACACTTTTTTTTCAGATCAAGAATATTCAAAGGTGTCGTGGAATCCGATTGCTGTCGTAATTGAATTTGAAAGGAATATGCCTCCATGAAATTAAAAATGTACGACTATTAATTGAGTCAGACTTATTATTATTCTAAATCTAATCATTCAAGCAATAATTCTGCAACCCTTAGCAGGAGTATTGATTGTTTTCAAGTCTAATTCCGACGGCAATCGGATCACGACATACCTTATTATATATATACATGAAAGTACATAGAAAAGTTGATATAAAGAAAAGTAAGTACTTTAATAATAAATAAACTCGCTTAATTGTTTTTTTTTTCCAATTGAAATCTTTTCCTGCTCAAGCACATCGCTAACCTGTGTTGGGAAAAGATATGATGATACTGTCTTCGATAGATAGTCGGACGAGCCGCTGCTCGGCGAAGTAAAGATGACCGTTGTGTCGGTGGCAGCCGTTACAGCAGCAGTTTCTGACTTTGCACCATCCGTACAGTGTGATGAATGCTTCTCTGCCTTTTCCTATTGCTTGGCGTCAGAAATTTTTGCTGTTTGTAAAGCTTCAGCTGTAATGCAAATAAATAGATATGTAGGTTAAAGTGGTTTTTGTATGTTATTCAATAACTCACCCTCTAATGCCATCAACACAGCCTTCTCATCGATTTTGAATATGTGTACTATTTCAGTATTCCCAGTTGGTGTGGTGCAATATTTTCGATTTGATGTAACATTTTCATGTCTCGTATATCATGAATATGTATACTATCCGTTAGGCAGACAATTGGTTGCACCCGATTCGTTCGTATACTGAGAATATTTGAGCCGTAGACGCAATGGCAGATATTTTGATTCTTATTGAAGTGTAACATTTGTAAACAGTTGGGTTTCTCCGCTGTCGCCATCACCACTAGAAAGCTATTGCAGAGACGCTCTGACCAAGATAATATGTTGCGAATCACGCGCATATATTTCTTCCACCTTGTCACAGTTATGTGAAAACAGTGAAAATTGAGTTTGAATAGGTCTCATTATTCATTCTTAGAAACATGTACGAAGGTACCTTGTAAGATATTAAAAATCTTCAATGCTTTTTTTGCAATAACTTAAAAAAAACTCATATTCAAACGTCTGTTTAACTTCTACATATCAATAGCTACCTTCACCACCAGAAGGAGCCACTATTGCTTCTACGCCTATGCTATTGTTTCCCACATAGATGAGCTTGGTAATAAAATAAACAGCTATCTCCCTGAACTCTCCAGTTTTGTCGCCTCGCGAAACCTGATATTGTGACCAACCAAATCATCGGTGACCTTATTTAAAACATGGACGCGCCAAATGTCGACCATATGACATTACGCTACCGACTGCGCTTCCCAAGGCAGTGGGTTCTATGTACCGGAGCGACTCGGGATTTTTCCTGACCAAGGACTGTCAACCCCATGTAATTCGTTATGTCCTTCCCACAAATTGTCATCCCTCCAGCAGCTCCTCGCAGCGGGAATGCTCCATACTCTCCTGCTCCGGGCAGGTATCGAACCCAATCCGGGTCGGTCTCCGGACGCCGGATCTGAGAAATGGTTTTGCTGCGTTTGCCGGAAAAGAATCTTTTTAGGACGGTCATACTCTTGTCAGTGTGTCTCGTGCAAGGGATGGTTGCATCGGACAGGTTGTTCAGGGCTCGACCCTAAAACCAGACGTCCCCGCAATTTCTATATATCTTTTGTGGCACCCAGCTGTTCACGCCCAAGGGCGTCCCGTAGTCTGCGCCTTAGCGGCCCCACTACATTCCAGCAGCTCCGCTGCTCAGCAAGCCGCTACTAGTTCCCCCAGCTACTCGGACCCTATGGTGCCTCCAGCTCATACGGCCGCTCCCACTCGTAACTACAATCTCCGAAGTAGAGTGGGCAGCCATGCCGTATATCAGCCCTCGCCCCCGTTTTCTTCCCCCTTCTTTTCCGGCAGCAATCGTATAGGTCAGGAAACAGACCCTTAGTCCCTACTACCTTTTACACTGTATGCAAGCACAGAATATATATGTTTGCGACATCCGCCCAATGCAGCTCCTGCCGCGGTCGGTGCCACTTTCCTAGATGTTCTGGTCTTCGCGACGGAAACCCCCTCGACGGGCTTCATTGCGCCGTGTTGCCAGGCCGCAAACCCAAATACACCGGGCACTCCAATGCTTACCCAGGGACGACCAGTCCAAGGGCCACAACAGCAATTGCGCCATAGCCTCTCACAATCCAGGCGTAGTAACCCGTCACTTACTCCTAGAGTGACGACGTCTCCCCCGCTGCACTTCAGAATTCTGCAGTTAAACTGTAATGGATTAACTGGTAAAATCCCAGAGATAGTCGATTTCATGAAGCGGCACAACATCCGCATTGCTGCGATTCAAGAGACTAAACTCATAACAAGATCTGCTCTGCAGACCTGTTCTGGGTACAATGTCCACAGAAAAAATGGCGAGAGCGGGAATGGAGGCGGTCTCGCGTTTATCATACACCACTCAGTACAATATCCTATATTTGATCCCGACATCGGCCGCAGGGACAATGTCCTGGAACGTCATGGCTTATCTGCCTGGTGAGCCGATGTAAACCTAGAAATCATCAACATCTACATCCCTCCTGCCACCTGCTGCCCCAGTGGATATCGCTCTAATATAAGTGCGTTACACACTGGCGATAATCGCATTATCTTGGGCAATTTCAATGCCCATCACGACCTATGGCATTCAAACTTGCAGGCGGACAGCAGAGGTGAGATGTCGGCGGATCAAATAGAAGAGACGACGAGACGCCCCGACTCGTATGGTAAGAAGTTGGCACAGTTCGCCAGATATATCAAACGTGAGCGCAGGACTCGTAAACTGCGTCAACTGGCAGCCGATGGTAACATTTGGCATCCGACCACCTTCCAATACTCATCTCGCTCGAGCGTAGCGCCCACTTCATCGTCTCTGAAAAACGCACTTTCAAAAACTTTAAAAGGGAAAGTGGGAAGAATATAAATCCTTTACAGACAGCCACTTTGCTGCCCTCCCTATCTCGAGTGATGCTCCGCAAGTTCATTGAATCCGCCTAGGCTCGCTTCATTCCCGCCGGTAGAATTCACGAAATTCGGCCCCACTTTCCGGCGGAGGCCGCAAATTTAGAGAGAGAACGTGACCTTATAAGACAGCTCGATCCGGGCGACCCCCATATAAGGGATATAAACCAACGCATCAGATTACTTGTGGATGAACACAAGCGGGCATTTACCTAAGTAACCAACACATTCATAAATGTGTCTTCACAAATACAAACATGCGTCCATATGTATAAGCTGCAATTGTTGTGCACATATAATTTAAACTTTTTTACTTTACTGCTATGGACCGGCTATATAAGAACTTTCGGCGGGGAAACTCAACGAAAGTGGCTGTATAGTGGGCTCATAGCTTTTCTATGCCAAATGCGTGGCCTTTTTTTGGATCCAGGCGTCGAAGTGAAAGCATCCTGCCAACATACGTCACGTAAGTGCTAATACTTTTCAATATTACTTATATATTCCACAACAATTGTTAAACCTATTTCCTTAACATTTGTTGTTTCATTCTAATTGTTTAATAAAAACAAACTATAACTTTGTCATTGAACTAATACGAAACTTTTCTGGTGTTTTTTATTTCTTCCCTTTTTCCGCCTTAATCATTCTATAACAAATACGTGGGTGCGCGCCGTTGCCACTACGCATTTGTACAGTTGGCTTAGAGATGATAGTATCCCTTAGTGTTGCTAATATTCGTCACAATATGAATAAAGACGTCGCAACTATATCAGAAAGAGAAAATCACAATAGCGTTCAGGAGAGAATCCCGAAGGATGCGAAATCCAACATCATTTATCGAATTCCATGTAACGGCCACGGGTCCCACTTATGAGGGAAAGTATATGTGGGGACAACCAAATTATAGTTAAAGAGAAGGATTTCCGGTCACAAGGCCAATATAAAGCTTAGAAATAATGCTTTGGATAATAAGACGGCTTTGATATTGGATTGTAGGGATTCTGGTCACTATCCTGATTTCAAAAATGTTTCTATTTTGGATATAGAGAAACATTATAATGAGCGCTTTACCCTGCAAATGCTCCATATTATGAGCACGTCTAATGATAGGAGACTGACTTCTAAAAGTGACATCGACCAATGTGCATATATGCATACTTAAGCAACAACATGCAGTGCAAGCTTCACGGTGCTCAGGAAAATCAAACAGCGTCCAGCAAACATTCCACTAATAACCTACCCAATGACAACAACTAAACACCATTGTTATGATTCAAGCACTCCTTTTTTAAACGGTTTTATTTAGCTTGACTTGACAGGCTGGTTGGTTGGCTGGCTGGCACGAATTTTGTAATTGAAATTTAAGTAACTTCCCGATAACCTACAAGCTTGAAACTTGGAATATAGTTCAGAACCCGATGACAATGCAATAATAAGAAAAAAAATCGCCGCTAGGTAGCGCAAGGATCGAGATATTCACAAAAATCGTATTTGTTGTCCAATTTGGCTCATATTTGGAACACATAATACAGACAAGAATATCTTGGCCGGCACCATCCCTGAGCCGTGGCCCGGTCAAGACATTGGTCCATTCAATCCATCTTTATTTCATCCAGCGACCATCAAAAGCAACCAAAATATAAAGCGACCATTTTGTGAGCCAACCATCGATTATTACTATAGTACTTTGTATTTTTTCGAGGAATTTTTTCGTGAGGAGTTTTTTGCGGCAACAACAACACAGAAATTTGGCCACCAAAATTTATAAATTATTAAGTTTGCGACCAATAACACCAACAACTTCATAGCGATTTCATCAGTTTTAAACATCTACAAATAAAAGGTACGTGGTTATTTTCAGTGAGCACATTATAATAAAATTAGTGAAAGTGAAAGTGAGCGAGTGATTTGTGAAACAAAATTAAAATTTAAATTTGTACAAATAGCCCTTTGGACCATGAGATATTACTTGTCACCAACGCACAGTGTTTCGTGTAGAACAAGCTAGCTGGACAAAATTATTTTATGAGATTTTCCGTTTCATATGCAGTCATTTATTACAACTACGTCATTTTTTTCAGCCATATGTTCTTTTTTTTATTTTTTTCCAAATTTTACTTCATATGCATACATTTGCTTATTTCATATACAGTAACTCATGTGAATAAGTGACATATGTAGATCCAAAAAAGTTTAAAGGACTTAAGAATATTACTTTTTGTACTTAAATTGAATGGACTACAAATCTCAATGCTCTAAAAAATTCTAAAAATTCGGAAAAAAAATTAAAATTTTTTATGAAAATTCGTCGAAATTTTCAAACATTTTTTAAATATAATTTAGTTTTTGTTATAGATCGTGACAAATGTTCTTATGGGAAATTAGTTAAAATATGAAAATTCGTCGAATTTTTCAAACATTTTTTAAATATAATTTAGTTTTTGTTATAGATCGTGACAAATTTTCTTATGGGAAATTAGCTAAAATAAATTTGCGTAAGCGAAAATTGTAAGAATTGTCCAAAAAGGGGTGTCTACTAATTTATGTGAGTGACTGTACATATGTACATACATATTTTGTATTTATTTGAGTATTTATCCTGGCACTACAATTTTTACAAAATTATTTTATAGTACCAGTCACGAA
This sequence comes from Eurosta solidaginis, assembly GCF_040869045.1. Taxonomy (NCBI): domain Eukaryota; kingdom Metazoa; phylum Arthropoda; class Insecta; order Diptera; family Tephritidae; genus Eurosta; species Eurosta solidaginis. The sequence goes on from NC_090321.1 coordinate 138,748,242, forward strand.
TTTAAAAGTAAATTACAATAATAATAATAACAAAATAAATAATTAAATTAATTATGTGAAAATTACTTATTACAAAAACTTAAAAGTAAAGTATCATACAAAGTAGAAAAGACTATAGATTTAAATTAAATAAAACCTGATCCAACAAAAAGTTATAGGGTAGGTTATCTTTTATAATTATGTTATTATTCGCTATCATCACTTTAATTCGATGAGTCACTTGTGGAATAGTCATGAGCATCAGCAACACTACTGTGAAAGCTTGAAACAACTGGGGTATTTATTGACTCCTCAACATTATCGGGGGACAATAAATTTAAGACTTCTGAAGTCAGACTTTTAAATTTTTTCTTAGGTATCTCCTAAAACTGTTAACTAAAGGATCCGATGTTATAAGCAACATATTCATAAGATCTCTATTCGTGGCTTCAAGCGGCTGCTTTTGTGTGTTATCATCCCCGAATCGTCTCAAATATTTGTTACGGGCTTCCTGTGCTTCCTCAGAAAGTTGACCAATAGGTAAAATTGCTGATTTTATAATATCAGTACTATATACTAAGATTTTATGAACTGTAACAGGCATATTAAACCATGGATAGAGATCTATGTATAGTTTTTTAGTCTCGACCGCAAATTTTTCGTACCTTTGGATATTTATATTGTACCAAGATGCTAATGCACGAAGGAGAGTGTCGAATCTTTTGATGAGCGTAACAATCCCGTAATCTCAGCACTAGCCTCAGAATTTTCGAAAAACCTACGAGCAGTGTTGCCGTCATTGGTATTGCTGAAACCTGGTTTTGGTTTATCTACTATCAATCCAAGTTGTGCAGTGTTTATATTACATTTAGGTATTGACGTAGATGCTACCAAATGGGGTTGTTTTGTGTAGCGTTCCTGTGTGGTTATACCTGCATTAGGATTGCTTTGTATGTACCTGTTTTTATGCCTTGGTGACTGGTGCGGTAGGTTGTGGCAGGTTGAAGTCAGTGATCTTCGCCTTTTTGCTTTTGGTGCGCTCTTGTTGACCTTGCGCGTTTATTTTTGTGAGTTTTATGGCTACGTGTTTGTTCCCTGTACCTGGGAATTGGTTTTGCCGTTTTTAGATCAGCTTTAATGGTTCACATATCTCGTCGGAGCTGGTACGGACATACATCCTATTTTATATGTGGAGATAACTAAATCTGCAAAAAAAAAAAAAATTTTAAAATAGATGTGCAAAGAATTCGCAATGGTTTTTTCTTTCTACTATTAAAGAATACTTGCGACTATAACATATGTAAAATTTAGCCCGGATGTCCGCGGATGTATGTAACTTTTTTGTCCCTAAATTTAAAAATATAGAGAAAAAACAGCTTTTCTTCTTAATAACGGAATGTTAAATATATTGAAAATACTCTAATTGCGAAAGAATTACTATTAAAAAATTTTGCTTACCTTCGAGCTTAGAATCCACCAAAAAAATTATATAAAGGTGTCACTTAAAATAAATATGAAGCTTAATATCAACAAGAATTTTGCAAATTAATCAATGCATTTTACGGCCACTCCTACCTTCTTACTTCAATTACTCAATATATATGAGCAAAAATATCAAAAAAAAAGCAAAAATTCCGTTATTTTGTTTGTTTTCTTTCATCAATCATTACACTTTTCTTGGAATAAGAACTTTGTTTTTGTCCAGCTAGCTTGTTCTACACGAAACACTGTGCAACAGTAAGAATATTTGGCACGGCTTAAGGGTCTTCAATGTCGCACCAACGCACACACATATTTGTACAAAACAGTGTTTGTGGATTAAATACAAGAAAAGTTGCAAGCAAATTCGTTGAAGATTAATTAATTCAATTTACATTTTATGTTACTTGCACTTTTCTATTATTAATTGCTCACAACAACAACACTACACTGTGTACTTAACCTCACTTTCAGTTTTGGTTGATCACAGCTGAATTATAGGAAATTTGTTTCACAAAAATCACTAAGCTTTAAACAAGCACATAATATAGTTGGTTGGCGAGCAATAACTTTTCTTTAACACGTATATATATATTCACGTACATATATATTTTATACAGTCCACTGTTTTTTTCTTCACAATAAATTATTAAATTCTGAATTTATTTTCGTTCAAGAATATTTACATACATTAGAAATTTACACCCATTTTTTTAGAAGTTATTCAATTTATTGGGGCCCTTTTGTTGGTCGGAAGCGTTGTCTAATTTTTATATTAGCGAATTGGGTAATTCCACAGATTCTGTCTCTGTGTACGTAATTTATTTGAAAAATCAATTGTTTCGATTTTTTTAAATTTTCAACGTGGAAGCATATAACCGCCTAGCAGACACCGTAATTGAATTCGACCTCGAATTCTTAAGCAAACCCACAAGCGATCACTCCAAAAATTCGCTGAAAATTCAGCAGCAGGAGTTGAAGTCCATGTGGGATAAAGCCAAAGCTGCTTTCGATGATCTGCTAGTGGCCGAGAACATTACCGCTAAAGACGTTACTGCAATTAGACATAAAAATAAATCATGCTATATCGTTTTTGTGCGGTGTATGACAAAAATTAATGACCTGACGGAAAAATTTGAGAAGGCAGAGAAGGAAAACGATGCTGCCTTCACGCCACGCAACTTGCATTTATCACCTTGTGATACCGATATATTCAAAGGTGATTATTTGTCCTGGCCAACTTTTCGTGACATGTTCACGGCCATTTATATTCTAAATAAAAGCCTGTCGCCAGTACAAAAATTATATTATCTCATACAAAAAACCCAAGGTGAAGCCAGAGAAATCGTTAAGAAATGCGAATTAACGAATGATGGTTTTGATAAACCCTGGGAAAAATTTGTGCGACAGGTATGAAAATAAAAGAATATTAGTCAACACCCAATTAAAGATTCTTTTCAACCCTCAATCAATCGAAACTGAATGCCGTAATTCAATCAAAAGATTACAAAGGCACATAAATAATTGCATATCCTCGTTAGTAAGTCATCATATTGGCATATCTAATTGGGATCCAATTATTACATATTTATGTTCAACTAAGCTTCCTGATGTGACCCTTTTGCTATGGGAACAGTCCATAGGATACAAGACAGAAACTTCCAAGTGGGAGGATATGGACCGATTTCTGACAAATCGTTTTCAAACGTTGGAATCAGTCTCAGGTTTAAGAGGCACGAAGAGTACAAAACCTCAAAACGTACAAAACTCAAAGCAGGCTTCTGAACATCCTCCAAAGAAACTTGGCGCCTTCCAAGCAAGTGTAGCTAAAGGCACTTGTAAAATATGTCAAAGCAATGATCACAAAATTTATGCGTGTTTAAAGTTCAAAAATTTGAACACCAATGAAAGAATTTCTTTCATAAAAAGAAATCACTTCTGCCTAAACTGTCTGTCATCGGGGCATTCAGTGTCAAAATGTAAAAGTGAATACAATTGCAGCAACTGTCATTTAAGACATAATACCCTTCTGCATTTACAGACAAGTAAGGAAAAACCTACACCGGTAAGTAATTCTGCAGATATAGCGTAAGAGCAACCATGCACTTCAAAGCAAGCTCAATCCCAAAATGAATCTGCAAAACAAAAAACCAGAAAGATAAAAATACAGTCAAATCTAATTTTATCAATACCAGTAAAGGTGTTTTACTAGGCACAGCTCGCGTCACCATTCATTATAATGGTACAGATTTTTCGGCCAGAGCTCTCATAGATTCGGGATCTGAATGCTGTTTTATCATTGAAAGACTCAGACGACGAATCAACCTGCCAACTCGAAAGATGCATGCTCAAGTTTCGGGCATCAATAACTCAGTTTCTGCGCAGGTAAAAGAGGCATGCGCCGTTCAGTTGCGGTCCCCAGTTGACCCATTAATTTCTATTGACGCTTTAGTTCTAGTTCTACCACATTTGACAGGTAATTTGCCAACATGCGATGTTAGTGCATTAACACAACAAACATTCCCTGATCTCGTGCTTGCGGATAAACGTTTCTTCGTGAATGAGCCAGTTGATCTTGTTCTGGGCGGGGAGATTTATCCGCATATTAGATGGTATCAAAAAAAATATTCTTAGCACTCTTTACAATTCACCAAGTTATTAAAACAAAACACTAAAAGAAAAGTTATATAATAAATTTGTATGCCCACTTTGCATATTTTTTTGAAAAAAATTATAATGAACAATGAACTCATATAAAATGACCCAAGGCGAACATGTTTTCAAATTGTCCTCAAGTTGTTAAAAAAAGAAAAATGCCCAAAAAGGTGCCGTTAACCTCTCTCAACTTAAAATCGGTTGACTTTCATTCTAGAATATCGTTTTGATTTAACTAAGGCTATTGAAATCAATGTTGTGAACACAAACGTCTGCAAACTTTGGTCTACATTTTAAAAATTTTATCCATATATATTTAGAAATTACGTTCCTAAATTCAACCAACGCCTGCCAACGACTCAGATAATTAGCGGTCCATCTTTTTAGACAAGCGGGAAGGTGTGAGCCTTCCATGTCTTGGAGTAGCGTGCCGTGGTTGACTGTGTTAAAAGCTTTTGACAGGTAAAGTGCTACGAGCATCGTCCTATGATGGAGTTTTTGCTGATTTAATCCTTAATTAATCTGAGTGTTAATGGCATTGAGGGCGGTGGTGGGCTGTGCAATTTACGGAAGCCATGTTGGTTCGTGGCTAGGCGAAGATTTGCAGTGAAATAAGGGAGCCGAACGGTTTCCAATGTCTTAGCTACTGGCGAAAGGAGTGATATCGGTCGATAAGACTCGCCTTCGTTAGCTGGTTTGCCAGGCTTTAGTAGCGGGATTATCCTTGCCATTTTCCATTTTTCGGGAAAGACGAAGTATTCCAGTGACAGGTTGAAAACATGTGTTAGGTATTTTATTCCCTCATCGCCAAGGTGTTAAAGCATTGGCATGGCTATTTCGTACGGGCCCATTGACTTGGAGGGGCCTGGCTTTACGGATGGCTGCTTCAACCTCTGTGGGGGTGATGGTAATGGGTGGGACGTCGTGTTTATGTTTATGGGCTCGCCTGTTAGCACGACGTCTGGCTTTTTTTTTCTTCGAATCAGATAAAAGTTTTATCACCGAATAGCCTTTATCATTGTGTTTAGTTGGATAAGACAAGGATTTAACGGTTGCCCACGTTTTACCAACACCCGCAGAGAGGTTGCAGTTCTTTAGATGCTCCGCTCATTTGGTACGTTTATGTTCATTTACCAGACGCATGATATCCAAATTAAGACTCCTAATAAGGGGGTCTCTAGGGTTGAGGTGTCTCGCAAGATCATGTTCTCTTGCTAAATTTGCGGCTTCGGCCGGGAAATGCGATATGATTTCAAGTATTCTACCGGCCGGGATGAAGCGTGCAGAAGCTGAATCGATGACCTTACGGAACGCACGATCACCCTGCCGGACATCGGTCGGAACGGGAAGAGCAGCAAAATATGGTTTGTAAAGGTTGTATAGTCTTCCCAATTGGTATAGTCTTCTCATACTGGTTGTCCGGATCGCAACTGTTTGCACATGGGGAATTGTAGCTCTTAAAAACAGCCGAAAAATCTGGAGGCGCCCCGTTCCACGAGTGTCATGAGTATACAAACCATTAATAGCAACCGTAAGTCGCCTTTGTTCGTGACCGCCAAGGAGCCACAAATGATTTAAGAAATTGTGTTCGAGACGATTATTAGGAGTTAACCCTAGGTGAAACTACGCTTTGCACGTGATATATAGACAAAAGTGTGATTAGTTTATGTATCTCTATTCCTTTTCAGCATACGCAGCCGTACCAATTCCAAAGACCGGGATTAGGTTCGAGCCTCTCAGGAGTAAGTGAACGAGGGACAAACCCCCGCAAGGAGCTACTCCTGAACATTTTTGAACGGTCTGCGAGATATTGAGGCAAAACCCTGGATATTTTCGAAATGGCCACAACATTGATTTCCTTATATACATACAAACAAAACCTTTCCGAAATATTATTATTTTTTTTTAAATAGAAAAATCAAGCTTTTTAAAGTAAGAAAACCGGCGTACGCCGGGGCGCTGCCTACGCCGCCGATAAAGTGATCGGCGTAAACCTCTAGTGCTGATGCAGCCAGTGCAACCAATCATAATCGGGTATCGTTTTACAATGAAGTGGCTTTAGACAAGCAGCTAAGTTCATTTTGGGAACTCGAAGACACACCAAAAGCCAAAGCCTCCACATTAGAAGATACATTTTGTGAGGAATTGTATCAACGCACAACGCAGCGGAATTCTGACGGAAGATACATTGTGTCGCTTCCGTTCAGGTCAGAATTCCCAGGAGAGATAAATCTGGGTCCATCATTACGAAGAGCTTGCTCTCAGTTCTATAAAAATGAAACCCGACTTAGAAAAATCTCGATGTACAGAAAGAATACAATAGAGTCATACTAGAATACGAGACTATGGGGCATGTGTCAAGACTAGATTGATTCAATCGGCCAATGCAGTCGATAATTACTATTTACCACATCATGCAGTAATAAAGGAGAAAGCATCTCTACCAAAGTTAGAGTTGTTTTTAATGCTTCTTCACGCTCTTCGAATAGTGTCAGCCTGACGGTGTTCTTCCTCCTGGTCCTGTGCTTCAGGCTATCTACCAACATTAATTCTTCGCTGGCGACTTTTCAGATACGTCTTCATAGCGATATTGAGAAGATGTATAGGCAAATCCTAGTAGATGATAATCATACAAGATACCAAAGAATAGTTTTCCGCTCAAGTCCAGATGATCAAATCAGTCTGTATGAGCTCAAAACGGTGACATTTGGTATTAATTGTGCTCCTTATCTAGCAATAAGGACATTACTTAAACTGGCTGATGATTCCGAAAAATCTCATCCAATCGGCTCAAATATTCTACGGAAAAATATGTATGTCGACGACGTTCTTTCGGGAGGGCATGCTATTGCATCTGCGATCAGAGCAAGAGATGCAATTTTAGACGTTTTAAGTTCAGCTGGTTTTCCATTACGAAAATGGACTTAAAATTCCGGTGAAATATTACAGAGTATTCCCAAAGCTCATCTTCCGAGCGAAGATTTTTTAGAATTTGAAGATTCAAGTAGTGTAAAGGCGCTCGGTATTAAGTGGAATGCTCATTCCGATCAGTTTTACTTCATAGCAAAACCTATAGAAGAAAACACCGAGCCCACAAAAAGAGCTATACTATCTACTATCGCAAAACTCTTTGATTCATTAGGGTGGCTAGCTCCAACAATTATCGTGGCAAAAATGATTATGCAAAATATCTGGTTAGAGGGTACTGGCTGGGATGAAACCGTTTCGTCTTCAACATTAAACAGGTGGAAAAATTTTACCAATACGTACAAGGAGATCGACCAAATACGAATACCGCGATGGGTAGCCTTTTCTCCAACAGAAAAGGTTGAAATCAAGGGATTCTGCGACGCCTCCGAGAAAGCATATGGTTCAGCCGTGTATTTGAGAGTGGAAAACAACGACGGCATACTTTTGAATCTGCTTTTGGCAAAAACAAGAGCAGCTCCAGTCAAAACCATCTCACTTCCTCGACTGGAACTTTGCGGAGCTGTATTATTAGCGGAGATAACCGAATCTATCTGCACTAACCTTGATTTGGGTCAACAGAAAATTCATCTTTGGACAGATTCGACAATCGTGCTGGCCTGGATACGAAAACCTCCGTGCTCATGGTCAACTTTCGTTGCGCATCGAATTACAAAAATCATCGACAAAGTTGGAATCATGGTATCACGTGGATTCAGGTACAAACCCAGCAGATTTAGCCAGTAGAGGAATACTAGCCGAAGATTTAGTCAACAATTCTCTATGGTGGCAGGGTACTTCTTGGCTCCAAGAAGAGAAGGAAAAGTGGCCAACCCAAATTTGGATTCTAACACGAATATTGAAGAAAAATGCGTGCAAGTATATGCAACCGCAATTTCAAGCAATATTAATAATATTCTCGATAGGTTTTCAAATCTTCCTAGGGCTTTAAGAGTTATATCGTACATATTCAGGATTTTTCATAGAACGCATCCTAAAACTAAAAATTACAGTCATCCTGAATCTTATTTAATTTCCTCAGATGAAATTAAAGCTACAACAACCCGTTTAATAAAACTTGCTCAGAAGCAATATTACGGATCAAAAATTTCAAGCTTGATATCCAAAACACCAATTGGACCTAAAAGCGAAGTACTTTCGCTCACTCCATATCTTGATGAAGACAAAGAAGTGAAAACGGGTGGACGACTTGGTGCATCCAAAGATACTACCGAATCTGAACGCCATCCCATAATACTTCCGTACAATTGTATGTTTGCACGTCTGTTTGTTCAGTTTGTCCATGAAATTTCTCTCCATGGTAAAAACCAATTAATGCTGCGCATCTTTAGAACTCAATACTGGATACCAAAAGTTAAAACCATGATACGATCCGTAATTCATAATTCTAAGATCTGCACGATCTCAAAGTCAGCTCATGGGAATTCTACCTCAAGAACGCACCACATTTTCGCGTGCATTTACCAATACTGAGGTAGATTTTGCAGGGCCTTTCGACATTAAGAGTTACAGTGGGCGCAGGTGTCGTACCTCAAAGGGTTACGTTTGTCATTTTGTTTGCTTTTCTACTAAGGCCATACATTTAGAAGCCACTAGTGATTTCAGCATTTCCTCATTTCTAGCCGCGCTTTCAAGATTCGTAGCTATACGAGGATGTCCAAGAAACATTTATTTGGACAATGGAACAAACTTTGTCGGTGCATCACGCGCATTAAAAGCGGAATTTAAGGAGTTTCTTGCCGATGCAAGAAATCAAACCCTGTCAAAATATTCCCATCAGCCATTAAATTGACATTTCATACCAGCAGGAGCTCCACACATTGGCGACTATGGGAAGCGGGAGTGAAAAGCTTTAAAAGCCATTTCAAAAAAGTGTTCTTAAACAACAAATTCACTTTTGAGGAATTTAACACGTTGTTATGTAGAATTGAGTCGTGTCTCTATTCTCGCCCTCTTAGCCCCGCTTCAAATGAACCATCTGACCTTGAGCCCCTAACACCAGGACACTTTCTGATTGGAGGACATCTATTTGCACCAGCGGAAATCAGCGTTGATGAAAATACTGCGTCAAATGTCAATCGCTGGCAGAAACTCAAGGCGTTGCATCAAAACTTCTGCAGAAGATGGAAATCAGAAAATCTTTCGGAACTACAGAAACGTATAAAATGGAAGCATCCTAAATCAAATATGCAAGTCGGAGATATGGTGGTTATACGGGAAGACAATCTTCCTCCCAACGAATGGAGATTGGGGCATGTGATTAAGTTACAAACAAAAGAAAACAAAAAGTTTCCTTTTTTGATCCAGCCTAATGTGACATATGTACATGTACATGCTTACGCAAATTGGTGGTGTAATTTTCATTTACAAATGCAACAATATTTTGCTACAATTGAAGAACACATTTTATTATTAAATGTTCAATTTTTTAATGCGATTTTCACACACTCACTACCAATTGAGGTTATCAGGTAGTCGCCACCGAAAACATGTGCACAAACATACACACAACGACTATGTGCATTGGACTGCATGGAATCATGAAAGAAAATTTTTCGGGTCTGCTTAGGCAATCAAAAGAAAGTTCGTGGTTTCGCAAACCACATATTCAATCATGAAATTTCCCTCAATTAATATTTCCTTTGTTCTTTTTGTCTAATGCATTATATATAAGGCTGCTAACATAACCATAATTTTTTTTTTTTGTTACGAAGAAAGAAACGAAAAAAAGGATAGTGCAATGGCAAAGGCAACGCTACTTAAATTAAACAAAATCGCTGCCAATTCCATTGCATACACCCGTTTTTATCAAAATAAAAATAAAAACAAAAAATGAAATAAGTAAAAAACGGAAATGAAAGATTTTCAATTAGGGGCACCCTAATATAATGCAATTCCTTTTTTTTACTTTTCGAAGGAAAAGGTTTTTAAATACTAAACAAAAAAAAAAAAAACAAAGAAAAAATTGAGGAGAAATTTCGGACACCCTAATTTAACATATTGCAGTCAATGCAATTTAGCTTTTAGCTTTTCGAAGCAAAAACCAACACAAAAAAAAACACTTAAAAAAAAAATATTTTTTTCCTTTCACAATAAAAAAAAGCACTGCACACCCTACTACATATGTTGTCACTGCAGGATCGCATGATTTTTTTTCTTTCACAATAAAAAAAAGCACTGCATACCCTACTACATATGTTTTCACTCCACGATCGCATGATTTTATTGCGGATCGTTGCAAAAAACAAAAAAAAAAATACAATCACACACTTTTCACTATGCTAGTTACTCTGCTTTGGTGGAGGATTTTTGTGGGACCCCTCATAGGTCGTCATTATCACACTTTTTTTCCTCTCTTTTTTTCAATATATGTACATATATGCATATTTTATTGTTTCACTTAACCACTTCACTCATCACAAATTAAGAACAGAAACGTTGGTAATACACTCAGAAAAAAATTTCTCCCGATTGAAGAAAAATGGGAATGAAATGGCGCTTAAGGAATTTTTTCCTCATTCGCATGGCCAAATTTCTTCAAAATGACGAAAAATTTTTCAAATTGAGGATTGTTTCCTCATTTTGATGAAATTTTGGCCATGCGAAGAGGAAACAATTTCTTAAGTGCCATTTCATTCAAGTTTTTGCTGAGTGTAGTCTAGTTGAGGGGTCGACTGCTAATACGCTACCAAAAATATTGAGAGAGGTGTCAAACGACGCGTATTAATCTCGAGAACAATAATCCGATGGCGGAAAAGAAACATTTTATCTCTGTCCGGAGATATTTGCAGTTGAAGTTGGCGATTTCCATGTGGTTGTTGTTGTGTTTGTACCCCCAAAAAAAATTGTGCATCACCGTGGCGGTAGCCACGGTTATACCACACACCCGGACTTGGCATGGCGTAGCCCAGGGTTATTTTTTATAAGCGCGGCCGAAGGCCGCTAACGCAGAGAGGTGTTCTGCGCAAAAATACTATGGATCCGACCCCCGGTTTCGGAGGTACCCGCGGGTCTTTTTTCGGTTTTTCGTTAATATCTTTTGAACGCGTTAAAATATTTATTTTCCGCCTTCGGATTATTAATACTGATGTCAAGACGCGTCGTAGCGTATTAGTAGTCGACCCCTCAACTAGACTATTACCGAAACGTTAAATGCCCGCGATTTATATTACTCGCCCGCACACGCACTAATTAAAATTACAATTTTAAGGAAAAATCACACGCGCCACTTTTTTTTTTGTTTTTCATTTTCATTAATTAATTCCGAACTGAAGTTAGAGAAACATGCAATATATCGTTATTGCAAATAATCGGTACACTAGTACGGTAGCATAAGGGTGTTGACACATCTTCAATTATCCGTAAGGCTACATGCTTCACATTTGGAAAAGCATGACGTAGACATTTACATTTTTGAGAAACTAGTTAGTAATAAAAAATAAATGCTATAAATGCTTGGAAATATATAAATGAGACATTGTTTTAGAAAATATTTTCTGTTAATGTTTGGTTTGGCGTTGTTTCTGTCTTGGGGGTTCGAGGGTATCATTTGCAAAACAAATGAATATCAGTTATACTACATTAAAATGCATCCATCGCGTATTTATATATCGCATACTGTACCCTGCTTCCACCAACAACCCCTTATAAGGTGAAATCTACATTTACCTTACCAGAATTGCTCGCCAACCGAAATACGCTCGCTAAGTCGATAAAACCAGAACCACCGATGACGAAAGCGACACCCTCTCCATTAACGCATCGGAGGTCAAAGCAGAGTCCTATGCAGCGGAAACGTCTGCTTTCCGTCCAGAGGCCTCAGGTGGAGTGGAATCATCTGCATTTCACTCACCTTCTACGAGTGGATTGGAAATGAAAACTTTCCAACTGCGCCATTTTCGTCCTCTACTTCGACATGAGCTGATCGCAAGCGGATTGGAAACGCAAACTTTCCAACCGCCCAAAAATAGCTACAATGGAAAAGGCAAGAAGAATCGACGCAAACAGCAAGCGCATCATAGTCGCGCCGCAAGGAGAGTGGAATCACCTGCATTCCACCTCCCTCCAACGAGTGCCTTGATGAATTGTAAATACCTTTCTTATACAACATATTTTTTTTTTAACAAAAAAAAAAAATTAATTTTAAATACTGCTTATGCATATAAATAAGCAATGGCATATTTTATACATACATACATGAAATAAAAATGAATGTGCCACTGAGATTGAACCATGAACATCTATTATTTATTTTTCTTCAATTTTGGACATTAGGTAATTCAAACGGAACCTGAGCTGAAAATAGTTTTAAGCTTAATTTAAACAAATACTGCGAACCAGCGGCGGGATATATCCAAATAAATCTTGCGTATCACAAGAGGGCCAACAGCCCAAACTCAAAACATAAAAGGTCGCCCTCGCACTTTTTCTTATATTGTTAAAAGTGCCAGTCAAACTGTTTATGTTAACCATACAAATGAACATCGCTGGAATAAATAAACAGTTTGACTGGCAAGCGGTATTGACCTGTTATATTCTTTTTACTTCACTTGTTTTTTTATATCAACGTGAAAGGACGTATCCCATCGTAGTTTCCGGCTTCAACCAAAAGGTAACCTAAAAATATATATATAATTAATTTTTTGTGCACAATCTTCATTTCAAATAAAGATACTATATTAATTAAAATTCTAATACCAAATTTTTTTTCTTTTCTGCACTATATCTTGACCGGCACCATCCCTGAGCTGTGGCCCGGCCAAGACAGAAGCGACCTATGAAAAAAATCGCCGCTAGGTGGCGCAAGGATCGAGATATTCACAAAAATCATATTTGTGGTCCGATTTGGCTCATATTTGGAACACATAATATATATAAGAATAGAAAGCACCTATGAAAAAAACGCCGCTAGGTGGCGCAAGGTATATATTCACAAAAATCGTATTTGTGGTCAGATTTGGCTCGTATTTGGAACACATAATACATACAAGAATAGAAAGCGACCTTGGCGGCCACCGTGGTGTGATCGTAGCGTGCTCCGCCTGCCACACCGTATGCCCTGGGTTCGCACCCCGAGCAAAGCAACATCAACAATTTTAGAAATAAGGTTTTTCAAATAGAAGAAAATTTTTCTAATCAGGGTCGCCCCTCGGCAGTGTTTGGCAAGCGCTCGAAGCATATTTCTGCCATGAAAAGCTCTCAGTGAAAACTCATCTGCCTTGCAGATGCCGTTCGGAGTCGGCATAAAACATGTAGGTCCCGTCCAGCCAATTTGTAGGGAAAATCAAGAGGGGCACGACGCAAATTGGAAGAGGAGCTAGGCCTTAGATCTCTTCGAAGGTTATCGCGCCTTACATTTTTTTATTTTTAGGTGGCGCGAGGGTCGAGATATTCACAAAAACCGTAGCAACAGTCAGTAAACGTTCTTTTCCATCCAAATGACCTCCGACAGTAAGATTGCTTGACCCAGGGCCGTAGAGAGAAAATCCGGGCCCGGGACTAAAAATTTACGGGCCCCCTATAAATAAAAATCACTAATACATTTGATTAATTTGAATTACTGACGTCTCATTCATGAATCATTATTGATGGATTACCTCAAAAAAATGTTTGCCACATCAACTAAATGATTTTTGGACTAAGAGCTGAAAATAAAATTAAAACAGAATATTTAATATTTATACTGTTTTATTGTAACGTAGAAATAAAATTCTCTTTTAACAGCCCACATATTGTTTCAAATAATCTTTTCTAGTTATGTATTTGGTAACATTTTAGAACATTTCTGATAAATATAATGATGATAATAAATTTTAATTATTCAATATAGAAGGTTCGGATATCAAAGAGTGGCTTTTCTTGCTTTTTCGCTGCAAAATTTATTATAATAATATCAAAATTTAACTATCTTGCCAAAACGGGTTCAACACAAAGCGTGGCAAGTCCTGAAACTCGCCCTTGAGATGAACACGATATATTAAAGCTTTTGATTCTTGCAAGGACGCTGAAAGAATGTTCTGCACTAGCTACCGTGACAGGTATACCTAGTGCAAAAGATACGTAAAGCAGCACAAATGTTGGGGAAATTGTATACAGATTTTGAACATGTTACGAATATTAGTAACACTAAGGGGTACTGCAATCTCTAAGCCGATGCTAAGCAGTGACTTGATGTACATCAATAATTCAATCATTATGTCTACACATATGTACGTATACGCAGGGCGAAGCAGCGCACAAACACATGCAGATATCTTATCTGAGATATGCAATATAATTGTGCGCGCGCATGAGCTGTGAGAGAAGATATAAAAATTGTGCATATGTAGTTATAGCTGAGAAACTTATAGCAGATAACCAACTAGTAGATTCTAGAACAGAACCGTCTAGAAATGTCAACGAGTAAACCAAACAGTATAAAAGGCGACACTAGTAGAGGCGCAATAATCAGTTTCGATTAAGCACGCTATCTGTCGAGCAATAATAGAGTTATTTATTGCGAAGTACTTGAATTAAGGCCATTTTGCATTATTAAATATTGGAGTTATTTGTTCAACAGTTTAGTGATGCGAACTTAGCAGAAGGTTGCAAGTGAGAAGACTTTCAGTAAATTCGTTACAATTGGTGTCAGAAAGGAATTGTTGAATAAATTCCGAAGATTGGGAATACAACTTGGACATGGCAAAGTTGAGTGAATTGAGGATCCAGCAACTGAAAAAGGAGTTTGAGAACCGTGGATTGAATACAACCGGCAATAAGATCGAACCTCAAGCACGGCTACGAGAGGTAATGAAGTCGCAAGAAATTGATGTGGACGAGTATGTCTTTTATCCTAATGGGGACGAGACAACAACAAAAATTGAAGAGAAAAACGAAACATTGCAGACAGTTACGAGCACAGACTTGAACATGATTTTGGCTGCAATATCTGCACAAACATCGACAGTAACATCAATGGCGTCGCAAATAACAACTCAATTGGAAGAACAGAAAACATATATGGTATCACAATTGGAAGTACAGGAGGCACGCATTTCAGAAATGTCGTCACAAATGTCATCCCAACTGGAATCACAGGAGACACGCATCACATCGAAGATTGAAGCACAATTGGATGAACAGAAAACATACATGGCGTCACAAATTGCAGAACAATTAAAAGAGCAAGAGGCTCGCATAACATTACAACTCGAAGCACAGGAAGAGCGTATGTCAACGAAGCTGAAGGCACAGGAAACAAAAGTCTCATCGCAGGTGGAGGCTTTTAGTGAACGACAAGATAAAATAGAGGCCGAGATGGATGCTTTGAAAGATCGTATACAGGAGTTGCAACTAAATCGCCCAGCAGTTTCAACGAGTAATCCAAAGGTAAAAACACCATCCTTTGACGGTTCTGTACCTTTCCAGGTCTTTAAGCTATAGTTTGAGAAGACCGCAGCAGTGAACAATTGGAATGCGGAACATAAAGTTGCTACACTGTTCATGGCATTGAAAGGGCCTGCAGCCGAGATTTTACAAACCATTCCAGAGGGCGAACGGAACTGTTATGAAGCGTTGATGGGCGCTCTAGAGAGACGATACGGAACTGAGCATAGGAGACAGATATACCAAATGGAGTTACTGAACCGCTTTCAGAGGCCTGGTGAAACATTGCAAGAGTTTGCGTCGGATTTTGAAAGGCTGACACATTTAGCGAACGCGGACGCACCCGTGGAATACACTGAAAGGGTAAAGATTCAGAGTTTTATAAATGGCATACGGGACAAAGCAAGCTGCATACGCAAACCCAAAGCCAACATTCGCAGAAACGGTGTCACAAGCTCTGATTCAGGAAACAGCGTCGCTTCTGTGTAAGCCAGTTTTCAAAGCACGCCGTGTGGAAGTAGAAAGGCCAGAGTGGGTAGACGCAATATTGGAGGTGCTGAAAGGATCGCAAAAGCAGAGTGGAAGAGTTATCAAATGCTTCAAATGCGGGAAACACGGTCACATTGCACGTCATTGCGATCTTGGTCCTAATAGTTCCAATAATGTGGGTGGCCGTAAACGAAATGCTGGAGGAGATGAGCAAGAGCGTATCAGATGTAACGAACGAAAACTTGCTCCAGCTATTGAATGTCCTGTTATATCTGTGTCGCAAATTGGAAGAAAATCCTGGATGACAAGGAGCGTGTACTGACTGTAGATACGGGCGCATCTCATTCGTTAATCCGATCTGATTTGGTCAACAGGAGAGTAAAACCGTTACCTGGAGCAAAGCTGCGTACGGTCACTGGCGAATATAGCCAAGTCCAAGGAGAATTGGTATGTGAGGTATTAATTGGAAAGGTCATGGTTCTACATAAATTCATTGTGGCGGAGATTGTTGATGAAGTCATATTGGGAGTGGACTTCTTGGTTGACCATGACATCAAGATCGACAGGTATACCTAGTGCAAAAGATACGTAAAGCAACACAAATGTTGGGGAAAATTGTATACAGATTTTAAACATATTGTTACGAATATTAGCAACACTAAGGGGTACCACCATCTCTAAGCCGATGCTAAGCAGTGACTTGATGCACATCAATAATTCCATCATTATGTCTCCACATATGTACGTACGCGCAGGGAGAAGCAACGCACAAACACATGCAGATATCTTATCTGAGATATGCAATATAATTGTGGAAGTGTCGCTCACAAACACACGCGCGCATGAGCTGTGAGAGAAGCTATAAAAATTGTGCATCTGTAGCTGTAACTGAGACACTTATGGCAGATAACCAACCAGTAGATCAGTGTTTCCCAACCGGTGGGGCGTGCCCCCCCAGGGGGGCATAGAGAGTTGGCAAGGGGGGCACATTAAAAAAGACAGAAGTCGAAGTTCAAGAATAAAGATCGTGTATTTTGATTTTATGTTTTCTTACAGCCATACTTTAATGAACACGTCAAATGCAAAATAGATGTCATAAATCCTCATAATTACTCATACAATTTGTATTAACCAAACCATAACAGCACTGCGCCAACACTGGGCAATTGAAATTCTTAATTTCGACAGCGCTTTTCGCGGCGAAGTGAGAAATATGTGAAGGAAAGAGAGCAAAACTAAGAGTAGCGCGCTGCTAGACGTTGGCGTAGAACGCATCTCATTTAGATTCGGCTGTAATATGTATGTATGAGTATGTGTGTAACAGAAACAAAAAAATCAATTGCTAACGGCTAAGAAACGCGATGCTGCTTGCAACTTGCAAAAATCAAAATATCCGATGTCGCGATAACTTTTTTTTAAATTTGGAGCGTCAGTGAATTCATTAAGGCAAATTTTGCTATATTTTCTACATTTCGGTGTACATTTTTGTGTGGAAAAATCAGTTTTAGTATGCAAAATCTTAGTATCTCACGGTTAAAGGTAAGTTTGTGCATTTTCAAACTTAAGTAAGTAATTTTATTTCGTTTACTAAGTTGGTGCTAGACCGGTCATTGACAGTGATTAATTATTTGTTTTAGTGCTAAAGGTGAAAACATGGCAGCGAAGAAAAGAAAGTTTTCCGAAGATTACATTAAGTTTGGATTTACTTTCATAGAAAAAGACGAGTTACAATTGCCTCAGTGTGTGGTAGGTATGAAAGTTTTAAGTAATGATAGTATGAGGCCCACTCGCCTTGAAAGGCATTTGAATCAACAACACCCTACTATGGCTTTGAAGACAAAAGAGTTTTTTTCTGCTAAAGCAGAATCACTCAAGAAGATGAGATTGGATAAATCGGGAAGTCATCACATAGGTGTATCGCAGCATCTCAAAGCTTCATTTGAAATAGCTTTTATGATAGCAAAGCAAAAGAAACCCCATACTATCGGTGAAGAATTAATAAAACCATGTATCCTAAAAGCCACTCAGATAGTTTTAGGAGACACTGCAGAGCAAAAACTCAAAGATATTTCTCTTTAAAATAACACAGTCAAACGCAGAATCGACGACATTGCAGCAGATATTAAGTCACAAATAATAAACAAAGTAAAATTGTCGCCATTTTTTGCCATTAGTTGCGATGAATCTACCGGCAGCGCTAATTGTGCACAGTTAATAGTTTATGTTCGTTACATCGGCCAAGATAGCATCGAAGAAGAGATTTTGTACTCCCACGCCTTGGCAGCAGGTACCACATCTGAAGATAAATTTAATTCAATATCAAGTTTTGTTGAAAAAAATGATTTGGATTGGAATAAGCTAATTGGACTTTGCACAGATGGCGCACCTGCAATGATGGGTGCCAGATCGGGCATGGCTACAAAGCTGAAGGAAAAAAATGCCACAATGGTTAGTACACATTGTGTTATAGCTTGCCTATAGCCTTGGCTTCTAAAACATTACCACAGACACTACGCCGGACTTTGGATTCGGCTATAAAAATTGTAAATTACATTAAGAGCAGGGCTTTGAACAGTCGTTTATTTACATTACTTTGCGAGGATCTCGATTCTGATCACAAAGTTCTTCTGTTCCATACAGAGGTACGCTAGTTGTCGAAGGGAAACATGTTATCTCGCCTTTATGAATTAAAAGAAGAGGTAATTATTTTTCTTGAGTTCAAAGAAAAATATGATTTTCTTACAATGTTTAAAGAAGACACATTTCAATGGAGGTTGGCTTATTTAACTGATATATTTAACGCCTTGAATGAGCTAAACTTGAAACTTCAGGGCAGGAACCGCACTCTAATAAGCAATTATGGCTGCATTCAGGGGTTCATCGCAAAGCTTCAACTGTGGAATCAAAAAATGTCTTCTGAAAATGTCATTAATTTTTCTCGGCTATTCGAAACAATAACAAATAACAAGCTGGATGCAAATTTGAAAGCTGACATAAAAACCCATCTGCAAGCGCTTGAAGACGAGTTTCACCGTTACTATCGAGATATGGATTCAGAGTCACCAATATGGCACATGACAAGAAATCCATTTGTTGTAGATGCGTTGCAATTACCAGAAGATGTTCAGGAAGAATTTCTAGAAATGAAGGCAGATTTGTCCTTGAGGGACGATTTCCATCTTTTGACATTGGAGAAATTTCGGATCAAAACATTGCCTGTTAATTCGAAACTTGGATCTCTTGCTTTACGAGTTCTAGTTCCTTTCTCGTCAACTTATTTATGTGAACTAGGCTTTTCTGCTTTAGTTTTAATTAAAACTAAACATCGAAATCATCTTGAAGTCGAAAGCGATCTGATAACAGCTCTGGCAAAAACCGAACCTAGAATAAACCAACTGGTGCAGAACATGCAGTCTCAAGTGTCACATTAGTACCTATTCTCAATTAAAAAAATTTTTTGGATAAAAATTGTTTATTATTTTGATTAAAACTTTTAAAGTGTATTTAATGGAATGAAAATAAAAGGCTTTAAATACGTAATGTGAGTTTTTTTGTATTTATTGAAAAGTAGGGGGGCGTGAGAATATTATTATTTGTCAGGGGAGCCTCAACGAAAAAAGGTTGGGAAACACTGCAGTAGATTCTAGAACAGAACCGCCTAGAAATGTCAACGAGTAAATCAAACAGTATAAAAGGCGACACCAGTAGAGGCGCAATAATCAGTTTCGATTAAGCACGCTATCTGTCGAGCAATAGTAGAGTTATTTATTGTGAAGTACTTGAATAAAGGCCATTTTCCTTTATTAAATATTGGAGTCATTTATTCAACAGTTTAGTGATTCGAACTTAGCAGAAGGTTGCAAATAAGAGGATTTGCAGTAAAATCGTTACAATATGTACATGGCATTTAGCAATTCCAATGGTGACAGACCTTTATCAAAATTTGCTCCGTAAATGTGTTTCAAGTAAATTATTTCGCATTCTAAGCTTTGAGAAACGTCCGGCTTGTATTTTTCGACAAATTTTGCTGCGCTCGCCCGAGCCGTAGTTTCATCCTTGTCTTCAAATTGCCCCAAAAAGGAAAACATCTCGTTCAAATATCCCATAGATACAAATCGGTCAGTAATGCCAGTGATTACCGAATCAACGATCACCAAGAATGTATTGTTTTTAAAATCAGTCTCTGGATCATCCGTAATCATCTCATTTCCATGATCTTCAAATCGTCTTTTACGAATGTCCGGAAAGTTTGTCGAGATGTTCAATTGAACAGCAACTGTTTTGCATTCGTTTAAAATAGTAGTGTGTATCTGGATCACATTTTGTATGGAAAGCTCGAAGCATGTCTCACCCTAAAAACTCCATACTTTTGGACCAGTCTGCCTACAGTCTGCTCTTAGGAATGGCACCAATTCATTATTTTCGGTCCAGTCTGGTCAGAGTCTGATCGAAGGAATGAAACCGGGTCTATATTTATCTTGACCTAAAATTTTTACCACCTCTCAAGATCATTCAACAATTCCGCTAGGTGGCGCATACGTTTTTTCGGTTTATGTTCTGGCTGATCTTCTGGTTTGTGTTCTGGCTAACTTCCGCTAGGTGGCGCATAAGAAAAAGCTTAGAGCTTTTTACCTTTAGCAGAGCTCTGCCGTAAACATGACAGCATATAAATTATATATATATATATATATCAATAAACCGCAAAATACATACCGACACAGACACACCCATTCATATATATACATTTAGATAAGGGCTACTTGTCTCACAGAGTTGACACTTGTTTAAATTGAATCGCTATTAAATTATTAGAAAATTTGCTTAGACTATGGAAATTTGGTTTTGCTATTAAGACCCTAGCACCTAATTTTTTCCTACCTCTTCTCCCAATACTAGTATTTTCCCAATTTTGTACTAATAATTAAGGAATTTATTGGTTTGAGAGCAAAAATGTATATCGATCAAGAAGAAAAAGAGATTAAAAAATTAAGGGTGTTAAACAATGTGTTACTCTCAAACTTTCTGCAAATCATTTTAAAAGATGTTTATTCGAAAAGAAATTGTACTTTGACTCAATTTATATTTTTAGATCAAAATGTCATGAATTGTATACACAAGAAATAAATAAAGTAACTTTAAGTTTTTAGATGATAAGAGATTTGTAAAAAATAATGGAATTAATACCTACGCTTGGAAAATGTTTGTAGAAGAGAAAAAATCAAAACCTTAACTGTTCAATATTGAATATATACACACACACACACATATATATATATATATATATATATATATATGTATATATATATGTGCATGTGCATATCTATATATATATGCATGTGAGAATTTCATAAAACCGCAAATAAATATCCAAATTTTTAAAGGGTCCATATTTCTAAAGTATATATGTAAGTGTGAGCGAAATATAAAAATTCTATTTTATACCAAACTATGCTCCACCTGTCTGTGCTTAACGTATAAAGAGCCTATCATTACAAAGATATTTCTTTATTAATTTTCATAATGTTTGCGACAGTAGATTTTCAAGGCTTTAAAGCATACGATAATAGATTTATTGTAAAGGAAATAACTGTGGTCCTCAACAATGAAGAATTCCACTGTTTCCACATAAAAGCTCCATTTGAATTTTCGGATCTGAGTAAGGAAAATCAACGACAAGCTAATTGGTTAATCTTACACCACCAGTGTATGGATAGCAGAGTTCCTCCAAAAGCCGGTGTTTAACATTGAAGAGGAGAGTACAGGATGTGATGGAATGAATCTCTCTAGATTATATAGTTTACACCCAGATGTTGTGCGTTGTCAATATCATTTTCATACAGATTATAATGTGAAAATCAACCAACAACAAATTCGTTGTGCTTTAAAATCAGCATATATTTTGTTCAAATACATATCGGGTAGTAATTTAAATTTATAATGAAATAAAATAGAATTAGAAAGCTTAACTTTAGTGTTTTTATTTTAAAAGGGTGAGAATTAGAAGAAAAAGAAAAGTAAGTATATAAATACATTGTTTTCTAATATCAACCTCATTTTAAATTACCGTAAACAAAGGGATATATCACAATGAATTTAAAATTTTATATCTCATTATTATTATTATTATTATGATTTGTTTCCAAAACTACCTACGGAGCACCATTTTGAGAAAACCTAGATAGTAATGCGCTTGCGATAAACCAAAACTCGAAAAGTATTCAATTTAATTTAACACTACCGAATAGTAATGATATTTTATCAATCAATATTTCATTATTATTACTAAAATAAAGTGAGCCTCTTTTAACTAATGACGAAGAAGAAATTGAAGTGTTGTCAACAATACCATTATTTTCACCATCCACAACAATCGCACCATCATCTAAAGATGATTTTTCAACGGATGGGAAGCCTATGAGAACTTTTACTATAGATGAAGCTATAGAGGCATTTCGTAGAGAGCTCATTGAAAAGGAATCTGATATTGGAGGAATCATTGAGGCAAAAAAAGCATTTTGTCGAAATTTTAAATTGCAATATGATAATTTTGATCTACCAATTCGTTGTATTTATGATAGTAGATACGTGGAAAAAATGTTGAGCATCAAGTGCTTTGAATATCGCGAAATTGAAACTGAACGAATTTTTAGTAATGGTGATATTGAAAAGATTCTAGCCCAGGATACCTCATTTAAAAGACCACATATAGAAATAATTGATGTGAAAAACTATAGACAAACATATAATATGATCATTGTATAATGTGACTCACACAGGTATAGATAAAAATAAAAAATAAAAACCGATATGAAATTAGCTAATTTAATAAAAATTTTACTTATTTGCCTATTTCACTTAAGTTATGGAACAAGTTATCCCTATAATCAATTTATGAATTAAGAACAAAATATAAACAGCTTTAGAAATTTTGAAAATAGTAAACAGACTAGTTCTGAATACAATATTCCAAACACTTCATTACGTTTAAAAATAAATGTAACAATTCAATTGTTAGACCAGAGTTTTCCTGAGCTCAACCCATCGTTATTAAAAACAACAGCAACAACAACAACAACGCAGCGCTCTGGGGGATCTTTTAGACCAACTATCCGCGATCAAAGGAGTGAGTCACATGGTGTGAAAAAAAGTGAATACACCATCCTAGAGGCTATTGTCAATTTTATAGAATTACTAGTTGAAAAGGAAAAGAGAATAAGAGGCATACTTGAAAGCCCAGAAGTTTTTTTATAAACATTTCAATTTAGTTTACGATAATTGTTAAATACGAATTAAATGTTCTTATTACAGCAATTATATACAGCGTACTTTAAATATCTACTGCTTTGAATTTCCGGAAGACAATACGGAGACATTACATCAGAGCCGGCCAAAAGTTGCACATTGTGCAATTTGAGTTCGTATTTTCACACAGACACTAACGATGTGCGATCACGATTGTTTGCTTTCGCTGGTCACTCACTAAAATCAACAGTGAATACAAAAGGAAAATTCCATGCTACTTTTTGGGCACATAATAAAAACAATATGCTGCAATGTTAAAGTGACTTTTAATACGTTTAGTTAGTATTATTAAGTTCCTTTGAACATACATATTAATATTGACAATTTAAATATTAATAATTAATAATAATTAACCAATTCCCAGATACAGGGAACAAACACGTAGCCATAAAACACACAAAAATAAACGAGCAAGGTCAACAAGAGCACACCAAAAGCAAAAAGGCGAAGATCCCTGACTTCAACCTGCCACAACCTACCGCACCAGTCACCAAGGCATAAAAACAGGTGCATACAAAGCCTAATGCAGGTATAATCACACAGGAACGCTACACAAAACCACCCAATTTGGTAGCATCTACGCCTATACCTGAATGTAATATAAATACTGCACAACTGATAACAAATCAGAACGATCAACGACACTTAAGATGGCAGCACAACATTCATCAACTATTCACCCTTTCGGAAAATCAACAACACAAAGCAGTTTAGGTATAACCGTACCAAGATCGGAGTTTTTTAACATTGGGGTTCAACATTCGAAGGAAACCAGATATAAAGAATTATTGAGTTGTGTTGTACTTAAGTACGATTTAAGCGAAGTAGCCGAGTATTCGATAAAAAGTTTAAGCTTACAAATATCGGCATAACCGTCGAAGCTGGATCAAAAGTGGAACACTTCTTGAAGATATAAGGAGCGATTTTTGAATAAAAACGCGGAGTGGCTTTCGGGTCCAGACTTCACATTTACAATAACGGTGGATTCAAAGTTGCCATCAAAAAACCAAACGGCGTCGAGTGGATGACCTCTTGCATCTAGAAGTCCTGGTGAGTTACTTTATGCGGCAGAAGTATCAACGCGTATGTCTGGCAACAAAAAAGTTGCTAACATTATAAAAAAATCACAGGAAACCACTCAAATATCCGGCAAAAAGATGACATGTGAGCCAGATGCAAGATGCTTGAGCAATGTAGAAGCTTTAGCATACTACGTAGATAGCAAGTCGACGACTCATGGGTACAAAACGACTCGGAAGTGGAGCATCAAGGCAGGCCATAAGAAAAGCTAAGGCAGAATGCTATCCAAATGAAATTGATGTGGGTGAAACACGTGCGGAAATTAAAGTCCAGTCCCTATTAGATAAAACTGTTGAGCGTTTAGTTTTAGCAAATCAAGAAGTTTTTGTTAGTTTATTACCTACAAACTTGACGTATACTTTAATCAGCAAGTGGGGTTGCGATGGAAGCTCTGGCCGTAGCACATATAACCAAAAGTTTACATGCAGTTCTGACACTGATGAGTTTTTGTTTATATTTGCTTTCGTTCCTCTTCAATTACAGGATGAAAAAGGTAACATTGTTTGGCAGAATCCTCGACTTTCTTCTACCATGTATTGTCGTCCAATTAAATTTATTTTTTCTAAAGAAACAAAAGATTTTATTGTTTTTGAAACGAACAACGTTTTAGAGGAGATAAATGCGTTGTTGCCAACAAAGTACATGCTCGAAGAATACGAAGTTTCCGTAAATCACAATATGCTTCTAACAATGATTGACGGAAAACTTTGCAATGCTTTGACTGAAACTTCTTCCGCACAAAAGTGTTATATTTGTGGTGCCACTCCAAAAGATATGAATAATGAGTTACGGGACTTTGCGCCTAACCGAGATAATCTTGGTTTTGGTTTGTCTACTCTCCATGCATGGATAAGATGTTTTGAATGCTTGCTTTACATAAGTTATCGCCTCGAAGTAAAAAAATGGCAGCTTAGGAATTAGGCAGATAAAAAGAGTGTAAAGCTACGTTCCAACGAAATCCAGGATAAATTTAAAAGTGTACTTGGATTGATTGTAGATAAACCAAAACCAAGTTTCGGCAATACCAATGACGGCAACACTGCTCGTAGGCTTTTCGGAAATTCTGAGGTTAGTGCTGAGATTACGGGATTGAATGTAACGCTCATCAAAAGATTCGACACTCTCCTTCGCGCATTAGCATCTGGGTACAATATAAATATCCAAAGATTTCAAAAATTTGCGGTCGAGACTAAAAAACTATACATAGATCTCTATGCATGGTTTAATATGCCTGTTACACTTCATACAATCTTAGTGCATAGTACTAATATTATAAAATCAGCAATTTTACCTAATGGTCAACTTTCTGAGGAAGCACAGGAAGCCCGTAACAAAGATTTGAGACGATTCAGGGATGATAACACACAAAAGCAGTCGCGTGAAGCCACGAATAGGGATCTTATGAATATGTTGCTTATAACATCGGATCCTTTAGTTAACAGTTTTAGGAAGATACCTATGAAAAAATTTAAAAGTCTATCTTCAGAAGTCTTAATAATATAATGTTGGGCAGTCAATAAATACCCCAGTTGTTTCAAGCTTACACAGTAGTGTTGCTGATGCTCATGACTATTCCACAAGCGACTCATCGAATTAAAGTGATGATAGCGAATAATAACATAATTATAGAAAGATAACCTACCCTATAACTTTTTACTGGATCAGGTTTTATTTAATTTAAATCTATTGTCTTTTCTACTTTGTATGATACTTTACTTTTAAGTTTTTGTAATAAGTAACTTTCAATTAATTAATTTAATTATTTACATTGTTATTATTATTGTAATTCACTTTTACATTCTTGACTGGTACTATAAAATATTTTTGTAAAAATTGTAGTGCCAGGATAAATACTCAAATAAATACAAAATATGTATGTACATATGTACAGTCACTCACATAAATAAGTAGACACCCCTTTTTGGAGAATTCTTACAATTTTCGATTTCGCAAATTTATTTTAACTAATTTCCCATAAGAAAATTTGTCACGATCTATAACAAAAACTAAATTATATTTAAAAAATATTTGAAAAATTCGACGAATTTTCATAAAAAATTTTAATTTTTTTTTCCGAATTTTTAGAATTTTTTAGAGTATTGAGATTTGTAGTCCATTCAATTTAAGTACAATAAAGTAATATTCTTAAGTTCTTTAAATTTTTTTGGATCTATGTCACTTATTCACATGAGTTACTGTATATGAAATAAGCAAATGTATGCACATGAAGTAAAATTTTGGAAAAAAATAAAAAAAAGAACATATGGCTGAAAAAAATGACGTAGTTGTAATAAATGACTGCATATGAAACGGAAAATCTCATAAAATAATTTTGTCAGCTAGTTTGTTCTACACGAAACACTGTGGGCCGAGGCAAAAAATCAGTATCAATATTCGTTGCTTTTGAAATTCGGCTTATAATTTGCACATGGAACAACTAAAGACTCTCCCGAATTAAAAAAAAATTTCTTATTACCCCTAAATCGTGGGCCCCATGAGAAACACATTTTTTTTTGATGATTTTATTGTCTCCTCCGGCTCAGGCAAAAAATTATTATCAATATTCGCTGCTTTTGAAATTCGGCTAAAATTTGCACATGGAACAACTAAAGACTCTCCTGAATTAAAAAAAAATGTCATAGTACCTCTAAATCGCGGGCCCCCTTAGAAACCCCAGGCCCGGGGAGAATCCCCCCATTCCCCCTCCCGTCTCGTCGGGCCTGGCTTGACCTTCTTTCAATTTGCGAGATAGAGATTATGAGGCATTCAATTGAGGGAGCCAGCTGTCGCCCCTTGCGGCTGACTCGCTTTAGTTTAACGATTGAGTGGACTTGGAGATTTGCTCACCTCATTCAGCTCTGCGTTTACGGCCACCCACCTTGTTGGAACTATTGGGATTGGTACTGCAATGACGTGCAATGTGCCCTGGCTTTCCACACTTAAAGCATTTGACGGCACCATCGTTTTTCTGCTGCGCTCCTTTTAATTCTTCTTAAATTGTGTCTACCCAGTCTGGCCTTTCCACTTCCACGCGATGAGCTTTGTATGCGCGCTTACTTAAAAGTGAGGCAGTTTCCTCAGTAATTGCATGGGATACTGTTTCAGCAAATGTTTAGATTTAGATTTAGATTTGCTTTGGGCTCGCGTATGTAGCTCGCTTTGTTTCGACGTCCCTTATGCCATTTATAAAACTCTGAATCTTTACCCTTTCAGTGTATTCCACAGGTGCGTCCGCATTTGCAAGATGAGCCAATCCTTCAATGTCTGAAGCAAACTCCTGCAAAGTCTCGGTAGATTTTTGGTAGCGGTGTTGCAATTATATTTGGTAGATTTGTTTCCTGGGTTCGCTTCCGTAACGCCGTCTGTGCTGAAATTTGCGCCGACATATTCTTTCCTCTTGTACTTCAATCTTAGATGTAATCTGTGTCGACGTTTCTGAAATACGCGTTTCTTGTGCTTCCATCTTGGATGTTATACGGTTCTCCTGGGATTCTAGTTGTGTTTCCATCTTGGATGTTATGCGTGTCTCTTGAGATTCCAGTTGGGATGCCATATATGCCATCTGGGATTCCAGTTGAGATGCCATTGTCGATATTTGGGCAGATATTGCAGCTAAAATCATGTTCAAGTCTGTGCTCGTAACTGTCTGCGATGTTTGGTTTTTCTCTTCAATTTTTGTTGTTGTCTCGTCCCCATAAGGAGGAAAGACATCATCGTCCACGTTAATTCCTTCCGACTCCATAGCGTCTCGTAGTCGTGCCTGAAGTTCGAGTTTATTGCCGGTTGTATTCAATCCACGGCTCTCCAACTCCTTCTTCAGTTGCTGGATCCTCAATTCACTCAACTTTGTCATACCCAAGTTGTATTCGCAATGTTCGGAATTTATTCAACAATTCCTCTTCTGACACCAGTTGTAACAAATTTAGTGAAACTCCGCTTATTTTACACCTTCTACTAACGTTCCTATCGCAAAACTGTTGAATAAATAACTCTAATATTCAATAATGCAAAATTGCCTTTATTAAAGTACTTCACAATAACACTGATACTTCACAATCAATAGCTTGCTTAAATCACACTGAATTGCTCATGTCTCAGCTGGTGCTGCTTTTATACTCTTCGGTTTCCTCGTTGGCATATTTCTAGGCGTTTCACCTTCTAGAATTTACTAGTTCGCTGAAGATTGAATACTTTTGTGAGTATCACTTGCTTTGCTGATGATTGCATACTTTTGTGAGTATCTCTCCGCTGCACATATGTGTAGACATAATGATTGATTTGTTTATGTATATACAAGTGACTGCTTAGTATCCCTTAGTGTTGCTAATATTCGTCACAATATGAATAAAGACATCACAACTATATCATAAAGAGAAAATCACAATAGCGTTCAGATATAACAATACAGAAATGCTAAGGCGAGAATCCCGAAGGATGAGAAATCCAACATCATTTATCGAATTCCATGTAACGGCGACGGGTCCCACTTATGCGGAAAAGTATATGTGGGGACAACCAAATTAAAGTTAAAGAGAAGGATTTCCGGTCACAAGTCCAATATAATACTTAGAAACAATGCTTTGGTCAATAAAACGGCCTTGATAGTGCATTGTAGGGATTCTGGTTACTATGCTGATTTCAAAAATGTTTCTGTTTTGGATTTAGAGAAACATTATAATGAGCGCTTTACCCTGGAAATGCTCCATATTATGAGCATGTCTAATGATAGGAGAATGAATTCTAAGAGTGACATCGACCAATGTGCATATATGCATACCGATATTTATTACTTAACCCTCTCATGCCCGATGTTGCATATACGCAACATTGTGTTTCCGAGCCTATAACTCCCATTATTTTCAACATATTGTTTTGAATTTTCTTTTAAATTATAGCTTACTGTGTTGATAAAGCAAACAGCAAATTGTTTGGCAGTCACCTGTACACGCTTTCAGTCGGTAGCTATATTTGTGAGCGAGAAGTGAAAAATTGATTTTGCGAAAAAACGGTGTTCTAAAAATGTGGAAAAAATTATTAAAATAATTATTTCATCCTG
The DNA here is from genome assembly GCF_040869045.1 of Eurosta solidaginis. NCBI lineage: Eukaryota > Metazoa > Arthropoda > Insecta > Diptera > Tephritidae > Eurosta > Eurosta solidaginis. The sequence continues at coordinate 138,777,634 of NC_090321.1, forward strand.
AAACCAACAGTACTACATAAATACAGAAAAGTAAGAGAGTATTTAGAAAAAAATCCTACATGCAAATATTATTTAGTTTGTCTGTAAAACATATTCAATTGTTTCCTGAAGATGATCTCAGAATGAGATCGAAATATCGACCAAATAAAATTAGAAATACAAACATTTAAACTGTGTTTCAATTTTTTAAACTGCCTCGAGCTCATCAAAATTTAATAAATTGTAATAATTTTGTTATTATCGTGTTGCGTATATGCAACATTGGTCTATTGTGGTAATTTTCGAAAAATATAATTTATTCAGTATACACTTTCTAAGATGAGCCCAAAAGGGCTGACTCAAGCTGAAATTGAAAGAATTGCCAACTTTGATTGGGATCATTCGGCTGACGATGAAATTGAAGAAGAAGAAGATCAAAATATGGAGGAAATTATAGAGGAAACATTGAAAAATTTAGATAACAGAGCTAAAAATGTGGAAGATGGTTTGATTGACCAAATTATTAGAAGCAAAGATGTTGAAGATTTGAATGAAAATGAAGATTTGAATGGAGTAATGCTGTGTTCATGGAATGTGGACCACCTGGAAAAGTAAATTATGCATCAATGCGGTGAAAAAACCCATAGAATGTTTTAGTACTTTCTTTACGGATGAACTGTGGCTAAAAATATGTGAGGAAACGAATTTATATGCCATGCAATCAAAGGGAATACAACTGAAATGCACTGTGCCTGAAATGAAAAGGTTTGTTGGCATACTTCTTTATCCTTGCTGTTGTGAAAATACCAACCTATCGAATGGCGTGGGCGTCCAATTTCAAATTAGCGGCCATTGGAAATGCATTGACAAGAAACCGATTTGAGAAAATAAAACAATTTTTCCATTTGAATGATTTTGAATTTTTAACAGCCTCAGAAAGGAACGCCTAACTATGACAAGTTGTACAAAGTTCGGCCTATGTTGGACATCACAAAAAAACAATTCACTGATATTTCACAAGAAGAATACCAAAGTATAGATGAGCAAATGATTGCATATAAAAGTAACTTATTATTTGTGAACATATGTAATACGTTTCTGAATACAATTCTTTTTTAAGTCAACATAGTTTGAAGCAGTATCTGCCATTGAAGCCCCTCAAGTGCGGTTTCAAAATGTTTACGAGAGCATGTCCGGGAATATATATGATTTTAGTCTGTACATTGGAGAAGGAACGTGCAAGACTTATGGCCTGGGAATATTATCAGATATCGTGCTATTTTTATCATCCAATATACCAGTAAACCAAAATTTCAAACTGTTTTCTGACAATTGGTTTTCTTCAATAAGCTTGATGTGTGCTCTAAAAGAAAAAGGCATACTGGCCGTTGGTACAATTCGAAGCAACCGATTGAAAAATTTTGATCTAAGCAGTGAGAAAATCCTTCAAAAGCGAGGACGTGGATCAAGCCATTTCAAATATGAAGCAACGCACTACTTGATTGCTTGCCGTTGTACAGTGTTTCGTGTAGAACCAGCTAGCTGGACAAAAACAAGGAGAACTTACGAATAATGGAGAAAAGGAACAAAACAGTAAACATAAAAGAAGACACGGATTGCATCTCCGCGGCTTATTTGTTATGCCTTTAAATTCTGTCTGTTTTGTCAAACTAAACGACAATTGTACCACATATAGATGGTATTAGCGATATGTTTTTGTAATAGAAAATTTGACATATATGTATATGTATGTAAGTCCATTTTCGTTTATTGTTTTTTGTTTGGTTTTAATTTTTGGACATTGTTGAAATTTTAACAACCATTTTTATGATTTCATGTCAAATTACGTTGGTAAATTGAAAAAAAATATTTAAATAAATGCAGTTTCGTCCCTGAGGAAGCTAAGGTGCTTAGCGAAACATTGGGATGTAATAGTGGAGTTTTACTTGCACTAAAAGCAACATTATGGTCAAGAAAAGCCTATCATAACACAAAAATATTTACAATAATTTATTGACCGGCTACAACTAATATTAATCATCACGGAAGGCCTGCCCATAGAATGCAGCACAAATTTAAACGTTTTTCAAGAACCAACAACAACAAAAAGATGAAGAACTACTACCTACACATGAAGTATAAATACGGGGACACCACCTGCATTACCTTAAAACATCTTAGCAAGCAAAAACAAAAGTTAGCCAACTTAAAATGTCAACTCAAGTTTTTGTTAGAATGCAAGCGGTATAGCATAACGCCAACCCATCTCAACAATGCCATCAAAAATATCACAATCAACACCACGTCCAACCAAGTGAAAAAGCAACTAGAAAAAACCAAAAAACTATTTGTTAACAAAGTATTGAACATAGAAATTACACAAACAAATATAGACATAAAAAATTCCAACAACAACATACACCATGCGGAAAATAGGTTAAAACGACAATTAAATAATACAGATTTTTCCAATTTTATCGAAAAACAAAACTTCTTAAGCCAAAGAATAACAAAAGAAAGAGAAGAAACACACAAATCAAAATTAAATAGACTAAAATACCAAATACAAATATGCGCTATTGGTATCCACATAAACAACGACTTTTTTGTAAACAAAACCAACATTGAATTTCGGGACGAAGTTAGGTGGCTACTTTCCCTAGGTAGGAAATTCTCAATACCTACTACAAAAACAAACTTCACACCGATAAATATCATAGCCGAAATGGAACAGGTAGTACAAAATATAAAGGACGACAAAGCTAAGGAAGTTGCCCGTAACAAATTAAGTAATAGGGTATTGCAGTTTAAACGAAATTCCCGACACAATGAAAAAGAAAAATTCATCCTTCATGCCTTTAACAATGCAAAAACCTTTTTAAATGAACACAAAAATATCGTGATAACCGACGCAGACAAATGCAATAAAACAGTGGCCCTATATAAAGATGATTACATGACAAAGATGAACACAATACTAGACGACAAAAGTACGTATAAAACGATGAGGAGTGACCCCACGAATGAGCTCCAAAAAAAGAATAACAAAATAGTAGAAGAGCTTCACAAAAACAAACAAATCAATTCAAAAGAAAAACATCTATTAGCATGTTCCACTGCAATTGCCCCAAGAATTTATGGGCTTCCTAAAATACACAAACGTGATATTCCACTTCGTCCAATTGTATCATCAATTAACGCTCCATGCTACAACATGTCTAGGTATGTAGGAAATATACTTAAAAATTTAATATCTAATGAGCACAACATTAAAAATTCCTTCGAGTTTAAAGAACGGCTGAATGCCATAAAGGTCAATGACGAAGATATATTAGTTTCCTTTGATGTAGTATCACTTTTTACGAACATTCCAACTATTCTTGCTACAAAAATAATTTTAAAAAAGTGCGGGGAAATAGAAAAAACAACAAACATACAAAAGAGAAATTTCCAACAAATGCTAGAATTCTGTCTTAAAGAAAACAACTACTTCGTTTGGGGTGAAAAACTGTATGCCCAAACATTTGGGATGCCCATGGGCAACCCTCTGTCACCAACCATCGCAGATATAGTCATGGACGACTTACTCAACGACTCCATATCTAAACTAAAAACACTACACAACATCGAGATAAAATTACTGGTTAAAAATGTAGACGATATCTTCGCGATAGTGAAAAGAGATGATGTGGATACTATCCTAGATACACTAAATAAGTACCACAATAAATTAAAGTTCACTCTTGAAAGCGAAACGAATTTTAGCATACCCTTTTTAGATACACGGGTTCATAGATATAATAACATTCTGACATTAGATTGGCACACAAAACCTACCTCGTCTGGCCGCCTGATAAACTTCTTATCAGCCCAAACCTTTAAATACAAAATAAATACCGCTAAAAATCTCATCAACAAAGTCTTAACTATTAGCCATCAAAACCTCTGGGAAGCAAACATAAGAAAAATTAAACAAATTCTTACAATCAATAACTTTCCAAAAACACTTATAAACAGCCTAATTCGAGAGAAAATGTCAAATGTTGAAAATAATATCAATACAAATACAACAAGAACCACAACTGATCAATCCAAAAAGTATTACAGTGTTAAGTACATACCTAGATTAACCGAACACTTCTACAAACACATTACGTCTAACAACAATAACATATGTTTAGCATACACATCGAATAATACATTATCTAGTATCTTCACAAAAACCAAAACCCCTCTCAAAACTTCACAACAAATTAAAAAAAAAAAAAATAAATGTAAGGCGCGATAACCTCCGAAGAGATCTAAGGCCGAGCTTCTCTTCCAATTTGCGTCGTGCTCCTCTTGATTTTTCCCTACAAATTGGCCGGACGGGACCTACATGTTTTATGCCGACTCTGAACGGCATCTGCAAGGCAGATGAGTTTTCACTGAGAACTTTTCATGGCAGAAATACAATCGGAGCGCTTGCCAGACACTGCCGAGGGGCGATCCCGCTTAGAAAAATGTCTTCTAATTGAAAAATCTTATTTCTAAAATTTGATGTTGCTTTGCCCGGGAGTTGAACCCAGGGCATACGGTGTGATAGGCGGAGCACGCTACCATCACACCACGGTGGTCATTAACATTGTCTATGAAATACCATGCAAAAGTAAAGAAAACGAAAGCTGCGAATAAATATACATAGGCACGACTAAGCGAAGTCTAGGAGTCCGCCTAAATGAGCATGAAGCAGACATAGGGAAAAAGAAAATCAACACAGCGCTATCGCAACACACCACATCAAGCGGTCACTCAGCTGATATGAAAAATGTCAAAATATTAGACAAAGAGAAACGAACAAAAATCAGATACACTATAGAGAGCTTACGAATAATGGAGAAAAGGAACAAAACCGTAAACATAAAAGAAGACACGGATTGCATTTCCGCGGCTTATTTGTTATGCCTTGAAATTATGTTGTTTAGTTTGAAAATTGTACCACATATAGATGGTATTAGCGATATGTTTTTGTAATAGAAAATTTAACATATATGTATATGTATGTAAGTCCATTTTCGTTTATTGTTTTTTGTTTGGTTTTAATTTTTGGGCATTGTTGAAATTTTAAATAACCATTTTTATGATTTCATGTCAAATTACGTTGGTAAATTGAAAAAATATTTAAATAAATGCAGTTTCGCCCCTGAGGAAGCTAAGGTGCTTAGCGAAACGTAGTGGAGTTTTACTTGCACTAAAAGCAACATTATGGTCAAGAAAAGCCTATCATAACACAAAATTATTTACAATAATTTATTGACCGGCTACAACTAATATTAAAAACAAGGTTCTTATTCCAAGAAAAGTGTAATGAGAAATGAAAGAAAACAAACAAAATAACGGGATTTTTGCTTTTTTTGATACTTTTGCTCATATATATTGAGTAATTGAAGTAAGAAGGCAGGAGTGGCCGTAAAATGCATTGATTAATTTGCAAAATTCTTGTTGAATATTAAGCTTCATATTTCTTTTGAGTGAACACTTTTATATAATTTTTTTGATGGATTCTAAGCTCGAAGGTAAGCAAAATTTTTTAATAGTAATTCTTTCGCAATTAGAGTATTTTCAATATATTTAACATTCCGTTATTTAGAAGAAAAGGTATTTTTTCTCTATATTTTTAACTTTAGAGACAAAAAAGTTACATTCGTCCGCGGACATCCGGGCTAAATTTTACATATGTTATACCCGCAAGTATTCTCTAATAGTCCAAAGAAAAAACCATTGCGAATTCTTTGCACATCTATTTTTAATTTTTTTTTTTGTAGATTTAGTTATCTCTACATATAAAATAGGATGTATGTACGTACCAGCTCCGACGAGATATTTGAACCTTTAAAGCTGATCTACAAACGGCAAAACCAATTCCCAGGTACAGGGAACAAACACGTAGCTATAAAACACACAAAAATAAACGCGCAAGGTCAACAAGAGCACACCAAAAGCAAAAAGGCGAAGATCACTGACTTCAACCTGCCACAACCTACCGCACCAGTCAGCAAGGCATAAAAACAGGTACATACAAAGCAATCCTAATGCAGATATAACCACACAGGAACGCTACACAAAAAAACCCCATTTGGTAGCATCTACGCCAATACCTGAATGTAATATAAATACTGCACAACTGATAACAAACTGAACGATCAACGACACTTAAGATGGCTGCACAACAATCATCAACTATTCACCCTGTCGGAAAATCAACAACACAAAGCAGTTTAGTTATAACCGTACCAAGAACGGAGTTTTATGACATCTGGGTTCAACATTCTAAGGAAACCAGATATAAAGAATAATTTAGTTTTGTTGTACTTAAGTACGATTTAAGCGAAGCAGCCGAGTATTCGATAGTAAGTTTAAGCTTACAAATATCAGCTGGATCAAAAGTGGAACACTTCTGGAAGACATAAGGAGCGATTTTTGAATAAAAACTCGGAGTGGCTTTCGGGTCCAGACTTCACATTTACAATAACGGTGAATTCAAAGTTGCCATCAGACCAACCAACCACTTCTTCAGGTAACCCCGGCCCGGAAGACGAAAGACGAACTTTGTTAGATGCAGTGAAAAAATCAAACGGCGTCGAGTGGATGACCTCTTGCAATCTAGAAGTCCTGGTGAGTTACTTTATGCGGCAGAAGTATCAACGCGTATGTCCGGCAACAGAAATGTTGCTAACATTATAAAAAAATCACATGAAACCACTCAAATATCCGGCAAAAAGATGACATGTGAGCCAGATGCAAGATGCTTGAGCAATGTAGAAGCTTTAGCATACTACGTAGATAGCAAGTCGACGACTCATGGGTACAAAACGACTCGGAAGTGGAGCATCAGGGCATCCATCATTTTATAGTCTAATAAAAGCTTAGACAGAATGCTATCCAAATGAAATTGATGTGGGTGAAACACGTGCGGAAATTAAAGTCCATTGCGTATTAGATAAAACTGTTGAGCGTTTAGTTTTAGCAAATCAAGAATTTTTGTTAGTTTATTACCTACAAACTTGACGTATACTTTAATCGGCAAGTGGGGTTGCGATGGAAGCTCTCGCCATAGCACATATAAGCAAAAGTTTACATCCAGTTCTGCCACTGATGAGTTTTTGTTTATATTTTCTTTCGTTCCTCTTCAATCACAGGATGAAAAAGGTAACATTGTTTGGCAGAATCCTCGACCTTCTTCTACCATATATTTTCGTCCAATTAAATTTATTTTTTCTAAAGAAACAAAAGATTTTATTGTTTTTGAAACGAACAAAGTTTTAGAGGAGATAAATTCGTTGTTGCCAACAAAGTACACGCTCGAAGAATACGAAGTTTCCATAAATCACAATATGCTTCTAACAATGATTGACGGAAAAGTTTGCAATGCTTTGACTGAAACTTCTTCTGTACAAAAGTGTTATATTTGTGGTGCCACTCCAAAAGATATGAATAATGACTTACGGGACTTTACGCCTAACCGAGATAATCTTGGTTTTGGTTTGTCTACTCTCCATGCATGGATAAGATGTTTTGAATGCTTGCTTCACATAAGTTATCGCCTCGAAGTAAAAAAATGGCAGCTTAGGAATGAGGCAGATAAAGAGAGTGTAAAGCTACGTTCCAACGAAATTCAGAATAAATTTAAAAGTGTACTTGGATTGATAGTAGATAAACCAAAACCAGGTTTCGGCAATACCAATGACGGCAACACTGCTCTTAGGTTTTTCGAAAATTCTGAGGCTAGTGCTGAGATTACGGGATTGGATGTAACGCTTATCAAAAGATTCGACACTCTCCTTCGCGTATTAGCATCTGGGTACAATATCCAAAGATTTGAAAAATTTGCGGTTGAGACTAAAAAACTATACATAGATCTCTATCCATGGTTTAATATGCCTGTTACATTTCATAAAATCTTAGTGCATAGTACTGATATTATAAAATCAGCAATTTTACCTATTGGTCAACTTTCTGAGGAAGCACAGGAAGCCCGTAACAAAGATTTGAGACGGTTCAGGGATGATAACACACAAAAGCAGTCGCGTGAAGCCACGAATAGAGATCTTATGAATATGTTGCTTATAACATCGGATCCTTTACTTAACAGTTTTAGGGAGATACCTAAAAAAAATTTAAAAGTCTGACTTCAGAAGTCTTAAATTTACTGTCCCCCGATAATTTTGAGGAGTCAATAAATACCCCAGTTGTTTCAAGCTTTCACTGTAGTGCTGCTGATGCTCATGACTATTCCACAAGTGACTCATCGAATGAAAGTGATGATAGCGAATAATAACATAATTATAAAAGATAACATACCCTATAACTTTTTGTTGGATCAGGTTTTATTTAATTTAAATCTATTCTCTTTTCTACTTTTTATGATACTTTACTTTTAAGTTTTTGTAATAAGTAATTTTCACATAATTAATTTAATTATTTACATTGTTATTATTATTATTGTAATTCACTTTTACATTCCAGACTGGTACTATAAAATAATTTTGTAAAATTTGTAGTGCGAGGATAAATACTCAAATAAATACAAAATATGTATGTACATATGTACAGTCACTCACATAAATAAGTAGACGCCCCTTTTTGGACAATTCTTACAATTTTCGCTTTCGCAAATTTATTTTAACTAATTTCCCATAAGAAAATTTGTCACGATCTATAACAAAAACTAAATTATATTTAAAAAATGTTTGAAAAATTCAACGAATTTTCATATTTTAACTAATTTTCCATAAGAAAATTTGTCACGATCTACAACAAAAACTAAATTATATTTAAAAAATTCGACGAATTTTCATAAAAAATTTTAATTTTTTTTCCGAATTTTTAGAATTTTTTAGAGTATTCAGATTTGTAGTTCATTCAATTTAAGTACAAAAATGTAATATTCTTAAGTCCTTTAAATTTGTTTGGATCTATGTCACTTATTCACATGAGTTACTGTATATGAAATAAGCAAATGTATGCATATCAAGTAAAATTTTTGAAAAAAATAAAAAAAGAACATATGGCTGAAAAAAAATGACGTAGTTGTAACAAATGACTGCTTATGAAACGGAAAATCTCATAAAATAATTTTGTCCAGCTAGCTTGTTCTACACGAAACACTGCGCGTTGGTATGATAATAAGAGCGTACAACTAGTTTCAAATTATGTAGGTAAGAATCCCATGACTGAATGCAACAGATGGTACCGCAAAGAGAAGAAATTTATAACTATACCTCGTTACAACAAACACATGGGAGGGGTTGATCTTGCAGACATGCTGCTTGAATTGTACAAAATCAACCACCGCTCAAATAAATGGTACATGCGCATAGTATACTGGTGCATAAATTCGAGTTTAGTAAACAGTTGGTTGTTGTAACGCAGAGACATTGCACATACAGACGGCGAATCAAAGTATATGCTGCTTATAAATTTTCAATTGGATGTTGCTGTCGAACTTTTGAACGCAAGTCAAACTACAACTGTCGCCAAAAAGAGAGGTCGTCCATCGTCACTCCTTTTGACAATGAACTCAGGAACTGCACCATATTCCCCAGCATCACCAGCTGCTTCTACAGGCTCTGAATCAAATCCCTATAAAAGAGCTTATGTTGAAGACCCACCAAAATCACTACGACTTAATGGTTATAATCATTGGCCGGATTGGGAAATAAGAGGCAGATTTAGATTATGCACCACTGGGTTTCTAAGCTGTAAATGCAGCAAATGTAATGTGCACTTGTGTTCCAATCCCCAAAAAAACTGTTTCGTGTCTTATCATACATAGAATATAAATGAACGGCATTTGTAAAAGAAATAAACTTGTTTTTAAATATATACCACCATTGCCCAATGTTGCATATACGCAACATCCTGTAGCTCTTGAACCAGGACACCTAGGACCTTGAAATTTTGAACAGTTAATATTGATGTCAACCATATTTTATATATATACTCAAAAACATTTTAGCCCGCCCATTTTAATTCGAGCATGAGAGGGTTATGCAGCAACATGCAGTGCAAGCTTCACGGTGCTCAGCAAATAAAACAGCGTCCAGCAAACATCTCGCTAATAACCTACCCAATGACAACAACTAAACACCATAGTTATGATTCATGCTCTCCTTTTTTAAACGGTTTTATTTAGCTTGACTGCCACCGTGGTGTGATGGTAGCGTGCTCCGCCTATCACACCGTATGCCCTGGGTTCAACTCCCGGGCAAAGCAACATCAAAATTTTAGAAATAAGATTTTTCAATTAGAAGAAAATTTTTCTAAGCGGCGTCACCCCTTGGCAGTGTCTGGCAAGCGCTCCGATTGTATTTCTGCCATTAAAAGCTCTCAGTGAAAACTCATCTGCCTTGCAGATGCCGTTCGGAGTCGGCATAAAACATGTAGGTCCCGTCCGGCCAATTTGTAGGGAAAAATCAAGAGGAGCACGACGCAAATTGGGAGAGCAGCTCGGCCTTAGATCTCTTCGGAGGTTATCGCGCCTTACATTTATTTATTTTTTTATTTAGCTTGACTTGACAGGCTGGTTGGTTGGCTGGCTGGTTGGCTGGCTGGCACGAAATTTGTAATTGAAATTTAAGTAACTTCCAGATAACCCACAAGCTTGAAACTTGGAATATAGTTCAGAACCTGATGACAATGCAATAATAAGAAAAAAAAATCGCCGGTAGGTGGCGCAAGCATCGAGATATTCACAAAAATCGTATTTGTGGTCCGATTTGGCTCATATTTGGAACACATAATACTGTAACGAATGTTAGCAGCACTGAGGGATGCTATCGTCTCTAAGCCGTGCTAAGCAGTGACGTGAATTCACATGCATAGATCAATCAATATGTATCTACATAAACGAAAGAATAATTGCGTCTACACATATGTACCATGTACGTATATGAGCAGCGGAGAGTCAATGCACAAACACATGCATATATCTGAGATACTCCTGAAAGTATGCAATGAGAAAAACTATAAAATTGTGCAATTGTAGTTACAGCTGAGAAGTTTGAGAGCTGCTGGACTAGTAGATTCTGGAAGCGCCTAGAAGATACGAACGTTGAAATCCAAGAGTATAAAAGGCGGCAATTGTAGAGGCGCTGGAATTCAGTTTGATTTGAGGTTTCGATTAAGACGGTATCTAGCAAGCAAGAGCAGTATTATTTTGAATAGTAGAGTTTCATTTGAGCTATCAATCAGTTTGGTTATTAAGCAAGCTATTCGTTGCACAGTTTGAGTGTTATTGTGAATTACTTTAATAAAGGCCATTTTGCATTATTACATATTGGAGTTATTTGTTCAACAGTTTAGTGATTCGAACTTAGCAGAAGGGCAAATAAGAAGATTTGCAAGTAAATTCGTTACAATTGGTGTCAGAAGAGGAATTGTTGCATAAATTCCAGAGGACAACAAGGACATGGCAAAGTTCAGTGAATTGAAGATCCTGCAACTAAAGAAGGAGTTGGAGAGCCGTGGATTGAATACAAGCGGCGTTAAACTCGACATTCAGGTACGGCTACGAGAGGCAATGGAAGCAGAAGGAATTGCTGTGGACGAGTATGTCTTTTATCCTGATGAGGACGAGACAACAACAAAAATTGAAGAGAAAAATGAAACACCGCAGACAATGGCGAACACAGCCCTGAACATGATATTGGCTGCAATATCGGCACAAATGTCCGAAATGTCATCACAAATATCTACGAACATGTCATCACAATTGGAAGAACAGAAGACACATATTGCAGAAATATCGTCAGAAATAACATCGAAGATTGAAGCACAAGAAACGCGTATTTCAGAAATGTCGGCACAAATTTCAGCACAGATATCATCTCAGATCTCCACCCAACTAGAAGAGCAGGAAGTCCGTATATCATCTAACCTGGAAGCGCATATGGAAGAAAAACTAACCCAGTTTCATGAAGGCTTCAGTGGTCGACAGGATAAAACCGAGGCCGAGGTGGATGCTTTGAGAGGACGTATCAGCAGTTACAACTAAATCGTCCAGCAGTTTCAGCGAGTAGTCCAAAGCTAAAAACACCATCCTTTGACGGTTCTGTTCCTTTCCAGGTCTTTAAGCTACAATTTGAGAAGACCGCAACAGTGAACAACTGGAATGCTGAAGATAAAGTTGTTGCACTCTTGGTAGCATTGAAAGGACCAGCTGCCGAAATCTTACAGACGATTCCAGAGTACGAACGGAACAGTTATGAAGCATTGATGGCTGCTGTAGAACGACGTTATGGAAGCAAGCATAGAAAACAGATATTCCAAATTGAGTTGCAAAACCGCTACCAAAAAGCAAATGAGACATTGCAGGAGTTTGCGTCAGATGTCGAAAGGTTGGCACATTTGGCAAATGCGGACGCACCCGTGGAGTACACAGAGAGGGTGAAAATCCAGAGTTTTATAAATGGCATACGGGACGTAGCAACGAAGCGAGCGACATATGCAAACCTAAAACCTACATTCGCGGAAACGGTATCCCATGCACTGACTCAAGAAACAGCGTCACTTTTGAGTAAGCCAGCGTACAAAGCTCATCGCGTGGAAGTGGAAAGGCCAGACTGGGTAGACGCAATTTTGGAAGCATTGAACGGTACGCAGCAGAAGAATAATGATGCAGTTAAATGCTTAAAGTGTGGAAAGCCAGGGCATATTGCGCGTTATTGCAACACCAACCCTAACAGTTCCAATAATGTGGGTGGTCGTAAACGCAGAGCAGAAGGAGATGAGCAAATCTCCAAGACCACTCAATCGTTAAACTAAATCGAGTCAGCCGCAAGGGGCGGCAGCTGGCTCCCGCAATTGAATGCCCCATAATCTCTATCTCGCAGATTGGAAGAAGATCGAGCAATCTTAATGTTGGAGGACATGTGGATGGAAAGGAACGTTTACTGACTGTTGATACCGATGCATCCCATTCCATCATTCGATCAGATTTAGTCAACAAAAAGATAAGACCATTGCTTGGAGCAAGATTACGTACAGCCACGGGAGAGGACACCCAGGTAATTGGAGAAGTAGAATGTGAAGTAGCAGTTGGGAACGTCATGGTATTACACAATTTTATAGTGGCAGGTATTGTTGATGAAATCATAATTGGAGTGGACTTCTTAATCAACCAAGGCATCAAAATCGATATGCAAAGCAAGACTATAGGATATAAGAACATGGATGTGCCACTTAATTTCGGCTACGAGAGAGGCTACAGCAGTAAACGAGTGCTGGTGGAAGAGAGTCAGCAAATACCACCAAAATCAGAAGCAGTCATCTGGGCTAAGGTTCATGGAGATTGTGGGACAAACAAATTGTGGGTTGTCGAAGCAGCAAACAAATCAGTACCGAACATACTTGTAGGAAAAACCCTGGCTATGACAAAACAAGATGGACGTATTCCGGTAAGAGTACTCAATGAGTTCAAGTCACCACTCAAACTGACCAAAGGAGCTATTTTGGGAAGATGCCAAGAGGCTGAAGTAATTATTAACTGTGAACAGCTCCAGGAACACGTTTCATCTAGTAATACTGATCTTTCAAATGACATCACGGCATGGACGGAGGGGCTAGAGGAAGATTATCAGAGAAAGGCAAAGCAGCTGCTCCTAAAGTATGCAAACATATTTGACCAGGATGGTTCCAAACCAGGCCGCACCAATGTTGTGAAACATCAAATTGACACTGGAGACGCGAGGCCGATACGTCAAGCTCCACGTAGTGTTCCACTGGCGAAGCGGGAAATTGTAAGTCAAATTCTACAAGAAATGAGCGACAGCGGCGTCATCGATCCATCAGCTAGTGCCTGGAGCTCACCGGTAGTACTTGTATAGAAGAAGGATGGAAAAATGAGGTTTTGCGTGGACTACCGGAAGTTGAATGACGTTACGAAAAAGGATAGCTACCCATTGCCAAGAATTGACGACACTCTGGAGTCGCTATCTGGTACGGAATGGTTTTCTACACTGGACTTGAAAAGCGGTTACTGGCAAGTGGAGGTGAAGGAGGCCCTTTGGACCATGTAATGCACCAGCTACTTTCGAGAGACTCATGGATCAGGTATTGAAAGGACTACATTGGAAAACATGCTTGGTGTACCTGGACGACATCATCGTATTGGGCAAGAACTTTGATGAACATCTTAAAAACTTAGATGAAGTTTTCCAGAGAATAGCTGGCGATGGTCTGAAGTTAAGTCCCATAAAGTGCGCGCTGTTTAAAAAGGAAGTAAATTATTTGGGTCACAAGGTAACGACAGAAGGTATCCCTACAGCCAATGAAAAGATAGAGGCTGTAAAGGATTGGCCAAGACCACAGAATCTGCATGAATTGAGAAGTTTCCTTGGGCTGTGCACATATTACCGCCGATTTGTACCAAATTTTTCCAGCGTAGCCCATAGCCTCCATGAGCTTACAAGAAAAAACAAAGCTTTTGAATGGAAGAAGGAGCAAGAAGTGGCTTTCCAAACATTGAAGGGGCATTTGTGCACTGCCCCAATGTTAGCATATCCGATTCCAGGAGCAACATTTATTCTAGATACAGATGCGAGTGGATATGCTATAGGAGGCGTTTTATCACAACTGGTCGTGGGACAGGAGAAGGTAGTTGCATATTACAGCCGTTCGATTGGAAAACCAGAGAGGAACTACTTTGTTACGCGGAGAGAGCTGTTGGCATTGGTAGAGTGCATTGAACAATTTCACAAATACCTCTACGGCCAGCGATTCCGTGTCAGGACAGATCACGCAGCGTTGAAATGGCTTCTGCAGTTCCGTAATCCGGAAGGACAATTGGCACGGTGGATCGAGCGAGTACAAGGCTATGACTTTTCCATTGAGCATCGAAAAGGTAGTACCCATGGAAATTCCGATGCAATGTCACGAAGACCATGTAGTTTGGAATGCAAGCACTGTTCAAAGGCCGAGGCTAAAGAAGACATTATAGATGTCCGGCTAATGACTATAACGTGTACGGATGAATGGGACAAGGAACAACTAAGAAAGTGTCAGCTAGAAGATACAGATCTGTCACATGTTATGCAAGGGCTTGAACGAAACGAAAGACCAAGCAGAGAGGAGATGTCAGCAGAGAGTCCCATTGCGAAGTCATATTGGGCACAGTGGAACAGTTTAAAATTGACATCCGGTTGCTTGCATCGAGTATGGGAGAGTGAGGATGGTGAATGCAAGAAGAAACTGATAGTTGTTCCCAGAAAGAGGATTCCTGACGTGCTCAGCGAGCTGCACAATGGTCTAAGTGGAGGTCATCTTGGAATCACGAAGACACTCGAGAAAATTAAGCAGAGATTCTATTGGGTTGGTTGCCGTCAGTCGGTCACCGAGTGGATTGCCAACTGCGAGGTATGTAACAGAGCGAAAGGGCCTAAAACCCGAAGTCATGGCCAGATGAAGCAGTATATTTCAGGTGCACCACTTGAAAGGATCGCCATGGATGTCGCAGGTCCATTTCCTACTAGCAACCGCGGAAACAAATACGTACTGGTGGTTTTGGATTATTTCAGTAAATGGCCAGAGGTATACCCAATCCCAAACCAAGAAGCAGAAACAGTAGCAGAAGTGGTTAAAAACGAATGGGTTGCAAGGTATGGTGTACCAATGGAGTTACATTCTGACCAAGGCAGGAATTTTGAATCAGCTGTGTTCCAAGAAATGTGCAAGAAGTTGGGCATTCGAAAAACACGGACAACTGCATTGCATCCTCAGTCCGATGGTATGATGGAACGTTTCAATAGAACATTGGAGGATCATTTAAGGAAAGTAGTAGACAAGTACCATAAGGACTGGGATACACACATATCATTCTTTTTGCTGGATTACCGATCAGCAGTGCATGAAACCACGGGCCAAACCCCTGCAAAAGTAATTTTTGGCAGTGACCTTCGACTGCCAGCTGATTTGAGGTTTGGGATAGATGCCGATGCGGAAAGAAATGTCAAGAAATCCACTCGTGTCTTGGAAGAAGAGCTGAGAGAGATACACGATCTGGTAAAGCAACGAGCAAAGATTATGAGTGACAAGATGAAAGCGAGATATGATAAAGCACTTAATTCGGAAGGGTTTCAGGAAGGAGATTTGGTGCTGTTATACAACCCACAACGAAAAAAATCTTTGTCCCCGAAATTGCAGTGTAATTGGGAAGGCCCATACAAAGTTGTAAAACGGATCAACGATGTAGTTTAACCGCATACAAACCATTGGCAAACCACGAACCAAAATGAAAGTGGTTCATTTGGAAAGGCTGGCAGCTTATAGATCGAGAGATTTGTCTGATCGGGACGATCAGACTTAGGTGGAGGGCAGTGTAACGAATGTTAGCAGCACTGAGCGATGCTATCGTCTCTAAGCCGATGCTAAGCAGTGACGTGAATTCACATGCATAGATCAATCACTATGTATCTACATAAACGAAACAATAATTGCGTCTACACATATGTACCATGTACGTATACGAGCAGCGGAGAGTCAATGCACAAACACATGCATATATCTGAGATACTCCTGAAAGTATGCAATGAGAAAAAAAACTATAAAATTGAGCAATTGTAGTTACGGAAAAGTTTGAGAGCTGCTGGACTAGTAGATTCTGGAAGCGCCTAGAAGATGCAAACGTTGAAATCGAAGAGTATAAAAGGCGGAAATTGTAGAGGCGCTGGAATTTAGTTTGATTTGAGATTTCGATTAAGACGCTATCTAGCGAGCAAGAGCAGTATTATTTTGAATAGTAGAGTTCCATTTGAGCTATCAATCAGTTTGGTTATTAAGCAAGCTATTCGTTGCACAGTTTGAGTGTTATTGTGAAGTACTTTAATAAAGGCCATTTTGCATTATTACATATTGGAGTTATTTATTCAACAGTTTAGTGATTCGAACTTAGCAGAAGGGCAAATAAGAGGATTTGCAAGTAAATTCGTTACAATACATACAAGAATAGAAAGCGGCCTATGAAAAAATCGCCACTAGGTTGCGCAAGGATCGATATATTCACAAAAATCGTATTTGTCGTCCGATTTGGCTCGTATTTGGAACACATAATACATACAAGAATAGAAAGCGACCTATGAAAAAATCGCCGCTAGGTGGCGTAAGGATCGATATATTCACAAAAATCGTATTTGTGGTCCGATTTCGCTCATATTTGGAACACATAATACATACAAGAATAGAAAGCGACCTATGAAAAAAGTCGCCGCTAGATGGCGCAAGGATCGAGATATTCACAAAAATCGTATTTGTGGTCCGATTTGGCTCATATTTGGAACACATAATACATACAAGAATAGAAAGCGACCTATGAAAAAAATCGCCGCTAGATGCGTAAAGATCGGGATATTCAAAAAAATCGTATTTGTGGTCCGATTTGGTCCATATTTGGAGCAAATAATACATACATGAATAGAAAGCGACCTATTGATAGTCATATATTAAAGATCAACTGAACCTTAATTAGGTTATGCTACGCCTCATATTTTTAGAAATTTCACGCGCCCAACGCTTTTATTTAATTGTCTGAGCAACGCCCTAGATTGATGAGGAGTGTGATGACTGGTACATATGACCTACCTAATTATTTTCTAGCTTTTAGTATTATTATTAATTCATGTAAGTATTGTTTTCAATAAAACCGTTTAACCTACAAAATTTTTTTTAATTATTTTATTTTCAAGTTTTTAGTCTTTATTTAATTGCCTATTATTTCTCATTCTATTTAGTTCATATAGTGACTCATTACTATAAGGAATCTTTCCTGACAATTTGTTAAATCTAAGTCCTCAAAGTCCTTCCAAAGACTTTACTCGACTCTGCGCCACGTATGCTTGTCCCCCCTCCAACTCCAAAATATTTTGATGTCACTTCTACCGGACTGTATGTAATATTTGTCTATTCTATCTATTCATGTATATATTATTTGTTCCAAATATGGACCAAATCGGACCACAGATGCGATTTTTTTGAATATCTCGATCTTTGCGCACCTAGCGGCGATTTTTTTCCTATGTCGCTTTCTATTCTTGTATGTATTATGTGTTCCAAATATGAGCCAAATCGGACCACAAATACGATTTTTGTGAATATCTCGAACCTTAAAATTATTATTACTTCATGTAAGTATTGTTTTTAATAAAACCGTTTAGCTAAATTTTTTTTTAAATTATTTTATTTGTCATATAGTTCGTTGTTTTATGTATTATTTTTATTGCAAAAATTTGTTTACACTTACGGTATTTTGAATTGTTTACATTCTTGTGTCTTATGCTCTATTATTATGCTTTAGTTTTTGAACAGCTGATCAGTCGATCAAACATAGTTACATGTGTAAGTTTCTGTCTTTTTATACTCAGTTGAGCAGAGCTCACAGAGTATAATAACTTTGATTGGATAACGGTTGGTTATACAGGTATAAAGGAATCGAGATAGATATAGACTTCCATATATCAAAATCATCAAAATCTGATTGAGCCATGTCCGTTCGTCCGTCCGTCCGTCTGCCCGTTAACGCGATAACTTGAGTGACTTTTAAGGTATCTTGATGAAATTTGGTGTGTAGGTTCCTGGGCACTCATCTCAGATCGCTATTTAAAATGAACGATATCGGACTATAACCACGCCCACTTTTTCGATATCGAAAATTTCGAAAAACCGAAAAAGTGCGATAATTCATTACCAAAGACGGATAAAGCGATGACACTTGGGAGGTAAGTTGAACCTATGACGCAGAATAGAAAATTAGTACAATTTTATACAATGGGCGTGGCACCGCCCACTTTTAAAATAAGGTAATTTAAAAGTTTTGCAAGCTGTAATTTAACAGTCGTGGAGTACTTAATAAATATTAGCAAAATCTGAGAACGACCACGCCCACTTAAAAAAAAAATTGTGTAAGTCAAATTTTAACAAAAAATTTAATATCTTTACGGTATATAAGTAAATTATGTCAACATTAGACTCCAGTAATGATATGGTGCAATAAAACACAAAAATAAAAGAAAATTTCAAAATGGGCGTGGCTCCGCCCTTTTTCATTTAATTTGTCTAGGATATTTTTAATGCCATAAGTCGAACAAAAATTTATCAATCCTTGTGAAATTTGGTAGGGCTTTAGATTATAGGACGATAACTGTTTTCTGTGAAAAAGGGCGAAATCGGTTGAAGCCACGCCCAGTTTTTATACACAGTCCACCGTCTGTCCTTCCCCTCGGCCGTTAACACGATAACTTGAACAAAATTCGATATATATTTACTAAACTCAGTTCACGTACTTATCTGAGCTCACTGTATCTTGGTATAAAAAATGGCCGAAATCCGACTATGACCACGTCCACTTTTTCGATATCGAAAGTTACGAAAAGTGAAAAAAAAAAATGCCATAATTCTATACCAAATACGAAAAAAAGGGATGAAACATCGTAATTGGATTGGTTTGTTGACGCAAAATATAACTTTAGAAAAAAACTTTGCAAAATGGGCGTGACACCTACCATATTAAGTAGAAGAAAATGAAATAGTTCTGCAGGGCGAAGTCAAAAGCCCTTGGAATCTTGGCAGGAATACTGTCCTGTATTACATATATAAATAAATTAGCGGTACCCGACAGATGATATTCTGGGTCACCCTGGTCCACATTTTGGTCAAAATCTCGAAAACGCCTTCACATATACAACGACCACCACTCCCTTTTAAAATACTCATTAACTCCTTTCATTTCATACCCATATCGTACAAACAAATTCTAGAGTCACGCTGGTCCACCTTTATGGCGATATCTCGAAAAGGCGTCCATCTATAGAACTAAGGCCCACTCCCTTTTAAAATACTCATTAACACCTTTCATTTGATACCCATATCGGTGGTACCTGGTAACCTTGCCGTGCGCGGACGTGTTTTTTATCGCTCTTCGCGTTGTTATTCTTTTTACTTTATAAACAAGTTTTATCTTTTATAATATTCATTAATATAATAGAAAACAGTTTATAAGTTTAATTTCGTATTAAATCTTTACACAGTGCAATATACATAGTGGCTTTTTGTGCAATTTAAAAATTCAGTCTGTGTGTTCATAGATCATAGATTTTCACAAAAATTTGTGATAACTGCATACCTTTTTGTTGGTAGCTGCTATTAGCAAGTCATTGTGTGCCCTTTTTGCTTTCTGTTGTGTTCGCTGCTAGCTATACGCTGTCTTGCCATTTGCATCCAGTGCACCAAAATAATTCTCGCTCATATTTTTGAACAGCTGTTCAATTTATCCTATACCTATAGTTTCTTTTGCCTATTTTGCTTTTTGGCTTTGTTTAACTTTGCAATTATGTTGGATTGCTGTGTCAAGAAGTGCATCAATCAAAAGAAAATTTCCCGTGGTGATACTTATGTTTGTTGTTGGCTCTGTGATAATATGGCTCATGTTATCTGTGCCGGTTTCTCTCACATAGGTGGTCGGGTGGTTGACCTAATATCCAGCAAAATTGGACCGAACTGGACATGTCATGATTGTCGTTCCGTAGAAAATGACATGCGAGCTTTTATGAGGCAAACTCAGAAAGAATTCAGCAACATTTTTGTTGGGTTTCGTGACCTTAACGAAAGATTCAAAACGATGGAAGCTCACTTTAAAAAATTGAAAGTGATATCTGAATCCCCAAAACATAATAAATGTATGCCCAACAATGATTCCAACTTGTCTTCGAGTCGGGGGCAAAGCTGTCCTCCTAGGAATGTCCCTTCAACCACGTTGGCCGATACGAACAGGCTTACCAAAGACGTTATGAACAATGCAGCTCAGGAATCTCTACAAGAATCTCCACAAGGCTGTGTCGAGACTTCAGTGAGACGATCTCTGGAAAATTAAACGATGCACGAACTAATAGTGGTACCTTTGCCGCTGTTTGTTCTACGTCACCAATGTTGATTTTGCTGGACTCCCCAATTCATCCTACACCTCCACCGGTATCTTTAGCTCCAACAATAACAGATGATATTGCTCATTACGTTTGCTCTAAACTTGGTGTTGCACCCACTAGTAACATCAATGTGTATAAATTTAACTTTAAATATGAGCGAGACATCTCCTCATTTAAAATATCCCTTCCAGATGAATATTTCGATAAGGTACTTGATTCCTCTTTTTGGCCTAAGCATACTGTGGTTCACTTGTTCACAAGAAAGGCGAGGGCCGAAACTGTTTTATTACAGCCAAAAAACGGTATGACGAACACAGTAATAACAACACAAAGGTAATTGCTGATCTGTCCCGTCTTCTCATTAATTGCCGAAATGTTCGTGGTTTACGATCAAAACTTGTTCCATTCTTCCCTAATTCTTTCAACTTTTCTTCACAAGTTTTAGCTTTTACGGAGACCTGGCTAAAGCCTGATAATTACAATTCTGAAGTTTTTTCAAATAAATATGCTGTTTATCGTCGTGATCGCATCTCTAGAGCGGGAGGTGTCCTTATTGCTGTTGAATCTAACCTATCGTCTGAGTTGATTTCGCTGGACAATATCTCTCATATCGAATTCAAAGCAGTTAGGCTTTCATTCGGTAGCTATAGCGTAATTGTTTGCTGTTCGTATATACCACCTCGTTCGGATATAAATGTTTATGCTAGTCATAGCTCGGCCATCTGCGATTTGCATTCGCAGTTGGGAGATAACGATCGACTTGTTGTTGTTGGTGACTTTAACTTGCCAACAGTTAGTTGGGTTAATATAGGTGATTCAAACTTTTTAACTCCCACTGCTCAACATGAGTTTCTCAATTGCTTGTTAGACTCATCTCTTTTACAGATTAACAATGTTCCAAATAGTGGAAATAAAATGCTGGATTTAGTATTTGTGGATGGCTCGGTGGATACTGCCCTTACGCCAATCCCACCTTTATCCCTTCCAGAAGACCCTCTTCACCCTACGCTAGAGATATCACTTGATATCAGCCTACCCCGTAGGATTCAAGTACAGTCTCGTCCCCGATATAGATGCTTCTACAAAGCGAATTTCATTATGCTCAATGATCTGTTGGCTTCCCATGATTGGTCGGATCTCTATGCTTGCACTGATGTCGATTCGGCTATCTCTATATTTTACAGTACGCTTGATGGCTTCTTTGATACCTGCATTCCTACACGCTATACCCTATGTTCGAATAAGCCCTCTTGGGTTTCAAGGCAACTTATCAGACTTAATAACACTAAATCTAGGCTTTATAAGA
Organism: Eurosta solidaginis; assembly: GCF_040869045.1. NCBI lineage: Eukaryota > Metazoa > Arthropoda > Insecta > Diptera > Tephritidae > Eurosta > Eurosta solidaginis. The sequence goes on from NC_090321.1 coordinate 138,799,867, forward strand.
GATTCAAGAAATCTGGAGCATCTGCAGACCTCTCTAAATATTTAATAGCTCGTTCTAAATTTCACCGTCTTAATCAGCTTTGTTATAAAAATTACTTGAGTTGTTGTAAAGCCCAATTTTTTAGAAATCCAAAAAAGTTTTACAGTTTCTTAAATTCAAAGCGGAAAACTTCTGGGTATCCTTCCTCATTAACGTTTGGAGGTAAAAAGCTTGCACTGATGACGACGTTGCTGAACTATTTTCTGAGTTCTTTAAGTCCTCGTATTCATCCAGTGGTTTTCATTCCGGTCAATATCCCTATCGCTAAAATATCTCGAATTCCATTAGGAATCCTGCTATTGATGGTAATATTGTTCTTCAGAGTCTTCAATCTTTGAAGCCCCCCTTTTTTCCGGGACCGGACGGTGTTCCTAGTTGCGTGCTTAGGTACTGCGCCGAAAACATGTATGAGCCTATTTTAAAATTATTTGAACTATCTCTGGGATCTGCGTCATTCCCGGCACTTTGGAAACAGTCTTTTATTATACCCCTGCATAAAAAAAGGTAGTAGGTCAAAAGTTGAAAACTACAGGGGTATTGCTAAACTTTCCAACATTCCTAAAGTCTTTGAACAGATTGTTACCAGTCAACTCCAATATCAGTGTTCTAGTCTTTTATCTCCATGCCAACACGGTTTCATTCGTCAAAGGTCAACCACTACAAATTTGCTTGTATTGACCTCTATAGTTATGGAAGGATTTTTAGCGAACAAGCAAACGGATGTCATCTACACGGACTTCAGCAAAGCATTTGATACCGTCAACCATGAGTTACTTATTCATAAGCTTGATGTACTGGGCTTTCCGTTTCACCTATTAAGGTGGCTGAAAAGCTATCTTTCTAACCGGACCCAAAAAGTCCTGTTCAAATGCAATCTGTCGGAATCGTTCGGAGTTTCCTCCGGCGTACCCCAGGGAAGTCATCTAGGCCCATTCTCTTTGCCCTTTTCATTAATGACTTGCCACAGACAATATTATATTCCCATACTATAATGTATGCGGATGATGTAAAACTTTGCTACACTTACTGTCCTACCGATTTGAGTTCCTTAGATCTTCTTCAAGCCGACTTGGACTCGTTCCAATGTTGGTGCACAACAAATTTACTAGCTTTAAATTACTCTAAACGTAAGCATATGACATTTCACCGAGTGAAGCCAGCATTGAAACCTTATGTTATAGATGGTACGCCTTTGTAGCGTATATCTATTGCAAATGATCTAGGTGTCCTTTTTGATCCGAAATTGAATTTTAACATGCATATTTCATCTATTGCCAACAAAGCGTTGGGTTTACTTGGATTTGTTAAAAGATGGGCTAAAGAGTTCGATGATCCGCACCTCACTAAGGTTCTATACACATCGCTGGTTCGTCCAATACTCGATTACTATTGCTCATGCGTTTGGTCCCCTGTTTCTCAAAAGCATATAAAGCGTCTTGAGTCAGTTCAAAAGCAATTTTTGATACTTGCATTGCGCAGCCTTAATTGGGACTCAAGTCTCCACCTTCCTCCATACAGAAGTAGACTTCTTCTTATTAAATTACCGTCTCTGGAAAATCAGAGAATATTACTGGGGGTATTGTTCATCCATAAGCTCATTATTGGAGAAATTGATTCTGCGCACCTTCTCAGGCGCTTGTTTTTTGCGGTTCCCCCTAGAGTATCCAGACACTACGTTCCTTTCTATTTACCCCTTTGTCGACGAAACTTTGCCAAAAATAATCCTCTTCTGATCTGGTGCGCGCACTACAATGACTTGAATAGCTGTATCAGTCTTGAATGTACTTTTGCCACTATACGTAATGCAATAGTTGCCTATCTAATTTAAGAGATACAAGCAAATTTAATTTGCCGGCATTTTATTTCTTCCATAAAAAACAGGAACTATCTCGTTTAAGGGTGGAGGAACATTTATCAACATGTATCATTAAGAAGGAACAAGACAGTACTGTGTTGATTGAAATCTGGTGCATCCCAACAACGTAAAAACATGCTTTTTCATGAGTCACTGACCGGAATCGTATGCATTCCGGCAGTATAATCTTATGGGTTATGCATCGAGCTGATTGGAATCCGGTGCATTCCAACAACACAGGTCATGTTACTTTTTTGTGCCTTGTGATGGCGTATCCTCATTACACTACTCTTAGCATTGCCGGATTCCCATGACATGCTGGTTGGAATCATGTTGCATTCCAACAGGAAGATTGGAATCCACTGCATTCCGAAATCATGCTGAGCGGAATCTGATGCATTCCGCCAGTATAAGATTTCGGTATAAGATCTTATTTCTGCTCATATTTCTTATTATTATTATATTCTGAAATTAAAGAGTAATTTTCATTAATATATCTTTGTTTGTAATAGAACATTGTTGAAATCTCGATATATCTTAAATTTTATCTTTTGAGTTGTATATTTATATATCTTTTATATTATGCAGTCGACCATAGTTTGTCGTCGACTTTAAATAATAAATAAATAAATAAATAAATATCGTACAGACGCATTCTAGAGTCACCCCTGGTCCACGTTTATGGTGATATCTCGAAAAGGCGTCCACCTCTATAACTAAGGCCCACTCCCTTTTAAAATACTCATTAACATTTCATTTGATATCCATATCGTACAAACAAATTCTAGAGTCACCCCTGGTCCACCTTTATGGCGATATCTCGAAAAGGCGTCCACCAATAGAACTAAGGCAAACGGCCTTTTAAAATACTCATTAACACCTTTCATTTGATACCCATATCGTACAAACAAATTCTATAGTCGCCCCTGGTTACCCTTTATGGCGATATCTCGAAAAGGCGTCCACCTAAAGAACTAAGACCCACTCCCTTTTAAAATACTCATTAACTCCTTTCATTTGATACCCATATCGTACAAACAAATTCTAGATTCACCACTGATCCACCTTTATGGCGATATCTCGAAAAGGCATCCACCTATAGAACTAAGGCCCACGCCCTTTTAAGAGACTCATTAACACCTTTCATTTGATACCCATATCGTACAAACAAATTCTAGAGTCACCCCTGGTCCACCTTTATGGCGATATCTCGAAAAGGCGTCCACCTGGAGAACTAAGCCCACGCCCTTTTAAAATACTCACTAACACCCTTCATTTGATACCCATATCATACAAACAAATTCTAGAGTCGCCCCTAGTCCACCTAATCCAACTGACGCGTGCATCTGAGCTTAGTCGACAAAAAAAGTTATCGTCGGCGTTTTCCAATCGAGGCAGAGTATTTGTTCGGCTCAAGAGCCCAAATAGGTTGGCAGCATCGCCGAGGTGGATGCTGTTGTTGGTACTTGAGCGCACTTACAATATGAAACAAATAATTTTTAGAATGTTTATGTATATGTATATGTTAAACTTAAGCTCTGCCTTTCAATGTAATCTATGTTGTGAACTTTTCTCTTTATGCTCAATTCTTTTAACTTATCTATTTTTGCGTTCTTATTTTATTTCTAGCTTTAATTTCAGTCATACTCATTTTTTTCTGCTCATTTTCTCTTTGTGCTTTTTATTTTTTGCAGTCACATATCTTTGCATCACTGCTGTAGTTTTTATGTGTATCATATCGTTCCTTCACCTTCTAATGGACTTAGACCCCTATAGGAAAACTGCCTTCAGCATTAGTGATAGCAAAAAGGCATTAATAGATAGATATCTTGTGTCAGCAATCTGATGGACTTAATATAGTGCACTTCAACGCCCCCAGTTTAAATAATGATAAGCTGGACTATGTTAGGGATGTATTTTCTGATTCTAATGTTAATCTTATTTGTGTCACGGAAACCTGGTTCACTAGTGATATTCCTGACGTTTGTTACAGCATCCCTAACTATAGTCTGACACGTGTCGACAGAAAAGGAAAGAGGGGGGGGGGGGGGGGGGGAAGGAGTTGCTATCTACTGCAAGTCGTACTTGAAAATTAGTGGCGGAGGTTCCAACGATGGAGTGAAAGAGGCTAGTACAGGAGGAAGGGCGCAAAGGGCGGTTGGTTGTTGTTGTTGTAGAAATGCTTCGCCCCACCTAACAGCCGCGACCGATCACAAACTGTCATCAATATCCTCTAACGGGAGTCCAAGGAAACTTGCCGTTTCAACAGGGGTGGACGATAAGGAAAGGGGTGTTAGAGGCGTTGGTTCCACATTACAATTAAAGAGATGGTTGGTGTCATGTGGGGACACATTGCAAGCGGGGCATACATTTTGTATGTCGGGGTTGATTCTGGAAAGGTAAGAGTTTAACCTGTTACAGTATCCAGAACGAAGTTGAGCAAGAGTGACACGCGTTTCCCTGGGGAGTATGCGTTCCTCTTCCGCGAGTTTTGGATACTTTTATTTAAGTACTGGATTCACCGGGCAATTCCCGCCATAAAGGTCCGACGCCTGTTTGTGGAGTTCACCAAGGACCTGCTTGTGTTTTTTTGCTTCATACGGCTGGGTTCTCAGGTGCCGTATTTCCTCAAAATGCTTACGGAGATGACTCCTTAAGCCCCTAGGCGGTGTTGGCTCATCAATCAGATGTCTGTTTGGATGCCCAGGTTTCTGGGTATTCAACAGGAACTGTTTGGTCAGCATCTCATTTCTCTCCCTGATGGGGAGTATTCTCGCCTCATTATGTAGATGGTGTTCTGGGGACATAAGAAGACAGCCCGTGGCGATTCTGAGAGCAGTATTTTGGCAGGCCTGTAGTTTCTTCCAGTGGGTAATTTTTAGGCTTGGCGACCATATGGGTGACGCGTAGCACGTAATCGGCTGGCTAATTGCTTTGTATGTAGTCATGAGCGTTTCTTTATCTTTTCCCCAAGTACTGCCAGCGAGGGATTTGAGGATTTTGTTACGGCTCTGAATTCTCGGAACAATTGCGGCTGCGTGCTCACCAAAATGTAGATCCTGATCAAACGTCACACCCAAGATTTTGGGGTGTAGGACAGTCGGTAGCGTAGTGCCATCGACGTGGATGTTCAAAATGGTCGACATTTGGGACGTCCATGTAGTAAATAAGGTCGCGGAAGATTTAGTCGTTTACAATGCCAGGTTTCGCGAGGCGAAAAAACTGGAGAGATCAGGGAGGTAGCCGTTTATTTTATTGCATAGCGCATAAATCTTTGGGCATGGGCCTGTGGCCATTATTGAGCAGTCATCGGCGTAGGAAGCGATTGTGACTCCTTCCGGTGGTGAAGGTAGCTTAGATATGTAGAAATTAAACAAAAGGGATAGGACACCACCCTGTGGCACCCCTTTTTTAATTCTCCTTGGTTTTGATATTTCGTTTCTAAATTGCACCGATGCCTGCCGACCACCCAGATAATTTGCGGTCCACCTTTTAAGACATGGGGGAAAGGTAGACCCTTCCAGGTTTGCAGTAACGAGCCATGGTTGACCGTATCAAAAGCTTTTGATAGGTCTAGCGCTACGAGTACTGTTCTATGGTGGGGGTATTGATTTAAACCGCAATTTATCTGGGTGCTAATGGAATTTAGCGCGGTGGTAGTGCTATGGAGTTTTCTGAAGCCATGCTGATGAGAGGCTAGCTGCAAATTTGCTTGGAAATAAGGGAGCAAAATGGCTTCAAGCGTCTTTGCTACTGGCGATAGGAGAGATATCGGACGATACGACTCACCTATGTTAGCTGTTTCCCAGGCTTTAGTAGTGGGACGACCGTAGCCATTTTCCATTTCTCGGGTATGACAAAGGTGGAAAGAGACAGGTTGAAGACATGCGCTAAATATTTGAACCCTCTTTCCCTAGGCTTTTAAGCATCGGAATGGCTATGCCGTCTGGGCCCACTGCTTTGTATGGTTTAGCGCGACCAATGGCGTCCTCAACCTCTTTAGCGGTGATGGTGATTGGTGGCGCGCTGAATTTGTTTTTATGTGCGCGTCTATTGGCTCTCCGTCTATCCTTGTCGACCGTAGGATGCATTATATATTGTCGGCAGAAAGCGCTCGCGCATTTTTTCGCATCCGACATCGCCTTTGGCGACAGGAAACTTTGTCTTTGTGCTTAGTCGGATTCGATAGGGACTTTACGGTGGACCAAAGTTTACCCATTTCGCCCGCTTATGTTCGTCCACAAGCAATCTGATGCGTTGGTTTATATCCCTTATTTGGGGGTCGCCTGGATCAAGCTGTCTTATAAGGTCACGTTCTCTCGCTAAGTTTCCGGCCTCCGCCGGGAAGTGGGCCGGATTTTGGGAATTCTCCCGGCGGGAATGAAACGTGCCGAGGCGGATTCAATGACCTTACGGAAGGCACGCTCCCCTTGACGGACATCAGTCGGGATAGGGAGGGCAGCGAAGCGGTTGTCTGTAAAAGATTTATATTCTTCCCACTTTCCTTTTTTGAAGTTTATGACAGTGCGTTTTTCGGTGACGATGAAGTCGGCGGTACGCTCGAGCGAAATAAGTATGAGCAGGTGTCCAGATGCCAATGTTACCATCGGCTGCCAGTTGACTCAGTTTACGAGTTCTGCGCTCACGATTGAGATATCTGGCGAACTGTGACAGCTTCCTACCATACGTGTGGTGGCGTCTCCGTTTATTTTGCAGAACGTCGTTTCTTTTCTGTGGACATTATACCCAGAGCAGGTCTGCAATGCAGATCTTGCTGTGAGTTTAGTCTCTTGAATCGCAGAAACGCGGATGTTGTGCCGCTTCATGAAATCGACTATCTCCGTAATCTTCCCAGTTAGTCCATTACAGTTTAACTGCAGAATTCTGAAGTGCATAAGGGGAGACGCCGCCACTCTGGGGGTAAGTGACGGGTGACTACGCCTGGGTTGTGGGCGGTTGGTCGTAGGCGCAAATGCAAAGGCGCACTACAATGTGTGGGTAGGTGCAGATACGAACGAGAGAGGCGAATCGCTATTTGGTTACATCCTGCAAACCAACGTGAAGATAGCCAACTGGGGAAATGTCCCTACATACATCGGTCCAACATCCAGCAATGTTCTGGATATTACATTGGGCTCCGAGCGTGATATATCAAGGTATGATTGAATGGTTCTTGATAGACCATCTTTCTCCGACCATGCATCAGCTTCAGCATCCCCTAAATAAGGAAGAGAAGGGGGGAACCTTTAGAAACCAGAGGTCAACGAACTGAACTGAATTCCAGAAACAGTAGAAACAAAACTGGGACAACCCAAAGATCTACTGAATATCTACAAGCGTGAAATAACCAGGGCGAAGAGAAAGTCATGGAAAAGTTTCTGTACGGACATAGAGTGCTCCAGCGAAACAGCACGGTTGAAAAAAGTCCTAGCAAAGGGAAACATAGTCCGGGGACTAATAAAGAAAGATAACGGGAAATGGCCACGTAATAGTGAGGAATCCCTTGAGGTGCTTCCCGACACACATTTCCCATCGGGAGACGGTTTAGAAGAGCCAGCAGACATCACTCACACTTCGATCACGGAGCTAGTGGTGCCGGGCTTGGTGACCGATACCAAGATCAAATGGGCAGTGAAAACGTTTTCTAAGTTTAAATCGCCGGGCCCAGACGGTATATTCCCGGCCATGCTACAAGTTTCAAGTATGGCGATCGTGGAATGGCTTAAAATAATATTCAATGGGTGCATAAGACTGAATCATGTACCGCACTCTTGGAGAACTGCTCGTGTAGCTTTCCTACCAAAGGCGGGAAAGATCGGTCACGTGTATCCCAAAGATTGTAGACCCATTAGCTTAACATCATTTCTGCTCAAAACCTTTGAGAGGCTGATAGATGTGTACATAAAGTCTAACGTGGATGAAAAGCTGCTCTCCACAACACAGCATGCGTACACCAAAGGCAAGTCGATAGACACCGCATTGCATAGGGTGGTAATAAGCATAGAGAAATCCCTGGAATATAAGGAGTATGCTCTAGGAGTCTTCTTGGATAGTTCCGGGCTTTCAATAATGTTGAAAAATGGGCGATTATGGATGGTCTTAATTACATTAAAGTACATCCTGCCTTAATCAGATGGATCCGCTGCATGTTAAATTACAGAAATATTACATCACAATGGGGATTGTACAAGGCCACGAAATCAGTGGACAGGGGCACTCCGCAGGGAGGGGTGCTATCACCTCTGCTGTGGACGCTGGTCATCAACCAAATGCTCAGGCGATTCGATGAGGGACCCGTAAAACTTACGGCTTACGAAGATGACGTTGCAATTGTCATAAGTGAAAAGTGCCTTCCAACGATTAGTTCTCTGATGGAACGGGCGCTTCGGGATATTTTTACCTGGGCATCTAATGTCGGGTTGAAAGTCAATGCGGATAAGACGGATATGGTCTTGTTTGCAAAGAGGTTCAAGGTCCCAAATTGGACCAGGCCTAAGTTAGGAGGGATGACGTTTAAGGGAGAAACCTTGCACAAAATATCTAGGAATCATCCTGGGTAGTAAGCTCTCATGAAAGCTCAACGTGGATGAGAGGGTCAAGAAGGCCTCAACGGCACCCTATGTATGTAAAAGAATGCTGGGGTGTACGTGGGGCTTATCGCCCTCTCTTTCTCATTGGGTTTTTACAGCGATTGTAAGCCATATTCTATACTATGGAGTTCTTGTTTGGTGGAAAGCCACACAAAAAACAACATACCTCAAAAAAGTAGAGGGGGTATGCAGACTATCGATGCCTAGCATTACGGGAGCCCTGAAAACAACCCCGATGGCTGCACTGTATGCCATTCTGCACATTACACCTGTAGAACTGGTAGCAAAGAACAAAGCATTAACAACCGCAACCAGGCTCGGTGCCTCGGGGCAGCTTGAGCGCCGACCATATGGCCATAGTAGTATAGCGTAAACAATCACAAGACGAACAGACTACATGATTCCCTATCTGCGCTTCGTGGGAGATCTTAGGGCCACAATCGAAGTGGACGGTTGGCGCAAGGGTGCTTAGGTCCATAGGTGGACGCCGTTTCGGGATATCGCCATAAAGGTGGACCAGGAGTGACCCTAGAATTTGTTTGTACGATATGGGTATCAAATTAAAGATATTAATGAGAGTTTTAAAAGGGAGTGGTGGTAGTTGTATAAGTGGTCGCTTTTTCGAGATATCGCCATAAAGGTAGACCAAGGGTGACTCTAGAAGGCGTTTGTACAATATGGGTATCAAACGAAAGGTGTTAATGAGTATTTTAAAAGGGAGTGGGCCTTAGTTCTATAGGTGGACGCCGTTTCGAAATATCGCCATAAAGGTGGACCAGGGGTGACTCTAGGATACGTTTGTACAATATTGGTATCAAATGAAAGGTGTTAATGAGTATTTACAAGAGAGTGGGCCTTAGTTCTATATGTGGACGCCTTTTCGAGGTATCGCAATAAAGGTGGACCAGGGGTGACCATAGACTTTGTTTGTACGATATGGGTATCAAATGAAAGGTGTTAATGAGTATTTTTAAAAGGGAGTGGGCCTTCGTTCTATAGGTGGTCGCCTTTTCGAGATATCGCCATAAAGGTGGATCAGGGGAAACTCTAGAATATGTTTGTACGATATGGGTATCAAATGAAAGGTGTTAATGTGTATTTAAAAAGGGCGTGGGGCTTAGTTCTATAGGGGGACGCCTTCTCGAGATATCGCTATAAAGGTGGACCAGGGGTGACTCTAGAATGTGTTTGTACGATATGGGTATCGAATTGAAGATATTAATGAGAGTTTTAAAAGGGAGTGGTGTTAGTTGTATATGTGAAGGCGCTTTCCAGATATCGACCAAAATGTGGACCAGGGTGACCCAGAACATCATCTGTTGGATACCGCTAATTTATTTATATATTTAATACCTGCAAAGATTTCAAGGGTTTTTTATTTCGCCCTGCAGAGCTTTTTCATTTTCTTCTACTTAATATGGCAGGTGTCACAACCATTTTACAAAGTTTTTACCAAAGTTATATTTCTCGTCAATAAACCAATCCAATTACCATGTTTCATCCCTTTTTTCGTATTTGGTATAGAATTATGGCATTTTTTTCATTTTTCGTAATTTTCGATATCGAAAAAGTGGGCGTGGTCATAGTCGGATTTCGTTCAATTTTTATACCAAGATAAAGTGCGTTCAGATAAGTACATGAACTAAGTTCAGTAAAGATATGTCGATTTTTGCTGTAGTTATCGTGTTAACGGCCATGCGGAAGGACAGACGGACGACCGTGTATAAAAACTGGGCGTGGCCTCAACCGATTTCCCCCATTTTCACAGAAAACAGTTAACGTCATAAAATCTATGCCCCTACCAAATTTCAAAAGGATTGGTAAATTTTTGTTCGACTTATGACATTAAAAGTATCCTAGACAAATTAAATGAAAAAGGGCGGAGCCACGCCGATTTTGAAATTTTCTTTTATTTTTGTATTTTGTTGCATCATATCATTACTGGAGTTGAATGTTGACATAATTTACTTATATACTGTAAAGATATTAAATTTTTTGTTAAAATTTGACTTAAAAAATTTTTTTTTTTTAAGTGGGCGTGGTCCTTCCCCGATTTTGCAAATTTTTATTAAGCGTACATATAGTAATAAGAGTAACGTTCTTGCCAAATTTCATCATGATATCTTCAACGACTGCCAAATTACAGCTTGCAAAAATTTTAAATTACCTTCTTTTAAAAGTGGGCGGTGCCACGCCCATTGTCAAAAATTTTACTAATTTTCTATTCTGCGTCATAAGTTCAACTCACCTACCAAATTTCATCGCTTTATCTGTATTTGGTAATGAATTATTGCACTTTTTCGGTTTTTCGAAATTTTCGATATCGAAAAAGTGGGCGTGGTTATAATCCGATATCGTTCATTTTAAATAGCGATCTGGGATGAGTGCTCAGGAATCTACATACCAAATTTTATCAAGATACCTCAAAATTTACTCAAGTTATCGTGTTAACGGACGGACGGACGGACGGACATGACTCAATCAAATTTTTTTTCGATCCTGATGATTTTGATATATGGAAGTCTATATCTATCTCGATTCATTTATACCTGTACAACCAACCGTTATGCAATCAAACTTAATATAATCTGTGAGCTCTGCTCAACTGAGTATAAAAATACACAAGTAAAGGCAGAAATAGTAGTAAAGAATCTTAAAATAATAGTTGAAGTATTTAACAAAATAGGAAAAACACTTCAACAGTTGAATGGTAAACTAGACGGCAATCAAAAGGACCAAGTATATCAAATTTTTTCCAGCGTTAGAGACAAATTGTTGCCCTCACTGGCAAGATATGATATAGAATTCAAAGTACCCACAAGTTTCAAGAAGGAAATAGAAATAGACTTTAGCACATTCCTTCTTGAGTCAGTCTCCGATTTAGAAGAGGAACCAGAAATAGAATAAAAAGCAGAAGACGAAACACAGGAAATTTTAACAGAGACATCAAACTCACAAGCTGAAATCAACAAAATTTCACAAACAATAGTCGAATTTTTAAAGACTGCTTCATCAGTTTTGCCAGAATTCGATGGTAAAGCTGAAAACTTGAATAGCTTTCTGGATGCTTTAGATATCTTAGAACAAATTAAGGATACCCATGAAGCTATAGCGGTTTCAATGATAAAAACCAAGCTGAAAGGAACAGCCAGAAACCTAATAAACACTGAAAGCACAATCGAAGCAATAAGACAAAAATTAAAAACAGCAATTAAAGGTGAACCGGTTTGACAGCAAAACTCCTGAATATCCAACAGCGCAGTAAAACTGCAAATCAATACACTGTTGAAATTGGAAAGCTCACAAAATCGTTGGAAGGAGCATACATATCCGACGGACTAACACCAGAGTTAGCAACCAAGTATGCTACACAATCAGCTGTGAAAGCTATTTGTAAAAACTGCTCCAACGATAAAGTAAAAACAATTATGCAACCTGGAACGTTCACAACAATGAATGAGGCCATATCAAAATTTACTAACAGTTGCACAGATGTAACTGGAAATACAAATTCACTACTACATATTCGCCAACAAAATTCCAATTTCTGAGGAAACTTCCGCAGGAATTACCAAAACAATAATTATAGAAGAAATTATAGATATTCTTTCAATACGTATAATAATAATAATAATAATAACAGACAAAATAACCAAAGACCTGGTCGAAATTTCGGATCGCGAGGAAATACCCGCAATAACACCAACAAACTCCACCTCAATAAATATTAAATTATATATTTTCAATTTACATCTTAATAGCTACATATCTTCCAGAACAACTCTGAATGATTCCATATCAATCCTCCTAATCGATACGGGAACGGATATTTCAATAATAAAAAAGGGGCAGATTGACAGCAATGTCACGATAAATAATTCTCAAAAAACAGATCTAAGAGGAATTGGTAAAGGAATAACAAGCACTATTGACACGGTTAACACAGATTTAAAAGATGATTACCTATTAATTAGACACAAATTCCACGTAGTAGAAGACACTTTCCCAATCCCATGTGATGGAATATTAGGATTAGATTTCATTAAAAAATATAATTGCATTTTGGATTATCAAACAGAAGGTGACACTCTAATACTGATACCATATGACTACCCAGAAAACATAATAATTCAGATGAATAACAAACCAACAATCAATAGTATTTCAATTCCCACACGATCAGAAGTAGTTCAACAAATTCAGATAGAAAATAAAAATTCAGATTTATTAATCCCACAACAAGCATTGTCTGAAGGTATTTTTATTGCAACCACACTAGCAAATTCACAACAAACATTTGTTAGAATGATAAATACAACAAATAAAAATGCAACACTGCAAGATTTTAATACACGTACAGAAAACTTGAATGATTATACAATAATTGAAAATAAAAAACTCGAAAATGAGGGCAACAATAAGGAAAAATTAGAAAGATTAAATAAAAATTTTCCAAAATTTGCAAATAAATCACTTAATGCATTATGTGCAGAATTCATTGACATTTTTTCATTGGAAATAGAACCAATTACTACTAATAATTTTTACAAACAAAAACTTCATATGAAAGACAACAACCCATTCTACGAAAAAAATTATAGAATACCAGAAGCTCATAAGAGTGAAATTAATAAACAAGTAAACAAATTAGTTAAAGATGACATAATAGAACTTTCAATTTAAGAATTCAATAGTCCAATTTTATTAGTACCGAAAAAATCACTACCGAATAACCAAGGAAAAAGATGGAGAATGGTTGTAGATTACAGACAGGTAAATAAAAAATTAACCGCAGATAAATTCCCTTTACCAAGAATTGATGACATACTAGATCAATTAGGAAGAGCTAAATATTTTTCATGCTTAGATTTAACGTCTGGATTTCACCAGATTGAACTCAGCGAAGAGTCAAGAGATATCACATCCTTTAGAGCGGATAATGGTACTTACCGTATGGCCTTAAAGTATCACCAAACTTATTCCAAAGAATGATGACATTGGCATTTGCAGGCTTAAAACCTTCACAAGCATTCCTATACATGGACGATTTAGCCGTATAAATCATATGATTAAAAATTTACGAGATGTTTTCGCAACTTGTAGAAAATATAATTTAAAATTACATTCGGATAAATGCTTATTTTTTAACCAAGAAGTAACTTACCTTGGTAATAAATGAACCAGCAAAAGCATTTTGCCAGACCCCAATAAATTCGAAATTGTTAAAAATTTCCCAACACCTAAAAATGCGGATGGGGCGAAAAGATTCGTCACATTTTGCAATTATTACAGAAGATTTATACCAAATTTTGCAGAATATTCTAGAATAATAACAAGACTTTTCAAGAAAAATGTGTTTTGCGACTGGACAGAGGATTGCACAAAATCCTTTGCTATTTGACAGCTGCGTTAATAAGCCCTAATATCCTACAATATCCCGATTTCAATAAACAATTGTTATGGAATGGCGTTATCGGTGGAAGCAGTAAGGAGGGCGGTCGGCATGATGTGGTGGTGCACAGTGGCTAGTCATTGTCGGCTGGGCCGGGTCTTTGCCAACCTTACTGTTCCTGCGTCATAAACAGAAAAAGTTCCTATCATGCCTATTCAAAACTCTACTGTCAAAAAGCGCAGAGACGACTCAAAACGCTTATAAATTCAAAAGAAACGACATCTGGTAGAACCGGATGCCACGGACAGACCGTTCAACATTTAAAATTTAAATTCAAATTCAAAAAAAAACTGACGCAAAAAAAACTACCGAACCGGACATGGCCGGTTACTAACGCTGAAAATCAAAATCAAAAATAACTGCTGAAAACTAGAATAGCAAAAAAGCTGAAAATTAAAATGAAAACAGAAAAGGCCGAATATGCATAGAGGCGCCGCGGGTGGTGTTGCGACGCCCGGTGCTTTTGTCCCACCCTCAAAAATCATGGCCACCGACGCACCTAAATTTCGGTGGCCCCTTACCTGGTAACCCTACGTGCCTTCTAAATGAGCCAGAACACCAGCATTCCCATTTTATTTACAAAGTTTATTCAAATTTCATTATTATTAGCGTATGTATGCTACAAAAAAAATTTTGATAGTACAGGTTTCTTAACCAGGGCTACCGCCTAGGCTCCAAAGCCAAAACAAGGCTGCTTATAGCATCGTCCCAATACAACTTCAGAACAAAAAAAAATGTTGAACTACGAGCAGCTATTTACACTACGAAAATGTATGTAAGTGCGTGTAGCATATAAAGGGAGAGAAAAAAAAATGATCCAACAGTTCCCACTTCATTGGGCCGAAATTGAAAACGAAATCTAATATGAATATTTAAGTCTGGCTAAGTTTGTCCTGCTGGGGGGGGGGGGGGGGGGGGGGGGGGTTCCTTTCTTTTCTCTTACTTTTGCTCGTAATATTTCAAGCTATACCTATATTTATGTCAACCCCTTTTTTTTCTGGATAAGGGGGGGTTATAACGCTTGGTGTGAGAAAAAAAATAATTAAATGTGCTTATGAATAGTAGATATACTACATACAAAGTAAAAATTTGGTTATATGCCCTTTTTTTTCGTTTTTTATTCACAAAACATATTTTAGGGCTATAAAGTTTGGATACGAATTCCGATAATTGGGGCCCCTTACAAAGTTATTATGTTGTTGTAGTAGAACTTATTATTGAGTTTAACAAAATATCAATTTGGTATAACGCATAGTATAAGGACACTATTATGTACTACGTACTAAGAAAATTGGTTATACAAGCATTTAAGATTAAATTTGGGGTAAATCATACTCCTCGAAGAAATCGTTTCGCATATTCAAGTAAAACGTAAACTTTTAAATTCATAGCAAATCATACTCATCAACGAAATCGTTTTACATATTCGAGTAAAACGTAAACTTTTAAATTTATAGTAAAATTAACGAAATCGTTTTACATGTTCAGGTAAAACGTGAACTTTTAAATTTATAGTAAAATTAACGAAATCGTTTTACATGTTCAAGTAAAACGTAAACTGGTTTGCATTTACCAGTCAGTGCTGGTATTGTTTTTTTTTTTTTTTTTTGCTTCTAAGTTAATTAAACCTCTTTAACGTAACTTTACGTTACGTCTACTTTTTTAACTTTACTACAAGTGGATGCTGCTTGCTCTCTTTAACTTAGGTATATGCATGTATGTATGTATTACGTGTTAAGTTTCTATACTAGGGTTGTAGCCTTAAATTTGAATATGTTTGTATATTAATACTATATGTTGTTGCAGAGTCAACAAAAAATGAAAGAACAGGGTTGAGGCTACAAATACGTATATTTAGTCAGTATCGGAACGAACTCACCGCTTTAACCGCTGATATTCGTTGTCGTAATCGGGATGGCCGCAGTCCTAGGTTCGCTGCCCTGCGGTTGTTGTCGTAGCTGGTATTGTTACGCTGGTATCGTTGTAGCCTGAATGGTCGTGGCTGATAAGGTTGCGGCTAGTATTGTAGCCGGTATGGTCGTAGCTGATAAGGTTGCGGCTAGTATTGTTGTAGCTGGTATGGCCGTAGCTGATAATGTTGCGGCTAGTATTGTTGTCGGTGGTACCGCCTGCTATTGGTGTTAACATTAGTGGCCGCAGGCCTATGGTCGCGGCCCCGCTACGTGCGTTGCAACTGGTGGTTGTTGCGCACGTGGCTGGCGATGGTGATGCCCGTGGTAATAGTAGGCGCCGTTGGTGGTGGTTGGCGCTTTGGTCCGAGGTAACCGAATGACCCGGGTGGCGATAAAGCTTCGTGCTGGCCTTTACGAGCCGGATGACTTGGCCATTTTGACGTTTTTTGTATTACGCGGCAGCGTAGTGCTGGCCCTGGAGGCGGAGGTGGTGTCGGACGCTTTTCCGCAGGTGGTAGTGTTCTTCGTAAACCTAGAGGAAGGGGTTTATCTCACTAGGTGTGACTGTGAACGCCGACCTACTTCAACTGGATCTTGGGTTAACACAACACAACCGGTGTGAGGTTTATTACCACCCAAAATTAGACGCGTAGAAGCGAGGTTTGTCGGAATGAACGGTTTCGGTACTTTGCGCTATCGACTCCTTCCTAGTTTCTGGGCATTTACCTGTTTACGCGCACAGCCGGCGAGGGTGTTTTGTGATTAGTTGAGTATCGTTGGGGAGGCACAGTTGAAGTGAGCAATAAAGTTACTGAAGCAGTATATTAACTGAGCTTGACGCCTTTGCTGTTGAAGTTGTGTCCCTAGGTGTTATATGATCCCTTATATATAATTGCAGGGCCGCCAAAAATTTTTCTCAAGCAATTTACCAACCTTCCTCCTTTTTTCTTGCGGGAAACTCGTGGCTTTTTTCGCTAGTGATCGCCAGTCTTTTTTTTCCCTTGATTTTCGATACTTTTTATCGCAACTTTCGCCCCATCACTAGGTGTGTTAGCGCGAATACGCTCCCAAGTAGACCGTAACCGTAGACCGTAGCAGCAGACCCTAACAAACCTGCTTCGCTTTGAAGACCTGGCGATGAAGCGAACAGGAAACCGGATCCGCTGTGGGAAGCCACTGCCAGGGGCCTCCTATGCCAATCAACGTGGGGCACGACTCACCCCTGAGATAAGAGTCTCAAATTCCTACTACGAAGCTAGCTGGGCACCATAGCCCATCAAAAAAAAGGTTAAGTCAAGTTGGGAATTAATTCTGTTTCCTAGTTTAAAAGGGCTTTGCGGCAATTAGACATTTGTTATGGAGAACTCGTCAAAACTCCGAAAGATGATTTCTAGTGGTTATCGCCCCACAGAAAGGCAAAACAAAAAAAAAAAAGGTGTAGACATTTTGATATGGATAACTCGTCCAAACTCCGAAAGGCTAGTGGTTATCGCCCCCACAGAAGGCAAAAAAAAAAAATTTGGGTAGACATTTTGATAAAGGAGAACTCGTCCAAACTCCGAAAGGCTAGTGGTTACCGCCCCCACAGAAGGCAAAAAAAAAATTTGGGTAGACATTTTGATAAAGGAGAACTCGTCCAAACTCCGAAAGGCTAGTGGTTATTGCCCCCACAGAAGGCCAAAAAAAAAAATTGGATACTCAATGGGAACGCTGACATCTCCTGTTCCCCGAAGGCACTCGGGCTCCAAAAAAAATAAAGAAACCACAAACTCATTCATTCTTGTCCCTAGTGCTCCCAACCGCAACGCATAAGGGGGTCTTAAGGACCGGCCTCTGGGACTGGTTGGGGCCACTAGGGTCAATTTCCTACACACTCAGGTTGGTCCCAACACACCCAGCCGCAACGCAGAGGCGGTCTCTGAGGTCGCGCTGTGGGACTGGCTGGGGGTGCTGAGGCCTCCCGTTCATTCACCCGGGACACCCCTCCTGCCTCCGCCGTAATGGGTGGAGCGGCTTCAATGCCCGCTCCCCAGACTGGTGGGACAGAAAGAGGTGCCACTTTGAATCCCAGCTCAACCCGTCACAATCCAGGTGGTATTCTGCGGTACCACCTGAGGCGTGGTCTGAGCTGGGGTCCTACCATTCCCTCACACACTCACACCAGACAACACAAATTCGGCAAAGAAAAAGTTATATATAAAAAAAATTTTAACATTACAAAAAAACTCAAAATCCCAATTAGCGGACACATATTTTACCTAAGCCGACTAACGGACAACTTCCGGTACACTAAAATCCCACTTACAAAAAAAAACTAAGTGCGTTCAGCACTGCCTCACCGGGTGAATATAAAAATCCGGAGACTTGACGTGTAGTCACATGGCGCCTTCGACTACTGCCCCCGATGACCAGTCCGGACAACATGATCCGTCCAACCATCCCACCGCAACGTAGGTGGCAGCTTCTGTGGCTGCTCACTCGTACTGGTGGGATGGTCAACTTCACAGGTTGACCCGACTGACCCTCGCGGCCAGCGCCTCAGGTGCCACGTTGGGCGCCATCTGTTATGGCGCCCTCAGCAACTGTCAACGATGATCACTCCGGACAACTTGATCCATCTAACCATCCCACCGCAACGCAGGTGGCTGCTCCTGCGGCTGCTCACCTGGGACTGGTGGGATGGTCAACTTTACAAGTTGACCCGGAATGACCAGCGCGACAGCGCCTCGGGCACCAAATCTCTTTGGGCGCCATCTGTTATGGCGCCCTCAGCAACTGTCAATGATTATCACTCCGGAAAACTTGATCCATCTAACCATCCCACCGCAACGCAGGTGGCTGCTCCTGCGGCTGCTCACCTCGGACTGGTGAGATGGTCAACTTCACAAGTTGACCCGGAATGACCAGCGCGACAGCGCCTCGGGCACCAAATCCCGTTGGGCGCCATCTGTTATGGTATCACATTTTCGATGGAAGCAGTAAGGAAGGCGGTCGGCATGATGTGGTGGTGCACAGTGGCTAGTCATTGTCGGCTGGGGCGGGTCCTTGCCAACCTTACTGTTCCTGCGCCATAAACAGAAAAAGTTCCTATCATGCCTATTCAAAACTCAACTGTCAAAAAGCGCAGAGACGACTCAAAACGCTTATAAATTCAAAAGAAACGACATCCGGCAGAACCGGATGCCACGGACAGACCGTTCAACATTTAAAATTTAAATTCAAATTCAAAAAAAAAACTGACGCAAAAAAAACGACCTAACCGGACATGGCCGGTTACTAACGCTGAAAATCAAAATCAAAAAGAACTGCTGAAAACTAGGATAGCAAAAAAAAGCTGAAAATTAAAATGAAAACAGAAAAGGGCCGAATATACATAGGGGCGCCGCGGGTGGTGTTGCGACGCCCGGTGCTTTTGTCCCACCCTCAAAAACCATGGCCACCGACGCACCTAAATTTCGGTGGCCCCTTACCTGGTAACCCTACGTGCCTTCTAAATGAGCCAGAACACCAGCATTCCCATTTTATTTACAAAGTTTATTCAAATTTCATTATTATTAGCGTATGTATGCTACAAAAAAAATTTTTGATAGTACAGGTTTCTTAACCAAGGCTACCGCCTAGGCTCCAAAGCCAAAACAAGGCTGCTTATAGCATCGTCCCAAGACAACTTCAGAAGAAAAAAAAATGTTGAACTACGAGCAGCTTTTTACGCTATGAAAATGTATGTAAGTGCGTGTAGCATATAAAGGGAGAGAAACAAAAAATTATCCAACAGTTCCCACTTCATTGGGCCGAAATTGAAAACGAAATCTAATATGAATATTTAAGTCTGGCTAAGTTTGTCCTGCTGGGGGGTTCCTTTCTTTTCTCTTACTTTTGCTCGTAATATTTCAAGCTATACCTATATTTATATCACCCCCTTTTTTTTCTTGATAAGGGGGTGGGGGGGTTATAACGCTTGGTGTGAGAAAAAAAATAATTAAATGTGCTTATGAATAGTAGATATACTACATACAAAGTAAAAATTTGGTAAGATGCCCTTTTTTTTTTTTTTTTTTTTTTATTCACAAAACATATTTTAGGGCTATAAAGTTTGGATACAAATTCCGATAATTGGGGCCCCCTTACAAAGTTATTATGTTGTTGTAGTAGAACTTATTATTGAGTTTAACAAAATATCAATTTGGTATAACGAATAGTATAAGGACACTAATATGTAATACGTACTAAGAAAATTGGTTATACAAGCAATTAAGATTAAATTTGGGGTAAATCATACTCCTCGAAGAAATCGTATCGCATATTCAAGTAAAACGTAAACTTTTAAATTCATAGCAAATCATACTCATCAACGAAATCGTTTTACATATTCGAGTAAAACGTAAACTTTTAAATTTATAGTAAAATTAACGGAATCGTTTTACATGCTCATGTAAAACGTGAACTTTTAAATTTATAGTAAAATTAAAGAAATCGTTTTACATGTTCAGGTAAAACGTGAACTTTTAAATTTATAGTAAAATTAACGAAATCGTTTTACATGTTCAAGTAAAACTTAAACTGTTTTGCATTTACCAGTCAGTGCTGGTATTGTTTTTGTTTCTTTTTTTTTTTTTTTGGTTCTAAGTTAATTAAGCCTCTTTAACTTAACTTTACGTTACGTCTACTTTTTTAACTTTACTACAAGTGGATGCTGCTTGCTCTCTTTAACTTAGGTATATGCATGTATGTATGTATTACGTGTTAAGATTCTATACTAGGGTTGTAGCCTTAAATTTGAATATGTTTGTGTATTAATACTATATGTTGTTGCAGAGTCAACAAAAAAATGAAAGAACAGGGTTGAGGCTACAAATACGTATATTTAGTCAGTATCGGAACGAACTCACCGCTTTAACCGCTGATATGCGTTGTCGTAACCGGGATGGCCGCAGGCCTAGGTTCGCTTCCATGCGGTTGTTGTCGTAGGAGGTATTGTTACGCTGGTATCGTTGTAGCCTGAATGGTCGTGGCTGATAAGGTTGCGGCTAGTATTGTTGTAGCCGGTATGGTCGTAGCTGATAAGGTTGCGGCTAGTATTGTTGTAGCCGGTATGGCCGTAGCTGATAATGTTGCGGCTAGTATTGTTGTCGGTGGTACCGCCTGCTATTGGTGTTAACATTAGTGGCCGCAGGCCTATGGTCGCGGCCCCGCTACGTGCGTTGCAACTGGTGGTTGTTGCGCCCGTGGCTGGCGCTAATTAAGGGGTTGGGGGAGGTACTACCGATGGTGATGCCCGTGGTAATATTAGGCGCCGTTGGTGGTGGTTGGCGCTTTGGTCCGAGGTAACCGAATGACCCGGGTGGCGATAAAGCTTCGTGCTGGCCTTTACGAGCCGGATGACTTGGCCATTTTGACGTTAGTTGTATTACGCGGCAGCGTAGTGCTGGCCCTGGAGGCGGAGGGGGTGCCGGACGCTTTTCCGCAGGTGGTAGTGTTCTTGTTAAACCTAGAGGAAAGGGTTTATCTCACTAGGTATGACTGTGAACGCCGACCTACTTCAACTGGATCTTGGGTTAACACAACACAACCGGTGTGAGGTTTATTACCACCCAAAATTAGACGCGTAGAAGCGAGGTTTGTAGGAATGAACGGTTTCTGTACTTTGCGCTATCGACTTCTTCCTAGTTTCTGGGCATTTACCTGTTTACGCGCACAGCCGGCGAGGGTGTTTTGTGATTAGTTGAGTATCGTTGGGGAGGCACAGTTGAAGTGAGCAATAAAGTTACTGAAGCAGTATATTAACTGAGCTTGACGCCCTTGCTGTTGAAGTTGTGTCCCTAGGTGTTATATGATCCCTTATATATAATTGCAGGGCCGCCAAAAATTTTGCTCAAGCAATTTACCAACCTTCCTTTTTTCTTGCGGGAAACTCGTGGGTTTTTTCGCTAGTGATCGCCAGTCTTTTTTTTTCCTTGTTTTTCGATACTTTTTATCGCAACTTTCGCCCCATCACTAGGTGTGTTCCCGCGAATACGCTCCCAAATGGACCGTAACCGTAGACCGTAGCAGCAGACCCTAACACAATTTTGTATAACAACTGACGCAAGTGGATATGCTTGCGGAGCAGTATTAAGCCAAGAGTATGAAGGAAAATAATTACCAATTGCCTATGCATCAAGATCATTTACTAAAGGAGAAATTAATAAAGCAACAACTGAGAAAGAATTAGCAGCCATTCATTGGGCCATAACATATTTTAGACCATACGTTTACGGTAGAAAATTTTTGGTCAAAACAGACCACAGACCCCCAACATTCCTATTTTCGATGAAAAATCCGTCATCAAAATTAACTCGAATCAGATTAGATCTGGAAGAATATGATTTCGAGGTGGAGTATATCGCAGGTACAGAAAATTATGTAGCCGACGCATTATCACGCATAGATATTGAAGACCTAAAACAAAAAAACAAATCGGCAGAAGCGTGTAAAATATTAAAAGTTACGACTAAATCGAAAACTAAGAAAAACAATAAATATTCCAGTAGTAAAAATGAAGAAATAAAAAGTCACAAAGAGAACCCAATAATATTTGAAGCGCTAAATAGATGTGAAGTAAAGAGACTAGTCCAGCTCGTTTTCGATCCCCCAAAACTACGTTTCAAAAAAGGAAAGAAAATTTGTAGCGAAATTAATATAAAAAATCTAATTGTTGAGGTGAAGATTGATTTAGGTCAATTCTTTGCCAGGCTTTAAAAGAAGCCGGTAAGTTAGGAATTAGAAAAATACAGTTGTCCTTAGGAGAAAAATTGTTTAAAGATCATTATGCTAATTATAGCATTAACTCCAGAAGTTATGCACCTGACAAATAATGAAAAAATATAAGAAATTCTTCACAAATTTCATGACGATCCTATTTTTGGTGGCCACCCAGGAATAAATCGCATGACAAATAAAATAAAACAAAAATAGGAATGAAAAACGACATCAGAAAATATATCAAAAAATGCACTCATTGCAATAAAAATAAAACAATAAAAAACTTGAAAGAACCTATGATTATAACCGAAACTCCCACAAAAGCGTTCGACACAGCACAAATAGATACGATAGGCCCTCTTCCCAGGTCGGAAAATGAAAATGAATATGCAGTTACCATAGTATGTGACTTAACTAAGTATTTATTTGCAATACCAATACCCAGCAAACACGCAAAAACAATAGCCAAAGCGATATTCGAAAATTTTATCCTAGTTTATGGTTGCATGAAGACAATTATAACAGATATGGGAAGCGAATATAAAAATAGCTTATTTGAAGAATTATGCAAACTTCTAAAAATAAACCATAAAACGTCAACACCTTACCACCATCAAACTTTAGGCACAGTTGAACGTAGTCATAGAACATTCAATGAATACGTACGTTCCTACATATCCATTGACAAAAATGATTGGTATGAATGTCTTAAATATTTTGTGTATTGTTACAATACTACCCCATCTACGGTTCATAATTATTGTCCATACGAATTAGTATTTGCCAAAAACCTCAGACTTACGAATTTTTAAGAGAAAACACACGACAAAGAAATTAAGTATAGGTTACAAGTAGCGCAAGATAGAGCATATAAATTAGTAAAATAGGCTAAAGAAAAACAAAAGATAAGTTATGATAAAAATATTCACTATAAGGAAATAAATATAGGAGATGTAGTGTTAGTAAAAAATGAATCCAGACATAAGTTAGATAATAGATATAAAGGGCCCATTAGAGTAGAAAAGATCGACAGAAACAATAATTTTACTCTAATTCCATATAAAGTAGAAAATATCGACAGTAAAAATAATGACACTTTAATCCCATCTAGAATAGGAAATGAGGATAAGCAAAAATTTCCCAGTAACATATAGAATAGCAATATCATAAATAATAAGAAAATAATAATACACAAAAATAGACTTAAATTAATAGAATAAGTAAATTTTCAACCTACAAACATAAAATACAAAATATAGAATTAACTTAAATTAGAATGCTATGCATTCTCCAAATGCATAAGCATTCTAAAAAAAAGAGAGATGTAGTGTAAACAGCAAACAATTTAAGGCAAAATATTTAAATCAGCTACCCTGTAACAAAAATAGTCTAAATGTTCATCAACACATAAAAAAGCATTTTCAATTATTGCTGGCATAGCCATTCACACGATTTAATACAGGTGTGGGTACAACACACAACCAAACAAATTTGCATTCAAGCAAATTTGCGAACGTTGCATTTCCCACAGAACTCACAACTCAACACAGGTGTGTAGGTACATATTTTGTCTCAAGTTGTATGTAGGTATGTAAAAATGTATGCTTAAGGTAAATATGTATGTAAGTATGATTGGTTAAATGTAAATATGTATGTAAGAATATGTTAGAATAATTTTGTATAAATAAGCTGACAACATGTGAATAAAAGAGCAATTAAGCATTGAGCTTTGATTACTCACAACGCAGTCTAATTTATTTCAAACCTTTTACATGGCGATCCTGCCTATGATTCTTCTGGCTGTTTTTTCAGCCTAATTTCATAGCTTGCAAGTACTTTACTGGCTGATTACAGCCTAAGCTTTATAAAAGGAACAAAGAGTGAAGCTATAAAACGATTTTTTACTCTCAATTTTATCCTGGAAGAAGAAAAGCAAAAAGGAGTTGATCAAAAGAAATCTACTGAAAGCTAATTTGAATAAATTTGGAGCACTCAAAAATGGCGCCATTTAGCAATTTTTGTAATAATTTACTGGCTTTATAATCGAACTGATGCAGGAGCAGTAGATATGACCAATTTGGAGCACTCAAAAATGACGCCATTTAGCAATTTTTATGATAATTTACGGGCTTTATAATCGAAATGATGCAGGAGTAGTGGATATGACCAGTAAAAATATTGATATTACCTTGGAAGGAACAAAAGAACCACATTCGGAATAAACAATAAGACTGGCAGCAAAATAAGTATAAATATAATAAATATAATTACCTTAATTTTGAAATAGTTTTAATATTTTAGACATATTTTCTAAGCAGGAAAGCTTAACGGCTGCCTATTGACAAGCAAAAATTCAAATTTCTGCTGTAAAAACCTTTTTTTTTTTGCTAAATTTTGAGATATGTTCCAAGAAGAGGACATACAAAGTCAAAGCCAATTTGATCAAATTTTTGAAAGATTAGTTAAACTAAATCTGAAGTTCCAAGAAGGTGAAAACAAAACACCTGAAATACCCAAGCAAGGCCCTAAGCCAATAACAACCGAGGAATATACACAGAGAAATAAGATTCAAAAAATTGAGGAACCTAAAGTTCCAAAACCGATAAAATTGAAAAGAAAAAGAGGAGGAAAGCAATTTGCCATTCGAAAAACAGAAGCCAAGATTTATGAAAAAATTTATTTAAGCACAAATCAGGCAGAAAAAATTAAACTAAAACAAGAAATCAAGGAATTAAGGAAAAATAATTATCAAAATAAAAACTTAACCCAGCAATGTAAACATTAGGGTGTTGAAAAAAAAATAAAAATAAAATACAATTTTGTAAAACTATTGATTTTAAAATTATGGAAAGATCAAGAAAAATTAAAAGTTATGTAAAAGGCCCACTTGAGGACCTTAACAATGAAATTAAAATTCTAGATGAGGAAAAAACTCTAGTATGGTTGAAAAAATGGTGGAAACTTATTGATATGCCTGGGGAACCAACAATATGGAATGTAAGAAACCCACCAGCAACAACACCCGAAGAATTATATAGGTACGAAGTCAAATTTATGGGAAGAACAGATTAATATATTGAAAAAAAAAGAAAAATTTTTTTAATAAAAGAAAAAAAAAAAACAAAAAAAACAAATTTTTTTGTCCGCATATTTTTTTACGATGGGAAGCCAAGAATCAAAAGTAGAAAAACCAACGGCCAAAGTTGTAAACTCAGTCCAAGTAGTAGATCATACTGAGGCAGTAGTTACTATCAAAATCATGCTTCTAATAATCTGCGTAGTCAGTTGCATCAGTTTGTTTCCGAAACTCTACTCAACCCATAATAAACTCCTAAAAAAGCGATATACCAGCCGCGCAGACGGTTTAGGTAAGGTTTAACTAAATTTTAACTACCATCCCCAATGGGCAAATGGGATGATATCGCTAAACTACTTATAGAAGAAAAAACGATAGGAGAAAAGTCTTACAAATGTATTAGTAAAAATACACAAGTTAAGGCAGAAATAGTAGTAAAGCATCTTAAAATAATAGTTGAAGTATTTAACAAAATAGGAAAAACACTTCAACAGTTGAATGGTAAACTAGACGCCAATCGAAAGGACCAAGTATATCAAATTTTTTCCAGCGTTAGAGACAAATTGGTGCCCTCACTGGCAAGATATGTTATAGAATTCAAAGTACCCACAAGTTTCAAGAAGGAAATAGACTTTAGCACATTCCTTCTTGAGTCAGTCTCCGATTTAGAAGAGGAACCAGAAATAGAACAAAAAGCAGAAGAAAAAAACAGGAAATTTTAACAGAGACATCAAACTCACAAACTGAAATCAATAAAATGTCACAAACAATAGTCGAATTTTTAAAGACTGCTTCATCAGTTTTGCCAGAATTCGATGGTAAAGCTGAAAACTTGAATAGCTTTCTGGATGCACCTGGAACCTTCACAACAATGAACGAAGCCATATCAAAATTTACTAACAGTTGCACAGATGTAACTGGAAATACAAATTCAGTACTACATATTCGCCAACAAAATTCCAATTTCCGCGGAAACTTCCGCAGGAGTTACCAAAACAATAATTATAGAAGAAATTATAGACGTTCTTTCAATACGTATTATAATAATAATAATAATAATAATAATAATAATAATAATAACAGACAAAATAACCAAAGACCTGGTCGAAATTTCGGATCGCGAGGAAATACCCGCAATAAAACCAACAAACTCCACCTCAATAAATAACAAATTATATATTTTCAATTTACATCTTAATAGCTACATATATTCCAGAACAACTCTGAATGATTCCATATCAACCCTCCTAATCGATACGGGAACGGATATTTCAATAACAAAAAAGGGGCAGATTGACAGCAATGTCACGATAAATAATTCTCAAAAAACAGATCTAAGAGGAATTGGTAAAGGAATAACAAGCACTATTGGCACGGTTAAAGCAGATTTAAAAGATTATTACCTATTAATTAGACACAAATTCCACGTAGTAGAAGACACTTTCCCAATCCCATGTGATGGAATATTAGGATTAGATTTCATTAAAAAATATAATTGCATTTTGGATTATCAAACAGAAGGTGACACTCTAATACTGATACCATATGACTTTCCAGAAAACATAATAATTCAGATGACTAACAAACCAACAATCAATAGTATTTCAATTCCCACACGATCGGAAGTAGTTCAACAAATTCACATAGAAAATAAAAATTCAGATTTATTAATCCCACAACAAGAATTGTCTGAAGGTATTTTTATTGCAAACACACTAGCAAATTCACAACAAACATTTGTTAGAATTATAAATACAACAAATACAAATGCAACACTGCAAGATTTTAATACACGTACAGAAAACTTGAATGATTATACAATAATTGAAAATAAAAAACTCGAAAATGAGGCCAACAATAAGGAAAAATTAGAAAGATTAAATAAAAATTTTCCAAAATTTGCAAATAAATCACTTAATGCATTATGTGCAGAATTCATTGGCATTTTTTCATTGGAAATAGAACCAATTACTAATAATAATTTTTACAAATAAAAACTTCATATGAAAGACAACAACCCAGTCTACGTAAAAAATTATAGAATACCAGAAGCTCATAAGAGTGAAATTAATAAACAAGTAAACAAATTAGTTAAAGATGACATAATAGAACTTTCAATTTAAGAATTTAAGATTTATACTATGTTCAAACAGAAAAATAAATTGAGGAAATTTCGATTTGAATTGAGTGCTGTTCATACAACTCCATTTAGCTTACACAAAAGTAATTTGATAGCTGGTTCGCTCATCTCTACAGCAAGAACATACCTTTGTTCAGACTGTCAAAATGTGCGTGTTGGTATTAGGCGAATGAAATGGAATGAAAACATAAAACTTTGAAATTTTTGTGTTTTGTAAGAAAATGTGTTCAATGTTTTGGTTTCATTTTGAGTTTGCCATCTTATTTTGACAATCTCTACTCCAGTGAAATGAAAGACATAAAATCAGCTGATGAAATGAGCCAACCATATAGTTCAGCCGTGCGTAGCTGACGTTTAAATATACTCAATAAACACACTTTACAATGTTGCATTTGCAGTTTGAAACAATTTATTACGCAATTTTTTTAAATTGGCAATTTATTATTACAATTTATTATATGACAAATTGCGTAATAAATTGCCCGAATAGTATAAATTGCCAATTTGGTGTGTGTTTGAACCTAGTATTAGCCGTATTAGGATGCTCCGAAAATCATATGATTAAACATTTACGAGATGTTTTAGCAACTTGTAGAAAATATAATTTAAAATTACATCCGGATAAATGCTTATTTTTCAACCAAGAAGTAACTTACCTTGGTCATAAATGCACAAGCAAAGGCATTTTGCCAGACCCCAATAAATTCGAAATTGTTAAAAATTTCCCAAAACCTAAAAATGCGGGTGAGGCGAAAAGATTCGTCGCATTTTGCAGTTATTACAGAAGATTTATCGCAAATTTTGCAGAATATTCTAGAATAATAACAAGACTTTGCAAGAAAAATGTGTTTTGCGACTGGACAGAGGATTGCACAAAATCCTTTGCTATTTGAAAGCTGCGTTAATAAGCCCTAATATCCTACAATATCCCGATTTCAATAAACAATTTTGTATAACAACTGACGCAAGTGGATATGCTTGCGGAACACTATTAAGCCAAGAGTATGAAGGAAAACAATTACCATTTGCCTATGCATCAAGATCATTTACTAAAGGAGAAATTAAAAAGCAACAATTGAGAAAGAATTAGCAGCCATTCATTGGGCCATAACATATTTTAGACCATACGTTTACGGTAGAAAATTTTTGGTCAAAACATACCACAGACCCCTAACATTCCTATTTTCGATGAAAAATCCGTCATCAAAATTAACTAGAATCAGATTAGATCTGGAAGAATATGATTCCGAGGTGGAGTATATCGCAGGTAAAGAAAATTATGTAGCCGACGCATTATCACGCATAGATATTAAAGACCTAAAAGAAAAAAAGAAATCGGCAGAAGCGTGTAAAATATTAAAAGTTACGACTAGATCGGAAACTAAGAAAAACAATAAATATTCCATAGTAAAAATGAAGAAATAAAAAGTCACAAAGAGAACCCAATAATATTTGATGCGCTAAATAAATGTGAAGTAAAGAGACTAGTCCAGCTCCTTTTCGATCCTCCGAAATTACGTTTCAAAAAAGGAAAGAAAATTTGTAGCGATATTAATATAAAAAATCTAATTCGCCTCAAGCGAAGATTGATTTAGGTCAATTCTTTGCCAGGCGTTAAAAGAAGCCGGCAATTTAGGAATTAGAAAAATACAGTTGTCCTTAGGAGACAAATTGTTTAAAGGTAATTATGCTAATTATAGCATTAACTCCAGAAGTTATGCACGTGACAAATAATGAAAAAATTAAAGAAATTCTTCGCAAATTTCATGACGATCCTGTTTTTGGTGGCCACCCAGGAATAAATAGCATGACAAATAAAATAAAACAAAAATAGGAATGAAAACGAAATCAGAAAATATATCAAAAAATGCACTCATTGCAATAAAAATAAAACAATAAAAAACTTGAAAGAACCTATGATTATAACCGAAACTCCCACAAAAGCGTTCGACACAGTACAAATAGATACGATAGGCCCTCTTCCCAGGTCGGAAAATGAAAATAAATATGCAGTTACTATAGTATGTGACTTAACTGAGTATTTATTTGCAATACCAATGCACAGCAAACACGCAAAAACAATAGCCAAAGCGATATTCGAAAATTTTATCCTAGTTTATGGTTGCATGAAGACAATTATAACAGATATGGGAAGCGAATATAAAAATAGCTTATTTGAAGAATTATGCAAACTTCTAAAAATAAACCATAAAACGTCAACACTTTACCACCATCAAACTTTAGGCACAGTTGAACGTAGTCATAGAACATTCAATGAATACGTACGTTCCTACATATCCATTGACAAAAATGATTGGTATGAATGTCTTAAATATTTTGTGTATTGTTACAATACTACCCCATCTACGGTTCACAATTATTGTCCATACGAATTAGTATTTGCCAAAAAGCCCAGACTTACGAATTTTTAAGAGAAAACACAGTAAGCCCATTATACAATTATGAGGCTTACGACAAAGAAATTAAGTATAGGTTACAAATAGCGCAAGATAGAGAATATAAATTAGTAAAACAGGCTAAAGAAAAACAAAAGATAAGTTATGATAAAAATATTCACTATAAGGAAATAAATATAGGAGATGTAGTGTTAGTAAAAAATGAATCAGGACATAAGTTAGATAATAGATATAAAGGGCCCTTTAGAGTAGAAAAGATCGACAGAAACAATAATTTTACTCTAATTCCATATAAAGTAGAAAATATCGATAGTAAAAATAATGACACTTTAATCCCATCTAGAATAGGAAATGAGGATAAGCAAAAATTTCCCAGTAACATATAGAATAGCAATATCATAAATAATAAGAAAATAATAATTCACAAAAATAGACTTAAATTAATAGAATAAGTAAATTTTCAACCTAGAAACATAAAATACAAAATATAGAATTAATTTAAATTAGAATGCTCATGCATTCTCCAAATGCATAAGCATTCTAACAAAAAAAGAAGATGTAGTGTAAACAGCCAACAATTTAAGGCAAAATATTTAAATCAGCTACCCTGTAACAAAAATAGTCTAAATGTTCATCAACACATAAAAAAGCATTTTCAATTATTGCTGACATAGCCATTCGCACGATTTAATACAGGTGTGGGTACAACACACAATCAAACAAATTTGCATTCAAGCAAATTTGCGAACGTTGCATTTCCCACAGAAGTCACAACTCAACACAGGTGTGTAGGTACATATTTTGTATCAAGTTGTATGTAGGCAAGTATGTATGCTTAAGGTAAATATGTATGTAAGTATGTAAGCTTAAATGTAAATATGTATGTAAGAATATGTTAGAATAATTTTGTATAAATAAGCTGACAACATTTGAATAAAAGAGCAATTAAGCATTGATTTTTGATCACTCACAACGCAGTCTATTTTCAACTTGTGGATTAATATACACATAAAAGCCTACAATCTGCTAAAACAAAATCGATTCATAATTAGAAGAGATCTTCACAACAAATATGTAAGGAAATTACCGGCAACATTATTAAAGGTTACAGTGACCTTGTTAGCAAACCCCGAGTCAAGTTTAATATATAACAGTTCAAAATAAGTAAAATTGATATCAGACCAGATTCTTATCAGATACACAACTGATAGGTAACAGATTTAGCAGATTCTTATCAGATACACAGCTGATAGGTAACAGATTTTTTTTCGATCGCTCGTTTAAAATCATGTCAAATAATCATATGACTGTATTAGCAAATCTTTCTAGGACAATGAAAGTATTAAGAAAAAACCAAAAAAAATATTTTGATAGTTTTAGAAATTTACAGCCACCGATTGAACTGGCCACCAATACATTACAATTATGAGCAGAAAGAAAAATACAACACAGTAATGTGTGGTCAATTATGTTTAAACTTTTTATTTAATAAAAATAAATTATATAAAATATAAATTGTTTATTATTATTTTTTTTTCTTAAATGTATTACAGTAAAGTACTACTATAAGGTTTCGAAATGACCATAATCTGAATCCGCCCCTTTGCGCAATCAAGGTGGATTGCCCCCAGCTAGCTCAGTGTGAGGGTCGGGCCCCTTAACCCTTGTCCACCTTGATGCGGGGCGGATGTTACAATCATCTCTTCCTGTAGAGATGCACATACCTCGCAAGAAGCCCACCCTACCTTGGACCGCTCGATTATTTCGGCTTTCAGCAGGTCCCCTTTTTATGTCTTTAAAATCGATCTCCGGCACCGTTTTCCAATACCGTTTTGTATTGTCTATCTACCGAATCACCCGTAACCATCACCACTCTATATGCATCTCTCTCCTTATTCTCACCACTCTACCCTCTGGCAACCCTTGGAAAGGAGCGTTTTGCCAATTCCTCTATTGTGAACATATCCCGTGTTTGACGTTTCTCGTTTGCTTATATTTTATCTGTGTGAAAATTAAAATCCGCGATATTAGTGACATTTTTCGTATATTTAAATAAAGTCAATTCAGTGCGCGAGTGTTATTATGTCAAAGGGCAGCGGCTCTTTAGTGCGATTTATAGGCACTCCGTTGTGCTTCTGGGGTGGCTTGAAAGCAGCCACTTCGCCCCGATGGTCCCAAGGCCCAGGGATCTGCGATACACCCCAAATCTTGGAGTTTTGGAGCAGTAGTCGACTGCTAAAGGCATCCACACGCATCGCGAAAGGTGTCCACCGACAACCAAAAGCCTCAGAAAAGGTAATAATTGAGAATAAATACTTTCAGTGGAAGTTGACAATTTTTTAGGTGGTTCTTGTAGTTTTGATGATTTGGTTACCCAACACAAAAAAATGTGCACTTATTATATAAGTGGCTCATGCTTTTCTGGCTAAAATAATTACATTTTTTTTTCCCCCTTTTCAGTGCGGAAATAGGAGGCTCCGGTTTTGTAGCGTAGCGGGCGCGGTGTTGGAATCCTGGAATGCCGAGTTTACGGGAAGTATATATGACTTGTGCACATGTGTCTAAGGGTTATTACTTTTGCCTACTTTTATTCTGTCTTTCTAGGTAACTTTGCCCATGACTTGGGAGTTCAGCCGTACCACTCGAGCGGGCCAAAGTGCGACCAACGCGGGGAACACCCACACCCTGACAAGGCATAAGTATCAATATGATTTTCTCGTACAATTCGCTTATCATTCATATGTCTTAGAGCTACTTTATAAATATTTTGCGTATAAACCGTTTGTAATTTAGATCTAAATGTATACATTGATGCATTATACAATTTATTTCGCAACAGCCATTTTCTAAAATCACTTAAACTCAATGTAGAAGTTACACACTTTTTTATTATTTTATTTATTATTTTATTTTATTTTATTAATTTTTTTAGTTTCATTTATATCGTTATCAATTTTAAATGAATACATTTTTGCTCTTAAACCTTCAAACTCTTTTATTAACTTCCCATTACATTCATCCTTCATCATACCTTCTTATTCAACTGAGGAAAATTAAAAATATTTTCCTTTGGATATGAGGATGTATCGAAAAATTTTGAAATATCATCACGAATATCATTATAAAAGTCATCAGTTTGAATATCATATATGAATGAATCAGTATCCATATAATTCAAAGCAATATTATTTTTATATTTCTCTTTGATATAATCATAATGAAAACTATACATTTTAAATTTGGAAAGTTCTAATACGGCAAAACCAATATGTATCGGTTTATTGTACAGAGATGACACTTGTTTCAATTGAATCGCTATTAAGTTATTAGAAAATGTGCTTAGACTATGGAAACTTGGTTTTGCTATTAAGGTCCAAGCACCTAATTTTTTCCTACCTCTTCCCCCAATACTAGTATTTTCCCAATCTTGTACTAATTTAACATCTACTCTTTTATCTACATTTTCCATAGTTTTCCCATACACAGCATTATTCAATAATTTAAAGAAATTTTCCTAAAAACTTATTTCCTGCTAATGTTCTATGATAATTATTTAAATCAATATATTTTTTTAGCCAATCTGATTGATTAAATTGTAGAATTCTATCAGTTTTCTTTAATACAAGCCCATGTTTAATACATTGTTGTAAATTTCTATAATGAATGATATATTTTATTTTGTTTCTCAAATCACCAATCAACTTTGAGTTTTTCATTGAGCCCACTTTTTTTATTTCCAAAACAAAATGGTTAATCATTATGAATATTGTGAGTGGTTATGGGATAATCTAAATCTACTTCTAATATGTATCCGACTAAAGAATCTTCTGGTATGCTAAAAACGGCAAACTCCTCTACGTTTTCAATTCATTCAAAATTATTATGAGGGAGATATTGTGACATAGCATAACCATATAAATTATTAACATCTAAATAAATTATATAATTTGAAGCCTTAGTCTCATCGTAATCACTTAAATATTTGTTGTTAGCAACTGAACGCCGTTTGAACATTGAACAATCCCGCCCCTAATTCCTGATATTATAAAAGTATGCATGTTTTCATCAGTAAAAAATTCTAATTCTATTCTAGTTATTTTGGGCATTTCGTCCCAGGATAATCCTGGAGATGTATAATATGGACTAGGGTCTAGTCGATAAATTCCTTTACGTAATTTTCTAAAATTTTCAAAAATGTCACTGAGGAGTAGCACATCTACTTTTAGATATAATAATAAATAATCTAATAAATTGGAACAACTAATGTTGTCCAAACATTTTCTGCATGCTGATAATCATCGATACTACACGATGCATTTGATAATTTATTAAAGAAAAGTGAACGATCAGGTAATTGTGTTTCGTTGAGACGTTCTTCTAAGTCATATGGAAAAATACCTTTACGTTTCATTAAATCAAAGTGATGATCGTTGGGGAAATAAGCCTTTGTTATTTCTAAATCATTATTACTTAAATTCTTAGCTAAACTGTGTAAGCTAGAAGGCATAAATCGAAATGAATCTAAAAACCTAAGTTTAATGGTATCTTTATTATTAACATATATTCTCTTTGATATTGAAATATACAACTCTTTGTTTAAAGGAATAATATTTATATCCCCCTCTACAGATGACAACTCTTTAATAAATAAATGACAATCATATTTAGATAAATTATGAAAAAATATTGGAATAAAATTTGATATCTGAAATTCTAAATTACATTTATTATGTGCTGGACCTCTATATTCACCAGACAAATGGCAATGGTCTGCTACCCTATCATTTAATAAAAGTTCCATTCTACAAATATGGCAAAATATATCCTCGTTTTGACGCCTAAGTTGGTTGGCAGTTAATGGATGCATTCTAACTCTTTTACTCAAACATAGGTGATAAATATCTAAAACATCATCGAAAATACTTTTAAAAAAATGTTTTGGAGCATCAACACCGCTATATATTTTAGAACGATTCAGTAGATTATTATATGAGCACTTAATAAAATAACAATAAGCATAAGGAATATGTTCTTGTACACATTGAGCCGTACTAGAATTTTGAATATCTATTGGTTTTAGAATACATTCGAAATCTGCATATATAGTAAATGGTACATCTAATTGTTTTTTGAAATTTTCAAATTTTAGCATTCTTTTCTCAGGTGTAGGCATGCGTGTTACAATTTTTCTACAATGCTTTTTATGAGTTAGTAATTTTTCTTCCTTATTAAATTGTATTAGACATGTATTGCAAAAATAAAATGTATGCTCATGGCTTGTAACTTGATGCCCCATTAATCTGCTTAAATTTTTTATCCAAACATAATGGCTTTCATGGAAATCATCACTGTGTAAAGAAATAAGATTAATATGATGTGATTTTTCTTCTTTTGTTAAATAATATGGTCCTACTACCAAATTGTCTTCTATACCATACACATTTACACTAATATCTGGATTATTTGATTCAAATATTTCAATATCTTTTATTTGTAATGGGAAACTTAAATTTTCAAAATTGACTACTTTATTATTAATTAAAATTATAATGGAATCTTGGATATTTCTAATGTGATATGAAGAACACCTTTCTCTATTTTTTGAGGGTTGGTAAAGAGATGAAATTATGGCCCACTTAAAGCAATATATATCATTGTTAACAATATTAATACAAGCTCTTGTATGTGCTATTACTTTTGGTAGTGGTATATATAATGAGCCTCTAATTGGTTGGTATTTATTTATGTCTACTTCTAGATGAATAATTTCACTTAGAAACCAACCAATATCTCGCTCTTGAAATGTTTTCATTTTTTCAATCAATTTACTAAACTTTTCCTTAAATATTTCACCAACATTATTGTTCTCCATAAATGCTTCAGTCATTAATGTTTGGTGTGACATTATAGCAAATTCTTCAACACTTTTTTTTATTTGAATATATTTACAAAATAACTTAAAGTTAAATTTGATGCTTTCATGCTTTTCTATAGATTTCTGTAAAAGTGCAGATAATTCGTTAAAATGTTTTTCAAAAAAATGTTCAACAATTAAATCAATGGGTTGATCGTTTTCCAAAACGTATGTCTCAATACGATTATTAAACCTAGCGATAATACATCTAACATTACTATTTACATTATACATACAATTCTTTTTATGCATATTTGTTCTCAAGTGTGCTGACCATACATTTTGTTTCACTTGAATTTTACATTGCTCGGTAAAAATGGGGTTTTTTTTATAACTTGATGTTTCATTGTAATATGTCTATCAAAATTTCTCTTCCGAGTATATTTTTCACAAGAACTACACGGATACATTTTTATTTTTTTATTAGTTGGCTTTTTCGAGCTTTTTTCCTTTGAAATTGTTTTTAAATCCTTAAGAGATTGATTCATAATGTGGAATATGCCTACAATTATCAACGGTGTTAAAGACGTAACGATGTATAAGTATTAAAGTTTATTAGAAGTGATCCTGGTTAAACACGGCACACATTATAAATGTTTATCCGTGAAATATAGATGAGTGCTGAGCGGCTTTAAACAATTTACTACATTTTTTTACCGAAAAGATGTCCAATTTATATGCATTGAGACAAGTAGCCCTTATCTAAATATATGTATATGGATGGGTGTGTCTGTGTCGGTAAGTATTTAGCGGTTTGTTGATATATATATGTATAATTTATATGCTGTCATGTTTACGGCTAAGCTCTGCTAAAAGTAAAAACTCTAAGCTTTTTCTTATACATCAACCGGAAGGTTAGCCAGAACACAAACCGGAAGAACGGATAATGAATTGATAGGGTGAATCATGTTCAGAGTTTTTCTATATAAAATGCAAAAAGCTCCAAGCTTAAGAACGTATGCGCCTAAAAGCAGGCAACGAAATTGTTTTGCTGTATATATATGTGTGTCGGTGTGTATATACTTTTCCTTGCACCATTTTTTCCATACAAAATTGGTCCAGAACTGGTATTTACATACTACTATCGGATGAAACAAATTTAAATTGTTGCATACGAGAGGCGTGTATTTCGGCCTTTTCCTTTGACAATTCCAAATCTCTTATCCAGTCATTGAGATTAGCTTGTGACAAAGAGTTTCTTTCGTTTTCCGTTGAATGGCAAGTTGGTTCTCTCCACTTCATTGGTGTAATAAATTTAATATGTCGCCTAAATAGATAGTTCCAGAAATTAGTCAGCTATGCATTAAAAGGGAGCAAAAACCTAATTTTTACAGCGCACCTTTTTGTTCCGGTTTCCGAAAAAATCAATTCGACTCGACATGTGCGCACACAGTATTCGGTGTCCATGGTTTTTAGGCTTAATTCCAAAATACGTATAGTATGTAACTTTCAAAGGATTTGAAAACACACGTCACATTCTTTTAACGATAAATTGACCGCAGATAAAACAGAACATATCTGGATCATACACTCAAACTCTCGCGCCCTATATAAACTGCAATTATAAACTAAACAGTA
This sequence comes from Eurosta solidaginis, assembly GCF_040869045.1. Classification (NCBI taxonomy): domain Eukaryota; kingdom Metazoa; phylum Arthropoda; class Insecta; order Diptera; family Tephritidae; genus Eurosta; species Eurosta solidaginis. The sequence continues at coordinate 138,837,582 of NC_090321.1, forward strand.
TCCGGCGAGCCTTGCAGATATTATTAAGGCACAAGGCGCTTGTACTATTATTTATACTTATATCAAGTAAAAATTCAAGCCTACGTAGACAAAAAGGTTCCCCTGTTCTACAAAGAAAACACTACCTGCCTTAAAAATATATATCCGTCAAGTTAGCACTACCACTTTGAAATTTCAAACTCAAATATGGCTAATTAATTACCGTTTTTTTTACCGTGGAATCGAAAAAATTGCCGCTCGAATATTTTTCAAGTTAACCCCTGGTAGTGCTAACTTGACTTGAAAAGGCAAAATTGAGCGCACTAGAAAAATGCTGTTTTGACCGTCAAGTTAGCACTACCACCGCTGCAACATGGAATTGGCAACAACTAGCTTAAAACAAAAAACGCCAATAATTGGCGCTTTTTAACCGTAACTGATATCCCAAAACAGATTTTGGATCTAATTATTATTTTTTAAACTATGGCCCAAAGTATGCTAACAAGGCGTCAAGTTAGCACTACCACCCTAGTAACTTTTGAGTGGGTTGGTGAAAATGAAAAAAAAGAATGCCAATAATTCCAGTTCTTTTTACCGTTCTTTACCGTGGAAACGAAAAATTTATTGTTCGACTTTTTTAAAAAATAACCCCTGGTAGTGCTAACTTGATGCCTATATAGCACTACCACCCTAGTAACTTTTGAGTGGCTGGGTGAAAATGAAAAAAAAGAATGCCAATAATTCCAGTTCTTTTTACCGTTCTTTACCGTGGAAACGAAAAATGTATTGTTCGACTTTTTTAAAAAATAACCCCTGGTAGTGCTAACTTGATGCCTATATAGCACTACCACCATAGTAACTTTTGAGTGGATGGGTGAAAATGAAAAAAAATATGCCAATAATTCCCGTTTTTTTACCGTTTTTCACCGTGGAAACGAAAAATTTACTGTTCGACTTTTTTAAAAAAATAACCCCTGGTAGTGCTAACATGATGCCTATATAGCACTACCACCCTAGTAACTTTTGAGTGGGTGGGTGAAAATGAAAAAAGTATGCCAATAATTCCCGCTTTTTTTACCGTTTTTCACCGTGGAAACGAAAAATTTACAGTTCGAATTTTTTAACAAATAACCCCTGGTAGTGCTAACTTGATGCCGATATAGCACTACCACTCTAGTAACTTTTGAGTGGGTAGGTGAAAATGAAAAAAAAGTATGCCAATAATTCCCATTTGTTTTACCGTTTCTCACCGTGGAAACGAAAAAATTATTGTTCGACTTTTTTAATAAATAACCCCTGCTAGTGCTAACTTGATGCCTACATATTACTACCGTCCTAGTAACTTTTGAGTGGGTGGGTGAAAATGAAAAAAAGTATGCCAATAATTCCCTTTTGTTTTGCCGTTTTTCACCGTGGAAACGAAAAATTTACTGTTCGACTTTTTTAAAAAAATAACCCCTGGTAGTGCTAACATGATGCCTATATAGCACTACCACCCTAGTAACTTTTGAGTGGGTGGGTGAAAATGAAAAAAGTATGCCAATAATTCCCGCTTTTTTTACCGTTTTTCACCGTGGAAACGAAAAATTTACAGTTCGAATTTTTTAACAAATAACCCCTGGTAGTGCTAACTTGATGCCGATATAGCACTACCACCCTAGTAACTTTTGAGTGGGTGGGTGAAAATGAAAAAAAAGTGTGCCAATAATTCCCGTTCCTGTTCGACTTTTTTAAAAAATAACCTCTGGTAGTGCTAACTGGATGCCTATATAGCACTACCACCCTAGTAACTTTAGAGTGGGTGGGTGAAAAAGAAAAAAAGTATGCCAATAATTCCCGTTCTTTTTACCGGTTTTCACCGTGGAAACGAAAAACTTACTGTTCGCCTTTTTTAAAAAATTACCCCTTGTAGAGCTAACTTGATGCCTATATAGCACTACCACCCTAGTAACTTTTGAGTGGGTGGGTGAAAATGAAAAAAAAAAGTATGCCAATAATTCCCGTTTTTTTTACGGGTTTTCAACGTGGAAACGAACAATTTACTGTTCGACTCTTTTAAAAAATAACCCCTGGTAGTGATAACTTGATGCCTATGTAGCACTACCACCCTAGTAACTATTGAGTGGGTGGGTGAAAATGAAAAAAAAGTATGCCAATAATTCCCGTTTGTTTTACCGTTTTTCACCGTGGAAACGAAAAATTTACTGTTCGACTCTTTTAAAAAATAACCCCTGTTAGTGCTAACTTGATGCCTATATATAACTACCACCCTAATAACTTTTGAGTGGGTGGGTGAAAATGAAAAAAGTATGCCAATAATTTCCGTTTTTCTTACCGTTTTTCAACGTGGAAACGAAAAATTTACTGTTCGACTCTTTTAAAAAATAACCCCTGGTAGTGCTAACTTGATGCCTATATAGAACTACCACCCTAGTAACTCTTGAGTGGGTGGGTGAAAATGAAAAAAGTATGCCAATAATTCCCGTTTGTTTTACCGTTTTTCACCGTGGAAACGAAAAACTTACTGTTCGCCTTTTTTAAAAAATTACCCCTTGTAGAGCTAACTTGGTGCCTATATAGCACTACCACCCTAGTAACTTATGAGTGGGTGGGTGAAAATGAAAAAAAGTATGCCAATAATTCCCGTTTTTCTTACCGTTTTTCACCGTGGAAATGAAAAATTTACTGTTCGACTTTTTTAAAAAATAACCCCTGTTAGTGCTAACTTGATGCCTATATAGCACTTCCACCCTAGTAACTTTTGAGTGGGTGGGTGAAAATGAGAAAAAAGTATGCCAATAGTTTCCGTTTTTTTTACCGTTTTTCAGCGCGGAAACGAAAAATTTACTGTTCGACTCTTTTAAAAAATAACCCCTGTTAGTGCTAACTTGATGCCTATATATCACTACCACCCTAATAACTTTTGAGTGGGTGGGTGAAAATGAAAAAAAGTATGCCAATAATTTCCGTTTTTCTTACCGTTTTTCAACGTGGAAACGAAAAATTTACTGTTCGACTCTTTTAAAAAATAACCCCTGGTAGTGCTAACTTGATGCCTATATAGAACTACCACCCTAGTAACTCTTGAGTGGGTGGGTGAAAATGAAAAAAGTATGCCAATAATTCATGTTTTTCTTACCGTTTTTCACTGTGGAAACGAAAAATTTACTGTTCGACTTTTTTAAAAAATAACCCCTGTTAGTGCTAACTTGATGCCTATATAGCACTTCCACCCTAGTAACTTTTGAGTGGGTGGGTGAAAATGAGAAAAAAGTATGCCAATAGTTTCCGTTTTTTTTTACCGTTTTTCAGCGCGGAAACGAAAAATTTACTGTTCGACTCTTTTAAAAAATAACCCCTGTTAGTGCTAACTTGATGCCTATATATCACTACCACCCTAATAACTTTTGAGTGGGTGGGTGAAAATGAAAAAAAGTATGCCAATAATTTCCGTTTTTCTTACCGTTTTTCAACGTGGAAACGAAAAATTTACTGTTCGACTCTTTTAAAAAATAACCCCTGGTAGTGCTAACTTGATGCCTATATAGAACTACCACCCTAGTAACTCTTGAGTGGGTGGGTGAAAATGAAAAAAGTATGCCAATAATTCATGTTTTTCTTACCGTTTTTCACTGTGGAAACGAAAAATTTACTGTTCGACTTTTTTTAAAAAATAACCCCTGGTAGTGCTAACTTGATGCCTATATAGCACTGCCACCCTAGTAACTTTTGAGTGGGTTCGTGAAAATGAAAAAAAAGTATGCCAGTAATTCCCAATTTTTTTTACCGTTTTTCACGGCGGAAACGAAAAATTTACCGTTCGTAGTGCTGATAGGCATTAAGTTAGCACTACCAGGGGTTATTTTTCAAAAAAGTTGTTTAGGCCACAGGTCCATGGTCCTTCGCACGCCGGTAAAGAGAACCAGTCACATAATTACAGTCCACTCCACTCCAGAAGCACCATTCAAAATTTCGTCATAATCAAGGAAGCAGATACACCAAACACGTATTTGTTCAACGCAATACAGACCGATATTACACGGAAGATAATATTAAACATCCTTTACAATCGTGATAATATAATCGTCAGCGTTTGCGCACAACAACCCTTTGGCAACACCAACATCAAAAACACCGACATCCACAAAAAAAAAATCAGATTCTATTATTTCGGATCAACGAATTAATTAAAAGGTACGTGGTTTATTCCGTGCTAGGTAGTGTTTTTTTTTTTATAAAAACCTCAAAATAAAATTATAAATTGTTGAAGTGTTTCTTTAAAGGAAATCGTGCAAGTGATTTTTTTTTTGTGTGAAGTGAGAAGTCTTATTTTGTGCAAAAATAGGAAAAAGCGCTTAACGCAGTTATTTAAAGTTTGTGCAACACGCCTTGTGACTATCTGGAACAACCCCCCACCAACGGTAAGATTTTCCGGACACAGCTCAAGGTAGCACAGCCCTGCTCTAAAAGGTTAACATAAGCTCAACACCGCTTAGCGCCAATTTTCAACTTTCACTTTTGCACAATTTTCATTTTGAAAAAATTTTTTCACATTATTAATTTTTGATTTGGTAAGCGAATTGAAGCAAATTCTGTAATTTGAATTGACGAGCACAAGTCAATTTAGCTAAATTTTTTCCACACAAAAATCACTTGCGCCTATTTACACCGGCAGTACGACTGCAATTTATTTTGTTGTTTCAGTGCAAAGTGCACTTGTTTTTAAACTGCACATATTGTTGTTTTTGTTTGGGTGGCCAATAGGCTTATTTCTCATACAATTTTTTTCAACCAAAAATTGAAGAATTTTTTATTTTCACTTGCGGCAATACACATATCAGTTTAGACTGATCTATTTTTTGGTGAGATATAAAAGATCATTGTACAAGATAAAGGCTGAATACAGTCCTTTATTAGGCTATTTAAAGTCCATAACGAGTGATTCGTTTTTATTTTCACTAACACCACTTTTCACTAGCCATTACTTATTGCCTTACACAATTCGTTAACACAGCTGCATTAGCACATTCTTCTAACAATTACGTGGGTGCGCGCCGTTGCCACCACGCAATTGGACATTCCCTTGAACTACCAGCTTTCTTGCCAGCTTCGAGGCCACTTCACCGAGAAATCTCTCGCGAATACATTCCTTCATTCCAGTTCATTTTTAATCAATACTCTCTGCAAAGGCAATTAATAATAATGGATACCTATATACGCCAAGCAGAGGCAGTGACTGAGTTTGAAAATGACTATAATGATATGTCACCTTCAGACCATACAAAATACACCCTTTTAGTTCAAAAAGAGGAGTTGAAATCGCTATGGGAGAAGGCGAAGCAGACATATGAAAAACTCTTGAGCTCCTCAGAACTCGAAGCAAAAGAGCTGTCGGCCATCAAAAAGAAGCAAAAAATTACATGCTTCAGCTTTCTCAAGTGCCAGGCAGCGATGGCTGAACTTTCGGAAAAACTTGAGAAAGCGTGTGATACGGACGTTTTCAAAGAATATTACCTTTCTTGGCCTTCGTTTAGAGACATGTTCACTGCTATATATAACCGTAACGAAAACCTCGAAGCAGTAGAAAAATTATATTATTTAAACCAAAAGACTCAAGGTGATGCCAAAGAGATAGTTGGGCGATGTCCTTTAACCAAAGACGGTTTCGAAACAGCGTGGAAAAATCTTTGTGACAGATACGAAAATAAACGCATCTTAGTAAACTCCCAATTGAAAATTCTTTTTAGTTTGAAAGCAGTCGAGAGTGAATGCGGTAGCTCTATAAAGAAACTGCAACGTGAAAAAAATAATTGCATCTCGGCGCTCCAATGTCATCATATAGACATATCAAACTGGGATGCAATTATAACATATCTATGTTCCACAAAACTGCCAGAAACCACACTGGCACTCTGGGAACAAACAATTGAAAACAAAACGGAAATTTCAAAATGGGCTGATATGGATAGATTCTTATCCAATCGTTTCCAAACCCTAGAAACCGTGACTGATCTGAGAGGGGATACAATTTCCTAAACCTCAAAGCCACAAGTATATCGTTCGACAACAGATACATCTGCTAAAATATTAAGGTCCTATCAGGCAAGTGCAAGCGTACCCAAACCTACGTGTAAGATGTGCAATAGTCCTGCTAAACTGCCTTTCTGCTGGCCATTCGGTAACAAAGTGCACCAGTCAAATGAACTGTGCCACATGTCATTTAAGACATCATACGCTGCTTCATATGATGATCTGGTAACCTTGCCGTGCGCGGACGTGTTTTTGATCGCTATTCGAATTGTTATTCTTTTTACTTTGTAAACAAGTTTTATCTTTTATAAATATTCACTAATATAATAGGAAACAGTTTATAAGTTTAATTTCGTATTAAATCTTTACACCGTGCAAGATACATAGTGGCTTTTTATGCAATTTAAACATTCAGTCTGTGTGTTCATATATCATAGATTTTCACAAAAATTTGTGATAACTGCATACCTCTTTGTTGGTAGCTGCTATTAGCAAGTCATTGTGTGCCCTTTTTGCTTTCTGTTGTGTTCGCTGCTAGCTATGCGCTGTCTTGCGATTTGCATCCAGTACTCCAAAATAACTCTCGCCAATATTTTTTGAAAAGCTATTCAATTTATCCTATACTTTTAGTTTCTTTTGCCTATTTTTCTATTGGGTTTGTTTAACTTTGGAGTTTCCTCCGGCGTACCCCAGGGAAGTCATCTAGGCCCTTTGCTCTTTGCCCTTTTCATTAATGACTTGCCACAGACAATATTATATTCCCATACTATAATGTATACTTCAGGCCGACTTGGACTCGTTCCAGTGTTGGTGCACAACAAATTTACTAGCTTTAAATTGCTCTAATTGTAAGCGTATGACATTTCACCGAGTGAAGCCAGCATTGAAATCTTATGTAATAGATGATACGCCTTTGGAGCGTATATCTATTGCAAATGATATAGGTGTCCGTTTTGATCCGAAATTGAATATTAACATGCATATTTCATCTATAGCCAACAAAGCGTTGGGTTTACTTGGATTTGTTAAAAGATGGGCTAAAGAGTTCGATGATCCGTAGCTCACTAAGGTTCTTTACACATCGCTGGTTCGGCCAATACTCGAATATTGCTCATGCGTCTCATGGTCCCCTGTTGCTCAAAAGCATATAAAGCGTCTTGAGTCAGTTCAAACGCAATTTTTGATATTTGCATTGCGCGGCCTTAATTGGGACTCAAGTCTCCACCTTCCTCCATACAGAGGTAGACTTTTTCTTATTAACTTACCCACTCTGGAAAATCGGAGAATATTACTGGGGGTATTGTTCATTCATAAGCTCATTATTGGAGAAATTGATTCTGCGGACCTCCTCAGCCGCTTGTTTTTTCCGGTTCCCCCTAGAGTAGCCAAACACTACATTCCTTTCTATTTACCCCTTTGTCGACGAAACTTTGCTAAAAATAACCGTCTTCTTATCTGGTGCGTGCACTACAATGACTTCTATAGCTGTATCAGTCTAGAACTACTTTTGCCACTATACGTAATGCAATACTCGCCTATCTAATTTAGGAGATACAAGCTAATTTAATTTGCCGGCATTTTATTCCTTCCATAAAAAACAGGAACTATCTCGCTTAAGGATGGAGGAAGATTTATCAACATGTATCATTAAGAAGGAACAAGACAGTACTGTGTCGATTGGAATCTGGTGCATTCCAACAACGTAAAAAACAGGCTTTTTCATGAGTCACTGACCGGAATCGTATGCATTCCGGCAGTATAATCTTAAGATCAGGCATCGAGCTGATTGGAATCCGGTGCATTCCAACAACACAGGTCATGTTACTTTTTTATGCCTTGTGATGGCGGATCCTCATTACACTACTCTTAGCACTGCCGGATTCCCATGACATGCTGATTGGAATCTTGTTGCATTCCAACAGGAAGATTGGAATCCGCTGCATTCCGAAATCATGCTGAGCGGAATCTGATGCATTCCACCAGTATAAGATTTCGGCATAAGATCTTATTTCTGCTCATATTTCGTATTATTATTATATTCTGAAATTAAAGAGTAATGTTCATTAATATTTCTTTGTTTGTAATATAACATTGTTGAAATCTCGATATATCTTAAATTTTACCTTTTGAGTTGTATATTTATATATCTTTTATATTATGCCGTCGACCATAGTTTGTCGTCGACTTTAAATAATAAATAAATAAATAAATAAATAAAAATATTTCGAATCAGCCAAAACCAACAAATACTTCGGACACTATCGGAGCATATGCGTCACGAGAAACTCAAATACGACGCAATGCTGAAAGAGAAAATGCTCCGATTAATAATGTGAACTCATGTTTCGCAAATACAAATAAAGGAGTACTACTAGGGACAGCTCAGGTTAATATTTATTTTAATGGTGTTGACTATTCGGCGAGAGCCCTAATAGACTCGGGATCTGAATGCTCATTCATAACCGAAAAACTCAAGCGCAGAATAAATCTGCCAACTAAACGCATGCATGCCCAAGTTTCGGGCATCAATAATACAATATCTGCACAAGTAAAAGAAGCGTGCAACATAAAACTGCGGTCACCAACAGACCCATTAATCGAGATCAATACGATCATGCTGGTTTTACCACAATTAACAGGAATCTTCCAACTTGCCAAATAAACGCAATGACTAGGCAAGCATTCCCTGACTTAGTACTGGCTGACAAAAGATTCTTTGTCAATGAGCCAGTCGATCTAATGCTGTGCGGAGACATATACCCCAAAATTATATTAGGCGGCATTAGGAAAGATGTGCTGAACACATTAATAGCACAAGAAACGGTGTTCAGCTGGATTTTGAGAGGCCGGACAGATGCGGTTGATACAAATAAAACCCTAGTTTCATATTTTAACGAGGCCACTTTAGACAAACAACTGGCGGCGTTCTGGGAGATAGAGGAAATTCCAAAGAAGAGGAGCATCAATAACGATGACACTTACTGCGAGTAGCTATACAAATCCACAACAGTTTGGAACAACGATGGCAAATACGTAGTCTCAGTCCTTAAAACGGAATACAATAGAGTTGTATAAGAATATGAAAACCTCAGGGCACATGAAACAAATAGGCAATATTTCGCCAGACTCAAATGAGTGTTACTTGCTACCTCACCATGCTGTCATAAAGGAGGGAAGTACAACGACAAAAGTCAGAGTCGTATTTAATGCATCTTGTCCTACCACTAATGGCAAAAGTCTAAATGATGCCTTATATCCAGGTCCGATTCTTCAATCCGACCTGACAATCCTTATACTACGTTGACGGCTGTTCAAATACGTATTTAACAGCGACATAGAAAAAATGTACCGCCAAATATGGGTTAATGAAAATCAAATCAAATTCCAGCGAATCGTATTTCGCAACTGCCCCAAGGATCCAATTAACATTTACGAATTGAAAACGGTAACCCTTGGTGTTAATTGTGCTGCGTATCTTGCGATTCGGACGCTGCACCAACTAGCTGATGACGTTGATACATCGCATCCATTGGTAGCAGATATCCGGCGAAATTGCATGTACGTTGATGACGTACTCGCCGGTGGACACAGCATCGAAATTGCAATCAAGGCAAGGGAAGAAATATCATCGGCATTGCAATCGGAAGGTTTCCCATTGCGAAAATGGACGTCCAACTGCCAGAAAATTCTACAGGGTATACCGAAGCAACACTTATTAAGCGAGGATTTTCTTGAGTTTGAAGACACCAGCATGGTAAAAGCACTCGGTATCAGGTGGAACGCCCATTTCGACTACTTCTACTTCACAGCGAAACCCTTTGACAATAACCATGCCGTAACAAAAAGGTCAATACTTTCTGCGATCGCAAAACTTTTCGACCCTCTTGGCTGGCTGGCACCAGTCATAATATTAGCCAAGATAATAATGCAAAATATTTGGTTGGAAAGGACAGGCTGGGATGAAAATGTCTCTGAAACTGCGTTACATCGGTGGCAATCATTCATGACTGAATACGAAAGGATCAACGATATACGCATATCGTGATGGGTTTACTACACATTGAAGGACAATATCAAAATACATGGATCCAGCGATGCTTCGGAAAAAGCATATGCCGCAACTGTTTTCCTGAGGGCACAAACAAAGGATCAAGTCTTCACCAACCGGTTGATGGCCAAGACGAGAGTAGCCCCGGTCAAAACAATATCCTTGCGTCGACTCGAACTCTGCGGCGCAGTTCTACTAGCAGAAATAATCGAATCTGTGGTCGAAAATATGAAACTTTCGAACATTAAAGTAACCCTTTGGACAGATTCAACTATAGTGCTGGCAAAGTAGGAGACAAAATATGGCGGCACGTAGACTCCGCGTCAAATCCTGCAGATTTGGCGAGCAGAGGCCTCTACCCTTCGGATTTAATCAACAATTCTTTGTGGTGGCAGGGACCTTCTTGGTTACAAGAAGACAACGAAAACCGACGGCAATCAGTTGGGTTAGATGGAGGAAATAATCACCTAAGATTATATGTGCAGAATATGGCTGGTGTTAGAACAAAATCCCAGCTGGTGCGGCTATTTAGCTCCCATGAAGAATATGATGCTTTCGTCTTCATTGAGACGTGGCTAAATGAAAACTTTTTCTGCGAGGAATATTTTTATCCTATTTTATACAATGTTTTTCGCAAAGATAGAAATTCAAACCTTACTGGTTGTGCACGAGGTGGTGGAGTTCTCATTGCGGTACATTCCAAACATCATGCTTCTGAAATCGTACTGGAAAATAATAGTGCGCTACTTGACCAGCTATGTGTATGCATTCGAGGCTCATCAGACCCTGTTTTTGTTTGTGCTTCATATATACCGCCCAATAGTAGCCACGATTTATACACGCGCATGTCGATAATATTACGTCACTGGCATTGAACAAATTTGGTGGGGATCATCTCTGCGTGCTGGGTGATTTTAATCTGGGTAATGTTAAATGGTCACAGATTCTATCAAATTCGACTTTAATAGCATGTGAGGTCATTGGCTCCAGTGAAATATATTTAATAGATAGTTTTTTAAGTATTAATATTAAACAAATTAATCGTCTTTCAAATAGACTAGGCCGTACTTTGGATTTGATAATTTTATCTAATAATCTAAATTTTTCACTTTTTGAATGTATTATTTCTTTTATTAAAAAATCCGATTTGCATCATGTTCCATTAGCTCTTGATCTGGAATTTTATAAATTTGCCGAAGCTAGTACTGCCAGCTCTAATTTTTCTTTTAATGTTAAGAGATGCGATTTTTCGAACTTGAACAATCTTTTGCTGGAAATAAATTGGGATAATTTGTTTTGCAGTTTTGATACCTCTAAAACGTTTGAGATACTGTTCTGCAAATTTGTAGAAATGTCATACCCTTGGCTTCCAAAAAGAAATACAAGGTGCCCTGGCATAATAGAGCCTTGATGAAACTCCGGAATATGAAAAATAAATGTTTCCGTAAATTTAAAAGAACTCAAAATCCAACGTTTTTCGACTTGTATAAAGAGTATGATAACATAAATTCTTACACAGAAATTATATTTTTAATTTCTGAATAAAACCTTAAATCTAACCTAAAATCATTTTGGAACTTTGTCAACTCGATGAAATCAGTTTCGAATATTCCGTCCTCTCCTTTTCTTGCTGAAAAAGCTGTCGATACTCCGGAGGATGCTGCAAATCTTTTTGCTGAATACTTTTTGAACAATTTCACTTCTGATTCTGACAATCACGATAATATTACTTTTAATATTCAGGCTTCTATTGACTTCTGAAGATGGTCTTAATGGGCTTATTCGGCTTAAGACGTCGACGAGTACCGATATCGATGGTTTGTCTGCAATTTTGTTTAAGCAATGTGATTCCCTAATCTATCCACTGTTGTTAATTTTTAATAATTCGTTATCTACAGGTACTTTTATTGATGCGTGGAAATTAGCGTTCATTACACCTATCTTCAAGAGCGGTAATAAAAATGATATTACTAATTATAGGCCTATTTCAAAGCTTTCCACCATTGCAAAGCTCTTTAAATGCATCATCCAGGATAAATTACGTTTCTGTGTTAGGAATTTTGTGTGTCCAGAGCAGCATTTACGCAGGATAGCAGGTTGACGCTGTGTATACTGACTTTTCCAAGGCATTCGATCGGGTCTCCCATGTTATTTTAATAAAAAAGTTAGCCTGTTTGGGCTTCCACTCAGTATTTCTGAGTTGGATTGAATCCTACTTATTTAATCGTCGATGCATGGTTGTAGTTGTGGTGTTAGGTCTCATCCATTCGTGGTTTCCTCCGGTGTTCCACAAGGTAGTATCCTGGGTCCACTGTTTTTTGTCATTTTTATTATAACATTCGCTCTTGCTTCTCTTAAGTAAGATTCTTGCTGTATGCAGAAGACCTTAAGATTTACTTGCCTATTCACAGCCTTCATGATGCGGTATTGTTGCAAGAAGCTTTGGATAAACTTAGTAACTGGTGTAATAATAATCGGTTATCACTTAACCTAAAAAAGTGCTTTCAAATAACTTTTTCGAAGCGTGTCAACTTGATTGATACCGTGTATCAAATATCAAACTCGCCCCTCTTGCGGGTTAGTGAAATTAAGGACTTGGGAGTAATATTTGACTCGAAGTTTTCGTTTTCAAGTCATACTAATGTGTGCATTGCTAAGTCGTATGCCATGCTAGCTTTTGTTAGGCGTCATAGCTTGGATTTCAGTGACCCGTATACGCTAAAGCTTTTATATTCCGCGTTTGTGCGTTCCAAGCTTGAGTACGCGTGTTTCATCTGGGCTCCGTATTATTCCTGCCATGTTGCAAGAATTGAACGAATCCAAAAAGTATTCGTACAATTACGCAGTATGCGCTTCTCGGATCCTATCCCGACTTATAAAGCTCGTTGCTTATTGATTAACTTAAAATCATTGCAGACCAGGAGGACAATTTTATCGCTGCCGTTCGTTTTCGATTTGTTACGTGGGGTTGTTGATTGCCCTGTGCTCTTGGAGAGGCTTTTCATTAATATACAGGCTAGAGCTCTTCGTGCTTTTGAGTTTTTTCATATTGATGTTATTAGGCCACTTTATGCGCGGAATGCTCCAATTACTAGAGTCTTAATTCAGTTCAATAGAATTTCAAAATTTTGTGAGATAGATTTTTCTTGTTCGAAAGATGGCTTTCTGAGTATTTTAAATACTTTTTATAAGTAAGGTAATTTATATTAACTTTGTTAACTAATTTACACTTTTAAAATTAGCCTATAAGATTCTTGGCTTAAATAAGATTTTAGTTGGCTTAAATAAATAAATAAATAAATTGGCCAACACAAGAAGAGCATTACAATACGAATATCGAAGAAAAGAGGGTGAAAGTTCATGCAACATCGGTCGAAAATAACTTTGATATTCTGGATAGGTTTTCCGATCTACCAAGGGCTTTGCGGGTTATATCCTATATTCTTCGGTTTTTTCAGAATACGCTCCCAACAACTAAAGCCTCCTTTGAAAGGGATTCTCATTCGATAGCCCCTGACGAAATAGAAAAAACAACGCAAATATTGATAACCATATGCCAAAGGCAACATTATCAAGAAGAGTACGCAAATTTGAAGTCAGGGAAACTGATAAATGGTAAGAGTGAGATTTTACCCCTGGACCCATATATAGATGAAGAAGGCATCATTCAAACTGGGGGGCGGACTGGGGTATCCAAAAACATGTCCCATAACGAACGTCATCCCAATATTCTTCCTTATATTTGCAGGTTATCCAGACTTATAGTTCAATCCTCTCATAAGACCACCCTGCATGGAGGGAACCAGCTGATGCTACGTCATATCCGCACTCAGTAATGGATCCACGTGTTAAAATAATGATACGGTCTGTTATCCACAACTGTAAGGTCTGTACCATTTACAGGAAGTGGACACAAACGCAACTCATGGGGATCCTTCCGAAAGAGCGCACCACCTTTACTAGTGCCTTCACCAACACTGGGGTAGATTTCGCGGGAACATTCGATATAAAATCCTACCGAGGGAGGGGATGCCGAATTTCAAAAGGATATGTTTGTCTGTTCGTCTGCTTTTCGACGAAAGCCATCCATCTAGAAGCGACAAACGACCTTAGTAACGGGTCCTTCCTAGCTGCCTTCGCCAGATTTGTATCTAGACGAGGCTGTCCCAAAAACGTTTACTCCGACAATGGTACTAACTTTGTCGGAGATTCGCGATCTTTACAATCCGAGTTTAAAGCATTTCTGCGTGAAGCCAGGGACGGAACTTTGAATAAATATAGCCGTCACCCTTTAGAATGGCATTTTATACCGCCAAGCGCTCCTCACATGGGAGGTTTGTGGGAAGCGGGGGTAAAAATTTTAAGACCCATTTTAAAAAGATCGCGTCCGATCATAAATATACTTTTGAGGAGTTTACTACCCTCTTATGTCGAATTGAGGCCTGCCTCAACTCTAGGCCCCTCAGTCCCTCATCCAGTGACCCTTCCGACCTGGAGCCGCTTACTCCAGGCCACTTTCTCGTAGGTGGAATCTTCTAGCCTCACCTGAACTCGATTGCAGTGAAAACCCTGCCTCAATTGTAAACCGATGGCAGAAGATGAAAGCCCTCCATCAAACATTCTGCAAAAGATGGAAATCGGAATATCTCACCGAAATCCAAAAACGAAGTGGAAACATCCACAGTCCAACTTAAAGCCCGGGGATCTAGTCGTCATAAAAGAGGATAACCTACAACCAAACGAGTGGAGAATGGGGAGAATCGTCAACACATACCCAGGTTCCGATAACCATGTACGTGTTGTTGACGTCAATACAATTAAAGGAGAAATTATGAGATCAATCGCGAAATTGGTACTACTTCCGCCCAACGACAAGGAAAATGAACTTTAATAGTACATATTCCTTTATTCTAAATAACCCAGCTCTCGTTCCCCCGAACGAAGCCAACAAAACCCAAACGAGGATTCACTATCTGCCACAGAATACTTCTTCCAACAATTGCTTTAGTGTGCCGTTGCCACCACGCAATTGTTCAGAAGATAATTAAATGTAAGAATTGATCCCAGAATTTTAGTCATATCGTCACCGGAATATCCCCGTACCTCCCCCACCTCACCGTGCGTATTTATCACACAGCTGATGTCACGGTGTTTAAACTTTTTCACATTATTAAATAAATTATAAATTAAAAATTGTTTTCAACCATTTAAAGCAATAAGGCTATCTCCCATGCACTATACCCAAGATTTCTTTAATTAACTGACGAAGGATTTCATGTAAATATACTTGCGACTTTCGTTCTAAAAAGCAAAATGGTAACTTATTTCACTTGTGTACAATGTTGTTTCATTTTCTACACCTAAAGCAATTGCATTATCAAAGAGTATCACCAGCGGATATAATTCCAAGGAAAATGATAACATGAGTCTCTTGGTCATGAACGTGTGTAACCTTTGTGAACCCTCCCGTATTTGCTCATTAATAGGCGGCAAGATTGGCAGCCATGCGCACAGTCCATGAGCGCCAGAATACAACCACAAGCAGTCACGCATCGGATTCTTCTCCAATGCATTAGACAACCAAAAGCATCCAACACACGAAACCAGGCAAGACGCCATTAGAGAATTTATTACACTATTACGTGATTCCCTTTGAATCATCAAAATTCGTCCACAAACGTTGCTAATAATTGTTTCAACTGTATCAGGTGAAGTAGATGAAGACTTCACTGATAAATCATTTCGCAAAGTTGTAACCGGGAGGGACACTATACCCACTGGATGTATACATATACTTTTAACATCTATTTCGTAAGCGCCATTGACACTTAAGGAATAAGAATCCTGCAGTTTTAACTCAAAAGGGCTAACAACGCCATCAAAAAAATGTCATCAGCTGATTTCAAAGTAGATGTTTAATGAAATTACAGGAGCGCGAACCTGAATCTTGGACGCGAACTGGTTATCCAATTTGTATTCCTCAGAATAGCAGCGTATTTCTTCGATGCGATCCAACAGTGATTAGCACCCCAAAATAATAAAATCTTTCCATCAAAGTAAACCCCCAGATACCACGAAATCTTTTTCTTGTGACTCGTTACTAACTAATTTCCACCTTTTGTCACCACTGAGTAATGTGCTAACTCAGCTCGACCAGCAACTGCTAAATGCGAACCAGCAGATTAATTGCTGAATATCGAATAGGCCAATTACTAGCTGCATAAGTTTGATGAAGCTGTATTAAATTCCATAATTTACCTTCTGATAGAATGTTCGATACATCGACGGACTTCTTTACTTCCATACTATCATCCTTGTTCCCATGAATATCGGTTGGTTTCTTGCTATTGTTGGGAAATGTGAACTGGGAGCCAAAATATATTTTTTGTTAGTTTTTCACCTTCGTTCGTATATAATGTCTGGTCCCCTTGCAGTAGGACATGGAAATTTGATGCCATACAGGGGTTCATTGACAAAGTACCTTTAACAAAATTTAATTGTAAAGCATCACAAATATCTTAATTTTCTTCAAAAGCCTTACCTGATATATTTTTCTTGCAAGTCATAAAGAGATAATAACCTTCTGTATGTTGATTGGATTCACCATAATCCATTGCAATTCAGCAAAATGGAATGGCCAACGGGTGACTGCTGGCAGCTTTGTTCATACATTGATCCCATCAATTCAATTTCCTGACGCTTCTTATGTTTGACACACTTATGGAAAGCGTGCTTTAGCTTTGAATGGCTTACAATAGGACTGTGTGAAGAACTCAAAGTCAAGTCAGTACCTTTCTGAACTCCTGGGATACACAATTGCCGCAATAGACTATGCAGAGCTAACAGTGTTAAGGGCCAAACACCATCGCGCAGGCTGCCCATTGTAATTTACTCAGGCCCTAAGCTGCTTAGGGAGTATATGTTCCAATGTTACTGCCAACCTTTTGGGAGCTTTTCCAATGTTTGAAATTTTTTAACCCTAAATAATCGTTACTTTATGCATAAAACAACGATCTTAAATATCTTTATGCCATTTTTTGTAAAGACAATCCATTTACTCTGATTTTACAGCCACGTAAGTTAATATAATTGTAGCACCAGGCGAAACTTCCAACGATTTGGTATCCACCTTTGATTTCACTACACTATCTGAGTTGTTGTAGTTGTCACTTAAAGCATACACCGACATTTTATCGGGAAAGATGGATGAGTGAAATGATCTTTCACAATCACGCTGAATGGGTTGTAAGCAACAAAGTAACCGGGATTTCCAGACTTAATTCTGGAATAAGCAAATAATTGGTCCGAATCATATAAATGATATTCTCCATGCATATAAGAAGGTGACAAACGCAGCTGCTTTATTCCATCAACCACATCCACACGCATATCCTTGAAGAGTGAAGAATTTCCATTATAAACTATCGGAATACCAGGCAATAATGATACAAATAACGCAACAGCTGTTGGGTCGCAGCACCAAAGTTCCAATGTAGCCATGTTTCATTGTCAACAGCATTCATTGTATTTGTAAATTAATTTTGTAATTTTTTCCCGTTTAAATTTGTACGCAAATCGTGTACAAATTGCCCATAAATTGGCATATCGATGCTCCATTAACAATTTTTGGGTGCGATAAACATCTGGACGTAGAATATCATCAGCCACCGATAGGAATGCATCAGCTGTGATATTCTTTACAAACATTTTAAATTCAGTCCTTCTTGGAACGTGCTATGTATGTGTCCAAAATCCATATTCATTGTGTACGAAATTACCCTCGGAAGCGGGTACCTCATCTGGCGTGTTGTCGGTAAGTAAAAAGAATTTTGTATTCTTCAAACGGAATCCGTCAACGCCCAATGAGAGTAATGTTTAAGAAAATTTTCAAATGCAAGCTTAACTCTGCTATCATTCATATGTAAATCATATAAGCCAGCACCAAATTGTGAGAGTAAATAATTGCCTGAGTTTATTTCATCCCAAGCTGAACCATTCTCAAGTGAACGCCAATTGTTTGGTGATTTTGCATCTTCTTTCCAAATCAAAGCAGAATGTTTTAATTTATCTACCAAGGCTTCATTTAAGAGTGTTGAATTGCGTGGCACATAGTTTGGTGTTATATCTAATATAACATTAACTCCCCTCGTATCGTAGTTTTCAACAACATCTTTGATCTTTTGTTCTATATCTGGTTCTTGGACTAAATATGTATGTGCAGGTGGCAATTCATATGACACCGGATGCTTTAATACGTTTGGCTATATCAATATCACTGGCACTTGCTTGTAGGTCATTAAATTTGGCGAGAAGACCACTTTTATACCATGGTAATGGTTCAGGTGCTGCACATTTCGGAGCATCAATGATAATGAGTATGACACATACAAGCATGGCCACCCAGATAGCCCAACAGAAATCCAACGTAAACGTACCCAAAATGGATCGTTGGCATAATTTATTAATAAATTCTATGTAATCCATTGGCACCACATGAATACCAAGTTCTTTATTTTGTTTTTCAGCTTATGCAAATAAAATAAAAATAAAATAAATGTAAGGCGCGATAACCTCCGGAGAGATCTAAGGCCGAGCTTCTCTTCCAATTTGCGTCGTGCTCCTCTTGATTTTTCCCTACAAATTGGCCGGACGGGACCTACATGTTTTATGCCGACTCCGAACGGCATCTGCAATGCAGATGAGTTTTCACTGAGAGCATTTCATGGCAGAAATACAATCGGAGCGCTTGCCAGACACTGCCGAGGGGCGACCCCGCTTAGAAAAATTTCTTCTAATTGAAAAATCTTATTTCTAAAATTTTGATGTTGCTTTGCCCGGGAGTTGAACCCAGGGCATACGGTGTGATAGGCGGAGCACGCTACCATCACACCACGGTGGTCACAAATAAAAGAGCAAAAATTAATTAATGAAAAAGAGATTACAATTTCTAGCCTCCATACTCACCGCGTGTTTTAGATCAATGACATTTTTTTCATTCAGGAAATGAGAAATTTTAGAAAACGTCAGAATCTCTACACCCACTGCGAACAGTCAAGGCATTGCAATCATTGTGAATCCACAATGATTATTGCAATACAAAAATTAGGCCTCATGCGCAATCATCTCTCGCACTACACATCACTCACTACATGCCGCACGACATATCGCGCACAGCATGCCACACGACAGCTCGCGCTTTACACTACACATCACGTACTACACTCCATTTCTGACTGTCAATGCACTGCGTTACCGACATTATGCCTTACGCGCTGCTACACGCAACACATGTCGCGTATTACATATCTCGATCAATCATTCATTTGGTCGATATTTAAAATACGTAATTCCACGAATCTCAACATTATCGACAATACACGTCAAAAATAATGTTGAATGGTGGATGTGCAACTCTGTAATACTTTTTAGCCAGGTATCGAACCGTTCTGTGTGGTGGCAGGCCATTTGTTATGAAAACAAAGTTCACCAAAAATCAAAAATAAATTTGGGGACCACTTCGGCGACATCTACCGACATAAATCGAATTGTAAACTGTACTAAATGCGCTAAAGCACCAGCCACATCATCTCTTCGCGCACATAAGTATTTACTTATGGGCTTTAATATTTTATTTCAATTAAATTTTATTTCAATAAAAAAAAATTTTTTTTCTTTTGCGAAAATATATTTGATATGATTTTTTGTTTACGCCACCCAAACAACATTCCGCCAACCTCAATTTGGGCAATATTCTTTCAGATCATGACCCGGTACCAAACCTTATTGGCCAAGTCAGAGGGAGGCGTAAAGCGTTTCGACGTTGCTTGCCAGCTCTGCGGCAGGGATCATAGCCTTAGGATCTGTGCCGAATACCGTAAAAAATTCCAGAAGAGAGTTTGCGGGCAGTACTTCTGCATAAGTACTGTCCAACCTGTCCATCGCACTTTCACCGCGTGGACAAATGTAACAGCAAGTATCGATGCAAGAGGTGCCAAGAGAAGCACCACACCACGCTTCATTTAGATGAGCGTCGACCGGTATGCGACAAGACGACCACAAACGACGAAGACAACACGTCCGACGACGCGTTGTCCATCAACCACTCGGGGCCGGCTAAATCCTGGGCTCAGCAGGTGGAGGAAGAGAGAGCGAAAATGGAGGAAGAGCGAGCAAAATCAGAAATTAGACCGTCAACGAGCAGGGATCGGATGCGCAGTTTCCGACCGCTGTTGCAGCACGAACGAAGGGCGTAGGAAGTAAAGAAAGCTCGAAACCATCAATTTAATTGGCGGCGCCGCGACATCGGACTGCAACGAAGCCCCACCAAGCCATCCAAACGCGAAAGACAGCAGCGGCGAAATAAATCGACGCCATACTCACTTGAAGCCCAAAGTACAAGGACGCTATCGCGCAACACGCCGGAAGGCTTCCGGACAGGGCGGCTGCTCCAGGCTACTCCATCGCCCATCATGCGGCATTTCGTGCCCATTGCGACGACGGCCATCGTACGAATCGAATCGCGTGGGCATTTACACCTGGTCCGGGCCATTATTGATCCCTGCGCCACCAGCACGATCGTCGATGCAGAGCTGGTACGCGACTTACAATTGGAGAGCCAAGGACATGGACAATGCACCCTCATACTGCGCGCAAATTCGGGGCGTCGACGCGCATAACAACCCAAGCAGCTGTCGTCGAAAGCCATTACCGCTTGAGTCTACCATCCAATGTGGACCCCAAGATTGCCGCGCCCTTTGAGTTCATTGGGTTGGCGGATCCACAATTCTACCGCTCATCACCAATACCGCTTACACTCGGCGCTGACATTTACGCCGAAATGACCCGACCTTGTTCGGGTTGGTGGTCTCGGGAGCCTACCAAAAATAAATATCCGATTTTCACGACTCACACATGCGCCATCTTATATACATTTAAGTAATTATGCACGGCCAAGAAAGTGTTTCTATCGGAACCCGCCTATGGAAGCAGAGGTAGAGGGCGGCCCCCACTCCGTTGGAAGGACCAGGTGGAAAACGATTTAAACTCCCTTGGTGTGACCAATTGGCGCCGGTTGGCGGAGCGAAGGAGCGACTGGCGCGCCTTGTTGGACGGCCATAACCGTTTAGACGGTTAAGCGCCAATTAAGTAAGTAAGTAATTATGCACGGAATTCAAAACCACGTACGTATATTTAATAACTTCTTCTCTTTTTCCACAGGAGAGCGAAACGTGAGGTCAACCATCTGGCATGCGGTGCTTGCAGTCCGCATCTGCACTGCCCTATTTCGTTACAGCGCCTTACTGGACGTGCGATCACGTGGCATTCCTTTTTTTTCATTTTTTTTCTTTGTTGCTTACGGCAAGGGGGCCGGTATGTTTAGGCCACAGGCTTTTCTTACTTTAAAAAGCTTAATTTTTCTATTTAAAAAAATAGTATTTGAGAAAGGTTTGACAAAGCCTCACCTGGTAAATACATATACATATGTGCCTACGTATTCACATTTGTAAAACGAGCCGTAACGTGTAGGTGATATTTAAACTTGGTTGATAGGCTATAATCAATGTGATTCACTCCAGGAGACTAATTTTAGATAGGGCCGCCATCTTTATGTCAAACCGGGAGACTTGGGTGTTGAAGGATGAAGTGTGAAAATTAAAATTAACATTTCAGACGCTATTATATAGTTTCGCAAATAAACAACAGATTTTTGAATGTAAGCCCAAATGATTTTTCCAAACCTTCTCATAGGTACATATATCCTCAACTTAAGTATGAGGTAAGAATCATTTCAAAGGAGTGTTTATGTCCTTAGAACCTACTAAAGGAGTTTGCATCACTGATTTGACTTATTCTTTCAGCCAATCGCAATATAAAATTTTTTAAAAAATCGGCACCTTTTTTACTTTTTTTAACAACTTGAGGACAATTTGAAAACAATTTGAAACACCTTGGGTAATTTTATTTGAATTCATTGTTCATTATTTTTTGGAAAAATATGCAAAGTAGGCATATAAATTTATTATATAACTTTTCTTTTAGAGTTTCGTTTTAATAACTTGGTGAATTGGGTGATGCAAAGTCCGTGACATCGAAAACGTCTGTTTTTTTTAAATAACTATTGAACAGTTAGAAAGAGTTAAATTTCGCAATTACTTTCTTATAACTGGCAGTTATGCGCATCCGTTGATACCACTTTCGATTATATCCGACCAATTTTCGACATGAACAATAAATGGCCTAATACTAGGTTCAAACACACACCAAATTGGCAATTTATACTATTTGGACAATTTATTACGCAATTTTTCATATAATAAATTGTAATAATAAATTGCCAATTTAAAAAAAATTGCGTAATAAATTGTTTCAAACTGCAAATGCAACATTGGAAAGTGTGTTTATTGAGTATATTTAAAAGTCAGTTACGCATGGCTGAACTGTATGGTTGGCTCATCTCATCAGCTGATTTTATGTCTTTCATTTCACTGGAGTAGGGATTGTCAAAAGAAGATGGCAAAATCAAAATGAAACCAAAACATTGAACACATTTTCTTACAACACACAAAAATTTCAAAGTTTTATGTTTTCATTCCATTCCATTCACCTAATACCAACACGCACATTTTGACAGTCTCAACAAAGATATGTTCTTACTGTAGAGATGAGCCAACCAGCTATCAAATTACTATTGTGTAAGCTAAATAGAGTTGTATGAACATCACTCAATTTAAATCGAAATAGCCTCAATTTATTTTTCTGTTTGAACATAGTATAAACAGTCTTAAACGAGTAGAAAATATATTAACGCGCCGGACGCCGCCGCCGCCGCGCCGATATTTTTGACATTCGGCGGCGGCGTACGAAAAACGACCCTAATCGACGGCGGCGGCGGCGTATATATCTACTATATAGACATCAAGTTAGTACTACCAGGGGTTATTTTTTAAAAAAGTCGAACAGTAAGTGAGTGTGATGTGATGAGAGCACTTTTGGACATTGAATCCGATGCTGTTGGTGACGATGGAATTTCTCTAAAATTCGTTAAGCTAGTGCTGCCATTCATCCTGGGTACCATTACCCACAATATCGACCACTGCTTTACGACATCATGTTTTCCAGCTGAGTGGAAAAAGGCAGTAATACTTCCAGTGGCCAAGAAAAGTACGCCTAGTACTCCTGGAGACTATAGGCCGATCAGGGGGTCAATTCTTTAACTGTGAAAAACTGAAAAATGTACACTCATTGAAAACTCATTTGCACACACAATTTACACTTTAAACTTTCATGCGATTCTGTAAATTATTGCGCACATTGTTTTGCTGAATGAGCGCTGAATGTAAAAGTCGTATGTCAGTGAGAAAATATTCATCAAACGCCATGAAAACAAAAATGTCATTCTGCAACAGTGGATATGAGTTTTGAATGTCATAAAAATGTACACTGGCTGCCAAGAAAACTCACGAAGTTTTTGTCAGTGAGTTTTTTGTTCACAGTTTTGCTTTACAGAATCAGAATTTCAAAGCGTACACAATTTCTTGTGTACACCTTAAAACTCACAGTTAGCGAACAGGGCCCCAGCATATTACCAGCACTGGCGAAAGTATGTGAGTCTTTGATGGCAGCACAAATTTCATCATATACTGAGCGCCACAATTTATTATCCCCACTACAGTCCGGTTTTAAGCCAAAGCACAGTTGTTCCACTGCGATGATGAAAGTCCTTGATGATGTAAGAGTAAAGTTTGATGATGGGTCGTTAACGCTTGTATGCCTTTGGACTTCTCCAAAGCATTTCACATGGTTGACCATAATATTTTACATATGAAGCTTGAAAATTATTTTGGTTTTTCGGACAACTCCCTAAAACTTATGATGAGCTATCGTAGTGGCAGAGTGCAAAAGGTAAAGGGAAAGAAAACATATTCTAATTTTTAGGCAGTATCAGCTGGTGTTCCGCAGGGTCTGTCCTAGGGCCTCTTTTGTTCAGTCTATTTATCAATGATGTTCTCTCAGTGTGTAAATATGTTAATATGCATGCATATGCCGATGACATTCAAGTGTATTTGTCTAACCGAATTGGTCTTGTTGAGGATTTATGTTATAAGGTTAATTGTGATTTGTCTGCTATATCGCAAGTGATAACAGTTTATGCCTAAATGCGTCTAAGTCATTTGTGTTGCCAATATGTAATAGTGTAGTGAGTCTCCAAAATATCCCAGAATTGTTTATTGGCATTAGTGCTCTGCAGCTCACAAACAAAATTAGAAATTAAGGTTTCGTCATCAACTCTAGGTTGACCTGTTCCGATCACATTAATAGTGTTGTCAGTAATGTATACTGCGTTCTGCGTAGACTGGGATGTCTGTCTCATTTACACCGTTAGAAACCAGGCGTAAATTAGCTATACAGCTTATCGTTCCTCGTATAACATACGCCGAACTTGTCTACGGCAAGCTTGACTCAACTTCTGCCCACAAAATCAATGTCCTATTTAATAATGTTACCCGTTATGTTTATGGTCTGAATAAATTTGATCATATATCCCTTTGGAGGAATGAGATTCTGGGTTATAGTATACTTGATTTTCTTGCTGCCAGAAACTGCATGTAAATATTTAAATTACTAATATGGAAATCCCCAAAGTATCTGTATGAAAAGTTAAATACGACGAAATCCCTAAGACTTCACAATCTGAATGTACCAAAATATAACTACTTGATATCTTCCAGACTGTTTTTCATAAATGCTGTCAGGCTCTGGAACAACATCCCTGAGTCTGTTAGATCTGTGCTGAATAGGGGTAACTACAAGGCAACCATCCTCAATTACTTTAAGTCGTGTTAGTGAGTGCGATTATATTTCATATTTCATATTTATTTTTTAAGTCTATGATTTACAATAATCTTACAGACTATATTAACAAAAATTTCTTATATATAAGTAGAAAGTGTTAAAAAATTAACATAATATAGAGAATAACACGTTTTTAAAACAAAAGCGTGAACGGAAAAATCAATACAATGATCATTGTTTAATCATTTGATGGCAATTAGAGCGCGTGTGATCGGCCCATTTAGAGCATAATTAGACTTAAACTGATGAATAGAAAACATGTTGTGTTGCCGCAAATTCCGTGATGGAACGTAAAAGTTCAAAGACTCCAAAAGCATGGGACAATCGATATTGCCATTAATAATGTCGCAGATAAATATTATCTATGAGATAACCCTTCTATTCTCTAACGTATGCAGATTTATTAGCCTACACCTTGAGATATATGAGGGGAGGGGCAAATCAAATCTTATATCAGATAAACAGTATTTCATAAATATTTTTTGTACACGTTCAATCGTTTTCTTATTTACCTCATATTAGGGACTCCATATTATGGAACCATATTCAAGTCTAGATTGTACAAAGGCATTGTACAATAGCTTTTTAGTATATGGGACCTTAAACTCAGATCCATTTCTCTTAATAAAGGCCAATAGGGAATATGCCTTGGGGATTATAAAATTTAGATGCTCAGTAAATGTTAACGATGAGTCGAATACAATACCCAGATCTCGGATTTTGTTCACCCCAACTAAAGGCATATCACTGACGTAATAAGTTGAAATCAACTTATTATATAATTTTGAGTACGTTACGCAGTAACACTTGTTGGCATTAAGTGCAAGCATATTTTTACAGCACCAGCCATTAAAATTATTTAACTCTGATTGAAGAGTGAGAGCATCGGACTCATTCTTAATTTTGAAAAAGATTTTTAAGTCATCAGCGTAGAGGAGATAACTGCATTGCTTGAAACAAACACTCACGCCATTTATAAAAAGAATAAAAAGAAGAGGGCCTAGGATACTTCCCTGAGGCACACCTGAGGTTGCTACGTATTAATGACAACAAAATTTACTCTGTTAGATAAATAGGAATATATCCACTGCAAAATGCGGAATGGAAACCCAATTTTTGTAATTTTGCCAATAGAGCTCTGTGAGATACTCTACCAAAAGCTTTAGATATGTCTGTATAGATGCAGTCAACTTGACAGCCATCTTTGAAAGCCGAGATACAATAATTTGAAAAAAATAGCAAGATTGGTAACTGTCGAACGTCCTGGAATGAAATTATGCTGATATGGGCAGATATAATGCTTAACCAATGATAATAATTTACTCATCACAGTTTTCTCAAAAAGTTTAGAAATAACCGGAATCTTCGATATTGGACGATAGTTGGTAACATCATTTTTACTACCACTCTTATGAATAGGTTGGATAAAAGCAGTTTTCCATTCATCTAAGAAAATTCCCGACCTTAACGATAAGTTGAATAAATGCAACAACGGCTCAGCAATGGAACCAACACATTGCTTTAGAAAGAACGATGAGAATTGTTGAAAATCACATTCCATTGAATTTTTGATAGTCTGAATATTTAGCGTAATGTCGTCAATATTGAGAACTAACGAAGAGAAGTTAAAGGAAGGGATTATCCTATTCAAAATGGCTCCATCGTCAGTACACGAATTATCAGTGGCAAAGTTTGCTTTAAAAAATTCCGCAAATAAATTAGCAGATTCACTAGGCGATGACGAAATCTTATCTTGATAGGTCACAGACAATGGAATTAGTGAAACGGACTGCTTGGAACGAATAAAGTTCCAAAACGATTTAGGATTCTATTTAGTATTATTCTCAAAGTTAAGAATGTATCGATTATATAGAAATGTATCAAGGCAATTAAATTCTTTCACATACTTTAAGTATTCTTGCTTGAACTGAAGGGATCCCAAATTTTTAAAAAGTTTATAATATTTATTGCGGAGATTTTTTAGTCTCTTTAGATTTTTATTATACCATGGCAATTTGTAAACCCTAGCTGGAAAACGAGGGATATTGTTGATAACTATTTCCAAAATAACAAAATAACAAAGAGACTGCCAATCTATATTTGAGATTAAGTTATTAATCAAAACAAAACACAGCGACTATAATTGAAACCAACATCATTATTATATTCCATACGTCCAAACTCATAAAATTTAAGTTCCAAGATCAATGGTACATGATGTTTATCAGTATTAGATAACGGGCAACAAGCACGAATCAAATTATAATTAAGATCATTACTAACAAATATGAGATCTAGGATTCTATCAAGTGAACTCACAAAATTATTGATTTGTACTAATTGTAAGCTACAAAAACCACCAACTACATACATTTCATTAGCTTGATTTATATTCGTAGGTATGAGAGTATTCTCACCCGGAAGTTAACTCCAGATAATTTTATTTAGATTATAGTATCCTAAAATACAGAGTATGGACTCCAAGTTTGTCCTAGAAACATGCAATATATTATAAACATGAGCTTCGTATACCCTATCTGGACTATTAGGTGGAATATAAGATGCACTAACAATTAAACTCTCTTTGACTCTTACACAGACTATGACCTGATCAAGAGATATTTCAGCAAACCACGGAGGATTGTAGCTCTTTTCTCACAGCAATCAGTACTCCTCCTCCTCGGCAGAGTCTCGTACTTACACTATCGCGGTCTCTGCCAAAAACATTGTATACATTTTTATCAAAAAATTCATTATCAAAGAAATCTTTGGTTAAGCACGTCTCTACAAGAACTATCAGGTCATAGTCCTCACTCGGGGTAGCAAAATATACAGCAGGGGCTTTAGTTCTCATGCCTGATATATTTTGAAAATATATTTTCAACGACTTCTTGGAAGGACGAACAGTTTCAATGAAACAGTTATGGACTCGCTTTCTGCGTCAGTCCTCTTTGAAAAAAACGAAAAGGCCTAATTTTTACGTCCGATGGCCATATTGACGCATCAAGCAGTTTGTTATAGTTGAAAGGGAAGACACCAAGTTTAAAATTAACATTAACATTAAATTAACATTAATTAAAGACATCTACGACCTTTTTTACCAATCTTTGGCATCGAATCAATGAAGGCGATATGTTCGCAGCTTTTGAGACATAGTCAACAATTGCTTCCTCACTTACAGTTGACTTAAATGACTATAAATGCAGCCATTTGTACCGTACACAAACATACAAATTAGCATACCAACAACTAAAGGTCGCGCTTTTTGGTTGTTCTTGATCACATTTTCAGAATTGTTCTTCTTTTGTTTACTGGGATGCGCAATAACTGATGATGCAGAAGTAAGGGAAGCGGCCGGTTCAGCAACGTCAGAAGCAGCGGCAGCGATACTAGCGTAACTAGAACACCCATCGACAGCAGCACCTACACCATCAGCATGACTCGTACTTACAGCAACAACATCAATAGCATTCGGAACTGAGCGCGTGGGAGATTTCAATGCTTTTTGTTGGCATTGCGCTTTGTGCTTGTTTCTCACTTAGTTCAACGACTTTGGTTTTTGACCGCGTTTGACGAACATTGTGTGTATCTTTAGATTTACTTTGCTGAATATCACTATTCAAAGTTTTTATAAAGCTACTGAGAGCACTAAGACTTTTTTGAGTCTCCGCAATTTTCGACTGCATAATTGACGGCAGACCAACAACACAATTGTCACATCTGTAAAACAGATTATTGTGTTTTTTTTTTAAATGTTTATTATGTTTTCACTAACATTCGCACATTTAATATGCATTTTAGCATTACAAAAGCCACAAATTAGGTGATCAACATCACCACACGAACCTGTGCACTTAACACAGTTTTTTATTGCGTTAAAATAGTGAAATACACAGAGCGAGTTTAAACACGTCTGCTCCCGACGACTGTATCAGATATATTATCTACTACTTCAATTCTGTCTGTCTTAGCTAACCTCTATATCCTCTCTATATATCTCTCTATCTCTTTTATTTATTCTTATTATACACTTCTTTTTTTTTTAATTATTAATTAATGCATGTAATTTTTCTTGTTAGATATAAGATCATTTAATTATAGTTCTAATCGATGTTAGCCATTCTATGGTAATTAATTTAAGCTGATTGATGTACTTTTAAAATACCACTGTCTTATATGTACTGCCACTGTGTTATTAAATAAATTGTTGTAAAATTGTTGTAAATTTTTCGTTTCCACAGTGAAAAACGGGAATTATTGGCATACTTTTTTTCATTTTCACCCACCCACTCAAAAGTTATTAGCGTGGTAGTGCTATATAGGCATCAAGTTAGCACTACCAGGGGTTATTTTTTAAAAAAGTCGAACAGTAAATTTTTCGTTTCTACGGTGAAAAACGGTAAAAATCGGGAATTATTGGCATATTTTTTTTCATTTTCACTCTCCCACTCAAAAGTTACTAGGGTGGTAGTCCAATATAGGCATCAAGTTAGCACTACCAGGGGTTATTTTTTAAAAAATTCGAACAGTAAATTGTTCGTTTCCACGTTGAAAAACGGTAAAAC
The DNA here is from genome assembly GCF_040869045.1 of Eurosta solidaginis. Taxonomy (NCBI): domain Eukaryota; kingdom Metazoa; phylum Arthropoda; class Insecta; order Diptera; family Tephritidae; genus Eurosta; species Eurosta solidaginis. The sequence goes on from NC_090321.1 coordinate 138,867,057, forward strand.
AAACGGGAATTATTGGCATACTTTTTTTCATTTTCACCCACCCAAAAGTTACTAGGGTGGTAGTGCTATATAGGCATCAAGTTAGCACTACCAGGGGTTATTTTTTAAAAAAGTCGAACAGTAAATTGTTCGTTTCCACGTTGAAAAACGGTAAAACAAACGGGAATTATTGGCATACTTGTTTTTCATTTTCACCCACCCACTTAAAAGTTACTAGGGTGGTAGTGCTATATAGGCATCAAGTTAGCACTACCAGGGGTTATTTTTTAAAAAAGTCGAACAATAAATTGTTCGTTTCCACGTTGAAAAACGGTAAAACAAACGGGATTTATTGGCATACTTTTTTTCATTTTCACCCACCCACTCAAAAGTTACTAGGGTGGTAGTGCTATATAGGCGTCAAGTTAGCACTACCAGGGGTTATTTTTTAAAAAAGTCGAACAGTAAATTGTTCGTTTCCACGTTGAAAAACGGTAAAACAAACGGGAATTATTGGCATACTTTTTTTTCATTTTCACCCACCCACTCAAAAGTTACTAGGGTGGTAGTGCTATATAGGCGTCAAGTTAGCACTACCAGGGGTTATTTTTTAAAAAAGCGAACAGTAAATTTTTCGTTTCCATGGTGAAAAACGGTAAAAATCGGGAATTATTGGCATATTTTTTTTTCATTTTCACCCTCCCACTCAAAAGTTACTAGGGTGGTAGTGCTATATAGGCATCAAGTTAGCACTACCAGGGGTTATTTTTTAAAAATTCGAACAGTAAATTGTTCGTTTCCACGTTGAAGAACGGTAAAACAAACGGGAATTATTGGCATACTTTTTTTTCATTTTCACCCACCCACTCAAAAGTTACTAGGGTGGTAGTGCTATATAGGCAGCAAGTTAGCACTACCAGGGGTTATTTTTTAAAAAAGTCGAACAGTAAATTTTTCGTTTCCATGGTGAAAAACGGTAAAACAAACGGGAATTATTGGCATACTTTTTTTCATTTTTACCAACCCACTCAAAAGTTACTAGGGTGGTAGTACTATATAGGCATCAAGTTAGCACTACCAGGGGTTATTTTTTAAAAAAGTCGAACAGTAAATTTTTCGTTTCCACGGTGAAAAACGGTAAGACAAACGGGAATTATTGGCATACTTTTTTCATTTTCACCCACCCACTCAAAAGTTACTAGGGGTGTAGTGCTATATAGGCATCAAGTTAGCACTACCAGGGGTTATTTTTTAAAAAAGTCGAACAATAAATTTTTCGTTTCCATGGTGTAAAACAGTAAAACAAACGGGAATTATTGGCATACTTTTTTTCATTTTCACCCACCCACTCAAAAGTTACTAAGGTGGTAGTGCTATATAGGCAACAAGTTAGCACTACCAGGGGTTATTTTTTAAAAAAGTTGAACAGTAAATTTTTCGTTTCCACAGTGAAAAACGGTAAAAAACGGGAATTATTGGCATAATTTTTTTTTTATTTTCACCCACCCACTCAAAAGTTACTAGGGTGGTCGTGTTATATAGGCATCAAGTTAGCACTACCAGGGGTTATTTTTTAAAAAAGTCGAACGGTAAATTTTTCGTTTCCGCCGTGAAAAACGGTAAAAAAATGGGAATTATTGGCATACTTTTTTTTTGCATTTTCACCCACCCACTCAAAAGTTACTAGGGTGGTAGTTCTATATAGGCATCAAGTTAGCACTACCAGGGGTTATTTTTAAAAAAAGTCGAACGGTATATTTTCAGTTTCCACGGTGAAAAACGGTAAAAAACGGGAATTATTGGCATACTTTTTTTTCATTTTCACCCACCCACTCAAATGTTTTTAGCACATTTTGGGCCATAGTTTAAAAAATAATAATGATATCCAAAATCTTTTTGGGGATATCAGTTACGGTTAAAAAGCGGCAATTATTGTCGTTTTTTGTTTTAAGCTAGCTGTTGCCAATTCCAAGTTGCAGCGGTGGTAGTGCTAACTTGACGGTCAAAACAGAATTTTTAGGAATATTTTGAAAAATACTAGTGCGATCAATTTTTAATTTTCACGGTAAAAAATGGCGAAAAAACGGCAATTACTGACATAACCGGCTTGATTGTAAAAATAGTTGAAATCGGGTTTTCGGGGTGGTAGTGCTAACTTGACGTCAAGGGGTTAACTTGAAAAATATTCGAGCGGTAATTTTCGCGATTCCACGGTAAAAAACGGTTAAAAAACGGTAATTAATTAGCTATATTTGAGTTTGAAATTTCAAAGTGGTAGTGCTAACTTGACGGACATTAAAAATATGCTCTTGCTTGAAATGTACCTGGGTTTGAGAAAACGACACTAACAGTTTTTTGTATCTAAAAACCCTTCGAAAATCTACCTGCTAACTAACTGATATACGAATACTAACATATATGTACCAGTAGGGTACTTAAGTATTAAATGGATATATTTTCTTGAATGCTTATAACTTTTGTATTAGTCCATCGACTTTGTTGAATGAAAGCTTATTTTTTTGTAATAAAACAGAGCTTAGAGGGAAAAAAAATATGCAAAACAATAAAAAGTTTTCGAGATCCTTCCTCGCAAAATACAAATTTTTTTATATTTTTACAAAAAAAATTGAAAAAATCCGTAATGAGTTTTGTTATCTTTGAATCTGAAGGGCCTAGCAAAAAGTGTTGTATGCACAGTTTATAGCAAATTTTATTACCTTTTAAAAGCTTCAAACCGGAATTGCTCAATTCGTTCTTGGGATATATATGATTAAGTGGACCCAATTTTTTTTTTAACGGTAATTCCTAAATATCTCAAAAACGTTACCATAGAATTAAACAAAAACCTTGATTTTCGGAATCAGGGGGGTGATTTTACATAGGAATTTCATAATGGCGTCTCTGGTGCAGAAAAAAAGTTGAAATTTGTGATCCAGTGTTGAAGAAATTTTTCCGCGGGGATAAAAAAATCCGTGAGAACAAAATTCCGAGGGTATATTTATAATTGGGCTGCATATCTTTTGCCAACACAGGTTAGCGATGTGCTTGCGAAGGACCATGCCTTCGCTACGGTAGTACTAGCACAGACAGGCAGGCGTCATCTTTGTGGTATAACTCATGCGCAAAAATAACTAAAGGTGTTGATCGCCAGAAGAGGGTTTCCTTTATATTCACGATTTGTACCAAAGGGTTGTCAAAGAGGAAGTCGCAAATGAAGCAATGTTGATTTCAAATAGTGAGTTAGACGTGCGTTTGTTTCTTTTTTCAAATTTCAATTAATAATATTTTTGTTTGTTAGCGCCACCTTCAGCGAAAATCACACGAGAGGAAGAAAGCGATGCATGCTTATCGCAATTACCGGGTATACAAGTTTCGGGGCCCATACATCGTATCGCTGCGCCCATACAACTTACTGAAAGCGAAACTGAATATACAGTACAATGCATTAAACATATATTCGGTTATCATGTCGTATTTCAAGTGAGTTGCAAAAAACCAACAGACATAAGAATTTTGCATATGTAAAATATTTATCTTTCAGTTCCATTGTCTCTAGGGCGGCCAACTTTATGATGAGTCAATGCGGGACACCTACCTCTATTCAAAACAAGACTGAGGATTTGTTGGTGGTATAATTGATTTAGAAAAAACAGCACTACTATTGGATTAACGGTGCCTCCAATAAATTCAGAAAACAAAAATTCTGAAACACATTTTCTCAAAAAACATTAGTCAGACCCCTTTTTTTCAGAAAGACAAAATTCAGAGGTCAAAACTCAGAAGTCAAATCTCAGAAATCAAATTTCAGAAGTCAAAATTCAGAAAGTAATCAGACGACAGAAGAAACATTAAATTTTTCTCAAAACTCAGAAACGTTCATTTATTTGGAAGGATTTATGTATGAAGAAAAAGTAGTAAAATCCAAACATTTTTTCGCGTTTATCTTTTTCAAATGAATTTAAAATATTAAAAAAAACGAAATCTTTATAATTTATCTTGCGTTTCCGATATGGCTCGCCTCCAGCTGAAACTTGCTGCAGTTTTGTTTCTGCTATTGCATGTTCGTTTTTATTAGTGATGGAACGATATTTCACTATCGGTGATTGCATCGCCGCGAATGAAAAATATCTTTAGTGATAGATATCCAAATATCAGTGATTGGCGATTTTCCTTCATCATGAAATTCTAATACTAATAGTGATAGCGGCGATGCAATCACCGATAGGGAAATATCATTCATCACTACTAGCTATCCAACATTGTGAATAAAACAAGTGTGATACCTTATCCGTCAACTGCCTGACAGGATGTTCAATATGGTTATTTTTTAGCGTTTTGACAGCGTGTTCAATATGGCGGCGCATAGGATCGGCTATCTTCAGCGGGTGATAGAATGAGATACAGAATGAGACAGCGATAGTCAATTAATATGAATATGCAGTACAATGCATTAAACATATATTCGGTAATCATGTGGTATTTCAAGTGAGTTGCAAAAAAACTAACAGACATAAGAATTTTGCATATGTAAAATATTTATCTTTCAGTTTCATTGTCTCTAAGGCGGCCAACTTTATGATGAGTCAATGCCGGACACCTACCTCTATTCACAACAAGACTGAGGATTTGTTGGTGGTATAATTGATTTAGAAAAAACAACACTACAATTGAATTAACGGTGCCCCCAATAAATTCAGAAAACAAAAATTCAGAAACACATTTTCTCAGAAAACATTAGTCAGACCCCTTTTTCAGAAAGACAAAATTCAGAGGTCAAAACTCAGAAGTCAAATCTCAGAAGTCAAATTTCAGAAGTCAAAATTTAGAAACTAATCAGACGACAGAAGAAATATTAAATTTTTCTCAAAATTCAGAAACGTTCATTTATTTGGAAGGATTTATGTATGAAGAAAAAGTAGTAAAATCCAAAATTTTAAATTGTGTTCAATAGCCAGCATGTAACTAACTAAATCTTTTCGCGTTTATCTTTTTCAAATAAATTTACAATATTAAAAAAAAACGAAGTGTTTATATTTTACCTTGCGTTTCCGATATGGCTCGCCTCCAGTTGAAGATTGCTGCAGTTTTGTTTCTGCTATTGCATGTTCATTTTTATTAGTGCTGGAACGATATTTCACTATCGGTGATTTCATCGCCGCGAATGAAAAATATCTTTAGTGATAGATATCCAAATATCAGTGGGTGGCGATTTTCCTTCAGCACGAAATTCTAATACTAATAGTGATAGCGGCGATGCAGTCACCGATAGTGAAATATCGTTCATCACTACTAGCTATCCAAAATTATGGATAAAACAAGTGTGTGTCAAATGCCTGACAGGATGTTCAATATGGCTACTTTTTAGCGTTTTGACATCGTGTTCAATATGGCGGCGCATAGGATCGGCTATCTTCAGCGGGTGATAGAAAGAGATACAGAATGAGACAGCGATAGTCAATTACAAATACGGTAATCCATTCTATTTGTATTTTTGACATCTATGCAGAAGTTATCACACTTGTCTTATCCACAATGATCCAAATATATCAGTGATTGGCGATATTTCTTCATGAAGCGACAATTCTTCTCTCGGTTGTGTTTACTTTTAGCTAGTTTGCTCTTTCAGGCAACGTTATTTTGAAATGATATTTTTATAAACGACATTTTTATCTGCTTGCCTGTGAAAATTTGGTTGTATTAATTTATTAAAAATGCGTTTAAATACCGAGTGAAAGATGAGAGCAAATTATAATAAAAAAAGAAGTGAAATGTGGCAATTTTATGAGCCCATAAATGAAACGCATGCAAAGCCCGGTGGCAATTGTAAAAGTCCCCGTTCAAATAAATATTTCATGAAGTGTATAAAAGAGAATAAATAAATGATTTTTTTTTGTTTTTAATTACAAATGACGCCAAATAGACCTGGGTCTTTAGACTTGGTCTAAATTTGGTTGCCTGTGTAATTCCAAAGTTAATACTTCTAGGAAGTAGCCGTTAGCAGTTTTATAAAATTTGTGTTTTTGATAGAAAAATAAAAGAACTATAGAAATATATATCACTCGTCTTATTGTAAACAGATGTAACTCAAAATTTAAGTTTTTTGGGAGAATGCAATTCAAGTTTTGTCATATTATGTCATTGAATTCTCCGGCTAATTTCCAAGGCACTGAAGTGGGTGGCACTGAAGTGTATAAAAGAGAATAAATGAATGATTTTTTTTTTGTTTTTAATTAAAAATGACGCCAAATAGATCTGGGTCTTTAGACTTGGTCTAAAATTGGTTGCCTGTGTAATTCCAAAGTTAATACTTCTAGGAAGTAGCCGTTAGCAGTTTTATAAAATTTGTGTTTTTGATGGAAAAATAAAAGAACTATAGAAGTATATATCACTCGTCTTATTGTAAACAGATGTAACTCAAAATTTAAGTTTTTTGGGAGAATGCAATTCAAGTTCTGTCATATTATGTCATTGAATTCTCCGGCTAATTTCCAAGGCACTGAAGTGGGTGGCTAATTTTCTGTTAAAAAATATTTTTACAATAGTTTGAAGAATTTGCTATATTTTTGCTCTGCATTTTTCATTTAAAATTAACTCAATTTACTATAAAAACATTATGCAGCCAAATGCAACTTTCAGAATAAATTCATACGGAGTATTTCTGAATACATCGGTGTAGTATAAAAATAATAGTAAATAAATCATGTTTGTATTATGTCACATATACAGATTTATTTCGGATTGATTCATCTTACATTTAAAAATCAAAGTATTTCCTATTAGCAAAATTTATAAAACAAAGATGCATATACATCTATTTCCGCTAGTTTCATCTCATTGAGTGTAATACGAGACTGAACATAATGTCGTCAGCCAGTTAATAATATTGTATCATAATATCTCAGAAAATTAGAATTTCATATTACATCAGTTTACAATAAAAGGCACATATTTTTTCTTTTTATTCCAATTTTGGTTCATGTATTCTGTATACTAAACTAAATTAATGTATAACATTCAATCTACTCCGGTAAACAAACTTAAACATTCCTTTTTTATATCCAAGTATACAAATTGCATATTCGCTTATTTGCTGGTCTCTAATTAACTCCCCTTTATTTAAACTTTAGTTAATTTTTAATCTAATTTAACTATAATTTTGACTTCAATTCACATTAACGTTTCATTTAATAGCATATATATATATATATATATATATATATATTATTTTTTTTTTCAATTCAATTTATCATTCATTGTTATAAATAAAAAAAATAAATGTAAGACGCGAAGAGATCTAAGGCCGAGCTTCTCTTCCAATTTGCGTCGTGCTCCTCTTGATTTTCCCTACAAATTGGCCGGACGGGACCTACATGTTTTATGCCAACTCCGAACGGCATCTGCAAGGCAGATGTGTTTTCATTGAGAGCTTTTCATGGCAGAAATACACCTGGAGCGCTTGCCAAACACTGCCGAGGGGCGACCCCGCTTAGAAAAATTTTCTTCTAATTGAAAAACCTTATTTCTAAAATTTTGATGTTGCTTTACCCGGGGTGCGAACCCAGGGCATACGGGGTAATAGGCGGAGCACGCTACCATCACACCACGGTGGCCGCCATTCATTGTTACTTCCAATCAAGAAATGCAGATGGTTTAACAAATTCAGGATTTTAGGTTTCTTCCATTAATTTAATTTCCGACTTTAAATCAACTATATTTAATTTAATTTCTAAATTCACTAAAGTTTTATTTTATTCTACTAATTAATTTTTTCTTTTCTTTTAATTTTAGTCTGCATTTTAAAGATTTTTTTTTCGATTTATGCTTAATAAAAAAAATTTTTAAGTCAGGTTTAAGTTAATGTGAAATGACATAAATTGAATTTTATGTGAACTAAGGGATTAAGGGCGGTCACCGTGGTGTGATGGGTAGCGTGCTCCGCCTATCACACCGTATGCCCTGGGTTCAACTCCCGGGCAAAGCAACATCAAAATTTTAGAAATAAGATTTTTCAATTAGAAGAAAATTTTTCTAAGCGGGGTCGCCCCTCGGCAGTGTTTGGCAAGCACTCCGGGTGTATTTCTGCCATGAAAAGCTCTCAGTGAAAACTCATCTGCTTTGCAGATGCCGTTCGGAGTCGGCATAAAGCATGTAGGTCCCGTCCGGCCAATTTGTAGGGAAAATCAAAAGGAGCACGACGCAAATTGGAAGAGAAGCTCGGCCTTAGATCTCTTCGGAGGTTATCGCGCCTTACATTTATTTTTTATTTTAAGGGATTACTTTAATTTTACCGTGCAAGAAAAAATAATTTTTCCAAAATTTAATGTCTGCAAAAAAGGGAACCTTCACTCAATTTGAGCGTACAAGAAAGGGTTAATAAAATTGAAAGATGTTGAGCTTTTAAATTTTTCTAAACTTCAATTTTAAAAGTGAATATTTTTCTGAAATGAGAATGAAATAATTATCAAATTTAAATTTTTAGCAAAAGACACAAAAAAGATTTTTTCTTCTTTTAAGGAATTTAGTTAAATAAACAGTACATTACCGGTGGCAGGATGTCCAACGGAATTTCCTTCTCGTTGTTGTACTTTACAATTATGCTATTTTTTAAACGGAATCGAGAACATTTTCCAAACATACGAGATTTTAAAAAAATTATTTTTTTTTCTTCACTTAACTTTGAATTTTCCGCGGTACGCCTTCAGTTCGTATCTAAACGGAATTTCATACCACTTGCACTCAATTCACACCCACGCAGTATTTCGTTTTTTTGCGCATGCACACATTCATACCTGTACATGTAGGCCTCCTTCCACTTATGCTGCGCAACACGCGCAGATACATTTTGTCGATAATGGTGTCACGCAAGAACTAGTACGGTTGCCGGTGACATATGTATCTATGTGTCTTAAGGCTAGCGTAACAGGCTCGCATCTGCCGATGGTGCTTGCTCCATGGAGCGTGTGCGTAAAAGAAATTCATACGCAGCCTCCTATACGTCTTTTCCCTCATCGACCCCAATGTGTGGCTTCGACCGACGACTTAATGCCAGGCAAGTAAAAAAAGGCAAGTTGTAGATGGGTATGTGCCACATGTACTTGCAACACGTACTTACAACATCAATATCTAAGTATCTGCTAACTAAATATGTCACAAATTCATTCATAATTCTAGGTTCAAACAAAAAAATATAATAGTTTTAGTAGTCTAAGTCATCAATATTGTTAGCAAAATATATCACAGTTAGGATTAAGGTCGTTGAGAAAAAAAAATATCACAGATTGCTGACTATTGCTAGTTGACTAAAAAATATAAAAAAAATAAATAATTGCATAAATAAATAAGTAGGGGTTTAATAATTACTAAATGGTCAAGTAGGTGTATAAATGTAAAAAAATCACTGGGTGTAAGAAGTTTAAAAATCTTACGTCAAAGAAAATAGTCAGATATGGGAATCGTCAAGCATGCAAAATATAATGTCGTCAGAAGCAGAAGATTAGTCAGGCATTTGACAAACACATTATTAACATTTAACATTCGACGTGCAACATATAACATGCAACGTATAATATTTACTTCGTACATATATCCTTAGCGTGGCATACCCCGATTCTTTTCCCGTTAGTATCCCCTAGCTCGCACATTGAATTTCCTTTTGTTTTAAGCACTATACATTTGACTTGCTTGGATGCCAGCTTGGCATTGTCAATCTGGAAGCAGTCTTTAAAATTCTGGCGGTATACCACTTGTCCAATTTGAAACCTAACGTCCCTACTTCTCTTATCATACACTTTCTTACTACGCTCGTGTGCTAACTTCAGCTCCCTTTTAATTTTGTCCCTCAGTAACTGCAATCTATCACCACTTGTCTCCACTTCGCAATCAACATCCTTCAGTGGCCCCAACTTTCGGTATAGCTCGTATGATGCTGCATGCAGTATCATATGCATACCGAAAGTGGCATGATAAGGCGTCATGTTGATTGGGGAGTGGACAGCACTTCGAAGTGCAAACGCCGCATCACTAATATGTTGGTCCGAAGATTTTTGGTTTTCGTTAATAAATGATCTTACGATCTAGAGAACCGACCGTATTTTTGTAGGAGGTTGATGAAAGTTCCTGAAACGAATTTTCTTCCATTGTCCGAATGGATGTATTCGGGTACCCCGAATATATGGATGACTTCTTGTTCCAGAAATGTCACCACCTCCGCTGAAGTTGCTTTACGTGTAGGTTTCAAGAATACAAATTCGGAAAAATGGTCTAAACATACAAACACATAAACATTACCATCAGATGTACGAGGATACGGACCCAAAAAATCTACAAATAAACGTTGAAAAGGTTGTTCAGTTATATTTTGTTTGCCCATAAGGGGCTTGTGAAAAGCATTTTGTGCCTTTCCTTCTAGGCAGATTTCGCATCCTTTGATAAAATTGCAAACTACTGTTATCATTCCTGGCCAGTAATATCGTTCGCGTAAACGGGACAAAGTTTTGTGGATTCCACCGTGACCAGCTGAAGGTGAGCTATGAGCAGGCTCTACCAGCCCCGATCGCAGTTCAGACGGAACCCAAAGCTTCCAGGCTTGGTCCGCTTGAAGTACATCTCCCCGGTCAAACTGTGTCCGTTTATATACGTATCCGTCAGATACGCATAAGTCTGGCAATTTATCTTTGTTGTCCGTCACAGTTTTTCGGCGGAGTCAAAATATGGCGAGTCTATACATATGTCCATTCGTCTGTCACTGGGTCTTATTTCGTCCACTTCCATTCTGGAAAGAGTGTCCGGTACAACGTTTTGTGAGCCTTTTCTATGTTCGATGTCAAAATCAAAACTTCGGAGTTTTAAACTCCATCTAGCAAGTCGTCCAGCAAGGTCTTTTTGGTACATAAGTCATTTTAGCTTGCGTGGTCTGTTATTATCGTGAAAAGCAAGCCCTCCACATAAGGTCGAAAACGTTTTACGCTTAGAACCGCTGCGTAACATTCCTGTTCTGTCACACTGTAGCTTTTCTGTGCTTTGTTCCGTTTTGCCGACATGTAAACAATTGGTCTTTCGTTATTGTCTTCGTCGAGTTGGAAAAGAACGCCGCCCACTCCGTCTGTCGGTGCATCGAATTCGATGTCTGTCTGTGCGTTAGGACGGGAGCCGATATTAAGCTTTGTTTGAGTTGTTCAAATGCCCGTCTAGCGTCATCAGTCATAGTGAATTTCTTTATCTTTTCCTTGGTGAGGCAGTCGTGCAGCGGAGCTACAATAGTCGCGTAATCTTGTATGAAGCGCCGGTACCAGCCTGACATGCCTAGGAACCGTCGTAACTGTTTTGTGGTTTTTGGTTCTGGAAAGTCCCTCACAGCTGCTACCTTGTTTGCATCAGTTCTAATACAGCCGTCACCTACAACATAGCCAAGTTATCGAACTTCTTTTTAACAAAATTTGCTTTTATCTACATTTATCGATAGGTTTGCTTCGCGCAAACATCGAGCGACCTTTTCTAATAAACATATATGAGACGAAAAATCTTCGGAACAAACGAACAAATCATCAAGGTACACAAACACACATTCACGTAACGAAGCGGGTATAACCTTGTCCATTAATCGACACATTCTTTGTGCCGCATTACATAGTCCGAAGAGCATAACTGTAAATTGGTAGAGGGGTCTCCCTGGCACTGTGAACGCTGTCTTCTCCCTCGACCTTCTTTCCAACGGAATCTGCCAGAAGGCGTCCTTCAGGTCTATGGCTGATATATACCTAGTATTTTGTAGGCGGCTAAGTATTCCGTCGATATGAGGGGGGGATAGGCGTCCTTGACGATACGCTCATTTACCTTACGCGCATCCAGGCAAAGTCGATTCTTAGTTCCCTTAATTACTAGTGACACTGGTGAATTCCAACTGCTGTTGGATTCTTCGATTACCCCCATACTAAGCATTCGATCTAATTCGGCGTAAACTAATTTTTGTTTCACTATTTTTATTTGGACCAATTTGAAACTATATGGTTTGCTGGGTAGAGCTTTTATGGTCGTTTTAATAAGTGTACTTTGTTGTTTTTGTATTCTTTGACGCGTTTCGACGCTTACTGCGTCATCATCAGAAAGCTGTTTTAATTTGAAAATATATCAAATATATAAACATTAACTAATTTATCCAACAATAAACATGAAAATTTAATCTTGACAATTGTTATTTACATTGATTGTTTAACTAATTGTAATATCACAGTTTAAAAACACACATACATATTTACATATTATCAAGTAGCAACATATTATCAGTGTACAACTGCGGTATAGATGTTGCTTATATTGTTAGCGTCCTCTTTGAAATTCATAACCTGGTGTATTTTTTGTTGTATTCTTAAGCTCTCCAAAGTTAGTCGTGTTTTTTCTCTTTTTTCTATGTCTAATATTTGTGCATGGTCAAAATCCGCTGTATGGTTACTCTTTGTAAGGTGCTGTGCGAGAGCCGTTGTCATCTTCTTATTTTTCGCATCTGTTCTGTGTTCATTTAGCGGTATACCCAGTTGTCGTTTTGTTGTGCCTATATAGTATTGATCACATTTTTCACCCACTTTGCCATTACATTTTATTTGATATACTACATTGTTCTGTTGCTCTTTTTCCACCGGATCCTTTGTTTTTGTAAAAATATTTCGTAGAGTGAAGTTTGGCTTGTGTGCATAGTTCACATTTTTAATTTGCATTATTTTATGCAGATTTTGGTTGTCCGTTAAACCCGGGATAAATGTTACTCCGATGTATTTTTGGTGAATTTCATCGGATTTTTGTGTTTCCTTTTTATCTTCGCGAATTTTATTTCTTAAATTTTCCATTAATTTATCAATAAGCTTGTGTGGATAGCTGTTGTTGTACAAAATTTTTTTAATCTTTTGTTTGTTTTCTGGCATAAACTCGTGGTCAGTGAGTAATATTGATTTTCTAATTAGATTCTTCGCTGTGTTTAACTTTTGTTTCCACGGATGGTTCGAATGGTAATTAATTATTCTCCCCGATGCAATGGTTTTCGTGTACCATTTCGTTGTACATTTTCTATTTTTATGGATTACTTTTAGGTCTAGGAAGGCTATTTCATTTTCTTGTTCTGTTTCCATTGTGAATTTTATTTTAGTATGCTGTGCGTTCAATATTTTCAAGATGTCTTCCGCGTCCTTTTTCTTTATAATTGCGAATATATCATCTACATACTTTTTTATGTATCTGATATATATGTCATGGGTTTTAAGTTCAGCTATGCTGTCGTCAAGTATTTTGTCAAGAACTATGTCAGCTATGGTTGGCGATAGGGGATTGCCCATGGGCATGCCGTATATTTGCTGATAAAAAGTCGAGTTGTACATAAAATAATTATTTTCTCTTAGACAAAACTCGAGTATAGTCTGGAAACGTTTCTTTGAAATTTTTGTGTGTTTTTCCAACTCTGGCCACTTTTTCATTATTGTTTGTATTGCTAAATGTATTGGGATGTTCGTAAATAATGAAACTACATCAAAAGATATTAGAATTTCGATATCTTCTATATGGATATTTTTGAGATTTTCTTTTAATTGAAATGAATTCTTTATATTATATTCTTCAGATATTATATTCTTCAGTACAACTCCAATATGCTTAGATAAGTTGTAGCATGGTACTTTTGTCGACGATACAATTGGCCTTAAGGGCATGTTTTTCTTATGTATTTTTGGAAGACCGTATATTCTAGGAGCGATGGCTGCAACACTAGATAATTGAAATTTCTGTTTTAGCTCGATTTCGTTTTGCTTAAACATTTCATTTATAATTTGGTTGTTCTTTCTCATAAGCTGTTGTGTGGGATCTTTCTGTATCTTTTTGTATACATTACGGTCATCTAACAATTTGTTCATTTTTTCCTCATAAATATTTTTGTACATCAAGACTGTCTTGTTTTCTTTGTCAGCCTGAGTTAAAACTATCTCATCATCACAAAGATCGCTCCTAGAATATACGGACTTCCAAAAATACATAAGAAAAACATGCCCTTAAGGCCAATTGTATCGTCGACAAAAGTAACATGCTACAACTTATCTAAGCATATTGGAGTTGTACTGAAGAATATAATATCTGAAGAATATAATATAAAGAATTCATTTCAATTAAAAGAAAATCTCAAAAATATCCATATAGAAGATGACAAAATTCTAATATCTTTTGATGTAGTTTCATTATTTACGAACGTCCCAATACATTTAGCAGTACAAACAATAATGAAAAAGTGGCCAGAGTTGGAAAAACACACAAAAATTTCAAAGAAACGTTTCCAGACTATACTCGAGTTTTGTCTAAGAGAAAATAATTATTTTATGTACAACTCGACTTTTTATCAGCAAATATACGGCATGCCCATGGGCAATCCCCTATCGCCAACCATAGCTGACATAGTTCTTGACAAAATACTTGACGACAGCATAGCTGAACTTAAAACCCATGACATATATATCAGATACATAAAAAGTATGTAGATGATATATTCGCAATTATAAAGAAAAAGGACGCGGAAGACATCTTGAAAATATTGAACGCACAGCATACTAAAATAAAATTCATAATGGAAATAGAACAAGAAAATGAAATAGCCTTCCTAGACCTAAAATTAATCCATAAAAATAGAAAATGTACAACGAAATGGTACACGAAAACCATTGCATCGGGGAGAATAATTAATTACCATTCGAACCATCCTTGGAAACAAAAGTTAAACACAGCGAAGAACCTAATTAGAAAATCAATATTACTCACTGACCACGAGTTTATGCCAGAAAACAAACAAAAGATTAAAAAAATGTTGTACAACAACAGCTATCCACACAAGCTTATTGATAAATTAATGGAAAATGTAAGAAATAAATTTCGCGAAGATAAAAAGGAAACACAAAAATCCGATGAAATTCACCAAAAATACATCGGAGTAACATTTATCCCGGGTTTAACGGACAACCAAAATCTGCATAAAATAATGCAAATTAAAAATGTGAACTATGCACACAAGCCAAACTTCACTCTAAGAAATATTTTTACAAAAACAAAGGATCCGGTGGAAAAAGAGCAACAGAACAATGTAGTATATCAAATAAAATGTAATGGCAAAGTGGGTGAAAAATGTGATCAATACTATACAGGCACAACAAAACGAAAACTGGGTATACGGCTAAATGAACACAGAACAGATGCGAAAAATAAGAAGATGACAACGGCTCTCGCACAGCACCTTACAAAGAGTAACCATACAGCGGATTTTGACCATGCACAAATATTAGACATAGAAAAAAGAGAAAAAACACGACTAACTTTGGAGAGCTTAAGAATACAACAAAAAATACACCAGGTTATGAATTTCAAAGAGGACGCTAACAATATAAGCAACATCTATACCGCAGCTGTACAAAGAGCAAAGAAACAATCGCAAATCAGTGCTACTTGATAATATGTAAATATGTATGTGTGTTTTTAAACTGTGATATTACAATTAGTTAAACAATCAATGTAAGTAACAATTGTCAAGATTAAATTTTCATGTTTATTGTTGGATAAATTAGTTAATGTTTATATATTTGATATATTTTCAAATAAAAACAGCTTTCTGATGATGACGCAGTTAGCGTCGAAACGCGTCAAAGAATACAAAAACAACAAAGTACACTTATTAAAACGACCATAAAAGCTCTACCCAGCAAACCAATTTTTGTTTCGTTATTGAAATGGGATAGTGGCGTTGTTTAACAGGTAAATTCTCATCGCGTACCTCTATCACATGTTCTTCTAATCTGGTACGGCCTAATCCTAAGACAGCGAATGACAGGAATTGTGCCTTTACCCTCTCTAAAGCTATTGTCTGGTCTGAGGATAAGACATGTTGTACGGCGTCGAAGGACAAGTCCCCCTCGGCTGGAACGAGCTCTGCTACTGTCGTGTGGGTTTGACGAGCTGTTGTGACCTCTACTAACTACATTTAGGTTGAACACCTTCCAAAAGTAAATCCCTAAATATACTTCTTGTTGGAGCCCTGGCGCTATTAAAAACTCCAAGTCCCTACACATCTCATCCCACATCACTGGTAATACTACCTCGCCTGCCACTGGTGTTTCTCCTCCGTTTGCGGTCTAATAAATTGATGTGTTATTGGCAGAATCCTTGCTTCGTGCCCTTCTAAAAACTTCTCACTATTTTTCCCCAGAAAATATGCTCCTGCTACCGAATCTACAAAGCTAATGCGTCCTTTACCCCCTATCTTTGTTTGCGCAAAAAAATCTATTGTCACCTTTTAAAGTGACTATTGTCGAAATTATTTTACTCCTGATTCTTCTAAACATCTTTTTCTTTTCTCTCTTTTCTCTCATCTTTTTTATCTTTTTAAATTTCCGCTTCTTCTTCTTTCTACTAACTCCTCGTTAAATATTCTCCTCCGGCCTTCTTCATATTCTAGTTTCCTTATATTTAAGACTTCAATTCTCTCTTCTTTCTTACATCTAAGCTATTTTCTGTTCTTTCATTATTATTTTCTCTTTTTAAAATTTCATAACTTGTTGTCCGGGCGCTCCTTCTCCTGGCTGAGTACCCCGGTAATTTTTTCAGATTCCCGTTTCCCTTAGGAGGTTTGAAAACACAAAAAGAGCTTCCCCCCCCCCCCCCCTCACACGGAAAAGCAGATCATGTTGTGGAAGCTAGATTTGCATCGCGTCTCCTTGCTAGCTTCCAAAGGGGTTCTTAACAAAATGGTCAACCGGCATTCCACACGAGAAGCACAACATTATGTGGAAAGGTGAGGATAAAGAGTTTATAGTTGGTTTGGTACCGGTTGTAGACGTTGTGACAGGTGCACCACGCGGTGCCAGGTTTTGTGTCCTGTTATCAGGTAGCTGACCACCGTTCGACCTATTTTTAAATGGGTTCCCTATCGCTTCAAGCGGCTTGGAACTGCCAATCTCTTCTGGAACTGTACGTCGGGTTATACCAGTTCGCTTACCGCCCCTTTAGACCTAATTTTGTTTTCCTTGATGACCTTTTCGGCACGCCTACACTTGCTTTTAGCTCGGCTAGTTTGTCCATTTTCGAGGAGAATGTAAGGTTAGCCAGGTATGGCTTTAATTTCCCCTTAATGATTCCTACCAGCTCCTTTTCAGGAATTCTCTTCAGAAGTCTGAACGTCAAATTATGTACTTCCCATAAAATTCATCAAATCCTTCATGCACCCACTGTTTCCGTTCCATGATTTGTCGAATCACCTCGTAGTCGGACTCTGCAGTCTTGAAATGGGCGAGCAGTTCTAACTTCAGGTCCATGTAACCGAATTTTAGATCTTCTGCTTGATCTTCCAACACCTGCCAGTACCATTTCAAAGCCGCGCCCAACACGAGGCAATGAAAGTCTTTACACAGTTGGTGATGAGTTATTTGATGTTGGACCCTCATCTTCTCAATACGGAATAAAAAACTTTCGACCGAAATCCCCTTATCCGTGCCGTCAAACTTTATATGCCACTTCTCCAGGTCCATTTTCTTTCAACGCTGTGGCTCCTGTGTGGCCTGACTTCCTCCGTCCGTTCGTGTTTCTCCGTTGTTGGTGTTGTTGCCTGCTCCATCTGAGTTTGTTCGACCTCTGTTGTTCGGCGTCGATGCCTGAGTTGAGCGGTGATCCAGTGCCTGTGCTGCGGAGGTTTCGATCTCTGCTACTCGACCGCTGAGGTTGGCTACATACATCTTGATGTTTCCGAGCGCGTTTGTCCACTGCGCCATTAAATCGCCTTACTGCGCCATCATGGGCCATCAAACGACTAGTTGTTCGGTATTTGTATCGGTGATAGCCATCCTGTTCCCTGTTGTTGCCGCAACCCCAGCTGCGGAACCACTGGCATCTGATTCCCTACTGGACCAACGACCCCCTCAGCACCGCCCTGTTCTTCGTCTGCCATCCCTAAAATCTCGTCAAGCTTTTTCGAAAATTTCAGGCTCTCTTCGGACCTATTTGCCACTACCTGGTTCACAATGGACACACTAGCCTCGCGTCCGCTCCCGCCTTCGAATGAGCCGAAGATTCTAGCTGTGCACTGGTTAAAGTAGTTTACAGGGACGAAATCTACCGGGTGTTGAATACCTGTATCAATTTGGTTGAACAGTGAACCAACCACCTGATTTCCAAGTGCACGCGCAAAGCCACGAGTGATACGCCTGTCTCCGCTGAACAGGCCCAAACCACCAAAAACTTTTTCTTCCCTGTTATCTCCGTCAGACATGTACCCAGACACACTCTGCGGATTCACACAATCTCAAACACGCAGTAACCGCAAACTAAATTTAAAAATGACCTTCAATTTTCCTTCCAAAAAAAAAATTAAAACAACTTAAACAAAACTGATTGAAAATCAGAACCCAAAAAATTTAGAAGAAAAAAAAGTTTCACAAACAAAAAAAAAAAAAATTCAAGTAAGAAAACTTAACAGATAACTCAAAAAAATTTACTAAACAAATAAAAGAAAATTACGAAATTAAATAGCAATTAAAAAAAGGCAAAAACACGGGAAATTGAATCAAGTGCTTAAAAAAGAAACTAAAGCAATTGAACGAAAACTAAAAATTCTAGTGATTTACTCAAAATTAAAATTAAAGATTTAATAGCAAGTGTAACTTAAAATAAACAGAAGTTCCCCAAAAAAATACAAATAATTCAAGTGGGATGACAAGGAAGAAATGATAAAAATAAAACAAAAAAAATTTAATTACAGGAATTAAATTTAAATATTTTAATGAAAAAATAAGAATAAAAGGTATAAATTTAAGAATAAAACTACGATTGAAAAAACTTTAGACTTAAACTAAAATAAAAAGCTCAAAAATTCAATACAAAAATAAAAAGTAAATTTTCGAGTCTGATTTAACACTAAAAGTAAAGAGAATAAAGAAATTCAAAAAAAGAAAAAAAAAATAATTTCAAAATTCGAAAATTAAAATTGATAAAAAAAAATGATGTAAAACTTAGATTTAAGTAGTAATAAAGGGATTATATTTATAAGAATAAAATCAGAAAAAAATCTAATAATTTTTAAATTCAAAACAAATTTCAAAAAATATGTATTAAAAATTTTAAAGTTAAAAAAAATGGAATTAAAAATTCAAAAAAATTCCAAAAAAATAAAAATTTTAACTAACTGTTTAGAAGGCAGAAGCTTTAAAATTCCTAATAACTCATTAGAAATTCAAATCACATATGGGAATTAAAACTGAAGTTTTAATCCAAAGTACAGAGAACCAGGGATGAAATTTCAATCCAAATTGATTCGTTTAAATAGGTATGATATGTAGAAGCAATAAAACTAAATAAAATTTTTTTGAAATTGAATTGAAAAACCTAAGAAAATATAACATACAAAAGAAGTTAAATTAAAAAGGATAAAGAGGTAATTCAAGTAACTGAAAGAAATGGTAATATTAAGGGTTTGGAAGCCGTTGGAAATAAATATTACTCTCCAAAACATTAAAAAGAAAATCTAACTTAAATTTAAACTAAAGAAAGTAAAAATTCAAAGGGTTTGCTTTAAACTCAAAGTAAGGATATCAAATCGGTGTGATATCTTATAAAAAGAGAGTAAAAAAATGTATCTAAATAGAATTGTAAATATAAAGGAAATTTCGAATTGTAAATTAAAAATTCA
The DNA here is from genome assembly GCF_040869045.1 of Eurosta solidaginis. Taxonomy (NCBI): domain Eukaryota; kingdom Metazoa; phylum Arthropoda; class Insecta; order Diptera; family Tephritidae; genus Eurosta; species Eurosta solidaginis. The sequence goes on from NC_090321.1 coordinate 138,886,726, forward strand.
CAAACTAGACAGACTTCTGCGAATTTATATTTAAATAAATTCAAAACAGATATAGGAGTTTACGAAATTCGAAAAAAAAAAAAAATTTCGAAATTGAGAATTTAAACCAAAACTAGGAGTTGTAATTCGGAACTCAGATTTTACAACATTAAATCAAAATTTACTAAAAAATATCAAAAATATATAAATAAATAGTTAGTTATAAAAAAATAAGAAAAGGAATGCAAAATATTTCGCAATTATTTTCCAGTAGAAGAAATTTTGCAAATAAAAAAAAAATAATATTTTGTTGGTAAAAATCAAATATAAATTCAAATATTCCGTTTTAAGGATTACAAAGGATTTTTCCCACTGAACCCCAAATAAATTATAGTTTTGTGTGTATTTTAATAAACGTGTGTATATTTAACATGTTTTAAAAGTTATACATACAACAAAACAAAAAAGGCCTATATATGGCGAAGAGTTTATATTTCCTATAAAATATAATTCAAACCGGAAACAAGTTTACTTTATTTGGTTAGGTATATATTGATTTGCTTTTGTGTGTTCGTGGTGTGTGTGGATATAAGTATCTTTAATACTATGTATATTAAAAAGATTCCATATATATTAAAAAGGTTCTTGCAAAGAAAAAAAATATCCGATTTATCTATCCTTCCTGGTTTATCTATAACTGTTTATGTTGTTACTCTTGGTGCGTATGGTGTTGCCCTCGGTGAGGTCATTGTGGGAGGTTTCAGTCCGGAATCATTCTGTCCTTGTCACGACAGCTAACTAATCCCTTATATACTACTATAAAGGGCGCACGTCAATACCAAGTACTCGGTACTGATGTACGGATGCAACACCTTTATCCTGCCTTTGAAAAACTACCCCCATTTGAATGCATGTTGCAAGCCTCATTCACATTTGTTGCTGGAACGAGTGTGCAGTAGCTCCAGCAAGTGCATGCACATCCCAAAAAAAAAAAATAATAAAAAAAGGAAAGTAAGTTTTAATAAAAGAAGGTTGAAACCACATATGTATATGCACCTCTAAATTCTCCAAGTACCACTAGCGCCAGCTTTGAAGATAGCAAAAGGAACCTTGAAAGGATAGAGATACAACACCCATCTGATTTTATCATGGCTGCACATATCGCTTGCTGCACAACATCGATAGTGATGTTGCAACCATGATCCCTAAAACCCTAGCTCTGTCCGGAAAGTAGTGAAGGATAAAGATAGAGAAGTGAGTAGAGCAAGAAGGGATATTGAAGTGACTAAAAGTAGGAGAAGTATAATGGGAAATCGGAAAAAAACTATTCGGGCTATTTTGTTGGGGGGCTTCTTGGGGCTTCGATAGCTCAAGTGAGTTCCCAAGGGGTTTTTGCGCTCGTTGAAAAAAGAGAAAAAAGGAGAAGAACACACAGCAGATTAAATTCAAGAATGTAACAATTTAATTATTTTCAGTTCAAAGCTAACTCACAATATATATACAAAAGCTAATTCACAGTTTGATTAATTATACATAGGTTAAGTTATACAAGCGAAAAGAAAAATCTTACCTATAACAGGGCTGATGGCTGCAGTGATCACGGAGCTTTCCAAAAAAGAAGTGAAAGAGTTTGTTTCTTGTAAAACGCGTTCACCCTTCAATTCCGTCGAAAAGCGGTTTTGAGGGGTAATTGAACGAAAGTAAGTTAAATTTGGAAAGTTAAATTGGAAAGTCGCGCACAAACACGTACACATACGCCTGCACGGACATATATATAGCCGTTGGTGTTAGTGCGCGAAAGTAGATAGAAGCAAACACAGATAGTTTACATTAGGCTGGGTCACTATTGGCCGTGCTCATTCTGGGGTTTAGCTTGATGGCCTAAACATGCCGGCCCCCTTGCTCGAAGCAACATCGGTAGATCTCTGCGGCCATCTTTCCTGATCAACTTAATACTAACTAATATATAAATGAACGAAATTCATGGATGTCCCAATAAGGGCAGCGGCATGGCGGTCTTTTGCTTGACACAGAAATTAGTATTTCGGTTCCATTCGTAAATCGTGGAGCTGTAGTAAAGAAAAAGTAAACGTTAGGAAATAGTACGTGGTTGAGTTCAATTTTTTGCACCTCTTTTCACACGAATGGCACGTGAAGCTAGTTCGAGGGTTGAGGAAGATTTAGGAGCGGCATGCCCCAGACAAGAGCCAGCCAAATATACTGCTCTGGGCTAAAAAAGGGCCAAACGTAGATGGCAATATGCCCGGCAGTATCAGCTCCGGATATATATCGGCTCCCAACACGAGTCGAACCGGACTTGACACAAAAAATGTTGGATCGGCGAGCTGCATATGGGTATAGGGTGTCGCGACCGAAGGGTCGACGTTCGCGCTTGGACTCACACGGGCGTAGTTGGGAACGATCTTAGCGTGAATCGTGAGCCTACGGTTCTGCCCATGTTTATCCCTTATTCGCAAGAGGCACCCTCGTTGTGATCCGTAGTTTTCTTCGTCGAGGTGTAACTGTCGAGCCAGGTCGCGTGAAATTATAGAAGTTGTGGCGCACGCGTCGATGAGTGCGCGTATCAGGTGCAACCGCCCTCGCGCCTCGATTTTGATCACGGCAGTTGGCGATATCGATGTAAAGGGCCGAAGTGCTACGATCTCCCGCGTAATTTGCCCCGTTCTGAAGGCAGCTGGCAGTCGTCGAGAATGTCGTTCAAGCTGGCCCTGCGAACCTACTCTCTCTAACTCGTATCCTTGACGGGGGCGGAAAGTCCGGGATTCCGCTCCTCGTGTACATTGACGCCGGTTCGGGCTGCGAAAAGTCCGTGATTCCGCTATTCCCTTGTGACGATCTGAGCCCCGCTTCCTCGCTCTTTGGTGACGTTGGTGTGTAGTTGATGGGCGGAAAGTCCGTGATTCCGCTCCATCTTTGCGGCGTTCGTGTGCGAGTGGGGGCCGGAACTTCCTTGGTTCCACCCTCCTACTGGTGGCCGGGCGGAAAGGCCGTGATACCTCTCCGGCTTAGTCCAATTCTCCTTCTTCTAGCTCGCGTGGCCCGCTGTCAGTTCCTATTTCTGATGCTTGAAGAGACAGAATGTGTTCGTCCTCGCTATCCATCTGAACGCTCCATGGCCTGGTATCAACTTTCTGGGGCTCCGGATTGTCGAAGCTCTGGTGCAACGTGGTGTGGTTGTCCCCTTGGCACTGGTGACAACGTCCTTTGCTCGTGCAGTCGGCGGTGCGGTGTGCTACTGACAGGCAGTTGCCGCAGTACCGTCCTAATGCGGCTTCCCTTTGCCTTTCCTCGGCCGATTTGGCTCGGTAGACCGGGCATAACCGGATCGGATGTCGTTTGTCGCACAGGTGGAATGGTTTCGGGTACCGCTGGGCCATGCGTTCCGCCTTCCTGCGTAGAGTCGTGTACCGGGTCATACTGGATCTGAAAAGGGGTAATTGTCATTGGTCAGGGTTTAGAATTTGAGGGAATTTCATCATGCTTGAGGGGAGTTGGGTGTCGAGAAGATATTCACAAAAGGTTGGCAACAAGCTACAATTACTTAGGCAGTTAGCTGCACAAGAGCCTTGATTTTGGGGTTTTTTTTTTGTTTGAAAAACACAAATTCGATATACAACGTGGTTTTTATGCAAATTATCTTTATGTACACGCGATCTGTTTAAAATGGCAATTACTTCTCTATGACGGTGCGCTTCGTGTGCGATCTGACGGATTTGGCTTTAAGTGTGGCCACGCGGTAAGCTTTTGGCCGGTTGTCAGTATTTTGCCGACAGATGGCGCATGGGGGTGACTTTTGTGGAACGTATTTGGTTGTGTGGCTAATTAATCATTTTAAAGCAGCAATCAAGGATGCCGAACGTGCCAAAGAAAACAGAGGTAAGTTTTATTTATTCCTTAATCTGAGATAAACCTTGATTGAAACTCTCTTATTTTTCATTTGTTTTGTATAGATTGTGAAGCCAGTACCACGAGTTGTACGGAGGAAGGGGGCTGCGGAGCCTGCACGAGGGGCAGGGACACCTGAGGGTCGGAGTCGGCGCACGTGCTCAGGCAAGGTTCTGGTGCCGGCTTTCTCGGATTGGGGGATTTTTCTTCGGGACCCGACTCCACTGGATCTATCGCGTTGTCCCGTGGCCTTTGAGTTCTTTCAGGCGATGACTGATTGCACCCAGGTGGTGCGAAAGATATTGGGGGGGTATTCGTGACGCGATTGGTCTGAATTTTTTTGGTGACATGGTGATGGAAGAGCGGATCCTGAAGAATTATTTCTTCGAGTACTATACTCGCCCTGAGATCCGGCACTGGTTGCCTTTGGTTATAAAGCCGAGCCCTATTTGTGTAAAACGACGGTTACTTGGCCTGACGACGTCCTCGGGGGGGGGGGGGGGGGGGGGGGCATCGGTTGAGGCGTTCTGCCCATATACGCCCCTACATCTTACGATACATTTCCGCTCCTAAGTTTATATTTGTATAGTGTAATCAGCAAAAAGCTATTGTAAAGTGTGATAAATACATTGTGCATTAACCCCACTATAAGAAATCAGGTGTATTTGATCTGGGTGGTAATAGGATATTTGGAGAAGATCATTTATTTCAGGTTATAAATTCGTAAAACACGGCCCAAAAAAAGAAGGCAGTGGGAAAAAAAATAAATGTGATCGCGTTTTTCCCGGTTTGCTGCCTTAGCATCTGGCAACACCATATGAATTTTTGTAGTGTACATTGTGTTATTGTGAAAGTGGATTGTGTTACCCTTCAATGAAATTCCTGTCATTGATGAGAAAAAACGAGGTACGCATCAATTGTAATTTTTACACACATTGTTAATTTTCATTTTCTTTCTTTTTCTTTCAGGTGAGCTGCACAGTTTGGGAGCAACATGAAATTTAAAAATCGCAAATGTCTTGATGGGGCTGACTTGCCAAATATGCTTTTATACGGACATCCCGGAACTGATAAAACCAGTACAATTCTTGCTGCCAGAGATAATGCTTGCCGATACGGAGATGACAATTGCTGATTCTATAGCTATTAAAATACTGCCAGGAGGAGCAATAATAAGAGGTGTTTGCAACGAATTACATCTTCATATACAAAATGCAAACAGAGGCTGCGTGCTTTCACAAAAGTCAAGAGCAAAGGTACATAGCATTGTTGCTGCGGCAACAACCAGTGAAGGCTATGGACGATTAATTGCACACGGGGAAAAGGAGTGCATGTTCCTACAATACAATTTTTGAAATGAAGAGTATAGCTTTAATGAGATCAATACATTTGAAATTACTGATTGGATAAGTTCAGCGACCTTCTTGCAAGACCCAAATGAATTTATTTTGGTAACCTCTCACAGCGTGGTGCTTCGAATGATTTACAAGGAAAAGTTTGTTGAAAAAAATGTATGTAAAATTGCATCGAAAATCTCGTGTAGCGATAAATCCGCACTTTATTGTTCCTACATTCATGGCTGCACAGGCTGCCCTACGTCGAACCATGGAGAAGGAAAGTTGTAGTACACGCTTCTGTTTAGTGCGCACTTATGTGTCGCGCATTATTGAGCCGATTACATCGCGTTGCACAAAATTTTGTTTTAAAGCGTTGGGTGATGAACAAATCATTGCACGTTTGCGTCATATTTGTGAGTTGGAGGGCGTCAAGATAGATGATACTGCTTTTCAGTCGATTGTATAAATATCTGGTGGTGGTATGAGGCGCGCCATAACGACACTTCAATCATGTTATCGCCTCAAAGGAACAACAAATACTCTTAGCACTGCAGATTTGTTGGAAATGTCTGGCATTGTGCCCGAGCATTATTTAGTTGATTTTTTGGATGTATGCCGATCAGGAAATTATTCAAATTTGGAGGAATTTGTACGACAGATAGGCTATGAAGCTTACCGAATTGGACAAATGCTAGAGCAATTTAATGAGTATGTCGTTCGTTGCCCATCACTAACCAATAAGCAAAAGGCTTTAATCTGCTATAAACTGGGTGAAATTGTATATGAAATTTATTGAGAGTCATCAGCATCCTATGGAATGCTATGAGCAACTATTCAATGCAGGTATAGGAACCATGGTTGCGGATTTTTATATATGGTGGGCATATCATTATGATTCATGTGGTAGTACACGTAAAGCTGATGGAATCTTTCGCCGTGGCATAGCATGAGGGACAATGTTCGGTAATTTTTTCTTAATTTTATTTACTCATTCTCTAATTTTTCGTTTTCTTTTACTAGAGATATTAAAATCGTCTACCTTTAACCAATAAAAACGTCACTATGCAAAGCCAACTCGGAGTAAATCCGGTGCAGAGTGTCCTCCACCACCAATGGCCACATCTTCCACACGCAATCAAATGCGTCCAGTGAAGTGTGATTATGCAGATTCATTTGGTTGCATTTATGTGGTATTCGTTGTAGCTGCTTCACTTGCGGAACTAACCACCTATCCACTAGATCCGACTAAAACACGGTTACAAATTCAGGGGGAAGCAGCAGTTGATACAAATACAAGCATTAAGCATAAATATCGTGGTATGATAGCGACAGCGTATGGCATTGTCAGGGAAGAGGGCACTATGAAGCTGTGGCAAGGTATCTCACCAGCACTTTACCGTCATGTAGTCTATAGTAGCATACGTATGTGTAGCTATGATTTCCTACGTTGCACATTGGGGAGCGATGAGAATGGCCATATGACATTACCATTGTGGAGGTCTGCTCTCTGTGTTGTGTCTGCAGGAGCAGTATCACAATGGCTAGCTTCACCAGCTGATCTTGTTAAGGTACAAGTTCAAATGGAGGGCAAACGCCGGCTAATGGGCGAACCTGCACGTGTTCATGGTGCTGCACATGCCTTTAAAGAAATTATACGTCGTGGTGGTATAGCTGGTTTAAGGAAGGGTAGCGTACGGAATGTGCAACGCGCAGCACTTGTTAATTTTGGTGATCTCACAACATATGATACTATAAAGCATATGATAATGGTCCAATTGAGTCTGCCTGATTGTCATACGGTACATGTACTTTCATCTATTTGTGCTGGATTTGTGGCTGCGATTATGGGAACACCAGCTGATGTGGTAAAAACAAGAATTATGAATCAATCGAATGACGATAAGGGCAGGTGAGTGTTTACATGACGCTGTTTATATTTAAGATATGTAGAAATCTTTGCTCAGAATGTAGGCGTAAGTGGAAGTGTAGTGTCATGTGGGAACAATGTACATGGTCATGATCCTTTATAGGACCTGGTTGACTCGAGTCAAATGTTGTTGAGTGGCATAGGGATATGATAAGTTGTATGCCGGGTAGTAACGTAGCACGAATTTGATTACCAATCACAACATGTGGTATTGGGGCTTGTAATTGGACAGCCTCTCTTGCCAGTTGACTGAACAGCTCTTTGTAAAGTAATATATTTTGTGCGAATTCCAAAGTTTTTTCCAAACACCAGCCTACAATAAAATTAAAATTATGTCGAATAGTTACATGTTAAAAATGCCAAACTGAGAATGTAAAATCCTTATTTTTGAAAGGCTCTGCACTCTGAACGGCATTAGATAAGCGAATGTAATTTTACTGAGAAAAGAAAGGCTTTTTCATTTTTCTAAAGCATTTTTGTTTTTTAAATACTGCCACGGTGGGCAATTTCGTTTTATAAAATGTTACGTTTTCTCATTGCTACCTGAACCTTCACTTTTCAATAAGTGCAGGGAAAAGGTGTAAGCAAAGGTCAATTGTTTGGCTTGTTTTCGTGTGTTCACAAGGGATTTTTGCGATTTCTTCTAAAAAATGTTCACAGTTATCGATTTAACCGGGGGTTGGTCACAATGTGTTGGTGAAAACGAAAATGACAAATGAAACTATCTGATAGATTGCTATTCTCCAGGTAAAATCTAACTTTACTGGAGATAGTGAAAATGGTTTTTAGTTACTGTGAGTCAAGCTCCAAAAGAACTTTTAACGTTTCAGAGCAGCTTAACGTCGATTGGATTTAAGGAAATGTTATGTTCAATTTTAGTAATATTTTTCCCAGTCTGATAAAGAGAAAGCAGTTTGAACGCTTTTTTTGGGGGAGAGCCTAAGTGTATGTTGTTGTTGTTGGTGTAGCGATGAGGTTGCTCCCCGAAGGTTTTGGGGGGTGTTATCGATGTGTTGGCCCTTTGCCAGATACAGATCCGGTACGCTCCGGTAACACAGCACCATTAAGGTGCTGGCCCGACCATTTCGGGAACGATTTATGTGGCCACATTAAACCTCCAGGCCATCCCTCCTCTCCGCCCCCAAGTTCCATGAAGAGCTTGGGGTCGCCAGAGCCTCGTGTTAGTGAAACAGGATTTGCCGCGGATAGGTGAGGTTGACAAGGGGGTTTGGAGAAGCTATATATATTGCGCTGGCAACCTGAAGGGTTGCGCTACACAGCCCCTTGAATCTGGAATATAGTCGCCTCTTACGACAGGCATACCTACCGCGGGTATATTCTGACCCCCTAACCCGCTGGGGGACGTAGTTTGTATGTTCGGTTACAGCTCTCTAGATTCCCGATCCTCTTCGCTGGATGGGAGTAGCACGAGTTTAGTGAGGGGTCTTGTGACCTTTCCCTTTGCCGTCATGAGATCCACTACTCTTACTCGTCCATCCGATCCCGGATGGAGGTTGATAACCCTTCCGAGCCTCCACTCATTGGGTTGCAGGTTGTCTTCCTTTATAACGACCAGATCGTCAAGCTTCATGTTTGCTTTAGGTTGGCGCCATTTATTCCTTTTTTGAAGTTCGACGAGGTATTCCGTCTTCTATCGTCGACAAAAGGTGTGGTGTAGGGCCTTTAGTCGCTGCCATCGATTAATAATTGATGCGGGGTTTTCGTCCGCGTCTGGCTCCGGGGGTACTAATAGGTGTCCCCCTATTAAAAAGTGCCCCGGGGTTAATGGTTCTAGGTCGGACGGTTGATTTGAAGAGGGCGTTAGGGGGCGGGAGTTGAGGCAGGATTCTATCCTGCAAAGCAGGGTAGAGAATTCCTCAAAGGTGTATTTAAGGTTGGATGCTATCCTTTTGAAGTGAAATTTTAAACTTTTCACTCCCGCTTCCCACAATCCCCCCATGTGAGGAGCAGACGCAGGGATAAAATGCCAGTTCAGATTTTGGTATGTATAGGTTGTTACTACCTCGGCGCGTGAGTCAGCCATGAAGGTTTTGAACTCCGCCCTGAGGGCTCTGGATGCCGCGACAAAATTGGTTCCGTTGTCGGAATACACATTCTTCGGGCAGCCTCGTCGCGCGACGAATCTGGCAAAAGCCGCCAAGAATGACCGGGTGCTCAGATCGGTAGTCGCTTCCAAGTGGATGGCTTTAGTGGAGAAACACACAAAGAGGCAGACATATCCTTTGGACACGCGACAGCCTCGCCCTTGATAGTTCTTTATCTCAAAGGGGCCGGCAAAATCTACCCCGGTGTTAGTGAATGCCCGGGTATAGGTGGTTCGCTCGGTCGGTAGAATGCCCATCAATTGTGTTTGCGCCTGTTTCCTATAAACTGCGCATACCTTGCACTTGTGAATTTCTGATCGTATCATATTTTTTACGCGAGATATCCAGTACTGTATTCGGATCAGGCGCAGCATAAGCTGATTCCCCCCATGTAACGAGATTTTATGGACAAATCGTGTGATGAGACGAGACAGTCCACTATGATAGGGCAGAATTATGGGGTGGCGTTCGTTATACGAGAGGTCCTTGGACGCCTCCAGCCGCCCCCCGACTCTGATTGTCTCGTCCTCATCGAGAAATGGGTGCAAGGATTGTAAATCGCTCTTTGGCTTGATTGACCCTTTTTCTTTGAGTGTTCTGTACTCCTCCGCATAATGGTTTTGTTGAGCATTGACGATCAGTCGACACATCGTTGCTTTGATCTCAATGGGTGAAATCGTCAGTGATGTCTCATTGAAGGAGGTTTTGAGATGAGTCCTTTTGTAGAATCGTAGGACGTAGGACACAACTCTTAAAGCCCGGGAAAGGTCGGAAAACCTGTCTACAATATCTTCGTCTTTACGGTTAACCGAGGTTGTGTGGACTTGTAACCTTTTTTCTTCCATGGTTGTGGTGTAGCTTATTTCCTGGTCTGGCCATTCTTTGCCATCTTGCTACAGCCAAGATGGGCCTTCCCACCACAGGGAATTGTTCACTAGCTCTTGCGCTAATAGCCCTCTACTGGCTAAGTCTGCAGGGTTTGACGCCGAGTCCACGTGACGCCAGTCCCTGTTCCCAACTTGGTCTATTATCTTTGTCACACGGTGGGCAACGAAGGTTGACCATGAACACGGAGGTTTCCGTAACCAAGCTAAGACGATAGTTGAGTCTGTCCATAATAAGGTTTTATGTTTGCCTAAATTAAGTTCTTGTTGATAGATTCTAGGGTTTCTGCTGGGAGAACTGCTCCACAAAGTTCTAGTCTTGGTAAGGAGATAGTCTTTACGGGCGCGACTCTTGATTTGGCTAATAGCAGACTTACAAATATTTGCTCATTAATATTGACGCGCAGGTAGACGGTGGCTGCGTATGCTTTTTCTGACGCGTCACATAGTCCGTGGATCTCCACTGTGGCTGTTGGTGAAAAGTGTACCCAGCGTGGGATCTTAATTTTTTCTATGTGCTGGTAACTTTCAATGAAACTTTGCCACCGATCCAGCGAGACTGGCGACACGGTTTCATCCCATCCTGTTCCCTCTAACCAGATGCCTTGCATCAACATTTTGGCGGTAACCACGAATGGTGCCAGCCACCCTAATGGGTCAAATAATTTTGCTATCGCCGACAGAATTTTCCGTTTTGTAAAGCTAGACTGTTCCTCTATGGGTTTCGTTTTGAAGTAAAAGGTATCTGAGTGGGCGTTCCACCTGATGCCAAGTGCTTTAACCATACTGGTATCCTCGAAGTCTAGGAAATCTTCGTTTAGGAGGTGAGCCTTTGGTAGGCCTTTAAGTAGTTTGTTCGAGTTGGCGGTCCATTTCCTCAGCAAGAATCCTGCTGTCCCCAGGGCTGTAGTTATTTGATCCCTTGCTTTAATGGTGTCGGTAATAGTGTGGCCTCCTGCTAGCACGTCGTCAACGTACATTGCATTTCGTAGTATATCTGATGCTATAGGGTAGCTGTGTTCCACGTCGTCCGCTAACTGGAGCAGTGTTCGTATTGCAAGGTACGGTGCACAGTTAACTCCGAAGGTGACCGTTTTCAGCTCATATAGTTGTATAGGCTGCGTACTTTCTGTTCGGAATACAATCCGTTGGTACTTAGTGTGATTATCGTGCAACAGAATCTGTCTGTACATTTTTTCTATGTCACTGTTGAAGACATATTTGAAGAACCGCCACCTTAATATGAGAATGGTTAAATCATTCTGTAGAACTGGCCCCGGATGGAGGATGTCGTTGAGGCTGACTCCGTTTGCAGTTGATGATGACGCATTGAACACCACTCTCACTTTGGTTGTTGTGCTTTCTTCCTTTTTGACGGCATGATGTGGTAAAAAATAGGTATCACAATCTTCAGCGGGGATGTGTGTTGGTACCCGGGACATATGCCCCAAGGTTTCATACTCTGCTAAGACCCTGTTGTATTCTGACTGTAATGGTGGGTCTTTAGCTAAACGCGTTTCCATTCGGAAAAATTGTGAACACGCAATTTTTAATGAGGGACCTAATTGTTTATATTTTGGAAATTCCTGTTTAAAAGGCAAGGATACAATATATTTACCCTTATCATTTCGAATCGTTGTTTTCTTATACAATTCTTCACGATACTTGTCATCATGGTTGTACGTTTTGTCCTTGGGGACTTCCTCTGTTTCCCAAAATGATCGTAGCTCTCTATCTAATTGGACTTCCCTGACAAAGGACACATATTTCTCGCTGCGTGAGATTGTTTCGGTTTGGCCGGTCAATATCCAGCCGAATACCGTCTCTTGGGCTAGCAGTGTTCCTAACACGTCTTTTTTTATTCCCCATAACATCACCTGTGCGTAAATGTCGCCTCCTAATATCAGGTCGACTTGCTCATTGACAAAAAAAAAACGTTTGTCAGCTAATACTAAGTTCGGGAAGGCCTGCATGGCCATAGCATCCACCTTGCATGTTGGTAGATTGCCAGTTAGTTGCGGCAGCACAAGCGTGGTGGTGGCAATGTTTATTGTCGGATCAATTGGGAACCGCAGTTGTATATGACACGCCTCCTTTACTTGTGCTGACACTTGATTGGTGATGCCTGAAACATGCGCAGACATCCGCTGAGATGGCAAATTTTTGCGACGTTTAAGTCTTTCAGTTATGAAAGTACATTCTGACCCCGAATCTATAAGTGCCCGCGCGGAGAAGTTGGTGTTGTTGTAGAATATATTGATGCGGGCGGTACCTAGTAAAACCCCTTTACTTGTGTTTGTAAAGCAGGCCTTGAAGTGGTTATTTCCATTGCTTTGGTTATTTCCAGTGCTTTGATTATTGGAATAGGTGCGCCTTTGTTGCGCTTGGGCTGATGGGCCAGGGTGGGTATTATTGTTGTTTGCGTTTTGGTTGGTGTCCGTTGCCTGAATATGTAGTAGCGTATTGTGTCTTTGCTTGCAGGTGGCGCAATTGTAGGAGCTTGAACACCTAGACACAGTATGTCCTGAGGATAGGCAGTTAATACACCTTTTCTTGTTTTTAATGAAGGTGATTCTATCGGAAACCGCCAACGTGCGGAACCGTTGGCAATGTTGTAGTTTGTGCTCAGTGGATTTACACATCTTGCACGCACCTTTGGTTACACTCGTCTTAAAAGCACCTAGCTTTCTGTGAGAGTTTTCAGTGGATTGTCTACCATTATGGGTTTTCGGGTTCTTGGTTTCCAGGCTATCCTCAGTTATGCCAGAGACTGTCTCAAGTGTCTGGAAACGGTTCTGTAAGAATTTATCCATGTCTTCCCACTTGGATATTTCAGTTTTATTTTGAACCGTTTGCTCCCATAAGGCTAGTGTGCTTTTTGGTAATTTCGTTGAGCACAAATAAGTTATAATCGCATCCCAATTTGACACATCGATTTGATGTATCTTTAAGGATGCGATACAGTTGTTGATGTCTCGCTGCAACTTTTTAATTGAAGTGCCGCATTCCTTTTCGACCGCCTCTAAGCTGAACAGTGTCTTCAGCTGAGTATTCACTAGTATGCGTTTGTTTTCGTATCTGTCTACCAGATTTTGCCACGCTATACCGAAACCTTCGTTTGTGAGTGGGCACTTTTGCACTATCTCTTTAGCCTCACCCTGGGTCTTCTGTATCAAGTGGTACAATCTCTCTACCGGGGTGAGTCGCTTATTTAAAATATATATGGCCGTAAAGACGTCTCTGAATGTAGGCCAAGATAAGTAATCTCCCTTGAACACATCAGTGTCACACGGGGGTAGACGCATATTTGTATCCCTTTCGTGCTGTTCTTCGGGCTTAGGGTCGGGTTTGTTGAATGTGGCCTGTCGCGTTGATATGTTTGACATGCAACGCAAGTACACTGCGTAAGCACTTTTGTGTTTTATCTTAACTGCTGATATGTTTTTTCCCTCTAGAGTGTCCCCAGCTAATATGTCATCATGGGCTGTTTTTGATTTTTTCCACTTTGCTTTAACTCTTCTTGCTGGATAGCCAGAGTATACTTGGTATGCTCAGAGTCGGGTGTGGAGTTGAAGTCGGCTTCAAACTCTATGACTTCAGCAGCCATCCTGATGTAATTTTCCATCGCTTTCGACATGGTATCAGTACTGAGATTAAGGGCAAAATGGATCTAACTTGCTAATAGGGTAGCTCACGAAGGCACGTTCAACTTAAGACAGGATGATGTAGCTAGTGGGTATATGCCCAATATAATGGATTGCCGCCAAGGGGTAAACACGCAAATTATTCTCTGTGTATAAATTTTTTCAGCTAATTGTGCTTTATGCGAACGCTCTTGTCACCCAACTCACCGCAGTGTTAGTGTTGTGTGTATAAGAAGATAAGTTTAAGTGACTTTGATTTAATGGCAGTAACGCTGATTTATGTCCGAACTTAAAGAACTGGTTAAATTTATTACACTTATGTAAGTGTTTAATGGTTCTAAAATATTGGCAGTGACTTGCGATAAAGTGCGTTAAAGTGTTGTTGCAAATAAATTGCCACACTACAGTGAAAAGTGGGGTTATGTTGAATTTATGCAGCTGGTTGCGATATTCCTCGAAAATATGCGCTACAGCAAACAAAATACCAAATCAAAAGACTTTATGTAAATCTGTGTGACTTAATTACCACACATACGTATAATTGTTTGGTTTTTATTTATAAAATCGCGATATTGGTACGCCGGGAAGTTAGTATATGTAAATTCCCTACTTGTGCAAAAAACAAAAAAAATCGAGCTCAAACCACGTACCTTTGTGCCTTTGCTTAACCGCTCGTTTTTGTTTGCTGGTGTAATGCTTGTCGCTTTTGAAACGATCAGGTGGTGCTAACTGCTAACTTTTGAAACGCTTTTGTGTGGTGCTGCTAACTGCTAGCTTTTGAAACGCTTTTGTGTGGTTATATTGATGGTTGCTTTTGCTGCTAACGGCTAGCTTTTGAAACGCTTTTGTGTGCTGTGGTTATCCAGTTGGTCGCTGGTAATTCAATGGTTTATATATTTATTACGGCGTAGTAGGACCATGAAAAAATCCTCTTGGGGCTTCGATAGCTCAAGTAAGTTCCCAAGGGGTTTTTGCGCTCGTTGAAAAAAGAGAAAAAAGGAGAAGAACACACAGCAGATTAAATTCAAGAATGTAACAATTTAATTATTTTCAGTTCAAAGCTAACTCACAATATATATACAAAAGCTAATTCACAGTGTGATTAATTATACATAGGTTAAGTTATACAAGCGAAAAGAAAAATCTTACCTATAACAGGGCTGATGGCTGCAGTGATCACGGAGCTTTCCAAAAAAGAAGTGAAAGAGTTTCTTTCTTGTAAAACGCGTGCACCCTTCAATTCCGTCGAAAAGCGGTTTTGAGGGGTAATTGAACGAAAGTAAGTTAAATTTCGAAAGTTAAATTGGAAAGTCGCGAACCAACACGTACACATACGCCTGCACGGACATATATATAGCCGTTGGTGTTAGTGCGCGAAAGTAGATAGAAGCAAACACAGATAGTTTACATTAGGCTGGGTCACTATTGGCCGTGCTCATTCTTGGGTTTAGCTTGATGGCCTAAACAATAACTGCCTTTTGGTGTTGAGGCGGAGTTGGCATGTGGCATGGTTGCAAGCCCCTGCTAGCTCGTCGAATGGGGTTGGGTTTTGCACACCTGCCTTACTCGCAGTTATCTAAACAAAAGAGTGGTTCATGCCTAGAGGAGAATACATACATAGAGGGAAAGTAGGAAGTGGAAAAAAGGAAAGAAGGCCCGTCCAGAGTCAGGGGGAGTATACCCATCCTCTTGAGCGCAGCTTGCGCGAAGCCTTGGGCACTGTGCTGAGTCCGATTACTTTACAGTGCCCCCTATTCCTGACTCAAGTTCGTCTGTCTAAGGGTGTTTCACGTCATTGTCCCCCCACTTCTCCTCTTCCTACCGGGAACAACATCCACACCTAAGAGTAGAAAAGTTAGCCCTCCATTACCGGAATAAATTTAATTTTAACATTTAAAATTTGCCAACGTTATAAACATTATTTTATTTAATTTTTTAATTTGCAAACAAAATAAATATATGATACACTAACCACAAGGCTTGAATTTACGTGTACAAAAATTATCGCGAACAAAAGGCTAATAAAGTATTTTGACAATTGTATTTAGCAATATAATATATCTATATAAACAAAAGCTTGAAATCTACAAATACCTCTTCGACCATAAATTCAAAACAATTAAGTTCGAAGCAAAAAATAATAATCGAATTCAAACAAAATTAAGTGAACGATGTTGAGGGTTGTGTATAATTCGTCACCCCCTAATGTATTCTGCATTAGAAAGATACTTTGCTTCTTCAAAAAAATCATTGTCATATCTTTCCCTGCAATAAACAGCAAAAATATCTATCGGTATGTATAAATGTGTATATAAAAAAAGAGACCAAAGCATCCAAAATTAATGCATATTCCTGACCTAGGCTAAGGGATTATGTACATAGGCATATATATATAGGTCAATGCTTGCATACGTATATATGTAAAGAGAAGAATATGATGTTTGTTTTTTTTTGTATTGTTTTTTTTTTTTTTTCTTCGTTTTCTCACTCACCTGACCTCAGCACATCAGCATTGTAGGCGCCTTCAAGCTGTGGGGGACCTGTGAGGAAGGAAAATTTTACATACATATGTCTCTTCCTACTCGTACAAATGCCATACGTGTATTGCCTAAGTAAGGTTCAATGGAATTTTGCAATCGACTCTACGCTTACTCACTCGCGGTAGCGGGCGTCGAGTGGATGACAATATTGTGCGGCCAAAAGGTACAAAAGGAACAAAAAAAAATCACACGAAAAAAATGTATGTGTCAAAAAAAATTATTATTAGTAGTTTGAAAGTGCGTGCAAATAAAAATTGGTTGAACACCGCAAAAACCAAAGGAATATGTGTGGAAAGGAAAAATATTACAAAGAAAAAAAAGGTAACACAGAAACTATCAAAAACAACTAAAACCCGAAGTCTACCTTAGAGGCAAACAAAAATGTGCCAAAGAGAAAAAGTGTTAACCACGTGTCTGTAGCAAAAAAAAGAAAATCTTTACAAAAATAAAAGAAATAGTGATAAGTAGTTAAAAAAATTTCGAAATTAATAAATGGTTATGAGGCAAAAATAAAAAATGTGTTCCCTCGGCCCTCCTTGGCCTTTGGTGGTGGTGACGTCGCTGGTGTTGCTGTCGGTGTTGCTGATTGTGGAGATGCTGTCGCTGCTGACTTTGATTGGCGGTCGCTGCTATTGACGTTGGTTGGTTCCGCTCTTGAATGTTGGCGTTGGCGTGGGCGCTGGTTTTCGCTCAGTTAATACTTCTGCCTGCCGGCCACGATCATGCTCTGGTCTGGAATTATCTCTCTCTTTTTCTCTTTCCCTTCTCTCATTCCACGGCATTCTATTTCGCTACACATGACGTCGGAACGTACGTATGTATTTTGAAATTTCCAATTAACTATTTCTTTTAAAAATGTATGATAATGCGGGTAAGTACGTTTTTAGCCCCTTCCCAGGCCCTGCCACAAAATCTTTAAAGATAGAAAACGAGATGTTTTCTACTGCCTGTATATTGTAGGGCTAGTCGGTTTCTTTATTGCCCTTTGCCTTTACTTGTGTATGTCCAGACATACCCTACTCATAGCCTTCCAATTCCAATTGGCATATCATGCAGTATATATGGACTTACATTCATATGGGCATGCATTTTTTTATGTTAAGCATGTTCAATTTTTATTTTATTTCGGTCACGTTCTTACTTTAATTGGATTTCCTTTTACTAAACCCTATTCTTCTTTTATTTTTCATAATTAAAATTTTGGACTGAACTTTGATTTTTTTTGATTTTTTATACTCAGTTGAGCAGAGCTCACAGAGTATATTAACTTTGATTGGATAACGGTTGGTTGTACAGGTATAAAGGAATCGAGATAGATATAGACTTCCATATATCAAAATCATCAGTATCGAAAAAAAATTTGATTGAGCCATGTCCGTCCGTCCGACCGTCCGTCCGACCGTCCGTCCGTCTGTCCGTTAACACGATAACTTGAGTAAATTTTGAGATATCTTGATGAAACTTGGTATGTAGATTCCTGGGCACTCATCTCAGATCACTATTTAAAATGAACGATATCGGACTATAACCACGCCCATTTTTTTGATATCGAAAATTTCGAAAAACCGAAAAAATGCGATAATTCATTTACAAAGGCGGATAAAGCGATGAAACTTGGTAGATGGGTTGACGTTATGACGCAGAATAGAAAATTAGTAAGATTATGGACAATGGGCGTGGCACCGCCCACTTTTACAAGAAGGTAATTTAAAAGTTTTGCAAGCTGTAATTTGGCAGTCGTTGAAGATATCATAATGAAATTTGGCAGGAACGTTACTACTATCACTATATATGCGCTAAATAAAAATTAGCAAAATTGGAAGAAGAACACGCCCACTTTTTAAAAAAAATTTTTTTTAAATTCAAATTTTAACAAAAAATTTAATATCTTTACTATATATAAGTAAATTAAGTCAAAATTCAACTCCAGTAATGATATGATGCAACAAAATACAAAAATAAAAGAAAATTTCAAAATGGGCGTGGCTCCGCCCATTTTCATTTAGTTTGTCTAGAATACTTTTAATGCCATAAGTCGAACAAAAATTTACCAATCCTTCTTAAATTTGGTAGGAGCATAGATTCTATGATGGTAACTGTTTTCTGTGAAAATGGGCGAAATCGGTGGAAGCCACGCCCAGTTTTTATACACAGTCCCCCGTCTGGCTTTCCTCTCGGCCGTTAACACAATAACTTGAGCAAAAACCGATATATCTTTACTAAACTTAGTCCACGTACTTATCTGAACTCACTTTATCTTGGTATAAAAAATGGCCGAAATCCGACCATAACCACGCCCACTTTATCGATATCGAAAATTACGAAAAATTAAAAAAATGCCATAATTCTATACCAAATACGAAAAAAGGGATGAAACATGGTAATTGGATTGGTTTATTGACGCAAAATATAACTTTGGAAAAAACTTTGTAAAATGAGTGTTACACCTACTATACTGTTAGTGGTATTGCATATATAAATAAATTCCGACAGATGATTTTCTGGATCACCTGGTCCACATTTTGGTCGATATCGCGAAAACGCCTTCACATATACATCTAAGGGCCACTCGCTTTTAAAACCCTCATTAATACCTTTAATTTGATATCCATATCGTACAAACACATTCTAGAGTCACCCCTGGCCCACCCTAATGGCGATATCTCGAAAAGGCGTCCACCTATAGACCTAATGCCCACTCCCTCTTAAAATGCTCAGTAACACCTTTCGTTATTTACCCATATCGTACAAACATTCTAGAGGCACCCCTGGCCCACCCTAATGGCGATATCTCAAAAAGGCGTCCACCTATAGACCTAATGCCCACTCCCTCTTATAATGCTCAGTAACACCTTTCGTTTGATACCCATATCGTACAAACATTCTAGAGTCACCCCTGGCCCACCCTAATGGCGATATCTCGAAAAGGCGTCCACCCATAGACCTTGTGCCTACTCCCTCTTAAAATGCTCAGTAACACCTTTCGTTTGATACCCATATCGTACAAACATTCTAGAGTCACCCCTGGCCCACCCTAATGGCGATATCTCGAAAAGGCGTCCACCTATAGACCTAATGCCCACTCCCTCCTAAAATGCTCAGTAACACCTTTCGTTTGATACCCATATCGTACAAACATTCTAGAGTCACCCCTGGCCCACCCTAATGGCGATATCTCGAAAAGGCGTCCACCTATAGACCTAATGCGCACTCCCTCTTAAAATGCTCAGTAACACCTTTCGTTTGATACCCATATCGTACAAACATTCTAGAGTCACCCCTGGGCCACCCTAATGGCGATATCTCGAGAACGCGTCCACCTATAGACCTAATGCCCACTCCCTCTTAAAATGCTCAGTAACACCTTTCGTTTGATACCCATATCGTACAAACATTCTAGAGTCACCCCTGGCCCACCCTAATGGCGATATCTCGAAAAGGCGTCCACCTATAGACCTAATGCCCACTCCCTCTTAAAATGCTCAGTAACACCTTTCGTTTGATACCCATATCGTACAAACATTCTAGAGTCACCCCTGGTCCACCTTTATGGCGATATCTCGAAAAGGCTTCCACCTATAGAACTAAGGATTACTCCCTTTTAAAATACTCATTACCACCTTTCATTTGATACCCATATCATAAAAACACATTCTAGAGTCACCCCTGGCCCACCCTAATGGCGATATTTCGAAGAGGCGTCCACCTATAGACCTAATGCCCACTCCCTTTTAAAATGCTCAGTAACACCTTTCGTTTGATACCCATATCGTACAAACATATTCTAGAGTCACCCCTGGTCCACCTTTATGGCGATTTCCCGAAAAGGCGTTCACCTATAGAACTAAAGCCCATTCCCTTTTAAAATACTCATTACCACCTTTCATTTGATACCCATATCGTACAGACACATTCTAGAGTCACCCCTGGCCCACCTTAATGGCGATATCTCGAAAAGGCGTCCACCGATAGACCTAAGGCCCGCTCCCTCTTAAAATGCTCAGTAACACCTTTCATTTGATACCCATATCGTACAAACAAATTCTAGAGTCAGCCCTGGTCCACCTTTATGGCGATATCCCTAAATGGCGTCCATCCATAGAACTATGGCCTACTCTCTCTTAAAATACTCTTTAATACCTTCCTTTTGATACACATGTCATACAACCACATTCCAGGGTTACCCTAGGTTCATTTTCCTACATGGTGATTTTCCTTATTTTGTCTCCATAGCTCTCAACTGAGTATGTAATGTTCGGTTACACCCGAACTTAGCCTTCCTTACTTGTTTTGATTATTTTTAAATATTTTTCTGCTTTGCTGAAAGAAAACTTCCCGTTTTTTGCATGCACGGAATAATTTCTACATACAAGTACATTTTAGGATGTAATATTAAATCGTAACCGCTTATCGATGCAAATATATACATGCAACATAAATGGGAATGGTATATGAGCGTTGATCTAAACATATTCTCCGGTAAGTATATACACGTGCATAATTTGCTACACTCATTATATAAAATAATAACGATCCTCTATGGTTCATCCTTAAGTCAAGCCAATTTTGTTTTGTATACAAAATTAATATATCCACTATTTTGGATTACGGTATGGCAATGCACTGATAAGTGTTTCCGATGAATACCTGGGGAGTGCGTATTGTTTTATGACAAAACAATATGCGCAAGCAATATGTATGAGTAATACTACTTAGGTTGATGGTTGATAGCTTCACTTCCAACTGGAGCGATCCTCTAAGTTGTTATTCATCACCGTGATTAGTTGTCTAATCAAAGGTCGTTATATCCCAGATAAATTTATTAACATATGTCCATGTACATTAGATTAAAACTTCATTCAACTCCAGTAATTATATGGTGCAACAAAATACAAAAATAAAAGAAAATTTCAAAATGGGCGTGGCTCCCGCCTTTTTCATTTCATTTGTCTAGATTACGTTTAATGCCATAAGTCGAACAGAAATTTACCAATCCTTGTGAAATTTGGTAGGAGCATAGATTCTATGACGATAATTGTTTCCTGTGAAAATGGGCGAAATCGGTTGAAGCCACGCCCAGTTTTTATACACAGTCGACCGTCTGTCCTTCCGCTCGGCCCTTAACACGATAACTTGAGCAAAAATCGATATATCTTTACTAAACTTAGTTCACGTACTTATCCGAAGTCAATTTATCTTGGCAAAAAAATTGATCGAAATCCGACTATGACCACGCCTTTTTCGATATCGAAAATTACGAAAAATGAAAAAAATTCCATAATTCTATACCTAATATGAAAAAAGGGATGAAACATTGTAATTCGATTGGTTTATTGACGCAAAATATAACTTAAAAAAAAATTTGTAGAATGGGTGTGACACCTCCCATATTAAGTAGAATAAAATGAAAAAGTTCTGCAGGGCGAAATCAAAAGCCCTTGGAATCTTGGCAGGAATACTATTCGTGGTATTACATATATAAATAAATTAGCGGTACCCGACAGATGATGTTCTGGGTCACCCTGGCCCACATTTTGGTCGATATGTCGCCAACGCGTTCACTTGTACAACTAAGGATCACTCCCTTTTAAAACCCTCATTGTTTACGCGGCGTAAGCTGCCACCCGCCCCATCTCCCCCTTGCACATACGTATATCCATGAATTTATATATAACCCGTATCTTGTATTGTATTCGATTATTAAATTGTATTATATCAGATTATCCTCTAGAATCAATGCATTGTATTCAACTTTAAATTTCCCATTGGGACTCCTCATGGACGTGTGGCAGCCTCCACCAACTTGAATTCGCCGCACGTACAGGATGGCGATCCGGCATGATCGCCACCTGTCAAAAAAACACCACCTTTTTGGCAATATATATATAATGTTATTGGCGGCCACCGTGGTGTGATGGTAGCGTGCTCCGCCTATCACACCGTATGCCCTGGGTTCAACTCCCGGGCAAAGCAACATCAAAATTTTAGAAATAAGATTTTTCAATTAGAAGAAAATTTTTCTAAGCGGGGTCGCCCCTCGGCAGTGTCTGGCAAGCGCTCCGATTGTATTTCTGCCATGAAAAGCTCTCAGTGAAAACTCATCTGCATTGCAGATGCCGTTCGGAGTCGGCATAAAACATGTAGGTCCCGTCCGGCCAATTTGTAGGGAAAAATCAAGAGGAGCACGACGCAAATTGGAAGAGAAGCTCGGCCTTAGATCTCTTCGGAGGTTATCGCGCCTTACATTTATTTATTTTTTTTTTTTTATTATTGAAAGGTTTTCTTTTTTGCTGTGCGTTTGTGCTCTATAGCGAATCAATATTTTTCCTTTTTATTATAATTTTGCAAAGCATAGCAGTTTGCTAATTTTGTCCTTTTGCAAATTCAACATATATCTTGTGCGAATTTTTCATTTTATGCGAATCAAAAGTTTCCTTTGAATACAAATAATAATAACTCATATGTGTATATATATGGTAAATTATATTATCTACCAACGTTGTCGCCATACTTGAAAATCATCCTACTGTGCATTTTGCCACACCGAAGTAGGCGGAACCTCAGAATTATTTAAAAAACGCCTTCCTGAAAGAAGAATCGAATCGGTGAAAGTCACTCAGCGAGGAATAAAACGCCAAATTTTGAATGATATAGAAGTAAATCCATCGTTCATATAAGCGGTCACATACGGTACCAGAACAACCGTGAAAGCACCAAGGTCTTGGACATATCATCGAGCATTGCTTCGCCGTTCATCTGTAAGAACCATAGTCGGCCCACCAGCCTCTCAATACAAACCGGTGAGTACCATCCTCTAGTATATCTAATTGTCCTTCGTCGTCGTTGACGAAACCATCCCCTTGTAAAATAATATACATATATTAAATATATCCCTCCCAAATAATTTTTGGCGGCTCCCGACCATATAAAATTTTCCCGCCAAAAATACATTTTTCCCGCCATAAAATATATATGTATATTCCCACCACCATATACAAACGTACATAAAAGCGGTGCATTACAAACCGGCTGATCCCCAACACACTTGTACAAAGTCAGCTCTTCGACCATAAATTCAAAAACAATCGAGTTCGAAGCAAAAAATAATAATCGAATTCAAACAAAATTAAGTGAACGATATTGAGGGTTGTGTATAATTCGTCACCCCTAATGTATTCTGCATTAGAAAGATACTTTGCTTCTACAAAAAAATCATTGTCATATCTTTCCCTTCAATAAACAGCAAAAATATCTATCGGTATGTATAAATGTGTATATAAAAAAAAAAGACCAAAGCATCCAAAATTAATGCATATTCCTGACCTAGGCTAAGGGATTATGTACATAGGCATATGTCAATGCTTGCATACGTATATATGTAAAGAGAAGAATATGATGTTTGTTTTTTTTTTTTTTTTTTTCGTTTCTCACTCCCCTGACCTCAGCACATCAGCATTGTAGGCGCCTTCAAGCTGTGGGGGACCTGTGAGGAAGGAAAATTTTACATACATATGTCTCTTCCTACTCGTACAAATGCCATACGTGTATTGCCTAAGTAAGGTTCAATGGAATTTTGCAATCGACTCTACGCTTACTCACTCGCGGTAGCGGGCGTCGAGTGGGTGACAATATTGTGCGGCCAAAAGGTACAAAAGGAACAAAAAAAATCACACGAAAAAATGTATGTGTCAAAAAAAATTATTATTAGTAGTTTGAAAGTGCGTGCAAATAAAAATTGGTTGAACACCGCAAAAACCAAAGGAATATGTGTGCAAAGGAAAAATATTACAAAGAAAAAAAGGTAACGCAGAAACTATCAAAAACAACTAAAACCCGAAGTCTACCTTAGAGGCAAACAAAAATGTGCCAAAGAGAAAAAGTGTTAACCACGTGTCTGTAGCAAAAAAAAGAAAATCTTTACAAAAATAAAAGAAATAGTGATAAGTACTTAAAAAAATTTCGAAATTAATAAATGGTTATGAGGCAAAAATAAAAAATGTGTTCCCTCGGCCCTCCTTGGCCTTTGGTGGTGGTGACGTCGCTGGTGTTGCTGTCGGCGTTGCTGATTGTGGCGATGCTGTCGCTGCTGACTTTGATTGGCGGTCGCTGCTATTGACGTTGGTTGGTTCCGCTCTTGAATGTTGGCGTGGGCGTGGGCGCTGGCTTTCGCTCAGTTAATACTTCTGCCTGTCGGCCACGATCATGCTCTGGTCTGGAATTATTTCTCTCTTTTTCTCTTTCCCTTCTCTCATTCCACGGCAGTATATTTCGCTACAAATGACGTTGGAACGTACGTATGTATTTTGAAATTTCCAATTAACTATTTCCTTTAAAAATGTATGACAATGCGGGTAAGTACGTTTTTAGCCCCTTCCCAGGCCCTGCCACAAAATCTATAAAGATAGAATACGAGATGTTTTCTACTGCCTGTATATTGTAGGGCTAGTCGGTTCCTTTATTGCCCTTTGCCTTTACTTGTGTATGTCCAGACATACCCTACTCATAGCCTTCCAATTCCAATTGGCATATCATGCAGTATGTATGGACTTACATTCATATGGGCATGCAATAAAAAAACTTAAGCCAAATGTTCGATCTTTATTATGTTAAGCATTTTTTTATGTTAAGCATGTTCAATTTTTTTTTATTTCGGTCACGTTCTTACTTTAATTGGATTTCCTTTTACTAAACCCTATTCTTCTTTTATTTTTCATAATTAAAATTTTGGACTGAACTTTAGTTTGCAATGCTCTCCGTTCTTGACGCAAATTTTTCATTTAATTTTTATTTCAAGCAAGTAGAGTTCACATATTTTAATTTTTGAACACAATCTATCTCTGAATGCCTTCCCTCCCTTAATCTTATTTGAAGTCAGACCTGGTAAATTTGAATTAGCATTAGTAATCAATGAATTAGATGCATATTTTATTGGCCAATGATTATTTCAATTGTTTTCCGTAAAAAGAAATTACTAATTGATTACCATTAGCAAAAAATCCAAAAAAAAAAAATCATGATTTTTTCGATTATTTTTGATTTTTTTGATTTTTTTTGATTTTTTTTTAAATTAATTAGATTAGTTGAGCTGAAAGGCCGCGGTTAATGAATAAAACTTCCTTTTGGTTTGTTTTATATTCATAAATTTAAATGTATGATCGACTGTCCATATGTCCCTGATGATGACTTCAGATTGAAGTCGAAATATCGACCAAAATTAAAATTTATGAATATAAAACAAACCAAAAGGAAGTTTTATTCATTAACCGCGGCCTTTCAGCTCAACTAATCTAATTAATTGCAACATTCAAGGCTACTAAATTTTATCAAAATGATTATTTTTAAATATTTTTCTGCTTTGCTAAAAGAAAACTTCCCGTTTTTTGCATGCACGGAATAATTTCTACATACAAGTACATTTTAGGATGCAATATTAAATCGTAACCGCTTATCGATGCAAATATATACATGCAACATAAATGGGAATGGTATATGAGCGTTGATCTAAACATATTCTCCGGTAAGTATATACACGTGCATAATTTGCTACACTCATTATATAAAATAATAACGATCCTCTATGGTTCATCCTTAAGTCAATCCAATTTTGTTTTGTATACAAAATTAATATATCCACTATTTTGGATTACGTTATGGCTATGCACTGATTGTTTTGTACACACAAGTACATTAGAGGTTGTACCGGTATATCGTGAGCGCTTATCTAGGCATATGTATGTACATACCCACCTACACTTCGCGAAGCTTCTCACCACAAGTGAGCTTTTCAAATAAGCTCTTTGAAATTAAACAAAGCCTCTAGCTATAGGGTAAATGAGGCATTTATAACATATCATAATATGATAAACACCTAATATTACCTAAAAATTAAAGTAAATTAATAAAATAAAATAAAATCAACTAAAATTAGGTTAAATAAAGCGAAAAATAAAAGAAAATATACCATAAAATAATACTTACCGAAAACTAATAAAAATAAGTAAATAAATAAAGAAATAAATAAACAAAAATTTAACTAAATAAGTTAAAATCATAAATATAATGAAAAATATAAGTACAAATATAACATAATAATAATATAACTGAAAAGAATAAGAAGGGCAATATGAGAACACCACCAATTGTCCCTGTTAAAATAACCGAAGACAGCAGTATGGACCCATTCGCCAGGAGGTCAAGACTTGCGCAGTCGCCTCCACGTTCCGCTCCACCCATTAGTGCTTCTTCGCAGAGACTGAGCGAATCAGAGCCAAGGGCCGAGGGCGGATCAGACGACGAAAATGCTTTCCAGTGCCTCGGAAAGCTCATTAAGGAGATGAAGGAGTTTGTAGGAAGTGGAAAACGCACCATTAACCAAAACCTTCGGGATTTGGTCAAGGCTATTGCGATCTCCTACGAGCAAGCCACGAATGCGCTCAAGAAGACGAGTAATTCTTGCTGGGAAGTGAAGCAGTCACAGACTACCCCATCTCTGGCACAAAGCGTGCAACAGAAATCTACAAAACGTGGCCGTGAGTGCGCATCCGGGGGTACGCCATCGCCGCAGGTGCGACCAAAGAAGAAGAAGAACGCGCAAAAGACCTCAGAAGTCGTGAACGCACCAACGAAGGAAGTAACAGAAGTAGTAAAAGAACCAGAAAAAGAAGGAGCTTGGGCGACGGTTTAAAAGCAAAAGCGCCCGAAGCAGAGACCAGCCCGCCCCGACGCAATCCTGATCAAAAGCTCAGGCGATTGCTCATACGCGGATATCCTTAAAGCTGTTAAAAATGAAGAGTCACTGAAAGAAATGAACACAATGGGTCGCAAGATCCGCAAGACTGCTAAAGGAGAACTCCTCTTCCAACTCAGTAGGTAGTCGGACAATGACACTGCAAAACTTGAAGCAGCTGTAGGACAAGCTCTCTCAGAGAAAGCCGATGTCAAGTCCCTCAAGGAGGAGTCTCTGTGCGAAATACGCGATATATACCAAGTAACGACGGTTGAAGAGGTCTGCCAGGCGCTGAACACACAGCTTGCAGGCTTCAATGCTAAGCCGTCTTGTGTGCGATCCTTGCGCAAAGCGTATGGCGGTACGCAGACTGCGACTATTTCTTTACCCACCTATTTAGTTCGGGAACTTACGAGAAGTGGTAAAGTCCGAATCGGATGGGTCATATGCCGAGTCCGAGCAAAAGTTCAGCCGAAAAGATGCTTTAACTGTCTCGAGTTCGGACACATAGCAAGAAACTGCGGCACCGAATCCAATCTCAAAGGCGTTTGCTTTAAGTGCGGGGGCCAAGGGCACGCGGCGAAATCATGCACTAACGCGCTTAAGTGCTTATTGTGCGCTAGAAGAGGGCTCAGCGGCACAGACCATCACACTGGTGGTTATAAGTGCCCAGTATATAAAGAAGCGGTCCAGAAACAAAGACCTTTAAGAGATTAGTGCAACTTAATCTTAACCATTGTGAAGCAGCCCAGGACCTTCTGGCACAAACAGTTTTGGAGTTGAAGATTGACTTAGCCCTTCTTAGTGAGCCCTACAGAGTGAAGACTGCGAATTGGATACAAGACGAATTGAGCAAGACTGCTATTTGGTCCTGCAGACATAATCCCTTATATGCGGAATTAATACTTAAGGAACGAGGATTCGTATGTGGTAAGATTGATGGCATTTACCTTTACAGTTGCTATATACCACCTAGTACGTCGCTGGACGCGTTCGAAGAAATCGTCGGGAAAATAGCCATGGATGCGACGTTGCGGGAGCGTTTTGTCATCGCGGGAGACTTTAATGCATGGGCTATAGAGTGGGGCTCACAGAGAACATCTCCCAAAGGGAGGGCTCTGCTCGAAGCATTTGCATGCCTTGATGTAGCGCTCCTTAACGTGGGTGGGCAAAACACCTTCTTAAGAAATGGGTTCGGCTCCGTAATCGACATAACGTTTGTCAGCGCCAATCTCTACAGGTTGGCTGAGTGGAAAATCAGTGATTGCTATACCCAAAGCGATCACTCAGCGATTGTGGTGGACATCAACCTCGAGGGGGGAGGGCGGCCCACTATACAGCCACCCCTAAAAACAGAGGTTGGAATATCAATACCTTCGACCCCGACATATTCAAGCTAATGTTGACAACAGTCGAACATAGTGGTAGTGCTAACGACATGGCGAATAAATTAATGGCGGATATTAGAGCAGCATGCGATGCGTCAATGGCTAGAAAGCCCAAGCGCAAACAACATTGTTCAACATTTTGGTGGAACGAGCGCATACACTCCCTAAGGAGAGAGTGTATTCAGGCTAGGAGGCGCTATCAATGAGCCAGAGGGAGACCGGAATTTCTAGAGTGCAGAGCTACCTACAAAAGAGCGCGACTCGTACTCAAGAGAGCAATAAAAGATAGTAAGCGCGAATGCTTTCTCAAGCTTTGCGATGACGTCGAGAATGACCCTTGGGGCACAGCTTATAAATTCGTTTTTAAGAAATTGAAACACAAAGGAGAGGCGATGCCAACATGCCCCTCTTTTCTCAGAAACGTGGTAGATACTTTATCTCCCACGCAAGGGGAGCTAGTTTCTCCCACATCAGGCGCCGTACTATACTCATTTGACGAGGTTACCGTCGTCGAGGTCCTTCAAGCGGTGAATAGACTGCAAGACCGCAAGTCTCCTGGCCCAGACGGGGTACAAAACAGAGTACTCAAACTAGCTCTCACTTATAACACGCCAACATTTGCGGAACTATTTAATGCATGCTTGGCTGAGAGGACATTTCCTACAATATGGAAACGACAAAAGCTGGCCCTGCTGCCAAAGTTTGGTAAAAATACGGCGGAACCATCTAGCTACAGGCCCATTTGCCTGCTCGACTCCGCCGGTAAGATTCTTGAGCGAGTCCTCTATAATCGACTCGAAAAAGAAATTGAAGATGTGGGTGGTATCTCCGATAACCAGTTTGGGTTTAGGAAAGGAAGATCTACCATCCAAGCTGCGAACATGGCGAAGGAAGTGGCCCAAGAAGCCATAAGTGGCACCCGATGGCTCGAAGGCTCTAAGGAATATTGCCTTATCGTTACTTTAGATGTAAAAAATGCCTTCAACACTGCCAATTGGGCAAAAATTCTAGACACGCTGGAGCAGATAGGCATATCCCTTTATCTGCGTAGGATCATACGCAGCTACTTTGAAGGAATATGAAACGGCTGCTGGAGTAGAAAAGCTTTACGTCACAGGCGGTGTTCCTCAAGGCTCCGTGCTCGGGCCACTGCTTTGGAATATTATGTATTTCGACTCAAGGTACCCAATGGGGTGAAAATTATCGGCTTCGCGGACGATATCGCATTGGTAATCACCGCCAAGCACCTAGGCGAAATATGCGCCAAATCTAATACAAGCATAGCGATGGTACAATCGTGGCTTACGAAAAATGGACTGCAGCTGGCGGAACAAAAAACAGAGGCTGTACTCATATCAAGTAGAAAAAGGGTGAAGCAGGTCACTATAAGAATCGGCCGCCATGACATCGACACGCTGCCTGCAATAAAATACTTGGGGGTTGTGATAGACAGGAGGTTGTCATTCAAATCCCACTTAGAGTATGCCAATGGAAAGGTAGCAAAAACCGTAGCAGCATTATCTAGGATAATGATAAATGCAAGAAGACCAAAGCAGCGACGGCGTCAACTTCTGGCTGGCGCTGTAAAAAGCCAAATACTTTACGGGGCTCCTGTTTGGCATCAGGCCATGGAGTATAAATCATACTTCCGCGGGGTAAAGTCGACTTACCGCCTGTGTGCACTACATGTCTGTAGCGCCTTTAAAACTGTCTCTGACGACGCAGCACTAATCATCGCAGGAATGTGTCCTATAGACATATTAGCAAAAGAAGCAGCGACGATTTATCGGGATCAAAGCTCACGTAACGGAGCACGAGAGCGAAGCGTGCAGAACTGGCAGGTCAGGTGGAATGCCTCAACAAATGGAAAAACCTATTGAAAAAAAAATTAAAAAAAAAAAAAAAAAAAAAAAAAATTTCTATTTATACATATATAAGTTATTTACACATATATACATATATAAAAAACAAAACCCTACAATACAAGTAGTCGAACGCACAACCATGCCACAAGCACTATATGCACAGTGTTTAAGGTAGGCTAGGAAATATTCGTAGAAGTGGTATGCGTCAAGCACATTCAGGTAGTAAGCAGGGCGTGTCAGTCCCAGCGTTAACCATACCGCGGCACTATCTAAGTACAGCAACGTGACCCCGACAGACGTAGAGCTTAGTGCTCAACCTACCTCCGGACGGAATACTTGACGGTAGTACCGGGGGGTAAATGGTACTCAGACCGTAGGAGGTTTAGTGCGGTTAAAGTCCCACACTGACTATGAGGCTTTCCATGCTTCCTCCTCGTAAAAAAACAAAAAAAAAAAAAAACCCACCTACAAATTATCGTGTCTATAAGTGTTTCCGATGAATACCTGGGGAGTGCGTATTGTTTTATGACAAAACAATATGCGCAAACAATATGTATGAGTAATACTGCTTAGGGTGATGGTTGATAGCTTCACTTCCAACTGGAGCGATCCTCTGAGTTGTCATTCATCATCATGATTAGTTGTCTAACCAAAGGTCGTTATATCCCAGATAAATTTATTAACATATGTACATGTACATTAGATTAAAACTTCTTTTTATTTCCTTATGATTACTTCTAGGATATTTTCTATAAAATCTTAAGTTTTGCATAGTGAGCCATATTTTTAGTATTAACAACGGAAATTACAGAAAAGTGAGGTTTTGTCCCAATCTAATGTTCATGCTCAATGGTACAGTTAGAAAATGTAAGCCTTAGTAATTTCATGTTATTATACTAAGCTGAGCAGAGCTCACAGAGTATATATTAACTTTGTTCGCATAACGGTAATCCGTAACGACATAAACTAATCGAGATAGATATAGACTTCTATATACCAAAATGATCTGGGCGAAAAAAGAAATTCATTTAGCCATGTCCGTGCGTCCGTAAACACTATAACTTGTGTATATTTTGAGGTATCTTGATGAAATTTGGTACGTAGGTTCCTGGGCACTCGTCTCAGATCGCTATTTAAAATGAACGAAATCGATATCGAAAATTTCGAAAAACCGAAAAAGTGCGATAATTCATTACCGAAAACGGATATAGCAATGAATCTTGGTAGGTGCGTTGACCTTATGACGAAAAATAGAAAATTGGTAAAATTTTGGACAATGGGCGTGGCACCGCCCACTTTTAAAAGAAGGTAATTTGAAAGTTTTGCAAGCCGTAATTTGACAGTCGTTGAAGATAACATGATGAAATTTGGCAGGAACGTTAATACTATTACTGCATATGTGCTAAATAACAATTAGCTAAATCGGATGAAGAACACGCCCAAATAAAAAAAAAAATTTTTTAAAGTAAAATTTTAACAGTGTATCAGTAAATTATGTCAACATCCAACTCCAGTAATTATATGGTGCAACAAAATACAAAAATAAAAGAAAATTTCAAAATGGGCGTGGCTCCCGCCTTTTTCATTTCATTTGTCTAGATTACGTTTAATGCCATAAGTCGAACAAAAATTTACCAATCCTTGTGAAATTTGGTAGGAGCATAGATTCTATGACGATAATTGTTTCCTGTGAAAATGGGCGAAATCGGTTGAAGCCACGCCCAGTTTTTATACACAGTCGACCGTCTGTCCTTCCGCTCGGCCTTTAACACGATAACTTGAGCAAAAATCGATATATCTTTACTAAACTTAGTTCACGTACTTATCCGAAGTCACTTTATCTTGGCAAAAAAATTGATCGAAATCCGACTATGACCACGCCCACTTTTTCGATATCGAAAATTACGAAAAATGAAAAAAATTCCATAATTCTATACCTAATATGAAAAAAGGGATGAAACATTGTAATTCGATTGGTTTATTGCCGCAAAATATAACTTAAAAAAAAACTTTGTAGAATGGGTGTGACACCTTCCATATTAAGTAGAATAAAATGAAAAAGTTCTGCAGGGCGAAATCAAAAGCCCTTGGAATCTTGGCAGTAATACTGTTCGTGGTATTACATATATAAATAAATTAGCGGTACCCGACAGATGATGTTCTGGGTCACCCTGGTCCACATTTTGGTCGATATGTCGAAAACGCGTTCACATGTACAACTAAGGATCACTCCCTTTTAAAACCCTCATTGTTTACGCGGCGTAGGCTGCCACCCGCCCCATCTCCCCCTTGCACATACGTATATCCATGAATTTATATATAACCCGTATCTTGTATTGTATTCGATTATTGAATTGTATTATATCAGATTATCCCCTAGAATCAATGCATTGTATTCAACTTTAAATTTCCCATTGGGACTCCTCATGGCCATGTGGCAGCCTCCACCGCGCAAATCCTCCAACTTGAATTCGCCGCACGTACAGGATGGCGATCCGGCATGATCGCCACCTGTCAAAAAACCACCACCTTTTTGGCAATATATATATAATTTTTATTATTGAAAGGTTTTCTTTTTTGCTGTGCGTTTGTGCTCTATAGCGAATCAATATTTTTCCTTTTTATTATAATTTTGCAAAGCATAGCAGTTTGATAATTTTGTCCTTTTGCAAGTTCAACATATATCTTGTGCGAATTTTTCATTTTATGCGAATCAAAAGTTTCCTTTGAATACAAATAATAATAACTCATATGTGTATATATATGGTAAATTATATTATCCACCAACGTTGTCGCCATACTTGAAAATCATCCTACTGTGCATTTTGCCACACCGAAGTAGGAGGAACCTCAGAATTATTTATAAAATTACATGTTACGAGTGCTAGTGTTGATTTCAGAAAAATCTGCTGCAATATAAATACTTTGAAACCAAATAAACTGCTGTTAATTAATTCATGCGCATCTTATCCCTCTAATGGAGCAGTGGTGAGCTAAAATAACGCCTTCCTGAAATAAGATTCGAATCGGTGAAAGTCACTCAGAGAGGAATAAAACGCCAAATTTTGAATGCTATAGAAGTAAATCCATCGTTCATATAAGCGGTCACATACGGTACCAGAACAACCGTGAAAGCACCAAGGTCTTGGACATATCATGGAGCTTTGCTTCGCCGTTCATCTGTAAGAACCATAGTCGGCCCACCAGCCCTCTCAATACAAACCGGTGAGTACCATCCTCTAGTATATCTAATTGTCCTTCGTCGTCGTTGACGAAACCATCCCCTTGTAAAAAAAAGGACGTGTGGCACTCGGGGACTGCCGCGGTAAAGCTATTGCATATTATCGACTTATGCAATTATAATATTTATGCAACATTTTGTTTTCTTTGATATTAATTCAAGTTTTGTCTTTGATATTAATTCAAGTTAACCTTTTTAAACGTGGTGACCGATAAGAAAACATTTTTTACTTTTATTGAATAAATGAGAAGTTAATATTTAACTTTCACTTTAACTTTAACATTCACTTTAACTTTAACTTTATTTTTAACTTTAACTTTAACTTTAACATTCACTTTAACTTTAACTTTATTTTAAACTTTAATTTTAACATTGACTTTAACTTTAACTTTAACTATAACTTTAACTTTAAATTTAACTTTTATTTTAACTTTAAATTTAACCTTAACTTTGACTTTAAATTTAACTTTAACTTTAACCTTAACTTTAATTTTAACTTTAACTTTGACTTTAACTTTAACTTTCATTTTAACTTTAACTTTAACTTTATTTTTAACTTTAACTTTCGCTTTAACTTTAACATTCACTTTAACTTTAACTTTAACTTTAAATTCAACTTTAAGTTTAACTTTAACTTTAACTTTAACTTTCTCTTTAATTTTAACTTCAACTTTATTTTTAACTTTAAATTTCGTTTTAACTTTAACGTTCGCTTTAACTTTAACTTTAACTTTCTCTTTAACTTTAACTTTAACTTTCGCTTTAACTTTAACGTTCACTTTAAGTTTAACTTTAACTTTAACTTCAACTTTAAGTTTAACTTTAACTTTCGCTTTAATTTTAACATTCACTTTAACTTTAACTTCAACTTTAAGTTTAACTTTAACTTTAACTTTCGCTTTAACATTAACATTCACTTTAACTTTAACTTTACCTTTAACTTTAACTTTAACCTTAACTTTAGCTTTAACTTTAACTTTGGCTTTAACTTTAACTTTAACTTTCTCTTTCTCTTTAACTTTAACTTTATTTTTAACTTTAACTTTCGCTTTAACTTTAACGTTCACTTTAACTTTAAAAAAAAAAACTTTAACTTTAACTTCAACTTTAACTTTATCTTTAACTTTATTTTTAACTTTAACTTTAACTTTCGCTTTAACATTAACATTCACTTTAACTTTAACTTTAACTTTAACTTTAACTTTAACGTTAACTTTAACTTTAACTTTAACTTTAACTTCAACTTTTACTTTAACTTTAACTTTAACTTTGACTTTAACTTTAACTTTAACTTTCTCTTTAACTTTACTTTAACTTTATTTTTAACTTTAAATTTCGCTTTAACTTTAACGTTCACTTTAACTTTAACTTTAACTTTAACTTCAACTTTAACTTTAACTTTAACTTTAACTTTAACCTTAACTTTAACTTTCACTTTAACTTTAAATTTAACTTTATTTTTAAATTTAACTTTCGCTTTAACTTTAACATTCACTTTAACTTTAACTTTATGATCCGAGGTGGGCCTGCTAACAAGCCAACCCAATATAAACGCACGCAAGTCATTTTCTGTCAAAAATGTCTCATGCACATACAACTTGTATGAGAGCAACTCAAATTGAATTTGCTGCGTGAAAACCTAACTCGATTTCCAATTTTTGCTCTGCGTGACATTTAGATTTGACGTTTGCACACATGCTTTACATTATCGCAACGCATGCTTATTTGGATTAGGGCAAAAAACGCCGGTTGTTTGCGTGCGCTAAGTGTGGTTTTATTAGGCTGGCTTGTAAGCGACGATATATGTATACGATAAGCGGTAGCACAATGGCTACTTCGTGAAAATCAACGACAGCTCTTTTAGTTTGATTTCGATGGTCGTATGGTGAGGAAGTGTCGCACGCGCGCTTAAAACAGAGTACCGTAGAGTGCGCGTGACACGTGTTCACCATTCAAGCATTGAAATCAAACTAAATAAATAATTGATTTTGCTTTCGTGCTCGCTACGCGTTCGTGTTTACTAACACATTCTCAATTTGGTAACCGTGTAAATGTAGTGGTGCCCACCGCTATTTATGATAGAGATCCAATTTTATGTATTTGACCTGTTGCTAACACCGAACCTTTACGAACCTTTTCGAACCTTTTCGAGCCTTTTCGGATCTTTTTTGACAAATATCCGTTACGGTTTTTTTTGATTTATTCGCCAAGCCCGCGATAAAATCTATGCAATAGCTTAATAATATACATATATTAAATATATCCCTCCCAAATAATTTTTGGCGGCTCCCGACCATATAAAATTTTCCCGCCAAAAATACTTTTTTCCCGCCATAAAATATATATGTATATTCCCACCACCATATACAAACGTACATAAAAGCGGTGCATTACAAACCTGCTGATCCCCAACACACTTGTACAAAGTTAGCTCATTGACCTTTAATACTTGTGTCCCTTGCGGTTTAATTTAAATACATATCCCCACATCTGTATTATTATTCGCGATACCCAGCAGTAAATTCAGCCACATTTACATTGCTTGAAATACCCAGCAGTAAATCCTGCAGGTCATCTCAACTGGTCCAGACTACTCCCAATTCAGTCTAACTGGTCCTAGCCTACTACACTCTCGACCAATAGGAAAAAGTATCCCTTTGGTTTTCCCGCATAAATAAACACTCGACAATCTCCAAAAATTCCCAAAATAGCTAAAGTGAATCTAAGCAAGCCCCTTTTTAGAATGGCTACCGTGGTCGAAAATAAGTTTATATCCCAAACGGATCTTTTTTCGGATTACTGCGCTCGGTTCGGCACAACCGACATCTAGGATAATACCGAGGTATCTCTGAA
The DNA here is from genome assembly GCF_040869045.1 of Eurosta solidaginis. Lineage (NCBI taxonomy): Eukaryota > Metazoa > Arthropoda > Insecta > Diptera > Tephritidae > Eurosta > Eurosta solidaginis. The sequence continues at coordinate 138,923,121 of NC_090321.1, forward strand.
ACTAAAAGATAAAAATATCGATGTGTTCTGAGAAAGGGTACAGAGCGCATATGACGCCGTCGTAGAGTCAGATGACAACGACCTTCCTGCAGACTTTAAGGCCTCAGCTTTCAACAAATACCGCGCCTGCCTTATAGCGTATGAAGACACAAAGGCAAGAATAGGCGATCAGATCCAGCTAAGGGTACTAAGCAATCCCGTCCCCGCTACAACCACCACTCCCCAAGAAAATTCCGGGATGCACCTCAAAGTACCCGCCTGTGACACCGAAGTCTTTTACGGGAGTTATGATCAATGGCCGTCCTTCCGTGACATCTTCACGGCGGTCTATATCAACCACCCCAAACTCTCGAGCGCCCAAAAACTGTACCACCTCAGGTACAAGACCCAAGGAAAAGCCGGCCAGATAGTAAAGCAATTCCCACTTAGTGATGCCAACTTTGCTCTGGCTTGGGAAGCTCTAAAATCCCGATACGAAAATAAAAGAGTCCTGGTCGACAATCAAATCCGAATTCTCATGAATCTGAAAGCGATTCAATCGGAAAACAGTGATGAAGTCCAAAGACAGCAATCTTCCGTTAATAACTGTCTCCAGATATTAGCAACCCAACAAGTCTCGACAGGTAGTTGGGACCCCATATTAATATATCTGGTAACCCCAAAACTCCCAGAAAATACAGTTGCGCTTTGGGAGCAATCTTTAAGCTCCAGAAGAGACCTACCGAACTGGTCCCAAATGGATCAATTTCTGACTACTCGCTACGAGATAGTGGAAAGGGTGGATCAATGGCGACCAGCCAAACCTAGATACAATCCACCCTCCACCAATTTCTCAGGGCCTCCCTCAAGTCAAAACAATCCCCAGTTCAGGCAGGCTCAGACCCCAAACCAAAGCCGCAACCCCCCGCAGAACAGCAACTACGCACAAAATCGAACAAATGCTCATGTGGCCGAGTATCAAAAAATCTACGCCTGCAGAATGTGCAAGCAGTCCTCCCACACGCTACAAAGCTGCTTGCGTTACAAAAAGCTGGCAATCCCTGAACGAAAAAAATTCGTGAGAGACAACAATCTGTGCGAAAGCTGCCTGTCCCTAACCCACCTCTTAAAAGATTGCACAAGCACAAGAACCTGCCTCTAATGCCAAGGTCGCCACAACTCCACCCTCCACGACGCCGGAGTATCTCATCAAACCAATGGCCCTCGGAAAACAACATTCCAAGTAGCAACTAGTCAGGACGTTACCAACCCAGAACCCAACGAAGAACTTCTCACCAACTCAAACGCAGCCCGCATCCAATCGTTTCATGCAGAAATGATAGATAAATCATTCTCCCCACAGCGATAGCGTCCATAGACCACCGAGGTGACTGCTTCAGGCTCACAGCCTGAGTGGATCAAGGGTCATAACGTAGCTTCATTTCCGCAAAAGCTCAAATCAAGCTAGGCCTCCCATATACCCACTCCCTATTTGAAATATCGGGCATGGGAGGCGGAGTAGTACAAACCTCCAACAAGTTGTGCTCACTGACCCTAGTCTGAAATGACCACAAGGTGAAAATAAAGGCCCAGGCAATCGTGCTACCTCGTCTCACTAGGCAACTCCCAACACTCAGGCTAAATAACGACCAAATGCGTAAATGGTCGCACTTCAAGCTAGCAGACCAGAACTCTCAGAACCCCTCCCAAATCGATCTGTGTTAGGCAGCGATCTCATCCCTCAAATCATGCTAAATGGCATAGAAAACATCTCGTCCACACTGCTAGCCCAAAACACAATATTTGGCGGCCAAACCCCCGAAAAGGTTGGATCACACTCCTCTCAACCTTGGGAAGTGACGAATGTCCAGCTGAATGAACAGCTAAGGCAATTCTGGGAGATCGAAGAAATACCCAGAGTGCGAGTGGAAACCCCAGAAGCTAAAATGTGCGAAGACTTTTATCAAAGCACAACCACTCGCATGGATGACGGTCGATATATGGTTCGGCTCCCCTTTAAACTAACATTCCCGAACGATATCGACCTAGGCCAATCCCGTACTGCAGCCCTACGACAGTTCCACGGTATGGAACGTACCCTCTGAAAAAAGGGCGATCTCAAGCAGCAATACGACCAGGTACTCGAAGAATATCCCAAGTCCCAATGAAATAGAATCCCTGGGTAAATACTGCTCATTCTATCTCCCTCACCATGCAGTCGTAAGGCCAGACAAGAAGACAACAAAAGTCAGAGTTGTATTCAACGCCTCTAAAAAGTAGGGTTCCGGTCACTCACTTAACGATGTTTTATGTACCGGACCAACCCTCCAACCCGACCTGCGACTTATGTTGTTGAAATATATAAATATGTGTTTAATGGCGATGTCGAGAAAATGTACCGCCAAATTCTCTTGCACACCGATGTCCGAGACTACCAACGGATAATATTCCGAACCCCCGAACACAGTCCAGTAAAGGACTACAAGTTAAAAACGGTCACCTTCGGGGTTAACTGCGCGCCTTTCCTGGCTATTCGCACTCTACACGAGCTGTCGAAAGATATAGCCGACTCCCATCCACGCGCAGCCCCAATATTAAAGTCCGAGACGTATGTTGACGATATTCTATCTGGTAGCCATGATCTTCAGTCGGCCGAGCAGTCCCTTACGGAAGTAATATCCGGTCTCCACTCAGCCGGCTTCCCATTAAACAAGATAACAGCAAACCATCCCAATATTCTGCAGTCAATACCAAAAGCAGATTTGCTGGACACTAATTTCCTCGAGTTCGAAAAATCGAGCACCGCCAAGACCCTGGGCATCCAGTGGAACGCCCTAACGGATACATTCTCGTATACCGTCGACTCAAATCCGGCATCCACTGCAGCCACGAAGCGCCATAGCAAAACTTTTCGATCCCGCAGGGTGGCTAACGCCAATTATGATCCAAGCAAAAATCTTGATGCAAGAGCTATGGCTAGACGGGACTGACTGGGTTGAGCCAGTGAAACCCCTCCGACTCATCAAGTGGGCGCAGTTCACCGAAAATCTCCCAACGATCTCGGAGATTCAAATACAACGCTGGGTAAACTACCATCCAGATAAACCAGTTGAGCTCCATGGCTTCTGCGACGCCTCGGAAAAGGCTTATTGCGCGACACTTTACGTAAGAACCACCGTAGGAACTCAAGTCTTCTCCCACCTTTTAGTCTCTAAAGGGAAAGTGGCCCCCCTAAAAACCACAAGTTCGCCACGACTAGAGTTGTGCGGCGCGGTCTTATTAGCCAAGTTAGTCGCAGTTGTCCAATCCCTTCTCGGCCTCAATCAGCGAAAGATAACCATGTGGTCTGACTCCGAAATCGTTTTAGCCTGGCTTGAGAAACCACCTCATTCCTGGAAAACCTATGTCTCCAATCGAACTGCGCAGATCATCGGCAATGCCACTTGGCGACATGTGCGCAGCAAGGATAATCCCGCAGATATGGGCACCAGAGGATGCGCCCCCCCTCGAGCTAGCTAGCCCATCGCTATGGTGGAATGGGCCAGAGTGGCTTTCCCGACCCTCCGAGGACTGGCCAACACCAACGGCCAGAAACATTGCACCCCACGAGCTCCGGCGAGTTGCGGCATTGCACGTAACGGAAGAGGCAGAAGACTTCTTAGAACGATTCTCCTCCTATCCCCGCGCCCTACGCGTAACAGCGTACATGTTGACATTTATAACTCGGCTTAGAAATGCTGTAGGAGGCAATCGTACCCCTAACGATCCCGTCCTATCTTACGCCGACGTCATGCGCGCGAAAATCCGTCTGCTGAGCTTGAATCAGTCGAGATTCTTCGCTTCCGAAAGAGCTTCCCTCGAAAATTCAAAACCCATCGAAAATCAAAGTCCCTACTGGCACTTGACCCCTTCCTGGACACAAACGGGATTCCCCGTACCAACGGACGATTAGTAAACGCCGACATGACCTACAGTGAGTGTCATCCCATCATTCTCCGAGAAAAGGCTCGATTTACTGCCCTCTATATAAAGTTTCTACACGAGAGCTTCCTCCATGCGGACGTCCGCCTCCTGCAACAAGCTATGAGGAAGGAATTCTACACCCCCCGACTCAAACCTCAGCTGAAAAAATGTATTTTCCAATGTAAAGTCTGCACCATCCATAAGGGACAAACGCAACCCCAAATAATGGCAGCTTTACCCCCCGAACGATGTAATTTCGCGCCCCCTTCATTACTACTGGCGTAGACTTCGCGGGCCCGTTTCAAATAAAAGCTTCGATGCTCCGATCTCCAACCCTCGTAAAAGGCTATGTGGCCGTTTTCGTTTGCTTCACCACCAGGGCGATCCATCTGGAATTTTGTTCGGATCTCACCAGTAAGGCTTTTCTCGCTGCCTTCGCCCGGTTTGTAGGGCGTCGAGGGTACCCGAAACAAATGATGAGCGACAACGGCACAACATTCATTGGTGCTAAGCGAGCTACCGAAGTAGAGTTCGTCACCTTCCTCAACGAAATCTCGAAAGATATTGTCCAAAAGTACGCGCCACAAGGCATCGAGTGGAAATTTATACCCCCCCCCCCCGGCGCACCCCACATGGGCGGATTATGGGAATCTGCTGTCAAAAGCTTTAAAATCCATTTTAAAAAGGTTGCCGGAACACACAGCTTCACCTTTGAAGAATTCTCAACGTTATTAATTCGCATAGAGGCCGTACTCAATTCTCGCCCTATCTCCCCGCTTTCTCAGGACCCAGCGGATCTCACCGCCCTCACACCTGGCCACTCTCTCCGAGGCGCACCCCTTTTCGCCATCCCCGAGCCGAACTATGAACACCTCTCTTTGATCAACCGTTGGGAACTGTTGAAAGTTTTACATCACCAATTCAGCAAGCGCTGGAAGAATGATTATCTCATGGAGTTGCACAAGCGTTATCGATGGCAAACCGCTCAACCTCCCCCTAAAATCGGCCATCTAGTCGTCATTAAGGAAGACAATTTACCCCCCACCGAATGGCGTCTAGGTAGAGTGAAGAGCACTCATCCTGGCAGAGACGGACACGTACGAGTGGTCGACGTACGCACTCAAAACGGCGTTCCCACCAGGCCTCTTACAAAATTGTGCTTCCTACCACCAGCGGAACTTGATTCAGCCCGCATGGTTCCCTATCATCTCCCGAACCAACTACAGTCCACTAAGATTAACTATCGACACCATCTCAGAGCATAACTGAATCATCCCGTATCTCTCACCGGCAGTCCCTAACTTGACGTTTCCTCTCAGGCATACCGCTAATACGCATTCATATCCTGTCTTCCTCAGATGGATCGCCAACGCCTTCCAGTCCCCGCACCGCGCCGCTCGCTAGCATCACAGGAGACAGTGCCCACAGCTCGCCAACGACGTGACGAAGTCCTGCCCGACTACCGACGATGCCGTTTATGCATGCGACCCCATGCACTATCAATGTGCTCCGTGTTCGCTGCCATGCAGCCCTAACAACGAGCCTTGGTCGCACGGGCACACAATTATTGCACAAACTGCTTGGCACTGTCACACGCCACACGCGCATGTTCATCCAGCGAGCGCTGCCACGTCTGTGAACTCCCTCACCATACGTTGTTGCATCGAGACACCGGGAGTCGCCAACCCCCGAATGTAGATCAACCACCAAGGCGCCAACGCCATTCATCGCGCTGCCATATGCCACGCCATCGCAGTAGCTGCCATCCCTCCCATCTCCCGCTTGAACATACGTATGTATATCCATGAATTTATATATAATCCGTATCTTGTATTGTATTCGATTATTCAATTGTATTATATCAGATTATCCCCTAGAATCAATGCATTGTATTCAACTTTAAATTTCCCATTGGGACTCCTCATGGACGTGTGGTAGCCTCCACCGCGCAAATCCACTAATTTGAATTCGCCGCATGTACAGGATGGCGATCCGGCATGATCGCCACCTGTCAAAAAACCACCACCTTTTTGGCAATATATATATAATTTTTATTATTGAAAGGTTTTCTTTTTTGCTGTGCGTTTGTGCTATATAGCGAATCAATCTTTTTCCTTTTTATTATAATTTTGCAAAGCATAGCAGTTTGCTAATTTTGTCCTTTTGCAAGTTCAACATATATCTTGTGCGAATTTTTCATTTTATGCGAATCAAAAGTCTCCTTTGAATACAAATAATAATAACTCATATGTGTATATATATGGTAAATTATATTATCCACCAACGTTGTCGCCATACTTGAAAATCATCCTACTGTGCATTTTTCCACACCGAAGTTGGCGGAACCTCAGAATCTATCTATAAATCTTATAAAATAAAGTCGCTAAATGCCATGTATGCACATAACTTCACACAGAATGCTCCCATTTTAAAACGGCTTTTTGCATTTGAAAGCTTAGTTACGTGAGATGGTATAGTTAATATAATATGAAGATATATATTATAGGGAGATGTAGTAAAAAATCATAAAATTTTTGTTTACACAGCTATAACTCATAAACGGATGGATGGATTTAAAAAATTCTACTTTTCAGTAAAACTTTGAAATATTTACCTTCGATTTGCATAAAAAAAATACTTGATTCCTTTCTTATATCAGCCAAATTGTTTAAACAAAAGTAACATTTTTACCAAAAAATGTGTTTGTGTGGATATTCGCTGTGAACTGGGGGCGCTAATTGCTTTTGAGTGAGGCATGATGCGACACATACATACGTACATATATAGCACTCGCTGCGTTATTTAACTTCGGGCGTATGTATGGATGTACATCACTACATAGTATAAAACAAAGTCGCTTTTTCTGTCCCTATGTCCCTTTGAATGCTTAAACCTTTAAAAATACGCAACGGATTTTGATGCGCTTTTTTTAATAGAAAAAGAGTGATTGAAGAGGAAGGAACGGATGAACATATTTGACTGAAAATTGGTGGAGGGTAGCTTAGAACCAGGAGACAGACATAGGTTAATTTTTATCCCGTTCTGGCTAAGATCTTGAGATCAAAACGTGGACCTAGGAAATCCTGGGATATGTTTGTACAATATGGGTATCCAATGGAAGCTGTTTATGAGTACTTTGATACGGGGTATTTTTCGTACCCGCGGGTTACTAGGGTCTCGAGATATAAGCGAAAACGTGGACGCGGGTACCCCTAGCATGCGTTTATAGGATATGAATAACAAATGATAGCTGTTGATGAGTGCTTTAGTACAGAGTAATTTTTATACCGCTGGTTGACTAGGGTCTCAAGATATAGGCCAAAACCTGGACCCGGATACCCCTAGAATATGTGTAATAGGGATATCAAATGGAAGCTGTTGCTGAGAGCTTTAAAGTAATTTTCCTTGTGATATTCGATTTAGTCGCATAAACCTGGCAAAACTGATAAATATGCATGCGAAGCCGAAATAAAGACATCAATTAATAATACCCACATAACTATTTACATACGTCCTATTCGATTTGCCTGGCAATAAGGAATAAAGAAGAATGGGAAAAACTTGAGAGAAGAGAAAAGATGGAAGGAGACTGAGATAGAGTGAGACGAAGATTGAGATAGATGACGCGAAACTACAGAGGGAGGGGGGAATAAAAGGATTAAGAAAAAGTGGGGGGGGGGGGGGGGGGAGGAGCAGAGTTAGACCGAAAAAGCTTATTAAAATTTATGTAGATAGACCAAATTTAGGACAGAACAACGTCTGACGGGTCTGCTAGTTATTTATAAAATTACATGTTACGAGTGCTAGTGTTGATTTCAGAAAAATCTGCTGCAATATAAATACTTTGAAACCAAATAAACTGCTGTTAATTAATTCATCCGCATCTAATCGCTCTACTGGAGCAGTCATGAGCTAAAATAACGCCTTCCTGAAAGAAGAATCGAATCGGTGAAAGTCACTCAGCGAGGAATAAAACGCCAAATTTTGAATGCTATAGAAGTAAACCCATCGTTCATATAAGCGGTCACATAAGGAACCAGAACAACCGTGAAAGCACCAATGTCTTGGACATATCATCGAGCTTTGCTTCGCCGTTCATCTGTAAGAACCATAGTCGGACCACTAGCCCTCTCAATACAAACCGGTGAGTACCACCCTCTAGTATATACCTTTAATTTGATACCCATATCGTAAAAACACATTCTAGAGTCACCCCTGGTCCACCTTTATGGCGATATCCCGAAAAGGCGTCCACCTATAGAAATAAGGTCCACTGCCATTTAAAATTCTCATTAACACCTTTCGTTTGATACCCATATCGTACAAACACATTCTAGAGTCACCCCTGGTCCACCTTTATGACGATATCTCGAAAAGGCGTCCACCTATAGAACTAAGGCCCACTACCTTTTAAAATACTCATTAACGCCTTTCATTTGATTCCCATATCGTAAAAGCACATTCTAGAGTCACCCCTGTTCCATCTTTATGGCGATATCCCGAAATGGCCACCACTTATAGAACTATGGCCCACTCCCTTTTAAAATACTCTGTAATACCTTCCATTTGATACCAATGTCATACAAACACATTCCAGGGTTACCCTTGGTTCATTTTCCTACATGGTGATTTTCCCTTATTTTGTCTCCAAAGCTCTCAGCTGGGTATGCAATGTTCGGTTACACCTGAACTTAGCCTTCCTTACTTGTTTTATATATATGTGTTTTTGTAAACATAAAAATTGTGCAATTTGATGATGTTGATGTTTTACTAGGAAGTAATGATGTTATGAAATGTGTATCTAATTAATAATTATTTGCATCAATTAAAAATTGTTTCATTGCATTAACATTGCCAAAAATAACGATATTCCGATGGAAATCAAAACTTAAAAGAAAATAAAATAAGAGGTATTTATGTATATTCATTATCTAAAAGTTGTTTTAGTCATTATAACCAATTTGCATTTGCTTTCAGTAAAGTTAAGGTTTCGAATGAAACGTCCGACAAAGACTGACGCCTTGGAGGATTTATAATTCCTGCAAAGGAAAATAGTCGCTCAACAGGAGCAGAAGAAGTTAAAGGCGTGTTGAACAGTTTTGCAGTTTCTTTGAACGCACTTCGTGTTTTCCAAATGCCCATGCTAGTATATGAATCACCCAGATAGCTATACAGCTCATTTTGTGCCAAATTTTTCAGCCCACCTTTTGTTGGAGAACATTGCTCCACACTGGCGATAATATGAAACCAATATTACTAAAATAAAGCGAAAAATATGATAAGCTTTGATTACAAAACAATCAGTGCATAATTCTAACTTAAAAAATAGCGGATTAAAATTAATTTTTAAAAATTTGTTTTTCAATGTACTTTTCGGAAAAAATACAAAAAAAATTTTAAAGTTTTTTTTTGTAATTTTTCAGTTTTTCGAGGTTTTTCGAATTTCGCCATTTTTTTCTCATAAAAAACTTCAATCAATTCTGCAATCATCCCCACTAATACCGGAGTGGGCCGATAATTTTTTTTTTTTATTTAATTGAAAAAAAAAACTTTAAAAATTTTTTTGTATTTTTTCCGAAAAGTACATTTAAAAACAAATTTAAGAAAAAAAAGATCACAAACGGTCAATTTTTGAAAAAAGTTATAGCATTTTGAAAAAAATACGGTTTTTTTTAAATTCATAACTTTTTTTGAGTTGGATGAAAAAATTCTGAAAAACGTCTTTCGTAAGCTAGAAAAAGAAGAAAAACTTTCAGCCATTTCTAAAGGGGTCGGGTTCGAAATTGGTCGAAATGGGACGGAATACCCCATATATACTTACCGGAGAATATGTTTAGATCAACGCTCATATACCATTAGCACGTACATATATATTTGCCTCGATAAGCGGTTACGATTTAATATTGCATCCTAAAATGTACATGTATGTAGAAATTATTCCGTGCATACTGTACAGCTCCGTTGCTGTAGGTTCTGGGGATGTAGAGTCTCACGACGGTACAGGTGATGAGGATGGCGATGATGGTGGGTTTCGGAGCACTCAGAACGACCGGGGTTGCAATTATGTAGTTAATTAACGCTATAAGTTCGCCTTACTTGCGTTGATGATGTTGATGATCGTTGTATATTTTTCCTGCTTTAACCTTGTGCGTTATTAAAACACAGTGGAATTTATACACACTCGCACAAAACTGTCTATTTAATTATATACGGATATGTAATTTCACAGAGTATGTTAGGTGTACATAATTTTTTCGAAAGGAAATTAATGCAATCAAATACAAAGTTTTCAAATATTTATAAGATTATTGGGCTTTGTTTGCAAAAAAAGCGATAAAGTGGAGCACACCAGGTGTTACACAAAATATATAGATAGGAGAAACCTGTCTTAGAGCGCGAACAATCCAAATTCGATTTTTCCAAAATTATGTGAAAAAAGATGTGAAGAAAAAAATGTCAACATGATTGTTTGACAGCTGATGCTCGTTCAGGCGAGCGAGGAGCGCATGCGTTGCCAACCACGCATTTAAAGTGTTGGGTGTGTTACCGTGGTGTGGTGATTAGGGTTATTAATTCAAAGGGTACAGATTCAATAAAAGGTGCGTGCGCTAATCGCTCGCTTGAACATCTTGCCCCGCCTAGACGCGTTAGCCGAATAATGTCAATCTGAGCTGCTCCAGCGCTCTGATGGCCTAGTTCATGAGGATATTTGCCACCTTGCCTCGGTGTGAAACCGTCTGAAGACCTGCTGCTGAGCACCGAACGGCCCGTGCTTTTGGGATCGTGACTGTGGTTGGATTGCAACGACTGTTGACGGCTTGTTGTTGTGGGCGTTGGCGGCGGCGGCGAGAGTTAGAGCGTGGTGCCGGTGTTGGAGGCACTTGAGGTGTTAGTGCGGCGAGGCTCGATGGTGTTGGTGGTGGTGGGGCCCGGTGGAGCATGGTGTGGTGTGGAAGTGCACAAATGCGGCACATAATGGGCGACGTACATTCACTCGTCGCGTGTGATAGCGCCAGACAATTGGTACAATATCCATGGGCTCGTGCGAGGAGGTATCGCTGCGACGGCTGCATGCCCCGAAAGAGTGGACAAGTACGTAGCGCATGATGTCGAGCGCATACGCGGCATTGCATGAAATTATTGTTGGAGTTGTTGTTTTGGCGCTCGGCGTGATTGCTAGCCACCACCACCTGAGAGCGTATCGACGTTCTTGGCCTTGGAGTTGGTGTTACATCCATGTTCGCCTGAAACGAGTCGTGTTCATATGACTTTAGTGCGGGGATTATTGATGATTGTAACTATGAGATGGAGCGGGATTTTAATTGTTGTTTTTGGGATTAGGCGGATACGGTGATTTGACGGGATAAGTCTTTAGGACTCAGCGGTCTGGTGAGTGGGGTGGTAACGAAAATCTACACGGTCGCTTGGGGGCTGGGCGGACGATCCGCCGGAGGCAGAAAACATAGTTTTACTATCGGCCATGTGAGAATGCCGGATTGGGTGCGCACCTCGACGATACGAATGTGGCCATCCGGGCCGGGGCGTGATCGTTCGATGCGTCCGAGGCGCCATTCGGTGGGAGGAAATGTATCGTCCTTGATGAGGACACATTCCCCGACTTTTGGCTCAATGCGGGTGTCTTTCCAACGATACCGTTTATGGAGGTCCTTGAGGTAGTCCTCCTTCCATCGTCGACTAAACTGGTGATGGATCACCTTGACCTTTTCCCATCGGTTGAGCAGAGATAGGTTCTCATGTTCGGGTTCAGGAATCGCTAATAAAGGGGTTCCCCGAAGGAAATGTCCCGGGGTGAGCGCGGTAAAGTCAGAGGGATCCTGAGATAGCGGGGAGATGGGCCGTGAGTTTAACACGGCCTCTATTCGTATTAGCAGGGTGGTAAATTCCTCGAAAGTGAATTTGTGAGATCCGACTGACTTCTTGAGGTGGGTTTTAAAACTTTTGACCGCATCTTCCCATAAGCCGCCCATATGAGGAGCGCTGGGGGGTATAAACTTCCATTTTATGCCTTGAGCGGCGTATTTTTTGACGACTTCTTGGGATACTTCGTTGGAGAAGGTCACAAATTCCTTTTCCGTAGCTGTTTTGGCACCTACAAAGGTTGTGCCATTATCGCTCACCATAGTTGCGGGATAGCCTCGACGTCCAACAAAACGGGCAAACGCAGCCAGAAAGGCCTCAGAGGTGAGATTTGAGCACAGCCCGAGATGTACCGCTTTTGTCGTGAAGCAAACAAAAACGACCACGTAACCTTTCACGAGGGTAGGCTATCTTAGCATGGATGCTTTTATCAAAAAGGGGCCAGCAAAATCAACACCCGTTGTGGTGAAGGGGGGAGCGAAAGTGCATCGTGTGGGTGGCAAGGCTACCATTATCTGGGAGCGCATTTGCTGCTTGTGGACGGTGCATGTTTTACATTGAAAAATGCATTTTTTGATGAGTGGCTTGAGCCGAGGAATGTAAAGTTCTTGTCTAATCGTTTGCTGCATGAGACGGACTTCGGCGTGCAAGAAAAGTTCATGCAGGAAGCGTAGGAAAAGTGCAGCATATCGGGATTTTTCCGGGATAATAATGGGGTGGCTTTCGTTGTAGGTTAGTGTTGAGTCAACTAGGCGACCACGGACTCGGAGCAATCCATCTTCATCCAAATGTGGATTAAGGGTGAGAAGGGGGCTTCGTTTGTCGATAGACTTCGATGCTAACAACGATGCCTTTTCCTTGGGGAAATATCGGGACTGAGTTAAGGCGATTAGCTTGAGTTTCGTGTTTCGGAAATCGTCGTGGGTAAGGGTTAAAGGGGAAGTTGGTATGTGGCCCGCGCGGGTTTTAAGGGTGCGTATGAAACACAACACGTGAGTTAAAACTCTCAGGGCACGCGGAAAATCTATCCAGAATGTCGGGTTCTTCTTCGCTGGCATGTAATTATTCGATTCGGCGGACTTCGGGTGGACTTACGGAAGGGCGGCGCAGGTCTTTGGGCCATGATTCCGGGGGACTGATGAGCCATTCTGGGCCTTTCCACCAAGGGAGGAATCTGCCAACTCAAGAGGTTTGCATCCTCTTGTGCCCATGTCGGCGGGGTTATCGGAACTGCGTACATGTCGGCAAGTGGCGTTTCCAACCAGATCGATTATTTGCGCGGTTCGATTTGCTACGAAAGTTTTCCATGTATAGGGGGGCTTTTCTAGCCATGCGAGAACTATTTCGGAGTCCGACCACAGCGTCAAGGTATGCGGGCTGAGATTGAGTTGGGATTGAACGACGGAGACTACCTTCGCTAGGAGCAGAGCTCCACACAATTCCAGCCGTGGCAAGCTAGTGGATTTTAGGGGTGCCACTTTGCTTTTAGAGACTAGGATATGAGAGGTTGTGTTTTGTCCTACCGTCGTTCGGACATAAATGCTGGCGCAATAAGCTTTCTCCGACGCGTCGCAAAAGCCATGCAGCTCCGTGGGTTGGTCAGGGGAGTAATTGACCCAACGAGGAATTTGAATCCCTGTTATGGCGTGGAGGTTATGTGCGAACTGCGTCCACTTTGCGAGGCGGAGGGGTTTCACCTGTTCGTCCCAGTCAGTTCCGTCCAGCCACAGCTCTTGCAAGAGAATTTTGGCTTGAATCATTATCGGCGTTAGCCATCCTGCGGGGTTGAAAAGTTTTGCGACGGAAGAGAGAATTTGTCGCTTTGTGCTCGCGGTGGTTACTGGGATGGATTCAACGGTGTACGAAAATGAGTCCTTTATGGCATTCCATTGAATCCCGAGTGTTTTCGTCGTACTTGTTTTTCAAATTCGAGAAACTGGGAATCCAGCAAGTCTGGTGTGGGAATAGTTTCAATTATTTCAGGATGGTTTGCCGTGATTTTTCTAAGGGGGAAGCCTGCTGACGTAAGGGCTTGCCTGACTTGCGAGAGGGACTCTGCAGCTGAGAGGATGGAGTGCCCGCCAGAAAGTATGTCGTCTACATATGTCTCGCCTTTTAATATCTGAGATGCTTTAGGGATGGTCTTATTGACGTCTTTACAGAGCTCGCGCAAGATACGTATTGCAAGATAGGGAGCGCAATTCAGACCGAATGTGGCGGTTTTAAGCTTAAAATCTTGAATTGGACTATTTGGGGCTGAGCGAAAAATAATTTTTTGGTAATCTTGGTCCTCCTCATGTAAGAGAATTTGGCGGTACATTTTTCCTACATCGCCGTTGATAACAAATTGGTACGTGCGCCACTTGAGTATTAATAGCATCAAATCGGCTTGTAGGGTGGGACCGGTATAGAGAACATCATTCAGAGAATTACCGGAAGTTGATTTCTTTGATCCATTAAAGACCACACGTACCTTGGCAGTTCTTTTTTCAGGCTTTATAACCGCGTGATGGGGTAGGTAGAAAGACAAGTATTTGTTGTCTGAGCATTTTTCGTAGGAAGTGGTTTCTTCCATATGACCTAGGGTGAGATATTCTATTAAGACTTGGTCATATTGGGATTTAAGCTCGCCCTTTTTGAGAAGATTTCTCTCCATGCTAAGAAATTGCTGGAGAGCTGAGGTTCGGGACCTAAGGCTACCTGTTCTGGGAAACTGCGTCTAAAGGGGAGTCGCACTACATAGCGACCGTCATCTCTGCGATTGGTGGTGGACTGGTACAATTCTTCGCATATAGTGTCTTCAGTATTAAGATACTTGGGGGTGTATACTTCTTCCAGTTCCCAGAATTTTCTGAGCTGCGAATCGAGGGAGTTCGATACTTCCTCCACCTGGGTTGAGAACGAAATTACTTTGCTAGGGACTTGACCACTAAAGATCCACCCAAATATGGTGTTTTGCGCTAGTAGGTTCGGGGAGATTTTTTCAACACCTTCTAGCATGATCTGCGGGATAAGGTCACTGCCAATGACTAAGTCAATCTGGGATGGACAGTGGCAGTTTGCATCTGCGAGGGTTAGATGCGCCCATTTTTCACGCTGTCCTTGGGTGGGATTAAATTTGGGTAACACCTTGGTTAACTGGGGTAGGACAATAGCTTGTGCTTGGATCCTTGTGATTAAATCGTTCCAGACTAGAGTTAGAGAGCATAGTTTGTTCGATGTTTGAACTACTCTTCCACCCATGCCTGATATTTCGAAATTAGATGCTCGGCATGGTAGACGCAGTTTTATTTGAGCTTTGGAGGGGATGAAGCTCCGTTCTGACCCTTGGTCAATTAAGGCTCTGAGTTTGAAGAGTTCACCTCGGTGTTCTACAGAGACGATTGCCGTCGGGAGTAGTACTTTACTTTCATTGTCCGAGTAGAAAGATTGTACGTGGGCATTTTTTGAACACGTGACTTGATCGCGGTTGTCTTCCGTAGAGTGGGGAGTTGGGTGACTGACATCAGGGGGGTGGTAGTTGCTACTTGGGCTGTGGCTTTATGCATTCTGGGTGTTGATGATGTGCTAGATGTTGCATCATCATGGAGAGCTGAGTTGTGCCGTTGTCGGCAGGGAACACACTTGAATGTGCTTTTGCAATCTCTTAGAACGTGGGATTGGGATAGGCAGTTAAAGCACATGTGATTGTCTCTCACGAACTTGTTCCGATCATGGACTGGCATTCTAGCGAATTTGCACAGCTGTACAGGGGGTGCTCGGAGGTTTTGCAATATGCGCATTTGTACATTGTGCGGCGTTCTGTAGCATGGGATTGAATCCTCGGATTGGATTTTTCGTGATTGTTGCCTCTGAATGCATAATTATTTTGTTTAGAGTAGCTTGTGCTGGCGGGGGCCGATCTGTGTTTAGAGGGGCGTCATTGGTCTACACTTTCTACCACCTCATAGCGAGTACTCAGAAATTGGTTCATTTGAGACCAGTTGGGGAGATCTTTCCTGGAGATTAGAGACTGTTTCCACAGGGTTCCCGTGTTCTCCGGGAGTTTAGAGGTGACCAGATAAATGAGGATTGGATCCCAACTTTCTGTTGAAACTTGCTTGGTGGCGAGAATTTGGAGGCAATTATTCTCGGATGATTGCAATTTCTGTATATCCTCGCTATTTTCAATGGGAATTGGTTTTAAATTCATAAGGGTTTTTATTTGGTTGTCGACCAAAACCCTACGATTTTCATATCGCGACCTTAGGGCTTCCCACGCCAGTTCAAAATTGGCATCACTGAGTGGGAACTGTTTGACTATTTCGCCGGCTTTGCCTTGTGTTTTATACCGGAGGTGGTATAATTTCTGGGCTTTTGTGAGTTTTGTGTGGTTAATATAGACCGCCGTGAACATGTCACGAAATGACGGCCATTGTTCATAACCCCCATTAAATACTTCTGTATCACAAGGCGGATTTTTAATCCGAAACCTGTTCCATCTCTGGGAAGTGATGCGGTGGGGGCGGCTATGGGAATATTTGCTTGTTGGAGCAACATAAGTTGGCCCCCTATCTGGGCTTTTGTGTCCTCATAGATAATTAGACATGACCGGTATTTATTAAAGGCGACCGGTTTGAAGTCATCTGGGAGATCTAGATCATCTGTATCTAATACCGCGTCATGGGAGGTTTGGACCCGGTCCCAAAACCTATCAATATTGGTATCTTTAATTTTCAGGGACGATTCCGTATTTTCGTTAATCGGGGTGGACCTGAATCGAGCACAGTAGTCCGTGAAATTATCCGTTTCCGAGATGAATTTGTTTGCCGTGAAGATTTGCTTATTTTTTTTTTTTTGTGGTTTGGCGCGTTTGGCGTTGATTTTTGGAGCTGCCTTGGGATTTCTCGTCGTCACTCATTGTGGGGCTTTTTGATTGGCTTCTTTGGGGGACACCTTACATGAAGTGAGCAAGCGAGGGAGAGAGCCTGAGAGTGAGGGAGAGATCCTGAGAGAGAGAGAGTGAGTTGACGACTTAAAGAAAGATTTATCACCGCAATGCAAATTTCACGACAAGAGAAATAAACTTTTTGACCTTTTGAAATTATATTTAATATCGCGAACCGTGAATTTGTACCACTGTACCCGCTTGAGAGAGCCACAAAATTAAAATTGTATCACCGTACCGCACTTTTATAAACTTTGTATATATGAGTATATATGCGTATATATATGAGTGAAAAAAAAATTGTTTTTTTTTCCCCCAGGGGATATATAATTGTTATATATTTGAGGGATTTTTAATATTTGTGAGTATTTGGGAAGAGAAGTTGGAAACGCTAATTAAAGAAATTTGAAAAGGTGAGAGTTTTATAAATTTATTTTGGATCCCTGTCTACCAGTTAATTATTACATATGCACATACATACATACGAATGAGAAACTAATAAGTATATTGGTAATGCACTGTTTTGGGAGTGAACTGCCTTTCCTTTTTGCAATACGGGACTTATATATGTATTTATATTTACGAAATCTTAAAATTTATGATTGCAAAAAATTATTGGGGATATATATGTATGTATTTATGAATCCTCTTGGGAAATCCACAAATATCAAACTTTAATTAATAATGGGGAATGTTAATTATTTCAGGGAGGATTACTTGTTAAATTTGTGGGTTATTATTTGAATAATTTAATTTTGTATGTATGAAGGGTAGAGGGATAGAGTGGGTAAGCAAATCTTAATTTCTTTAATGCGTTTACCGCTATGAGGGCAAATGAATAATTCTATACATACATATATGTATGTACAATATTCAAATGCAAAACTCCACAAATATTAGATTTTTAATTATGTCGGGGCGTGAGCGGGGATTAAGAAATTTAATTTCTACTCACGATTTTTGGGATACTTCCTCTTATTTTCCAACGCTGGGTCCAAAAGTGGCGACGAAGGACCAAATGTACAGCTCCGTTTCTGTAGATGCTGGGGATGTAGAGTCTCACGACGGTACAGGTGATGAGGATGGCGATGGTGGTGGGTTTCGGAGCACTCAGAACGACCGGGGTTGCAATTATGTAGTTCATTAACGCTATAAGTTCGCCTTACTTGCGTCGATGATGTTGATGATCGTTGTATATTTTTCCTGCTTTAACCTTGTGCGTTATTAAAACACAGTAGAATTTATACACACTCGCACAAAACTGTCTATTTAATTATATACGGATATGTAATTTCACAGAGTATGTTAGGTGTACATAATTTTTTCGAAAGGAAATTAATGCAATCAAATACAAAGTTTTCAAATATTTATAAGATTATTGGGCTTTGTTTGCAAAAAAAGCGATAAAGTGGAGCACACCAGGTGATACACAAAATATATAGATAGGAGAAACCTGTCTTAGAGCGCGAACAATCTAAATTCGATTTTTCCAAAATTGTCAAAAATGTCAACATGATTGTTTGACAGCTGATGCTTGTTTAGGCGAGCGAGTACCGCACGCGTTTCCAACCACGCATTTAAAGTGTTGGGTGTGTTACCGTGGTGTGGTGATTAGGGTTATTAATTCAAAGGGTACAAATTCAATAAAAGGTGCGTGCGATAATCGCTCGCTTGAACACATACAAAAAACAAGAACTTTTCTTTCAACAAAGCGGAAAAATAATCAAAAGTAATCAAAAAAATAAAAAAAAATCAAAAATAATCAAAAGTAATCAAAAAGGCCTTTTTTATTTATTTTGATTATTTAAATTTTTTTTTTTTCAATAATCGGAAAAATCATGATTTTTTTGATTCTTTTTTTAATTAATTGAAAAGTAATCATTAAAAATAGAAAATATGGCAAGTAATCATTAAATGGCGTTTAAAGAAAATAATCAATGGAATGGCTAATCATTACCATTAGTAATCATTATTTAACAGGTCTGTTTGAAGTAAATTCTATTTTATTTAACTCCCTTTTTTTCAAATTTCCAATAAATTTAATTTTATTTTTTGGTTTATTTTTTTTTTGAATATTTTATTCTACAATTGTTTTTGTTTTTATCGGCCTATTGATAAATGATTCAAGGTTCGATTCGAGCTCAAGGTCAGAACAATAATTATTTTTTTATTGATAATTATTGTTATTTTTTAATTTTTATAAATTTGAAAAATTGTATTTTGTTTCCTACTTACTATTCCAAAAACAAAATACAATTTTTCAAATTTAGAAAAATTTAAAAATAACAATAATTATCATTAGAAAAAAATTATTGTTCTGGCCTTGAGCTCGAATCGAACCATGAATATTTCATTCTATTTAAAATTTTTTTCTACCAATTTTACTTTAATTTCAATTTCTAATTTGAATGAATTATGCTAGTTTCTAATTAACTCCCCTTTATTTAAAGTTTAGTTAATTTTTAATCTAATTTAACTACAATTTTCACTTCAATTCACATTAACTCCGGATATACGTTTCCTTTAATAGCATATATATCTTTACATATATATATATATATATATATATATATATATATATATTTTCAATTAAATTTATCATTCATTGTTACTTCCAATCAAAAAATGCACATTTTTTAACAAATTCAGGATTTTAGGTTTCTTTCATTAATTTATATTTTGACTTTAAATCAACTTAATTTAATATAATTTCTAAATTCATTAAAGTTTTATTTTATTCTACCATTTAATTTTTTCTTTTCTTTTAATTTTTATTTAATTTTAGTCTGCATTTAAAAAAATTTTTTTTTTCGATTTATGCTTAATAAAAAAAATGTTAAGTCAGATTAGGTTTAAGTTAATGTGAAATGACATAAATTGAATTTTATGTGAACTAAGGGATTACTTTAATTTTAACGTGCAAGAAAAAATAATTTTTCCAAAATCTAATGTCTGCAAAAAAAAACAACTTTTTTTGCGTTATTTGGCCAGGATATCAAAATTGATTTTACTCGATTTTTCATTTATGGAAAAGGGAACCTTCTCTCAATTTGAGCGTACAAGAAAGGGTAAATAAAATTGAAAGATGTTGGGCTTTTAAATTTTTCTAAACTTCAATTTTAAAAGTGAATTTTTTTCTGAAATGAGGACGAAGTAATTATCAAATTTAAATTTTTAGCAAAAGACACAAAAAAGATTTTTTTCTTCTTTTAAAGAATTTAGTTAAATAAACAGTACATTACCGGTGGCAGGATGTCCAACGGAATGTCCTTTTCGTTGTTGTACTTTACAATTTTGCTATTTTTTAAACGGAATCGAGACCATTTTCCGAACATATGGGATTTTAAAAAAATAAAAAATTTTTTTTTCTTCACTTAACTTTGAATTTTCCGCGGCACGCCCACGCACTTTTGATCCAACTTTTGCACTGATTTTTTGAGCTTCAGTTAGATCGTGCGCATCTAAACGGAATTTCACTTTCACTCAATTCACGCCCACGCATGTGCAGTTGCATTTCGTTTTTTTGCGCATGCACACATTCATACCTATACATGTAGGCGTCCTTCCACTAATGTTGCGCAACACGCGCAGATACCTGGTTGAGATACATTTTGTCGATAATGGTGCAACGCAAGAACAAGTACGGTTGCCGGTGACATATGTATCTATGTATTTTAAGGCTAGCGTAACAGCCATTTGATACCCATGTCATATAAACACATTCCAGTGTTACCCTTGGTTCAATTTCCTACATGGTGATTTTCCCTTATTTTGTCTCCAAAGCTCTCAGCTGAGTATGTAATGTTTGGTTACACCCGAACTTAGCCTTCCTTACTTGTTTATTTTATATATGAAATTAAATATGTTAGCGTGTGTCCCAAACGCACTTCGAAAGACGTTGTGCCACCTTTCGATAGAATTATTTGTACGGATTTCACCCAATGGTGATAATATATATATTCCATAATTCGATTGGATATAACGCCTTCTTTCGACGTTGCTGTGTTCCAGGCTGAAAAAAATTTCAGAAGTCAAAATGTAGGAATTAATCAGACAGCAAAAATTTAATGTTTTTTTGCTGTCTGATTACTTTCTGAATTTTGACTTCTGAAATTTGACTTCTGAAATTTGGCTTCTGAAATTTGACTTCTGAATATTGATTTCAGAATTTTTGTTTCTGAAGTTTGACTTCTGAATTTTGGCTTTCTGAAAAAAGGGTTCTGACTAATGTTTTCTGAAAAAATGTTTTTCCGAATTTTTTTTTTCTGAATTTATGTGGGGAACCTGAATTAACATTTATTTTTAAAGTCATATTTCTCATATGAGTGGCATTTTTATACTCAGTTGAGCAGAGCTCACAGAGTATATTAACTTTGATTGGATAACGGTTGGTTGTACAGGTATAAAGGAATCGAGATAGATATAGACTTCCATATATCAAAATCATCAGTATCGAAAAAAAATTCGATTGAACCATGTCCGTCCGTCCGTCTGTCCTTTAACACGATAACTTGAGTAAATTTTGAGGTATCTTGATGAAATTTGGTATGTAGGTTCCTGGGCACTCATCTCAGATTGCTATTTAAAATGAACGATATCGGACAATAACAACGCCCACTTTTTCGATATCGAAAATTTCGAAAAATCGAAAAAGTGCGATAACTCATTACCAAATACGGATTAAGCGATGCAACTTGGTAGATGAATTGAACTTATGACGCAGAATAGAAAACTAGTAAAATTTTGGGCAATGGGCGTGGCACCGCCCACTTTTAAAAGAAGGTAATTTAGAAGTTTTGCAAGCTGTAATTTGGCAGTCGTTGAAGATATCATGATGAAATTTGGCAGGAACACTACTCTTATTATTGTATGTCTGGTTAATAAAAATTAGCAAAATCGGGCAACGACCACGCCCACTTTTAAAAAAAAAATTTTTTTAATTAAAATTTTAAAAGAAAAGTTAATATCTTTACAGTATATAAGTAAATTATGTCAACATTCAACTCCAGTAATGATATGTTGCATCAAAATACAAAATTAAAAGAAAATTTCAAAATGGGCTTGGCTCCGCCCTTTTTCATTTAATTTGTCTAGGATACTTTTAATGCCATAAGTCGAACAAAAATTTACCAATCCTTGTGAAATTTGGTAGAGGCTTACATTCTAGGACGATAACTGTTTGCTGTGAAAAAGGGCGAAATCGGTTGAAGCCACGCCCAGTTTTTGTACACAGTCGACCGTCTGTCCTTCCGCTCGGCCGTTAACAGGATAACTTGAGCAAAAATCGATATATCTTTACTAAACTCAGTTCACGTACTTATCTGAACTCACTTTGTATTGGTGTAAAAAATGGCCGAAATCCGACCATGACCACGCCCACTTTTTCGATATCGAAAATTACGGAAAATGAAACAAATGTCATAATTATATACCAAATATGAAAAAAGGATGAAACATGGTAATTGTATTGGTCTATTGACGCAAAATATAACTTTAGAAAAAAACTTGGTAAAATGGGTGTGACACCTACCATATTAAGTAGAAGAAAATGAAAAAGTTTTGCAGGGCGAAATCAAAAGCCATTGGAATCTTGGAAGGAATACTGTTCGTGGTATTACATATATAAATAAATTAGCGGTACCCGACAGATGATGTTCTGGATCACCGTGGTCCACATTTTGGTCTATATCTTGAAAACGCCTTTACATATACAACTAAGGGCCACTCCCTTTTAAAACTCTCATTAATACCTTTAATTTGATACCCATATCGTACAAACACATTCTAGAGTCACCCCTGGTCCACGTTTATGGCGATATCCCGAAAAGGCGTCCACCCATAGAACTAAGGCCCACTCCCTTTTAAAACACTTATTAATAACTTTCGTTTGATACCCATATTGTACAAACGCATTCTAGAGTCAATCCTGGTCCACTTTTATAACGATATTCCGAAAAGGCGTCCACCTATAGAACTAAGGCCCACTCCCTTTTAAAATACTCATTAACACCTTTCATTTGATACCCATATAGTACAAAAAAAATCTAGAGTCACCCCTGGCCCACCTTTATGGCGATATCTCGAAAAGGCATCCACCTATAGAACTAAGGCCCACTCCCTTTTAAAATACTCATTAACACCTTTCATTTGATACCCATATTGTACAAACGCATTCTAGAGTCACCCCTGGTCCACGTTTATGGCGATATCCCGAAAAGGCGTCCACCCATAGAACTAAGGCCCACTCCCTTTTAAAACACTTATTAACACCTTTCGTTTGATACCCATATTGTACAAACGCATTCTAGAGTCAATCCTGGTCCACTTTTATAACGATATTCCGAAAAGGCGCCCACCTATATAACTAAGGCCCACTCCCTTTTAAAATACTCATTAACACCTTTCATTTGATACCCATATAGTACAAACCAATTCTAGAGTCACCCCTGGTCCACCTTTATGGCGATATCTCGAAAAGGCGTCCACATATAGAACTAAGGCCCACGCATTCTTAAAATACTCATTAACACCTTTCATTTGACACTCATATCGTACAAACAAATTCTAGAGTCACTCCTGGTCCATCTTTATGGCGATATCTCGAAAAGGCGTCCATCTATGGAACTTAGGCCCACGCCCTTTTAAAATACTCATTAATACCTTTCATTTGATACCCATATCGCACAAAATAAATTCTAGAGTCACCCCTGGTCCTCCTTTATGGCGATATCTCGAAAAGGCGTCCACCTATAGAACTTAGGCCCACTCCCTTTTAAAATTATCAATAACACATTTCATTTGATACCGATATTGTACAAACAAATTCTAGAGTCAGGCCTGGTCCACCTTTATGGCGGTATCCCTAAATGGCGTCCATCTATAGAACTATGGCCCACTTCCTCTTAAAATACTCTTTAATACCTTCCATTTGATACACATGTCATACAAACAAATTCCAGGGTTACCCTAGGTTCTTTTTACAACATGGTGATTTTCCCTTACTTTGTCTCCACAGCTCTCAACTGAGTATGTAATGTTCGGTTACACCCGAACTTAGCCTTACTTACTTGTTTTTACTAGTTCTGGGTTTTGGTTTAGAATGTCCAAAAAGTTTTCACAGCTGCCCATATTAAATTTTATAAATAGCATTGCACGTAATGTTTCTACTTTTAGTGACGACTTTTCCGATGTCCATAAGCTATTTAAGGAAAATACCCGTTCCGTAGGAACGTTTATTCCTGGCAAATAAAGAAGGTACTTGATGATGGCTAGGGAATTCTGGAATGGTATTCCGTTGTCTTTGAAATTTTTGAACACCTCTATACATCGCTGTTCTATTAGGTTAGGTTAGGTTGATCTGGCCGGTCCATGAGGACCTCATATAGACTGATTGAGTTCGTAGCGTTACCAGAAGTTTGTTTTAACGACCAAACTGAAAAACCCTATCAAAAACCAGGACTTATGTTATAAAATAACTCCATCCTCTTGGCAAATACTAGAAGCTTCCTAGGACTTAAGCCACTTGCTGCTTCTAGATCTGACAGCTGTATCACTCCTAATAGCTGGAGTCTTAGCCTGGCTAGTGCAGGGCACGAACACAGAACGTGCTAGATCGTTTCCCCCGCACTTCCTACATTTGCTATCACTGACTAATCCTAATTTAAAGGCATGTGACGCCAGAAGGCAGTGTCCAGTCAAAATACCCGTATGAGTCTATAGTCCTCTCTTTTTAATGATAGAAGCAACTTTGTTAGTCTAATGTTGTAAGACCTACACATAATCTTCCACACTTTACAGCCCCAGCTTGAACCCACGCCTTTCCTTCTTGGTCGATCATGTGCACCTCTCGCCTTCGCTTAATCTCGCCCAGTCTAATTGGGACGTCTGCGAAGCAAGCTTTAAGGGATGCACCCTTTTTAGCTAGTTCGTCCGCTTTTTCATTCCCATCTATTCCCATATGCCCTGGGACCCAATATAGATGTATCCTTCTCCCTGTCCCGATTCTCTCCAGAGACTGCTTACACTCTAAGACGTATTTAGATGCTGTGCTATGCGAAATTATTGCCTTAATTGCTGCTTGACTGTCAATATAAAAGTTAACACGGCTGCAGGTTAAGCTATTCTCTTCCAGTGTTTCTACTGCTTTAGTTTCTTCCAATATTTCCGCTTAGAAAACGCTACAGTAATCTGACAGCTTGTAGGATCTGCTTATTTCCGGATCAGCATAGTATACCGCAGAACCTACTGCTTCCACTACTTTGGAACCATCTGTATACACATGTATCGCCTCGTCCGCCCTTTTAAAATACCCATTAGAACCTTTTTTTTGATACCCATATTGTACAAACAAATTCTAGGGTCACCCCTGGTCCACCTTTATGGAGATATCTCGAAACGGCGTCCACCTCTGGAACTAAGGATTACTCCCTTTTAAAATACTCATTAACACCTTTCATTTGATCCCATATCGTACAAACAAATTCTAGAGTCAACCCTGATCCACCTTTATGGCGATATCCCTAAATGGCGTCCACCTATAGAACTATGGCCCACTCCCTCATAAAATACTCTTTAATGCCTTTCATTTGATACACATGTCATACAAACACATTCCAGGGTTTCCCTCGGTTCATTTTCCTACATAGTTATTTTCCCTTATATTGTCACCATAGCTCTCAACTGAGTATGTAATGTTCGGTTACACCCGAACTTAACCTTCCTTACTTGTTATTAATACATTTGTAAGATTTTTCTCCTATCGTTTTTTCTTCTATAAGTAGTTTAACGATATCATCCCATTTGCCCATTGGGCAAAATTAAAATTTAGTTAAACCTTATCTAAACCAACTGCGCGGCTGGTATATCGCTTTTTTCGGAATTTATTATGGGTTGAGTAGAGTTTCAGAAACAAACTGATGCAACTTACTACGCAGATTATTAGAAGCATGATTTTGATAGTAACTAGTGCCTCAGTATGATCTACTACTTGGACTGAGTTTACAACTTTGGCCGATGGTTTTTCTAGTTTTGATTCTTGGCTTCCCATCGTAAAAAAATATGTTTTTTTTTCTTTTATTAAAAAAATGTTTCTTTTTTTTTTTCAATATATTAATCTGTTGTTCCCATAAATTTGACTTCGTACCTATATAATTCTTCGGGTGTTGTTGCTGGTGGGTTTCTTACATTCCATATTGTTGGTTCCCCAGGCATATCAATAAGTTTCCACCATTTTATCAACCATACTAGAGTTTTTTCCTCATCTACAATTTTAATTTCATTTTTAAGGTCCTCAAGTGGCCCTTTTACATAACTTCTAATTTTTCTTGATCTTTCCATAATTTTAAAATCAATAGTTTTACAAAATTGTATTTTATTTTTATTTTTTTTTCAACACCCTAATGTTTACATTGCTGGGTTTGGTTTTTATTTTGATAATTATTTTTCCTTAATTCCTTGATTTCTTGTTTTAGTTTAATTTTTTCTGTCTGATTTGTGTCTTAAATAAATTTTTTCATAAATCTTGGCTATTGTTTTTCGAATGGCAAATTGCTTTCCTCCTCGTTTACTTTTCAATTTTATCGGTTTTGGAACTTTAGGTTCCTGAATTTTTTGAATCTTATTTCTCTGTCTATATTCCTCGATTGTTATTGGCTTAGGGCTTTGCTTTTGGGTATTTCAGGTGTTTTTTTTTCACCTTCTTGGAACTTCAGATTTAGTTAAACTAATCCTTCAAAAATTTGATCAAATTGGCTTTGACTTTGTATGCCCTCTTCTTGGAACATATCTCAAAATTTATCAAAAAAAAAAAAGGTTTTTACAGCAGAAATTTGAATTTTTGCTTGTCAATAGGCAGCCGTTAGGTTGCCCGAATATTTTTCCTGCTTAGAAAATATGTCTAAAATGTTAAAACTATTTCAAAATTAAGGTAATTATATTTATTATATTTATACTTTTTTTGCTGCCAATCTTGTTGTTTATTCCGAATGTGGTTCTTTTGTTCCTTCCAAGGCAATATCAATATTTTTACTGGTCATATCCACTACTCCTGCATCATTTCGATTATAAATCCCGTAAATTATCATAAAAATTGCTAAATGGCGTCATTTTTGAGTACTCCAAATTGGTCATATCCACTGCTCCTGCATCAGTTCGATTATAAAGCCAGTAAATTATTATAAAAATTGCTAATCAAATTAGCTTTCAGTAGATTTCGTTTGATCAGCTCCTTTTTGCTTTTCTTCTTCCAGGATAAAATTGAGAGTAAAAAATCGTTTTATAGCTTCACTGTTTGTTTCTTTTATAAAGCTTAGGCTGTAATCAGCCAGTAAAGTCCTTGCCAGCTATGAAATTAGGCTGAAAAATCAGCCAGAAGAATCATAGGCAGGATCGCCATGTAAAAGGTTTGAAATAAAATATACTGCGTTGTGAGTGATCAAAGCTCAATGCTTAATTGCTCTTTTTTTCACATGTTGTCAGCTTATTTATACAAAATTATTCTAACATATTCTTACATACATATTTACATTTAAGCAATCATACTTACATACATATTTACCTTAAGCATACATTTTTACATACCTACATACAACTTGAGACAAAATATGTACCTACACACCCCTGTGTTGAGTTGTGACTTTTGTGGGAAATGCAACGTTCGCAAATTTGCTTGAATGTAAATTTGTTTGGTTATGTGTTGTACACACACCTGTATTAAATCGTGTGAATGGCTATGTCAGCAATAATTGAAAATGCTTTTTTATGTGTTGATGAACATTTAGACTATTTTTGTTACAGGGTAGCTGATTTAAATATTTGGCCTTAAATTGTTGGCTGTTTACACTACACAGTATCATTCGCTCGATTTGCTGGGTTTACAAAGTTCACACACACACACACACACACACATGCACACATTTGCGATTTTGAACGGATGCGCCTAAATGTAGGCAACGAAATTGTTTTGTTGTTGTTTTGCGGTGTCATACGTATGCACCTAATTGATATAGATCGGCCAGAACACAAACCGAAAGAACGGATGCACCTAAATGTAGGCAACGAAATTGTTTTGCAGTATATATGTTTGTCGGTGTGTATATACTTAATTAACTTGTGGATTAATATACACATAAAAACCTACCATCTGCAAAAACAAAATCGATTCATGATTAGAAGAGATCTTCACAACAAATATGTACAAGGAAATTACCGGTAACATTATTAAAGGTTACTGTGACCTTGTTAGCAAACCCCGAGTCAAGTTTAATATATAACAGTTCAAAATAAGTAAAACTGATATCAGACCAGATTCTTATCAGATACACAACTGATAGGTGAGAGATTTAGCAGATTCTTATAAGATACACAGCTGATAGGTAACAGATTTTTTTTCGATCGCTCGTTTAAAATCATGTCAAATAATCATATGACTGTATTAGCAAATCTTTCTAGGACAATGAAAGTATTAAGAAAAAACCAAAAAGAATATTTTGATAGTTTTAGAAATTTACAGCCACCGATTGAACTGGTTAATTATCTGAAGCCACCAATACATTACAATTATAAGGAGAAAGAAAAATGTGTGAAATGTGTTTAAAAGTTTTATTTAATAAAAATAAATTATATAAAATATAAATTGTTTAATATTATTTTTTTTTTCTTAAATGTATTACAGTAACGTACTACTATAAGGTTTCGAAATGACCATAAGCATAATTATCAACATGATTTTCTCGTCAAGTTCGCTTATCATCCATATTGCTTAGAGCTACTTTATAAATATTTTGCGTATAAACCGTTTGTAATTTAGATCTAAATTTATACATTGATGCATTATACAATTTATTTTCCAACAGACATTTTCTAAAATCACTTAAACTCAATGTAGAAGTTACACAATTTTTTATTCCCTTTATTTTTATACCTTTCATGATAATGAGATGGTATAATAATTTCGTCACGAAACCCAAAATTGTAAGTCCTTAAAAGAAAAAAATTAGACCCACCATTAAGTATACCGAAATAATCAGAATGAAGAGCTGAGTTGATTTAGCTATGTCCGTCTGTCTCTCTGTCCGTCTGTCTGTTTGTATGCGAACTAGTCCCTCAATTTTTGAGATATCTTGATAAAATTTGGTGAGCAGGTGTATTTGGGTGTCCGATTAGACATTTGTCGGAACCGGCCGGATCGGACCACTATAGCATATATCCTCCATACAACCGATTTTTCAGAAAAAGAGGATTTTTGTAATATCTTACTCAATTTAACAGATTGAAGCTTCAAACTTCACCATATACTTTCGTATATTGCACATATTGTTGCCTGAAAAAATTGATGGGATCGGTCGTATATATAGTATATATCCCCCACAACCGATTGTTCAGATAAAAATCCTTTCGTAATTACTGCCCTATTTTAAGAGCTAGAGGCTTCAAATTTCAACGAATGCTTACGTATATGGCATATATTGTTGTCTGAAAAAATCATACAGATCGGTGGTATATATAGTATATATGTGGTGGTATATATAGTATATATATATATTTTCGCAATTTTTGCCCCATTTTAACAGCTAGAAGCTTCAAATTTCACCGAACGCTTACGTATAGGGCATATATTGTTGTCTGAAAAAATCATAGAGATCGGTTGCATATATAGTATATATCTCATACAACCGATTGTTCAGATAAGAAACTTTTCGCAATTTCTACCCCATTTTAACAGCTATAAGCTTCAAATTTCACCGATTGCTTACGTATATAGCATATATTGTTGTGTCAAAAAATCATAGAGATCGGTGATATATATAATATATATATGATGGTATATATAGTATATATATATTTTTTTTTTGCGTTTTCGGCCCCATTTTAACAGCTAGAAGCTTCAAATTTCACCAAATGCTTACGTGTATAGCATATATTGATGTCTGAAAAAATCATTGAGATCGGGTGTATACATAGTATATATCTCATACAACCGATTGTTCAAATAAGAAACTTTGCGCAATTTCTGCCCCGTTTTAACAGCTAGAAGCTTCAAATTTCACCAAATGCTTACGTATATAGCATATATTATTGTCTGGCAAAATCATAGAGATCGGTGGTATATATATTATATACTTCATACAAACTGTCATTTTTGCCCCTTTTTTACGGATAGAAGCTTCAAAATTCATCATGTTTCATCAAATAGTTACGTTTACTTCATATATTTTTGAAATACGTGATTCGTAGTCGTAGTTTTTACATGCAGACCACAAAAAACGTGAAGCTTTGAATCCTCCCACAAAGTACCTACCTATTTTTATACCTTTCATGCAAATGAAATGGTATATTAATTTCGTCACGAAACCCAAAATTGTAAGTCCTTAAAGTAAAATAGATGGACCCACCATTAAGTATACCGAAATAATCAGAATGAAGAGCTGAGTTGATTTAGCCTTGTCCGTCTGTCTGTCTTTCCGTCTGTCCGTCTGTCTGTTTGTATGCAAACTAGTCCCTCAATTTTTGAGATATCTTGATAAAATTTGGTGAGCAGGTGTATTTGGGTGTCCGATTAGACATTTGTCGGAACCGGCCGAATCGGACCACTATAGCATATATCCTCCATACAAGCGATTTTTCAGAAAAAGAGGATTTTTGTAATATCTCACTCAATTTAACAGATTGAAGCTTCAAACTTCACCATATAATTTCGTATATTTATTTATTTACACATATTGTTGCCTGAAAAAATTGATGAGATCGGTCGTATATATAGTATATATCCCCCACAACCGATTGTTCAGATAAGAAACTTTTCGTAATTACTGCCCTATTTTTATAGCTAGAGGCTTCAAATTTCGACGAATGCTTACGTATATAGCATATATTGTTGTCTGAAAAAATCATACAGATCGGTGGTATATATAGTATATATATGGTGGTATATATAGTATATATATACAGTATATATATATAGTATATATATATATTTTCGCAATTTTAGCCCCATTTTAACAGCTAGAAGCTTCAAATTTCACCGAACGCTTACGTATATGGCATATATTGTTGTCTGAAAAAATCATAGAGATCGGTTGTTTATATAGTATATATCTCATACAACCGCTTGTTCAGATAAGAAACTTTTCGCAATTTCTACCCCATTTTAACAGCTATAAGCTTCAAATTTCACCGATTGCTTACGTATATAGTATATAATGTTGTGTCAAAAAATCATAGAGATCGGTGATATATATAATATATATATGATGGTATATATAGTATATATATATTTTTTTTTGCGATTTCGGCCCCATTTTAACAGCTAGAAGCTTCAAATTTCACCAAATGCTTACGTGTATAGCATATATTGATGTCTGAAAAAATCATTGAGATCCGGTGTATACATAGTATATATCTTATACAACCGATTGTTCAGATAAGAAACTTTGCGCAATTTCTGCCCCGTTTTAACAGCTAGAAGCTTCAAATTTCACCAAATGCTTACGTATATAGCATATATTGCTGTCTGAAAAAATCATAGAGATCGGTGGTATATATATTATATACTTCATACAAACTGTCATTTTTACCCCTTTTTTACGGATATAAGCTTCAAAATTCATAAAGTTTCATCAAATAGTTACATTTACTTCATATATTTTTGAAATACGTGATTCGTAATCGTAGTTTTTACATGCAGACCACAAAAAACGTGAAGCTTTGAATCCTCACACAAAGTACCTACCTATTTTTATACCTTTCATGAAAATGAAATGGTATATTAATTTCGTCACGAAACCCAAAATTGTAAGTCCTTAAAGGAAAATAGATAGACCCACCATTAAGTATACCGAAATAATCAGAATGAAGAGCTGAGTTGATTTAGCCATGTCCGTCTGTCTGTCTGTCCGTCTGTCCGTCCATACAACCGATTTTTCAGAAAAAGAGGATTTTTGAAATATCTTACTCAATTTAACAGATTGAAGCTTCAAACTTCACCATATACTTTCGTATATTGCACATATTGTTGCCTGAAAAAATTGATGAGATCGGTCGTATATATAGTGTATATCCCCCACAACCGGTTGTTCAGATAAAAATCTTTTCGTAATTACTGCCCTATTTTAAGAGCTAGAGGCTTCAAATTTCGACGAATGCTTACGTATATAGCATATATTGTTGTCTGAAAAAATCATACAGATCGGTGGTATATATAGTATATATATGGTGGTATATATAGTATATATATATAGTATATATATATATTTTCGCAATTTTAGCCATATTTTAACAGCTAGAAGCTTCAAATTTCACCGCACGCTTACGTATATGGCATATATTGTTGTCTGAAAAAATCATAGTGATCGGTGATATATATAATCTCATACAACCGATTGTTCCGATAAGAAACTTTGTGCAATTTCTTCCCCATTTTACAGCCAGAAGCTTCAAATTTCACCAAATGCTTACGTATATAACATATATTGTTGTCTGAAAAAATCATATAGACCGGTGGTATATATAATCTCATACAACCGATTGTTCAGATAAGAAACTTTGTGCAATTTCTTCCCCATTTTAACAGCTAGAAGCTTCAAATTTCACCAAATGCTTACATGTATAGTATATATTGTTGTCTGAAAAATTCATTGAGATCGGTGGTATATATAGTATATATCTCATACAACCGATTGTTCAGATAAGAAACTTTGCGAAATTTCTGCCCCGTTTTAACAGCTAGAGGCTTCAAATTTCACCAAATGCTTACGTATATAGCATATTTTGTTGTCTGAAAAAATCATAGAGACCGGTGGTATATATAATCTCATACAACCGATTGTTCAGATAAGAAACTTTGTGCAATTTCTTCCCCATTTTAACAGCTATAAGCTTCAAATTTCACCAAATGCTTACGTGTATAGTATATATTGTTGTCTGAAAAAATCATTGAGATCGGTGGTATATATAGTATATATCTCATACAACCGATTGTTCAGATAAGAAACTTTGCGCAATTTCTTCCCCATTTTAACAGCTAGAAGCTTCAAATTTCACCAAATGCTTACGTGTATATTATATATTGTTGTCTGAAAAAATCATTGAGATCGGTGGAACATATATTATATACCCCATATAAACTGTATTTTTTTGCCCCTTTTTTACGGCTAGAAGCTTCAAAATTCAAAACGTTTCATCAGATAGATACGTTTACGTCATATATTGTTGAAATACGTGATTCGTAGTCATAGTTTTTACACGCAGACCACAAAAAACCTGAAACTTTGCATCCTCACACAAAGTACCTACCTATTTTTATACCTTTCATGAAAATGAAATGGTATATTAATTTCGTCACGAAACCCAAAATTGTAAGTCCTTAAAGGAAAATAGATAGACCCACCATTAAGTATACCGAAATAATCAGAATGAAGAGCTGAGTTGATTTAGCCATGTCCGTCTGTCTGTCTGTCCGTCTGTCCGTCCATACAACCGATTTTTCAGAAAAAGAGGATTTTTGAAATATCTTACTCAATTTAACAGATTGAAGCTTCAAACTTCACCATATACTTTCGTATATTGCACATATTGTTGCCTGAAAAAATTGATGAGATCGGTCGTATATATAGTGTATATCCCCCACAACCGGTTGTTCAGATAAAAATCTTTTCGTAATTACTGCCCTATTTTAAGAGCTAGAGGCTTCAAATTTCGACGAATGCTTACGTATATAGCATATATTGTTGTCTGAAAAAATCATACAGATCGGTGGTATATATAGTATATATATGGTGGTATATATAGTATATATATATAGTATATATATATATTTTCGCAATTTTAGCCATATTTTAACAGCTAGAAGCTTCAAATTTCACCGCACGCTTACGTATATGGCATATATTGTTGTCTGAAAAAATCATAGTGATCGGTGATATATATAATCTCATACAACCGATTGTTCCGATAAGAAACTTTGTGCAATTTCTTCCCCATTTTACAGCCAGAAGCTTCAAATTTCACCAAATGCTTACGTATATAACATATATTGTTGTCTGAAAAAATCATATAGACCGGTGGTATATATAATCTCATACAACCGATTGTTCAGATAAGAAACTTTGTGCAATTTCTTCCCCATTTTAACAGCTAGAAGCTTCAAATTTCACCAAATGCTTACATGTATAGTATATATTGTTGTCTGAAAAATTCATTGAGATCGGTGGTATATATAGTATATATCTCATACAACCGATTGTTCAGATAAGAAACTTTGCGAAATTTCTGCCCCGTTTTAACAGCTAGAGGCTTCAAATTTCACCAAATGCTTACGTATATAGCATATTTTGTTGTCTGAAAAAATCATAGAGACCGGTGGTATATATAATCTCATACAACCGATTGTTCAGATAAGAAACTTTGTGCAATTTCTTCCCCATTTTAACAGCTATAAGCTTCAAATTTCACCAAATGCTTACGTGTATAGTATATATTGTTGTCTGAAAAAATCATTGAGATCGGTGGTATATATAGTATATATCTCATAC
This sequence comes from Eurosta solidaginis, assembly GCF_040869045.1. Classification (NCBI taxonomy): domain Eukaryota; kingdom Metazoa; phylum Arthropoda; class Insecta; order Diptera; family Tephritidae; genus Eurosta; species Eurosta solidaginis. The sequence continues at coordinate 138,957,396 of NC_090321.1, forward strand.
AACCGATTGTTCAGATAAGAAACTTTGCGCAATTTCTTCCCCATTTTAACAGCTAGAAGCTTCAAATTTCACCAAATGCTTACGTGTATATTATATATTGTTGTCTGAAAAAATCATTGAGATCGGTGGAACATATATTATATACCCCATATAAACTGTATTTTTTTGCCCCTTTTTTACGGCTAGAAGCTTCAAAATTCAAAACGTTTCATCAGATAGATACGTTTACGTCATATATTGTTGAAATACGTGATTCGTAGTCATAGTTTTTACACGCAGACCACAAAAAACCTGAAACTTTGCATCCTCACACAAAGTACCTACCTATTTTTTATTTTATATTTATCTTAAAAATCGTTTAGATATGTCCAAATTTCACCAAATGTAATGTAATGTAATGTATTTATTTATTACGGCTTTCCTAAGCCTAACTTAAATCTATTTTACATGTTTATAATTATCTTCTGGACTATGCAATCTAGAATAGTTACATCTATGTCCTACCTTGGAGTACTATGGATGGGAGACTTCCAGATCATGCGAACAAAGCGTTGTGATTATGTAGTATGTAGGCATTTTACGCATGTTAGTAAAGCGCGAAGGCAACATCTGCACGGCGATACACTGAGTTAATCGAGTGATGCGTTTCAGTATGTGCTTCGGCAACCTTTTTTGTATGCGCACAAGAGCTTGGAAGTCTTGGCGCTACACAGCAGTATAGTTTCGCTGCACTTCTATCGATGCTATGGAAGTCCGCCTGTCCAGCACTAAATTGGTAGTGTTCTGCAATAATTGTACAATTTTTGTTTAAATTTATTGGAATGACATGATTTAATATCAATCGGTAGTTCGTTATATGATTTAAGACCTTTATAATACAGATTACATTTGTCTGCTTCAGTTTTATAAGCCGGCATATTAAAATCATTTTTATTACGAGTATTTACAGAGTGCACATCTTTTACATATTTTATATTAGTCCTCAAATACGCAGGCAAAGTTCCTTCTATTATGTTTTTAATAAATTTTATGGTATAATAAAAAAGTTGCTGTCTAATGCTAAGCCAATTAAGAGAGCATAGCATGTCTCTGATAGGTGTATCATACCGTTTTTTGAGAATGAATCTCATAGCGCGGTTCTGTTGCTTTCGTAGCTTGTATATCTGACTATCTCGCAAGATGAAAAATATAGTTGGGCAATAAATAAAATTAGGTTCGATTATAGATCTGTAGACGATGATTTTATACCTTCTATTTAAATATTTGCAGGTTCGTTGTGTAAAATATAACTTTTTCGCTATTTTTCCTACCGTATAATCCACGTGCTCGTTGAAATTCAGCTTATCATCTATTTTTATTCCCAAGTATTTTATAATGCTGACTTTTTCAATTAGTTCGTTATTTATATTTAAGTTTTGTAGCTCATTGTTTTGAAAATTGCGTCTAGATATAACCATAAATTTCGTTTTATTGACATTCACTTTTAGTCTGTTTACGCATAACCAACCATATACGCTGTTAAGATCTTCTTGTAGCTTAGCATATATTTCAGTAATATTGTTCCCACTTATCATCAGCAATGTATCATCAGCAAACAATTTTATTTCACAGTGCTTAATGGAGCTAGTTATATCATTAATATATATATTGAACATTATGGGTGCCAGCACAGACCCTTGAGGTAGACCAACAGGTACCTCCCTTTTATCCGATACGGACGTTCGAATCACTGTTCTTTGGTATCTGTTAATTAGGAAGTCTTGAAACCATTTTAGTTCTATACCAGAAACGCCAATGCAAGAAAGCTTTTTCAGCATTAATTTTTGGTCGATCGTCTCGAATGCACGCTTTAAATCCAAAAACACAGCTAATATGTGTTTTTTCCTGCTTAAGTCTTCTTTCCAGTTAGCTAAAACCAAATTCAAAGCACTTTCACATGAATGTTTTTTTCGAAAACCAGATTGTTGAGGTATAATAATTACGTTATCTTCTAAATATTTTACCAGCTGATTTTTTACCACTGTTTCCAAAATTTTTTCATCACATTGTAACGTGTTAATAGGTCTTATCTCCTCAGCTTTGATGGTATTTTTCACTTTTTCTAATGGCACAACTATAGAAGATTTCCATAAACTAGGAACGGGACCTTTATCTAAGCTCTCATTAACAAGCTGAGAATAGAAAAAACCTGTATACGTTATGGAATCTTTAACGACTCCTTCCGACACAAGTTTCTTCCCTCCAATTTTATTTTTAAACTTACTTACTATATCAACTATCTCTGCATATATTGTTGTCTGAAAAAATTATAGAGACCGGTGGTATATATAATCTCATACAACCGATTGTTCAGATAAGAAACTTTGTGCAATTTCTTCCCCATTTTAACAGCTAGAAGCTTCAAATTTCACCAAATGCTTACGTGTGTAGTATATATTGTTGTCTGAAAAAAAAATCATTGAGATCGGTGGTATATATAGTATATATCTCATACAACCGATTGTTCAGATAAGAAACTTTGCGCAATTTCTGCCCCGTTTTAACAGCTAGAAGCTTCAAATTTCACCAAATGCTTACGTATATAGCATATATTGTTGTCTGAAAAAATCATAGAGATCAGTGGTACATATATTATATACCCCATATAAACTGTATTTTTTTGCCCCTTTTTTACGGCTAGAAGCTTCAAAATTCAAAACGTTTCATCAAATAGTTACGTTTAGACAGTCCCGTCCTTACTTGTTTTAATTTCATTTATATCGTTATCAATTTTAAATGAATACATTTTTGCTCTTAAATCAATATATTTTTTTAGCCAATCTGATTGATTAAATTGTAGAATTCTATGAATTTTCTTTAATACAAGTCCATGTTTAATACATTGTTGTACATTTCTATAATGAATGATATATTTTATTTTGTTTCTCAAATAACCAATCAACTTTTAGTTTTTCATTGAGCCCACTTTTTTTATTTCCAAAACAAAATGGTAAATCATTATGAATATTGTGAGTGGTTATGGGTTAATCTAAATCTACTTCTAATATGTATCCGACTAAAGAATTTTCTGGTATGCTAAAAACGTCATACTCCTCTACGTTTTCAATCCATTCAAAATTATTATGAGGGAGATATTGTGACATAACATAACCATATAAATTATTAACATCTAAATAAATTATATAATTTGAAGCCTTAGTCTCATTGTAATCACTTAAATATTTATTGTTAGCAACTGAACGCCGTTTGCAACATTGAATAATCCCGCCCCTAATTCCCGACATTATAAAATGATGCATGTTTTCATCAGTAAACAATTTGAATTCTTTTCTAGTTATTTTGGGCATTGCGTCCCAAGATAATCCTGGAGATGTATAATATGGATTAGGGTCTAGTCGATAAATTCCTTTATATAATTTTCTAAAATTTTCAAAAATGTCACTGAGGGGTAGCACATATACTTTTAGATATAATAATAAATAATCTAATAAATTGGAACAATTAAATGTTGTCCAAACATTTTGTGCATGCTGATCATCATCGATACTACACGATGCATTTGATAATTTATTAAAGAAAAGTGAACGATCAGGTAATTGTGTTTCGATGAGACGTTCTTCTGAATCTAAGTAGTCATATGGAAAAATACTGTAACGAATTTAATGCAATTCCCCTTATTTGCATCTTCTGCCAACGTTCGTATCGCTAAACTGCTGAATAAATAACTCCAATATTGAATAATGGAAACATGACCTTTATTAAAGTACTTCACAATAACACTTATACTTTGCAACGAATAGTTTGCTTAGTAACCAAACTGGTTGATAGCTCAAATGAAACTGATTTGTCGCCTCCACTGTTGTCGCCCTTTTATATTGTCCGACCTCCTCGTTGCATATTTCTAGGCTTTTCTAATTCCAGAACTTACTAGTTAGTTATAAATTTCTCAGCTACAACTACAGATGTATAATTTTTTAGCTTCTCTCATACCCCATGCGCTTGTATGTGTGAGCGACACTTCCACAATCACAATTGCATACCTTTAGGAGCATTTCAGATAAGATATCTGCATTTGCTTGTACGTTGCTTCTCCGCCGCGTGCACGCGTATGTGTAGACATAATGATTGAATTATTGATGTGAATTCACGCCACTGCTTAGCATCGGCCTAGAGATGGCAGTACCCCATAGTGTTGCTAATATTCGTAACACTGCCCTCCACCTAAGTCTGATCGTCCCGATCAGACAAATCTCTCGATCTAAACGCTGCTAACCTCTCCAAATGAACCACTTTCATTTTGGTTCGTGGTTTGCCAAAGGTTTGCATTCGGTACACTACGTCGTTGATCCGTTTTACAACTTTGTATGGGCCTTCCCAGTTACACTTTAATTTCGGGGGCAAACTTTTTTTCCGTTCTGGGTTGTATAGCAGCACCAAATCTCCTTCTTGAAACCCTTCCGAATTAATTGCTTTATCGTACCTCGCTTTAATCTTGTCACTCATAATCTTCGCTCGTTGCCTTATCAGATCGTGTATCTCTTTCAGCTCTTCTTCCAAGAGAACAGTGTACTTCTTGACATTCCTCTCCGCATCGGCATCTATCCCATACTTGAAGTCAGCTGGCAGTCGAAGTTCATTGCCAAAAATTACCTTTGCGGGAGTTTGGCCCGTTGTCTCATGTACTGCCGATCGGTAGGCCATCAAGAATAATGATATGTGTGTATCCCAGTCCTTATGGTACTTGTCTACTACTTTCCTTAAATGCTCCTCCAATGTTCTATTGAAGCGTTCCACCATACCATCGGACTGAGGATGCAATGCAGTTGTCCGTGTTTTCCGAATGCCCAACTTCTTGCATTTTCTTGGAACACAGCTGATGCAAAATTCCTGCCTTGGTCAGAATGTAACTCTATTGGTACACCATACCTTGCAATCCATTCGTTTGTAACCACTTCTGCTACTGTTTATGCTTCTTGGTTTGGGACTGGGTATATCTCTGGCCATTTACTGAAATAATCCATAACCACCAGTACGTATTTGTTTCCGCGGTTGCTTGTAGGAAATGACCCTGCGACATCCATGGCGATCCTTTCAAATGGTGCACCTGAAATATACTGCTTCATCTGGCCATGAATTCGTTGTTGTTGTTGTTGTTGTAGCGATAAGGTTCCTCCCCGAAGGCTTTGGGGAGTGTTATCGATGTGATGGTCCTTTGCCGGATACAGATCCGGTACGCTCCGGTACCACAGCACCATTAAGGTGCTGGCCCGACCATCTCGGTAACGATTTATGTGGCCACATTAAACCTTCAGGCCATCCCCTCCCTCCCCAACCACAAGTTCCATAAGGAGCTTAGGGTCGCCAGAGCCTCGTCTGTTAGTGAAACAGGATTCGCCGCGGATAGGTGAGGTTGACAATTGGGTTTGGAGAAGCTATATGTTGCGCTGGCAACCTGCAGGGTTGCGCTACACAGCCCCTTGAATCTGGTATTTTAGTCGCCTCTTACGACAGGCATACCTACCGCGGGTATATTCTGACCCCCCCTAACCCGCTGGGGGAGCCATGAATTCGTGTTTTGGTCCCTTTCGCTCTGTTGCATACCTCGCAGTTGGCAATCCACTCGGTGACCGACTGACGGCAACCAACCCAATAGAATCTCTGCTTAATTTTCTCGAGCGTCTTTGCGATTCCAATATGACCTTGACTTGGACCATTATGCAGCTCGCTGAGCACGTCAGGAATCCTCTTTCTGGGAACAACTATCAGTTTCTTCTTGCATTGACCATCCTCACTCTCCTATACTCGATGAAGGCAACCGGATATCAATTATAAACTGTTCCACTGTGCCCAATATGACTTCGCAATGGGACTCTCTGCTAAAATCTCTTCTCTGTTTGGTCTTTCGTTTCGTTCGAGCCCTTGCATAACATGTGACAGATCTGTATCTTTTAGCTGACACTTTCTTAGTTGTTCCTTGTCCCATTCATCCGTACACGTTATAGTCATTAGCCGGACATCTATAATGTCTTCTTTAGCCTCGGCCCTTGAACAGTGCTTGCATTCCAAACTTCATGGTCTTCGTGACATTGCATCGGCATTTCCATGGGTACTACCTTTCCGATGCTCAATGGAAAAGTCATAGCTTTGTAGTCGCTCGATCCACCGTTCCAATTTTCCTTCTGGATTACGGAACTACAGAAGCCATTTTAACGCTGCGGATCTGTCCAGACACGGAATCGCTGGCCGTAGAGGTATTTGTGAAATGTTTAATGCACTCTACCAATGCCAACAGCTCTCTCCGCGTAACGCAGTAGTTCCTCTCTGGTTTTCCAATCGAACGGCTGTAATATGCAACTACCTTCTCCTGTCCATTAACCAGTTGGGACAAAACGCCTTCTATAGCATATCCACTCGCATCTGTATCTAGAATAAATGTTGTTGCTGGAATCGGATATGCCAACATTGGGGCAGTGCACAAACGCTCCTTCAATGTTTGGAAAGCCACCTCTTGCTCCTTTTTCCATTCAAAAGCTTTATTTTTTCTTGTCAGCTCATGGAGGCTATGGGCTAAGCTGGAAAAATTTGGTACAAATCGGCGGTAAAATGTGCACAGCCCAAGGAAACTTCTCAATTCATGTAGGTTCTGTGGTCTTGGCCAATCCTTTACAGCCTCTATCTTTTCGTTTGCAGTGCAGATGCCCTCTTTCGTTACCTTGTGACCCAAATAATTTACTTCCTTTTTAAACAGCGCAAACTTTTTGGGACTTAATTTCAGACCAGCGCCAGCTATTCTCTGGAAAACTTCCTCCAAGTTCTTAAGATGTTCATCAAAGTTCTTGCCCAATGCGATGATGGCGTCCAGGTACACCAGGCATATTTTTCAATGTAGACCTTTCAGTACCTGGTCCATGAGTCTCTCAAAAGTAGCTGGTGCATTAAAAAGTCCAAAAGGCATTACTGTAAATTGCCAAAGACCATCACCGACACTGAAGGCTGTTTTCTCTTTATCTTCCTTCTTCACCTCAACTTGCCAGTAGCCGCTTTTCAAGTCCAGTATGGAAAACCATTTCGTACCATATAGCGAGTCCAGAGTGTCGTCAATTCTTGGCAAAGGGTAGCTATCCTTTTTCGTAACGTCATTCAACTTCCAGCAGTCCACGCAAAACGCTAATGGTTCGATGACGCCGCTGTCGCTCATTTCTTGTACGATTTGACTCACAACTTCCCGTTTCGCCAGTGGAACACTACGAGGAGCTTGACGTATCGGCCTCGTGTCTCCAGTGTCAATTTGATGTTTCACAATATTGGTGCGGCCTGGTTTGGAACCATCCTGGTCAAATATGTTCGCGTACTTTAGGAGCAGTTGTTTTGCCTTATTCTGATAAGCTTCCTTAGACCCTTCATCCATGCCGTGATGTCATTTGAAAGATCAGTATTACTAGATGAAACTTGTTCCTGGAGCTGTTCACAGTTAGTAACTACTTCAGCCTCTTGGCATCTTCCCAAAATAGCTCCTTTAGTCAAATTAAATGGTGACTTGAACTCATTAAGTACTCTTACCGGAATACGTCCATCTTCTTTTGTCATAGCCAGGGTTTTTCCTACCAGCCTGTCGAATGCTGATTTGTTTTCTGCTTCGACAACCCACAATTTGTTTGTCCCACAATCTTCATCAACCTTTGCACAGATGACTGCTTCTGATTTTGGTGGTATTTGCGGACTCTCTTCCACCAGCACGCGTTTACTGCTGTAGCCTCTCTCGTAGTCGAAATTAAGTGGCACATCCATGTTCTTATATCTCATCGTCTTGCTTTGCATGTCGATCTTGATGCCTTGGTCGATTAAGAAGTCCAATCCAATTATGATTCCATCAACAATCTCTGCCACTATAAAATTGTGTACTACCGTGACGTTCGCAATTGCGACTTCACATGATACTTCTCCTAGAACCGTGGTGTCTTCTCCAGTGGCTGTACGCAATCTTGCTACATGCAAAGGTCTTATTATCTTGTTGACTAAATCCGCTCGAATGATGGAATGAGATGCCCCCGTATCTACAGTCAGTAAACGTTCCTTTCCATCCACATGTCCTCCGACAGTAAGATTGTTTGACCTTTTTCCAATTTGTGAGATAGAGATTATGGGGCATTCAATTGAAGGAGCCAGCTGTCGTCCCTTGCGGCTGACTCTCTTTAGTTTAACGATTGAGTGGACTAGGAAATTTGCTCATCTCCTTCAGCTCTGCGTTTGCGGCTACCCACATTGTTGGTGCTATTGGGACCGGTGCTGCAATGTCGTGAAACATGACCTGGGTTGCCGCACTTGAAACATTTAATAACTCCGGCATTCTTCTGTTATGATCCCTTCAGTGCTTCCAAAACTGTGTCTACCCAATCTGGTCTTTCCACTTCCACACGATGAGCTTTGTATGCTGGTTTACTCAATAGTGAGGCAGTTTCCTGAGTCAATGCATGTGATACCGTTTCTGCAAATGTTGGCTTTAGATTTGCGTATGTGGCTCGCTTCGTTTCGACGTCTCGTATGCCATTTATAAAGCTCTGAATTTTTACCCTTTCGGTGTATTCCACGGGTGCGTCGGCATTCGCCAAATGTGCAAGCCTTTCGACATCTGAGGCAAACTCCTGCAAAGTCTCATTAGCTTTTTGGTAGCGGTTTTGCAACTCTATTTGGTGTATCTGCTTCCTGTGTTCGCTTCCGTATCGCCTCTCTAGAGCGCTCATCAATGTTTCGTATTTGTTCCGCTCTACCTCGGGAATAGTCTGTAGGATTTCAGCAGCAGATCCTTTCAATGTCACGAATAGTGCAGCAATTTTATCTTCAGCACTCCAGTTGTTCACTGCTGCGGTCTTCTCAAACTGAATCTTAAACACCTGGAAAGGAACAGAACCGTCAAAGGATGGTGTTTTTACCTTTGGATTGCTTGCTGAAACAGCTGGGTGATTTAGTTGTAACTGCTCCATACGACCTTTTAAATCATCTACTTCTGCCTGAAGTTGAGCCATTTTTGCATTATGAGCTTCCAGTTTTGATGATACCTATTCCAAAATTTCTACCGACATTTCAGATATACGTGCCTCTTGCGCTTCCAATTGAGATGCCATATATGTCTTTTGGTCTTCCAGTTGAAATGACACTTGCGGTGTCATTTCTGAAATACGTGCCTCCTGTGATTCCAGTTGGGATGCCATATATGTCTTCTGCTCTTCTAGTTGGGATGCCATATATGTCTTCTGTTCTTCGAGCTGTGGTTTCATCTTGGATGTTATTCGTGTCTCTTGCGATTCCAGTTGGGATGCCATATTTGTGGATATTTGTGATGACATTTCTGTTATGCGTGTTTCCTGGGTTTCCATTTTTGCCGACAAAGCCAATATCGCATTATTCTCGCCGCTTGCGACTGGACTCGGACTTCCGTTCTTCTCTTCAATTTTTGTTGTTGTCTCGTCCCCATTAGGATAAAAGACATACTCGTCCACATCAATTCCTTGCGACTCCATTACCTCTCGTAGCCGTGCTTGAAGTTCGATCTTATTGCCGGTTGTATTCAATCCACGGTTCTCCAACTCCTTTTTGAGTTGCTGGATCCTCAATTCACTCAACTTTGCAATGTCCAAGTTGTATTCCCAATCTTCGGAATTTATTCAACAATTCTTCTTCTGACACCAATTGTTAGGAACTTAATGCAATTCCCCTTATTTGCAATCTTCTGCCAACGTTCGTATCGCTAAACTGTTGGATAAATAACTCAAATATTGAATAATGGAAAAATGGCCTTTATTAAAGTACTTCACAATAAAACTTATACTTTGCAACGAATAGCTTGCTTAATAACCAAACTGTTTGATAACTCAAATGAAACTGACTTCTCGCCTCCACTGTTGTCGCCCTTTTATACTGTTCGCCCTCCTCGTTGCATATTTCTAGGCTTTTCTAATTCCAGAACTTACTAGTTAGTTATAAACTTTTCAGCTACAACTACAGATGCATAATTTTTATAGCTTCTCTCATACCCCATGCGCTTGTATGTGTGAGCGACACTTCCACAATCACAATTGCATACCTTTAGGAGCATTTCAGATAAGATATCTGCATGTGCTTGTGCGATGCTTCTCCGCCGCGTGCACGCGTATGTGTGACATAATGATTGAATTATTGATGTGAATTCACGTCGCTGCTTAGCATCGGCCTAGAGACATAATGATTGAATTATTGATGTGAATTTACGTAGCTGCTTAGCAATGGCCTAGAGATGGCAGTACCCCTTAATGTTGCTAATATTCGTAACAATACCTTTACGTTTCATTAAATCAAAGTGATGATCGTTGGGGAAATAAGACTTTGTTATTTCTAAATCATTATCACTTAAATTCTTAGCTAAACTGTCTAAGCTAGAAGGAATGAATCGAAATGAATCCAAAAACCTAGGTTCAATGTTATCTTTATTATTAACAGAATATATGTTAATAATTTTGATATTGAAATATATAACTCTTTGTTTAAGGGAATAATATTTATATCCCCCTCTACAGATGACAACTCTTTAATAAATAAATGACAATCATATTTAGATAAATTATGAAAAAATATTGGAATAAAATTTGATATCTGATATTTTAAATTACATTTATTATGTGCTGGACCTCTATATTCACAAGTGGCAATGGTCTGCTACCCTATCATTTAATAAAAGTTCCATTCCACAAATATGGCAAAATATATCCTCGTTTTGACGCCTAAGTTGGTTGGCAGTTAGTGGATGCATTCTAACTATTTTACTCAAATATAGGTGATAAATATCTAAAACATCATCGATAATACTTTTAAAAAATGTTTTGGAGCATCAACACCGCTATATATTTTAAAACGATTCAGTTGGTTATTATATGAGCACTTAATAAAAATAACAATAAGCATAAGGAATATGTTCTTGTACACATTGAGCCCTACTAGAATTTTGAATATCTATTGGTTTTAGAATACATTCGAAATCTGCATATATAGTAAATGGTACATCTAATTGTTTTTTGAAATTTTCAAATTTTAGCATTCTTTTCTCAGGTGTAGGCATGGGTGTTACAATTTTTCTACAATTTATGTACTTTTTATGAGTTAGTAATTTTTCTTCCTTATCAAAATGTATTAGACATGTATTGCAAAAATAAAATTTATGCTCATGGCTTGTAACTTGATGCCCCATTAATCTACTTAAATTTTTTATCCAAACATGATGTCTTTAATTGAAATCATCACTGTATAAAGAAATAAGATTAATATGATGTGATTTTTCTTCTTTTGTTAAATAATATGGTCCTACTACCAAATTGTCTTCTATACCAAACACATTTACACTAATATCTGGATTATTTGATTAGAATATTTCAATATCTTTTATTTGTAATGGGAAACTTAAATTTTCAAAGTTGACTACTTTATTATTAATTAAAATTATAATGGAATCTTGGATATTTCTAATGTGATATGAAGAACACCTTTCTCTATTTTTTGAGGGTTGGTAAAGAGATGAAATTATGGCCCACTTAAAGCAATATATATCACTGCTAACAATATTAATACTAGCTCTTTTATGTGCTATTATTACTTTTGTTAGTGGTATATATAATGAGCCTCTAATTGGTTGGTATTTATTTATGTTTACTTCTAGATGAATAATTTCACTTAGACTCCAACCACTATCTCGCTCTTGAAATGTTTTCATTTTTTCAATCAATTTACTAAACTTTTCCTTAATTATTTCACCAACATTATTGTTCTCCATAAATACTTCAGTGATTAGTGTTTGGTGTGACATTATATCAAGTTCTTCAATATTTTCTTTTATTTGAATATATTTACAAAATAAATCAAAGTTAAATTTGATGCTTTCATGCTTTTCATCAGATTTCTGTAAAAGTGCAGATAATTCGTTAAAATGGTTTTCAAAAAAAATGTTCAACAATTAAATCATTGGGTTGATCGTTTTCCAAAACGTATGTCTCAATACGATTATTAAACATAGCGTGAATACATTTAACATTACTATTTAAATTATACATACAATTCTTTTTATGCATATTTGTTCTCAAGTGTTCTGACCATACATTTTGTTTCACTTGAATTTTACATTGCTCGCAAAAAATGGGGTTCTTTTTTATAACTTGATGTTTCATTGTAATATGTCTATCAAAATTTCTCTTCCGAGTATATATCTTTTTACAAGAACTATACGGATACATTTTTATTTTTTATTAATTGGCTCTTTCGAGCTTTTTATACTCAGTTGAGCAGAGCTCACAGAGTATATTAACTTTGATTGGATAACGGTTGGTTGTACAGGTATAAAGGAATCGAGATAGATATAGACTTCCATATATCAAAATCATCAGTATCGAAAAAAAATTCGATTGAGCCATGTCCGTCCGTCCATCCGTCTGTCCGTTAACACGATAACTTGAGTAAATTTTGAGGTATCTTGATGAAATTTGGAATGTAGGTTCCTGGGCACTCATCTCAGATCGCTGTTTAAAATGAACGATATCGGACAATAACAACGCCCACTTTTTCGATATCGAAAATTTCGAAAAATCGAAAAAGTGCGATAATTCATTACCAAATACGGATTAAACGATGAAACTTGGTAGGTGAGTTGAACTTATGACGCAGAATAGAAAACTAGTAAAATTTTGGACAATGGACGTGGCACCGCCCACTTTTAAAAGAAGGTAATTTAGAAGTTTTGCAAGCTGTAATTTGGCAGTCGTTGAAGATATCATGATGAAATTTGCCAGGAACATTACTCTTATTACTATATGTCTGGTTAATAAAAATTAGCAAAATCGGAGAACGACCACGCCCACTTTTTAAAAATTTTTTTTTTTAATTCAAATTTTAAAAGAAAAGTTAATATCTTTACAGTATATAAGTAAATTATGTCAACATTCAACTCCAGTAATGATATGTTGCAACAAAATACAAAATTAAAAGAAAATTTCAAAATGGGCGTGGCTCCGCCCTTTTTCATTTAATTTGTCTAGGATACTTTTAATGCCATAAGTCGAACAAAAATTTACCAATCCTTGTGAAATTTGGTGGAGGCATAGCTTCTAGGACGATAACTGTTTTCTGAGAAAAAGGGCGAAATCGGTTTGAAGCCACGCCCAGTTTTTGTACACAGTCGACCGTCTGTCCTTCCGCTCGGCCGTTAACAGGATAATTTGAGCAAAAATCGATATATCTTTACTAAACTCAGTTCACGTACTTATCTGGACTCACTTTGTATTGGTGTAAAAAATGGACGAAATTCGACCATGACCACGCCCACTTTTTCGATATCGAAAATTACGAAAAATGAAAAAATGCCATAATTATATACCAAATACGAAAAAAGGGATGAAACATGGTAATTGTATTGGCCTATTGACGCAAAATATAACTTTAGAAAAAAACTTGGTAAAATGGGTGTGACACCTACCATATTAAGTAGAAGAAAATGAAAAAGTTTTGCAGGGCGAAATCAAAAGCCCTTGGAATCTTGGAAGGAATACTGTTCGTGGTATTACATATATAAATAAATTAGCGGTACCCGACAGATGATGTTCTGGATCACCCTGGTCCGCATTTTGGTCGATATCTTGAAAACGCCTTCACATATACAACTAAGGGCCACTCCCTTTTAAACCCCTCATTAATACCTTTAATTTGATACCCATATCGTACAAACACATTCTAGAGTCACCCCTGGTCCAAGTTTATGGCGATATCTCGAAAAGGCGTCCACATATAGAACTAAGGCCCAATCGTTTTTAAAATACTCATTAACACCTTTCATTTGATACCCATATCGTACAAAAAAAATCTAGAGTCACCCCTGGCTCAATTTATGGCGATATCACGAAAAGGCATCCACCTATAAAACTAAGGCCCACTCCCTTTTAAAATACTCATTAACACCTTTCATTTGATACCCATATCGTACAAACAAATTCTAGAGTCACCCCTGGTCCACCTTTATGGCGATATCTCGAAAAAGCGTCCACCTATAGAACTAAGGCCCACGCCCTTTTAAAATACTCATTAACACCTTTCATTTGATACCCATATTGTACAAACGCATTCTAGAGTCACCCCTAGTCCACGTTTATGGCGATATCCCGAAAAGGCGTCCACCCATAGAACTAAGGCCCACTCCCTTTTAAAACACTTATTAACACCTTTCGTTTGATACCCATATTGTACACACGCATTCTAGAGTCAACCCTGGTCCACTTTTAGAACGATATTCCGAAAAGGCGTCCACCCATAGAACTAAGGCCCACTCCCTTTTAAAACACTTATTAACACCTTTCATTTGACACCAATATTGTACAAACACATTCTAGAGTCACCCCTGGTCCACGTTTATGGCGATATCTCGAAAAGGCGTCCACATATAGAACTAAGGCCCACTCCTTTTTAAAATACTCATTAACACCTTTCATTTGATACCCATATCGTACAAAAAAAATCTAGAGTCACCCCTGGCCCACCTTTATGGCGATATCTCGAAAAGGCGTCCACCTATAGAACTAAGGCCCACTCCCTTTTAAAATACTCATTAACACCTTTCATTTGATACCCATATCGTACAAACAAATTCTAGAGTCACCCCTGGTCCACCTTTATGGCGATATCTCGAAAAGGCGTCCAGCTATAGAACTAAGGTCCACTCCCTTTTAAAATACTCATTAACACCTTTCATTTGATACCCATATAGTACAAACAAATTCTAGAGTCACCCCTGGTCCACCTTTATGGGGATATCTCGAAAAGGCGTCCACCTATAGAACTTAAGCCCACTCCCTTTTAAAATTATCATTAACACATTTCATTTGATACCCATATCGTACAAACAAATTCTAGAGTCAGGCCTGGTCCACCTTTATGGCGACATCACTAAATGGCGTCCATCTATAGAACTATGGCCCACTTCCTGTTAAAATACTCTTTAATACCTTCCATTTGATACACATGTCATACAAACACATTCCAGGGTTACCCTAGGTTCATTTTACAACATGGTGATTTTCCCTTACTTTGTCTCCACAGCTCTCAACTGAGTATGTAATGTTCGGTTACACCCGAACTTAGCCTTCCTTACTTGTTTCCTTTGAAATTGCTTTTAAATCCTTAAGAGCTTGATTCATAATGTGGAATATGCCTACAATAATCAACGGTGTTAAAGAAGTAACGATGTATAAGTATTAAAGTTTATTACTGTTTATTAGAAGTGATCCTGGTTAAACACGGCACACATTATAAATGTTTATCCGTGAAAAATAGATGAGTGCTGAGCGGCTTTAAACAATTTACTACATTTTTTTACCGAAAAGATGTCCAATTTTTATGCATTGAGTCAAGCAGGCCTTATCTAAATATATGTATATGGATGGGTGTGCTTGTTGATATATATATATTAGGGCGGGTCGATTTAAAAATCGCTCATTGCTCTGTGAAAATCGTATTCGGGATCAAAATAAGATGTCCCCCCCCTTTGGGTCGAACTTTTGGGTAGGGGCAATTTCAATTCTACCTGCTGTGTCTTGTGGTGGCTTAAAAAAAAAACAACACAAGCAATTTTACGATCTGCAATTGTGTCACAGTGATACCTTCATTTTTTAAAACGGTTGAATAAAAAACCCACACAACTATGTTTACGACATGCAAATGCATCACAGTGAAACCTTGGTTTTAAAAGGGGGTTGTAAAAACGCTAATTTCTAATAATTTTTCTTAATTTCTTTTCTATTACTAAGTTAAATTCATTTTTTCATTTACATATGTTCTGACTAAATAAATTTCTAAAGAGAATAATAAACTCCAAAAAGAAAAAACATAGGCATTTCAAAGTGGGATTTTTCAAAATTTGCCCCTACGACCCAAAGGGGGGGACATCAGAATTCGTTTTAGAGGTATGGTTCCTTCGGCAAAGTTTCTTATTTTGATCCCTAGAATATGATTTTCACAGAGCAATGGGCAATTTTTTTGCCTCCCCACAAATGGACCCGGCCTAATATATATATATATGTATATATATAATTTATATGCTGTCATTTTTACTGCTAAGCTCTGCTAAAAGTAAATACTCTAAGCTTTTTCTTATACATCAAACGGAAAATCAGCCAGAACACAAACCGGAAGAACGGATAATGAATTGATAGGGTGAGTAATGTTCCGAGTTTTTCTATATAAAATGCAAAAAGCTCCAAGCTTAAGAACGTATGCGCCTAAAAGTAGGCAACGAAATTGTTTTGCTGTATATATATGTGTGTCGGTGCGTATATACTTTTCCTTGCACCAATTTTTCCATACAAAATTGGTCCAGAACTGGAATTTACATACTATTTCCGATGTTAAGGTAAAATATTAAAGAACTAGACACGAACAATTTTCCAAGTAAAATAAAGATAAATCTATCCTAAGAAAATTATAAACTAATGTGTCACTTATGTATTTATCTAATATACGTTTTTATTTTATTTCAGGAGTAAATATGTCGTTAAAAATTCATTTTCTACACTCCCATTTAAATTTTTTCCCACAAAATCTTGGCGACGAAAGTGACGATCATGGCGAAAGGTTTCACCAGCAAATGAAAATGATTCAAAGTCTGTATCAAGGATTCTGGCATGTTGCTATGATGGGTGACAACTCTTGGTTTCTCATAAGAGAAACCGATCCTAATCTAAATATGCGTCAAAACACTTACTTTTTCAATTATAAAATAAGATCATAGAGTTAAGACAGAATCATATGTACATATGCTATTATTTGTAGGGTACTTAAGTTTTACTATATGCATATATTTATTTGAGTGCTTATAACTTTTGTATTAGTTCATCGATTTTGTTGAATGAAAGCTTATTTTTTTTGTAATAAAACAGAGCTTAGAGAAAAAAAAATCTGCAAAAAAATAAAAAGTTTTCGAGATCTTCCTCGCAAATTAAAAATTTGTTTATATTTTTACAAAAAAAAATTGAAAAAATCCGTAATGATTGTTCGTTATCTTTGAATCTGCAAGGCCTATTAAAAAGTGTTTTATGCACAATTTATAGCAAATTTTAAAAAGCTTCAAACCGTTTTGGAATTGCTCAATTCGTTCTTGAGATACATATGATTAATTGGACCCAATTTTTTTTTTTTTTTTTTTAACGGTTATTCGAAAATCTCTCAAAAACGTGACCAAAGAATTAAAAATAACCGTGATTTTCGGAATTAGGGGTGATTTTACATAGGGATTTCATAATGGCGTCTCTAATGCATTTTGGCTGTAAACCAGTGTTATTAAAAGGGAAATACAGTAATTTCGGACTTTTGAATGAGCTCATAATGAGTGTGAGCGCTCCGATTAAGATGTCTTTTATGCATATTTTTTGACGCCAAATGTTTGCTGGGTATGAATCATTAGCATTATAGAATTGCTCAACAAGTTTCTTAAACTATAGTGCCTTGCATATCTTTCTTATGGCGTTTCCTTTCCTGGAATAAATGTTACACTGGTGTTACCCTAATTTTTGAATAGGGCCCTCTGCAAAATGGCTGAAATTGTAGGTAATAGGTTTTTTTCCTTTTTCAGATGAAAGTACATCGTAAAATGAACACACATGCTTCTGAGAGAACTCAGAAAAGGTATCAGGGTAATATCAGTTTTAGAATAGAAAACGCCATTTTTCTCGCGTTCCGAATAATATGAACCAGTGTAGCAGATCGTGTCGTTCTGAAGAACCGAATCTTTTTAACACGCTTATATTAGCTTCAAGTATATTAATTTTGTTCATAATGGTACCCCGCAACGGCATAAAATAATCGAGATAGATATAGACTGCTATATATCAAAATGATCTGGGCGAAAAAAGAAATTCATTTAGCCATGTCCGTCCGTCTGTACGTAAACACGAAAACTTGAGTAAATTTTGAGGTATTTTAATGAAATTTGTATGTAAGTTCCTGGGCACTCATCTCCAGATCGCTATTTAAAATGAACGAAATCGGACTATAACCACGCCCAATTTTTCGATATCGAAAATTTCGAAAAACCGAAAAAGTGCGATAATTCTTTACCAAAGACGTAAAGCGATGAAACTTGGTAGGTGGGTTGACCTTATGACACAGAATAGAAAATTAGTAAAATTTTGGACAATGGGCGTGGCACCGCCCACTTTTAAAAGAAGGTAATTTAAAGGTTTTGCAAGCAGTTATTTGGCAGTCGTTGAAGATATCATGATGAAGTTCGCCAAGAACGTTACTCCCATTACTTTATGTGTGCTAAATAAAAATTAGCAAAAACAATTTTTTTAAGTAAAATTTTAACAAAAAATTTAATATCTTTACAGTATATAAGTAAATTATGTCAACATTCAACTCCAGTAATGACATAGTGCAACAAAATACTAAAATAAAAGAAAATTTCAAAATGGGCGTAGCTTCGCCCTTTTTCATTTAATTCGTCTAGAATACTTTTAATGCCATAAGTCGAACAAAAATTTACCAATCCTTGTGAAATTTGGTAGGGGCATAGATTCTATGAAGATAACTGTTTTCTGTGATAATGGGCGAAATCGGTTGAAGCCACGCCCAGTTTTTATACACAGTCGACCTTCTGTCCTTCCGCTCGGCCGTTAACACGATAACTTGAGCAAAAATCGATATATCTTTACTAAACTTAGTTCACGTACTAATCTGAACTCACCTTATCTTGGTATAAAAAATGGCTGAAATCGGACTATAACCACACCCACTTTTCCGATATCGAAAATTACGAAAAATGAAAAAAATTCCATAATTCTATACCAAATATGAAAAAAGAGATGAAACATGGAATGCATGAATACTGTTTGTGGTATTGCATATATAAATAAATTAGCGGTACCCGACAGATGATATTCTGGGTCACCCTGGTCCACATTTTCATCGATATCTCGAAAACGCCTTCATATATACAACTAAGGGCATCTCCCTTTTAAAACTCTCATTAATACCCATATCGTACAAATACATTCTGGTCCACCCTTATGGCGATATCTCGAAAAGGCATCCACCTATAGAACTAAGGCCCACTACGTTTTAAATAATCATTAACACCTTTCATTTAATACCCATATCGTACAAACGCATTCTAGTCACCCCTGGTCCACCTTTATGGAGATATCTCGAAAACGCGTCCACCTATAGAACTAAGGCCCACTCCCTTTTAAAATACCCATTTACACCTTTCATTTGATACCCATATCGTACAAACACATTGTAAATTGACCTCTGGTCCACCTTTATGGCGATATCCCGAAATGGCGTCCACCTATAGAACTATGGCCCACTCCCTTTTAAAATACTCTTTAATACCTTCCATTTGAAACCCATGTCATACAAACACATTCCAGGGTTACCATAGGTTCATTTTGCTAAATGGTGATTTTCCCTTATTTTGTCTCCAAAGCTCTCAGCTGAGTATGTAATGTTCGGTTACACCCGAACTTAGCCTTCCTCACTTGTTTTGGAAAAAAATATGCAAAGTGAGTATGTACATTTTTTATATAACTTTTCTTTTAGTGTTTTGTTTTAATAACTTGGTGTATTTGGTGATGCAAAGTCGGTGTTAAGTTGGCATCGAAAGCGCCTGTTTTTTTAAAAAACTTTTGTACAGTTAGAAAGAGTTAAATTTCGCAATTGACCATAAGCATAATTATCAATATGATTTTCTCGTACAATTCGCTTATCATCCATATTGCTTAGAGCTACTTTATAAATATTTTGCGTATAAACCGTTTGTAATTTAGATCTAAATTTATACATTCATGCATTATACAATTTATTTTCCAACAGACATTTTCTAAAATCACTTAAACTCAATGTAGAAGTTACACAATTTTTTATTCCCTTAATTTTTATACCTTTCATGATAATGAGATGGTATATTAATTTCGTCACGAAACCCAAAATTGTAAGTCCTTAAAGGAAAATAGATAGACCCACCATTAAGTATACCGAAATAATCAGAATGAAGAGCTGAGTGGATTTAGCCATGTCCGTCTGTCTCTCTGTCCGTCTGTCTGTTTGTATGCAAACTAGTCCCTCAATTTTTGAGATATCTTGATAAAATTTGGTGAGCAGGTGTATTTGGGTGTCCGATTAGACATTTGTCGGAACCGGCCGGATCGGACCACTATAGCATATATCTTCCATACAACCGATTTTTCAGAAAAAGAGGATTTTTGTAATATCTTACTCAATTTAACAGATTGAAGCTTCAAACTTCACCATATACTTTCGTATATTGCACATATTGTTGCCTGAAAAAATTGATGGGATCGGTCGTATATATAGTATATATCCCCCACAACCGATTGTTCAGATAAAAATCTTTTCGTAATTACTGCCCTATTTTAAGAGCTAGAGGCTTCAAATTTCAACGAATGCTTACGTATATGGCATATATTGTTGTCTGAAAAAATCATACAGATCGGTGGTATATATAGTATATATATGGTGGTATATATAGTATATATATATATTTTCGCAATTTTTGCCCCATTTTAACAGCTAGAAGCTTCAAATTTCACCGAACGCTTACGTATAGGGCATATATTGTTGTCTGAAAAAATCATAGAGATCGGCTACATATATAGTATATATCTCATACAACCGATTGTTCAGATAAGAAACTTTTCGCAATTTCTACCCCATTTTAACAGCTATAAGCTTCAAATTTCACCAAATGCTTACGTGTATAGCATATATTGATGTCTGAAAAAATCATTGAGATCGGGTGTATACATAGTATATATCTCATACAACCGATTGTTCAAATAAGAAACTTTGCCCAATTTCTGCCCCGTTTTACAGCTAGAAGCTTCAAATTTCACCAAATGCTTACGTATATAGCATATATTATTGTCTGACAAAATCATAGAGATCGGTGGTATATATATTATATACTTCATACAAACTGTCATTTTTGCCCCTTTTTTACGGATAGAAGCTTCAAAATTCATCATGTTTCATCAAATAGTTACGTTTACTTCATATATTTTTGAAATACGTGATTCGTAGTCGTAGTTTTTACATGCAGAACACAAAAAACGTGAAGCTTTGAATCCTCCCACAAAGTACCTACCTATTTTTATACCTTTCATGAAAATGAAATGGTATATTAATTTCGTCACGAAACCCAAAATTGTAAGTCCTTAAAGTAAAATAGATGGACCCACCATTAAGTATACCGAAATAATCAGAATGAAGAGCTGAGTTGATTTAGCCTTGTCCGTCTGTCTGTCTGTCCGTCTGTCTGTTTGTATGCAAACTAGTCCCTCAATTTTTGAGATGTCTTGATAAAATTTGGTGAGCAGGTGTATTTGGGTGTCCGATTAGACATTTGTCGGAACCGGCCGGATCGGACCACTATAGCATATATCCTCCATACAGGCGATTTTTCAGAAAAAGAGGATTTTTGTAATATCTCACTCAATTTAACAGATTGAAGCTTCAAACTTCACCATATACTTTCGTATATTTATTTATTTACACATATTGTTGCCTGAAAAAATTGATGAGATCGGTCGTATATATAGTATATATCCCCCACAACCGATTGTTCAGATAAGAAACTTTTCGTAATTACTGCCCTATTTTTATAGCTAGAGGCTTCAAATTTCGACGAATGCTTACGTATATAGCATATATTGTTGTCTGAACAAATCATACAGATCGATGCGGTACACTACGTCGTTGATCCGTTTTACAACTTTGTATGGGCCTTCCCAGTTACACTGTAATTTCGGGGACAAACTTTTTTTCCGTTGTGGGTTGTATAGCAGCACCAAATCTCCTTCTTGAAACCCTTCCGAATTAATTGCTTTATCGTACCTCGCTTTCATCTTGTCACTCATAATCTTCGCTCGTTGCCTTATCAGATCGTGTATCTCTTTCAGCTCTTCTTCCAAGAGAACAGTGGATTTCTTGACATTCCTCTCCGCATCGGCATCTATCCCATACTTGAAATCAGCTGGCAGTCGAAGTTCATTGCCAAAAATTATCTTTGCGGGAGTTTGGCCCGTTGTCTCATGTACTGCCGATCGGTAGGCCATCAAGAATAATGATATGTGTGTAATCCAGTCCTTATGGTACTTGTCTACTACTTTCCTTAAATGCTCCTCCAATGTTCTATTGAAGCGTTCCACCATACCATCGGACTGAGGATGCAATGCAGTTGTCCGTGTTTTCCGAATGCCCAACTTCTTGCACATTTCTTGGAACACAGCTGATGAAAAATTCCTGCCTTGGTCAGAATGTAACTCTATTGGTACACCATACCTTGCAATCCATTCGTTTGTAACCACTTCTGCTACTGTTTATGCTTCTTGGTTTGGGACTGGCCATTTACTGAAATAATCCATAATCACCAGTACGTATTTGTTTCCGCGGTTGCTTGTAGGAAATGACCCTGCGACATCCATGGCGATCCTTTCAAATGGTGCACCTGAAATATACTGCTTCATCTGGCCATGACTTCGTGTTTTGGTCCCTTTCGCTCTGTTGCATACCTCGCAGTTGGCAATCCACTCGGTGACCGACTGACGGCAACCAACCCAATAGAATCTCTGCTTAATTTTCTCGAGCGTCTTTGCGATTCCAATATGACCTTGACTTGGACCATTATGCAGCTCGCTGAGCACGTCAGGAATCCTCTTTCTGGGAACAACTATCAGTTTCTTCTTGCATTGACACTCACTCTCACTCTCCCATACTCGACGGATACCAATTCTAAACTGTTCCACTGTGCCCAAAATGACTTCGCAATGGGACTCTCTGCTAAAATCTCTTTTCTGTTTGGTCTTTCGTTTCGTTCGAGCCCTTGCATAACATTTGACAGATCTGTATCTTTTAGCTGACACTTTCTTAGTTGTTCCTTGTCCCATTCATCCGTACACGTTATAGTCATTAGCCGGACATCTATAATGTCTTCTTTAGCCTCGGCCCTTGAACAGTGCTTGCATTCCAAACTTCATGGTCTTCGTGACATTGCATCGGCATTTCCATGGGTACTACCTTTCCGATGCTCAATGGAAAAGCCATAGCTTTGTAGTCGCTCGATCCACCGTTCCAATTTTCCTTCTGGATTATGAAACTACAGAAGCCATTTTAACGCTGCGTGATCTGTCCAGACACGGAATCGCTGGCCGTAGAGGTATTTGTGAAATGTTTAATGCACTCTACCAATGCCAACAGCTCTCTCCGCGTAACGCAGTAGTTCCTCTCTGGTTTTCCAATCGAACGGCTGTAATATGCAACTACCTTCTCCTGTCCATCAACCAGTTGGGACAAAACGCCTTCTATAGCATATCCACTCGCATCTGTATCTAAAATAAATGTTGTTGCTGGAATCGGATATGCCAACATTGGGGCAGTGCACAAACGCTCCTTCAATGTTTGGAAAGCCACCTCTTGCTCCTTTTTCCATTCAAAAGCTTTATTTTTTCTTGTCAGCTCATGGAGGCTATGGGCTAAGCTGGAAAAATTTGGTACAAATCGGCGGTAATATGTGCACAGCCCAAGGAAACTTCTCAATTCATGTAGGTTCTGTGGTCTTGGCCAATCCTTTACAGCCTCTATCTTTTCGTTTGCAGTGCAGATGCCCTCTGTCGTTACCTTGTGACCCAAATAATTTACTTCCTTCTTAAACAGCGCAAACTTTTTGGGACTTAACTTCAGACCAGCGCCAGCTATTCTCTGGAAAACTTCCTCCAAGTTCTTAAGATGTTCATCAAAGTTATTGCCCAATACGATGATGGCGTCCAGGTACACCAGGCATATTTTCCAATGTAGACCTTTCATTACCTGGTCCATGAGTCTCTCAAAAGTAGCTGGTGCATTAAAAAGTCCAAAAGGCATTACTGTAAATTGCCAAAGACCATCACCGACACTGAACGCTGTTTTCTCTTTATCTTCCTTCTTCAACTCAACTTGCCAGTAGCCGCTTTTCAAGTCTAGTGTGGAAAACCATTTCGTACCATATAGCGAGTCCAGAGTGTCGTCAATTCTTGGCAAAGGGTAGCTATCCTTTTTCGTAACGTCATTCAACTTCCAGTAGTCCACGCAAAACGCTGATGGTTCGATGACGCCGCTGTCGCTCATTTCTTGTACGATTTGACTCACAACTTCCCGTTTCGCCAGTGGAACACTACGAGGAGCTTGACGTATCGGCCTAGTGTCTCCAGTGTCAATTTGATGTTTCACAATATTGGTGCGGCCTGGTTTGAAACCATCCTGGTCAAATATGTTCGCGTACTTTAGGAGCAGTTGTTTTGCCTTATTCTGATAGGCTTCCTTAGACCCTTCATCCATGCCGTGATGTCATTTTAAAGATCAGTATTACTAGATGAAACTTGTTCCTGGAGCTGTTCACAGTTAATAACTACTTCAGCCTCTTGGCATCTTCCCAAAATAGCTCCTTTAGTCAAATTAAATGGTGACTTGAACTCATTAAGTACTCTTACCGGAATACGTCCATCTTGTTTTGTCATAGCCAGGGTTTTTCCTACCAGCATGTTGAGTGCTGATTTGTTTTCTGCTTCGACAACCCACAATTTGTTTGTCCCACAATCTCCATCAACCTTTGCACAGATGACTGCTTCTGATTTTGGTGGTATTTGCTGACTCTCTTCCACCAGCACGCGTTTACTGCTGTAGCCTCTCTCGTAGCCGAAATTAAGTGGCACATCCATGTTCTTATATCTCATCGTCTTGCTTTGCATGTCGATCTTGATGCCTTGGTCGATTAAGAAGTCCAATCCAATTATGATTCCATCAACAATCTCTGCCACTATAAAATTGTGTACTACCGTGACGTTCGCAATTGCGACTTCACATGATACTTCTCCTAGAACCGTGGTGTCTTCTCCAGTGGCTGTACGCAATCTTGCTACATGCAAAGGTCTTATTATCTTGTTGACTAAATCCGCTCGAATGATGGAATGAGATGCCCCCGTATCTACAGTCAGTAAACGTTCCTTTCCATCCACATGTCCTCCGACAGTAAGATTGTTTGACCTTCTTCCAATTTGTGAGATAGAGATTATGGGGCATTCAATTGAGGGAGCCAGCTGTCGTCCCTTGCGGCTGACTCGCTTTATTTTAACGATTGAGTGGACTAGGAAATTTGCTCATCTCCTTCAGCTCTGCGTTTGCGGCTACCCACATTGTTGGAGCTATTGGGACCGGTGCTGCAATGTCGTGAAATATGACCTGGGTTGCCGCACTTGAAACATTTAATAACTCCGGCATTCTTCTGTTATGATCCATTCAGTGCTTCCAAAACTGTGTCTACCCAATCTGGTCTTTCCACTTCCACACGATGAGCTTTGTATGATGGTTTACTCAATAGTGAGGCAGTTTCCTGAGTCAATGCATGTGATACCGTTTCTGCAAATGTTGGCTTTAGATTTGCGTATGTGGCTCGCTTCGTTTCGACGTCTCGTATGCCATTTATAAAGCTCTGAATTTTTACCCTTTCGGTGTATTCCACGGGTGCGTCGGCATTCGCCAAATGTGCAAGCCTTTCGACATCTGAGGCAAACTCCTGCAAAGTCTCATTAGCTTTTTGGTAGCGGTTTTGCAACTCTATTTGGTGTATCTGCTTCCTGTGTTCGCTTCCGTATCGCCTCTCTAGAGCGCTCATCAATGTTTCGTATTTGTTCCGCTCTACCTCGGGAATAGTCTGTAGGATTTCAGAAGCAGATCCTTTCAATGTCACGAATAGTGCAGCAACTTTATCTTCAGCACTCCAGTTGTTCACTGCTGCGGTCTTCTCAAACTGAATCTTAAACACCTGGAAAGGAACAGAACCGTCAAAGGATGGTGTTTTTACCTTTGGATTGCTTGCTGAAACAGCTGGGTGATTTAGTTGTAACTGCTCCATACGACCTTTTAAATCATCTACTTCTGCCTGAAGTTGAGCCATTTTTGCATTATGAGCTTCCAGTTTTGATGATACCTATTCCAAAATTTCTGCCGACATTTCAGATATACGTGCCTCTTGCGCTTCCAATTGAGATGCCATATATGTCTTTTGGTCTTCCAGTTGAAATGACACTTGCGGCGTCATTTCTGAAATACGTGCCTCCTGTGATTCCAGTTGGGATGCCATATATGCCTTCTGCTCTTCTAGTTGGGATGCCATATATGTCTTCTGTTCTTCGAGCTGTGGTTTCATCTTGGATGTTATTCGTGTCTCTTGCGATTCCAGTTGGGATGCCATATTTGTGGATATTTGTGATGACATTTCTGTTATGAGTGTTTCCTGGGTTTCCATTTTTGCCGACAAAGCCAATATCGCATTATTCTCGCCGCTTGCGAGTGGACTCGGACTTCCGATCTTCTCTTCAATTTTTGTTGTTGTCTCGTCCCCATTAGGATAAAAGACATACTCGTCCACATCAATTCCTTGCGACTCCATTACCTCTCGTAGCCGTGCTTGAAGTTCGATCTTATTGCCGGTTGTATTCAATCCACGGTTCTCCAACTCCTTTTTCAGTTGCTGGATCCTCAATTCACTCAACTTTGCAATGTCCAAGTTGTATTCCCAATCTTCGGAATTTATTCAACAATTCTTCTTCTGACACCAATTGTTAGGAACTTAATGCACTTCCCCTTATTTGCAATCTTCTGCCAACGTTCGTATCGCTAAACTGTTGGATAAATAACTCCAATATTGAATAATGGAAAAATGGCCTTTATTAAAGTACTTCACAATAAAACTTATACTTTGCAACGAATAGCTTGCTTAATAACCAAACTGTTTGATAACTCAAATGAAACTGACTTCTCGCCTCCACTGTTGTCGCCCTTTTATACTGTTCGCCCTCCTCGTTGCATATTTCTAGGCTTTTCTAATTCCAGAACTTACTAGTTAGTTATAAAATTTTCAGCTACAACTACAGATGTATAATTTTTATAGCTTCTCTCATACTCCATGCGCTTGTATGTGTGAGCGACACTTCCACAATCACAATTGCATACCTTTAGCAGCATTTCAGATAATATATCTGCATGTGCTTGTGCGATGCTTCTCCGCCGCGTGCACGCGTATGTGTGACATAATGATTGAATTATTGATGTGAATTCACGTCGCTGCTTAGCATCGGCCTAGAGACATAATGATTGAATTATTGATGTGAATTCACGTAGCTGCTTAGCAATGGCCTAGAGATTGCAGTACCCCTTAATGTTGCTAATATTCGTAACAATACCTTTACGTTTCATTAAATCAAAGTGATGATCGTTGGGGAAATAAGCCTTTGTTATTTCTAAATCATTATCACTTAAATTCTTAGCTAAACTGTCTAAGCTAGAAGGAATGAATCGAAATGAATCCAAAAACCTAAGTTCAATGTTATCTTTATTATTAACAGAATATATGTTAATAATTTTGATATTGAAATATATAACTCTTTGTTTAAGGGAATAATATTTATATCCCCCTCTACAGATGACAACTCTTTAATAAATAAATGACAATCATATTTAGATAAATTATGAAAAAATATTGGAATAAAATTTGATATCTGATATTTTAAATTACATTTATTATGTGCTGGACCTCTATATTCACAAGTTAAATGGCAATGGTCTGCTACCCTATCATTTAATAAAAGTTCCATTCCAGAAATATGGCAAAATATATCCTCGTTTTGACGCCTAAGTTGGTTGGCAGTTAGTGGATGCATTATAACTATTTTACTCAAATATAGGTGATAAATATCTAAAACATCATCGAAAATACTTTTAAAAAATGTTTTGGAGCATCAACACCGCTATATATTTTAAAACGATTCAGTTGGTTATTATATGAGCACTTAATAAAATAACAATAAGCATAAGGAATATGTTCTTGTACACATTGAGCCCTACTAGAATTTTGAATATCTATTGGTTTTAGAATACATTCGAAATCTGCATATATAGTAAATTGTACATCTAATTGTTTTTTGAAATTTTCAAATTTTAGCATTCTTTTCTCAGGTGTAGGCATGGGTGTTACAATTTTTCTACAATGCTTTTTATGAGTTAGTAATTTTTCTTCCTTATCAAAATGTATTAGACATGTATTGCAAAAATAAAATTTATGCTCATGGCTTGTAACTTGATGCCCCATTAATCTACTTAAATTTTTTATCCAAACATAATGTCTTTAATTGAAATCATCACTGTATAAAGAAATAAGATTAATATGATGTGATTTTTCTTCTTTTGTTAAATAATATGGTCCTACTACCAAATTGTCTTCTATACCAAACACATTTACACTAATATCTGGATTATTTGATTAAAATATTTCAATATCTTTTATTTGTAATGGGAAACTTAAATTTTCAAAGTTGACTACTTTATTATTAATTAAAATTATAATGGAATCTTGGATATTTCTAATGTGATATGAAGAACACCTTTCTCTATTTTTTGAGGGTTGGTAAAGAGATGAAATTATGACCCACTTAAAGCAATATATATCATTGCTAACAATATTAATACAAGCTCTTTTATGTGCTATTACTTTTGTTAGTGGTATATATAATGAGCCTCTAATTGGTTGGTATTTATTTATGTTTATTCTAGATGAATAATTTCACTTAGACTCCAACCACTATCTCGCTCTTGAAATGTTTTCATTTTTTCAATCAATTTACTAAACTTTTCCTTAATTATTTCACCAACATTATTGTTCTCCATAAATACTTCAGTGATTAGTGTTTGGTGTGACATTATATCAAGTTCTTCAATATTTTCTTTTATTTGAATATATTTACAAAATAAATCAAAGTTAAATTTGATGTTTTCATGCTTTTCTTCAGATTTCTGTAAAAGTGCAGATAATTCGTTAAAATGGTTTTCAAAAAAAATGTTCAACAATTAAATCATTGGGTTGATCGTTTTCCAAAACGTATGTCTCAATACGATTATTAAACATAGCGTGAATACATTTAACATTACTATTTAAATTATACATACAATTCTTTTTATGCATATTTGTTCTTGTTTAGTTGATTTATTTCAATAGACTGCCAAGAATGTACATTGGAAGAAGAACAGTTTGGTATGAGAAAATATGTGAGAGAGATGGGTGAAGAAAATAGTGATGGGGAGTGTTGCCACATATTAAAAATTAATTACCAATTTATTTCCAACACTCCTTCTCAACACTTTACATTAGTATTTTAATATATACCCATATCTCTTGTAAATTTCATATGCTTAACTTTTTGCAAATTTTTAGTTAATATATCTGACATCATATTATCGGTTTGTATATAATTTAAATCAATTTCTTTTCTGGTATACATTTGCCTGATGTGATGATATTTGATGTCAATATGTTTACTACGGGCATGATATGTCGGATTCTTGACGAGGCATTGCGAACTTAAATTGTCGTTGTTGATAATCATTGGACCATTCTGGATGAAACCCATTTCCGCTAAAAGTTTGCTAATATATGCAGATTCTTTCGCTGCTGATGATAACGCTATGTACTCAGCCTCTGTGCTGCTGAGTGCCACGACGCTTTGCTTTTTGCACTCCCAAGAAAACACGCCACCTGCTGCTACAAAAGCGTAGCCCGAATATGACTTTCGATCTGATGCATCACTTCCCCAATCAGCATCTGCGAAACCCTCTATAGGTCTTCCAGTTCTTGTATAGTGAAGTTTGTTATCAGCCGTTTTACGCAAATAACGCAGTAAGTGCTTTACTCCCGCTTCATGCTCAGTATGTGGGTTAGTGTTTCTTTGTGATAACTTACAAACGGAGTGTAAAATGTCAGGACGTGTTGAGATCGCCAAATACATTAATGCACCTACGATTGACTGATATGCAGTTTTATCAACCTTTCGACATTGCTCCTTCTCGCAGTGAACATTAAAACCAGCATCTAGTGGCGTTGCAACATCTCTGGACAATTCCATTTTATAGTCTTTTAACAGATTTAGTATGTACTGCTTTTGACAAAGTGTTACGTCGCCAAGCTCACCGTCACGTTGTATTTCTATACCCAAGAAATGTGATAGCACACCACCATCTACAACCTTGAATTTGCTTGCAATTCCCGTCTTGATGTATGACAGTTCGGACATACACGAATTCGCAATGATCAGATCATCAACATAAACTGCTATGATATTGATTATATTTGCTCTATGTTTTGTATATATACATGGTTCGCTGGGACATGGTTCAAACCCCATTTCTTTAAGAACAGAATCTAATTTCGTATTCCATTCCCTGCCACTTTGCTTTAAACCATATAAAGATTTCTTTAATTTTAATACACGATTTGGATGCTTACTGTTGACAAAACCTTCTGGCTGCTGCATATATACTTCATCATGCAACTCGCTGTTCAGATACGCTGACGAAACATCCATTTGATGCATGTAAAGCCTGTGCTCTACCGCTAGTGCAATCACCAACCGTATATTTGCATACCTAACAACTGGTGAAAAGGTTTCTAAATAGTTAACCCCATATCGTTGACTGCAGCCTTTTGCCACCAAACGCGCTTTAAATTGTTTGATGTCACCTGCTTTATCGCGTTTAATCGTATACACCCATTTACATCCAACAATTTTTTGACCTTGTGGTAAATCAACAAGTGACCACGTATCATTTTTAACTAGTGACGCATACTCCTTCTCCATTGCAGCCTTCCATTCGTCAGAATAAACACTCTCGAATGTCTCTCTCAGGCTACTAGGAGTTGCTGCTGTGTCGTCACATAAAACATTTAACACATTATATTGCTTACGTGGACGCCCCACTGTACCTGTACGTAACAACCTTGGTCTACCACTACCAATAACCGGCGTACATTCAACTACATTGTTGTTGTGGGTGTCAGATTCTGTCTCAACAGATTCAATAAAATTATTTTCCTCATTAGCTACATTTTGTGGAAAATTTACCCTATTTGTATGTGATTCTACACTTACTTTATCTGCATGTACGTCATTTGTGTACAATACCACATCTTCGTCACGGTTGTCACAAAAATCAATTAGCTTTGGTTCCGGCTCCTGACAAACATTCGCCTTCTCAATGAATACAACATCGCGACATACAATGACTTTACGATTTTCTGGATTATACAAACGATAACCTTTGCTAGTTTCAGAATAACCTATCATTATGTATTCTTTACCTTTTGCTCGAAACTTTCGCGACTGCTTTTTATCAAGTGCCACTGCCAATGAACCAAAAACTCTTAGATGGAAAAAACTAGGCTTTGTACCTACCCACAATTCATATGGCGTTTTATCATTGAGTATTTTTGTTATAGTACGATTACGAAGATATACGGCAGTTCGTATTGCTTCCGCCCAAAAATGCTCACCAAGTTTTGCATAATTTAGCATGGCCCTGGCCATCTCTACCAAAGTTCTGTTGGCACGTTCTGCTACCCCGTTTTGTTGCGGAGTGTAAGGTACGGTCAATTGCCGTTGAATGCCATTTTGTTTTAAAAATACATCAAACACATTTGATACATATTCGCGCCCATTGTCGCTTCTCAACTGCTTAATTTTACAGCCAGTTTGATTTTCGCTCATTGTCTTGTACTCTTTAAATGCTTCAAAAACTTTATCTTTGGATTTTAAGAAGTACACGCTCATATAACGCGACCTGTCATCAATAAATGTGACAAAATACCTCGAACCGCCAATAGATGCACAGTTAATAGGACCACAAACATCGCTATGCACAACACCAAGTAACTCTTTTGCACGCGTTTTTGATGCTTGTGCAAATGGCTTTGCGCATATTTTTGATTTCGCACACGTCTCACATACAATTTCGTTTGGTATTTTACAAAGCTGTAGCCCTAAGACTGCTTTTTTATTTGCCATGTCTTTCAAACAATTAAAATTTACATGTCCATATCGATTGTGCCATTTGAACAAATTACTTGCGGCATCTTTTTGTACCACCGCACTAAAACACTTATTTGTCCCACCCTCATATAGAAATAGTCCGTTAATATTGAACGCTTTCAACAGCACACAGTTTTTGTTGTTTTTGATTTCAACAGAATTACGCTCAAATATCACTGCATTGCCGCTCTCTATGGCTTTGCTCACAGATATAAAATTACTTTGTAGTGTTGGCACATATAAGACATTTTTTAATGTTATTGTTGTACCGTCTAGGTCAACGTCGCCACGACCAACAGCGTTTATACAATTGGCGCCTGCCAACCAAATATTTTCACAACATTCTTGATAGTTTTTAAATGAACTGCGCACACAACATAAATGCGACGTGGCGCCGCTATCTACGCACCAGACATTTGTATTAATTCTCGTATTTGGTGGTGGTTTTGCGCTTAACATAAAACATGAACGATCATCGTTCTCTTTTCGACGCTCAGTTTTCTTGCCATTGCATGTAGCAGCGAAATGTCCTCGTTTACCGCAATTGAAACACTTCACGTTTTTGTTGTTTTTATTGCCTTTGTTACCCGAACCATTACCACTGCTTGAAGCATTTTTTACCGTTTTGTTGAAGTTTGTAGTTTTGTATGAACGTGCTTGCATTAACGCTTCTGTCCCTTTTTCGTTTTTAACATCATTATCACACTGCCGCGCGCCTTCTTCTAACAATTTAATTTTCACTGTATTAAATGTAGGCAACTCATCACGGGTCTCCATTGCTACAACAAAATTTTCATATTGCGCAGGCAAACCTGCTAACAAAATTATAACTAAAATTTCGTCTTGGATTATTACACCTATGTCTGCAAGACCTTCTTTAATTTTGCAAAACTCGTTTACGTGATTTGCCACTGGAGTACCATCTGACATACTAAGACGCAACAAACTTTTAAACAACAAAACTTTTCGCGCAGGCCCTTGTGGCTGATGGATATTACGCAGTTTATCCCATGCTACCATTGCGACTTCTATGTTCTTCACATGGTTAATTTGTGTTGGCTTTACACATAGCAATATTGATGCCATTGCTTTTTCATTTTTTATATCAAATGCCGCTTTTTGTTCACTGGTCATTTCATCAGATTTCTTTTCGCGACCACACACAACTCCCCACAAATCAGAGTGTACTAGCACGCTTTTCATTTGAACTGACCATGACGCGTAATTGGCATCATCCAATTTTTCAATTTGAAAAAGCGAAGTCATTTTCATGTTTTTTTAATTCAACTTTTTTAATGTACCGACACACAGCACAATAACTCAAAATAGTCTTTTAAATATAATACTTTTATACCGACACACAGCGAATGGTTAAACCTTAAACGCGCTAACTTTTTTAATTTTCACTTTTTACGCTGCTTACGCGCTCTGGGCACATAACCTGTTTAGTTGATTTATTTCAATAGACTGCCAAGAATGTACATTGGAAGAAGAACAGTTTGGTATGAGAAAATATGTGAGAGAGATGGGTGAAGAAAATAGTGATGGGGAGTGTTGCCACATATTAAAAATTAATTACCAATTTATTTCCAACAGTTCTCAAGTGTTCTGACCATACATTTTGTTTCACTTGAATTTTACATTGCTCGCAAAAAATGGGGTTCTTTTTTATAACTTGATGTTTCATTGTAATATGTCTATCAAAATTTCTCTTCCGAGTATATATCTTTTTACAAAAACTATACGGATACATTTTTATTTTTTATTAATTGGCTCTTTCGAGCTTTTTATACTCAGTTGAGCAGAGCTCACAGAGTATATTAACTTTGATTGGATAACGGTTGGTTGTACAGGTATAAAGGAATCGAGATAGATATAGACTTCCATATATCAAAATCATCAGTATCGAAAAAAAATTCGATTGAGCCATGTCCGTCCGTCCATCCGTCTCTCCGTTAACACGATAACTTGAGTAAATTTTGAGGTATCTTGATGAAATTTGGAATGTAGGTTCCTGGGCACTCATCTCAGATAGCTGTTTAAAATGAACGATATCGGACAATAACAACGCCCACTTTTTCGATATCGAAAATTTCGAAAAACCGAAAAAGTGCGATAATTCATTACCAAATACGGATTAAGCGATGAAACTTGGTAGGTGAGTTGAACTTATGACGCAGAATAGAAAACTAGTAAAATTTTGGACAATGGACGTGGCACCGCCCACTTTTAAAAGAAGGTAATTTAGAAGTTTTGCAAGCTGTAATTTGGCAGTCGTTGAAGATATCATGATGAAATTTGCCAGGAACATTACTCTTATTACTATATGTCTGGCTAATAAAAATTAGCAAAATCGGAGAACGACCACGCCCACTTTTTAAAAAAATTTTTTTTAATTCAAATTTTAAAAGAAAAGTTAATATCTTTACAGTATATAAGTAAATTATGTCAACATTCAACTCCAGTAATGATATGTTGCAACAAAATACAAAATTAAAAGAAAATTTCAAAATGGGCGTGGCTCCGCCCTTTTTCATTTAATTTGTCTAGGATACTTTTAATGCCATAAGTCGAACAAAAATTTACCAATCCTTGTGAAATTTGGTAGAGGCATAGATTCTAGGACGATAACTGTTTTCTGAGAAAAAGGGCGAAATCGGTTTGAAGCCACGCCCAGTTTTTGTACACAGTCGACCGTCTGTCCTTCCGCTCGGCCGTTAATAGGATAATTTGAGCAAAAATCGATATATCTTTACTAAACTCAGTTCACGTACTTATCTGAACTCACTTTGTATTGGTGTAAAAAATGGACGAAATTCGACCATGACCACGCCCACTTTTTCGATATCGAAAATTACGAAAAATGAAAAAATGCCATAATTATATACCAAATACGAAAAAAGGGATGAAACATGGTAATTGTATTGGTCTATTGACGCAAAATATAACTTTAGAAAAAAACTTGGTAAAATGGGTGTGACACCTACCATATTAAGTAGAAGAAAATGAAAAAGTTTTGCAGGGCGAAATCAAAAGCCCTTGGAATCTTGGAAGGAATACTGTTCGTGGTATTACATATATAAATAAATTAGCGGTACCCGACAGATGATGTTCTGGATCACCCTGGTCCACATTTTGGTCGATATCTTGAAAACGCCTTCACATATACAACTAAGGGCCACTCCCTTTTAAAACCCTCATTAATACCTTTAATTTGATACCCATATCGTACAAACACATTCTAGAGTCACCCCTGGTCCAAGTTTATGGCGATATACGAAAAGGCGTCCACATATAGAACTAAGGCCCACTCCCTTTTAAAATACTCATTAACACCTTTCATTTGATACCCATATCGTACAAACAAATTCTAGAGTCACCCCTGGTCCACCTTTATGGCGATATCTCGAAAAGGCGTCCACATATAGAACTAAGGCCCACTCCCTTTTAAAATACTCATTAACACCTTTCATTTGATACCCATATCGTACAAACAAATTCTAGAGTCACCCCTGGTCCACCTTTATGGCGATATCTCGAAAAGGCGTCCACCTATAGAACTAAGGCCCACTCCCTTTTAAAATACTCATTAACACCTTTCATTGATACCCATATAGTACAAACAAATTCTAGAGTCACCCCTGGTCCACCTTTATGGCGATATCTCGAAAAGGCGTCCACCTATAGAACTAAGGCCCACTCCCTTTTAAAATACTCATTAACACCTTTCATTTGATACCCATATCGTACAAACAAATTCTAGAGTCACCCCTGGTCCACCTTTATGGCGATATCTCGAAAAGGCGTCCACCTATAGAACTAAGGCCCACGCCCTTTTAAAATACTCATTAACACCTTTCATTTGATACCCATATTGTACAAACGCATTCTAGAGTCACCCCTGGTCCACGTTTATGGCGATATCCCGAAAAGGCGTCCACCCATAGAACTAAGGCCCACTCCCTTTTAAAACACTTATTAACACCTTTCGTTTGATACCCATATTGTACACACGCATTCTAGAGTCAACCCTGGTCCACTTTTAGAACGATATTCCGAAAAGGCGTCCACCCATAGAACTAAGGCCCACTCCCTTTTAAAACACTTATTAACACCTTTCATTTGACACCCATATTGTACAAACACATTCTAGAGTCACCCCTGGTCCACGTTTATGTCGATATCTCGAAAAGGCGTCCACATATAGAACTAAGGCCCACTCCTTTTTAAAATACTCATTAACACCTTTCATTTGATACCCATATCGTACAAAAAAATCTAGAGTCACCCCTGGCCCACCTTTATCGCGATATCTCGAAAAGGCGTCCACCTATAGAACTAAGGCCCACTCCCTTTTAAAATACTCATTAGCACCTTTCATTTGATACCCATATCGTACAAACAAATTCTAGAGTCACCCCTGGTCCACCTTTATGGCGATATCTCGAAAAGGCGTCCACCTATAGAACTAAGGCCAACTCCCTTTTAAAATACTCATTAACACCTTTCATTTGATACCCATATAGTACAAACAAATTCTAGAGTCACCCTTGGTCCACCTTTATGGCGATATCTCGAAAAGGCGTCCACCTATAGAACTTAAGCCCAGTCCCTTTTAAAATTATCATTAACACATTTCATTTGATACCCATATCGTACAAACAAATTCTAGAGTCAGGCCTGGTCCACCTTTATGGCGACATCACTAGATGGCGTCCATCTATAGAACTATGGCCCACTTCCTGTTAAAATACTCTTTAATACCTTCCATTTGATACACATGTCATACAAACACATTCCAGGGTTACCCTAGGTTCTTTTTACAACATGGTGATTTTCCCTTACTTTGTCTCCACAGCTCTCAACTGAGTATGTAATGTTCGGTTACACCCGAACCTAGCCTTCCTTACTTGTTTCCTTTGAAATTGCTTTTGAATCCTTAAGAGCTTGATTCATAATGTGGAATATGCCTTCAATAATCAACGGTGTTAAAGAAGTAACGATGTATAAGTATTAAAGTTTATTACTGTTTATTAGAAGTGATCCTGGTTAAACACGGCACACATTATAAATGTTTATCCGTGAAAAATAGATGAGTGCTGAGCGGCTTTAAACAATTTACTACATTTTTTTACCGAAAAGATGTCCAATTTTTATGCATTGAGTCAAGCAGGCCTTATCTAAATATATGTATATGGATGGGTGTGCTTGTTGATATATATATATATTAGGGCGGGTCGATTTAAAAATCGCTCATTGCTCTGTGAAAATCGTATTCGGGATCAAAATAAGATGTCCCCCCCTTTGGGTCGAACTTTTGGGTAGGGGCAATTTCAATTCTACCTGCTGTGTCTTGTGGTGGCTTAAAAAAAAACAACACAAGCAATTTTACGATCTGCAATTGTGTCACAGTGATACCTTCATTTTTTAAAACGGTTGAATAAAAAACCCACACAACTATGTTTACGACATGCAAATGCATCACAGTGAAACCTTGGTTTTAAAAGGGGGTTGTAAAAACGCTAATTTCTAATAATTTTTTTTAATTTCTTTTCTATTACTAAGTTAAATTCATTTTTTCATTTACATATGTTCTGACTAAATAAATTTCTAAAAAGAATAATAAACTCCAAAAAGAAAAAACATAGGCATTTCAAAGTGGGATTTTTCAAAATTTGCCCCTACGACCCAAAGGGGGGGACATCAGAATTCGTTTTAGAGGTATGGTTCCTTCGGCAAAGTTTCTTATTTTGATCCCTAGAATATGATTTTCACAGAGCAATGGGCAATTTTTTTGCCTCCCCACAAATGGACCCGGCCTAATATATAT
The DNA here is from genome assembly GCF_040869045.1 of Eurosta solidaginis. Classification (NCBI taxonomy): domain Eukaryota; kingdom Metazoa; phylum Arthropoda; class Insecta; order Diptera; family Tephritidae; genus Eurosta; species Eurosta solidaginis. Next base: position 138,995,190 of record NC_090321.1, read on the forward strand.
ATATATGTATATATATAATTTATATGCTGTCATTTTTACTGCCAAGCTCTGCTAAAAGTAAATACTCTAAGCTTTTTCTTATACATCAAACGGAAAATCAGCCAGAACACAAACTGGAAGAACGGATAATGAATTGATAGGGTGAATAATGTTCCGAGTTTTTCTATATAAAATGCAAAAAGCTCCAAGCTTAAGAACGTATGCGCCTAAAAGTAGGCAACGAAATTGTTTTGCTGTATATATATGTGTGTCGGTGCGTATATACTTTTCCTTGCACCAATTTTTCCATACAAAATTGGTCCAGAACTGGAATTTACATACTACTTCCGATGTTAAGGTAAAATATTAAAGAACTAGACACCAACAATTTTCCAAGTAAAATAAAGATAAATCTATCCTAAGAAAATTATAAACTAATGTGTCACTTATGTATTTATCTAATATACTTTTTTATTTTATTTCAGGAGTAAATATGTCGTTAAAAATTCATTTTCTACACTCCCATTTAAATTTTTTCCCACAAAATCTTGGCGACGAAAGTGACGATCATGGCGAAAGGTTTCACCAGCAAATGAAAATGATTCAAAGTCTGTATCAAGGATTCTGGCATGTTGCTATGATGGGTGACTACTCTTGGTTTCTCATAAGAGAAACGGATCTAAATATGCGTCAAAACACTTACTTTTTCAATTATAAAATAAGATCATAGAGTTAAGACAGAATCATATGTACATATGCTATTATTTGTAGGGTACTTAAGTTTTACTATATGCATATATTTATTTGAGTGCTTATAACTTTTGTATTAGTTCATCGATTTTGTTGAATGAAAGCTTATTTTTTTTTGTAATAAAACAGAGCTTAGAGAAAAAAAATCTGCAAAAAAATAAAAAGTTTTCGAGATTTTCCTCGCAAATTAAAAAATTTTTTATATTTTTACAAAAAAAAATTGAAAAAATCCGTAATGATTGTTCGTTATCTTTGAATCTGCAAGGCCTATTAAAAAGTGTTTTATGCACAATTTTTTTTTTTATTTTTTTATGCACAACTTATAGCAAATTTAAAAAAGCTTCAAACCGTTTTGGAATTGCTCAATTCGTTCTTGAGATACATATGATTAATTGGACCCAATTTTTTTTTTTTTTTTAAACGGTTATTCGTAAATCTCTCAAAAACGTTACCAAAGAATTAAAAATAACCGTGATTTTCGGAATCAAGGGTGATTTTACATAGGGATTTCATAATGGCGTCTCTAATGCATTTTGGCTGTAAACCAGTGTTATTAAAAGGGAAATACAGTAATTTCGGACTTTTGAATGAGCTCATAATGAGTGTGAGCGCTCCGATTAAGATGTCTTTTATGCATATTTTTTGACGCCAAATGTTTGCTGGGTATGAATCATTAGCATTATAGAATTGCTCAACAAGTTTCTTAAACTATAGTGCCTTGCATATCTTTCTTATGGCGTTTCCTTTCATGGAATAAATGTTACACTGGTGTTACCCTAATTTTTGAATAGGGCCCTCTGCAAAATGGCTGAAATTGTAGGTAATAGGTTTTTTTCCTTTTTCAGATGAAAGTACATCGTAAAATGAACACACATGCTTCTGAGAGAACTCAGAAAAGGTATCAGGGTAATATCAGTTTTAGAATAGAAAACGCCATTTTTCTCGCGTTCCGAATAATATGAACCAGTGTAGCAGATCGTGTCGTTCTGAAGAACCGAATCTTTTTAACACGCTTATATTAGCTTCAAGTATATTAATTTTGTTCATAATGGTACCCCGCAATGGCATAAAATAATCGAGATAGATATAGACTGCTATATATCAAAATGATCTGGGCGAAAAAAGAAATTCATTTAGCCATGTCCGTCCGTCTGTACGTAAACACGACAACTTGAGTAAATTTTGAGGTATCTTAATGAAATTTGTATGTAAGTTCCTGGGCACTCATCTCCAGATCGCTATTTAAAATGAACGAAATCGGACTATAACCACGCCCAATTTTTCGATATCGAAATTTCGAAAAACCGAAAAAGTGCGATAATTCATTACCAAAGACGTAAAGCGATGAAACTTGGTAGGTGGGTTGACCTTATGACACAGAATAGAAAATTAGTAAAATTTTGGACAATGGGCGTGGCACCGCCCACTTTTAAAAGAAGGTAATTTAAAGGTTTTGCAAGCTGTAATTTGGCAGTCGTTGAAGATATCATGATGAAGTTCGCCAAGAACGTTACTGCCATTACTTTATGTGTGCTAAATAAAAATTAGCAAAAAAAATTTTTTTAAGTAAAATTTTAACAAAAAATTTAATATCTTTACAGTATATAAGTAAATTATGTCAACATTCAACTCCAGTAATGACATAGTGCAACAAAATACTAAAATAAAAGAAAATTTCAAAATGGGCGTAGCTCCGCCCTTTTTCATTTAATTCGTCTAGAATACTTTTAATGCCATAAGTCGAACAAAAATTTACCAATCCTTGTGAAATTTGGTAGGGGCATAGATTCTATGAAGGTAACTGTTTTCTGTGATAATGGGCGAAATCGGTTGAAGCCACGCCCAGTTTTTATACACAGTCGACCTTCTGTCCTTCCGCTCGGCCGTTAACACGATAACTTGAGCAAACATCGATATATCTTTACTAAACTTAGTTCACGTACTAATCTGAACTCACCTTATCTTGGTATAAAAAATGGCTGAAATCGGACTATAACCACACCCACTTTTCCGATATCGAAAATTACGAAAAATGAAAAAAATTCCATAATTCTATACCAAATATGAAAAAAGAGATGAAACATGGAATGCATGAATACTGTTTGTGGTATTACATATATAAATAAATTAGCGGTACCCGACAGATGATATTCTTTGGTCACCCTGGTCCACATTTTCATCGATATCTCGAAAACGCCTTCATATATACAACTAAGGGCATCTCCCTTTTAAAACTCTCATTAATACCCATATCGTACAAATACATTCTGGTCCACCCTTATGGCGATATCTCGAAAAGGCATCCACCTATAGAACTAAGGCCCACTACGTTTTAAATAATCATTAACACCTTTCATTTAATACCCATATCGTACAAACGCATCCTAGTCACCCCTGGCCCACCTTTATGGAGATATCTCGAAAACGCGTCCACATATAGAACTAAGGCCCACTCCCTTTTAAAATACCCATTTACACCTTTCATTTGATACCCATATCGTACAAACACATTGTAGATTGACCTCTGGTCCACCTTTATGGCGATATCCCGAAATGGCGTCCACCTATAGAACTATGGCCCACTCCCTTTTAAAATACTCTTTAATACCTTCCATTTGAACCCATGTCATGAACAATACATGGCTTAACAGTCTTAAACGAGTAGAAAATATAGTAATGCGCCAGACGCCGTCACCGCCGCCGCCGCGCCGATATTTTTGACATTCGGCGGCGGCGTGCGAAAAACGACAAATATCGGCGGCGACGGCGGCGTATATCTCTAACATCTATATAATGAAGGTGCTAAAAACTGTACAACGAGAGCTAAGGTTTTTAATTCCCTATCTAATCTATACCCTTTCGGAGTGCGAGGCGTGTTAAGAGGAAATTCTTCACACATGCCTGAGGGTGTTTGGAACACTTCTACCTTCTTCTAAAGCTTCAATCTTCTCTTCTAAGAATTGCACAGTCGACCATTTTCCTCAACTAGTCTATTTACCTCTTCCCGATACTTTCGTTTTCTAAGAGTGCCTTCGCTTAAATATGTATTGGTCAGGGTTTGCCGACTATTAGCTCATATCCGTATCAAAGTGAATATATCTAAAGGGCAAGCATATGAATGCTCTACATGTTGAGTTGGTTAATGGGCCTGCCCCAAGGATGCCTCATCTTCAAATTCGTTACTATTTGAAGCCAAGGCGCTTGCTACAAGCGCTGTTGAAGAAAGTACCGGGGCAAAATCATCACTCCAGATGAATTGAAAAGTCGTCAAACAATACGGACATGTTTATTTTTGCTCCGTATTAATGGGTATTTTTATAGTTAACTTTACAAATTTTAATAATCTGTACCTATTGCTACATTGAGATAGTGACCCTTGTTTGGATTTTAATCCTTAAAGCCATTTAAATTTTACAAATGACCATAATAAAAATAAAATAAATAGTGGCAAATCATTATCATAAATATCTTATAATGCGATGCTAATGTGGACAAAAGGTTGAGAGAGGTAAAGTGAAAGTGTTTTGTGCTAAGTGCAATTGCCTCTTTCATTTGAAGTGTGTCAACTTGTCATCGGCTGATCTTGATTTTCTCATCAAATCTAATAAACCTTAATTCTGCAAAATATGTTCGATTAAGCGGCGCGCGTCTATTCGTACTCCGCCACCTACTGCTCTCCCCACGATCGTTTACACCCTGCAAAAATAGTGTGACCAAAAACGCATACACACACACGAACTTTTGACAGGGGGGACGATTCGGAATGAGAAATTGTGCTAACGAAATAGCATGTTGGCAATTTTAGTAAAGCAGCATCTGCTGCGCTGCTGCTCCAGTTTTCCAGTGGGACAGCTGACATAGCTTTTATCCAGGAGCCTTGGTTAGTACGGCACAAGATATGCGGGCTGAAGGCAGCAGGATTGACGTTGGTAAGTGGCACCACACGTGGGAAACTGAAAGCTTGCATCTTGGTAAGATCTGATATAAATTTTCTTTTTCTCCCTCAGTCTAGCGACGAGGATGCTACAACTTTGACGTTGGCGGCCGTTGGTACGGATGTTACACTGACGCCCTTCTACTTCCCTCATGAGGTGTCGGCTCCGACGGAGCTAGTCTGCAAGATAGCTCGGGAGGGGAAGGATCCACTATTACTAGCGGGGGATGCCAATGCGCGCCACGAGGCAGCGGAAACACGAACGAGGGGTGAGTCACTCTTTGATTTTGTTATTTATCATAACTTTAAGATTTGCAATAGGGGTTCGGTACCCACGTTTGTTACTAGGAGCAGACAGGAGCTTGTGGACGTCACCCTGATCTCGGGCAGCGGGGAATCCATGACAAAAAATTGGATGGTGCTTGAAGACCACTCTTTTTCGGATCATAGATTTGTTCGCTTCGACCTTGGCGGGGTGGCGCTCAGAATTGTCTGGCATAGAAACCTAAAAAGCGGCAATTGGCGTACCTATAGTGAAGAGCTTCAAAAGAGACTCTCAGTATCTAGTGTTCATATTATTATGATTATAAAAAACTGCTAAAGTCGTCGAAGGGGACCTCCTGGCGGAAGTTTTGTAGCGAAATAGACGGTGTCTGAGGGATTGAGGTTCAGAAAGGTGCTCTGTGTTGCTCCAAAAAGTGTCCATGGATGCCTGCAAGGATCTGATGGGACATGGATGGATTCGGCAGAGAGCACCCTACACTTGCTCCTGAGTACACATGTTCCGGGCGCTAGTGATGAAGAAATGAACTGGAGGGAAACTCATACTGGCGAACCGTTTGAAGGGAAGTTCACTATTATGGGTAAAGTTAAATTGCCTATAATGTCGTTCAAGCCCTTCAAAGCACCGGGACCTGATGGATTGGCCCCGGTACAACTCCAGCAAACAATCGAGCTGAGCACTTTGTGATTCTATAACATCTTCAAAGGAATTTGTGCTCTTAACCACTGGTCACGCGAGCCCTAAAGACTTCAGACAGATATGTCTGACATCCTTCCAGCCGAAGATACTCGAGAGGTTAATGGACTCCACATTAAGGGAGTCCTTGGAGGGAAAGTTATCTGCATCCCAGCATGCGTATATGAAAGGGAAGCCCACGGAGACGACCTTGCATGCAGTTGTCTCCCAGATCGAGAAAATCCTTGGCTTTCAAGGACTTCACACTCATAGCTTTCCTCGACATTGAGGGAGCTTTTAACAACGTTACGCCCTCTGCGATAACTGAAGCACTAATCGGCTTGGGGCCGATTCACTAGCCAGTGATACTTTTTCAGCAGCTACTATTTATTTATTTATTTAGTATATGATTTACAGAGGATCTTACAGACTGCTTATATAATAAATAACCACTTAACTTAAAGCAGAAATTAGCATATTTTTAAAGCATTGCCGCGATAAAGAAAAATCAATACCATGTTTATGATTAATTGAATTTATTACAATTATAGCGCGTAAAAAATTTTTTTTTCAGTTAAATAAATAAAAAAAATGTTTTCTTTAGCTTTAACACCAAAGGACCTGTATTTAGAATATGATAAGAAAAAGGTTATATTAAAAACTCAAGCGCATGCGTCGGCCTTTCTTTGCCATTTCATCTAAAACTTCATCAACGGTAACAATTTGATCACGGTGGATGCTTAGTGACGCACAGTCATTCAATCGATTTTCACTCATCGTTTTTCTCAAATAGCTTTTAATCAGCCTAAGAGTTGAAAAAGATCTCTCTTTCGTTGCCGTTGTTACTGGAAGCGTACACAAGATTTTCAACAACATGTGAACATTAGGAAAAGCCACAGAATCGCATTCCTGTAATATTAATCATAGATAAATTGATAAAAAAAAAAGAAGCACCTCCTTCCGGAATAAGTAGAATTCATGCTTTTTGAGCCAATCTCATGCATCTAACGTATACGTATATAAAATTCAAAAGAAAGAAACTGATCGAAAAAAAAAATTTTTATTTAAAAAAGTCATATCTACACGGAAAAAACACTAATGTGTTTTTTACATTATAAAATGTGAAAAACACATTATTTTTCATTTATCAAATAATTTCAATCTTACATTTTTGAAATGTGTTTTTGACATGCAAAAAAATGTAGATATAACATTATAATAATGTGTTTTCCACATGGAAAATAATATCAAATTTGCATTTTATTTCAAAATAGGAAATGTGTACTTCAAAAATATGCTGTAAATTTAACATTATTAAATGTTAAAAATATTTGCCTTTTCATTCCGATGAATGTAATCGCTGTTGAGGCAAACGAGCAAACGCCTGAATTGATTATATTCACGCATGCAATAAGTTGGTTCATTTTAAATAAATGTCGGTTATGTTCGATTAAACAAGTTGGATTTTTGAACACGATCATATTGCCGTTGTTGCCGAACGTTGTTGTGTTCGATTTTTGCTGTTCTCTGATATGTATGTAGATGGTCGGTAGGCAAATTTACAAGGAAACTTCTTTATATAATTATAGTAAACGTTAACATGTACATGTGCATGTGTGCACAATTGCAGAATTATTATGAAACAGAATATGATTAAAATATATAAGTGTTCACTTCGTACATACATATGCTTGCATATTAAAAATATTGTGACGAATATTAGTGACACTAAGTGATACTCCAATCACTAATCTGATACTAAGTAAATAAAGCCACAACAACAATAAAGCTGCTACACTTGTATGTACGTAAACAAATTAATCATTGTCTGCACACTTATGTACGTGCGGGGCAACAGAGAGAGATACTTACAAGCGCATGTCATCATCAAGCATCAGGTTCACGAAATTAATAGACCTTAGGAGAAATGGGGTGAACGAGGAAACCGAAGATTATAAAAGCGGCACAGGCTGAGGCATCACAACTCAGTTTCATTTAAGCAAGCTATTGGTTGTGAAGTATCAGTGTTATTGTGAAGTACTTTAATAAAGGCCATTTTGCATTATTAAATATTGGAGTTATTTATTTATTGCGAATAAGAGGATTTGCAGTAAATTCGTTACAATTGGTGTCACTAGAGGAATTGTTGAATAAATTCCGAAGACTTCGAATACAACTTGGACATGGCAAAGTTGAGTGAATTGACGATCCAGCAACTTTTGACGATAAATCCCAGTTACAAAGACGACTAAGTGTAGCTATGGTATTTGAAGGAATCAATGCTGAGGAGTATGTCTTTCATTATTATAGCGACAAAACAACAATAAAAAATGGAAGAAAAAAACGAAACACTGCAGACAGTTACGAGCACAATATCTGCACAAACATCGCAATGGCATCTCAGCTGGAATCACAGGAGGCACGTATTTCAGAAATGCCGTCGCAAATGTAATCTCAATTGGAAGAACAGAAGACATATATGTCATCTCAACTGGAAGCGCAAAAGGCATGCATATCTGGAATGTCGACAAAAATTTCGGAACAGGTATCATCGCAGCTCTTTGCGAAACTGGAAGAGCAGGATGCAAACATTTTACAACTCGAGGACAAAATTGATGCCGATATAGAAGCGTTGAAAGGCTATGCAACAGTTACAACTAAATCGCCCAGCTGGTGCAGACGCACCCGTGGAATACACCGAGAGGGTTAAAATTCAGAGCTTTATAAATGGAATACGGGATGCCGAAACGAAGCGAGCTACATATGCGAACCCAAAGCCAACATTTGCTGAAACGGTATCCCATGCACTGACTCAGGAAACGGCGTCACTTTTGAGTAAGCCCGCATACAAAGCTCATCGCGTGGAAGTTGAAAGGCCTGATTGGGTAGACACGATTTTGGAAGCACTGAAGGGATTACAACAAAAAATTGCCGGAGCTATGAAGTGTTTCAAGTGCGGTATCCCAAGTCACATTGCACGTCATTGCAGCACCGGTCATGGTAGTTTCAACTTGGCTGGTCCTAAACGCAAAACTGGAGGAGATAAGCAAGAGCGAGCCAAATGTAAAGATCGAGAACTTGCCCCAGCTATTGAATTTCTTGTGGAACCCATCTCGCAATCTGGAAGGAAATCGAGCAGTCTAACCTTCAAAGGAAATGTGGATGGCAAGGAGCGTGTACTGACTGTAGATACGGGCGCATTTCAATCTTTAATCCGATCCGATTTGGTCAACAGGAGAGTAAAGCCATTACCTGGAGCAAGATTGCGTACGATTACGTGCGAGTATAACCAAGTCCAGGGAGAAGTGGTATGTGAAGTCTTAATTGGGGAGGTCATGGTTCTACACAAATTCGTTGTGGCAGAGATCGTTGATGAAGTCATATTGGGAGTGGATTTCTTAGTTGACTATGACATCAGGATCGATATGCAGAGAAGAATTATGCAGTATAAGAACAAGGATATGCCACTTAACTTCAGTTTTGAGCAAGGGTTCAGCAGTAAGCGAGTGCTGGTGAAAGAGATTCGACAATAACCACAAAAGTCAAAGGCAGCAGATCGGGCAAGGGTTGATGGAACGAATGGGCCAAACAAATCAAAACCGAAGGTGCCTGCGAGAAAAACATTGGCATTGAAAAACCCTAATGGACGCACTGAAACGACTGAAAGAATTTTCCAGAAAGAATGCAAGGGTGGTTTCAAGTCAGCGCGCACTCATATTGTGAAACGTCAAGACGATACTGATGATGCAAAGTCAATCCGTCAAGATCAAGCTCTGCGAAGCAGTTCTTCATTGGCCAAACAACAGAGTGTGAGGAACGATCCAGGATAATGAGTAGTAAGATGAAACGCAGGTACGATGAAAACAATAATTCGGAAGGTTTCTTGGAGGGAGATTTGGTACTGCTATACAACCCTCACCGGCGGAAAGGTGTTCCATCCAAATTTTGGTGCAGTTGGGAAGGCCCGTGCAGAGTTGTGAAGAGAATCAGTGATGTCATCTACCGCATAAAAAGAATTGGGAAAGCACGAAATAGAAGGATGGTTCATTTGGAGAGGCTAGCAGCGGTTAGATCGAGAAATGTGTCTCGTCGGGACGATCAGAATTAGGTGGAGGGCAGTGTGACGAATATTAGTGGCACTAAGTGATACTCCCATCACTAATCTGATACTAAGTAAATAAAGCCACAACAACAATAAAGCAAGCTGTTACACTTGTATGTACGTAAACAAATTAATCATTGTCTGCACACATACGTGCGGGGCAACAGAGAGAGATACTCACAAGCGCATGTCATCATCAGCCGCTCACACATACACACGCATATGGATACAAATTGCAAAAATACGTATATATAGCTAGTAAACAGGCATCAGTTTCACGAAATTACTAGACCTTAGGAGAAATGGGTGAACGAGGAAACCGAAAAGTATAAAAGCGGCACAGGCGGAGGCATCACAATTCAGTTTCATTTAAGCAAGCTATTGGTTGTGAAATATCAGTGCTATTGTGACGTACTTTAATAAAGGCCATTTTGCATTATTAAATATTGGAGTTATTTATGCAACAGTTTAGCGATACGACGTTAGTAGAAGGTTGCGAATAAGAGGATTTTCAGTAAACTCGTTACAATATAATATCACCAACAAAGTAAATACGTAGCAGAATTATAAAGAAATTTATTAACATAGACATAAAACATTAAATATTTGAATTATAATGACCTAAAAAATCAAATGATCCGGAGGCAGGAGGGGGGGGGGATTAAACCTCCAAATCCCCCCGCGCTACGCCCCTAGATGGAAGCATATCCAAATCTAGATCTAACGAACGCATTATACAACAGTTTCTTAGTATATGGGTCCTTAAATTCGGAGCCATTTCTTTTAATAAATTAGGATAAGGCGTAAGCTTTGGGAATTATGTAATTAAGATGTTCTGTAAAAGTGAATGATGAATCAAACACAACACCTAAACCCCTTATTTTACTTACCCCAACTAGAGCTGTATCAGAAAAGATAAGTCGAAGTCAATGTATTTCTTAACTTAGAATACGTAACGCTATAACATTTATTGACATTGAGCGGGAGCTTATTTCTACAGCACCAAGCATTAAAATCATTGAGTCCAGTTTTTGCGAAAAGATTTTTAAATCATCAGCATACATGAAATGGCGACATTGTTTAAAACAAGCACTTACGTCATTGAAAAACATAATGAAAAAAAGTGGACCAAGGATGCTTCCCTGAGGCACGCCCGATGTAGCCACATAAGGTGCTGACTCCACACTGTCAATAACAACGAAGTTGACTCTATTGGATAAGTATGAACTTATCCATTGTAGAAATGAGGAATGAAATCCCCATCTTTCTAGCTTACCCAGTAGTACGCAGTGCGATACTCTGTCAAAAGCTTTAGCTAAATCAGTATAAATACAATCAACTTGTGAACATCCGTGAATGAAAAAATGCAATAATTAGAAAATACAGTGAGATTGGACACTGTGGAATGTCCTGGAACAAAACCTTGTTGACAAGAAATTAGATAACGATTTCTCAAACAATTTAGATATAATAGAAGAAAGGTCCATGCCGACCTGGCTGGTTCAACGGTGGTCAAACACATACGGAGAGGCACCCCGCAAGGGGGAGGGGGTACGTTCTCTACTTCTATGGGTTGCCACACTTAATGAGCTCTTGGTTCTTCTTGAGAGGGACGGATGCAGCAAGGTAATGGCATATGCAGATGACCTCGCGCGGTTAGTTAGCGGGAAGTTTCCGCAGACACTATGCGATCTAATGGAAAATAAGCTGAGACTGGTGGAGGACTGGACCAGGAGTAAAGGTCTATCTATCGGTCAATTCAGCCAAAACTGAAGTGGTTCTGTTCACTAGGAAATATAAGATTCCTGTGTTGCAGCTGCCGGCGCTAGCGGGTACGACCCTGACGCTGAGGGACTCTGCCAAATACTTCGGAGTAAGTTTGGATAGGAAACTATAATGAAAGGAAAACGCTCAGGAGCGTGTGAAAAAAGCAACGTTGGCACTGTACAGTTGTAGGGGAGCTATTGCGCGAAAATGGGGATTATCACCGGATATTACCCTGTGGCTCTACATTGCAGTGGTTAGACCAATCCTTCTATATAGGGAAGTGGTCTGGCGGACGAGCTTAGATACAAAATCTAATCTACCTTCTTCCAGAAGGTATAAAGAAGTGCCATAGTCTGCGCGGCGGGCGCTCTACCCCTGCGGATGCGCTGGATACTCTTTTTAACGTGTTGCCAATAGATTTAATGGCCAAGCAATGTGTGGCCTTTTCTGCTCTACGGCTGCGGGAGTTATCCGGCTGGAGAGGCAAGCCATCTTTAAGAATCTGAATTCGCCTTCGTCGGACTATTGCGCTCCGACTGTATTTTTCGATATGAAGTACGAGGCTGTTATGTTAGAGGGATTATTGGTTGAAGGAGCCGCCGAACCTGAGCGATAGGCTGCAGATATATACTGACAGCTCCAAACTGGATAAAAACGTGGGCAGCGGGATCTTTGCACCTCAACTAGGATGGAATCTATCCTTTAGCCTACCCGATCTTTTCAGCGTCTTTCAGGCGGAAGTGGCTGCTATAAATGAGGCCGTTGATCACCTGCGGCATGCTGTTCACGGCTTTAATAAAATTTGTATTTACTCTGACAGTCAGGCTGAACTAAACGTGCTTGGATCGGTCACATGTATTCCAGGACAGTGGAGAAGTGCCGCAAATCTCTTAACGAGATCGCTGAGAAAACTTCCCTCAGTCTGGTATGGGTGCCTGGGCACTCGGAAATACCGGGCAATGAGATGGCTGACGAACTTGCAAGGGGAGGCACATCCGTTCCGCTTTTGTCGTCCTGTAAGCTCACTTTGAAAGGAATTTTCCTTAGGGTGTCAGATGGAGCAATCTCGTATCCTCCTACCACATTAAGTTCTTGTGGCCTGAATGGGACGCGAGACGTACAAGAATTCTCCTTCTTCTTGGAAGGGGGGACATATCATGCACCACCACCACGGCCGGGTGCTCCTTATAGTGATTACTGCAGGAGACGAAGAGGAGATAGAAACAGTGAAGCATTTTCTGTGCGACTGTCCAACGATTTGGCGCAAGAGAAAGAAATTTCTGGGATTTTCTTTCTTTGACGACCTTTGTGATCTGGCTAAGTTGGAACCTAAAATATTCCTGACATTTGATAAATCGACCTGTTGGTTTGAGTAGGGAGAGAGAGATCCACGTGGGATCATAATGGTATCTTTTGGCTAAGTGTACTGGTGCGCGCACTGGTGGCCACTCTAACCTAACCTAACCTAACCTGCACTTGAAGAAATTATTCCGTTAGTCCAACATTCTTTTTTCAAACTGGATCCGATGCCCAACAAAATGATCATGATGATGATGTTGATGTTGATATGATGGTGCACGAGCGATGCATTGTGACCACAAAGAGTAAAATCGCCATATTTTCTGATGTCGAAATGCGCGTTAATAATTTATTTTAAACACTTTTTGTTTTTTTTTAAATATTCGATTAAATTAACTTTTAATTTAAACACTGCCCCACGTTGGGCGCCAAAATGTAGGGTGAAGAAGCTTTTTTCTTACCGCGGAATAAATTCGAAATCAGGGACTGAGCTGTGCTCTAAAGTAAAAGCAAAATAGCGAAATTAACAACGTCTTTTTGTGATTCACTGTAGACTAGTCTATTCATTATAATAAGAAATGTAGTTTAGTTCTAGTCACATAGGAATATGATAAATGTTTGTACGAATGTGTATTCATATGCATGCAAAAGCGAATGATGGAAATGACAAAGTGACATAATCTGTCCCTAATAGTAACGTTTCAAAGACCCGTAAATCAGATACGGATAGGTGGGGTTGACAATTGGGTTTGCCCCTTGAATCTGGTATTTTAGTCGCCTCTTACGACAGGCATACCTACCGCGGGTATATTCTGACCCCTAACCCGCTGGGGGAGCAGTTCTGTTCGTTTTCTTTTAAGTAGTAGATTTTTTGACAGCTAGCCACTTTTGAGTTCGTAGCACTGAAATAAATATGTGTACATAAAAGATTTCGCCATTCCGTTCTAGCCGTTTCGTCTGAGTGGACGTGAGTCTCATCCGGGGCTCAACTACAATTTTTTCCGGGCATTTCTGGTTGAGCTGAAAATTAAAATAGGCCAAGAGGTTGACTTCTGTGCTGCCTTCCGGCATTTTGGTGGAATTGGGAGATGCAGTGCTTCCCTGATCTGGAGTTAGGGCGGTTTTTTGCACTCCAAACAGGAATCAGTGAGATTTGAAAGCTGGCGTGGTGACATTTAAAAACCAAACCCGTTTTATATACATAACGGGTTAGTGGAAAAAATATGACAACAAGCCACATATTCAAACAACATACATACATATATATAAAGAAAACTGTCAAAAAAAATTCTACATAATTAAAAATAATAAATCTTTGTGCCACGGGTTTTTACTTTGTGACATGTGTTCGTTGCTTGGGCACGACTAAATGTTGCAAGTATATTACCCTTATACGTTTGTTAACCTGGCGCTTTAAGAGGCAAATTAAAAGTCCTCTTGCCAACAATTGGAATTGGAAGATTCAATCGTAAAACGGAAATAAAATAAAAGATTTCGCCATATTTAAAACAAAAACACGGAAAGAGTAAACAACTTGTAGAAAATTTGTTATATTATCTCGCTCCTCTTCATTTTCAGAAGTGTCTGCGGTATTCGCAGAAGAAGTTAGAAGTTCCTCCGTCTGGTGTTGCCGATTCGGACGATGACGTTTCACACATCAGCTATAAATTTATTTTGTATTACATAAAAAATTATAGCCAATTCCCCCAAAAAATTTGCCATTCATTACTTATTTCAAAAAATTGTTCTTCCATTTTCACTTTACGTAATTTTGCATTTTTCTAAAATAAATTTTTGTGTACGTCTCTTCTTCTTATTTTCAACAAAACAGATGTTTTATGTTGGTGCTGCCAGCTCTCATAAAGTTGATCCAGATCATTCCAATGATAATTGATCGTGAGCCAGAGCTCGATAACTCAATGGAACGCTCGTATTGTTTCAGCGTATCTACGTATGTATACATGAGTTTGTGTATATTAATTATGTGGGTACATATGTACATGTCTGTTTGTATTATAAGCAGGGTTGAGTCATTTTGAAATGGAACAAATCAAAATAAAAATAAAAAATTATTCATCATTTAAAATTTTCTTATTGATGAATAAAAAGTGATTTTTTATTCAAGCATTTCTTGTTTTTCAAAATATGCTAATTGAGGGGATGTGTGGAATAATGGTATAAGTCGAGTTACACGGTTTTTCCATAAATCAACTAAATAAAAAGAGCACGATTACATACACATACCATATTAATCTTAGAAAATAATAGTGATATTTAACAAAGATATTAGCTTCATTTATGGAAAAACGGTATAACTCTCTAATAAAATTTTCCAGTAGTGAAGCATCGAAATGGTATGAAAATATATTCAATGTCGTAGACCAGTACGAACTGAAAAATAAACAAGTAAGGAAGGTTAAGTGCGGGTGTAACCGAACATTACATACTCAGTTGAGAGCTATGGTGACAACATAAGGGAAAATAACCATGTAGGAAAATGAACCGAGGGAAACCCTGGAGTGTGTTTGTATGACATGTGTATCAAATGAAAGGCATTAAAGAGTATTTTATGAGGCAGTGGGCCATAGTTCTATAGGTGGACGCCATTTAGGGATATCGCCATGAAGGCGGATCAGGGTTGACTCTAGAATTTGTTTGTACGATATGGGTATCAAATGAAAGGTGTTAATGAGTATTTTAAAAGAGAGTGGGCCTTAGTTCTATAGGTGGACGTCTTTTCGAGATATTGCCATAAAGGTGCACCAGGGGTGACTCTAGAATATGTTTGTACGATATGGGTATCAAAGTGAAAGGTGTTAATGAGTATTTTAAAAGGGAGTGGGCCTTAGTTCTATAGGTGGACGCCTTTTCGGTATATCGTTATAAAAGTGGACCAGGTTTGACTCTAGAATGCGGTTGTACAATATGGGTATCAAACGAAAGGTGTTAATAAGTGTTTTAAAAGGGAGTGGGCCTTAGTTCTATGGGTGGACGCCTTTTCGGGATATCGCCATAAACGTGGACCAGGGTTGACTCTAGAATGCGTTTGTACAATATGGGTATCAAATGAAAGGTGTTAATGAGTATTTTAAAAGGGCGTTGGCCTTAGTTCTATAGGTGGACGCCTTCTCGAGATATCGCCATAAAGGTGTAACAGGGGTGACTCTAGAATTTGTTTGTACAATATGGGTATCAAATGAAAGGTGTTAATGAGTATTTTAAAAGGGCGTGGGCCTTAGTTCTATAGGTGGACGCCTTTTCAAGATATCGCCATAAAGGTGGACCAGGGGTGACTCTAGAATTTGTTTGTACGATATGGGTATCAAGGTGAAAGGTGTTAATGAGTATTTTAAAAGGGAGTGGGCCTTAGTTCTATAGGTGGACGCCTTTTCGGTATATCGTTATAAAAGTGGACCAGGTTTGACTCTAGAATGCGGTTGTACAATATGGGTATCAAACGAAAGGTGTTAATAAGTGTTTTAAAAGGGAGTGGGCCTTAGTTCTATGGGTGGACGCCTTTTCGGGATATCGCCATAAAAGTGGACCAGGGTTGACTCTAGAATGCGTTTGTACAATATGGGTATCAAATGAAAGGTGTTAATGAGTATTTTAAAAGGGCGTTGGCCTTAGTTCTATAGGTGGACGCCTTCTCGAGATATCGCCATAAAGGTGGAACAGGGGTGACTCTAGAATTTGTTTGTACAATATGGGTATCAAATGAAAGGTGTTAATGAGTATTTTAAAAGGGAGTGGGCCTTAGTTCTATGGGTGGACGCCTTTTCGGGATATCGCCATAAAAGTGGACCAGGGTTGACTCTAGAATGCGTTTGTACAATATGGGTATCAAACGAAAGGTGTTAATAAGTGTTTTAAAAGGGAGTGGGCCTTAGTTCTATGGGTGGACGCCTTTTCGGGATATCGCCATAAAAGTGGACCAGGGTTGACTCTAGAATGCGTTTGTACAATATGGGAATCAAACGAAAGGTGTTAATAAGTGTTTTAAAAGGGAGTGGGCCTTAGTTCTATGGGTGGACGCCTTTTCGGGATATCGCCATAAAAGTGGACCAGGGTTGACTCTAGAATGCGTTTGTACAATATGGGTATCAAATGAAAGGTGTTAATGAGTATTTTAAAAGGGCGTTGGCCTTAGTTCTATAGGTGGACGCCTTCTCGAGATATTGCCATAAAGGTGGAACAGGGGTGACTCTAGAATTTGTTTGTACAATATGGGTATCAAATGAAAGGTGTTAATGAGTATTTTAAAAGGGAGTGGGCCTTAGTTCTATAGGTGGATGCCTTTTCGAGATATCGCCATAAAGGTGAGCCAGGGGTGACTCTAGAATTTGTTTGTACGATATGGGTATCAAATGAAAGGTGTTAATGAGTATTTGAAAAAAAGTGGGCCTTAGTTCTATATGTGGACGCCTTTTCGAGATATCGCCATAAAGGTGGACCAGGGGTGACTCTAGAATGCGTTTGTACGAAATTGGTATTAAAGGTATTAATGAGGTTTTTTAAATGGAGTGGCCGTTAGTTGTATATGTGAAGGCGTTTTCGAGATATCGACCAAAATGTGGACCAGGGTGATCCAGAAGATCATCTGTCGGGTACCGCTAATTTATTTATATATGTAATACCACGAACAGTATTCCTTGCAAGGTTCCAAGGGCTTTTGATTTCGCCTTGCAAAACTTTTTCATTTTCTTCTACAATTTTTGTTGTTATATCGGCCTACTGATTTTAAGATCTTGGGTTCGAATCGAGCTCAAGGCCTAACAATAATTTTTTATCATTATTATTGTTATGATAAATTTTTTCTTAATTGAAAAAATTTTTAAATTGGAATAGAAGAAAGAAAAAATTTAGACAACTGCCAAAGCTCGTTGTATAGATCCATTTCGGGAACTGCTAAATTCCTTCATCGGCAACGTTTAGGCGCCGCTGCTATAACCATTCAGCCATCACAGCGGTTTTTTGTTTGTCTTCATTAATCCTACTTCTATTCTGGTTCGTGCCAATTGATATTCACAACACTGCGACATCTGTTGCAGAATGGATGTGAAAATTGGACTTGTTTGATGGCAATGCCGCCATAGTGTCATATTTTATTGACACTTTTTCCCCGTGCTCTGGGATATATTAACAATGTTTGTTGTTTCAATTAAGAAAAAATTTATCATAACAATAATAATGATAAAAAATTATTGTTAGGCCTTGAGCTCGATTCGAACCCAAGATTTTCTTCTACTTAATATGGTAGGTGTCACACCCATTTTACCAAGTTTTTTTCTAAAGTTATATTTTGCGTCAATAGACCAATACAATTACCATGTTTCATCACTTTTTTCGTATTTGGTATATAATTATAGAACTTTTTTAATTTTTCGTAATTTTCGATATCGAAAAAGTGGGCGTGGTCATAGTCGGATTTCGGCCATTTTTTACACCAATACGAAGTGAGTTCAGATAAGTACGTGAACTTAGTTTAGTAAAGATATATCGATTTTTGCTCAAGTTATCGTGTTAACTGCCGAGCGGAAGGACAGACGGTCGACTGTGTATAAAAACTGGGCGTGGCTTCAACCGATTTCGCCCTTTTTCACATAAAACAGTTACCGTCCTAGAATCTAAGCCTCTACCAAATTTCACAAGGATTGGTAAATTTTTGTTCGACTTATGGCATTAAAAGTATCTTAGACAAATTAAATGAAAAAGGGCGGAGCCACGCCCATTTTGAAATTTTCTTTTATTTTTGTATTTTGTTGCAAAATAACATTACTGGAGTTGAATGTTGGCATAATTTACTTATATACTGTAAAGATATTAACTTTTCTTTTAAAATTTGAATTTAAAACAAAAATTTTTTTTAAAGTGGGCGTGGTCGTTCTCCGATTTTGCTAAGTTTTATTAAGCAGACATATAGTAATAAGAGTAACGTTCCTGCCAAACTTCATCATGATATCTTCAACGACTGCCAAATTACAGCTTGCAAAACTTCTAAATTATCTTTTTTGAAAGTGGGCGGTGCCACGCCCGTTGTCCAAAATTTTACTAGTTTTCCATTCTGCGTCATAAGTTCAACTCACCTACCAAGTTTCATCGCTTAATCCGTATTTGGTAATGAATTATCGCACTTTTTCGATTTTTCGAAATTTTCGATATCGAAAAAGTGGGCGTGGTTATTGTCCGATATCGTTCATTTTAAATAGCGATCTGAGATGAGTGCCCAGGAAGCTATGTACCAAATTTCATGAAGATAACCCAAAATTTACTCAAGTTATCGTGTTAACGGACAGACGGACGGACGGACGGACGGACATGGCTCAATCGAATTTTTTTTCGATACTGATGATTTTGATATATGGAAGTTTATATCTATCTCGATTTCTTTATACCTGTACAACCAACCGTTATCCAATTAAAGTTAATATATTCTGTGAGCTCTGCTCAACTGAGTATAAATAATTGAAGTGGTTTCAAAAACGACTAAGCAGACAGAGAACTCCCTTGTTAAAAATAGAACAAACGGTAATAACAAATAGTTATAAGCACATCTAGATAATAGAATATAATGTATTTAACAATGGTTATTAATGTATCTACTATTTTGTTTAATAAAGTATCTCAATCAAAATATTTGATATTCGATCTATGGAATAACGGTATAACTCAAAAAAAAAAAAAAAAAAAGAAATCATCCATTTTCTAATAAAATTATGTATATATAAAATCTGTTACTTTTCTTATTAAAGAATCATACTATCTAAAATCCTACCAAGTAGGATTATTATAAATTTATTTTTACCTGCATTGTTAAGTTTTTTTCACTTTTCTCAAAAGGTTGATTCTTGAGTTATACCGTTATTCCACACATCCCCTCAATTGATGATAACCGCCCATTCATATTTTTGCAAATTTTGAATAAAGAGTTGAGTTATTATTCATTATTTACAAAATATGGAATAACAATAAAATTTTAGATAAAATTTATCAATAACAGGCTTTTCTGATCTAAGTCCAGCGTGCAAATAAAACTAGATTATTCCACTATTATCCCAACGTTTCGCTAATCTTTGTTAGCATCTTCAGGGGGCATTTATTTTAAAAAATCCCTGCCACAAACAAAAGTTAAAATTACAAGATAGTTAAATGAGTAAAAATTTTTAACAAGAAACACTTACACTATTGGATTTCGTATCGAAAACATGAACATAAAACAACAAAAGCATTAGTCACTTAAACATATACATACATGAATAAACTATAATCAGTACCATCTAACCATCATGGTAGTCTTGTCAATACTAAATATTCTTATTTTTATATTTGTAAACATGCTATGTAGGCGGCAGCAATGTTTTCTGTATCCTCGCGTTTGTTCATTGTCTTTTCTCGTCTTTCCATTATTCTCAGGCTTTCCAAAGTGTATCTTGTTGTTATTATCTTTTCTTTGTCTATAATTTTTGCATTTTTAAAATCAGCTGTATGACCACTTGTCAACATATGCTGTGATAACGCTGTGCTGGTCTTTTGTTTTTTTATGTCAGCTTCATGTTCTCCCAGTCTAACAGCTAAGGCTCGCTTTGTTGTGCCAATATATATTTTATCGCATTTTTCATGTTCTCTTCCTTTGCATTTTATCTCGTATATAACGTTGTTTTGTTGTTGAGGCTGTATAGGATGTTTTGTTTTTGTATATATTGTAGAGACGGTGTGGTTTGATTTGTAAGCAAGGGTTGTGTGTTGTGTTGTTGCTATATTGTGATGAATATTTTCTGTCAACTTTGGAATGTATGTAACGCTGTAGAATTTCTTTTGTGTTTGTACTTCAGTACTTGCTCTTTTATCGGGTTGGTTGTTGCTTTTTATGGTCTCCTGGTCTATAAGTTCGCGTATTAAATTTATCGGGTAATTGTTTTTTCTTAGGATTCTATATATTTTGTCTTTATTAGCGTCGTGGAATTTTTCGTGGCTTATGGTCAGTATCTTGTGTATTAAATTTTTGGCTGTATTGATCTTATATTTTATGGGTTGTGATGATAAATAATTTATTAGTCGTCCAGAAGAAGTAGGTTTTGTATGCCAGTCAAGTAGAAGATTTTGATTTTCCCTCGGGGTATATTGGGATCCATTCCAGGGGCTCCCCCGTGATCCCCCTAGGGTTTTGGGGTCATTTCGGGATGGCTTTTACGACTCCCTCGGGGTCTTTTGGAGGTCATTTTGACATGGTTTAGGGGAGTACCTCGGGGTCCTCCTGGGCTCATTCCGTGATCTTTTTGGGACTCCCTCGGGGTTATTTGGGGGTAATTTCGGGATAATTTTGGGGACTCCCTCGGGGTCCTCCCGGGGTCATTCGTGGGTAATTTCGGGATGGTTTTGGGGACTCCCTCGGGGTGGTTTGTGGGTCATTTCGGGATGGTTTTGGGGACTCCCTCGGGGTCCTCCCGGGGTCATTCGTGGGTCATTTCGGTATGGTTTTGGGGACTCCATCGGGGTAATTTGAGGGTCATTTCGGGATGGTTTTGGGGACTCCCTCGGTGTCTTTTGGGGGTCAATTCGGGATGGTTTTGGGGACTCCCTCGGGGTCATCCCGGGGTCATTTGGGGGGGTCATTTCGGGATGGTTTTGGGTACTCCCGCGGGGTTTTCCCGGGGTCATTTCGGGATGTTTTGGGGACTCCCGCGGGGTCCTCTCGGGGTCATTTGGGGGTTAATTCGGGATGGTTTTGGGGACTCCATCGGGGTCATTTGGGGGTCATTTCGGGATATTTTTGGGGACTCCCTCGGGGTCATTTCGGGGTCATTTCGGGATGGTTTTGGGGACTCTCTCGGGGTCCTCCCGGGGTCATTCGTGGGTCATTTCGGAATGGTTTTGGGGACTCCATCGGGGTTTTTTGGGGGGTCATTTCGGGAGGACCCCGATGGAGTACCCAAAACCATCCCAAAATGACTCCCGAATGACCCCGATTGAGTATCCCAAAACCATCCCGAAATGACCCACGAATGACCCCGGGAGGACTCCGAGGGAGTCCCCAAAACCATCTCGAAATGGCCCCGAGGGAGTCCCCAAAAAGATCCCGAAATGACCCCCATATGACATCGGGGGAGTCCCAAAAAGGTCACGGAATGACCCCGGGAACACCCCCAAAAACATGCCAAACTTACCTCCAAAAGACCCCGAGGGAGTCGCAAAAGCCATCCCGAAATGATCCCAAAACCCTAGGAGGATCGCGAGGGAGCCCCTGGAATGGACCCCAATAGACCCCGGAAGGATATTCAGGGTGTCCCAAAAATTAACCCCAAACAGCCTCCAAAAAACCCCGCGAATACTCCCCAAAATCATATCAATATTACCCTAATTAGCTTCAGAATTACACGCGAACAAAAAGAGAAAAAGAAATTTTTTTTTACAATTGTTTTTGTGTTTGTTTTTATATTCTTGCTTCAATGCTTTCGATTATTCAAACAGTTTCCAAAATTCAATAAATTTTCAATAAAAGTTTTTCCAGTTTTAGCCCCACTCCGCCCTACAGTGGGCTCCCCGAGGGAGTCCCAAAAAGGTCACTGAATGACCCCAGGAGGACCCCGAGGTACTCCCCTAAACCATGCCAAAATGACATCCAAAAGACCCCGAGGGAGTCGCAAAAGCCATCCCGAAATGCCCCCAAAACCCTAGGAGGATCGCGAGGGAGCCCCTGGAATGGACCCCGGAAGGATATTCAGGATGTCCCAAAAATTACCCCCAAACGGCCTCCAAAAAACCCCGCGAATACTCCCCAAAATCATATCAATATTACCCTAAGAAGCTACAGAACTACACGCGGACAAAAACAGAAAAAGAAATTTTTTTTAATTTTCATTAATTGCTTCAATGCTTTCGATTATTCAAACAGTTTCCAAAATTCAATAAATTTTCAATAAAAGTTTTTCCAGTTTTAGCCCCACTCTGCCCTACAGTGGGCTCCATTAAAAAACCACACAAAAAAAATACATACTTTTTCTTGAAGCGGTGCGTCCGCGTTAAAAACGGTTAAAAACCAATAATTACAATTTTTCCTTAAAGCGGTGCGTCCATGAATTAATATGACATACATTTGTTTAATCCAGGTGCGTCCGAGGACACTTATATTATAAATTTGAAAAGATGCGGTGCGCCCGTATCTATAAAAATAAAACCATACAATTTTACTAAAAGCGGTGCGTCCGTTGCAGGCCTTATATAAAATTATTTGCCATTCTTTAGTTTTTGCATTTAGATAATAAAAATTCAATTAAAAACAAGTAAGGAAGGCTAAGTTCGGGTGTAACCGAACATTACATACTCAGTTGAGAGCTGTGGAGACAAAGTAAGGGAAAATCACCATGTTGTAAAAAGAACCTAGGGTAACCCTGGAATGTGTTTGTATGACATGTGTATCAAATGAAAGGTGTTAATGAGTATTTTAAGATGGCGTGGGCCTTAGTTCTATATGTGAACGCCTTTTCGAGATATCGCCATAAAGGTGAACCAGGGGTGACTCTAGAATTTGTTTGTAGTATATGGGTATCAAATGAAAGGTGTTAATGGGTATTTTAAAAGGGAGTGGGCCTTAGTTCTATAGGTGGACGCCTTTTCGAGATATCGCCATAAAGGTGGACCAGGGGTGACTTTAGAATTTGTTTGTAAGATATGGGTATCAAATGAAAGGTGTTAAAGAGTATTTTAAAAAGGAGTGGGCCTTAGTTCTATATGTGGACGCCTTTTCGGGATATCGCCATAAACGTGGACCAGGGTTGACTCTAGAATGCGTTTGTACAATATGGGTATCAAATGAAAGGTGTTAATGAGTATTTTAAAAGGGCGTGGACCTTAGTTCTATAGGTGGACGCCTTTTCGAGATATCGCCATAAAGGTGGACCAGGGGTGACTTTAGAATTTGTTTGTAAGATATGGGTATCAAATGAAAGGTGTTAAAGAGTATTTTAAAAAGGAGTGGGCCTTAGTTCTATATGTGGACGCCTTTTCGAGATATCGCCATAAAGGTGGACCAGGGGTGACTCTAGAATTTGTTTGTAGTATATGGGTATCAAATGAAAGGTGTTAATGGGTATTTTAAAAGGGAGTGGGCCTTAGTTCTATAGGTGGACGCTTTTTCGAGATATCGCCATAAAGGTGGACCAGGGGTGACTCTAGAATTTGTTTGTACGATATGTGTATCAAATGAAAGGTGTTAATGAGTATTTTAAGAGGGCGTGGGCCTTAGTTCTATATGTGGACGCCTTTTCGAGATATCGCCATAAAGGTGGACCAGGGGTGACTCTAGAATTTGTTTGTAGTATATGGGTATCAAATGAAAGGTGTTAATGGGTATTTTAAAAGGGAGTGGGCCTTAGTTCTATAGGTGGACGCCTTTTCGGAATATCGTTATAAAATTGGACCAGGGTTGACTCTAGAATACGTTTGTACAATATGGGTATCAAACTAAAGGTGTTAATAAGTGTTTTAAAAGGGAGTGGGCCTTAGTTCTATGGGTGGACGCCTTTTCGGGATATCGCCATAAACGTGGACCAGGGTTGACTCTAGAATGCGTTTGTACAATATGGGTATCAAATGAAAGGTGTTAATGAGTATTTTAAAAGGTCGTGGGCCTTAGTTCTATAGGTGGACGCCTTTTCGAGATATCGCCATAAAGGTGGACCAGGGGTGACTTTAGAATTTGTTTGTAAGATATGGGTATCAAATGAAAGGTGTTAAAGAGTATTTTAAAAAGGAGTGGGCCTTAGTTCTATATGTGGACGCCTTTTCGAGATATCGCCATAAACGTGGACCAGGGGTGACTCTAGAATGTGTTTGTACGATATGGGTATCAAATTAAAGGTATTAATGAGGGTTTTAAAAGGGAATGTCCCTTAGTTGTATATGTGAAGGCGTTTTCGAGATATCAACCAAAATGTGAACCAGGGTGATCCAGAACATCATCTGTCGGGTACCGCTAATTTATTTATATATGTAATACCACGAACAGTATTCCTTCCAAGATTCCAAGGGCTTTTGATTTCGCCCTGCAAAACTTTTTAATTTTCTTCTACTTAATATGGTAGGTGTCACACCCATTTAGAAAGTTTTTTTCTAAAGTTATATTTTGCGTCAATATACCAATACAATTGCCATGTTTCATCCCTTTTTTCGTATTTGGTATATAATTATGGAATTTTTTTCATTTTTCGTAGTTTTCGATATCGAAAAAGTGGGCGTGGTCATAGTCGGATTTCGGCCATTTTTTACACCAATACAAAGTGAGTTCAGATAAGTACGTGAACTGAGTTTAGTAAAGATATATCGATTTTTGCTCAAGTTATCGTGTTAGCGGCCGAGCGGAAGGACAGACGGTCGACTGTGTATAAAAACTGGGCGTGGCTTCAACAGATTTCGCCCTTTTTGACAGAAAACAGTTATCGTCCAAGAATCTAAGCCTCTACCAAATTTCACAAGGATTGGTAAATTTTTGTTCGACTTATGGCATTAAAAGTATCCTAGACAAATTAAATGGAAAGGGGCGGAGCCACACAAATTTTCTTTTATTTTTGTATTTTGTTGCAACATATCATTACTGGAGTTGAATGTTGACATAATTTACTTATATACTGTAAAGATATAAATTTTTTTTTAAATTTGAATTAAAAAATTTTTTTTTTTAAAAAGTGGGCGTGGGCGTTCTCCGATTTTGCTAATTTTTATTAAGCAGACATATAGTAATAAGAGTAACGTTCCTGCCAAATTACAGCTTGCAAAACTTCTAAATTACCTTCTTTTAAAAGTGGGCGGTGCCACGCCCATTGTCCAAAATTTTACTAGTTTTCTATTCTGCGTTACAAGTTCAACTCACCTACTAGCTAAGCGTGGGGCAGATGAGGGCGAGCAGTTTAATATGAGTTATAAGGGAGTAATTTGATGCGCTTGTACGCGTATGAGTCGTGGCACAGTGGACGACGTACCCGACTCACACGTTTGGGATTGCGGGTTCAAAGCCCACTGCAAGCAAGCATTTTTTAAATTTATTATCTTTTTTTATTTTATAAATTATTATTTTAATGGACTGTATGTTATTTTACTTAGAGAGAGGTCACTATGTACCTGTTGCACCACAAATTTCTTTTTAAAATACTTTCATAATTTTCTTTTGAGCTCAATTCTGTAATCAAAATTCAGATTTTCGTTAAACTGCCGGATAATTCTTTCAGTTTTACTCTCTCAAATTCCACTTGTCTTTCAATTCTGCATAACTTTTCAAATCAAGCATAATCCATTTTCGATACGTATGGAGTTAAGAAACAGGAAGTTAGTTTCTAAAAATTCACATCCAGGCTCAAATTCCAAAAAAATCAGAGCAAGATTTAGATTCGGAAAAAGGGCAAGATTTAGATTCCAATAATTCAGATTCTGATTCTGATTCAGCTTCAATTGCATCTTCAACTGATACCTTAACAAGTGGATTTGATGACCACTTGGGTCATTTATAAATAAAGTTGAATTAATGGAAGTATTCTCTGACGAAACTTTAACTCCTACTTTTATCGCTTTCATAAAATCAAAGCTCGAAGGCAAAGCGCGCGAAGCCCTACCAACGCATATAGAATCAGTCAGCCAAAATAAAGAAGCGCTATGTAGTAAAATTATGCCAGACAACTCGAAAGTTGTCGGGGGTAAAATTGCAACCTTAAGAGTAACCGATAACATCAGCTATAAATTTATTTTGAATTACATAAAAAATTATAGCTAATCCCCCTAACATATTTGCCATTCATTACTTATTTCAAAGAATTGTGCTTCCATTTTCACTTTACTTAATTTTGAATTTTTCTATGAGTATCTTAAATTTTTGTGTACGTCTCTTCTTCTTATTTTCAACAAAACAGATGTTTTATGTTGGTGCTGCCAGCTCTCATAAAGTTGATCCAGATCGTTCCAATGAGAATTGATCGTGAGCCAGAGGTCGATAACTCAATGGAACGCTCGTATTGTTTCAGCGTATCTACGTATGTATACATGAGTTTGTGTATATTAATTATGTGGGTACATATGTACATGTCTGTTTGTATTATAAGCAGGGTTGAGTCATTTTGAAATGGAACAAATCAAAATAAAAATAAAAAATTATTCATCATTTAAAATTTTCTTATTGATGAATAAAAAGTGATTTTTTATTCAAGCATTTCTTGAATAATGAATAACATTTTCTCATTTTTCAAAATATTCTAATTGAGGGGATGTGTGGAATAATGGCATAAGTCGAGTTACACCGTTTTTCCATAAATCAACTAAATAAAAAGAGCACGAGTGGTTTCAAAAACGACTAAGCAGACAGAGAACTCCATTGTTAAAAATAGAACAAACGGAAATAAAAAATAGTTATAAGCACATCTAAATAAGAGAATATAATGTATTTAACAATGGTTATTAATGTATTTACTATTTTGTTTAATAAAGTATCTCAATCAAAATATTTGATATTCGATCTATGGAATAACGGTATAACTCAAAAAAAAAAAAAAGAAATCATCCATTTTCTAATAAAATTATGTATATATAAAATTTGTTACTTTTTCTTATTAAAGAATCACTAATAATTATACCTTTCATGAAAATGAAATGGTATATTAATTTCGTTACGAAACCGAAAATTGTAAGTCCTTAAAGGAAAATAGATAGACCCACCATTAAGTATACCGAAATAATCAGGTTGAAGAGCTGAGTTGATTTAGCCATGTCCGTCTGTCCGTCTGTCCGTCTGTCTGTTTGTATGCAAACTAGTCCCTCAATTTTTGAGATATCTTGATAAAATTTGGTGAGCAGGTGTATTTGGGTGTCCGATTAGACATTTGTCGGAACCGACCGGATCGGACCACTATAGCATATATCCTCCATACAACCGATTTTTCAGAAAAAGAGGATTTTTGTAATATCTTACCCAATTTAACAGATTGAAGCTTCAAACTTCACCATATACTTTCGTATATTGCACATATTGTTGCCTGAAAAAATTTATGAGATCGGTCGTATATATAGTATATATCCCCCACAACCGATTGTTCAGATAAGGAACTTTTCGTAATTACTGCCCTATTTTAAGAGCTAGAGTCTTCAAATTTCAGCGAATGCTTACGTATATAGCATATATTGTTGTCTGAAAAAATCATAAAGATCGGTGGTATATATAGTATATATATGGTGGAATATATAGTATATATATATATATTTTCGCAAATTTTAGCCCCATTTTAACAGCTAGAAGCTTCAAATTTCACCGAATATTTACTTATATAGCATATATTGTTGTCTGAAAAAATCATAGAGATCGGTTGTATATATAGTATATATCTCATACAACCGATTGTTCAGATAAGAAACTTTTCGCAATTTCTACCCCATTTTAACAGCTATAAGCTTCAAATTTCACTGATTGCTTACGTATATAGCATATATTGATGTCTGAAAAAATCATTGAGATCGGTTGTATAAATAGTATATATCTCATACAACCGATTGTTCAGATAAGAAACTTTGCGCAATTTCTGCCCCGTTTTAAGAGTTAGAAGCTTCAAATTTCACAAAATGCTTTCGTATATAGCATATATTGTTGTCTGAAAAAATCATAGAGATCGGTGGTATATATATTATATACTTCATATAAACTGTCATATTCACCCCTTTTTTACGGCTAGAAGCTTCAAGATTCATCAAATTTCAT
Organism: Eurosta solidaginis; assembly: GCF_040869045.1. Classification (NCBI taxonomy): domain Eukaryota; kingdom Metazoa; phylum Arthropoda; class Insecta; order Diptera; family Tephritidae; genus Eurosta; species Eurosta solidaginis. Next base: position 139,023,706 of record NC_090321.1, read on the forward strand.
CAAATAGTTACGTTTACGTCATATATATTTGAAATACGTGATTCGTAGTCATAGTTTTTACACGCAGACCACAAAAAACCTGAAACTTTGCATCCTCACACAAAGTACCTACCTGTTTTTATACCTTTCATGAAAATGAAATGGTATATTAATTTCGTCACGAAACCGAAAATTGTAAGTCCTTAAAGGAAAATAGATAGACCCACCATTAAGTATACCGAAATAATCAGGTTGAAGAGCTGAGTTGATTTAGCCATGTCCGTCTGTCCGTCTGTCCGTCTGTCCGTCTGTCTGTTTGTATGCAAACTAGTCCCTCAATTTTTGAGATATCTTGATAAAATTTGGTGAGCAGGTGTATTTGGGTGTCCGATTAGACATTTGTCGGAACCGACCGGATCGGACCACTATAGCATATATCCTCCATACAACCGATTTTTCAGAAAAAGAGGATTTTTGTAATATCTTACCCAATTTAACAGATTGAAGCTTCAAACTTCACCATATACTTTCGTATATTGCACATATTGTTGCCTGAAAAAATTTATGAGATCGGTCGTATATATAGTATATATCCCCCACAACCGATTGTTCAGATAAGGAACTTTTCGTAATTACTGCCCTATTTTAAGAGCTAGAGGCTTCAAATTTCAGCGAATGCTTACGTATATAGCATATATTGTTGTCTGAAAAAATCATAAAGATCGGTGGTATATATAGTATATATATGGTGGTATATATAGTATATATATATTTTCGCAAATTTTAGCCCCATTTTAACAGCTAGAAGCTTCAAATTTCACCGAATATTTACTTATATAGCATATATTGTTGTCTGAAAAAATCATAGAGATCGGTTGTATATATAGTATATATCTCATACAACCGATTGTTCAGATAAGAAACTTTTCGCAATTTCTACCCCATTTTAACAGCTATAAGCTTCAAATTTCACTGAGTGCTTACGTATATAGCATATATTGATGTCTGAAAAAATCATTGAGATCGGTTGTATAAATAGTATATATCTCATACAACCGATTGTTCAGATAAGAAACTTTGCGCAATTTCTGCCCCGTTTTAACAGTTAGAAGCTTCAAATTTCACAAAATGCTTTCGTATATAGCATATATTGTTGTCTGAAAAAATCATAGAGATCGGTGGTATATATATTATATACTTCATATAAACTGTCATATTGACCCCTTTTTTACGGCTAGAAGCTTCAAGATTCATCAAATTTCATCAAATAGTTACGTTTACGTCATATATATTTGAAATACGTGATTCGTAGCCATAGTTTTTACATGCAGACCACAAAAAACGTGAAGCATTGCATCCTCACACAGACTACCTACCTATTTTTATACCTTTCATGAAAATGAAATGGTATATTAATTTCGTCACGAAACCGAAAATTGTAAGTCCTTAAAGGAAAATAGATAGACCCACCATTAAGTATACCGAAATAATCAGGTTGAAGAGCTGAGTTGATTTAGCCATGTCCGTCTGTCCGTCTGTCCGTCTGTCCGTCTGTCCGTCTGTCTGTTTGTATGCAAACTAGTCCCTCAATTTTTGAGATATCTTGATAAAATTTGGTGAGCAGGTGTATTTGGGTGTCCGATTAGACATTTGTCGGAACCGACCGGATCGGACCACTATAGCATATATCCTCCATACAACCGATTTTTCAGAAAAAGAGGATTTTTGTAATATCTTACCCAATTTAACAGATTGAAGCTTCAAACTTCACCATATACTTTCGTATATTGCACATATTGTTGCCTGAAAAAATTTATGAGATCGGTCGTATATATAGTATATATCCCCCACAACCGATTGTTCAGATAAGGAACTTTTCGTAATTACTGCCCTATTTTAAGAGCTAGAGGCTTCAAATTTCAGCGAATGCTTACGTATATAGCATATATTGTTGTCTGAAAAAATCATAAAGATCGGTGGTATATATAGTATATATATGGTGGTATATATAGTATATATATATTTTCGCAAATTTTAGCCCCATTTTAACAGCTAGAAGCTTCAAATTTCACCGAATATTTACTTATATAGCATATATTGTTGTCTGAAAAAATCATAGAGATCGGTTGTATATATAGTATATATCTCATACAACCGATTGTTCAGATAAGAAACTTTTCGCAATTTCTACCCCATTTTAACAGCTATAAGCTTCAAATTTCACTGAGTGCTTACGTATATAGCATATATTGATGTCTGAAAAAATCATTGAGATCGGTTGTATAAATAGTATATATCTCATACAACCGATTGTTCAGATAAGAAACTTTGCGCAATTTCTGCCCCGTTTTAACAGTTAGAAGCTTCAAATTTCACAAAATGCTTTCGTATATAGCATATTTTGTTGTCTGAAAAAATCATAGAGATCGGTGGTATATATATTATATACTTCATATAAACTGTCATATTGACCCCTTTTTTACGGCTAGAAGCTTCAAGATTCATCAAATTTCATCAAATAGTTACGTTTACGTCATATATATTTGAAATACGTGATTCGTAGCCATAGTTTTTACATGCAGACCACAAAAAACGTGAAGCATTGCATCCTCACACAGACTACCTACCTATTTTTTATTTTATATTTATCTTAAAAATCGTTTAGATATGTTCAAATTTCACCAAATGCTTACGTGTATACCATATATTGTTGTCTGAGAAAATCATAGATACCGGTGGTATATATAGTATATATCCCATACAACCGATTGTTCAGATAAGAAACTTCGCGCAATTTCTTCCCCATTTTAACAGTTATAAGCTTCAAATTTCACCGATTGCTTACGTATATAGTATGTATTGTTGTGTCAAAAAATCATAGAGATCGGCGATATATATAATATATATATGATGGTATATATAGTATATATATATTTTTTTTACGATTTCGGCCCCATTTTAACAGCTAGAAGCTTCAAATTTCACCAACTGCTTACGTGTATAGCATATATTGATGTCTGAAAAAATCATTGAGATCGGTGGTACACATAGTATATATCTCATACAACCGATTGTTCAGATAAGAAACTTTGCGCAATTTCTGCCCCGTTTTAACAGTTAGAAGCTTCAAATTTCACAAAATGCTTACGTATATAGCATATATTGTTGTCTGAAAAAATCATAGAGATCGGTCGTATATATATTATATACTTCATATAAACTGTCATTTTGACCCCTTTTTTACGGCTAGAATCTTCAAAATTCATCAAATTTCATCAAATAGTTACGTTTTCGTCATATATTTTTGAAATACGTGATTCGTAGTCATAGTTTTTACACGCAGACCACAAAAAACCTGAAACTTTGCATCCTCACACAAAGTACCTACCCGTTTTTTATTTTATATTTATCTTAAAAATCGTTAAGGTATGTAGATCTGTTCACTATATATTTCTTATCTTATACATGCGATTATTCGGAGATTACGAACGGGATAAGATTATTGTTCAGCCCCATTCATGAAAGGTATGAAGTCTTCGGCACAGCCGAAGACAGTCCCGTTCTTACTTGTTTATTTTATATTTATCTTAAAAATCGTTTAGATATGTTCAAATTTCACCAAATGCTTACGTGTATACCATATATTGTTGTCTGAGAAAATCATAGATACCGGTGGTATATATAGTATATATCCCATACAACCGATTGTTCAGATAAGAAACTTCGCGCAATTTCTTCCCCATTTTAACAGTTATAAGCTTCAAATTTCACCGATTGCTTACGTATATAGTATGTATTGTTGTGTCAAAAAATCATAGAGATCGGCGATATAAATAATATATATATGATGGTATATATAGTATATATATATTTTTTTTACGATTTCGGCCCCATTTTAACAGCTAGAAGCTTCAAATTTCACCAACTGCTTACGTGTATAGCATATATTGATGTCTGAAAAAATCATTGAGATCGGTGGTACACATAGTATATATCTCATACAACCGATTGTTCAGATAAGAAACTTTGCGCAATTTCTGACCCGTTTTAACAGTTAGAAGCTTCAAATTTCACAAAATGCTTACGTATATAGCATATATTGTTGTCTGAAAAAATCATAGAGATCGGTCGTATATATATTATATACTTCATATAAACTGTCATCTTGACCCCTTTTTTACGGCTAGAATCTTCAAAATTCATCAAATTTCATCAAATAGTTACGTTTTCGTCATATATTTTTGAAATACGTGATTCGTAGTCATAGTTTTTACACGCAGACCACAAAAAACCTGAAACTTTGCATCCTCACACAAAGTACCTACCCGTTTTTTATTTTATATTTATCTTAAAAATCGTTAAGGTATGTAGATCTGTTCACTATATATTTCTTATCTTATACATGCGATTATTCGGAGATTACGAACGGGATAAGATTATTGTTCAGCCCCATTCATGAAAGGTATGAAGTCTTCGGCACAGCCGAAGACAGTCCCGTTCTTACTTGTTACTATCTAAAATCCTACCAAGTAGGATTATTATAAATTTATTTTTACCTGCATTGTTAAGTTTTTTTCACTTTTCTCACAAGGTTGATTCTTGAGTTATACCGTTATTCCACACATCCCCTCAATTGATGATAACCGCCCTTTCTTATTTTTGCAAATTTTGAATAAAGAGTTGAGTTATTATTCATTATTTACAAAATATGGAATAACAATAAAATTTTAGTTTTTATTTAGTTATTCAAAAATAAAAAAATAAACCATCGAGATGTTCTGAAAATATACCCAAATGCGTAACCAGTTCGCGTGTAGTTCTGAAGCTTCTTAGGGTAATATTGATATGATTTTGGGGAGTATTCGCGGAGTGTTTTGGAGGCCGTTTGGGGGTAATTTCTGGGACACCCTGAGGATTCTCTCGGGGTCTATTGGGATCCATTCCAGGGGCTCCCCCGTGATCCCCCTAGGGTTTTGGGGTCATTTCGGGATGGCTTTTACGACTCCCTCGGGGTCCTTTGGAGGTCATTTTGACATGGTTTAGGGTAGTACCTCGTGGTCCTCCCGGGCTCATTCCGTGACCTTTTTGGGACTCCCTCGGTGTTATTTGGGGGTCATTTCGGGATCTTTTTGGGGACTTCCTCGGGGTCATTTGGGGGTCATTTCGGGATGGTTTTGGGGACTCCCGCGGGGTCCTCCCGGGGTCATTTGGGGGTCAATTCGGGATGGTTTTGGGGACTCCATCGGGGTCATTTCGGGATCTTTTTGGGGACTCCCTCGGGGTCATTTCGGGATGGTTTTGGAGACTCCCTCGGGGTCCTCCCGGGGTCATTCGTGGGTCATTTCGGAATGGTTTGAGTACCCAAAACCATCCCAAAATGACCCCCGAATGACCCCGATGGAGTACCCCAAAACCATCCCGAAATGACCCACGAATGACCCCGGGAGGACTCCGAGGGAGTCCCCAAAACCATCCCGAAATGGCCTAGAGTGAGTCCCCAAAAAGATCCCGAAATGACCCCCAAATAACAACGGGGGAGTCCCAAAAAGGTCACGGAATGACCCCGGGAGCGCCCCCTAAACCATGCCAAAATTACCTCCAAAAGACCCCGAGGGAGTCGTAAAAGCCATCCCAAAAAGAGAAAAAGAAATTTTTTTTTACAATTGTTTTTGTTTTTATATTCTTGCTTCAATGCTTTCGATTATTCAAACAGTTTCCAAAATTCAATAAATTTTCAATAAAAGTTTTTCCAGTTTTAGCCCCACTCTGCCCTACAGTGGGCTCCATCAAAAAACCACAAAAAAAATACATACTTTTTCTTGAAGCGGTGCGTCCGCGTTAAAAAGGTTAAAAACCAATAATTACAATTTTTCCTTAAAGCGGTGCGTCCGTGAATTAATATGACATACATTTTTTTAATCCCGGTGCGTCCGAGGACACTTATATTACAAATTTGAAAAGATGCGGTGCGCCCGTATCTATAAAAATAAAACCATACAATTTTACTAAAAGCGGTGCGTCCGTTGCAGGCCTTATATAAAATTATTTGCCATTCTTTAGTTTTTGTATTTAGATAATAAAAATTCAATTAAAAATTATAATTTTTTCCATACATTTCAAATTCAAAATTTTTTCTCACATTCTGTACAATTAAAAATTCTTACATTTTAATAAATATATTCGTAAACAATATTCAACATCTTTTAAATTACATGTGAATTCCAATTCCCACTTCCCTTTTTGCATAAAAAATTTTCAGCTAATAGCAATCATTGGGTTTGGATTTCCGGACAACAAAAGCGTGAAGTAAATCTTTTTGAATCAAGGTAAATTTGGCCCTTTTATTTGCACTATTCACTGCACCTTTCACTCACCTTGCACTCGAACTTTCCGAAATAACAAAAAAGAAAATTAGTTTGAAAAAGTATACAAAATATGGTTTAATTTGCAACACGCGTTGGCGGTAAGCACGACCGTATCGTTTTGAAGTTTACAAATTGTGAAAATGTTTATATATGAATGTATATGTATGGTGTGACAATTTATGTGTGTGAACGTGTTAGTGTTAGTGTGTGGTGTGTTAAGTGGGTGGCAGGGTTGCATCTGCCAGTGTGCCGGTGTAGTGGGTCACGCGCGCTTAGCCATCCCGGCCCCCCTAGGCGAGTTGTCAGCCTAGAAGTTTCTGCAGCTGCTGCAACGTTTCCACCACGTTACTAAGCCCGGTTGGGCGACGAGAGCGTTGCCGTGCTGGATGCCGATGAGTTGCTGGTGCTGGAGGGCGATACCGGGCCCCAGGATGTGTCCATTGCCTTGGACGATGGTCTTGTTGCCAATGTGGACGCCATGCCTGCGTATTGTGGTGTGTGTGCGGTCGTTGTGGCACAATTTTGCGAGTGTGTCGTGTAGGTAGTGCTACGGGAACATTGCGCCTCGCCGGGCGATGTAAAAGAGTATGATGCGGCCTGTCGCACAGTTGGCACAGGCCGATGGAGATGCAAGCTTTCGTGGCCTGCCATAGTGCCAAGCTTGCTTCTGTTGCGTTGGTTGCATGCCCCTAAAGATTGCGCATATGCGTAGCGCGTGTGGATGGCAACACAGTGGGCAATGCACGCCATGTGCCGCCACTGGATTGCTAACTGGAGCCTGAGATGCGGCCATTGTATCGGCCCTTGGTGTGGTTTGGCGATACGTTGCGCTCGGCGGGGCTGCTGTCCTGGTAGCGTTAGTGCGAGGTTGTGCGGTTGGCGGCGCTTTTGGCCGTGGTATGGTTACAGCTGAACGGATAGCTGGTGTCGGGGCGATTTGGTCGGTTTCCATGTCCATGATACCCTGTATGGAGAAAGAATGGACTTTAGTGTCTCATAAGGGCATATGAGTGCTTGATAGAAGCAGCTTTATGGACATATGTAAACATAAATACTTTATTTATCATTTAAGCGGTTTTTCCTTTGGTTTTTAAAGCAGATTCGTTTAGATCGGCTAATTTGTTTATGTTTGGTTTATTTTTATGATATTAGATATTTTTGTGATCAACATTATCGGTACTAGGGTCGGTAGGTAAGAAGCAAAGCTTTACGAGCGGTCGAGTAAGTGTACCGTTTTGCGTACGCAGGTCAACGACTCGAATGTGACCGTCGGAGCCATAATCTACCTTTTCCATGCGACCTAGCCGCCATTCAGTTGGAGGGAGACATTCGTCATGAACTAGGACGCATTCTCCAATTTTTGGGGCTTCTTGTGTATTTTTCCATCGATATCGTTTAAGGAGGTCTTTTAGATATTCCTCCTTCCATCGGCGACTGAATTCGTGATGGATAATTTTAATTCGTTCCCATCGATTTATGAGAGATAGTGAGTCCACATTTGCGTCAGGGATAGCCAGAAGTGGAGCTCCTCTTAGAAAATGCCCAGGAGTAAGGGCTGTAAAATCGGAGGGGTCTTACGAGAGCGCTGAGAGTGGCCGTGAATTTAGAACGGCTTCCACTCGTATTAAAAGAGTCGTAAACTCTTCAAATGTTAATTTATTATTGCCAGCTGTTTTCTTAAAATGTAATTTAAAGCTTTTTACTGCTGATTCCCATAGTCAACCCATGTGTGGTGCACTGGGGGGAATAAATTGCCAATTAATGCCTTGGGGTGCATATTTTTTAATGATTTCCGGCGAGACTTGCTTAGCGAATTAGATGAACTCCTTTTCGGTGGCTCCTTTTGCACCGATAAAGGTTTTTCCATTGTCGCTCATGATTTTTGAGGGAAATCCTCGCCGTCCGACAAAGCGTGCAAATGCCGCGAGAAAAGCTGAAGTGGTAAGATCAGAACATAACTCTAAGTGTACCGCTTTTGTCGTAAAACATACAAAGACGGCCACGTAACCCTTCGTTATGGTAGAAGACCTTAGCATCGAGGCCTTTAGCTGGAAAAGTCCGGCAAAATCAACACCCGTGATAGTGAAGGGCAGAGTGAAATTGCAGCGCTCAGGTGGTAAAGCTGCCATGATCTGCGTGCGCATTTTCTGTTTATGCAATGTGCATCCTTTACACATGAAAATGCACCTTTTTATTAACGACTTTAGTCGGGGTATATAAAATTCCTGTCGGATCATTTGTTGCATTAGCCGAGGTTCGACGTTTAACATTAATATGTGCAGGTAATCAATAAAAAGTGTGGCAAATGCGGACTTTTCCGGAATTAATATAGGATGCCGTTCATTGTAGCTCATATTGGAGTTTGCTAGTCTACGATTGGCCCGAAGCAGACCCTTCGAGTCTAAAAAGGGGGTAAGAACTAACAGTGGGCTCTTTTTGTCAATCGGCTTTGATGCCGTCAACAATGCCTTTTCACTGTTGTAATATCGATTTTGCGTGAATTCCATTAAGGATATTTTTGCCCGCTGCACATCTTGATGCGTTAGAGCATAACTTGAGGTATTTGGGATTCCTCTTACTTTATTCTTTAAGCGATTCACAAATTGAAACATATACGCTATTACCCTTAACGCTCGGGGGAACGAAGAAAATCGCTCAAGGATGTCGTTTTCCTCCAGAGTCGCATGGAAGCCTTCGATTCTTCGACTTTTCGGGGCTATGATATTACGTGCAGGGGACTTTGGCCATGATTCTGGTGATTCTGTTAGCCAATGAGGGCCATTCCACCAAAGTGTTGTGGTTGTTAGGTGCAGTGGTTTGCAGCCTCTTGTGCCAAGATCCGCAGGGTTATCAGCACTGGCTACATGTCGCCAAGTTGCTGGCCCAACTAGGTCAGGAATTTGAGCCGTGCGGTTTGACACGTATGTCTTCCAGGTATACGGTGGTTTTTCAGACCACAGATATAATTTTCGATTGCTTAGCTTTAAGCTGCTTTGTACGGTTGAGGCTAGTTTGGCGAGCAGAAGTGCTCCACATAGCTCAAGCCATCGAAGGCTTACGGTTTTAAGGGGTGCGACCTTGCCTTTTGCAACTAATAAATGGCTTGTAGTTCTGCCATTGTGTGCGTTCGTATATAAATAGCTGCGCAGTATGCTTTTTCCGAAGCATCGCAGAAGCCGTTTAGTTCCACATGATGATCGGGTGAGAAGTTCACCCACCGAGGTATTTGTATCTCGGATATAGTATGCAAATTATTTGCAAATTGGGACCATTTTATTAACCGAAGTGGTTTGACTACTTCATCCCAATCTGTTCCATCTAGCCATAATTCTTGTATAAGGATTTTCACTTGTATCATAATTGGCGCAAGCCATCCTGCGGACAGAATTTGTCTTTTCGTTTTTGCTGATATTGCAGATCTTGACTCAAGCGTGTATGAGAATTGAACTGATATCGCATTCCACTGTATGCCCAGGGTTTTGGTGGTGCTCTCTTTTTCAAATTTCAAAAATTTGTATCTAATAGATGCTCCTTATTTATATTTGCCAGTATTTCTGGATGGTTTGCAGTTATCTTTTTTAGCGGGAATCCTGCTGAATCAAGAGCTTTGATGACTTGATGCAGTGATTCGCTTGCTAGGGAAAGGCTATGACTTCTAGACAGGATGTCGTCTACATATGTTTGAGAGCTAAGCACCGGGGCGGCTAGAGGTAGTTGCGCTTTGGTTTCTTTTGCTAGTTCATGCAATGTTCGAATGGCTAGAAAGGGGGCGCAGTTTACGCCAAATGTCACCGTTTTCAGTTTGTAGTCTCGTATCGGACTACTAGGTGAATTACGAAATATTATACGTTGGTAATCTTGGTCGTCTGTATGTACAAGGATTTGTCTGTACATTTTTTCGACGTCACCATTGAATACGTATTTATACGTACGTCACTGTAAAATCAGTAGCATTAAGTCGGGTTGCAATGTTGGTCCCGTATATAGAACATCATTTAGCGAATTGCCTGAGTTCGTTCTTTTAGATGCATTAAATACCACTCTTACTTTTGTTGCAAGTTTTTCAGGTTTAATAACTGCATGGTGTGGGAGATAAGATGATTTATATTTACCGTTTGCAATTTTTTCATAGGAATTTACTGCTTCCATATGATCTAATTGTAGGTATCAAGGACGTTATCATATGAGGTTTTTAGATCGCCTTTCTTAAGTAAGTTTCTTTCCATACTTAGAAATAGCTGAAGTGCTGAGGTTCGTGATTGACCTGAGGAGAGTGTATCTGGATATTGATGTTTAAATGGTAGTCGAACGACGTACCTCCCGTTACCTGATCTTGTAGTTGTGGATTCATAGAAAGCTTCACAATACGTATCTTCAGGTGTAGTAACGGGTATCGAAGGGAATTCTTCCACTTCCCAAAATTTTTTCAATTGTGAGTTAAGTAAGATCGCCTTCGAAATATCTTCCACTTGTGTTGTGAATGTGAAGACTTTTTCTTTGACTTGGCCGCTTAAAATCCATCCGAAAATGGTATTTTGGGCGAAAAGGGTGTTGGAAATTTTCTCAACACCTTCTAGTATTATTTGGGGGATTAAGTCGCTTCCCAATAATATGTCGATTTGATCTGGTGTATGGGAATTAGGGTCGGCTAGTTTCAGCTTTTGTTTTGCATTTGTTGCATATTTTTCGGCTTTGTTGCTTTATTATCTACCCGTTCTGCGATTTCTAACTGGGTGGTGAGGAAATCTTTCATTTGTTGCCACGTTGGGCATTTTTTTCGGGATGAGAGAGATTGCTCCCATAAAATTAATGATTTTTCTGGTAGTGTGGCAGCACAAATATTTACCAGAATGGGGTCCCAGTTTTCAGTGGGAATATTTTGGGTTGTTAGAACCGATAAACAGTTTGTAACTGTTGCTTGTAATTTAAGAAATTCCTCACTTGTTTCTTTTTGAATTTTTGGCAAGTTCATTAATGTGGTTATTTGTTTATCAACCAACACTCGTTCATTTTCATATCTACTCTTTAACGCTTCCCAGGCCAGATTGAAATTGTCGTCATTAAGTGCGAACTGTTTTACTATAGCCGCTGCTTGACCTTTTGTTTTATTTCTTAAATGATATAACTTTTGGGCTTGTGATAACTTTGGGTGGTTTATATACACGGCTATGAACATGTCCCGGAAGGACGGCCATTGTTCATAACCCCCATGAAATACTTCGGTATCGCATGCTGGCACTTTAAGATATATGCCTGAACTTGCTTCGTTATTTTGTATTTGGGGCAGCTCTACTCGTTGAGGTGGAGTAGGTGCAGTAACCGGCTTTAGAAGTTTGAGTTGATCGGAGATCATAGCCTTTGTTTCTTCGTATCGGTCTAAGCAGTTTTCGTATTTTGAATACGCCGAGTCTTTAAAATGGTCAAGTAACTCTGAATCGTCGGTTTCGATAATTGCGTCATACGCAGATTGGAGTCGTGTCCAAAATCTTTCAAGGGATTTTTCTTTTACCTCGAGAACCGATTCCGTGTTTTCCTCTATAGGTAATGAGGAGAATCTAGTGCAGTATTTTATGACACTGTCACTTTCTGCAATGAACTTTGCAGCTGAAAAGTCTTTGGCTTTTTTGGCTTTTGAACCCTGTTTTGCGCGTGTAGCGTCTGCAGGGGTACCTTGGGGTTTTTCTTCATCACCCATTTTTGGTGGAATTAAAAGAGGCGTTTTAGGGTCAGTTGACATTTATTGTCGAAATAAATTTAAATGTATTAATAGGTTTCCTCCTTTTTGCGCTTTAGAGGTTGTTTATTATTCGCGTTTTCGTTTATTGGATTTTCAATAAATTTATATAGGTTTATCTATATATATGTATATATTTAATGCTTTCATTTTGCTCGCGATTGTGTTTTCTAACGCGGTATTAATTTAAGTAATTAACTAGTTTACTAACTATGCAATCAAACAGATTTTTTTTTATGTTTTATCAAACTTAATGCTTTTATGCTAAAAAAGTTTGTTGGGTTGCGCTTCAAGTAAAGCTGGAGACATTGGTCCTTTATCGGTAACCGTATCGGTAACCTTATAACAGCTAATTCGACCAACCTTATGAAAATCAATGCAATCGATTATTGGTGCCGCTAAGGTCGTAACCGTATCGTAGCCAACCAATTGGGTTTTGGTTTACCGTCGTAACGATAAACAGCTGATTACGTTAGGGATACGGATACAGCGATACTACATACGGCACCAATGACTCCAGCTTAAGACCGGTTATTACCTTACTTATATACATATATGTATGTTTGTCTATTAAGCTATTGCGGGGGTGGCTAAACACAAGTTAGTGTGTTTGTTTATTTGTATGCCTAGAACAATAGATAAATAATAATTTTGTTTTGTTTTGGTTTTCTTTCCTTTAAAGTCAAACTGGTGATTTGGGTTTTTTCTTATATTGCAGCTTTGTCGCTGACCAAACTTTTATTTGTTTGTGCAAATCTTACAATATGCTTTTTAATACAGTGGACCCTCGGTTAACGTACACAATTGGTTCTAGCATCTTGCTCGTTATGCAAAACGTTCGTTAAGCAAAACCATTATTCCTATAAGAATCAATGTAAACTAAAATAATGCGTTCCAGGTCGAAAAAAAATACAGTCTTATATGTTTCAATTTGAATTTTTATTGAAAGAAACCTAGTACCTAGCATTATTAATCTACATTAAGCAAAAAACTGTCTAGAGTCGTTTGTTTCTGACGTCCCTTCAAAATTTGTTCAAAATGGGACACAGCATTATCGTTGAATAATTCTGTTGCACGTACTGCCGCTGTCTGACTGGGGTGATGCTTTTTAACGTATGATGCCACAAACTCCCATGCTTTGAGCATTTCTCTGATTGCACTAGACGGTTGCTGTTCTTCGGTTATCTCCTCGTCTGATAAAGTTTGCTTCTTAACATCTTGTTGTAAATCACATTGCAATTCTATAAGCTCGTCGGTAGTCAGATCTTCACTGTGCTCTGCCACAAGTTCAGCGATGTCATTTCCATCCACCTCTAGCCCAATACGGTCAGCCAAAAATATTATTTCGTTGGTTATTGGATCCGTAGATACTGCGTCGAGTCCTTCAAATGTGCATTCGGCAAAGCGGTCGGGCCAAAGATTTTTCCAGGAAGATTCGAGTGTTCTCTTAGTAACGCCTTTCCATGCCTTATCAATAATTTTGAGACAGGCAACAATGTGGAAGTGATCTTTCCAAAACTCTTTTAGAGTAAGATTTGTTTTTTCAGTCACGTCAAAGCAATGCTGGAAAAGTTCTTTTGTGTAAAGCTTCTTGAAGTTAGAAATCACTTGCTGATCCATGGGCTGAAGCAATGGGGTTGTATTAGGTGGCAAAAAGTGAATTTTGATGAATTTAAACTCTTCAATGAGTTCATCTTGTAAACTTGGTGGATGTGAAGGAGCGTTATCCATAATAAGCAGGACACGAAGAGGCAAATCCATCTCAATCAAATATTTCAGCACAGAGGGGCCAAAAACATTATTGATCCACTCAGTAAAAAGAACACGTGTCACCCAAGCTTTACTGTTCGACTTCCACATGACATTTAGCTTACTCTTGTCAACATTATGCTTTTTGAAGGCACGTGGATTCTCTGAATGATAGACAAGTAGCGGTTTTATTTTCAAGTCGCCACTTGCATTGGAACAAAAAAGCAGAGTAAGGCGGTCTTTCATTGGCTTATGGCCGGGCATTGCTTTCTCCTCTACTGTTATGTAAGTTCGCTTGGGAATCTTTTTCCAAAAAAGACCCGTTTCGTCGCAATTAAACACCTGCTGGGGCAAGTAACCCTCAGTATCCACAAGCTTCTTGAATTCGCCTACATAACTCTCGGCAGCCTTAGCGTCTGAGCTTGCTGCTTCACCATGCCTTATAACGCTATGAATACCAGTACGTTTTTTGAAATTCTCGAACCACCCCTTACTTGCTTTGAAGTCTTCCCTTCTTGCTGTTGATGTTCCTGGCGACTTTTCAATCAGAGTAGTGAATATCGTTTTAGCCTTCTCACAAATTATATTCTGCGAAATTGTGTCAGCTTGCATTTGCTTTTCGTTAATCCATATCAAAAGCAATCTTTCAACATCATCGAGAATTTGTGGTCGTTGCGAAGAAACTCTTGATACTCCCTTTGAAGCGTTTAGCACCTCAAGCTTGTCCTGATTCTTGAGGATAGTAGAAATCGTTGATTTCGACAAGTTGAACGCACGTCCTAAATCAGCCACACCCAAACCTCCTTTATGTTTTTGAATGATCTTGAGTTTCATTTCAATAGTTATTTTGGTCCTTGTATTTTTCTCCTTTTCCGAATTTTTTTTTGAGGGCATTTTATGTTAGTTATTTTGCAATTTTTATAAAAGCAAAATTAAAAATAAAAAATTTGTATGTTTCAACACGTCTTGTTAATTTTACGAACAATTCTGCACTAAAATAAAACAAAATTCTGAACTATGAAGCAAAAGCTAAACGCAGACAGCCCAAAAATGTGAATTCGGGGTTTCCCCTGTTTAGGTTGTTATGCGAGACTTCGTTCGTAAAGCGAAACTTTTTTCCCAAAAAAATGTATTCGTTATGCGAAATGTTCGTTATGCGGGGCGTTCATTAACCGAGGGTCCACTGTATATGTATTTAAGTAATAAGTAGGTAAAGTAAAGTGCATTGGAAATGATTATTATTTTTCCTTTTTCTTGTGCCTACTGCTTATTTAGTTTACACAATCCTGCCTTTGCTTGACTTATGGATATGTTAAGAGACGCAAGCAGAGGGTGTATTACGGGATAAATTTGCAATTGAAAACTTGAATGTTAATTTGTTTTTGTTTTATGGAGATTAAGTTGCGCTTAGCAACAAGAAAAATAAGCAGTAGATGGGTTTTTTTTTTTTTTTGGTATTTTGTCCTTTATTATGGATCTATATGTGTATGATTTGTATATGGGCTCAATAGTTTATTTTACCGTATGTTTAGATATAATGTTGATCAAAATATGTATATAATGTTCTTTTTGGGTGCAAACAACGGGACGATAAATTTATATTTGTATATGTAATATAGAAGTATGTGATATGTATATATGATATAATATAAATCCTACTTTTTGCCGCAATTAATTTTTTATACTTATATATATATTGTTTTGGTTAAGCAATCCTGCTTCGAGCTCTTTTTTGAAAGGCGAAGGGGTATTGCGGGATAATATTGGCAAGTATATACTTGCAATTATAGCGGTCTTTTAGGTTTGCTATTGTGCTAGCACAAGAAAATAAGCATTAGCCTGTAGTGTATATTATTTCGTTTTGAGAATTTTTCTTTTTTCTTTTCTTTTTTCCACTAAGGCAATTCTATAACTGTTTAGATACAACTTACCGCAATATATTAGGGGATTAGAGTGGGTACCTGTGTTGTTGGTATTAGGTTTTAAGTAAGTTTTAGTGTAATTTTTTTTTTTTTTTAATTTTTTTTTGTGTTATAAATACACGCCCGGAATTATATTTAACCCTCAATTACATTTTTTAAACGTTTAATAACAATTTTTAAAATATTGTGATTTGCGGATTTTTAATAAATTTTTTTTTTCACCCTAATGTGTATACAGTTTCACTGTATGTATGTATATATATATGTTTTATATGTTTTTGAGGTTTTCGCGCCCGTTCATTTTTGTCTTATTTTATGTGATTTTGCACGTATATTTTGTTTTTGTAATTGTTTTGCACCGCGCCCGATCTTTTGATATATTAATCTTTTATGTTCAATGTATGTATTTTATGTATTTTTTTTTTTTTTGTTAGTGCACTTGTAACTATTTTGCACTTGGGCTTTTGTATAATATTTTTGTTATTTATTTTTTTGTGTGGACTGTATTGTCTCTTTTTGATAAATCTTGTTTTTTTATTTTTTGCTTTTACTGCCCATAGGTGCCTTTCTTTACGGCTTGATGGACCATAGGTAAGTTTACAAATTGTGAAAATGTTTATATATGAATGTATATGTGTGGTGTGACAATTTATGTGTGTGAACGTGTTAGTGTGTGGTGTGTTAAGTGGGTGGCAGGGTTGCATCTGCCAGTGTGCCGGTGTAGTGGGTCACGCGCGCTTAGCCAGAATCTTTTTTTTTTTCATTAACTAATCACTTACTTTAGTATTTCAATAAAATTCACTAAGTTTTTTTTTCCAAAAAGTATTCGCTAACCAATTGTATAATTATAAAATCTAAAAACTTTCAAAAATACATACTTTCACAAATTTCTTTTTAAAATACTTTCATAATTTTCTTTTGAGCTCAATTCTATAACCAAAATTCAGATTTTCGTTAAACTGCCGGATAATTCTTTCAGTTTTACTCTCTCAAATTCCACTTGTCTTTCAATTCTGCATAACTTTTCAAATCAAGCATAATCCATTTTCGATGCGTATGGAGTTAAGAAACAGGAAGTTAGTTTCTAAAAATTCACATCCAGGCTCAAATTTCAAAAAATCAGAGCAAGATTTAGATTCGAAAAAATGGCAAGATTTAGATTCCAATAATAAAGATTCTTATTCTGATTCAGCTTCAATTGCATCTTCAACTGATACCTTAACAAGTGGATTTGATGACCACTTTTATCGCTTTCATAAAATCAAAGCTCGAAGGCAAAGCGCGCGAAGCCCTACCAACGCATATAGAATCAGTCAGCCAAATTAAAGAAGCGCTATGTAGTAAAATTATGCCAGACAACTCGAAAGTTGTCGGGGGTAAAATTGCAGCCTTAAGAGTAACCGATAACATCAGCTATAAATTTATTTTGTATTACATAAAAAATTATAGCTAATCCCCCTAAAATATTTGCCATTAATTACTTATTTCAAAGAATTGTTCTTCCATTTTCACTTAACTTAATTTTGCATTTTTCTATGAGTATCTTAAATTTTTGTGTACGTCTCTTCTTCTTATTTTCAACAAAACAGATGTTTTATGTTGGTGCTGCCAGCTCTCATAAAGTTGATCCAGATCGTTCCAATGAGAATTGATCGTGAGCCAGAGCTCGATAACTCAATGGAACGCTCGTATTGTTTCAGCGTATCTACGTATGTATACATGAGTTTGTGTATATTAATTATGTGGGTACATATGTACATGTCTGTTTGTATTATAAGCAGGGTTGAGTCATTTTGAAATGGAACAACTCAAAATAAAAATAAAAAATTATTCATCATTTAAAATTTTCTTATTGATGAATAAAAAGTGATTTTTTATTCAAGCATTTCTTGAATAATGAATAACATTTTCTCGTTTTTCAAAATATCCTAATTGAGGGGATGTGTGGAATAATGGTATAAGTCGAGTTACGCCGTTTTTCCATAAATCAACTAAATAAAAAGAGCACGATTACATACACATACCATATTAATCTTAGAAAATAATAGTGATATTTAACAAAGATATTAGCTTAATTTATTGAAAAGCGGTATAACTCTCTAATAAAATTTTGCAGTAGTGAAGCATCGAAATGGTATGAAAATATATTCAATATCGTAGACCAGAAAGAACTGAAAAATAAAATAATTGAAGTGGTTTCAAAAACGACTAAGCAGACAGAGAACTCCATTGTTAAAAATAGAACAAACGGAAATAACAAATAGTTATAAGCAATCTAAATAATAGAATATAATGTATTTAACAATGGTTATTAATGTATCTACTATTTTGTTTAATAAAGTATCTCAATCAAAATATTTGATATTCGATCTATGGAATAACGGTATAACTCAAAAAAAAAAAAAAGAAATAATCCATTTTCTAATAAAATTATGTATATATAAAATTTGTTACTTTTTCTTATTAAAGAATCATAGTATCTAAAATCCTACCAAGTAGGATTATTATAAATTTATTTTTACCTGCATTGTTAAGTTTTTTTCACTTTTCTCAAAAGGTTGATTCTTGAGTTATACCGTTATTCCACACATCCCCTCAATTGATGATAACCGCCCATTCTTATTTTTGCAAATTTTGAATAAAGATTTGAGTTATTATTCATTATTTACAAAATATGGAACAACAATAAAATTTTAGTTTTTATTCAGTTATTCAAAAATAAAAAAATAAACCATCGAGATGCTCTGAAAATATACCCATATGCGTAACCAGTTCGCGTGTAGTTCTGAAGCTTCTTAGGGTAATATTGATATGGTTTTGGGTAGTATTCGCGGAGTTTTTTGGAGGCCGTTTGGGGGTAATTTCTGGGACACCCTGAGGATTCTCTCGGGGTCTATTGGGATCCATTCCAGGGGCTCCTCCGCGATCCCCCTAGGGTTTTGGGGTCATTTCGGGATGGCTTTTACGACTCCCTCTGGGTCTTTTGGAAGTCATTTTGACATGGTTTAGGGGAGTACCTGGGGGTCCTCCCGGGCTCATTCCGTGACCTTTTTGGGACTCCCTCGGGGTTATTTGGGGGTCATTTCGGGATCTTTTTGGGGACTCTCTCGGGGTCATTTCAGGATGATTTTGGGGACTCCCTCGGGGTCCTCCAGGGGTCATTCGTGGGTCATTTCGGGATGGTTTTGGGGACTCCCTCGGGGTCATTTCGGGATGGTTTTGGGGACTTCATCGGGGTCATTTGGGGGTCATTTCGGGATGGTTTTGGGGACTCCCTCGGGGTGGTTTGGGGGTCATTTCGGGATGGTTTGGGGACTCCCTCGGGGTCCTCCCGGGGTCATTCGTGGGTCATTTCGGTATGGTTTTGGGGACTCCATCGGGGTCATTTGAGGGTCATTTCGGGATGGTTTTGGGGACTCCCTCGGTGTCGTTTGGGGGTCAATTCGGGATGGTTTTGGGGACTCCCTCGGGGTCCTCCCGGTGTCATTTGGGGGTCATTTCGGGATGGTTTTGGGGACTCCCTCGGGGTCATTTGGGGTCATTTCGGGATGGTTTTGGGTACTCCCGCGGGGTCTTCCCGGGGTAATTTGGGGGTCATTTCGGGATTGACCCACGAATGACCCACGAATGACCCCGGGAGGACTCCGAGGGAGTCCCCAAAACCATCCCGAAATTGCCCCGAGGGAGTCCCCAAAAAGATCCCGAAATTACCCCCAATTGACAACGGGGGAGTCCCAAAAAGGTCACGGAATGACCCCGGGAGGACCCCCTAAACCATGCCAAAATTACCTCCAAAAGACCCCGAGGGAGTCGCAAAAGCCATCCCGAAATGATCCCAAAACCCTAGGAGGATCGCGAGGGAGCCCCTGGAATGGACCCCAATAGACCCCGGAAGGATATTCAGGGTGACCCAAAAATTAACCCCAAACAGCCTTCAAAAAACCCCGCGAATACTCCCCAAAATCATATCAATATTACCCTAAGAAGCTTCAGAATTACACGCAAACAAAAACAGAAAAAGACATTTTTTTTTACAATTGTTTTTGTTTTTGTTTTTATATTCTTGCTTCAATGCTTTCGCTTATTCAAACAGTTTCAAAATTCAATAAATTTTCAATACAATTTTTTCCAGTTTTAGCCCCACTCCGCCCTACAGTGGGCTCCCCGAGGTAGTCCCAAAAAGGTCACGGAATGACCCCAGGGGGACCCCGAGGTACTCCCCTAAACCATGCCAAAATGACATCCAAAAGACTCCGAGAAAGTCGCAAAAGCCATCCCGAAATGCCCCCAAAACCCTAGGAGGATCGCGAGGGAGCCCCTGGAATGGACCCCGGAAGGATATTCAGGGTGTCCCAAAAATTACCCCCAAACGGCCTCCAAAAAACCCCGCGAATACTCCCAAAATCATATCAATATTACCCTAAGAAGCTACAGAACTACACGCGGACAAAAACAGAAAAAGAAATTCTTTTTAATTTTCATTAATTGCTTCAATGCTTTCGATTATTCAAACTGTTTCCAAAATTCAATAAATTTTCAATAAAAGTTATTCCAGTTTTAGCCCCACTCTGCCCTACAGTGGGCTCCATCAAAAAAAAAATACATACTTTTTCTTGAAGCGGCGCGTCCGCGTTAAAAACGGGTAAAAACCAATAATTACAATTTTTCCTTAAAGCGGTGCGTCCGTGAATTAATATGACATACATTTTTTTAATCCCGGTGCGTCCGAGGACACTTATATTACAAATTTGAAAAGATGCGGTGCGCCCTTATCTATAAAAATAAAACCATACAATTTTACTAACAGCGGTGCGTCCGTTGCAGGCCTTATATAAAATTATTTGCCATTCTTTAGTTTTTGCATTTAGATAATAAAAATTCAATTAAAAATGATAATTTTTTCCATACATTTCAAATTCAAAATTTTTTCTCACATTCTGTACAATTAAAAATTCTTACATTTTAAAAAATATATTCGTAAACAATATTCAACATCTTTTAAATTACATGTGAATTCCAATTCCTACTTCCCGTTTTGCATATAAAATTTTCAGCTAATAGCAATCATTGGGTTTGGATTTCCGGACAACAAAAGCGTAAAGTAAATCTTTTTGAATCTTTTTTTTTCATTAACCAATCACTAACTTTAGTATTACAATAAAATTCACTAAGTTTTTTTTTCCAAAAAGTATTCGCTAACCAATTGTATAATTATAAAATCTAAAAGCTTTCAAAAATACATACATACTTTCACAAATTTCTTTTTAAAATACTTTCATAATTTTCTTTTGAGCCCAATTCTATAATCAAAATTCAGATTTTCGTTAAACTGCCGGATAATTCTTTCAGTTTTACTCTCTCAAATTCCACTTGTCTTTCAATTCTGCATTACTTTTCAAATCAAGCATAATCCATTTTCGATACGTATAGAGTTAGGAAACAGGAAGTTAGTTTCTAAAAATTCACATCCAGGCTCAAATTCCAAAAAATCAGAGCAAGATTTAGATTCGAAAAAAGGGCAAGATTTAGATTCCAATAATTCAGATTCTGATTATGATTCAGCTTCAATTGCATCTTCAACTGATACCTTAACAAGTGGATTTGATGACCACTTGGCTCATTTATAAATAAAGTTGAATTAATGGAAGTATTCTCTGACGAAACTTTAACTCCAATTTTATCGCTTTCATAAAATCAAAGCTCGAAGGCAAAGCGCGCGAAGCCCTACCAACGCATATAGAATCAGTCAGCCAAATTAAAGAAGCGCTATGTAGTAAAATTATGCCAGACAACTCGAAAGTTGTCGGGGGTAAAATTGCAGCCTTAAGAGTAACCGATAACAACTTTTCAGAATTTTCCAAACAGGTAGAAGAGCTTTCTGACTCGTTAGAGCGCTCTCTAATCATTGAAGGCACGACCAGGGTTGGGTTTTTCGATACAATTGTACTTTTTTGATACAATTTGACCCAAGAAAGTACTGAAGTACTACACTGCCATTTTTGGTACAATTTTACCTACAGCTAATATTCTAATTTAAGTAACGTATTTTGATGCTATGGCAACCTTCTTTCAAACAAACGACAACGTTTCTTTCATCTGTGTACACTAGTAGCTAGTAGTTCGATTAGCACTGTCTCTCTTTATCACATACGACTTTTCAAGCAATAATTATGTAGTTTGAAATAATATGTTATGTAGGTACATATTATTTCAAACTACATAATTATTGCTTGAAAATATAATATGTATGAAACCCACCTGTTTTCACTGAAATCAAAAAGAATATTTGGATAACACTACTATTTCTAAAATAGATGTAAACAAAAACCATTTGGATATTGATAGTTTGTATATATTGCGGCGCTGAAGTAGATCTATTCATTTGTAAAAATTTATTGGAAAAACAAGATATTCAAAATTTTAAACTAAACGTCAAACTATTTGTTTTTTTTTCTCGGACGTTGTGGCAGTGCACTGCCCTCAAGTGGCCCGATGAAACCAGGTTAATCCTGTTTTTGTTTTTTTTTTTTTTAATTCATACATACTGTTTTTTTTTTTTTTTTTGTTTTTTTTTTGTATCCTAATTCTTATTTATGTGTAATTTTGTTTGTTACCGAGTCTCAGTAGCTTCTTAAGCGCCGAGATCTAAAACTGCTCAGCTACAGAGAAACTCATCAGCTGAGAAATATAGATTCACAAAATACAATAGATTAAAAGTATAAATATAATTTTTTAATTATTAAGAGAAGATAGAACCGTCTATTTTGTGGCAAAGAGCGAGTCCCAAACATCAATTATTCTCGAGTGAGAGTTATAATCTTCACGCAAACATAGAAAAGGTTCGTGTAGTTGGAAATTGCTTCTGCATTGTTTAAGAATTTATACTTCGTTTAAAAGAAATGGGCTTGAAATCGATCCATTTAAAAGTCTAGCCATAAATAGTACACCTAGCATTTCTCTACGACTTGCAAGGGTAGGAAGATTTATTAGTTTTAGTCGATTAGTGTAGGGAGGAAGATTATACGGAGAGTCCTATTGAAGATTGCTCAAGGCGAAAAGTAAAAACTGTTTTTGAATTGATTCTAGTCTATCCACATGAAATTGATAACACGGATTTCAAATTATCGATCCATATTCTAATATCGGCCTCACCAATGATGTAAAAAGGGCTTTTGTAACGTAAGGATCACTAAACTCTTTTGCCCATCTTTTCACAAATGCTAAAACTCCTCTCGCTTTATTGAGGGTTGAAACTAAGTTTGCAATTCATTGTAACTCCCAAGTCGACAAAACCATCAACGCTTACCAGAGTTTGGCCATTAATTGTGTAGGAAGCTGGCTGTTTGTTCCCACGTGAAAAACACATGGATTACATGGAGTTTTGTAAAAACCAACAGACGAAAATTGGCTTTGATAATGAAATTTTGAATTGGGTCCTGAAACTGTTTTTATCCATTGGTTGCTAAATTACATGTGAAATTGATAAAATCGAGGAAATTAATTCGGAATATCGAGCCCTGTCAGAACACGAAGATTTGCGTGCTCTTAAAAATCATTCTATTTCTGAGTTTTGGGCAAAGGTGTGATTATTGAAAAATGAACTGAACGAGCCGTTTTTTGCAAATACACATTGTAACGAATTTACTTGCAAATCCTCTTATTTGCAATCCTCTGCTAAGTTCGAATCACTAAACTGTTGAATAAATAACTCCAATATTGAATAATGGAAAAATGGCCTTTATTAAGTACTTCACAATAACACTTATACTTTGCTACTCGCTGGCTTAATAACCAAACTGATTGATAACTCAAATTAAACTCTACTATTGGCCGCCAGATCCCGTGCTTAATCAATAACTGATTGATTGCTCAACTCAAACTGAATTACTTCTTACTCGCTTGCCCCGCTTTTATAGTTTACGCTGCATACTTCTAGGCTCTTCGATTTCCAGAACTTACTAGTTGTTTCGGCTACAAAATCGCCAGCCACAACTACGTGCACAAATTATTGCTCTCTCTTGTGACAACTCAGATAAGATATATGCATGTGTTTGTGCATTGCCGCTCCGCTGCTCGTATACGTACATATGTGTAGACGCAATTATTTATTCGTCTATGTAGATACATAAAGATTGAATTATTGATGTGAATGTTTGTAGTTTACAGTCTCTCGCGCGCACATAGGCATATAAGTAAATGCATCTGTGTGTGACATCTCTCTGGGCTGCCTTATATATGTGTATACTTGATTTGATTATTAACGTAAATACTGCTTGGCATGGCCTTAGCATCGCCTTAGTGATGGGATAATTTAGAGATGCTAATATCGGTGACACTGCCCTCCACCTAAGTCTGATCGTCCCGATCAGACAAATCTCTCGATCTAAACGTTGCTAGCCTTTCCAAATGGACCACCTTCATTTTGGTGCGTGGTTTACCGATGGTTTGTATGCGGTACACTACATCGTTGATCCGTTTTACAACTTTGTATGGGCCTTCCCAATTACACTGCAATTTCGGGGACAAACCTTTTTTACGTTGTGGGTTGTATAACAGCACCAAATCTCCTTCCTGAAAACCTTCTGAATTAATTGCTTTATCATATCTGGCTTTCATCTTGTCACTCATAATCTTTGTTCGTTGCCTTATCAGATCATGTATTTCTCTTAGCTCTTCTTCCAAATCACTAGTGGATTTCCTGACATTTCTCTCCGCATTGGCATCTATCCCAAACTTCAAATCAGCTGGCTGTCTAAGGTCATTGCCAAAAATTACTTTTGCAGAGGTTTGGCCCGTTGTCTCATGCACTGCTGATCGGTAAGCCATCAAGAATAATGGTATGCGGGTATCCCATTCTTTATGGTACTTGTCCACTACTTTCCTTAAGTGCTCCTCCAATGTTCTATTGAATCGTTCAACCATACCATCGGATTGAGGATGCAATGCAGTTGTCCGTGTTTTTCGAATGCCCAATGACGTACACATTTCCTGGAACACAGCTGATTCGAAATTCCTGCCTTGGTCAGAATGTAACTCCATTGGTACACCATACCTTGCAACCCAATTGTTTATAAACACTTCTGCTACCGTTTCCGCTTCTTGATTTGGGATTGGGTATACCTCTGGCCATTTGCTGAAATAATCCATAACTACCAGTACATATTTGTTTCCGCCGTTGCTAGTAGGAAATGGACCGGCGACATCCATAGCGATCCTTTCAAATGGCGCACCTGAGTTATATTGCTTCATCTGGCCATGACTTCGTGTTCTGGGCCCTTTCGCTCTGCTGCAAACCTCGCAGTTCGCAATCCACTCAGTGACCGACTGACGGCAACCAACCAAATAGAATCTCTGTTTAATCTTCTCGAGCGTCTTCGTGATTCCAAGATGACCTCCGCTTGGACCATTATGCAGCTCGCTGAGCACGTCAGGAATCCTCTTTCTGGGAACAACTATCAGTTTATTCTTGTATTTACCATCCTTACTCTCCCATACTCGATGAAGGCAACCGGATATCAATTCTAAACTGTTCCACTGTGCCCAATATGACTTCGCAATGGGACTCTCTGCTGACATCTCTTCTCTGTTTGGTCTTTCATTTCGTTCGAGCCCTTGCATAACACGTGACAGATCTGCATCTTCTAGCTGACACTTTCTTAGTTGTTCCTTGTCCCATTCATCTGTACATGTTATATTCATTAGCCGGACATCTATAATGTCTTCTTTAGCCTCGGCTTTTGAACAGTGCTTGCATTCCAGACTACATGGTCTTCGTGACATTGCATCAGCATTTCCATGGGTACTACCTTTTCGATGCTCAATGGAAAAGTAATAGCTTTGTAGTCGCTCGATCCACCGTGCCAATTGTCCTTGCGGATTACGGAACTGCAGAAGCCATTTCAACGCTGCGTGATCTGTCCTGACACGGAATCGCTTGCCGTAGAGGTATTTGTGAAAATGTTTAATGCACTCTACCAATTCCAACAGCTCTCTCCGCGTAACACAGTAGTTCCTCTCTGCTTTTCCAATCGAACGGCTGTAATATGCAACTACCTTCTCCTGTCCATCGACCATTTGTGATAAAACGCCTCCTATAGCATATCCACTCGCATCTGTATCTAGAATAATTGTTGTTCCTGGAATCGGATATGCTAACATTGGGGCAGTGCACAAACGCTCCTTCAATGTTTGGAAACCCACTTCTTGCTCCTTCTTCCATTCAAAAGCTTTGTTTTTTCTTGTAAGCTCATGGAGGCTATGGGCTACGCTGGAAAAATTTGGTACAAATCGGCGGTAATATGTGCACAGCCCAAGAAAACTTCTCAATTCATGTAGGTTCTGTGGTCTTGGCCAATCCTTTACAGCCTCTATTTTTTCGTTCGCAGTGCAGATGCCCTCTGTCGTTACCTTGTGACCCAAATAATTGACTTCCTTTTTAAACAGCGCACACTTTTTATACCTTTCATGAAAATGAAATGGTATATTAATTTCGTCACGAAACCGAAAATTGTAAGTCCTTAAAGGAAAATAGATAGACCCACCATTAAGTATACCGAAATAATCAGGTTGAAGAGCTGAGTTGATTTAGCCATGTCCGTCTGTCCGTCTGTCCGTCTGTCCGTCTGTCTGTTTGTATGCAAACTAGTCCCTCAATTTTTGAGATATCTTGATAAAATTTGGTGAGCAGGTGTATTTGGGTGTCCGATTAGACATTTGTCGGAACCGACCGGATCGGACCACTATAGCATATATCCTCCATACAACCGATTTTTCAGAAAAAGAGGATTTTTGTAATATCTTACCCAATTTAACAGATTGAAGCTTCAAACTTCACCATATACTTTCGTATATTGCACATATTGTTGCCTGAAAAAATTTATGAGATCGGTCGTATATATAGTATATATCCCCCACAACCGATTGTTCAGATAAGGAACTTTTCGTAATTACTGCCCTATTTTAAGAGCTAGAGGCTTCAAATTTCAGCGAATGCTTACGTATATAGCATATATTGTTGTCTGAAAAAATCATAAAGATCGGTGGTATATATAGTATATATATGGTGGTATATATAGTATATATATATTTTCGCAAATTTTAGCCCCATTTTAACAGCTAGAAGCTTCAAATTTCACCGAATATTTACTTATATAGCATATATTGTTGTCTGAAAAAATCATAGAGATCGGTTGTATATATAGTATATATCTCATACAACCGATTGTTCAGATAAGAAACTTTTCGCAATTTCTACCCCATTTTAACAGCTATAAGCTTCAAATTTCACTGAGTGCTTACGTATATAGCATATATTGATGTCTGAAAAAATCATTGAGATCGGTTGTATAAATAGTATATATCTCATACAACCGATTGTTCAGATAAGAAACTTTGCGCAATTTCTGCCCCGTTTTAACAGTTAGAAGCTTCAAATTTCACAAAATGCTTTCGTATATAGCATATATTGTTGTCTGAAAAAATCATAGAGATCGGTGGTATATATATTATATACTTCATATAAACTGTCATATTGACCCCTTTTTTACGGCTAGAAGCTTCAAGATTCATCAAATTTCATCAAATAGTTACGTTTACGTCATATATATTTGAAATACGTGATTCGTAGCCATAGTTTTTACATGCAGACCACAAAAAACGTGAAGCATTGCATCCTCACACAGATTACCTACCTATTTTTTATTTTATATTTATCTTAAAAATCGTTTAGATATGTTCAAATTTCACCAAATGCTTACGTGTATACCATATATTGTTGTCTGAGAAAATCATAGATACCGGTGGTATATATAGTATATATCCCATACAACCGATTGTTCAGATAAGAAACTTCGCGCAATTTCTTCCCCATTTTAACAGTTATAAGCTTCAAATTTCACCGATTGCTTACGTATATAGTATGTATTGTTGTGTCAAAAAATCATAGAGATCGGCGATATATATAATATATATATGATGGTATATATAGTATATATATATTTTTTTTACGATTTCGGCCCCATTTTAACAGCTAGAAGCTTCAAATTTCACCAACTGCTTACGTGTATAGCATATATTGATGTCTGAAAAAATCATTGAGATCGGTGGTACACATAGTATATATCTCATACAACCGATTGTTCAGATAAGAAACTTTGCGCAATTTCTGCCCCGTTTTAACAGTTAGAAGCTTCAAATTTCACAAAATGCTTACGTATATAGCATATATTGTTGTCTGAAAAAATCATAGAGATCGGTCGTATATATATTATATACTTCATATAAACTGTCATTTTGACCCCTTTTTTACGGCTAGAATCTTCAAAATTCATCAAATTTCATCAAATAGTTACGTTTTCGTCATATATTTTTGAAATACGTGATTCGTAGTCATAGTTTTTACACGCAGACCACAAAAAACCTGAAACTTTGCATTCTCACACAAAGTACCTACCCGTTTTTTATTTTATATTTATCTTAAAAATCGTTAAGGTATGTAGATCTGTTCACTATATATTTCTTATCTTATACATGCGATTATTCGGAGATTACGAACGGGATAAGATTATTGTTCAGCCCCATTCATGAAAGGTATGAAGTCTTCGGCACAGCCGAAGACAGTCCCGTTCTTACTTGTTGGGACTTAACTTCAGACCAGCGCCAGCTATTCTCTGGAAAACTTCCTCCAAGTTCTTAAGATGTTCATCAAACTTCTTGCCCAATACGATGATGTCGCCCAGGTACACCAAGCATGTTTTCCAATGTAGTCCTTTCAGTACCTGGTCCATGAGTCTCTCAAAAGTAGCTGGTGCATTACAAAGTCCAAAAGGCATCACTGTAAATTGCCAAAGACCATCACCGACACTGAAGGCTGTTTTCTCTTTATCTTCCTCCTTCACCTCCACTTGCCAGTAGCCGCTTTTCAAGTCCAGCGTGGAAAACCATTTCGTACCAGATAGCGAGTCCAGAGTGTCGTCAATTCTTGGCAATGGGTAGCTATCCTTTTTCGTTACGTCATTCAACTTCCGGTAGTCCACGCAAAACCTCATTTTTTCATCCTTCTTTTTTACAAGTACTACCGGTGAGCTCCATGGACTAGCTGATGGTTCGATGACACCGCTGTCGCTCATTTCTGAAATACGTGCCTCCTGTGATTCCAGTTGGGATGCCATATATGTCTTCTGTGACTCCAGTTGGGATGTTATATTTGTCTTTTGTTCTTCCAGTTGGGATGACATGTTGGTGGATATTTGTGATGACATTTCGGACATTTGTGCCGATATTGCAGCCAATATCATGTTCAAGTCTGTGTTTGTAACTGTCTGCGATGTTTCGTTTTTCTCTTCAATTTTTGTTGTTGTTTCGTCCCCATCAGGATAAAAGACAAACTCGTCCACATCAATTCCTTGCGACTCCATTACCTCTCGTAGCCGTGCTTGAAGTTCGATCTTATTGCCGGTTGTATTTAATCCACGGTTCTCCAACTCCTTTTTCAGTTGCTGGATCTTCAATTCACTGAACTTTGCCATGTCCAAGTTGTATTCCCAATCTTCGGAATTTATTCAACAATTCCTCTTCTGACACCAATTGTAACGAATTTACTTGCAAATCCTCTTATTTGCAATCCTCTGCTAAGTTCGAATCACTAAACTGTTGAATAAATAACTCCAATATTGAATAATGGAAAAATGGCCTTTATTAAGTACTTCACAATAACACTTATACTTTGCTACTCGCTGGCTTAATAACCAAACTGATTGATAACTCAAATTAAACTCTACTATTGGCCGCCAGATCCCGTGCTTAATCAATAACTGATTGATTGCTCAACTCAAACTGAATTACTTCTTACTCGCTTGCCCCGCTTTTATAGTTTACGCTGCATACTTCTAGGCTCTTCGATTTCCAGAACTTACTAGTTGTTTCGGCTACAAAATCGCCAGCCACAACTACGTGCACAAATTATTGCTCTCTCTTGTGACAACTCAGATAAGATATATGCATGTGTTTGTGCATTGCCGCTCCGCTGCTCGTATACGTACATATGTGTAGACGCAATTATTTATTCGTTTATGTAGATACATAAAGATTGAATTATTGATGTGAATGTTTGTAGTTTACAGTCTCTCGCGCGCACATAGGCATATAAGTAAATGCATCTGTGTGTGACATCTCTCTGGGCTGCCTTATATATGTGTATACTTGATTTGATTATTAACGTAAATACTGCTTGGCATGGCCTTAGCATCGCCTTAGTGATGGGATAATTTAGAGATGCTAATATCGGTGACAATATATACAGAATTACACAGGGGGTTTTATCAATTTCACATTCTTCAGCGAATGTTGAAAGAATATTTTCGATGCAGAATATAATTAAAACCAGGTGTAGAAATCGTTTACTTGTTGAATCATTTTCAGCTTTAATAAAAACAAAGGATTTTAATAAGACCGGGGGGCAATGTTGTAATTACATGCAAATTGATAAGGGAGTTAATCGTGAACAAAGTTTAATCGTTGACGAGGATGAAAAGTTTTTGATTAACAAACATACATATATATATGCACATATTTTAAATATACCTATGTATGTTTATCTATGAGTAAAGAATATTTATGTTTTTCAAAAACTCTTATTCCTTCTAAATAAAAAGACAAATTTATTTCAAATGAATACATACATTAAGCACGTATTTTTATTTTGGTACTAAAAAGTAAACAAAGTAAATGTGTAATAGTGAAATATATGTAAATCCATACACGAAAAAATTCAGTACAATTTGAACGAAAAAAGTACGATTTTTGAGTGGATTTAGTGCAATTCATGAAATGTCATTTCCCAACCCTGGGTACGACGCAGGCAAAATCCCATGAGATGGCGGTTGAGCAAACCATTAGCGTTTTTAGATTAACTAGTAGGTCAGATATGGTGAAATCAATCCTTGCGTCAACAACCTTCAAGGATTCAAAGGATGTTGTATACAGGAATGATTATAGAGCGAGAACAGGAAGTTAAATAGCGGCAAGTGTTAGCGTTTCCGTCACGTCCGATAAGATGTAGTAATTTCCGTGGAAATTCCAGAGGCAACAGTAATTTCAGATATAACAACAATAGTAATTCTCGATTTAACAATAACGCAAATAGGAATAACAATAATACAAATTTCCGAAATAATAATTATAACATAAGCAATAATCGCAATTACAATAGAGGCAATAGCAATTCCAACAAAAACAATAATAACACTGGTCGACGGCCAAAATTTACCAGAGACGCCGTTATGAAATTCGTATGTAAAACCACCCCCTGATTTCGAAAATCGAGTTCATTTTTGATTCTATGGTACCGTTTTTGAGATATTCGCAATTTACCGTTATTCCAAAAAACCAAAAAGATGGCTCCCTTTGATTACGTATATCTCACGAACGGGTCAAGCAATTTGCAGAATCGGAAAGACGATAAAATTTGCTATAAATGCATCATACACTGTTTTTTGCTCAACCATATAGTTTTCGAGATATTAGCTCATCATTTCAGATTTTTGTTTTTTTTTTATGAAAAAATATGAAAAAAAATACTTTTTGCGAGGGCAGCATTCCAAAACCACAACTTTTTTTCCAAATATTTTTTATTTACTTAAAGCTCTGTTTAATACGAAAAAAGATAAGCTATCATCGAAGAAAATCCATGCAAAACTACGTAAGTTATAAGCGATCAAATAAAAATACCCAGGTTGCGCAACTTCAATGTATGTATACATACATATATTAAAGGTGTAAAGTGCAAATGGGATATTATCCGGATAAACGAATAACACCATAACAATGATAATACTTTTTCTTTAAATAAATCAAATAGTACTTTTAATACTCGAATTGTTTTATAGTAGGTAGAGTGGTTGCATCGAAAGGAAGAGTGGTTGGGTTCGAAAGCTGCTGTAGGCATGTAGTTATAAACATGTATTTCCGTCACTTATAGGTAAGTAAGCAGGTAGATTTTCAAAATTATAAGACACAGAAAATTTTTAAAGCCTACATCTAAAGCAGGTAGTATTTTCTTTTGCCGGATTCGTATAAAAAGGAACCTTTCTGTCTAGGTAAGATTTGATTTTTTAAATTTTATTCTTGTTCCGAATATAAATATGAGTTAATGCGCCTTGAAACTTCATAACATCTGCAAGGCTCGCCGGAGATAGTTCAGTTCATAAGTCAAATTTCAAAACCGTGATTTAGTCAAAAAAATAAAATGAGTAAAAGGACGCGAGAATTTGAGTGTAATAACGATCCAGATATGTTCTGTTTCATGTGTGGCCAATATACTATAATAAGGCGACGACGAGTGTTCTCAGATCATATCAAAACTTTATACTCCAAGTATTTTGGCATTGAGCCTAAAAATGCTGAAAAACCATGGACACCGAACACTTGGTGTACATCGTGTCGAGTAGAATTTATTCAGTCGGAATCCGGACAACAAATAAAATTTGATACACCAATGATATGGAGAGAACCTACTTGCCATTCAATAGAGTGTTATATTTGTCAAACAAAAGTACTTGGCGTTGGAAGATCAAGAAGAGTAATCTATGCCAGCGTACCTACAGTGACATTACCAGTACTACCTTCAACGGCAGTTGCGGATCCAGTTCCATTGTCAACAGTAACATCTGAGTGCGGGGAATCAAGTTGTACTGAATTTCGCATGGGAAAGGAGAGAAACGTTCTATCACAAGCACAACTTAATGATTGGATAAGAGATTTGGAACTATCCAAGGAAAAGGCCGAGATCCACACTTCTCGTATACAACAATTTAAATTTGTATCATCCGATGTTAAGGTGATATATTGTAGAACTCGTCACGAACAATTTTCCAAACACTATACCAAGAAAGACAGTATATGCTACTGCAACGACATTCCTGGTTTATTCAAAGAGTTTGGTCAAACATATGATTCAAAAGAGTGGCGATTGTTCATAGACAGCAATAAACTGAGTTTAAAGGCTGTATTATTGCATATTGGTAACAAAAAGCCTTCTATCCCGCTAGCACATGCAGTAAATACAAAGGAAACCTACGAGGAAATGCAATAACTACTCAAATTTATCAAATATGAAGAGCATGATTGGAAAATATGTTCTGATCTCAAAGTCATTGCAATGCTATGCGGTCTACAAAGTGGCTACACCAAGCACTGCTGCTTCCTCTGCAAGTGGGATAGCCGAGCTCGTAAGGACCACTACGTCAGAAAGGATTGGCCGGAAAGAGTCGAGTTTACCGTTTGTGTGGATAACATCAAATACACCCCTCTTGTCAAGAAAGAGAAAATCATACTTCCACCCTTACACATCAAGCTCGGTCTCATTAAAAACGTTGTTAAGGCTTTGGACAAAGAAGGCGAAGCATTCGACTATTTGAAAACAATTTTTCCAGATATTTCTCAAACCAAGATAAAGGAAGGTATTTTTGTCGGACCACAAATAAAAAAGTTGATCAACAATAATCAATTCAAAGGACTACTCTCATCAGTTGAGGCAGCAGCGTGGGAATCCTTTGAAAACGTCGTTGCTTCTTTTCTCGGTAGACACAAAAGCCCTAACTACGAGCAGATAGTGAACGACTTAATCAATAATTATGCGAAAATGGGTAAATATTAAAGGCTTATTAAAATTAATTTCCCAAAATTCTATAACTTGTTTACCTAACTAATATTTTCTTTCCAGGCGTAAATATGTCGTTAAAAATTCACTTTCTGCACTCACATTTGAGCTTTTTTCCGGCAAATGTTGGCGACGAAAGTGACGAACATGGCGAAAGGTTTCATCAGCAAATGAAATTAATTGAAAATCGATATCAAGGATTCTGGGACGTCGCAATGATGGGTGATTACTGCTGGTTTCTCATAAGAAAAACCGATCCTAAACTGAATAAGCGTCAAAGTCGAACACATAATTATTTCGACTACATAGTAAAATAAAATTAAGATAAAGATTGTTAGAATATAGTACAAACATAAATAAATTAAAAAAAAAACGTTAAAAATATGGGTAATTTCATTCATAAATTGAACTTTTAACTAAATAGAAACAGAGCATAGCTAGATATTTCACTCTTCTTTATACCATACATACGTTTTGAGGTATACGTTGAAATTGCGCAACCTGGGTATTTTTATTTGATCGCTTATAACTTACGTAGTTTTGAATCGATTTTCTTCGATGATAGCTTATCTTTTTTCTAATTAAACAGAGCTGTAAGTAAATAAAAAATATTTGGAAAAATTGTTGTGGTTTTGGAATGCTGCCCTCGCAAAAAGTAATTTTTTTCATATTTTTTCATAAAAAAAAAACAAAAATCTGAAATGATGAGCTAATATCGCGAAAACTATATGGTTGAGCAAAAAACAATGTATGATGTATTTATAGCAAATTTTATCGTCTTTCCGATTCTGTAAACTTATTGTAAACTTAATTGCTTGACCCGTTCGTGAGATATACGTAATTAAAGGGAGCCATCTTTTTGGTTTTTTCGAATAACGGTAAATTGCAAATATCTCAAAAACGGTACCATAGAATCAAAAATGAACTCAACTTTCGAAATTAGGGGGTAATTTTACATACGAATTTCATAACAGCGTTTCTAGTAAAGAAAAAAAGTTGAAATTCGTGGTCCAGTGTAATCGGTCCGTAAATAACAGAAATTCCAATAATCAGGATTCAAATTCTAGAAATTCAGCCAATATTCGTTCTTTAAATGCCGAAACCCCTCAGGCGCGAACACTGAGGGAGCAGGAGCAATTCGACTAAATAGTTCTCAATCAATATATTGTCTAAATTTAAACTTTTCTGATTTCGTCGAAGTCGCTTGTAGCGATTCTCATAAAATATGTCCTTTTCTGGTAGATTCACAGGCAGACATTTCATTAATAAAAATTTCCAGTTTGGCAAACGATGTAATAGTAGACGACAGTCACGTAATAAATATAACAGGCGTAACAACAGACACGATAACAACACTAAGAACAGTTAATACAAGTATAATTGCATCAAATACATTTTTTCCTCTAACTCTTCACGTTGTCAATGACAACTTCAATATTCCTTCGGACGGTATAATAGGGAAAGACTTTCTAAAAACGAACAAATGCATAATCAATTATGCTAATGACACAATTATATTCGGACAAGGGACAGAAAAGGTAAATATTTAAATTTTGCATAGCACTTCAACAAATACACTTGTAATTCCACCAAGATGCGAAGTTTTTCGAGTTTTTAGTTTGAAAAATTCTAGAAGTCCAGTTTTCGTAGATTCGCATGAACTCTGCAACGGTGCTTTCACAGCAAAGTGTATCACTGATATAAAAACCCCAATTATAAAAGTTATTAACACCACCGACAAGGTTTAACTACGTAAAAGATTTTAATATTCAAACTGAAAACATTAAAAACTTCAATGTCTATCGCATAAATGATACACCTATCGATTCAAAACGCATAGAAGATCTTAAAGCAATTTTGGCAAAACAAATGCCTTCTTATGCTAAAAGAAATTACTTGATTTATGTTTGAAATACTCTGATATTAAAAACCGACTTAATGACGCTTAATAATTTCTACGAACAAAAACATAGATTAACTGACAAAACTCCTGTCTATATTAAAAATTGCCGTTTGCATCACACACAACGCGAAGAAATAAATAAACAATTCGAAAACTTATTACAGAATGATTTAATCGAACCTAGGCAAAAGGTCGTATCGTATGTGCGTAGATATCAGAGCAGTCAATAAAATGCTTATAGCCGACAAATTTCCACTAGCACGCGTAGATGACCTACTCTTAATCGACAATCTTGGCAGAGCCAAATACTTTTCAACTTTAAATCTTTTTTTCTGGTTTTCACCAAATACCCCTTCACCCTAAATCTAGAGACGTAACTTCTTTCAGTACAGATCGAGGAGCTTTTCGTTGGAAAGCTTTACCTTTCGGGTTAAATATAGCACCAAACTCTTTTTTCCCGCATGATGTCAATAGTTTTTTCAGGCATTTCGCCAAATCAGGCTTTTATGTATATTGACGACGTTATCGTCATTGGTTGTAGTGAGACACACCACCTTAAAAATTTAGAAAAAGTTTTCGAAACCTGTAGAAATTTTAATTTAATGCTGAATCCAAACAAGTGCAATTTCCTTCGGTGCGAAGTAAATTTTCTAGGCCATAAATGCAAGTCAAAAGGTTTGCTGCCAGATGATTCGAAAATAGACGCTATTAAAAGGTATACTAAGCCAAAAGACAAAGATGCGGTTAGGCGATTTGTCGCTTTTTCAACCCTTCAAAAAACGCGAGTACTCCATAAATAATGTAAGGAATACTCCTTTGGGAGTATAGGAGTGTTCCAAAACTAATCTGTATTCATACAAAAAATGTGCTTCAATTAACATTGCCATGTCCTAGGAGAGGAGTAGGTGATCCCGCTCTCGCTTTGTTTGTGAGTATTCCATAGAGTACATACGTGAGAGTACTTTCTAAAGTACTTTCACTGTAGTACTCCATGGAGCACCCACAGAGGATCATATGCCAAAGTACTAAAGAGGAATTGCGTCGGAAAGAATTATCGGAGTGAATTTAATTTAAAACAAGTAAGAACGGGACTGTCTTCGGCTGTGCCGAAGACTTCATACCTTTCATGAATGGGGCTGAACAATAATCTTATCCCGTTCGTAATCTCCGAATAATCGCATGTATAAGATAAGAAATATATAGTGAACAGATCTACATACCTTAACGATTTTTAAGATAAATATAAAATAAAAAACGGGTAGGTACTTTGTGTGAGGATGCAAAGTTTCAGGTTTTTTGTGGTCTGCGTGTAAAAACTATGACTACGAATCACGTATTTCAAAAATATATGACGAAAACGTAACTATTTGATGAAATTTGATGAATTTTGAAGATTCTAGCCGTAAAAAAGGGGTCAAAATGACAGTTTATATGAAGTATATAATATATATACGACCGATCTCTATGATTTTTTCAGACAACAATATATGCTATATACGTAAGCATTTTGTGAAATTTGAAGCTTCTAACTGTTAAAACGGGGCAGAAATTGCGCAAAGTTTCTTATCTGAACAATCGGTTGTATGAGATATATACTATGTGTACCACCGATCTCAATGATTTTTTCAGACATCAATATATGCTATACACGTAAGCAGTTGGTGAAATTTGAAGCTTCTAGCTGTTAAAATGGGGCCGAAATCGTAAAAAAAATATATATATACTATATATACCATCATATATATATTATATATATCGCCGATCTCTATGATTTTTTGACACAACAATACATACTATATACGTAAGCAATCGGTGAAATTTGAAGCTTATAACTGTTAAAATGGGGAAGAAATTGCGCGAAGTTTCTTATCTGAACAATCGGTTGTATGGGATATATACTATATATACCACCGGTATCTATGATTTTCTCAGACAACAATATATGGTATACACGTAAGCATTTGGTGAAATTTGAACATATCTAAACGATTTTTAAGATAAATATAAAATAAACAAGTAAGAACGGGACTGTCTTCGGCTGTGCCGAAGACTTCATACCTTTCATGAATGGGGCTGAACAATAATCTTATCCCGTTCGTAATCTCCGAATAATCGCATGTATAAGATAAGAAATATATAGTGAACAGATCTACATACCTTAACGATTTTTAAGATAAATATAAAATAAAAAACGGGTAGGTACTTTGTGTGAGGATGCAAAGTTTCAGGTTTTTTGTGGTCTGCGTGTAAAAACTATGACTACGAATCACGTATTTCAAAAATATATGACGAAAACGTAACTATTTGATGAAATTTGATGAATTTTGAAGATTCTAGCCGTAAAAAAGGGGTCAAAATGACAGTTTATATGAAGTATATAATATATATACGACCGATCTCTATGATTTTTTCAGACAACAATATATGCTATATACGTAAGCATTTTGTGAAATTTGAAGCTTCTAACTGTTAAAACGGGGCAGAAATTGCGCAAAGTTTCTTATCTGAACAATCGGTTGTATGAGATATATACTATGTGTACCACCGATCTCAATGATTTTTTCAGACATCAATATATGCTATTCACGTAAGCAGTTGGTGAAATTTGAAGCTTCTAGCTGTTAAAATGGGGCCGAAATCGTAAAAAAAATATATATATACTATATATACCATCATATATATATTATATATATCGCCGATCTCTATGATTTTTTGACACAACAATACATACTATATACGTAAGCAATCGGTGAAATTTGAAGCTTATAACTGTTAAAATGGGGAAGAAATTGCGCGAAGTTTCTTATCTGAACAATCGGTTGTATGGGATATATACTATATATACCACCGGTATCTATGATTTTCTCAGACAACAATATATGGTATACACGTAAGCATTTGGTGAAATTTGAACATATCTAAACGATTTTTAAGATAAATATAAAATAAAAAATAGGTAGGTAATCTGTGTGAGGATGCAATGCTTCACGTTTTTTGTGGTCTGCATGTAAAAACTATGGCTACGAATCACGTATTTCAAATATATATGACGTAAACGTAACTATTTGATGAAATTTGATGAATCTTGAAGCTTCTAGCCGTAAAAAAGGGGTCAATATGACAGTTTATATGAAGTATATAATATATATACCACCGATCTCTATGATTTTTTCAGACAACAATATATGCTATATACGAAAGCATTTTGTGAAATTTGAGCTTCTAACTGTTAAAACGGGGCAGAAATTGCGCAAAGTTTCTTATCTGAACAATCGGTTGTATGAGATATATACTATTTATACAACCGATCTCAATGATTTTTTCAGACATCAATATATGCTATATACGTAAGCACTCAGTGAAATTTGAAGCTTATAGCTGTTAAAATGGGGTAGAAATTGCGAAAAGTTTCTTATCTGAACAATCGGTTGTATGAGATATATACTATATATACAACCGATCTCTATGATTTTTTCAGACAACAATATATGCTATATAAGTAAATATTCGGTGAAATTTGAAGCTTCTAGCTGTTAAAATGGGGCTAAAATTTGCGAAAATATATATATACTATATATACCACCATATATATACTATATATACCACCGATCTTTATGATTTTTTCAGACAACAATATATGCTATATACGTAAGCATTCGCTGAAATTTGAAGCCTCTAGCTCTTAAAATAGGGCAGTAATTACGAAAAGTTCCTTATCTTTGCCGGTGCTCGAAACATGGTCATATCAAGCACGAGGTTCATGCATAAAAAGATACATCAAGCTACATGGCTGTCTCCTGATCGAAATACTCGCAATCAGATCGACCACGTTGTGATAGACGGACGGCATGCCTCCAGTGTTTTAGATGTGCGAACGATCCGAGGACCTAACATCGATTCGGACCATTATCTCGTTGCAGCCAAAATACGCACCCGCCTCAACGCGGCTAAAAACAAGGAACAAAAAACACAAGGAAAGCTAGACGTCGAAAAGCTTCAATCACAACAGACTGCCAATGATTTCGCAACTCGACTCTCACACCTGCTCTCTGAGGGCACAACTCATCCTGAAGGAATACAGGAGCAGTGGGAGCATATCTCCAAAGCACTTCATACTGCCGCCGAGGAAAAAATTGGTTACCGGCGGCCACGAAAAAACAACTGGTATGATGAAGAATGCCGCGTTGCAACCGAAAGAAAAGACGCTGCCTACAGGGCTACGTTAAAAGCGAGCGCGACAAGAGGAGTGTGTGAACGCTATCGTGAGTTGAAAAGGGAAGCGAGACGCCTTTTCAGGAAGAAAAAAGCAGAAGCAGAAAGGCGTGAGTGCGAGGAGCTTGAGCTGCTAGCCACCAGGAAAAACGCCCGAAAATTCTACCAAAAAATACGGCGACAGACGGAAGGTTTTAAGACCGGCGCAAACTCCTGTAGGAATGAAAACGGCGACCTTGTAACTGATGTCCAGAGAGTGCTTAGATTATGGAGGGAACACTTCTCTGCTCTCCTAAATGGAGGCAGCAATTCACCGCGCAGAGATGAAGAACCCGATCCCGCAATCGATGATGATGGAATATATGTCCCCCCGCCCGATTATGACGAAGTTAGAATAGCAATAACCAAATTGAAAAACAACAAGGCCGTGGGCGCTGATGGATTGCCTGCGGAGCTATTCAAGTTCGGCGGCGAGGAGTTGGTAAGGCGCATGCAGCAGCTTCTTAGCAAAATATGGGCGGACGAAAGCATGCCCGACGGTTGGAATCTAAGTGTTCTTTGCCCAGTCCACAAGAAGGGGGATACTGCAAAATGCACCAACTATCGTGGAATCAGCCTTCTTAATATCGCATATAAGGTCCTTTCAAGTGTATTGTGCGAAAGATTGAAGCCCACCGTGAACCGGCTGATTGGACCTTATCAGTGCGGCTTCAGACCTGGTAAATCTACCATCGACCAGATTTTCACAATGCGCCAAATCTTGGAAAAAACCCGT
Organism: Eurosta solidaginis; assembly: GCF_040869045.1. Taxonomy (NCBI): domain Eukaryota; kingdom Metazoa; phylum Arthropoda; class Insecta; order Diptera; family Tephritidae; genus Eurosta; species Eurosta solidaginis. The sequence continues at coordinate 139,064,001 of NC_090321.1, forward strand.
GAAAAGAGAATCGACACACATCACCTCTTCGTCGACTTTAAAGCCGCCTTCGACAGCACGAAAAGGAGCTGCCTATATGCCGCTATGTCTGAATTTGGTTTCCCTGCAAAACTTATACGGCTGTGCAAAATGACGTTGAGCAACACCATCAGCTCAGTCAGAATTGGGAAGGACCTCTCCGAGCCGTTCGAAACTAAACGAGGTTTCAGACAGGGTGATCCCCTATCGTGCGATTTTTTTAATTTGATGCTGGAGAAAATTATACTAGCTGCAGAACTTAACCGCACTGGAACAATATACTATAAAAGCGTGCAATTACTGGCATATGCTGATGACATTGATATCATCGGCCTAAACACCCGCGCTGTTAGTTCTGCTTACTCCAAGCTGGAAAAAGAAGCGGTAAAGATGGGTTTGATGGTGAATGAGGACAAAACGAAGTACCTGCTGTCATCGAGCAAAGAGTCAGCGCATATGCGCCTTGCCAACCACGCTACTGTTGGCAGCCATAATTTCGAAATAGTAAAAGACTTCGTTTAGTTGGGAACCAGCATCAACATTAGCAACAACATCAGCACTGAAATCCAGCGAAGAATCAATCTTGCCAATAAATGCTACTTTGGACTAGGTAGGCAATTGAAAAGTAAAGTCCTCTCTCGGCGAACGAAAATCATACTCTACAAGTCACTTATCGTACCCGTCCTGCTATATGGGGCAGAAGCATGGACCATGACAACAGCAGATGAAGCGGCTTTGGGAGTGTTCGAGAGAAAAGTTCTTCGAAAGATTTATGGACCTCTACGCGTTGGCGATGGCGAGTACCGAAGAAGATTTAATGATGAGCTGTACGAGCTATACGCAGACATCAACATAGTCCAGCGAATTAAAACGCAGCGGCTGCGCTGGCTAGGCCATGTTATGCGAATGAAAGATGATGCTCCGGCCAAGAAAGTGTTTCTATCGGAACCCGCCTATGGAAGCAGAGGTAGAGGGCGGCCCCCACTCCGTTGGAAGGACCAGGTGGAAAACGATTTAAACTCCCTTGGTGTGACCAATTGGCGCCGGTTGGCAGAGCGAAGGAGCGACTGGCGCGCCTTGTTGGACGGCCATAACCGTTTAGACGGTTAAGCGCCAATTAAGTAAGTAAGTAAGTAAGTAAGTCACCAATAGGTATGAAAACTACCCTGTACTAAAGCACTCATCAACAGCTTTCATTTTTTATCCATATTCTATAAACACATTCTAGGGGTACCCGCGTCCACGTTTTGGCCTATATCTCGAGATTTCAAAGTTTTACTGAAAAGTAGAATTTTTCAAATCCATCTTTCCGTTTATGAGTTATAGCTGTGTAAACAAAAATTTTATGATTTTTTACTACATTTTGGGAATTTGCCACGCCGCTATAATATATACGTTCAAATTATATAAACTGTACCATCTCACGTAGCTAAGCTTTCAAATGCAAAAAACCGTTTTAAAATCGGGACATTCTGTGTGAAGTTATGTGCATACATGGCATTTAGCGACTTTATTTTATAAGATTTATAGATACCACGAACAATATTCCTGCCAAGATTTCGCCCTGGAGAACTTTTTCATTTTCTTCTACTTAATTTTACAAAGTTTTTTCTAAAGTTATATTTTGCATCAATAAACCAATCCAATTACCATGTTTCATCCCTTTTTTCATATTTGGTATAGAACTATGCCATTTTTTAAATTTTTCGTAATTTTCGATATTGAAAAAGTGGGCGTACTCATAGTCGGATTTTGGCCATTTTTTATACCAAGATAAAGTGAGTTGAGATAAGTATGTGAACTAAGTCTAGCAAGGATATATCGATTTTTGCTCAAGTTATCGTGTTAACGGCCGAGCGGAAGGACAGACGGTCGACTGTGTATAAAAACTGGGCGTGGCTTCAACCGATTTCGCCCATCATAGAATCTATGCCCCAACCACATTTCACAAGGATTGGTAAATTTTTGTTCCACTTATGGAATTAAAGGTATTCTAGACAAATAAAATGAAAAAGGGCGGAGCCACGCCCATTTTGAAATTTTCTTTTATTTTTGTATTTTGTTGCACCATATGACTACTGGATTTGAATGTTGACATAATTTACTTATATACTGTAAAGATATTCAATTTTTTTTTTAATTTTACTTAAATTTTTTTTTTTAATTTTAAATTACCTTCTTTTAAAAGTGGGCTGTGCCACGCCCATTGTCCAAAATTTTACTAATTTTCTATTCTGCGTCATAAAGAAGTCTATATCTATCTCGATTAGTTTATGCCGTTACGGATTACCGTTATGCGAACAAAAGTAATATACTCTGTGAGCTCTGCCCAGCTGAGTATAATAAAATAAAATAAAATAAAATAATGTAATATATAAAATAGAATAAAATAAAATTAAAATAAGATAAAATAAAATAAAACAAAGTAATATAAAATAAAATGAAATAAAACAAACTAAAATAAAATAATGTAAATTAAAATAAAATAAAATGAAATAAAATAAAATAAAATAAACAAAATTTAATAAAAATTATTTTTGATGTTTACGGCCTTTGAATTATAACTTTTTAAATATAAACGAGCTGTAGGCCAAATATTTGTATATTCTTAATAAAACACAATACGTGAATTTTTGATATACAATTATATTATTTAATTTGTCGATATTTCGACTTCAGTCTGAAGTCATCATCAGGACTAGGTACGAAAAGATCAAACATACATATTAAAATCATAAAAATACACATTTGCACAAGTACAGAACTTACATTGTTGAATGCAATATTTCGACTAGTGTAACAAAAATATAAGTTTACGAACAGTGCAAAGCAAATAACAATAAAATGTAAATAACACAAAGCCGTTATCATAAGCAAAAAATGAACATAAGCAGAAAGTTATCTAATGAGTAGTGAGCGCCGCTCAAGTGATATCAGCTGCAGCCTGCAGGTGAACTCTTTGGTAAACAGTGGGCGATGCTCTTATCTATTATTGTTTTTGTTGTTGATCAGCTGCCTAAAGGCAGGGGCAATACCAATTGTATCAGATTTGAAGTTCATGTGTTTGTCGCTGGGTGTATTTATGATATGCAGCATCTCTAATATGTAGCGTTTGTTGTAATTCCTCTCTTGCTGTAGAATTTCTACATTTTCTAAATTGGGAGAGTGTCCAGTTTCTCTGCAATGCTGTGTTAGCGCCGTTTTGCCATCATTAGGGTTGTTGCGATTTTTAATATTCGTTTTATGCCCGGAAATCCTCGTTTTTAGTTTCGATTTAGTAGTCCCCACATATACTTTGTCACATACGTGGGACCCGTCATCATTATATAGAATTTTATATATCAAGTCCGATTTCTCATATTTATCTATTCTACTCTTGGTATTACTGAAAATTTGTCGCAACGTATTATTGTAGGAAAAGGCTAAATTACATTTCTCTTTGTCATAAATATTTGAATATTTTATTCTGTTGCACAGGCCTGACACATATGTAGTCGATTTATATATTTCATTATTATCGGCATTTTTCCTCGCAGTGGGTTTCTTACAATAATCTCTTATAAAGTTTTTTATTTTCCGTGTGGGAAATTCATTATTTTCTAGAACATTTATTATTATTTTAATGTTTTCTTTATGATAAACTTCATCGCTGATCGAGAGAACTCTGTTGATAAAATTTCTGGCCGTATTGACTATTGTAGATTTGTCACGTTTAGAATTAAAGTAAATTAATCTACCTGACGCGGTAGGTTTTTATACCAATCAAAACATAATTGGTTATTCTTTTTATAACAAGAGTATCGAGAAACGGTAGTTTTCCATCCTTCTCCACCTCAATTGTAAATTTAATACTCCTGTTGTATCCATTTAGGATATTTAGCAATTCTTCCACCGCATCAGTTTTCACAATTGCGAAAAGGTCATCGACGTATTTGGTGAGCAAACGTGGCTTATAAGGGGAGTCATATTCAAATTTCTCCAGTAATTCTTCCATTACAATGTTTGCTATGACGGGAAATGCTGGCGAACCCATGGGCATACCGCAACGTTGCTCATAAATTTTATTGTTTAACTTAAAATATCTATTATTATACTATAATTTTATATTAACGCATGCATGCCCACGTTTCGGGCATCAATAATACAATGTCTGCACAAGTAAAAGAAGCGTGCAACATACAATTGCGGTCACCAATAGACCCATTAATCGAGATCAATACGATCATGCTGAATTTACCACAATTAACAGGGAATCTTCCAACTTGCCAAATAAACGCAATAACTAGGCAAGCATTTCCTGACTTAGTACTGGCTGACAAAAGATTCTTTGTCAATGAGCCAGTCGATCTAATTCTGGGCGGAGACATATACCCCCAAATTATGTTAGGCGGCGTTAGGAAAGATGTGCTAAACACATTAATAGAACAGGAAACGGTGTTCGGCTGGATTTTGACAAGCCGGACAGATGCGGTTGATACAAATAAAACTCTGGTTTCATATTTCAACGAGGTCACTTTAGATAAACAACTGGCAGCCTTCTGGGAGATAGAGGAAATTCCAAAGAAGAGGAGCATGAATAACGATGCCACTTACTGCGAGGAACTATACAAATCCACAACAGCTCGGAACAACGATGGCAAATACGTAGTCTCCTTACCCTTAGGAAAGAGTTTAACTTATGCCTCTAATTGAGATGCGAGTGTTCTCAATTCTATCGCAACGAGACACGACTTGCGAAAAACGCAGTCCTTCAAACGGAATACAATAGAGTTGTATCCGAATATGAAACCTTAGGGCATATCCCTCACCATGCTGTTATGAAGGAGGGAAGTACAACAAAAAAAATCAGAGTCGTATTTAATGCATCTTGTCCTACCACTAATGGCAAAAGTCTAAATGATGCCTTATATCCAGGGCCGATTCTTCAATCCGACCTAACAATCCTTATACTACGTTGGCAGCTGTTCAAATACGTATTTAACAGCGACATAGAAAAAATTTAATGCCAAATATGGGTTAATGAAAATCAAATAAAATTCCAGCGAATTGTATTTCGCAACTGCCCCAAGGATCCAATCAACCTTTATGAACTGAAAACAGTAACATTTTGAGTGAAATGCGCTCCTTACCTTGCGATTCGAACACTACACCAACTGGCTGATGACGTGGAGACCTCGCATCCAATGGCAGCAAATATCTTGCGAAATTGTATGTACGCTGATGACGTACTCGCCGGTGGACACAACATCGAAACTGCGATAAGGGCAAGGGATCAGATATCATCGGCATTGCAATCGGCAGGTTTCCCATTGCTAAAATGGACGTCCAACTGCAAGAAAATTCTGCAGGCTATACCGAAGCAGCATTTGTTAACAGAGGACTCCCTAGAGTTTGAAGATACTAGTACGGTTAAAGCTCTAGGCAATAAGTTGAACGCGCATTCCGACCTATTCTATTTTACTGCTAACCCTTTTGAAAACAGCGATGCCATCACAAAAAGGGCTATACTTTCTGCGATTGCAAAGCTGTTCGACCCTCTTGGCTGGCTGGCACCAGTGGTAATTGTAGCCAAAATTATAATGCAAAATATTTGGTTGGAAGGCACGGGTTGGGACGAAGACGTATCACAAACTACTCTAGATCTTTGGACCGCATTTATGCAAGAGTACGGAAAAATCAACGATATCCGCATACCGCGATGGGTTCATTTTACTCCAAAGGACAGCGTCGAAATACATGGATTCAGCGATGCTTCGGAAAAAGCATATGCAGCCACTGTTTTCCTGTGGAAAGAGCAAGGAAATTGTTAAGTAAAGTACGTGGTTTTTAGTTCCGTGCAATATTTACTTAAATGAAAGGTGTTAATGAGTATTTTAAAAGGGAGTGGGCCTTAGTTCTATAGGTGGACGCCTTTTCGAGATATCGCCATAAAGGTGAACGAGGGGTGACTCTAGAATTTGTTTGTACGATTTGGGCATCAAACGAAAGGCGTTAATAGTATTTTAAAAGGGAGTGGATCTTAGTTCTATAGCTGAACGCCTTTTCGAGACATCGCCATAAAGGTGGACCAGGGGAAACTCTATAATGTGTTTGTACTATATGGGTATAAATGAAAGGCGTTAATGATTATTTAAAAGGGAGTGGGCCTTAGTTCTATAGGTGGACACCTTTTCGAGATATCGCCATAAATTTGGACCAGCGGTGACTCTATAATGTGTTTGTACGATACGGGAATCAAATTAAACGTATTGTAACGAATTTACTTGCAAATCCTCTTATTTGCAATCCTCTGTAAGTTCGAATCACTAAACTGTTGAATAAATAACTCCAATATTGAATAATGGAAAAATGGCCTTTATTAAAGTACTTCACAATAACACTTATACTTTGCTACTCGCTGGCTTAATAACCAAACTGATTGATAACTCAAATTAAACTCTACTATTGGCCGCCAGATCGCGTGCTTAATCAATAACTGATGGATAGCTCAACTCAAACTGAATTACTTCTTACTCGCCTGCCCCGCTTTTATAGTTTACGCTGCATACTTTTAGGCTCTTCGATTTCCAGAACTTACTAGTTTGTTTCGGCTACAAAATCGCCAGCCACAACTACGTGCACAAATTATTGCTCTCTCTTGTGACAACTCAGATAAGATATATGCATGTGTTTGTGCATTGCCGCTCCGCTGCTCGTATACGTACATATGTGTAGACGCAATTATTTATTCGTTTATGTAGATACATAATGATTGAATTATTGATGTGAATGTTTGTAGTTTACAGTCTCTCGCGCATACATAGGCGTATAAGTAAATGCATCTGTGTGTGACTTATTTCGGCTGCCTTATACATGTGTATACATGATTTGATTATTGACGTAAATACTGCTTATCGTGGCCTTAGCATCGCCTTAGTGATGGGATAATTTAGTGATGCTAATATCCGTGACACTGCCCTCCACCTAAGTCTGATCGTCCCAGTCAGACAAATCTCTCGATCTAAACGTTGCCAGCCTTTCCAAATGGACCACTTTCATTTTGGTTCGTGGTTTATCGATGGTTTGTATGCGGTACACTACATCGTTGATCCGTTTTACAACTTTGTATGGGCCTTCCCAATTACACTGCAATTTCGGGGAAAACCCTTTTTTACGTTGTGGGTTGTATAACAGCACCAAATCTCCTTCCTGAAAACCTTCTGAATTAATTGCTTTATCATATCTGGCTTTCATCTTGTCACTCATAATCTTTGTTCGTTGCCTTATCAGATCATGTATTTCTCTTAGCTCTTCTTCCAAATCACTAGTGGATTTCCTGACATTTCTCTCCGCATTGGCATCTATCCCAAACTTCAAATCAGCTGGCTGTCTAAGGTCATTGCCAAAAATTACTTTTGCAGGGGTTTGGCCCGTTGTCTCATGCACTGCTGATCAGTACGGAGTAATCTTTATACCCCTGGGTGACTATGGTCTCGAGATATAGGCCAAAACCTGGACCCGGATACCCCTAGAATGTGTTTGTAATATGGATATCAAATGAAAACTGTTGCTGAGTGCTTTAAAGTAATTTTCATTGTGATATTCGATTTAGTCGCATGCATGTGAAGCCGAAATAAAGACATGAATTAATAATACCCACATACCTATTTACATACGTCCTATTCGATTTGCCTGAAATTTGGTATATAAATTTGCCTATATTAGTATTTATGATCCTTTTTTTCCGGGAAGTAGACCAGAGACGGGCTGGGACTGGGATTAGGACTAGGACTGAGACTCGGAGTAGGACTGGGATGCGGAATGGGACTGGAACAAAATACATAATGGGAAAAACTTCAGAAAAGAGAAAAGAGGGAAGGAGAAGGAGACTGACAAAGAGATAGAGTGAGACGAAGATAGAGATAGAGGAAGCGAAAAAGGCGGAGGGAGGAGAGAATAAAAGGATTAAGAAAAATATGGAAAAAGCTTATTAAAATGTATGCAGATAGACCAAATTTAGGGCAGAACAACGTCTGACGGGTCCGCTAGTTACATACAAAAATAAATTAGCGGTACCCGACAGATGATGTTCTGGGTCACCCTGGTCCACATTTTGGTCTATACCTCGAAAACGCCTTCACACTCCCTTATAAAACCCTCATTAATACTGTCACGGATATTAGCATCACTAAGTTATCCCATCACTAAGGCGATGCTAAGGCCACGATAAGCAGTATTTACGTCAATAATCAAATCATGTATACACATATATAAGGCAGTCGAAATAAGTCACACACAGATGCTTTTACTTATACGCCTATGTATGCGCGCGAGACTGTAAACTACAAACATTCACATCAATCATTCAATTATTATGTATCTACATAAACGAATAAATAATTGCGTCTACACCTACGTACGTATACGAGCAGCGGAGCGGCAATGCACAAACACATGCATATATCTTATCTGAGTTGTCACAAGAGAGAGCAATAATTTGTGCACGTAGTTGTGGCTTGCGATTTTGTAGCCGAAACAAACTAGTAAGTTCTGGAAATCGAAGAGCCTAGAAGTATGCAGCGTAAACTATAAAAGCGGGGCAGGCGAGTAAGAAGTAATTTAGTTTGAGTTGAGCTATCCATCAGTTATTGATTAAGCACGCGATCTGGCGGCCAATAGTAGAGTTTAATTTGAGTTATCAATCAGTTTGGTTATTAAGCCAGCGAGTAGCAAAGTATAAGTGTTATTGTGAAGTACTTTAATAAAGGCCATTTTTCCATTATTCAATATTCGAGTTATTTATTCAACAGTTTAGTGATTCGAACTTAGCAGAGGATTGCAAATAAGAGGATTTGCAAGTAAATTCGTTACAATTGGTGTCAGAAGAGGAATTGTTGAATAAATTCCAGAGGACAACAAGGACATGGCAAAGTTCAGTGAATTGAAGATCGAGCAACTAAAGAAGGAGTTGGAGAGCCGTGGATTGAATACAAGCGGCGTTAAACTTGAACTTCAGGCACGGCTACGAGAGGCAATGGAAGCAGAAGGAATTGATGTGGAAGAGTATGTCTTTCATCTTGATGGCGAGGAGACAACAAAAATTGAAGAGAAAAACGAAACATCGCAGACGGTTACCAGCACAGACTTGAACATGATTTTGGCTGCAATATCTGCTCAAACATCGACAGTGGCTTCTCAACTGGAATCGCAAAAGACAGATATAACATCTCAACTAGAAGAACAGAAAACGTATATGTCATCACAGATGGAATCCCAAGAGAAACGAATAACATCGAAGATTGAAGCACAGGAAACACAAATTTCTTCACAACTTGAAGAACAGAAGACGTATATGGTATCCCAACTGGAATCGCAGGAAACCCGTATAAATTCACAATTGGAAGAACAGAAGACATATTTGGCATCTCAACTGGAAGCGCAAGAGGCACGTATATCTGAAATGTCGGCACAAATTTCGGAACAGGTATCATCGCAGCTCTTTGTGAAACTGGAAGAGCAGGATGCAAAAATTTTACAACTCGAGGACAAAATTGATGCCGAAATAGAAGCGTTAAAAGGTCGTATGGAGCAGTTACAACCAAACCGCCCAGCTGTTTCAGCAAGCAATCCAAAGGTAAAAACACCATCATTTGACGGTTCTGTTCCTTTCCAGGTCTTCAAGCTACATTTTGAGAAGACCGCAACAGTGAACAACTGGAATGCGGAAGATAAAGTTGCTGCACTGTTCGTGACATTGACGGGGCCAGCAGCGGAAATCCTACAGACGATTCCCGAAGGAGAGCGGAACAATTATGAAGCTGCAAAACCGCTACCAAAAAGCAAATGAGACATTGCAGGAGTTTGCTTCAGATATTGAAAGATTTGCTCATCTTGCAAATGCGGACGCACCCGTGGAATACACTGAAAGGGTAAAAATCCAGAGTTTCATAAATGGCATACGGGACGTGGAAACGAAGCGGGCTACATATGCGAATCCAAAACTAACGATTGCTGAAACGGTATCGCATGCACTGGCTCAGGAAACAGCCTCACTTTTGAGTAAGCCAGCGTACAAAGCTCATCGCGTGGAAGTGGAAAAGCCAGACTGGGTAGACGCAATTTTGGAAGCATTGAAGGGTACGCAGCAGAAAAATAATGATGCAGTCAAATGCTTTAAGTGTGGAAAGCCAGGGCATATTGCGCGTTATTGCAACACCAACCCTAACAGTTCCAACAATGTGGGTGGTCGTAAACGCAGAGCAGAAGGAGATGAGCAAATCTCCAAGACAAATCAATCGTTAAACTAAAGCGAGTCAGCAGCAAGGGGCGGCGGCTGACTCCCTCAATTGAATGCCCCATAATCTCTATCTCACAAATTGGAAGAAGGTCGAGCAATCTTACTGTCGGAGGACATGTGGATGGAAAGGAACGTTTACTGACTGTAGATACGTGTGCATCTCATTCCATCATTCGAGCGGATTGAGTCAACAAGAAGATAAGACCATTGCATGGAGCAATATTGCGTACAGCCACTGGAGAAGACACCCAGGTAATTGGAGAAGTAGAATGTGAAGTAGCAATTGGGAACGTCACGGTACTACACAATTTTATAGTGGCAGGTATTGTTGATGAAATCATAATTGGAGTGGACTTCTTAATCAACCAAGGCATCAAAATCGATATGCAAAGCAAGACGATGCGATATAAGAACATGGATGTGCCACTTAATTTCGGCTACGAGAGAGGCTACAGTAGTAAACGAGTGCTGGTGGAAGAGAGTCAGCAAATACCACCAAAATCAGAAGCAGTCATCTGGGCAAAGGTTGATGGAGATTGTGGGACAAACAAATTGTGGGTTGTCGAAGCAGCACATAAATCAGCACTGAACATACTTGTAGGAAAAACCCTGGCTATGACAAAACAAGATGGACGTATTCCGGTAAGAGTACTCAATGAGTTCAAGTCACCATTCAATTTGACCAAAGGAGCTATTTTGGGAAGATGCCAAGAGGCCGAAGTAGTTATTAACTGTGAACAGCTTCAGGAACACGTTTCATCTAGTAATACTGATCTTTCAAATGATATCACGGGATGGACGCAAGAGCTAGAGGAAGCCTATCAGAGTAAGGCAAAACAACTGCTCATAAAATACGCGAACATATTTTACCAGGATGGTTCCAACCAGGCCGCACCAATGTTGTGAAACATCAAATTGACACTGGAGACGCGAGGCCGATACGTCAAGCTCCACGTAATGTTCCACTGGCGAAGCGGGAAGTGGTGAGTCAAATTATACAAGAAATGAGCGACAGGGGCGTCATCAAACCATCAGCTAGTCCATGGAGCTCACCGGTAGTACTTGTAAAGCAGAAGGATGGAAAAATGAGGTTTTGCGTGGACTACCGGAAGTTAAATGACGTTACGAAAAAGGATAGCTACCCATTGCCAAGAATTGACGACACTATGGACTCGCTATCTGGTACGAAGTGGTTTTCCACACTGGACTTGAAAAGCGGCTATTGGCAAGTTGAGGTGAAGGAGGAAGATAAAGAGAAAACAGCCTTCAGTGTCGGTGATGGTCTTTGGCAATTTACAGTGATGCCCTTTGGACTTTGTAATGCACCAGCTACTTTTGAGAGACTCATGGACCAGGTACTGAAAGGACTACATTGGAAAACATGCTTGGTGTACCTGGACGACATCATCGTATTGGGCAAGAGTTTTGATGAACATCTTAAGAACTTGGAGGAAGTTTTCCAGAGAATAGCTGGCGCTGGTCTGAAGTTAAGTCCCAAAAGGTGTACGCTGTTTAAAAAGGAAGTAAATTATTTGGGCCACAAAGTAACTACAGAAGGTATCTGTACAGCGAATGAAAAGAGAGAGGCAGTAAAGGATTGGCCAAGACCACAGAACCTACATGAATTGAGAAGTTTCTTGGGCTGTGCACATATTACCGCCGATTTGTACCAAATTTTTCCAGCGTAGCCCATAGCCTCCATGAGCTTACAAGAAAAAACAAAGCTTTTGAATGGAAGAAGGAGCAAGAAGTGGCTTTCCGAACATTGAAGGAGTGTTTATGCACTGCCCCAATGTTAGCATATCCGATTCCAGGAGCAACATTTATTCTAGATACAGATGCAAGTGGATATGCTATAGGAGGCGTTTTATCACAACTGGTCGATGGACAGGAGAAGGTAGTTGCATATTACAGCCGTTCGATTGGAAAACCTGAGAGAAACTACTGTGTTACGCGGAGAGAGCTGTTGGCATTGGTAGAGTGCATTAAACATTTTCACAAATACCTCTACGGCCAGCGATTTCGTGTCAGGACAGATCACGCAGCGTTGAAATGGCTTCTGCAGTTCCGTAATCCGGAAGGACAATTGGCACGGTGGATCGAGCGACTACAAAGCTACGACTTTTCCATTGAGCATCGAAAAGGTAGTACCCATGGAAATGCTGATGCAATGTCACGAAGACCATGTAATTTGGAATGCAAGCACTGTTCAAAAGCCGAGGCTAAAGAAGACATTATAGATGTCCGGCTAATGAATATAACATGTACAGATTAACGGGACAAGGAACAGCTAAGAAAGTGCCAGCTAGAAGATGCAGATCTGTCCAAAGACCAAACAGAGAAGAAGAGATGTCAGCAGAGAGTCCCATTGCGAAGTCATATTGGGCACAGTGGAACAGTTTAGAATTGATATCCGGTTGCCTTCATCGAGTATGGGAGAGTGAGGATGGTAAATACAAGAATAAACTGATAGTTGTTCCCAGAAAGAGGATTCCTGACGTGCTCAGCGAGCTGCAAAATGGTCCAAGCGGAGGTCATCTTGGAATCACGAAGACGCTCGAGAAGATTAAATAGAGATTCTTTTGGGTTGGTTGCCGCCAGTCGGTCACTGAGTGGATTGCGAACTGCGAGGTTTGCAGCAGAGCGAAAGGGCCCATAACACAAAGTCATGGTCAGATGAAGCAATATAACTCAGGTGCGCCATTGGAAAGGATCGCCATGGATGTCGCAGGTCCATTTCCTACTAGCAACCGCGGAAACAAATACGTACTGGTGGTTATGGATTATTTCAGTAAATGGCCAGAGGTATACCCAATCCCAAACCAAGAAGCAGAAACAGTAGCAGAAGTGGTTAAAAACGAATGGGTTGCAAGGTATGGTGTACCAATGGAGTTACATTCTGACCAAGGCAGGAATTTCGAATCAGCTGTGTTCCAGGAAATGTGTAAGTCATTGGGCATTCGAAAAACACGGACAACTGCATTGCATCCTCAATCCGATGGTATGGTAGAACGATTCAATAGAACATTTGAGGAGCACTTAAGGAAAATAGTAGACAAGTACCATAAAGAATGGGATACCCGCACTCCATTATTCTTGATGGCTTACCGATCAGCAGTGCATGAGACAACGGGCCAAACCCCTGCAAAAGTAATTTTTGGCAATGACCTTAGACTGCCAGCTGATTTGAAGTTTGGGATAGATGCCAATGCGGAGAGAAATGTCAGGAAATCCACTAGTGATTTGGAAGAAGAGCTAAGAGAAATACATGATCTGATAAGGCAACGAACAAAGATTATGAGTGACAAGATGAAAGCCAGATATGATAAAGCAATTAATTCAGAAGGTTTTCAGGAAGGAGATTTGGTGCTGTTATACAACCCACAACGTAAAAAAGGGTTTTCCCCGAAATTGCAGTGTAATTGGGAAGGCCCATACAAAGTTGTAAAACGGATCAACGATGTAGTGTACCGCATACAAACCATCGATAAACCACGAACCAAAATGAAAGTGGTCCATTTGGAAAGGCTGGCAACGTTTAGATCGAGAGATTTGTCTGACTGGGACGATCAGACTTAGGTGGAGGGCAGTGTCACGGATATTAGCATCACTAAGTTATCCCATCACTAAGGCGATGCTAAGGCCACGATAAGCAGTATTTACGTCAATAATCAAATCATGTATACACATGTATAAGGCAGCCGAAATAAGTCACACACAGATGCATTTACTTATACGCCTATGTATGCGCGAGAGACTGTAAACTACAAACATTCACATCAATAATTCAATCATTATGTATCTACATAAACGAATAAATAATTGCGTCTACACATATGTACGTATACGAGCAGCGGAGCGGCAATGCACAAACACATGCATATATCTTATCTGAGTTGTCACAAGAGAGAGCAATAATTTGTGCACGTAGTTGTGGCTGGCGATTTTGTAGCCGAAACAAACTAGTAAGTTCTGGAAATCGAAGAGCCTAAAAGTATGCAGCGTAAACTATAAAAGCGGGGCAGGCGAGTAAGAAGTAATTCAGTTTGAGTTGAGCTATCCATCAGTTATTGATTAAGCACGCGATCTGGCGGCCAATAGTAGAGTTTAATTTGAGTTATCAATCAGTTTGGTTATTAAGCCAGCGAGTAGCAAAGTATAAGTGTTATTGTGAAGTACTTTAATAAAGGCCATTTTTCCATTATTCAATATTGGAGTTATTTATTCAACAGTTTAGTGATTCGAACTTACAGAGGATTGCAAATAAGAGGATTTGCAAGTAAATTCGTTACAATACGTTTAATTTGATTCCCGTATCGTACAAACACATTATAGAGTCACCGCTGGTCCAAATTTATGGCGATATCTCGAAAAGGTGTCCACCTATAGAACTAAGGCCCACTCCCTTTTAAATAATCATTAACGCCTTTCATTTATACCCATATAGTACAAACACATTATAGAGTTTCCCCTGGTCCACCTTTATGGCGATGTCTCGAAAAGGCGTTCAGCTATAGAACTAAGATCCACTCCCTTTTAAAATACTATTAACGCCTTTCGTTTGATGCCCAAATCGTACAAACAAATTCTAGAGTCACCCCTCGTTCACCTTTATGGCGATATCTCGAAAAGGCGTCCACCTATAGAACTAAGGCCCACTCCCTTTTAAAATACTCATTAACACCTTTCATTTAAGTAAATATTGCACGGAACTAAAAACCACGTACTTTACTTAACAATTTCCTTGCTCTTTCCACAGGAAAACAGTGGCTGCATATGCTTTTTCCGAAGCATCGCTGAATCCATGTATTTCGACGCTGTCCTTTGGAGTAAAATGAACCCATCGCGGTATGCGGATATCGTTGATTTTTCCGTATTCTTGCATAAATGCGGTCCAAAGATCTAGAGTATTTTGTGATACGTCTTCGTCCCAACCCGTGCCTTCCAACCAAATATTTTGCATTATAATCTTGGCTACAATTACCACTGGTGCCAGCCAGCCAAGAGGGTCGAACAGCTTTGCAATCGCAGAAAGTATAGCCCTTTTTGCGATGGCATCGCTGTTTTCAAAAGGGTTAGCAGTAAAATAGAATAGGTCGGAATGCGCGTTCAACTTATTGCCTAGAGCTTTAACCGTACTAGTATCTTCAAACTCTAGGGAGTCCTCTGTTAACAAATGCTGCTTCGGTATAGCCTGCAGAATTTTCTTGCAGTTGGACGTCCATTTTAGCAATGGGAAACCTGCCGATTGCAATGCCGATGATATCTGATCCCTTGCCCTTATCGCAGTTTCGATGCTGTGTCCACCGGCGAGTACGTCATCAGCGTACATACAATTTCGCAAGATATTTGCTGCCATTGGATGCGAGGTCTCCACGTCATCAGCCAGTTGGTGTAGTGTTCGAATCGCAAGGTAAGGAGCGCATTTCACTCAAAATGTTACTGTTTTCAGTTCATAAAGGTTGATTGGATCCTTGGGGCAGTTGCGAAATACAATTCGCTGGAATTTTATTTGATTTTCATTAACCCATATTTGGCGTTAAATTTTTTCTATGTCGCTGTTAAATACGTATTTGAACAGCTGCCAACGTAGTATAAGGATTGTTAGGTCTGATTGAAGAATCGGCCCTGGATATAAGGCATCATTTAGACTTTTGCCATTAGTGGTAGGACAAGATGCATTAAATACGACTCTGATTTTTTTTGTTGTACTTCCCTCCTTCATAACAGCATGGTGAGGGATATGCCCTAAGGTTTCATATTCGGATACAACTCTATTGTATTCCGTTTGAAGGACTGCGTTTTTCGCAAGTCGTGTCTCGTTGCGATAGAATTGAGAACACGCGCATCTCAATTAGAGGCATAAGTTAAACTCTTTCCTAAGGGTAAGGAGACTACGTATTTGCCATCGTTGTTCCGAGCTGTTGTGGATTTGTATAGTTCCTCGCAGTAAGTGGCGTCGTTATTCATGCTCCTCTTCTTTGGAATTTCCTCTATCTCCCAGAAGGCTGCCAGTTGTTTATCTAAAGTGACCTCGTTGAAATATGAAACCAGAGTTTTATTTGTATCAACCGCATCTGTCCGGCTTGTCAAAATCCAGCCGAACACCGTTTCCTGTTCTATTAATGTGTTTAGCACATCTTTCCTAACGCCGCCTAACATAATTTGGGGGTATATGTCTCCGCCCAGAATTAGATCGACTGGCTCATTGACAAAGAATCTTTTGTCAGCCAGTACTAAGTCAGGAAATGCTTGCCTAGTTATTGCGTTTATTTGGCAAGTTGGAAGATTCCCTGTTAATTGTGGTAAATTCAGCATGATCGTATTGATCTCGATTAATGGGTCTATTGGTGACCGCAATTGTATGTTGCACGCTTCTTTTACTTGTGCAGACATTGTATTATTGATGCCCGAAACGTGGGCATGCATGCGTTAATATAAAATTATAGTATAATAATAGATATTTTAAGTTAAACAATAAAATTTATGAGCAACGTTGCGGTATGCCCATGGGTTCGCCAGCATTTCCCGTCATAGCAGACATTGTAATGGAAGAATTACTGGAGAAATTTGAATATGACTCCCCTTATAAGCCACGTTTGCTCACCAAATACGTCGATGACCTTTTCGCAATTGTGAAAACTGATGCGGTGGAAGAATTGCTAAATATCCTAAATGGATACAACAGGAGTATTAAATTTACAATTGAGGTGGAGAAGGATGGAAAACTACCGTTTCTCGATACTCTTGTTATAAAAAGAATAACCAATTATGTTTTGATTGGTATAAAAACCTACCGCGTCAGGTAGATTAATTTACTTTAATTCTAAACGTGACAAATCTACAATAGTCAATACGGCCAGAAATTTTATCAACAGAGTTCTCTCGATCAGCGATGAAGTTTATCATAAAGAAAACATTAAAATAATAATAAATGTTCTAGAAAATAATGAATTTCCCACACGGAAAATAAAAAACTTTATAAGAGATTATTGTAAGAAACCCACTGCGAGGAAAAATGCCGATAATAATGAAATATATAAATCGACTACATATGTGTCATGCCTGTGCAACAGAATAAAATATTCAAATATTTATGACAAAGAGAAATGTAATTTAGCCTTTTCCTACAATAATACGTTGCGACAAATTTTCAGTAATACCAAGAGTAGAATAGATAAATATGAGAAATCGGACTTGATATATAAAATTCTATATAATGATGACGGGTCCCACGTATGTGACAAAGTATATGTGGGGACTACTAAATCGAAACTAAAAACGAGGATTTCCGGGCATAAAACGAATATTAAAAATCGCAACAACCCTAATGATGGCAAAATGGCGCTAACACAGCATTGCAGAGAAACTGGACACTCTCCCAATTTAGAAAATGTAGAAATTCTACAGCAAGAGAGGAATTACAACAAACGCTACATATTAGAGATGCTGCATATCATAAATACACCCAGCGACAAACACATAAACTTCAAATCTGATACAATTGGTATTGCCCCTGCCTTTAGGCAGCTGATCAACAACAAAAACAATAATAGATAAGAGCATCGCCCACTGTTTACCAAAGAGTTCACCTGCAGGCTGCAGCTGATATCACTTGAGCGGCGCTCACTACTCATTAGATAACTTTCTGCTTATGTTCATTTTTTGCTTATGATAACTGCTTTGTGTTATTTACATTTTATTGTTATTTGCTTTGCACTGTTCGTAAACTTATATTTTTGTTACACTAGTCGAAATATTGCATTCAACAATGTAAGTTCTGTACTTGTGCAAATGTGTATTTTTATGATTTTAATATGTATGTTTGATCTTTTCGTACCTAGTCCTGATGATGACTTCAGACTGAAGTCGAAATATCGACAAATTAAATAATATAATTGTATATCAAAAATTCACGTATTGTGTTTTATTAAGAATATACAAATATTTGGCCTACAGCTCGTTTATATTTAAAAAGTTATAATTCAAAGGCCGTAAACATCAAAAATAATTTTTATTAAATTTTGTTTATTTTATTTTATTTTATTTCATTTTATTTTATTTTAATTTACATTATTTTATTTTAGTTTGTTTTATTTCATTTTATTTTATATTACTTTGTTTTATTTTATTTTATCTTATTTTAATTTTATTTTATTCTATTTTATATATTACATTATTTTATTTTATTTTATTTTATTATACTCAGCTGGGCAGAGCTCACAGAGTATATTACTTTTGTTCGCATAACGGTAATCCGTAACGGCATAAACTAATCGAGATAGATATAGACTTCTTTATGACGCAGAATAGAAAATTAGTAAAATTTTGGACAATGGGCGTGGCACAGCCCACTTTTAAAAGAAGGTAATTTAAAATTAAAAAAAAAAATTTAAGTAAAATTAAAAAAAAAATTGAATATCTTTACAGTATATAAGTAAATTATGTCAACATTTAAATCCAGTAGTCATATGGTGCAACAAAACACAAAAATAAAAGAAAATTTCAAAATGGGCGTGGCTCCGCCCTTTTTCATTTTATTTGTCTAGAATACCTTTAATTCCATAAGTGGAACAAAAATTTACCAATCCTTGTGAAATGTGGTTGGGGCATAGATTCTATGATGGGCGAAATCGGTTGAAGCCACGCCCAGTTTTTATACACAGTCGACCGTCTGTCCTTCCGCTCGGCCGTTAACACGATAACTTGAGCAAAAATCGATATATCCTTGCTAGACTTAGTTCACATACTTATCTCAACTCACTTTATCTTGGTATAAAAAATGGCCAAAATCCGACTATGAGTACGCCCACTTTTTCAATATCGAAAATTACGAAAAATTTAAAAAATGGCATAGTTCTATACCAAATATGAAAAAAGGGATGAAACATGGTAATTGGATTGGTTTATTGATGCAAAATATAACTTTAGAAAAAACTTTGTAAAATTAAGTAGAAGAAAATGAAAAAGTTCTCCAGGGCGAAATCTTGGCAGGAATATTGTTCGTGGTATCTATAAATCTTATAAAATAAAGTCGCTAAATGCCATGTATGCACATAACTTCACACAGAATGTCCCGATTTTAAAACGGTTTTTTGCATTTGAAAGCTTAGCTACGTGAGATGGTACAGTTGATATAATTTGAACGTATATATTATAGCGGCGTGGCAAATTCCCAAAATGTAGTAAAAAATCATAAAATTTTTGTTTACACAGCTATAACTCATAAACGGAAAGATGGATTTGAAAAATTCTACTTTTCAGTAAAACTTTGAAATCTCGAGATATAGGCCAAAACGTGGACGCGGGTACCCCTAGAATGTGTTTATAGAATATGGATAAAAAATGAAAGCTGTTGATGAGTGCTTTAGTACAGGGTAGTTTTCATACCTATTGGTGACTTACTTACTTACTTACTTACTTAATTGGCGCTTAACCGTCTAAACGGTTATGGCCGTCCAACAAGGCGCGCCAGTCGCTCCTTCGCTCCGCCAACCGGCGCCAATTGGTCACACCAAGGGAGTTTAAATCGTTTTCCACCTGGTCCTTCCAACGGAGTGGGGGCCGCCCTCTACCTCTGCTTCCATAGGCGGGTTCCGATAGAAACACTTTCTTGGCCGGAGCATCATCTTTCATTCGCATAACATGGCCTAGCCAGCGCAGCCGCTGCGTTTTAATTCGCTGGACTATGTTGATGTCTGCGTATAGCTCGTACAGCTCATCATTAAATCTTCTTCGGTACTCGCCATCGCCAACGCGTAGAGGTCCATAAATCTTTCGAAGAACTTTTCTCTCGAACACTCCCAAAGCCGCTTCATCTGCTGTTGTCATGGTCCATGCTTCTGCCCCATATAGCAGGACGGGTACGATAAGTGACTTGTAGAGTATGATTTTCGTTCGCCGAGAGAGGACTTTACTTTTCAATTGCCTACCTAGTCCAAAGTAGCATTTATTGGCAAGATTGATCCTTCGCTGGATTTCAGTGCTGATGTTGTTGCTAATGTTGATGCTGGTTCCCAAATAAACGAAGTCTTTTACTATTTCGAAATTATGGCTGCCAACAGTAGCGTGGTTGCCAAGGCGCATATGCGCTGACTCTTTGCTCGATGACAGCAGGTACTTCGTTTTGTCCTCATTCACCATCAAACCCATCTTTACCGCTTCTTTTTCCAGCTTGGAGTAAGCAGAACTAACAGCGCGGGTGTTTAGGCCGATGATATCAATGTCATCAGCATATGCCAGTAATTGCACGCTTTTATAGTATATTGTTCCAGTGCGGTTAAGTTCTGCAGCTAGTATAATTTTCTCCAGCATCAAATTAAAGAAATCGCACGATAGGGGATCACCCTGTCTGAAACCTCGTTTAGTTTCGAACGGCTCGGAGAGGTCCTTCCCAATTCTGACTGAGCTGATGGTGTTGCTCAACGTCATTTTGCACAGCCGTATAAGTTTTGCAGGGAAACCAAATTCAGACATAGCGGCATATAGGCAGCTCCTTTTCGTGCTGTCGAAGGCGGCTTTAAAGTCGACGAAGAGGTGATGTGTGTCGATTCTCTTTTCATGGGTTTTTTCCAAGATTTGGCGCATTGTGAAAATCTGGTCGATGGTAGATTTACCAGGTCTGAAGCCGCACTGATAAGGTCCAATCAGCCGGTTCACGGTGGGCTTCAATCTTTCGCACAATACACTTGAAAGGACCTTATATGCGATATTAAGAAGGCTGATTCCACGATAGTTGGTGCATTTTGCAGTATCCCCCTTCTTGTGGACTGGGCAAAGAACACTTAGATTCCAACCGTCGGGCATGCTTTCGTCCGCCCATATTTTGCTAAGAAGCTGCTGCATGCGCCTTACCAACTCCTCGCCGCCGAACTTGAATAGCTCCGCAGGCAATCCATCAGCGCCCACGGCCTTGTTGTTTTTCAATTTGGTTATTGCTATTCTAACTTCGTCATAATCGGGCGGGGGGAAATATATTCCATCATCATCGATTGCGGGATCGGGTTCTTCATCTCTGCGCGGTGAATTGCTGCCTCCATTTAGGAGAGCAGAGAAGTGTTCCCTCCATAATCTAAGCACTCTCTGGACATCAGTTACAAGGTCGCCGTTTTCATTCCTACAGGAGTTTGCCCCGGTCTTAAAACCTTCCGTCTGTCGCCGTATTTTTTGGTAGAATTTTCGGGCGTTTTTCCTGGTGGCTAGCAGCTCAAGCTCCTCGCACTCACGCCTTTCTGCTTCTGCTTTTTCTTCCTGAAAAGGCGTCTCGCTTCCCTTTTCAACTCACGATAGCGTTCACACACTCCTCTTGTCGCGCTCGCTTTTAACGTAGCCCTGTAGGCAGCGTCTTTTCTTTCGGTTGCAACGCGGCATTCTTCATCATACCAGTTGTTTTTTCGTGGCCGCCGGTAACCAATTTTTTCCTCGGCGGCAGTATGAAGTGCTTTGGAGATATGCTACCACTGCTCCTGTATTCGTTCAGGATGAGTTGTGCCCTCAGAGAGCAGGTGTGAGAGTCGAGTTGCGAAATCATTGGCAGTCTGTTGTGATTGAAGCTTTTCGACGTCTAGCTTTCCTTGTGTTTTTTGTTCCTTGTTTTTAGCCGCGTTGAGGCGGGTGCGTATTTTGGCTGCAACGAGATAATGGTCCGAATCGATGTTAGGTCCTCGGATCGTTCGCACATCTAAAACACTGGAGGCATGCCGTCCGTCTATCACAACGTGGTCGATCTGATTGCGAGTATTTCGATCAGGAGACAGCCATGTAGCTTGATGTATCTTTTTATGCATGAACCTCGTGCTTGATATGACCATGTTTCGAGCACCGGCAAAGTCAATCAGCCTCAGTCCGTTAGGAGAAGTTTCATTGTGTAGGCTGAACTTTCCGACTGCAGGGCCAAAAACACCTTCTTTGCCCACCCTGGCGTTAAAGTCGCCAAGCACGACTTTTATATCATGACGGGGGCAGCGCTCGTATGTGCGTTCTAATTGTTCATAAAAAGTGTCTTTCACCTCATCGTCTTTCTCCTCTGTCGGCGCATGGGCGCAGATGAATGATATATTAAAAAATTTTGCTTTTATTCGAATAGCGGCGAGACGCTCGTCCACAGGCGTGAACGCCAGCACTTGGCGACAAAGTCTCTCTCCCACCACGAATCCGACGCCGAAACTGCGCTTATTCGCATGGCCACTCCAATATATGTCACAATTTTTGATCTTCTTTCTTCCTTGCTTCGTCCAACGCATTTCTTGGATGGCGGTGATGTCAGATTTTGCTTTGACGAGGGCATCAACCAGCCGGGCATCTGCACCAATCCCATTCAGGGAGCGGACGTTCCAGGTGCATGCCCTCAATTCATTGTCCTTGAAACGCTTGCCATGTATGTCATCAATAGA
Source organism: Eurosta solidaginis (assembly GCF_040869045.1). Lineage (NCBI taxonomy): Eukaryota > Metazoa > Arthropoda > Insecta > Diptera > Tephritidae > Eurosta > Eurosta solidaginis. Next base: position 139,086,687 of record NC_090321.1, read on the forward strand.
GAGTGTATTTATCCGAGGCTTGTTGTTATATTTCATTGGAGTATGGTTTTACGTGGCGGGTCCCAAGCCCAGCGCACAACCCGCTCAGCGGGGGTGAAAATATTACTTGGCACGTTTATATAGCGAGCAGCTTGCTCCAAGACAGACGCCCGCTTGCAGCCGCACCTAGAGGTGTACAGACGCTGCCGATGAAATCTCCCCCGGCTAGCCCTTAAACCGATTATGTCAGAGTGGCCTAGCCAGGTTGTCGCCTTCTCACATTAGCTCACCGCTAAACGGGTGTTTAGCGGCTACCCAGAGGATACTTGGCCGCAAGCGACCGGCAGTAGTGAGCTGCTTGAACCGCATGCAAAAGAATCGCTCTGGCCATTCCCAGGTGAATGGCGGTCAGAAGCTTTCCCCACTCTCGTGGACTTCTACACACGGCCCCACCCTCCTATTGGTGACTAGGGTCTCGATATTGAGGCCAAAACGTGGACCCGGCTACCCCTAGAAAGTGGTAATACAACATGGGTAACAAATGAAAGTTGTTGATGAGTGCTTTAGTACATGATAATTTTCATACCTATGTATTTGTGACTAGGGTCTCGAGATATAGGCCAAAACGTAGACGCGGGTACGCCTAGAATGTGTTTATAGAATATGGTTAACAAATGAAAGCTGTTGATTAGAGCTTTAGTACAGGGAAGTTTTTATACTTATTGGAAACTATGGTCTCGAAATATCGGCCAAAACGTGGACCATGGTAGCACTAGGATTTGGTTTTACATTATGGGTATCAAATTGAATCTGTTGATGTGTGCTTTAGTACAGAGTAATCTTTATACCCCTGGGTGACTAGGGTCTCGAGGTATAGGCCAAAACCTGGACCCGGATACCCCTAGAATGTTTCTGTAATATGGATATCAAATGAAAACTGTTGCTGAGTGCTTTAAAGTAATTTTCATTGTGATATTCGATTTAGTCGCATCAACCTGGCAAAACTGATAAATATGCATGCGAAGCCGAAACAAATACATGAATTAATAATACCCACATACCTATTTACATAGGTCCTATTCGATTTGCCTGAAATTTGGTATATAAATTTGCCAATATTATTATTTACGATTCTTTTTTTCCGGGAAGTAGACCAGAGACGGGCTGGGACTGGGATTAGGACTAGGACTAGGACTGAGACTCGGAGTGGGACTGGGACTCGGAATGGGACTGGAACAAAATACATACCACCCTCTGGGACTGGCAATAAGGGATGAAGAAGAATGGGAAAAACTTCAGAGAAGAGAAAAGAGGGAAGGAGAAGGAGACTGACAAAGAGATAGAGTGAGACGAAGATAGAGATAGATGAAGCGAAAAAGGCGGAGGGAGGAGAGAATAAAAGGATTAAGAAAAAGATGGAAAAGGCTTATTAAAATGTATGCAGATAGACCAAATTTAGGGCAGAACAATGTCTGACGGGTCTGCTGGTTACATATAAAAATAAATTAGCGGTACCCGACAGATGATGTTCTGGGTCACCCTGGTCCACATTTTGGTCGATATCTCGAAAACGCCTTCACATATACAACTAAGGGCCACTCCCTTATAAAACCCTAATTAATACGTTTAATTTGATTCCCGTATCGTACAAACACATTATAGAGTCACCACCTATAGAACTAAGGCCCACTCCCTTTTAAATAATCATTAACGGCTTCCATTTGATACCCATATCGTACAAATACATTATAGAGTTTCCCCTGGTCCACCTTTATGGCGATGTCTCGAAAAGGCGTTCAGCTATAGAACTAAGATCCACTCCCTTTTAAAATGCTCATTAACGCCTTTCGTTTGATGCCCAAATCGTACAAACAAATTCTAGAGTCACCCCTGGTCCACCTTTATGGCGATATCTGGAAAAGGCGTCCAAATATAGAACAAAGGCGCACTCCCTTTTAAAACACTCACTAACACCTTTCATTTGATTCCCATATCGTACAGAAAAATTCTAGAGCCACCCCTGGTCCACCTTTATGGCTATATCTCGAAAAGGCGTCCACCTATAGAACTAAGGCTCACTCCCTTTTAAAATACTCATTAACGCCTTTCATTTTATACCCATATCGTACAAACAAATTCTAGAGTCACCCCTCGTCCACCTTTATGGCGATACGTCGAAAAGGCGTCCACCTATAAATTAAGGCCCACTCCCTTTTAAAATACTCATTAACACCTTTCATTTAAGTAAATATTGCACGGAACTAAAAACCACGTACTTTACTTAAAAATTTCCTTTCTCTTTCCACAGGAAAACAGTGGCTGCATATGCTTTTTCCGAAGCATCGCTGAATCCATGTATTTCAGGCATGCTTAACCAACGAAACGATATCATTTCGTTACGATAATCAACGTTAATAAACGAAACGAAGTCATTTCGTTTCGTTTATTAACGTTAAGATCGTCAAATTAACGAAATGATTTCGTTTCGTTTTCTGCCATATCAAAACGAAATCAAATCGTTTATGTGATTATTAATTTCAAACTATGCTGGCAAAGCTGATTGATGGCGGAGTCATTAAAGGTGAAAGCATTAGCCAAGCTGATTGCAACTTTTCTCATGAATTTTGACAGTACAAACATTTCTCAGAGTATTTTTGACATTACCACCAACGAATTACACAAACAAATTACATAGAGTTTGTGTGTGTATGTGCGCTCGTTGTTGCCACCTTACGGCTTCACCATGGCTATAGCATTGCCAGCACAATTCAAACATAAAGTATCACGTTTTTGTTAACGTTTTTAACGTTAACGAAAGCTTTTCGTTTCGGTTAAAAACGAGATACAATTTATCTTGATAATTTCTTTATCGATAATATTTCGAAGTGTTTCAACGGAAACGGTGGAAATTTTTTGATAAACGATTAGCTTAACGTTAAGGTGCATCCCTGATGTATTTCGACGCTGTCCTTTGGAGTAAAGTGAACCCATCGCGGTATGCGGATATCGTTGATTTTTCCGTATTCTTGCATAAATGCGGTCCAACGATCTAGAGTAGTTTGTGATACGTCTTCGTCCCAACCCGTGCCTCCCAACCAAATATTTTGCATCTTGGCTACAATTACCACTGGTGCCAGCCAGCCAAGAGGGTCGAACAGCTTTGCAATCGCAGAAGTATAGCCCTTTTTGTGATGGCATCGCTGTTTTCAAAAGGTTTAGCAGTAAAAAAGAATAGGTCAGAATGCGCGTTCAACTTAATGCCTAGAGCTTTAACCGTACTAGTATCTTCAAACTCTAGTGAGTCCTCTGTTAACAAATGCTGCTTGTTGGACGTCCATTTTAGCAATGGGAAACCTGCCGATTGCAATGCCGATGATATCTGATCCCTTGCCCTTATCGCAGTTTCGATGCTGTGTCCACCGGCGAGTACGTCATCAGCGTACATACAATTTCGCAAGATATTTGCTGTCATTGGATGCGAGGTCTCCACGTCATCAGTCAGTTGGTGTAGTGTTCGAATCGCAAGGTAGGGAGCGAATTTTACTCAAAATGTTACTGTTTTCAGTTCATAAAGGTTGATTGGATCCTTGGGGCAGTTGCGAAATACAATTCGCTGGAATTTTATTTTATTGTCATTAACCCATATTTGGCGTTAAATTTTTTCTATGTCGCTGTTAAATACGTATTTGAACAGCCGCCAACGTAGTATAAGGATTGTTAGGTCGGATTGAAAATCGGCCCTGGATATAAGGCATCATTTAGACTTTTGCCATTAGTGGTAGGACAAGATGCATTAAATACGACTCTGACTTTTTTGTTGCACTTCCCTCCTTTATAACAGCATGGTGAGGGATATGCCCTAAGGTTTCATATTCGGATACAACTCTATTGTATTCCGTTTGAAGGACTGGGTTTTTCGCAAGTCGTGTCTCGTTGCGATAGAATTGAGAACGCGCACTTCTCAATGAGAGGCCTAAGCTAAACTCTTTCCTAAAGGGTAAGGATACTACGTATTTGCTATCGTTGTTCCGAACTTTTGTGGATTTGTATAGTTCCTCGCAATAAGTGGCATTGTTATTCATGCTCCTCTTCTTTGGAATTTCCTCTATCTCCCAGAAGGCTGCCAGTTGTTTATCTAAAGTGACCTCGTTGAAATATGAAACCAGAGTTTTATTTGTATCAACCGCATCTGTCCGGCCTGTCAAAATCCAGCCGAACACCGTTTTCTGTGCTATTAATGTGTTTAGCACATCTTTCCTAATGCCGCCTAACATAATTTGGGTATATGTCTCCGCCCAGATTTAGATCGACTGGCTCATTGACAAAGAATCTTTTGTCAGCCAGTACTAAGTCAGGGAATGCTTGCCTAGTTATTGCGTTTATTTAGCAAGTTGGAAGATTCCCTGTTAATTGTGGTAAAATCAGCATGATCGTATTGATATCGATTAATGGGTCTGTTGGTGACCGCAATTGTATGTTGCACGCTTTTTTTACTTGTGCAGACATTGTATTATTGATACCCGAAACGTGGGCATGCATGCGTTTAGTTGGCAGATTTATTCTGCGCTTGAGTTTCTCGGTTATGAATGAGCATTCAGATCCCGAGTCTATTAGGGCTCTCGCCGAATAGTGAACACCATTTAAATGAATATTTACCTGTGCTGTCCCTAATAGCACTCCTTTACTTTTCTTTGCGAAGCATGAGTTCACATTATTAATCGAACTGGTTTCTTTTTCAGCATTGCGACGGTTTCATACCCATATCGTACACACACATTGTAGAGCCACCCCTGGTCCAACTTTATCGCGATATCTCCAAAAGGCGTCCACCTATAGAACTAAGACCAACTCCCTTTTAAAAAACTCATTAACGCCTTTCATTTGATACCCATATCGTACAAACAAATTCTAGAGTCACCGCTGGTCCACGTTTATGGCGATATCTCGAAAAGGCGTCCACCTATAGAACTAAGGCCCACTCCCTTTTAAAATACTCATTAACACCTTTCATTTGATTCCCATATCGTACAAACACATTCTAGAGTCACCCCTGTTCCACATTATGGTGATTGTCGCACGCACTTTAGAAAGTTTTTATTTTACTTTTTATGTTTGTCTTTCCTAATAAATCAATGTGCGTCTAATTTTTAGTATAGTTCTTTTATTTAAAAATTTAGTTCTTTTACACTTTTTATTTTATTATAATTAAGGACTTATTCTTTTACTTTTTAGCTTAGATTTTTAATTTCAACGCGTGTGGATAAATTGCCGGTTCATTTCTAACTCAAACCCAACTGGCAAGCTGTCAACTCAGCAACCTTGCCGGTATGCCTTTTGCGCATACTGGTAAAAAACCCGATTGGTTGAATCCAGCACTTCCAGTGATGCCAAGTGCATCTAATGCAAAGGTGCATCTTTCACTATTCTAGAGAGGGAGTTGCCAGCTACAATTTAATTTAATGCACTTTACTATGGCACTACATCATCCCCCTTTAGAAAAGAAGAATTTGGCAAGGTAATTATTCTTGCCACATTCTTCTTTGGGCTTTAGTAATTTGTTCTAATGTTTTGAATGAACGGTGTCATCCCGGGATTCGTTCATTCAGGACAATGCAACTTTTAAAAAGAGAATTATAATTTTAATTTTTAAAGAAAAGGAGATATGAAAAAAATTTGTTTTAAAATATTTGATTTATAGTTAGAAGTGAGACGGTTTTTTTTGCTTTCTATTTTTATTGTAGGATCTACGTTAGTAAAATTATATTTATTTCGTACCTTAAACAAATTTTTTTCCTTAGCCTTCATTGGCTGATTCCTAAAATAGATTTATGTCTTAAAGATTATTTAGTTAAATTTATAAGAGATGAAAGCACGGAACTGAACAATTTAATTAACTTTTTGTACTCGGTTTTTATGTACATTTTTTTCATTCTTATTACTTCTATCACTAATCGTTATATTTGGCCCATCAATATTTTTTACAATGTAGGGACCTTGCTATATATTTTTATGTTTATTTCTAGGTTCTGTTTCTACTAAAACTCTATCATTAACTTCAATTTCTAAAGGCTTAGCCGTTTTATCATATAAATCTTTATTCCTAATTTTATGTTTATTAATCAAATTTTTTGCTATTTCATGAGATTTTTGCATTCTAAACTTAAGTTCTTTTGTGTAATTTTCTACATTATATAGCGTATCAATTTGTTCTTTTTGCAATTCATGTGGCATTGTAGTTTTTCTGCCAAATATTAACTCAAACGGAGTAAATTTATTATCAAAAACCGAACTACATGTAGTATTGCGTAAAAATATAAAGTATTTTAAATATGTATCCCAATCTGAATACGCTTCGTTTAGATATGCGCGTAAGTATTCGTTAAAGACTCTGTGATTTCTTTCAACAGTACCCACAGTTTCGTGGTGGTAAGCTGTTGAGAAATCATAATCAATCATTTAAAAGTTTTGCCAATTCAGAGAATAATTGTTTTTTATATTCCATTCCTAAATCGGATCTAATAGCTTTCATTGTACCATATGTTAATATAAAGGTTTCAAAAATAGCACAAGCAATAATTTTTGCTGATTTATCTGGTACAGCTACTGTTACCAGGTATGTAGAAAAGTCGGAAATCATAGTAGCAGCAAACTTGTTACCATATTTGGATTCCGGAAGTGGACCTATTGTATCGACAATTACTATGTCAAAGGGTTTGCAGGGCGTTGGAGTCAATACAAGATTTTCCTTTGTTTTTGGTTTTACTTTATTTAAAAGGCATTCATTACAATTTTTGACAAATTTCGCAATGTCTCTTGTCAAATTTTTCCAATAGTATTTTGTTCTTAATTTGGAATATAATCGTTTTGTATCGCAATGACCGCCTAACAAAGGATCCTCATGATAAATCGTCATTAGTTTTTGTTTTTGCTCTGTGTCTCTTACAGTTTCTACATGGTCTGTCAATATTATTTGTAAGGATTTTAATGTTTTATTACCGTTGATTTTAAAATTTGTAATTGAAAAATTTATAACTTTTTGGCCATTCTAACTGCTTAATATTGTGACTGCCGGCTGCTTTTTAAAGCTTCGAAAATAACTCATCTAAATTTGTTTTTCCGTTAGCATTCACAAAATTAAGTAAATTTAGTTTTTTATGTTTTAAATGCGCATAAATTGGTATATTGGAGATCTCATTATTTTTATTAAATTCTATAGTCGACTTTATTCGCGGTATCTTTTTTGAAAAATCGTATGAAAATTTGTCATAAACTTGTACTTTAGGCGTTTCGCAAAAAGTATCAGTAAAATTATCGTCTTTATTTTGTAATTACTTTGGTTTGGTTTGTGATCGCGTTTGGAATGCTAAAACATGCTTTGTAGATTCTTTTATTTCGTCTATACTAATGCGCGAAAGAGCATCAGTCACAAAGTTAGATTTTCCTTTTATATATTCAATCGTAAATTTATATTCTGACAGTTCTAACCGAATTTTAAAAAGTTTAGACGAAGGGTATTTCATGTTAAAAAGATAAACTAGTGGTCTATGATCGGATTTTACTATGAAATTTGTACCGTAAACATATGGACGGACATGCTTTGTAGCGAAATATATTGCTAGGAGTTCTAATTCGATAATTGCTTTTTTCTGTTCTGCTTTATTAAAAGATTTTGACGCGAAACAAATTGGTAAATCGTTATGACCATGCTTTTGGCTCAATATAGTACCACAGCCACTCTTAGAAGCATCTATTGTAATTATAAATTCTTTTGTGAAGTCAGGGTATTGTAGTAGTTGAGGAGACATTAATGCAAGTTTTAGTTTTTCGAAAGCGTTTTCGCACGCTTCATCACAAACAAATTAAAATTTTTTCCGATTTAAAGGCGCTGCCAGAGACGCAAAAAAAAAAGTTACATACATCCGCAGACATCCGGGCTAAATTTTACGTATGTTATAGTCGCAAGTATTCTCTAATAGTCGAAAGAAAAAACCATTGCGAATTCTTTGCACATCTATTTTGAATTTTTTTTTAGCTCCGACGAGATATTTGAACCTTTAAAGCTGATCCACAAACGGCAAAACCAATTCCCAGGTACAGGGAACAAACACGTAGCCATAAAACACACAAAAATAAACGCGCAAGGTCAACAAGAGCACACCAAAAGCAAAAAGGCGAAGATCACTGACTTCAACCTGCCACAACCTACCGCACCAGTCACCAAGGCATAAAAACAGGTACATACAAAGCAATCCTAATGCAGTTATAACCACACAGGAACGCTACACAAAACAACCCCATTTGGGCATCTACGACAATACCTGAATGTAATATAAATACTGCACAACTGATAACAAATCAGAACGATCAACGACACTTAATATGGCAGCACAACAATCATCAACTATTCACCCTGTCGGAAAATCAACAACACAAAGCAGTTTAGTTATAACCGTAGCAAGAACGGAGTTTTTTGACATTTGGGTTCAACATTCGAAGGAAACCAGATATAAAGAATTATTAATTTTGTTGTACTTATGTACGATTTAAGCGAAGCAGGCTAGTATTCGATAAAAAGTTTAAGCTTATAAATATCGGCACATTTGTCGAAGCTGGATCAAAAGTGGAACACTTCTGGAAGACATAAGGAGCGATTTTTGAATAAAAACTCGGAGTGGCTTCCGGGTCCAGATTTCACATTTACAATAACGGTGGATTCAAAGTTGGCATCATACCAACCAACCACTTCTTCAGGTAACCCCGGCCCCGGAAGACGAAAGAAGGACTTTGTTAGCTGCAGTGAAAAAACCAAACGGCGTCGAGTGGATGACCGCTTGCAATCTAGAAGTCCTAGTGATTTACTTTATGCGGCAGAAGTATCAACGCGTATGTCCGGCAACAGAAATGTTGCTAACATTATAAAAAATTCACAGGAGCCAGATGCAAGATGCTTGAGCAATGTAGAAGCTTTAGCATACTACGTAGATAGCAAGTCGACGACTCATGGGTACAAAACGACTCGGCAGTGGAGCATCAAGGCAGGCCATAAGGTTTAGCCATCATTTTATAGTCTAAGAAAAGCTAAGGCAAAATGCTATCCAAATGAAATTTATGTGGGTGAAACACGTGCGGAAATTAACGTCCAGTCCGTATTAGATAAAACTGTTGAACGTTTAGTTTTAACAAATCAAGAAGTCTTTGTTAGTTTATTGCCTACAAACTTGACGTATACTTTAATCAGCAAGTGGGGTTGCGATGGAAGCTCTGGCCATAGCACATATAAGCAAAAGTTTACATGCAGTTCTGACACTAATGAGTTTTTGTTTATATTTGCTTTCGTTCCTCTTCAATTACAGGATGAAAAAGAGAAAATTGTTTGGCAGAATCCTCGACCTTCTTCTACCACGTATTGTCGTCCAATTAAATTTATTTTTTCTAAAGAAACAAAAGATTTTATTGTTTTTGAAACGAACAAAGTTTTAGAGGAAATAAATGCGTTGTTGCCAACAAAGAACATGCTCGAAGAATACGAAGTTTCCGTAAATCACAATATGCTTCTAACAATGATTGACGGAAAAGTTTGCAATGCTTCGACTGAAACTTCTTCCGCACAAAAGTTTTATATTTGTGGTGCCACTCCAAAAGATATGAATAAAGACTTACGGGACTTTACGCCTAACCGAGATAATCTTGGTTTTGGTTTGTCTACTCTCCATGCATGGATAAGATGTTATGAATGCTTGCTTCACACAAGTTATCGCCTCGAAGTAAAAAAATGGCAGCTTAGGAATGAGGCAGATAAAGAGAGTGTAAAGCTACGTTCCAACGAAATCCAGAATAAATTTAAGTAAGTGTACTTGGATTGTTAGTAGATAAACCAAAACCAGGTTTCGGCAATACCAATAACGGCAACACTGCTCGTAGGTTTTTCGAAAATTCTGAGGCTAGTGCTGAGATAAAGGGATTGGATGTAACGCGTATCAAAAAATTCGACACTCTCCTTCGCGCATTAGCATCTGGGTATAATATAAATATCCAAAGATTTGAAAAATTTGCGGTCGAGACTAAAATAGATCTCTATCCATGATTTAATATGCCTGTTACAGTTCATAAAATCAGCAATTTTACCTATTGGTCAACTTTCTGAGGAAGCACAGGAAGCCCGTAACAAAGATTTGAGACGATTCAGGGATGATAACACACAAAAGCAGTCACGTGAAGCCACGAATAGAGATCTTATGAATATGTTGCTTATAACATCGGATCCTTTAGTTAACAGTTTTAGGGAGATACCTAAGAAAAAATTTAAAAGTCTGACCTCAGAAGTCTTAAATTTACTATCGCCCGATAATGTTGAGGAGTCAATGAATACCCCAGTTGTTTCAAGCTTTCACAGTAGTGTTGCTGATGCTCATGACTATTCCACAAGTGACTCATCGAATGAAAGTGATGATAGCGAATAATAACATAATTATAAAATATAACCTACCCAATAACTTTTTGTTGGATCAGGTTTTATTTAATTTAAATCTATTGTCTTTTCTACTTTGTATGATACTTTACTTTTAAGTTTTTGTAATAAGTAATTTTCACATAATTAATTTACTTATTTACATTGTTATTATTATTAATGTAATTTACTTTTACATTCCTGACTGGTACTATAAAATAATTTTGTAAAAATTGTAGTGCCAGGATAAATACTCAAATAAATACAAAATATGTATGTACATATGTACAGTCACTCACATAAATAAATAGACACCCCTTTTTGGACAATTCTTACAATTTTCGCTTTCTCAAATTTATTTTAACTAATTTCCCATACGAAAATTTATGACGATCTCTAACAAAAACTAAATTATATTTAAAATATGTTTGAAAAATTCGACGAATTTTCATAAAATTTTTTAATTTTTTTTCCGAATTTTTAGAATTTTTTAAAGTATTGAGATTTGTAGTCCATTCAATTTGAGTACAATAAAGTAATATTCTTAAGTCCATGTATGCATATGAATTAAAATTTTGGAAAAAAATAAAAAAAAAAGAACATATGGCTGAAAAAATTACGTAGTTGTAATAAATGACTGCATATGAAACGGAAAATCTCATAAAATAATTTTTTCCAGCTAGCTTGTTCTACACGAAACACTGTGCATTCGCTAGTAAATCACTCAACACCTTATGTTCAGAATTTGTTGATATATTCTCATTAGAAACAGAACCAATTACGACCAACAACTTTTACAAACAAAAGTTGCATCTGAAGGATCCTGTGTATACTAAAAATTATAGACTGCCCCAAGCACATAAGAATGAAATAAATAAACAAGTAAATAAACTAATTCAAGATGATATTGTTGAACCATCAACCTCAGAGTACAACAGCCCTATTTTATTGGTACCTAAAAAATCTCTTCTGGGCAAAGAAGAAAAAAGGTGGAGATTGGTGGTTGATTTCAGACAAATAAATAAAAAATTAACAGCTGATAAATTCCCTTTGCCTAGAATAGATGATATTCTGGATCAATTGGGAAGAGCGAAATATTTCTCATGCCTAGATTTAAAGTCAGGATTTCACCAAATAGAACTCAGCCCAGAATCAAGAGATATCACATCCTTTACAGCGGACAACGGTACTTATCGTTTCAAGAGATTACCTTATGGACTCAAAGTAGCGCCAAACTCATTCCAGAGGATGATGACATTGGCATTCGCAGGTCTAAAACCATCACAAGCATTCTTATACATGGACGATTTAGTCGTATTAGGATGCTCCGAAAATCATATGATTAAAAATTTACGAGATGTTTTCGCAACTTGTAGAAAATATAATTTAAAATTACATCCGGATAAATGCTTACCTTGGTCATAAATGCACAAGCAAAGGCATTTTGCCAGACCCCAATAAATTCGAAATTGTTAAAAATTTCCCAAAACCTAAAAATGCGGATGAGGCAAAAAGATTCGTCGCATTTTGCAGTTATTACAGAAGATTTATCGCAAATTTTGCAGAATATTCTAGAATAGTAACAAGACTTTGCAAGAAAAATGTGTTTTGCGACTGGACAGAGGATTGCACAAAATCCTTTGCTATTTGAAAGCTGCGTTAATAAGCCCTAATATCCTACAATATCCCGATTTCAATAAACAATTTTGTATAACAACTGACGCAAGTGGATATGCTTGCGTAGCACTATTAAGCCAAGAGTATGAGGGAAAACAATTACCATTTGCCTATGCATCAAGATCATTTACTAAAGGAGAAATTAATAAAGCAACAATTGAGAAAGAATTAGCAGCCATTCATTGGGCCATAACATATTTTAGACCATACGTTTACGGTAGAAAACTTTTGGTCAAAACAGACCACAGACCCCTAACATTCCTATTTTCGATGAAAAATCCGTCATCAAAATTAACTAGAATCAGATTAGATCTGGAAGAATATGATTTCGAGGTGTAGTATATCGCAGGTAAAGAAAATTATGTAGCCGACGCATTATCACGCATAGATATTAAAGACCTAAAAGAAAAAAAGAAATCGGCAGAAGCGTGTAAAATATTAAAAGTTACGACTAGATCGGAAACTAAGAAAAACAATAAATATTCCAGTAGTAAAAATGAAGAAATAAAAAGTCACAAAGAGAACCCAATAATATTTGATGCGCTAAATAAATGTGAAGTAAAGAGACTAGTCCAGCTCGTTTTCGATCCTCCGAAATTACTTTTCAAAAAAGGAAAGAAAATTTGTAGCGATATTAATATAAAAAATCTAATTCGCCTCAAGCGAAGATTGATTTAGGTCAATGCTTTGCCAGGCTTTAAAAGAAGCCGGCAATTTAGGAATTAGAAAAATACAGTTGTCCTTAGGAGACAAATTGTTTAAAGATAATTATGCTAATTATAGCATTAACTCCAGAAGTTATGCACGTGACAAATAATGAAAAAATTAAAGAAATTCTTCGCAAATTTCATGACGATCCTGTTTTTGGTGGCCACCCAGGAATAAATCGCATGACAAATAAAATAAAACAAAAATAGGAATGAAAAACGACATCAGAAAATATATCAAAAAATGCACTCATTGCAATAAAAATAAAACAATAAAAAACTTGAAAGAACCTATGATTATAACCGAAACTCCCACAAAAGCGTTCGACACAGTACAAATAGATACGATAGGCCCTCTTCCCAGGTCGGAAAATGAAAATAAATATGCAGTTACTATAGTATGTGACTTAACTGAGTATTTATTTGCAATACCAATACACAGCAAATACGCAAAAACAATAGCCAAAGCGATATTCGAAAATTTTATCCTAGTTTATGGTTGCATGAAGACAATTATAACAGATATGGGAAGCGAATATAAAAATAGCTTATTTGAAGAATTATGCAAACTTCTAAAAATAAACCATAAAACGTCAACACCTTACCACCATCAAACTTTAGGTACAGTTGAACGTAGCCATAGAACTTTCAATGAATATGTGCGTTCATACATATCCATTAACAAAGATGACTGGGATGAATATCTCAAATATTTTGCATACTGTTACAATACTACCCCATCTACAGTCCATAACTATTGTCCATTCGAATTGATCTTTGGCAAAAAACCCCAGACTTACGAATTTTTACAAGAAAATACGGTAAGCCAATTATGAGGCTTACGATAAAGAAATTAAATATAGGTTACAAATAGCACAGGATAGAGCCTTTAAATTAGTAAAAGAGGATAAAGAAAAACAAAAGATTAGTTATGATAAAAATATTCACTATAAGGAAATAAATATAGGAGATGTAGTGTTAGTAAAAAATGGATCAGGACATAAGTTAGATAATAGATATAAAGGGCCCTTCAGAGTAGTAAATATCGATGAAAACTACAATTTTACATTAATTCCCTATAAGGAAGAAGAAATCGATGAATATAATAATTTTACTCTAATACCCTATAAAGAAGAAAATACTAATAATAAAAATAATGACACTTTAGTCCCATCTAGAATAGGAAATGAGGATAAGCAAAAAATTCTCAGTAACATAGAGAATAGCAATATCATAAATAATAAGAAAATAAAAATACACAAAAATAGTAGAATAAGAAAATGTTCAACCTACAAACATAAAATACAAAAGTAGAATTAATTTATAAAAATAGAATGCTCATGCATTCTCCAAATACATATGTAAGCATTCTGAAAAAAAGGGAGATGTAGTGCAAACAGCCAACAATTTAATCCCAAATATTTAAATCAGTCTAATATGCTACCCTGCTACAAAAATAGTCTAAATGTTCATCAACACATAAATATGCATTTGATAATTAATGCTGACATAGCCATTAAAACAGGTGTGTGTACAACACACAACCAAACAAATTTGAATTCCAGCAAATTTGCAAGGTTTGCATTTCCCATAGAAGTCGCAGCTCAACACAGATGTGTAGGTACATATTTTGTGTCGAGTTGTATGTAGGTATGAAAGTATGTATGCTTAAATGTAAAAATGTATGTAAGAATATGTTTAGAATAATTTAATATAAATAAGCTGAAATATTTGAATAAAGATACATTCGAAATTCACTCATCAACGTCTCAACACTTTTCATTAATTTTTAACCTTTTATAGTAACAACAAGTAAGGAAGGCTAAGTTCGGGTGTAACCGAACATTGCATACTCAGTTGAGAGCTGTGGAGATAAAGTAAGGGAAAATCACAATGTTGTAAAAAGAACCTAGGGTAACCCTGGAATGTGTTTGTATGACATGTGTATCAAATGGAAGGTATTAAAGAGTATTTTAAGAGGAAGTGGGCCATAGTTCTATAGATGGACGCCATTTGGGGATACCGCCATAAAGGTGGACCAGGCCTGACTCTAGAATTTGTTTTTACGATATGGGTATCAAATGAAATGTGTTAATGATAATTTTAAAAGGGAGTGGGCCTAAGTTCTATAGGTGGACGCCTTTTCGAGATATCGCCATAAAGGTGGACCAGGGGTGACTCTAGAATTTATTTTGTATGATATGGGTATCAAATTAAAGGTATTAATGAGTATTTAAAAGGGCGTGGTTCTAAGTGCTATAGGTGGACGCCTTTTCGGGATATCGCCATAAAGATGGACCAGGAGTGACTCTAGAATTTGTTTGTATTATATGATTATTAAATGAAGGGTGTTAATGAGTATTTTAAGAGGGCGTGGGCCTTAATTCAATATGTGGACGCCTTTTCGAGATATCGCCATAAAGGTGGACCAGGGGTGACTCTAGAATTTGTTTGTACAATATGGGTATCAAACGAAAGGTGTTAATAAGTGTTTTAAAAGGGAGTGGGCCTTAGTTCTATGGGTGGACGCCTTTTCGGGATATCGCCATAAACGTGGACCAGGGGTGACTCTAGAATGCGTTTGTACAACATGGGTATCAAATGAAAGGTGTTAATGGGTATTTTAAAAGGGCGTAGGCCTTAATTCTATAGGTGGACGCCTTTTCGAGATATCGTCATAAAGGTGGACCAGGGGGGACTCTAGAATTTGTTTGTACGATATGGGTATCAAATGAAAGGTGTTAATGAGTATTTTAAAAGGGAGTGGGCCTTAGTTCTATAGGTGGATGCCTTTTCGAGATATCGCCATAAAGGTGGGCCAGGGGTGACTCTAGATTTTTTTTGTACGATATGGGTATCAAATGAAAGGTGTTAATGAGTATTTTAAAAAGGAGTGGCCCTTAGTTGCATATGTGAAGGCGTTTTCGAGATATCGACCAAAATGTGGACCAGGGTGATCCAGAACATCATCTGTCGGGTACCGCTAATTTATTTATATATGTAATACCACGAACAGTATTGCTTCCAAGATTCCAAGGGCTTTTGATTTCGCCCTGCAAAACTTTTTCATTTTCTTCTACTTAATATGGTAGGTGTCACACCCATTTTACCAAGTTTTTTTCTAAAGTTATATTTTGCGTCAATAGACCAATACAATTACCATGTTTCATCCCTTTTTTCGTATTTGGTATATAATTATGGCATTTTTTTTCATTTTTCGTAATTTTCGATATCGAAAAAGTGGGCGTGGTCATGGTCGGATTTCGGCCATTTTTTACACCAATACAAAGTGAGTTCAGATAAGTACGTGTAAAGATATATCGATTTTTGCTCAAGTTATCCTGTGCGGAAGGACAGACGGAGCGGAGCCACGCCCATTTTGAAATTTTCTTTTAATTTTGTATTTTGGTGCAACATATGACTACTGGATTTGAATGTTGACATAATTTACTTACATAATGTAAAGATATTAACTTTTCTTTTAAAATTATAATTAAAAAAATTTTTTTTAAAAGTGGGCGCGGTCGTTCTCCGATTTTGCTAATTTTTATTAACCAGACATGAGTAATGTTCCTGCCAAATTTCATCATGATATCTTCAACGACTGCCAAATTACAGCTTGCAAAACTTCTAAATTACCTTCTTTTAAAAGTGGGCGGTGCCACCCCAATTGTCCAAAATTTTACTAGTTTTCTATTCTGCGTCATAAGTTCAACTCACCTACCAAGTTTCATCTCTTAATCCGTATTTGGTAATGAATTATCGCACTTTTTCGATTTTTCGAAATTTTCGATATCGAAAAAGTGGCGTGGTTATTGTCCGATATCGTTCATTTTAAATAGCGATCTAAGATGGGTGCCCAGGAACCTACGTATCAAATTTCATCAAGATACCTCAAAATTTACTCAAGTTATCGTGTGAATTTTTTTTCGATACTGATGATTTTGATATATTGAAGTCTATATCTATCTCGATTCCTTTATACCTGTACAACCAACCGTTATCCAATCAAAGTTAATATACTCTGTGAGCTCTGATCAACTGAGTATAAAAATATAAGTTTACGAACAGTGCAAAGCAAATAACAATAAAATGTAAATAACACAAAACCGTTATCATAAACAAAAAGTGAACATAAGCAGAAAGTTATCTAATGAGTAGTGAGCGCCGCTCCATTGATATCAGCTGCAGCCTGCAGATGAACTCTTTAGTAAACAGTGGGAGATGCTCTCATCTATTATTGTTGTTGTTGTTGATCAGCTGCCTAAAGGCAGAGGCAATACCAATTGTATCAGAATTGAAGTTCGTTTGTCGCTGGGTGTATTTATGATGTGCAGCATCTCTAATATGTAGCGTTTGTTGTAATTCCTCTCTTGCTGTAGAATTTCTACATTTTCTAAATTGGGAGAGTGTCCAGTTTCTCTGCAATGCTGTGTTAGCGCCGTTTTGCCATCATTGGGGTTGCTGCGATTTTTAATATTCGTTTTATGCCCGGAAATCCTCGTTTTTAGTTTCGATATACTTTGTCGCATACGTGGGACCCGTCACAATTACATAGAATTTTATATATCAAGTCCGATTTCTCATATTTATCTATTCTACTCTTGGTATTACTGAAAACTCGTCGCAACGTATTATTGTAGGTAAAGGCTAAATTACATTTCTCTTTGTCGTAAATATTTGAATATTTTATTCTGTTGCACAGGCCTGACACATATGTAGTCGATTTATATATTTCATTATTATCGGCATTTTTCCTCGCAGTGGGTTTCTTATAATAATCTCTTATAAAGTTTTTTATTTTCCGTGTGGGAAATTCATTATTTTCTAAAACATTTATTATTATTTTAATGTTTTCTTTATGATAAACTTCATCGCTGATCGAGAGAACTCTGTTGATAAAATGTCTGGCCGATTTGACTATTGTAGATTTGTCATGTTTAGAATTAAAGTTAATTAATCTACCTGACGCGGTAGGTTTTTTATACCAATCAAAACATAATTGGTTATTCTTTTTTATAACAAGAGTATCGAGAAACGGTAGTTTTCCATCCTTCTTCGCCTCAATTGTAAATTTAATACTCCTGTTGTATCCATTTAGAATATTTAGCACTTCTTCCACCGTATCAGTTTTCACAATTGCGAAAAGGTCATCGACGTATTTGGTAAGCAAA
Source organism: Eurosta solidaginis (assembly GCF_040869045.1). Classification (NCBI taxonomy): domain Eukaryota; kingdom Metazoa; phylum Arthropoda; class Insecta; order Diptera; family Tephritidae; genus Eurosta; species Eurosta solidaginis. Next base: position 139,104,671 of record NC_090321.1, read on the forward strand.
CGTGGCTTATAAGGGAGTCATCTTCAAACTTCTCCAGTAATTCTTCCATTACAATGTCTGCTATGACGGGGGATGCTGGGGAACCGATGGGCATACCGCAACGTTGCTCATAAATTTTATTGTTTAATTTAAAATATCTATTATCTCTAACGCAGAAACGAACTACTTCCAGAAAAAGTTCTTTTGTGAGTGTGGTGTGGTTCTTTATCTGGTTCCACTTGGATGCTATAATTTCTAAGGCATGATCTACGGGAATGCTGGGAAAAAGTGAGATGATATCAAATGACACGAGACTCTCATCATCATATATGTATGTATCTTTTATTTTGTTTTTAAATTCAATTGAGTCTTTTACGTTATATTTGGACGATTTCGTTATGTTTGTGAGAATATACCACATACTTGTATAAATTGTACGAAGGGGAGTTGACAGACGAACAAATAGGTCTCAATGGGATATCTGCTTTATGAACTTTGGGCAGGCCATATAATCTAGGCGCATTGGACGCTTTGCTTATTAGTTTGTATTTCTCTTTTAAATCTATAACTTTGTTTTTAAACAATTTTTCTACAATCTCGTTATTTTTGTCTTGTAATTTATTAGTGGGATCTCGTTTCAATACCCGCTATGCCGAAATGTCATTTACCAAAAGTTGTAACTTCTTTTCATAGTCCGACTTATCCATTAAGACGGTAACATTACCCTTATCTGCATTCAGAACCAATAAGTCTTTGTTGTTTTTTAGAAAAGTTTTGGCCGGGTGTAGGGTATCTAATAGAAATTTGTCGCGGGCGCTATTTTTGGTTTTCTTGAGATGATCCCGTATTAGTGTTGTTAAATTATTCCTCTCAATCTCTTGCTGCTCTTTATCTTTGATAGTTTGAATGCAGTCGTCTCCGTCTGCTATCACGTTGAATACAGGGAACCCACTATTTGTTATTGGCAAAGAGTATTTTGGACCTAAAGAGAGGAGCCACTGAATATCTGTAGGGATCTCGGTTTTCGTAGTATTATGAAACCAATGGGGTATATTTTTAATGTTAAGAGATTGCCTATGTATGTTTTTGAGTTTCTCGAATTTTTGTGTGTATTTTCCTAATTGTTTTTGTAAGGTTGTTAATTAGGAGTTTCTCGCTTTCAAAAAACACGGTAGAATCTTCTGCATCAAGAGTTTGGTTTATTTTGTTGGTTAATGTGCTTACCTCTCTTTCATTTTGTTTCTTATGTTCATATTTAATTTTTATGATGAGGTTCAAGAGTTTACATTCCACCGTTTCTATAAATTTTGTGAGAGCCTTATTGATATTGTTGGGCAAATGCTTGCCTTAGCTTTTACCTACAATAATACGTTGCGAAAAATTTTCAGTAGTACCAAGAGTAGAATAGATAAATATGAGAAATCTGACTTGATATATAAAATTCTATGTAATGGTGACGGGTCCCGCATATGCTACAAAGTATATGTGGGGACTACTAAATCGAAACTAAAAACGAGGATTTCCGGGCATAAAACGAATATTAAGAATCGCAACAACCCTAATGAGGGCAAAACGGCGCTAACACAGCATTGCAGATAAACTGGGCACTCTCCCAATTTAGAAAATGTAGAAATTCTACAGCAATAGAGGAATTACAACAAACGCACATAACCAAGTCGTCCAAATATAACGTAAAAGACTCAATTGAATTTAAAAACAAAACAAAAGATACATACATATATGATGATGAGAGAAATTATAGCATCCAAGTGGAACCAGATAAAGAACCACACCACACTCACAAAAGAACTTTTTCTAGAAGTAGTTCGTTTCTGCATTAGAGATAATAGATATTTTAAATTAAACAATAAAATTTATGAGCAACGTTGCGGTATGCCCATGGGTCCCCCAGCATCCCCGTCATAGCAGACATTGTAATGGAAGAACTACTGGAGAAATTTGAAGATGACTCCCCTTATAAGCCACGTTTGCTTACCAAATACGTCGATGACCTTTTCGCAATTGTGAAAACTGATACGGTGGAAGAATTTCTAAATATTCTAAAAGGATACAACATGAGTATTAAATTTACAATTGAGGTGGAGAAGGATGGAAAACTACCGTTTCTCGATACTCTTGTTATAAAAAGGAATAACCAATTATGTTTTGATTGGTATAAAAAACCTACCGCGTCAGGTAGATTAATTAACCTTAATTCTAAACATGACAAATCTACAATAGTCAATACGGCCAGACATTTTATCAACAGAGTTCTCTCGATCAGCGATGAAGTTTATCATAAAGAAAACATTAAAATAATAATAAATGTTGTAGAAAATAATGAATTTCCCCACGGAAAATAAAAAACCTTATAAGAGATTATTATAAGAAACCCACTGCGAGGAAAAATGCCGATAATAATAAAATATATAAATCGACTACATATGTGGCAGGCTGTCTAACAGAATAAAATATTCAAATATTTATGACAAAGATAAATGTAATTTAGCCTTTACCTACAATAATACGTTGCGACAAATTTTCAGTAATACCAAGAGCAGAATAGATAAATATGAGAAATCGGACTTGATATATAAAATTCTATGTAATGGTGACGGGTCCCACTTATGCGACAAAGTATATGTGGGGACTACTAAATCGAAACTAAAAACGAGGATTTCCGGGCATAAAACGAATATTAAAAATCGCAACAACCCTAATGATGGCAAAACGGCGCTAATACAGCATTGCAGAGAAAATGGACACTCTCCCAATTTAGAAAATGTAGAAATTCTACAGCAAGAGAGGAATTACAACAAACGCTACATATTAGAGATGCTGCACATCATAAATACACCCAGCGACAAACGCATGAACTTCAAATCTGATACAATTGGTATTGCCTCTGCCTTTAGGCAGCTGATCAACAACAACAACAATAATAGATAAGAGCATCTCCCACTGTTTACCAAAGAGTTAACCTGCAGGCTGCAGCTGATATCACTTGAGCGGCGCTCACTACTCATTAGATAACTTTCTGCTTATGTTCATTTTTTTTTATGATAACGGCTTTGTGTTATTCACATTTTATTGTTATTTGCTTTGCACTGTTCGTAAACTTATATTTTTGTTACACTAGTCGACATATTGCATTCAACAATGTAAGTTCTGTAGGTACTTGTGCAAATGTGTATTTTTATGATTTTAATATGTATGTTTGTTCTTTTCGTACCTATTCCTGATGATGACTTCAGACTGAAGTCGAAATATCGACAAATTAAATAATATAATTGTATGTCAAAAATTCACGTATTGTGTTTTATTAAGAATATACAAATATTTGGCCTAGAGCTCGTTTATATTTAAAAAATTAAATAAAATAAATAAAAAAAACAACATAATTAAACAAATTAGTACTACAAAGTTAAAACGAAATAAAGAGTAGATAATTCTCCATAGCCCTTAACTCAATTCAGGAATTTGCTTCTGCCTATTCTGGTCCACGGTGGTATTTAGGGGATTTCTGTTGCGTATGCCGAAAAATAATACAGCCTCACTCGGGTTCTGCTCGCTGCACTGTCTGCAATTGAAGAGACCTCTGGTTTTGGTTTTTTGCGCCAATTAGCAGCTCCAGTCCTTATTAACACAACGAACACAAAAACCTTCCAGTAAATTTCATGACTTTTTGGACATGAAAGTGAACCCTTTGTTTAAAAGAACATCAGTTGAATTGTCAATACCGCCCAAATAACTGCAATGGAAAAAGTAGATAGGGATTAGAAAGTGTCTAATAATTTAAAATCCAACAACTCTCTGAGTGGTGTCATTACCTATTTGAGCTAGGTAAAAGTGAAATCCATGCATAATCAACTGCTTTTAGTCACACTTATCTGAAAAATTTAAAAACAATTACTATTATAGGAATATGTGTTATGGAATACAAATTTGACAAACTATTTTTTAATTTTAACTATTTTCACATAATTTTTCTCGGATTTCATAAATTCGAATTTATTTTTAACAGCTGATTTGTTTGTCATTTTTATAAATTTTAAAATCACTCTGTTTCATTTTCACTCACTATAGAAAGAGGGGGCAACACAGTTTTGCTTTGGAAATAAAAAAAACCAGGGCTGCAAACCACCTCGAAGATCGAAGCTGTTTGGTTCAGTGGTTCGAACCACTCGGGCAAAACTGGAACCGGTTCGTGAAACGTTTCGCGACTACCTCTGAACCGCCGAACCGGTTCGGTTCAAGTGGTTCAAACGTTTAATACTAAGTTTTGATAATATACAAAATTTGAAATTCGTCACTTGGGATCTGTGTGCCGATATGTACCTACTAAGCATACAAATGAAATACAGTTATTGAGATCAAATCCATGTATTTATTTATAAAACTTATCAAAACGGTATGTTGATTATTATAAAATGTAAGGAACGAAAATGGTAGAATACATGACTATACTTATGGGGAGTATTTACAACGCATATATTCTGCACATAAGAATGTAGTCGTATTTTTAAGAGAAGGAAAACTATTCCATTAGCTGCTTTCAATATACATATAAGACATATCTACTAAATTTTAGATGCGATATCACTACACAAACTAAAAGACATTCATGAAAATGTGAATGTCTTCTTTGCTATTCTTAGGCATTAAGCATATAATTGTTGATATACGGTTATGTGAAAAATAATATGGTCTCCCTTTAAAACGGTATTGTTCCCAAATTATGTTTAAGTATCTACATATTAGTTTTTAATAATTTCAATTTTAAATATCGTTCTAACTATAACACAAACTATATACATTTATATACATTTCAAACCTTACACAAAGCTCCCAACAATTAATCAAAATTTCATCAGTTTTCCAGACTTATTAGAAACTTTCAAAAACTTTCTGAGTGTGCAGTTTTGTAGCTCATCTAACTGTAGTGTAATAATGTGCAAGGTTCAAAAGGGTGTTTACATTTTTTTCCATACACCGCATGAACAAAATTTATATGGTAGATATGGGCAACACCCTCGGGGAAAAAATTTTTAAAAAATTAACGGTAACTCTCATTTACTTGAAACTAGCACACTATTGCACTACAATGGAATGAGCTTCAAGACTGCAGACTCGGAAATTTTCTAAAAATTGTTAATAAAAATTTTGAAAATTGATAAAAATTTTATTAATTTAACTTTAAAATTTTTATAAATATACATATGTATGTGGTTTGTATTATAGTTCGGACTATGTTATAAATGAAAAATGAAAAAGCTCTTTAATACACAAAGTTGTTATGCACGGGGTTTGAGCTCATTATGTAAATTTGTTTATTTTTTCACAAGCTTTTCACCACAGGCGCAAACACTACACGCTATTACTATCAAAATTGACAACTCACGGCGTTGCAATCGAGAGAAAATGTATGCAATTTTATCTTAGAGTTGTATTTTCAAGCAAAGTGGTGAATTTAATAAGTGATTTTTGTTGAAACTTTATTTTGAACCGAACCGAACCATTTTTTTGGGTGGTTTTCCGTTCGGTTTTTGGAGTTAAGAAAAAAAAAACGGTTCGGTTCGCGGTTTGGTTCAAAGCCCTAAAATAGCGGGTGGTTCGTTTCGAACTAGTTTTCAGGCCTGAAAAAAAACAACGTTTAAAAAATGTGTGTTTGTATTGGTATTCGAGGTGAAAATGTCAAAAAGTGGGTAGCCATGGTTGGCAGGGTAAGTGTAAAAATACAATTGCAAAAGTTTGAGCTCAATCGGATATATGCTAGGGAATAAATTTATTAACCATTTGAGGAAAATTTTAACATATTTTCTCCAACAATGTACGGTTTGTAAGATATCAAAAAATTAATGGGTGAAGTGTATTTTTGGGGAGACTCATGGATTATTACGAATTGGATAATAGTTTTCGAAATTTGTTTAAGTACTTTTATTACTTTTATTTTTAACCCCTTGTGGAGGTTAAATCTTTATATTTGAAATTTGCCTTTCATTTTTCCATCATAATTGAAATGTGATTCCGCGGCGCTACTTACATACATATTCAAGCTGTCAGTAAAAAATGGGGAATCCCCTATTTGATTTTGACGTCGCTCCAATCAGAATGCTCAAGAAAAATCATTTTGTTTGTTGTACTAAGGGAACAGTTGAAAAGTAGAAAGTGCAATAATAATAAACCATTATAATTTTTAAATATTACTTTGGCGACCTTTCTATTTCATAAATTTTATTAGCACAACATAAATCAGATTTTAAATATTGTAATGATTTAAATATAAATAACTAAAAAACCGCACTTATGACCCATTGTGCAACGAGAAAGCACTGCCCGAATTTCGAAAAAACAATAGTACTTCAACAAGAACAACAATATGGAAAGAGATTCACACTGGAAATGCTACATATACTAAACACACCAACTAACACAAGAATTAACTACAAAACAGATGTAGCAAACACCGCGCTCTCCTATAGGCATCTAATAAAAAACCAAAATAGTTAACAACTCCACGTACAAAGGGAAAGACGTGTCAAAAATGTATGTTTTCAATGTTTAAGAAGTTTTGTTATTAATTGTTAATTGTTGTTTGATGTAAATTATATGTTATTTTATGTTCTGTTTGTTTATAGTTCACCCTGAGGACGGTTATCGTGCATAACCGAAATATATTGGTAAAAAATTTAAAACATCTGTGTTTCATTATAATTTTTTTTTTTTTGATTAGTTGTTGCTGATTTTAACAGTATTTTTCTACCGATATGCACGAATTGTATTTGATTTTTCATTGCAGTGGAAAATTGTCATTACCTTCTGAATCATAAGTGGAAGAAATTACCTCAGACGAGGAATATATCGACGTAAGGAAAACCGACAAAGCACACGCAGCTAGTAAAAAGAGAAATACAGCCGTGGATATAAAGAAGTATTGCCGGAAATATTAGCAGTTTTTCTAGATAGGTGAAAAATTTCTGATAGAAATACTGTGCGAATAATTGTCGCAACAGCTGGAAGTCTGGGATCTAATGTAGAGGAATTAGCACTCAGTAGAAGTACCTTAAGAAAGCAGAAAATATATCATTTCGAAAGGAAAGAGCTCTGAAAATCAGGGCGAGGTTTAAAATTCAGATTTAGAGGTTTCTATTGTTCATTGGGATGGGAAACTTTTACCAAAACTTCTTCAGAAAGACTGTGGTGAACGACTAGCAATTTTGATGAGAAAAGGAAATGATGAACAATTACTGGCACTCCCTGAATTACAGATTGGCACAGGTGCCAGTCAGGCAGAAACTGTAAGTGGTTGCCTAAACAAATGGGATATTGGAGATGAAATTGTTGGTATGTGCTTTGATACGACGCCTACTGAATGAATGGCGCATGTACCTTGTTAGAAAATCAGCTAGGTAAAAATTTGTTGTATTTAGCGTGCCGCCATCACATTTTAGAAGTGGTTTTACAGTCAGTATTTGAGTACAAGATGGGACCAACGACTGGTCCGCAACCTAACATTTTTAAAAGATTTCAGTTGCACTGGTCTAACATAGATCGGTCCTCATACTTGGAAGGGGTACATGATAAATCAATAAAAAAGTCAATGAGTGTTGATATGTTTCGAAGTTTCCTCTACTTCAGTTAACTGAAAAACATCCCAGGGATGATTACTTAGAATTTATAAAATAAGGTTTGATATTTTTAATCCCTTCTGTCGATGTTTCTTTTCGCATTCCTGGTGCTTATCATCACGCTTATTGGATGGCTAAAGCCATTTACTCTCTAACAATTTTCATATTTAGGGAACAGTTTTCCATGTCCTAAGAAGAGCTAAGTTCAATAAAAACCATTTGTTTATTTATTGTCAATTTGTATGTGAAAATGTGGTCGACCAGGTACTTCTAACGATTCCTGAAGATGACTTCTAATTGAAGTCGAAATATCCATAAATAAAAGAACTGCAATATATACCACATATAAATAAAAGTGTTTGTGTCGAGTTCGACAATTTACAAACATTTTACAAACTAAAGGCCAAAAACCCAACAAAAAATAATTACAATATACTTTAATGGCAACAAAATTTTCTTTCACTTATTGCATAGCATATAACCAATCGGAAGTTAACACCAACAAAATTTTGCTTTGCTGGGCACTGGAAGGCAAGGTGCGATTGAGCTAAAACTTTTCCAATTGCATTTTTTACCCAAACGGCACATTTCTGAAAGTGAGCCCCCACCGTTTTCAAAAGAAAAAATTCACCCCTATTTAGTGAAATCACACTAATACATATATACTTTAAAATACAAAATTGATAACTGTTAACATACTACTTTTCGTACTTGTCTATTACCATTTCTACCATCATGGGAAAAAATTATTCCCCTTTTTCCTTCCTACAGAAATGCAACCCGGAGTGGTTTTAGAATTTGGAAGTGTCAAAGCTCTGCTGTTAGTTAGAGAACAAACCTCTAGTAATTGAATCATATTATTAATTAAAAACTACCCTTAAATATTTTAAATTTCCAAAAATACTTTTTCATTATTCATATAATTTGATAAATTGTATCTCTTAGAACTAACACAGTTTATGTCAAATTCGTCAAAGTGAACCTGCTTTCAAGAAAACACTTATATAGATTCGCATTGGGTTAGGTTTTAGAGCAGTCTTGAGATTTAAAACGCATTGTGCAATTTAGTGAAAAATTTAAACTGAATAAAATCATAAAAGAGAGTACGACCCTGTTAATAATTGATAGGTTTCGAATTAAGGTAAAAGCAGTGTGATAACTGCTTAAACCGATGAATGGTTTAAAATTTTATGCTCAATTTTCTAAGCGTACAGCGACAATATTCGCTTATCAAATCCTTTTCAATACTTGTTTCCTTAGAAAGTTTGAATTGGCCAGTCCGTGGAGACCGTTTCTTATGCTATCCACATAAAAAATGTTTTCTGTTATTATGACCTGTAATCTATCAGAAATGAAGGTACTGACACTCGTCGTTAGTAATAATTGTATGCCAGCCCTAATAGTCACTGGATGGATTGCAGCCAACGCCATCTAACAGCCAGATCGGTTGCACGAGCAGAAGGTGTAATGTGAAAAATATAAGTATGGCAGCGCTGTTTTTTAGGCAAGAATCTGGCGATCAGCCAATCAGGTGCTCGCTTCGATTCTTGCTTAGCTGACGCAGCCCTCTGTAGGAAAACATCGGTAACTTATTATAAGAAAGATGTTTAAAAAAAATGTGAAAATATGGCAATGATGTACACACGAAAAAAAAGAAGACAATTAATTGAGAATAGAGCACTGAATGCAAACGGATATACATAAAAAACCCAGCCTTGGCATTATTATTACAAATAAACCGGAATTATAGCTCAGGTGTGAAAAAAAGAACTTACGTACCACAAGAACAATTGAAAAATGAACATTCGTGAGGAAATGGCCAATATCTTGGCTGATGCTGGGGTGGAATTTCCACAAACAGCTACAACAACGCAGTTGCGGAAATTGTTAAAAAACGTGGTTGGGACTGGCCAAATCCCTTCCACCAATATTGCAGTAAGCGTTCCTTCAGCTATTAATAGAAATGATTCATTTGCCGCGGATATCCAAAACATTACCAATGATGTTATTATTTCTGGTGCTTCCGGCACTGCTGATGCTGCCGTAACCGATACCGCTGTCACCGATGTCCCTGTCACTACAGACGCCATCACCACCGCCGCTGTCATCGCCATTCCCGACGCTGAAACCGCCGCCATTACTACCACCGCTGCCACTGCTACTACCACCGCTGCCACTGCCACTACCGACGCCATCACCACCGCCGCTGTCATTGCCAATACCGACGTCATCACCACCGCTGCCACTATGGCCAATACCACAACCGAGTTCACTGAAGAAGCTGCCGGCATATTATACGGGGAAATGCCTAACAGTCCACAACATATAAAAGATGAACTGAACAAAAGGATAGAAATCATAAGAAAGGAAAAAGAAATCCTGACGTTGGAAAAATCCGTTGCGGACTTAAAACGTGAATTCCAAAACGCACGAAACGACACGCCCATTGGTAACGGTAGGCTACAAATCCCAAATCGTTTAACTTTTCGGGACATCGAACATACCATCACAAAATTTGACGGTGAAAATAAAGCATATAGCGTGCACGACTTTCTTCGCAATTTTGATAGTCATGCAGATGGTAAATGCAGACGACATTTTTAAGTACACTTGCTTGTGCAATTCTCTTTGCGGTGACGCTAAACTTTTACTGTATAGAGAAGTTCTAAATTACGAAGGTTTAAAATCGCTTTTGGTTAGAGAATTTGGTCGGGTGGTGAGCCGTGACGAAGTATACAAAGCGTTGGCCACTCATAAATGGGATAAAAAATCAGCATTTGCCGATATGTGTTGGAAATGGAAAACATCGCTGCTCGTTGTGACTATGTCGACGAATTTGAACTGATCAACTTTATAGTTGATGGCCTTCAAGACAGGTCCCCGGAAATATATATCCTAATAAACGCAAGGACGATGAAAGAATTCAAACAATCGCTTGACCTATACGAGCGTCGTCGCTCATCTCGCCCATCTATATACGACAACGTTCAAAAACCGAAACCATCAAAATCAAATACGCCAAAGAACGGTGAAACTGATGCAGCAGAAATACGCTGCTTCAGTTGCACCCATATGGGACACTTTCAGAGCAAATGTACATACGAAAAAAGGCCGGTGGGAAGTTGTTTCCGTTGCTGGAAGATGGGCCATGACCACCGCAGTTGTACTAACTCAAGAAAGGTACTAAACTTGAAGAAACCGTTGCTGCAGTCGGGACCGACACTGAAGATGCGGATGAAGAACGTTGCTACCGAATGTTAGGATCTATGAATATGGTAAGTGTCGCCTATGTAACAAAACAAGTTAGGTGCAAAAGATTTATGGATTGTTTATCTCTCTTTGATACTGGCAGTCAAACTAGCTTTGTTCGCAAGTCCGCCGTGCTATTTGATGTGAGCGGAGTCGCCAAGCAGTCAAAATATCGAGGACTGGGAAATAACAAATTAATGATTTTTGGAAAAATTAAATGCGAAATAAAATTTAAAAATAAAATAGATGAATTTGTTTTAAATGTGGTGCCTGATGACACTATGGGGATTCCTCTAATTTTAGGCAGAGATTTTTTAAAAAGATTTCATATTTGCTTATGCTTATTAGGTGATGCGACAATTAAACATACAAAACAAGAAAATAATGATATGCCAGATAACACTTCTTATTTCTGTGCACTTAACTTGAATAATATACCTAGTCTTAAGGGTGAAAAGAGGCATTCAGAATTACAAATCTCTGTACCAAATAGCAGTATACGGGTAGAAGATGTTGACCTCGAAGAAATAAACGTAGTGTCTCATGAGGCTTGCAGCGATGGGTTATGCCTGTTATGTACACAAGTTCTAATTCAAGACTGGTTTATTAATTCAATTCATTGTTATACATAAGTCACAGAGTGAATCGCTTACATCTATTAAAGAGAACATAAGAGTAACAGTTCGTGTTTGTGGGATACTCCACATCTCCCCCTTTAAGGAAAAACACATATTACGTTATTAATTCAATTAAAGTAATTATCATCATATATTTGCTTAGATCTGATATCTGTCGGGATGCTTAATTATGCGACCAGATTTCGTAGTAGTTACATATCTCGGTATGGTGCGTGGAGATGTCGTCGTAGGTGCATCTGATTCATTGGAGCTGAGATTTTCGGTTTCCGAAACTTCAGCAGCACTCTTGGTACTTTTCATTGGAATCTCTCTTACCTCCCCAGGCTCATATGGAACGTCTTTGCGTCTGGCGGACACAAGATGGAACGAGTTTCTGCGAAAGTCTCCGTTGCTTGTGCTAACGATGTATGAGCGAGGTGTTTCTGCACACTGTTTAATGCGACCCCACGAGCATAAATCACGAATCCACACTACATCTCCCACTTCAAATTGTTCTCGCTGGGTAACAGTGTGTCTTTTGTCATAGTTATTAGCTTGCTTGCTCTTTAGCTCCCTCTCATTTTCTATCTGCTTGTCAAGGTTATAGTTTGGCACCAATTGTTGCTGAATAATGGGTAAAGTGGTGCGAATTTCCCTACCCATTAACATCTCTGCCGGTGAAAAGCCGTTTGCTAATGGCGTTGCTCGATATTCCATCAGCGCTAAATATGGGTCCTTATTCTTCTTCAACAGTGACTTTACGGTTTTCACCGAAGACTCTATGAAACCGTTGCTTTGCGGATATCGTGGTGACGAAGTTATATGTTGAAATCCCCATTGTTTGGCAAACATCGCAAAAGCTGATTGATTAATATGCTGGAACTGTGGTCCGTTATCGGATCGGACTATCTCTGGTATGCCATGTCTACAAAAAATTGATTTAAGATGATTTATGACGCAGCTTGTGGTTTGATTCTCAAGTTTGGCTATTTCTGGGTATCGCGAGAAATAGTCACTGACTATTAAATAGCTGTTAGGATTGTGAAAAAATAAATCAGTCCCTACCATTTGCCAAGGACGCTCCGGTGTTGCGGTGCCCATCAAGCTTTCATGTCGCGTTATGGTATTTTGTATGCAGATAGAGCATTTCTTTATGTGGTTTTCGATATCTTTTCCACAGCCTGGCCACCACACCGATTGTTGGGCCCTTGTCTTACATTTTACGATTCCCAAGTGGCCCGCGTGTATCTTTTCTAAGACTTCCTGACGAAGCCCGCCGGAACTACCACGCGACAGCCATGCATAAGCAGATTATTATTCAGTGATAAACTTTGTTTCTCGCTATAATATGGACGGACCTGTGATTCAATTCGGTATCGGTCCGGCCAACCCTCTAAACAATACTTCACTACTTTTTGTAAAACAGCATCTTTCTTTTGAGAGTATTCATAAATATTTAATTTGCCTTGGGTCATGGGCAAACTGGCAACAACATTGTTGACATATGTCCTTGCGTCTTCTTCAAGACAGCCCTCGTCTGCTGCTATCTCTTCTTCGACTGGATGACGTGACAGTGCATCCGCCGCAACTAGGAATTTCCCTGCAGTGTAATAGATTTCATATTGGTATTTCATCATCCGCATTCTGAATCTTTGTAGTCTTGGTGTAAGTTCGTCCAGATTTTTCGAAGTAAAAATCGGTATCAACGGCTTGTGGTCGGTCTCTATGCTGAACTGTATTCCAGTGAGTAGTTCTGGAAACTTTACGACTGCAGCCCAGGTAATCGCCAACGCCTCTTTCTCTATCTGTGCATAGCCTCGTTCTGCCGGCGAGAGCGACCTTGACGCGTACGCTACCGGACGCATAACGTCCCCTTCGTCTATTTGTAGCAAAACCGCACCTAGTCCGTATGACGACGCATCTGTTGAAAGAATGGTTTTGTGTGTTGGATCGTAAAGCTTGAGCACCGGTGATTTGGTGAGCATCTTTTTCAACTGCCGAAAAGATGTTTCTTGGCTGTGACCCCATCGGAATTCTGTTGTACTTCGAAGTAACTCATTAAGTGCTTGTGTCCAGTCTGACAATAATGGAATGAACTTACCAAGGAAGTTTACCATTCCCAAACACCTTTTCAATTCTGTTACTGTGGTGGGGGTTGGATAGTTTTCGATGGCCGCTATTCGTGAACCGTTCGGCCGGATTCCGCTGGCATCGACAACGTGACCTAGAAACTTTAGGGAACTAGTACCAATTTTGCACTTGTCCCTGTTTAATGTAGCGCCATTCTCTTGTAATTTTCTTAGAACTTTACGTAGAATATCATCATGTGATTTGGCATCCGAGCCATTTTTCAATTGATGTTACATTGGAAGTCTTTTAAGCAACTAAGCGCATTGAAAAGTGATGGAAATTTTTTATTGATGTCAACTGATGATTTTTGTGTTTTTATTTGCGTACGATCTTCGCCGCCTATGTATGATATGGTATTTTTTGTAATCAACCCTAACCTCATACTCGTACTCAAGCTAAGCAAATGTTTCTGCAGACCTTCGATTACATAAATGTTGCTTTTTATTTCATTTTGCTGAAATTTCATATCTGCCTGAAACATTCCCTTTACTACTAATGATTTTCCGTCCGGTCCCGAAATAGCTTTGTCAGATTTGTATAGCTTTGTATTTGAAAAAGTATTTCCATACGTTTCGTATGAAATCGCATCAATCGGCGACCCGGTGTCTATCATAAAATTAATATTACCTTGGTTTACGTATATTTCTACTTGCCAAGAGTGGCATTCGTTTATGTTATTTACTGAGAGCATTCCTAAAAATTCAATTGAAAAATGAACATTCGTGAGGAAATGGCCAATATCTTGGCTGATGCTGGGGTGGAATTTCCACAAACAGCTACAACAACGCAGTTGCGGAAATTGTTAAAAAACGTGGTTGGGACTGGCCAAATCCCTTCCACCAATATTGCAGTAAGCGTTCCTTCAGCTATTAATAGAAATGATTCATTTGCCGCGGATAACCAAAACATTACCAATGATGTTATTATTTCTGGTGCTTCCGGCACTGCTGATGCTGCCGTAACCGATACCGCTGTCACCGATGTCCCTGTCACTACAGACGCCATCACCACCGCCGCTGTCATCGCCATTCCCGACGCTGAAACCGCCGCCATTACTACCACCGCTGCCACTGCTACTACCACCGCTGCCAGTGCCACTACCGACGCCATCACCACCGCCGCTGTCATTGCCAATACCGACGTCATCACCACCGCTGCCACTATGGCCAATGCCACAACCGAGTTCACTGAAGAAGCTGCCGGCATATTATACGGGGAAATGCCTAACAGTCCACAACATATAAAAGATGAACTGAACAAAAGGATAGAAATCCTAAGAAAGGAAAAAGAAATCCTGACGTTGGAAAAATCCGTTGCGGACTGAAAGCGTGAATTCCAAAACGCACGAAACGACACGCCCATTGGTAACGGTAGGCTACAAATCCCAAATCGTTTAACTTTTCGGGACATCGAACATACCATCACAAAATTTGACGGTGAAAATAAAGCATATAGCGTGCACGAATTTCTTCGCAATTTTGATAGTCATGCAGATGGTAAATGCAGACGACATTTTTAAGTACACTTGCTTGTGCAATTCTCTTTGCGGTGACGCTAAACTTTTACTGTATAGAGAAGTTCTAAATTACGAAGATTTAAAATCGCTTTTGGTTAGAGAATTTGGTCGGGTGGTGAGCCGTGACGAAGTATACAAAGCGTTGGCCACTCATAAATGGGATAAAAAATCAGCATTCGCCGATATGTGTTGGAAATGGAAAACATCGCTGCTCGTTGTGACTATGTCGACGAATTTGAACTGATCAACTTTATAGTTGATGGCCTTCAAGACAGGTCCCCGGAAATATATATCCTAATAAACGCAAGGACGATGAAAGAATTCAAACAATCGCTTGACCTATACGAGCGTCGTCGCTCATCTCGCCCATCTATATACGACAACGTTCAAAAACCGAAACCATCAAAATCAAATACGCCAAAGAACGGTGAAACTGATGCAGCAGAAATACGCTGCTTCAGTTGCACCCATATGGGACACTTTCAGAGCAAATGTACATACGAAAAAAGGCCGGTGGGAAGTTGTTTCCGTTGCTGGAAGATGGGCCATGACCACCGCAGTTGTACTAACTCAAGAAAGGTACTAAACTTGAAGAAACCGTTGCTGCAGTCGGGACCGACACTGAAGATGGGGATGAAGAACGTTGCTACCGAATGTTAGGATCTATGAATATGGTAAGTGTCGCCTATGTAACAAAACAAGTTAGGTGCAAAAGATTTATGGATTGTTTATCTCTCTTTGATACTGGCAGTCAAACTAGCTTTGTTCGCAAGTCCGCCGTGCTATTTGATGTGAGCGGAGTCGCCAAGCAGTCAAAATATCGAGGACTGGGAAATAACAAATTAATGATTTTTGGAAAAATTAAATGCGAAATAAAATTTAAAAATAAAATAGATGAATTTGTTTTAAATGTGGTGCCTGATGACACTATGGGGATTCCTCTAATTTTAGGCAGAGATTTTTTAAAAAGATTTCATATTTGCTTATGCTTATTAGGTGATGCGACAATTAAACATACAAAACAAGAAAATAATGATATGCCAGATAACACTTCTTATTTCTGTGCACTTAACTTGAATAATATACCTAGTCTTAAGGGTGAAAAGAGGCATTCAGAATTACAAATCTCTGTACCAAATAGCAGTATACGGGTAGAAGATGTTGAGCTCGAAGAAATAAACGTAGTGTCTCATGAGGCTTGCAGCGATGGGTTATGCCTGTTATGTACACAAGTTCTAATTCAAGACTGGTTTATTAATTCAATTCATTGTTATACATAAGTCACAGAGTGAATCGCTTACATCTATTAAAGAGAACATAAGAGTAACAGTTCGTGTTTGTGGGATACTCCACATCTCCCCCTTTAAGGAAAAACACATATTACGTTATTAATTCAATTAAAGTAATTATCATCATATATTTGCTTAGATCTGATATCTGTCGGGATGCTTAATTATGCGACCAGATTTCGTAGTAGTTACATATCTCGGTATGGTGCGTGGAGATGTCGTCGTAGGTGCATCTGATTCATTGGAGCTGAGATTTTCGGTTTCCGAAACTTCAGCAGCACTCTTGGTACTTTTCATTGGAATCTCTCTTACCTCCCCAGGCTCATATGGAACGTCTTTGCGTCTGGCGGACACAAGATGGAACGAGTTTCTGCGAAAGTCTCCGTTGCTTGTGCTAACGATGTATGAGCGAGGTGTTTCTGCACACTGTTTAATGCGACCCCACGAGTATAAATCACGAATCCACACTACATCTCCCACTTCAAATTGTTCTCGCTGGGTAACAGTGTGGCTTTTGTCATAGTTATTAGCTTGCTTGCTCTTTAGCTCCCTCTCATTTTCTATCTGCTTGTCAAGGTTATAGTTTGGCACCAATTGTTGCTGAATAATGGCTAAAGTGGTGCGAATTTCCCTACCCATTAACATCTCTGCCGGTGAAAAGCCGTTTGCTAATGGCGTTGCTCGATATTCCATCAGCGCTAAATATGGGTCCTTATTCTTCTTCAACAGTGACTTTACGATTTTCACCGAAGACTCTATGAAGCCGTTGCTTTGCGGATATCGTGGTGACGAAGTTATATGTTGAAATCCCCATTGTTTGGCAAACATCGCAAAAGCTGATTGATTAATATGCTGGAACTGTGGTCCGTTATCGGATCGGACTATCTCTGGTATGCCATGTCTACAAAAAATTGATTTAAGATGATTTATGACGCAGCTTGTGGTTTGATTCTCAAGTTTGGCTATTTCTGGGTATCGCGAGAAATAGTCACTGACTATTAAATAGCTGTTAGAATTGTGAAAAAATAAATCAGTCCCTACCATTTGCCAAGGACGCTCCGGTGTTGCGGTGCCCATCAAGCTTTCATGTCGCGTTATGGTATTTTGTATGCAGATAGAGCATTTCTTTATGTGGTTTTCGATATCTTTTCCACAGCCTGGCCACCACACCGATTGTTGGGCCCTTGTCTTACATTTTACGATTCCCAAGTGGCCCGCGTGTATCTTTTCTAAGACTTCCTGACGAAGCCCGCCGGAACTACCACGCGACAGCCATGCATAAGCAGATTATTATTCAGTGATAAACTTTGTTTCTCGTTATAATATGGACGGACCTGTGATTCAATTCGGTATCGGTCCGGCCAACCCTCTAAACAATACTTCACTACTTTTTGTAAAACAGCATCTTTCTTTTGAGAGTATTCATAAATATTTAATTTGCCTTGGGTCATGGGCAAACTGGCAACAACATTGTTGACATATGTCCTTGCGTCTTCTTCAAGACAGCCCTCATCTGCTGCTATCTCTTCTTCGACTGGATGACGTGACAGTGCATCCGCCGCAACTAGGAATTTCCCTGCAGTGTAATAGATTTCATATTGGTATTTCATCATCCGCATTCTGAATCTTTGTAGTCTTGGTGTAAGTTCGTCCAGATTTTTCGAAGTAAAAATCGGTATCAACGGCTTGTGGTCGGTCTCTATGCTGAACTGTATTCCAGTGAGTAGTTCTGGAAACTTTACGACTGCAGCCCAGGTAATCGCCAACGCCTCTTTCTCTATCTGTGCATAGCCTCGTTCTGCCGGCGAGAGCGACCTTGACGCGTACGCTACCGGACGCATAACGTCCCCTTCGTCTATTTGTAGCAAAACCGCACCTAGTCCGTATGACGACGCATCTGTTGAAAGAATGGTTTTGTGTGTTGGATCGTAAAGCTTGAGCACCGGTGATTTGGTGAGCATCTTTTTCAACTGCCGAAAAGATGTTTCTTGGCTGTGACCCCATCGGAATTCTGTTGTACTTCGAAGTAACTCATTAAGTGCTTGTGTCCAGTCTGACAATAATGGAATGAACTTACCAAGGAAGTTTACCATTCCCAAACACCTTTTCAATTCTGTTACTGTGGTGGGGGTTGGATAGTTTTCGATGGCCGCTATTCGTGAACCGTTCGGCCGGATTCCGCTGGCATCGACAACGTGACCTAGAAACTTTAGGGAACTAGTACCAATTTTGCACTTGTCCCTGTTTAATGTAGCGCCATTCTCTTGTAATTTTCTTAGAACTTTACGTAGAATATCATCATGTGATTTGGTATCCGAGCCATTTTTCAATTGATGTTACATTGGAAGTCTTTTAAGCAACTAAGCGCATTGAAAAGTGATGGAAATTCTTTATTGATGTCAACTGATGATTTTTGTGTTTTTATTTGCGTACGATCTTCGCCGCCTATGTATGATATGGTATTTTTTGTAATCAACCCTAACCTCATACTCGTACTCAAGCTAAGCAAATGTTTCTGCAGACCTTCGATTACATAAATGTTGCTTTTTATTTCATTTTGCTGAAATTTCATATCTGCCTGAAACATTCCCTTTACTACTAATGATTTTCCGTCCGGTCCCGAAATAGCTTTGTCAGATTTGTATAGCTTTGTATTTGAAAAAGTATTTCCATACGTTTCGTATGAAATCGCATCAATCGGCGACCCGGTGTCTATCATAAAATTAATATTACCTTGGTTTACGTATATTTCTACTTGCCAAGAGTGGCATTCGTTTATGTTATTTACTGAGAGCATTCCTAAAAATTCCGTTTTTCCTGAAGGTAACTCGTGAAGTGAGGTGTCTAGTTGGTTGACTCTGGGCTTACTTTTTGCTTCGCTTGATTTGCATACGCTTGCAAAGTGATTCATTTTTTTACATTTGTTGCACCTCTTACCCTTCGCTGGACAATTGTTCTGATTCACGTGTACATACTGAGAACCGCACCAAATGCATTTGCTTTGCCCCTTTTTACCACCCATGTTCTTGCCTGTGCTTCTGTTTTTTTGTGTGTTTGCCTCTGCCCTGAGTTTAGGTATAGAAGAGTCGGTGAGATCTACCTGCTGCTTTCTTACTGCTTGATGCTGCCTTACTTCGGTGATTGCTTTTTCCAATGTCAAATCGGTCACTAGTTGTAATTTTTCGGACAATCGGCGGTCGCGTACCCCAACAACAATTTTGTCTCTAATCATTTCATCGCGCAATGTACCATAGTTACAGTTTTCGGAAAGTATGTATAAATCCGTGATGAAGTCTTCGATAAGTTCGCCTTCCAGTTGGCTCCGAAGGTTAAACTTTGCCCGCTTATATATGACATTCGTTTTGACGACAAAATGATTTGTGAAGGCTTTCATTACCTCCGCATATTTTTCCTTATTTGCTTGCGATAAGGGAAAGGATAAGAAAATATTATCCGCCTGGTCCCCCATTAAATATATTAGCGTGTTTATTTGCTCCTTTTCTGAAGCTTTCTCGAGTTTAGAGGCGATTCTAAATCTCTCAAACCGTCGCTGCCATCTGGGCCATTACGCCGGATTACTAAATGTAAAAGGGTCTGGAGAACGCACTGTAAAGCTGCTGTTTCCCATTGCTGGTGCTGTGTGGGATTCAGCGGGACCCGTCATGATAAAATACTTTGTAATTTAGTGTTCCACTGGACTTGAATTTTGCTAGTTAAACCGCGTTTTTGTATTTGCGTAAGTTAAAACCGACCGCTGCCACCATGTTATGTACACAAGTTCTAATTCAAGACTGGTTTATTAATTCAATTCATTGTTATACATAAGTCACAGAGTGAATCGCTTACATCTATTAAAGAGAACATAAGAGTAACAGTTCGTGTTTGTGGGATACTCCACAATGCCCACTTGATCAAAATTTTAGTGAGAATATTTTTAATAAACAGGCCGCCTGCATATCTGAAATTAATATAAATCAAGAATTAGAAGAAAATAGTACTGATGTAGTGAAAAAGACCTTAGAAGATAACTATTTGAGGCCAAGAAATATCGAATGTAAACCGTATGATTACGAGATGAAAATAAGGTTAGTTGAGGATAAACCATTCCATGCGTTGCCAAGGTGGCTTTCTCATTATGAAAAAGCTGAACTTAGAAAGATAACGGATGAATTATTGGAAAAGAGTATCATTAGGCCAAGCGATTCACCATATGCCTCAGCGGTTGTATTAGTAAAAAAAAAAGAATGGCGAAATTCGTAAATGTGTTGATTACCGACCGCTGAATAAATTAACAGTTCGGGACAATTTCCCGCTCCCCTTGATCGAAGACTGCCTCGACTATTTAGGCGGAAAAAAATTTGTCTCAACACTAGACCTAAAAAACGGGTTCTTCCATGTTAAAATGGCCCCAGATTCTATTAAATATACATCTTTTGTAACGCCTTACGGTCAATTTGAATATATGCCTATGCCGTTTGGGTTAAAAAACGCCCCCGCTGTATTCCAGCGATATGTCCACAACATTTTCAAAGATTTGGTTGACGATGGATCGATAATGATATATATAGATGATTTAATTGTAGCCACGGTAGAATTCCAAACCCACGTTTAGATCCCCGGCAAAGTACTTAGAAGAATGAAGGAAACGAATTTAGAACTTCGGCTAAATAAATGTATGTTCGGGTTTAATACTCTCGAATATTTAGGCTATTCAGTCAGTTCGGATGGCATTCGCCCCAGCGATGCGCACATAGAAGCAATCAAAAAATATAGGCTCACGAAAAATTGTAAAGAACTTAAGACCTGCTTACGCCTCTTCTCATACTTCAGAAGGTTTATTCCGAATTTTGCTAAAATAGCTGGACCATTACAAAAACTGACACGAGATGGTGTTAAATTCGAACTGTCAGAAGACTGTTTACGAGCCTTTAAGGAACTTAAAATAAAACTGTCGTCCGCCCCAGTGCTTGCAATATACGATCCGAAGAAACAAACTGAGTTACACTGCGATGCAAGTTCAGCAGGTTTCGGTTCGGTCATACTCCAAAGACAAACGGACTGTCGTTTGCACCCGATTATGTATCATATACGCTCTACGCCGGTTTAGAGTTTATTTGGAAGGAATTCCGTTCAAGATAGTCACAGATGGCAACTCCCTTACGATGACTTTAAGTAAAAAACAACTTAACCCGCGGATAGCCAGATGGGCTCTAGAGCTTGAAAATTATAACTATACAATTCAACACAGAGGTGGAGTTAACATGGGACACGTTGATGCGCTTAGCCGCTGCCCTGAAGCCGGAACTGCCGATCAATCCGAATCAATCGTCGCTACTATCGACAAGAAGCCTGCGGGAATAACAAAACTTTGCGAAATGGTCTTCGTCGCGGATGCTGACGAAGTAGATTTTCACATCCAAGCGACACAATACCGCGACAATAACATAAAACAATTACGAAGCTAGAGACAGGTCCCGTGCCGAACTTTGAATTAGTAGACGGTCTCGTCTTTAGGAAAGAGGGGGAGGGGAGGCTACAGTTGTATGTCCCGAATGAGATGGAGAATAACATTATTAGACTGGTTCATGAGAAAATTGGTCACTTAGGCGTCGATAAGACGTGCGATCAACTAAAGAAACACTATTGGCTACCCAAGATGAAAGATAAAGTAGAAAACTTTGTTCGAAATTGCATTAAATGCATCATGTACTTAGCCCCAGCCCGCGTGAACAAGCGAAATATGCATAGCATTGCTAAAATACCGATACCATTCGACACCATACATGTCGATCACTTTGGCCCACCCCAGCGGGTTAGGGGATCAGAATATACCCGCGGTAGTTATGCCTGTCGTAAGAGGCGACTAAAATGCCAGATTCAAAGGGCTGTGTAGCGCAACCTTTTAGGTTGCCAGCGCAATATATAGCTTCTCCAAACCCAATTGCCAACCTCACCTATCCGCGGCGAATCCTGTTTCACTAACAGACGAGGCTCTGGCGACCCCAAGCTCCTCATGGAACTTGGGGTAGGGAGGGAGGGAATAGCCTGAAGGTTTAATGTGGCCACATAAATCGTTCCCGAGATGGTCGGGCTAGCACCTTAATGGTGCTATGGTACCGGAGCGTACCGGATTTGTATCCGGCAAAGGACCATCACATCGATAACACTCCCCAAAGCCTTCGGGGAGCAACCTTATCGCTACAACAACAACACCAACATCACTTTGGCCCTCTGCCCTCCATTAACTCGAAGCGCAAATATATTTTAGTGGTTGTTGATGCATTCACGAAGTTCGTTCGTTTGTATCCAGTAAATTCAACGAGTACGAAAGAAGTCATAGCTTCCCTAGACAAATACTTCAGTTATTACAGCAGACCCAAGAGGCTGATATCTGACCGCGGCTCTTGTTTCACTTCTCTCGAATTCGACGCGTATTTGTTAAAAAACAACATATGTCACGTGAAAGTAGCCACGGCTTCCCCACAAGCAAACGGACAGGTAGAAAGGGTGAATAGAATAATCAAGGTCATGCTGAGTAAAATCTCCGAGCCGATTAACCATGCCAACTGGTCAGTCAAGTTAGGTCAAGTAGAATACTGTCTTAATAATACCATACACTACACAACTGGTTACGCACCAAATATGTTGCTGTTCGGTGTGGAACAGAGAGGAGCGATAATCGATGAATTGACAGAACACCTAGAGGATAAAAACCATTACAGTGCGCCTCGTGACCTTGGGGCTACCCGTGCGTCTGCCTTAGCTGCTATCGAAAAGTCACAAGAATATAACTCAAAATACTTTTCCAATCGCTCCAAGCCTCCTGAGACATACAGTGTCGGTGACTTTGTTGTCATACGTAATGTAGATACATCGGCCGGTTCCAATAAAAATTTTATACCAAAATATAGAGGCCCATACGTAATTCATAAGGTATTACCACATGACCGATACGTAATAAAAGACATAGAAAATTGCCAGTTAATGTGGTCTGCCGATGCATCTGAATGCCACTCAACTCCCGTGTAGGCGACACTCCATGTATTTCAAGTATATTGTGTTTTAAGTAAGAACAATTTAGCTTATAGTTACAAATAGAAATAAGTGACTTAATAATCGTGGTCGATTATAGTGTCGGATTGGCCGAAGCTGTAATCTATCAGAAATAAAGGTACTGACACTCGTCGTTAGTAATAATTGTGTGCCAGCCCTAATAGTCACTGGATGGATTGCAGCCAACGCCATCTAACAGTCAGATCGGTTGCACGAGCAGAAGGTGTAATTTGAAAAATATAAGTATGGCAGCGCTGTCTTTTAGGCAAGAATCTGGCGATCAGCCAATCAGGTGCTCGCTTTGATTCTTGATAAGCTGACGCAGCCCTCTGTAGGAAAACATCGGTAACTTATTATAAGAAAGATGTTTAAAAAAATGTGAAAATATGGCAATGATGTACACACGAAAAAAAAGAAGAAAGAAAATTAATTGAGAATAGAGCACTGAATGCGAACGGATATACATAAAAAACCCAACCTTGGCATTATTATTACAAATAAACCGGAATTATAGACCACATATGCACAGGCAGATTACACAAAAATCTTTGGAACAAAAAGTTACCGTGTGAAAATTTTAGTTTAAAATGAATTTTTGCGAATTTATTTATTCAGCACTCCTCTTTTAATAATCACTAAATATATTACAGAAATCACAGTTAAAAAAAAAAAATAATAATAAATGCAAGGCGCGATAACATTCGAAGAAATTTTAGGACGAGCTTCTCAAATTGGGAAAACTGGTTTCCCAGGATCTACGGTGTGGTAGGCGGAACGCGCTGCCGCGAAACGACAGTTTATTGCTGCAAAAAAGGTAGGTTATACCATAGAGATCATGATTTCAACACATTACTAAGTAAAACAAGTAAGGAAAACTAAGTTCGGGTGTAACCGAACATTACATACTCAGCTGAGAGCTTTGGAGATAAAATAAGGGAAAATCACCATGTAGGCAAATGAATCTAGGGTAACCCTGGAATATGTTTGTATATCATGGGTATCAAATAGAAGGTACCAAAGAGTATTTTAAAAGGGCGTGGGCCTTAGTTCTATAGGTGGACGCCATTTCGGGATATCGCCATAAAGGTGGACCAGGGGTGATTCTAGAATGTGTTTGTACGATATGGGTTTCAAATGAAAGGTGGCAATGAGTATTTTAAAAGGGAGTGATCCTTAGTTTTGTAGGTGGACGCCTTTTCGAGATATCGCCATAAAGTTGGACCAGGGGTGGCTCTAGAATGTGTTTTTACGATATGGGTATCAAATGAAAGGTGATGTGAGGACCAAATAAAAACTCATTAATTTGGCCAACACAAAACCACCACACACCATATGGATCACAACCATTAACAAAACATTAACACAACAAGCGGTCACAAAAAGCCCCAGCAATACGACCAACCAACAAGTCTCAGCAACACAACTAGCGGTCGCAACATTTAATAGCAACACGGCCAACCAAAAAGTCTCAGCAACACAACGAGCGGTCGCAACATTTAACAGCAACATGGTGAAAATGGCTACACAACCATCTAAGCTAGCAACACCAAACACAGCAGCCATAAAAGGAGCGAAACAGCAGCACAGCAGTCAGTCAGCACTGAGCTGTGGTTGTGACCAGAGCTACTAGCGGAGCGCATCTTGAATGTGTTGAAAATGTGGGTTATTACACCAAATACCGCTTGAGACTTCGTTCACACCCGCATAGGCAAAGACCTTGCCACAGTAACGCGCACCCGCGAACAGGTGACGTCCGCTCGCCTGCGCCGACGTGGAGTAAACCGCACAGCAGCGACGCGACTGCCCTAATGCCATCGAGACGCCAGCACGACGCCGACATAAGGCGCGACAGAGCACCGCAGTAGAGAGAGGCGCTGACATAAGGCGCGAGAGAGCATCACCTCAGCAATTCAAGTAGACACCGACATAAGGCGTGGCAGAGCACCGCCTCCGCAATACAGGCATACGCCGACGCAAGGCGCGACAGAGCACCGCAGTAAAGAAAGGCGCCGACATAAGAAGCGACAGAGCATCGCCTCAGCAACACAGGTAGACGCCGACATAAGGCGTGGCAGAGAATTGCCTCAGCAATACAAGTAGACGCCGACGAAGGCACGACAGAGCACCGCAGTAGGAAGGGACGCCAACACAAGGCGGAACAGAGCACCGCAGTCGAGAGAGGTGCCGGCATAAGGCGTGGCAGAGCATCGCCCAGTAATACAAGTAGGCGCCGACGCAAGGTGCGGCAGAGCATCGCCTCTGCGATACAAAGAGACGCCGACGTAAGGCACGACAGAGCACCGCAGCAGAGAGACGCCACCATAAGGCGCGACAGGGCACAGACGCCACAAACTAATGGGATCCGTCTAACGGAATGCGGCCGGACCGTTAAGGCCCGCCACCACAGTCGAGGATACCGCAGGATAATCTAAAGAATTTGCAAATGAAGTATACAAACACGTTTTCTTTTATATTTAAGGAAATCGATCAAAAAAGTGAAGTATTATATTAAATCGATTTGCAATAGCCCCTTAAATACACGGACACGGCGGGTATTCCCCACATATATTAAAGAAGCAACGGGCCACAGAAAAGCTTCATTACAATTGACGCCCGAGCAGGGACCTTGCAAATCGCATAACGCCAGAAGCAAAATTCCTGACTAAAGATATCAACCACAAGATGGCCAACCAGGTCGACACCACGTGGTTAGACGACATCGCGAAGGAACAGTTGGTGTCCATTGCACAGGAACTGGGTATCGAGCACACAGGCACAGCGCGGGAGATCCACAAACGCATAGGGGCATTGGCTGCTAAGGCACCAAACGACTTGGAAATATATAATAAGTTCCTCTCAGTGGGGGCAAGATACAAGGATACCGAAAAAGCAAATGAGGAAGGAGGTGAGGTAACTAAAGCACCGACCGTTGTGTTCGCACCCATCATCGCCAAGTGCGGAAGTGGTTAGTAAAGTAAGAAGGTGGACGGAACCCGTTAGCGTTCATCGAACGGCTAGAGGAGTTAGCCGAAGTATATGCGCTAAACGTGGATCTCCTCCGAAAACTATACCCGAGCTACTAGGGGGCACCACGCTACAATGGTATCGCAATAACAATGCGCACTGGGAAAGGTGGACAAGCCTCACACAGGATTTTTTATGTTTTCTCCTGACAGTCAGGTATTTCGAGCGTCCCGAGGACGACATACGCCAACGAAGGCAGCATAACAGGGAGAAGTACAAGGAGTACGTGCTAGCGATAGAGAGCTCGATGAGACACACAGGGTACACCATCGAACAGCGGCTGGAACGAATGTTACGTAATAGCCACCCCGATTACCTAATTTATATCCGTCGGAGGGATTTCACCAATCTCGCAGAACTCTTAACCCTTGCCGAGGAATACGACAGCATACACGAGGGCTCTCGAAGTCTATCAGATGGACATCGCCGCGAAGTTACGCGACACGTTGAAGGTGACAAGACTTGGGTTCCACCACCGCAACCTGCACTCCCACCAAAGCCACAACCACCGAACATACCGCACCACTCACCACCAGAAACTCCGGTGTTCGATCCGAATAGCGTATGTAGAAGGTGCGGCCAAGAAGGACAATATGTAAGGAGATGTTGTAACGCGCGGAAAATTTTTTGTTGGGAGTGCGGTCGGAACTATATACGCACATGCAAATGAAGTATACAAACACGGTTTCTTTTATATTTAAGCAATCAGTCAATAATGTGAAGTATTATATTAAATCGATTTGCAAATAAATACATATTGTAAACGAACCCCGGATACGGCGAGTATACCCCAGCAATTATTAAAGAATCAACGGGGCCACGGAAAAGCTTCGTTACAGTGCTAATGAGTATTTTAAAAGGGACTGGGCTTTAGTACTATAGGTGGACGCTTTTTCGAGATATCGCCATAAATGTGGACCAGGGGTACCTCTAGAATGTGTTTGTACGATATGGGAATCAAATGAAAGGTGTTAATGGTAATTTTAAAACGGAGTGGACCTTAGTTCTATAGGTGGACGCCTTTTCGAGATATCGCCATAATGGTGGACCAGGGGTGACTCTATAATGTGTTTGTGCGATATGGGTATCAAATGAAAGGTTTTAATGATTATTTTAAAGGGAGTGTTTGTACGATATGGGTATCGAATAAAAGGTGTTAATGATTATTTAATACGGAGTGAGCCTTAGTTCTATAGGTGGACGCCTTTTCGAGATATCGCCATAAAGGTGGACCAGGAGTGACTCTAGAATGGACCAGGGGTGACTGTAGAATTTGTTTGTACGATATGGGTATCAAATGAGAGGTGTTAATGATTATTTAAAAGGGAGTGGGCCTTAGTTCTATGGGTGAACGAGCTTTTCGATTTATCGCCATAAAGGTGAACCAGGGGTGACTCTATAATGGGTTTGTACCATATGGAAATCAAATGAAAGGTGTTAACGAGTATTTTAAAAGGGAGTGGGCCTTAGTTCTATAGGTGGACCCCTTTTCGAGATATCGCCATAAAGGTGGACCAGGGATGACTCTAGAATTTGTTCGTACGATATGGGTATCAAATGAAAGGCGTTGATGAGTATTTTAAAAGGGAGTGGGACTTAGTTCTATAGGTGGACGCCTTTTCGAGATTTCGCCATAAAGGTGGACCAGAGGTGACTGTATAATTTATTTTTACGAAATGGGAATCAAATGGAAGGTGTTAATGAGTGTTTTAAAAGGGAGTGGGCCTTAGTTCTATAAGTGGACGCGTTTTCGAGATATCGCCATAAAGGTGGACCAGGGTGTCTCTAGAATTTGTTTGTACGATATGGGTATCAAATGAAAGGCGTTAATGAGTATTTTAAAAAGGAGTGGATCTTAGTTCTATTGTAGTGTAAACAGCCAACAATTTCAATGCCAAATGAGTAAACCAATTAATGTGCTATCTTGTAACAAACAGAGTCTAAATTTTAATCAACACAAAACGGGGAATTTACTAATTGTTGCTGATAGCGCAATTCACACGATTTAATACAGATGTGTGTACACCGCGCGACCAAACCAAATTTGCATTTAGGCAAATCTGCTTATATGGCATTTCCCACAGATGTCACAACTCAACACAAATATGTATGTACATATTTGTGTCGATTTGTATGTAGGTATGTAAGTATGTATGTTTAAAGTAATTATGTATGTAAGAATAAATTTAGACTAAGTGAGTATGTATGTTTAAAATAAATATGTATGTAAGAATGTGTTTAGAATAATTTAGTATAAATAAGCTAACAATATTTGAATAAAGATTCTTCACCCATGCACACTTACACCTCACAAACACTCTATTCATTTTTCACCTTTTATATGGCGATCCTGCCTTGATTCTGCTGGCTGATTATTCAGCCGAAGTTCATTGGCAAGGATAATACTGGCTGATTATTCAGCCTATGCGCTACATATATATAAACATACTATACGAACATAATAGTTTTTGTTAACCGAACCATTGTGAAGACGCCAAAATTACAGGCTTTCGGGGCCTCCACAAATTTTGATTTTTTATTGTAGATAATACAATTTCATATTAAAATTATAAACTGAATTATAATACATTATATATAGGAAATGAATCTACTTATACATATATGTACATACATTTGGTATTAAATATATATTGTACAATTATACATACATTTTAAAACATGTGTATATAATGATCATACATATTAAATTATATATGGGAGATGAAAACTTGTATCGCAGAGTGTAAGAACTGACATAATTGTGCACAAATATACATACTTACGTATAAGCGAACAAGGAGAAATGGAATTGTCAAAAGATAGCGAACACACATGCATATATTTACCTTAGTTATAAGAACTTTTATTGTAAAGCAACGAAAGCCGACTCAAAAATCGTATAAAAGGAGTGGCAAATTCAAGAAAAAGGCACTCTTGGCTTAGAAGCACTGATGACCTGATATGAAACTTCTCGCTCTCTGAGAGCGCGTGAAAATGTGCATTTTTTATAACATTTGCCATAGATGCCATTATGCTCAAAACCAAATTTGGGCATTTTAGAATAACTTTTGGGTATTTTACATTGTAAAGGTTTAATCTATGATTTTCACCGAAAATTTACTCAAGATTGTCAAATGGGATATCAAAAAACTCGAATTTTTGTCAGAATTACAAATCCGAAGAAAAAAATAACTCTTTTTCACCGGTGGAAAATTTATCAGTGACAATACCTTTTATCGAAGGGCTGCACACGAAACGGGTTTTGGTAGCAACTTTCGATTGATATAAATGTCAGCTTCGTAGTCTTCGCATTGATGTAAATGGATGCATAAAGGCCATGTTTTTTTGGAGCGTTGCGACATTCCATTTTTGACAGCTGAGATAAATTGTAGGTATACGTATAGGTTAACGCAACATGTTTAATTAACAGCCTTTTTCGGGCGACAACGCAGATACTTCACCAAGTGATATAATTTCGTAATTTCTTATACATTTTTTGCGTTTTTTATTGTATGTGGATATACATATGTATGTACATAAACGTTTTGGTCGCATCAAAGTGAAAAAAGGGACTAGCCGCTTATTGTTATCTTATGGCGGTGCCAGCGCAACAAAGCAAAGCAACGCAATTGAAATATATTATTTCATATTTTTTCACTTATCTACCACAACATATTTCTACAAAACTTTACCTTTTTATAAATTTTAATAAGTTTTTATAAGCTTACTTGCTGATTTATTTGAAAATAATGAAACCGAACGGATTTCTTGGAGAATTTTTTTTGCGTATTTTAGGCAACTCCATAGCCATTTGACTTCAGACCCACAACGAATGAACTTTTGTTTACAATTGAATGAACAGACAGCTGATTTCGAGCCCCATTCCTGGAAACGAATTGAGAGAGAATAAAAGTTTCGTATCAGGTCATCAGTGCTTAGAAGTCGTAGAGTGAGCTATATAGTTGGCTATGTTGAACATCCACTACGGAGCAGCTGGTGGTGTCAAACTTCAGCTGTTTATGATAGGTATACCGCCGAGTCGTGTAAAACGTTCGACGACTACGTATTTTACCAGGGATCCGGTGAGTTGTGTAAAACGCTCACCGATTACGTATTTTACTAGGGATCCGGTGAGTTGTGTAAAACGCTCACCGATTACGTATATTCACCAGGCATACCACCGAGGCGTGTAAAACACGGCGATTAAACGTATTATAACCACATACGTATATACATATGTATATACATCTTCAGAAGGATTGAAATAAATCATCATTTTTATAACGTTTAACTAACATCTTTTATTGTATAGGCGAACCCATTCGCTGAGTTATACCCCAGCTATAAACCCGACTAACGGGGTTCGTTACACCAAAAATTTTAATTGGGAAGAAATTAACAAAACCGATTCGACGAATACATTGCAGAAAAAGGTAAAAATACAACAAAGGCAACAAATCATACAACAGCAACAAAAATCGACAGTGCTAGGCGGTGCTCCAAATTGCCAAACATTTTACCAAGTGGAGCCGCGGAAAGCGAAGTGGAATAAAAATTGCTAGATAATTGGGAAGAAATTAACAAAGCCGATTCAACGAATACCCTGTAGAAAAAGGTAAAAATACTACAAAGGCAACAAATCTCACAACAGCAACAAGAAATCGACGGTGCTTGGCGGTGCTCCAAATTGCCAAACATTTTACCAAGTTGAGCCGCGGTAAGCGAAGTGGAATAATATTTGCCAGATAATTGGGAAGACATTAAAGAAAGCCGGTTTGGCATATACACAGCAAAAATAAAAAGGACAAAATGCAAGAAAGGTAGCAAATATCTATTATAATAATCAACAATGATAATTATTTTTAAGTAGGTAACAATAACAATATTTCGGCAACCTAACGAAGCAAAAATTATATTTTTGCTGTAAAAACTTTTTTTCCTAATTAATGAATTATGTTCCCAGAAGAGAACATACAAAGTCAAAGTCAATTTGACCAAATTTTTAATAAATTAGTTAGATTTTTTTTAACTCATAGAACTTAGGCAGATCAATGAATATGACGAAAAAGAGAGAAAAAAAATATGAAGCCTAAAGTACCATAGAAAATGAAATAGAAATAAAAATAACATATAACAGAAAATTGCAGAGAAATAAATTTTCAAATTCCAATATTTTGTAAGTAAGAAAAAATAAATTATGATATTTTGAAAAAAAAAAATATTTTTAAAAAGAAAAAATTTTACAAACAAGAAAGTTGTAAAATAAAATTTTACGTAAGAACAAAATCAATAATTTTATTAGGCCTAAATTAGTCCTTTTTCATATTCTTAGCCCTTTTTTTTCAAAACAGTAAAATAATTAAAGGAAATTTTTATTTGTATGACTTTAATAATCGGGGATTGCCCATATTGCTTTTCTAAATGTACATTTATTTGAAGCAATTTTTTAATTTAATATGGGCAATCCCCGATAATTAAAATCATACAAACAGACAAAATTGGTTAATTCGTTGTAGTTCTATAAATAGAACGAAAACAGCAACAAAAACCAAAGTTTCTTTGAAAACCGCCGTACCAAGCATAGCTTTAACACATAATTGCATACGAAGTATGCAATGTGTAAAAGATTAAAATATGCAAAAAAGAAGGCAATTGGGAAGAACTTTACAACAGGCATGACGTAGCTGAATGCGTTTACAACCATTTCAACTATCGTAGGAGTGCGAGTTCGACTCCCACTCCCGGGAGAAAAGTCTTTGAAGAGATTTACAAGGTATAATCGAAACAGCTGTCGCCTTGTCCGTCCTGATGTCACGTTGTTTAAATTTTTCCCAAATTATTAAATAAATTATAAAATTAAAAAATTGCTTCAAATAAATGTTTTCATACATTTAGAAAAGCAATATGGGCAATCCCCGATTATTAAAATCATACAAACAGACATAATTGGTTAATTCGTTGTAGTTCTATAAATAGAACGAAAACAGCAACAAAAACCAAAGTTTCTTTGAAAACCGCCGTACCAAGCATAGCTTTAACACATAATTGCATACGAAGTATGCAATGTGTAAAAGATTAAAATATGCAAAAAAGAAGGCAATTGGGAAGAACTTTACAACAGGCATGACGTAGCTGAATGCGTTTACAACCATTTCAACTATCGTAGGAGTGCGAGTTCGACTCCCACTCCCGGGAGAAAAGGCTTTGAAGAGATTTACAAGGTATAATCGAAACAGCTGTCGCCTTGTCCGTCCTGATGTCACGTTGTTTAAATTTTTCCCAAATTATTAAGGAAATTTTTATTTTTCACAATGTCTTGGTGGAAAAAATTGGCAAACAACATTACGATAGACATAGCTGGTTATGAGATAGGAAAAGAAAACTCAGGAAATTCGGAAAACAAGGTATCAGAGAACCGAATAATAAAATACGAGCCACCAGTTGAAGAAGAAACCAACAACATTCAAAACATCTCCGACTAACCAAAAGTCGTTTTATTTTTCGCATTCATACTATTGATCATTGCAATAGCTATGATGCTCAAAAATTATATGAAAATTTAATTTAGACAGCAAAAAAGCATTTAAAAAAAAAACCCTTATTAACTTACCATTAAAAACCCATTTCCAAACAATAACCCTCAATATGCTTCAATTAACAGTATATTTTCTTGAGACAGCTTAATCAGCACTGTCTAAGTTCGATAGCAAACCAAAAATTTGAATAATCTTTTTGGATGATCATATTATCTTTGCTAAAGTTTTGATGGACAATTTTTAAAAAAATTCATGTACCTAATATTCTTCTAAATAATTACATGCCCATTATAAAAATAAGGAATTTGATATTTATATCACAATTAATGCTTCAAAGAGTACATAGCTAGAAAGGAAAATGTCAGTGGAAGGAGGAAAAACTCTAAAAGTAAAAAAAAAACCAGCCAATAACACTATTACCAACAGTAATGAAGAAACTAAGAGTCACAAAGAGAACCTTATTATAAAAAAAGCGCTTAATAAATAAATAAATTTGCAATTAGACATGTGGCGCTCGTTTTCATCCAAAAGGATAGAAAATTTGTAGCATAATAAATGCAAGCAACCGCATTGTTGAGGAATTTATTGACTTAGGACAATATTCAACCAGGCTGAAAAATGGCGGCAATCTAGAATTTGTAAGATAAAAAGGCAGTTGTCCCTTAGGAGAAAAATTGGTCAAGAATAATGAATACTCGAGTAAGCATATTTAAAAATAAAAATTAAATAGTTACCCAAGTTCTCAAAGATCTAATATTTGCATTAATCCCAGAAGTTATGCATGTGACAAATGTCGACAAAAATTAAAGAAATTCTTCATAAATATCATGACGATCCAATCTGGGAAGGCCACCCAGAAACCGCATGACACATAAGATCTAGTAAAAAATATTGCTGGAAAAAATGAAAATGGTATGAAAAATTTTTGCATCCACTGGACCCATTGGTTTAACCACTTATCACTATATAACAACTTCTTTCCCAAGCAGCAACTGAATCTACCCAATCTACTGTATATAATACGCTCAGAGATCCCGCTTTTCGATCAATGTCAATTTTCAACCTATCATGACTGTAACCATTATCTTATTCTATACGTTTTAATTTAAAATGGACTACCAATACAAAAGCTTTGTTTAACCGTTTTCATATAGGGAAACCTCGCTTTTAGCGAGGCCATAATTTTACATAATAGGATTTTTGGATCTAGATAAATAGATAGTAGATATATAGGGCCCTGAGATTAAGAAAAATAATTTTATTAAAAACCTGCGGAATAGAAAATATCAATAAGAAAAATTATTTTATTAATAACCTATAAACTAGGAAATATCGATAGTAAAAATAGTTATACTTTAATCCCGTCTAGAATAGGAAAAATAATAAGCAAACATTTCCCAGTAACATAGAAAATAGCATTATCGTAAACAATAAGAAAATAATAATACATAAAAATAGACTTAAATTAATAGAATAAGTAAATTTTCAACCTATAAACATAAAATACAAAATGTAGAATTAATTTATATTTAACTAAATAAAAATAGAATGCTCATGCATTCGCAAAACGCATAAGCATTCTGAAAAAAAGGGAGATGTAGTGTAAACAGCCAACAATTTCAATGCCAAATAGTAAACCACTTAATATGCTACCCTGTAACAAAAAGAGCCTAAATTTTAATCAGCACAAAACGGGGCATTTACTAATTGTTGCTGATAGATCAATTCACACGATTTAATACAGATGTGTGTACACCGCGCGACTAAACCAAATTTGCATTAAGGCAAATTTGCTGATATTGTATTTCCCACAGACGTCAAAACTCAAGACAAATATTTAGGTACATATTTGTGTCGATTGGTATGTAGGTATGTAAGTATGTATGTTTAAAGTAAATATGTATGTAAGAATATGTTTAGACTGAGTAAGTATGTATGTTTAAAGTAAATATGTATGTAAGAATATGTTTAGAATAATGTAGTATAAATAAGCTAACAATATTTGAATAAAGATTCATTCACTCATTCACACTTACACCTCA
Source organism: Eurosta solidaginis (assembly GCF_040869045.1). NCBI lineage: Eukaryota > Metazoa > Arthropoda > Insecta > Diptera > Tephritidae > Eurosta > Eurosta solidaginis. The sequence continues at coordinate 139,139,734 of NC_090321.1, forward strand.
CAACCACTCTATTCATTTTTCATCTTTTTTATGGCGATCCTGCCTTGATTCTGCTGGCTGATTGTTCAGCCTAAGTTCATTGGCAAGGATAATAGTGGCTGATTATTCAGCCTAAGCGCTACATATATATAAACCTACTACACAAACATAATAGTTTTTTTTTTAACCGAACCAATAATTTTAATTGGGAAGAAATTAACAAAACCGATTCGACGAATACACCGCAGAAAAAGGTAAAAATACAACAAAGGCAACAAATCACACAACAGCAACAAAAATCGGCAGTGCTAGGCGGTGCTCAAAATTTCCAACATTTTACCAAGGGGAGCCGCGGCAAGCGAAGTGGAATAATATTTTCTAAATAATTGGGAAGAAATTAACAAAGCCGATTCAACGAATAACCTGCAGAAAAGGTAAAAATACTACAAAGGCAACAAATCTCACAACAGCAACAAGAAATCGACAGTGCTAGGCGGTGCTCCAAGTTGCCAAACATTCTACCAAGTGGCGCCGCGGCAAGGGAAGTGGAATAATATTTGCCCGATAATTGGGAAGAATATAAAGAAAGCCAAAGGTTTGGCAAAGACACAGCAAAAAATAAAAAGGACAAAATTCAAGAAAGGTAGCAAATATCTATTATAATAATTAACAATGGTAATTATTTTTAAGTAGGTAACAATAACAATATTCCGGCAACCTAACGGCTGCCTAATGACAAGCAAAAATTATATTTTTGGTGTAAAAACTTTTTTTCCTAATTAATGAATTATGTTCCCAGAAGAGGACATACAAAAACAAAGTCAATTTGACCAAATTTTGAATAAATTAATTAGATTTTTTTTTAACTCGTAGAACTTAGGCAGATCAATGAATATGACGAAAAAGAGAAAAAAAACTATGAAGCCCAAAGTGGCATAGAAAATGAAATAGAAATAAAAATAACATATAAATGAAAATTGCAGAGAAATAAATTTTCAAATTCCAATATTCTGTAAAGTTTGTTAAATAAATTATATTTTGAAAAAAAAATATATATTTTTAAAAAGAAAAAATTTTACAAACAAGAAAGTTGTAAAATAAAATTTTACGTAAGAACAAAATCAATAATTTTATTAGGCCTAAATTAGTCATTTTTCATATTCTTAGTCCTTTTTTTCAAAACAGGAAAATTATTAAAAGAAATTTTTATTTCTCACAATGTCTTGTTGGAAAAAATTGGCAAACGACATTACGATAGCCATAGCTGGTTATGAGATAGTAAAAGAAAACTCGAAAACAATAAGAAAATAATAATACATAAAAATAGACTTAAATTAATAGAATAAGTAAATTTTCAACCTATAAACATAAAATACAAAATGTATAATTAATTTATATTTAACTAAATAAAAATAGAATGCTCATGCATTCGCAAAACGCATAAGCATTCTGAAAAAAAGGGAGATGTAGTGTAAACAGCCAACAATTTCAATGCCAAATAGTAAACCACTTAATGTGCTACCCTGTAACAAAAAGAACCTAAATTTTAATCAGCACAAAACGGGGCATTTACTAATTGTTGCTGATAGATCAATTCACACGATTTAATACAGATGTGTGTACACCGCGCGACTAAACCAAATTTGCATTAAGGCAAATTTGCTGATATTGTATTTCCCACAGATGTCAAAACTCAACACAAATATCTAGGTACATATTTGTGTCGATTGGTATGTAGGTATGTAAGTATGTATGTTTGAAGTAAATATGTATGTAAGAATATGTTTAGACTAAGTAAGTATGTATGTGTAAAGTAAATATGTATGTAAGAATATGTTTGGAATAATGTAGTATAAATAAGCTAACAATATTTGAATAAAGATTCATTCACTCATTCACACTTACACCTCACAACCACTCTATTCATTTTTCATTTTTTTATGGCGATTCTGGCTTGATTCTGCTGGCTGATTGTTCAGCCTAAGTTCATTGGCAAGGATAATAGTGGCTGATTATTCAGCCTAAGCGCTACATATATATAAACCTACTACACAAACATAATAGTTTTTTTTTTTAACCGAACCAATAATTTTAATTGGGAAGAAATTAACAAAACCGATTCGACGAATACACCGCAGAAAAAGGTAAAAATACAACAAAGGCAACAAATCACACAACAGCAACAAAAACAGACAGTGCTAGGCGGTGCTCAAAATTTCCAACATTTTACCAAGTGGAGCCGCGGCAAGCGAAGTGGAATAATATTTTCTAAATAATTGGGAAGAAATTAACAAAGCCGATTCAACGAATACCCTGCAGAAAAGGTAAAAATACTACAAAGGCAACAAATCTCACAACAGCAACAAGAAATCGACAGTGCTAGGCGGTGCTCCAAATTGCCAAACATTCTACCAAGTGGCGCCGCGGCAAGGGAAGTGGAATAATATTTGCCCGATAATTGGGAAGAATATAAAGAAAGCCAAATGTTTGGCAAAGACACAGCAAAAAATAAAAAGGACACAATTCAAGAAAGGTAGCAAATATCTATTATAATAATTAACAATGATAATTATTTTTAAGTAGGTAACAATAACAATATTCCGGCAACCTAACGGCTGCCTATTGACAAGCAAAAATTATATTTTTGCTGTAAAAACTTTTTTTCCTAATTAATGAATTATGTTCCCAGAAGAGAACATACAAAATCAAAGTCAATTTGACCAAATTTTGAATAAATTAGTTAGATTTTTTTTAAATCGTAGAACTTAGGCAGATCAATGAATATGACGAAAAAGAGAAAAAAAACTATGAAGCCCAAAGTGGCATAGAAAATGAAATAGAAATAAAAATAACATATAAATGAAAATTGCAGAGAAATAAATTTTCAAATTCCAATATTCTGTAAAGTTTGTTAAATAAATTATATTTTGAAAAAAAAAATATATATATATTTTTAAAAAGAAAAAATTTTACAAACAAGAAAGTTGTAAAATAAAATTTTACATAAGAACAAAATCAATAATTTTATTAGGCCTAAATTAGTCATTTTTCATATTCTTAGTCCTTTTTTTTTCAAAACAGGAAAATTATTAAAGGAAATTTTTATTTCTCACAATGTCTTGTTGGAAAAAATTGGCAAACGACATTACGATAGCCATAGCTGGTTATGAGATAGTAAAAGAAAACTCGAAAACAATAAGAAAATAATAATACATAAAAATAGACTGAAATTAATAGAATAAGTAAATTTTCAACCTATAAACATAAAATACAAAATGTAGAATTAATTTATATTTAACTAAATAAAAATAGAATGCTCAGGCATTCGCAAAACGCATAAGCATTCTAAAAAAAAAAGGGAGATGTAGTGTAAACAGCCAACAATTTCAATGCCAAATAGCAAACCACTTAATGTGCTACCCTGTAACAAAAAGAGCCTAAATTTTAATCAGCACAAAACGGGGCATTTACTAATTGTTGCTGATAGATCAATTCACACGATTTAATACAGATGTGTGTACACCGCGCGACTAAACCAAATTTGCATTAAGGCAAATTTGCTGATATTGTATTTCCCACAGACGTCAAAACTCAACACAAATATCTAGGTACATATTTGTGTCGATTGGTATGTAGGTATGTAAGTATGTATGTTTAAAGTAAATAGTTATGTAAGAATATGTTTAGACTAAGTAAGTATGTATGTTTAAAGTAAATATGTATGTAAGAATATGTTTAGAATAATGTAGTATAAATAAGCTAACAATATTTGAATAAAGATTCATTCACTCATTCACACTTACACCTCACAACCACTCTATTCATTTTTCATCTTTTTTATGGCGATCCTGCCTTGATTCTGCTGGCTGATTGTTCAGCCTAAGTTCATTGGCAAGGATAATAGTGGCTGATTATTCAGCCTAAGCGCTACATATATGTATATAAACCTACTACACAAACATAATAGTTTTTTTTTTTAACCGAACCAATAATTTTAATTGGGAAGAAATTAACAAAACCGATTCGACGAATACACCGCAGAAAAAGGTAAATATACAACAAAGGCAACAAATCACACAACAGCAACAAAAATCGACAGTGCTAGGCGGTGCTCAAAATTTTCAACATTTTACCAAGTGGAGCCGCGGCAAGCGAAGTGGAATAATATTTTCTAAATAATTGCGAAGAAATTAACAAAGCCGAATCAACGAATACCCTACAGAAAAGGTAAAAATACTACAAAGGCAACAAATCTCACAACAGCAACAAGAAATCGACAGTGCTAGGCGGTGCTCAAAATTTCCAACATTTTACCAAGTGGAGCCGCGGCAAGCGAAGTGGAATAATATTTTCTAAATAATTGGGAAGAAATTAACAAAGCCGATTCAACGAATACCCTGCAGAAAAGGTAAAAATACTACAAAGGCAACAAATCTCACAACAGCAACAAGAAATCGACAGTGCTAGGCGGTGCTCCAAATTGCCAAACATTTTACCAAGTGGAGCCGCGGCAAGCGAAGTGGAATAATATTTTCTAAATAATTGGGAAGAAATTAACAAAGCCGATTCAACGAATACCCTGCAGAAAAGGTAAAAATACTACAAAGGCAACAAATCTCACAACAGCAACAAGAAATCGACAGTGCTAGGCGGTGCTCCAAATTGCCAAACATTTTACCAAGTGGCGCCGTGGCAAGGGAGGTGGAATAATATTTGCCCGATATTTGGGAAGAATATAAAGAAAGCCGGTTTGGCAAAGACACAGCAAAAAATAAAAAGGACAAAATTCAAGAAAGGTAGCAAATATCTATTATAATAATTAACAATGATAATTATTTTTAAGTAGGTAACAATAACAATATTCCGGCAACCTAACGGCTGCCTATTGACAAGCAAAAATTATATTTTTGCTGTAAAAACTTTTTTTTCCTAATTAATGAATTATGTTCCCAGAAGAGAACATACAAAATCAAAGTCAATTTGACCAAATTTTGAATAAATTAGTTAGATTTTTTTTAACTCGTAGAACTTAGGCAGATCAATGAATATGACGAAAAAGAGAAAAAAAACTATGAAGCCCAAAGTGGCATAGAAAATGAAATAGAAATAAAAATAACATATAAATCAAAATTGCAGAGAAATAAATTTTCAAATTCCAATATTCTGTAAAGTTTGTTAAATAAATTATATTTTGAAAAAAAAAAATATATATTTTTAAAAAGAAAAAAATTTACAAACAAGAAAGTTGTAAAATAAAATTTTACGTAAGAACAAAATCAATAATTTTATTAGGCCTAAATTAGTCCTTTTTCATATTCTTAGTCCTATTTTTCAAAACAGGAAAATTATTAAAGGAAATTTTTATTTCTCACAATGTCTTGTTGGAAAAAATTGGCAAACGACATTACGATAGCCATAGCTGGTTATGAGATAGTAAAAGAAAACTCGAAAACAATAAGAAAATAATAATACATGAAAATAGACTTAAATTAATAGAATAAGTAAATTTTCAACCTATAAACATAAAATACAAAATGTAGAATTAATTTATATTTAACTAAATAAAAATAGAATGCTCATGCATTCGCAAAACGCATAAGCATTCTGAAAAAAAAGGGAGATGTAGTGTAAACAGCCAACAATTTCAATGCCAAATAGTAAACCACTTAATGTGCTACCCTGCAACAAAAAGAGCCTAAATTTTAATCAGCACAAAACGGGGCATTTAATAATTGTTGCTGATAGATCAATTCACACGATTTAATACAGTTGTGTGTACACCGCGCGCCTAAACCAAATTTGCATTAAGGCAAATTTGCTGATATTGTATTTCCCACAGACGTCAAAACTCAACACAAATATCTAGGTACATATTTGTGTCGATTGGTATGTAGGTATGTAAGTATGTATGTTTAAAGTAAATATGTATGTAAGAATATGTTTAGACTAAGTAAGTATGTATGCTTAAAGTAAATATGTATGTAAGAATATGTTTAGAATAATGTAGTATAAATAAGCTAACAATATTTGAATAAAGATTCATTCACTCATTCACACTTACACCTCACCACCACTCTATTCATTTTTCATCTTTTTTATGGCGATCCTGTCTTGATTCTGCTGGCTGATTGTTCAGCCTAAGTTCATTGGCAAGGATAATAGTGGCTGATTATTCAGCCTAAGCGCTACATATATATAAACCTACTACACAAACATAATAGTTTTTTTTTTTTTAACCGAACCAATAATTTTAATTGGGAAGAAATTAACAAAACCGATTCGACGAATACACCGCAGAAAAAGGTAAAAATACAACAAAGGCAACAAATCACACAACAGCAACAAAAATCGACAGTGCTAGGCGGTGCTCAAAATTGCCAACATTTTACCAAGTGGAGCCGCGGCAAGGGAAGTGGAATAATATTTGCCCGATAATTGGGAAGAAATTAAAGAAAGCCGGTTTGGCAAAGACACAGCAAAAAATAAAAAGGACAAAATTCAAGAAAGGTAGCAAATATCTATTATAATAATTAACAATGATAATTATTTTTAAGTAAGTAACAATAACAATATTCCGGCAACCTAACGGCTGCCTATTGACAAGCAAAAATTACATTTTTGCTGTAAAAACTTTTTTTCGTAATTAATGAATTATGTTCCCAGAAGAGAACATACAAAATCAAAGTCAATTTGACCAAATTTTGAATAAATTAGTTAGATTTTTTTTAACTCGTAGAACTTAGGCAGATCAATGAATATGATGAAAAAGAGAAAAAAAACTATGAAGCCCAAAGTGGCATAGAAAATGAAATAGAAATAAAAATAACATATAAATGAAAATTGCAGAGAAATAAATTTTCAAATTCCAATGTTCTGTAAAGTTTGTTAAATAAATTATATTTTGAAAAAAAAAATATATATATTTTTAAAAAGAAAAAATTTTACAAACAAGAAAGTTGTAAAATAAAATTTTACGTAAGAACAAAATCAATAATTTTATTAGGCCTAAATTAGTCCTTTTTCATATTCTTAGTCCTTTTTTTCAAAACAGGAAAATTATTAAAGGAAATTTTTATTTCTCACAATGTCTTGTTGGAAAAAATTGGCAAACGACATTACGATAGCCATAGCTGGTTATGACATAGTAAAAGAAAACTCAGGAAATTCGGAAAACAAGGTATCAGAGAACCGAATAATTAAATATGAGCCACCAGTTGAAGAAGAAACCAACAACATTCAAAACATCCCCGACGTTTGGTTATTCGTTTTATTTTGCGCATTCATACTATTGATCATTGCAATAGATTTGATGCTCAAAAATTATATCAAAATTTAATTTAGACAGCAAAAAAACCTTCAAGAGCGTATTTAAAAACAAAAATCTTATTGACTTACCACTAAAACCCCATTTCCAAAAAAAAAAATCTCAATATGCTTCAATTAACAGTATATTTTCTTGAGACAGCTTTATCAGCACTGTCTAAGTTCGATAGCAAACCAAAAATTTGAATAATCTTTTTGGATGCTCATAGCATCTTTGTAAAAGTTTTGATAGACAATTTTTAAAAAAATGCATGTTCTTAATATTCTTCTAAATAATTACATACCCATTATAAAAATTACGAATTTGATATTTATTCACAATTTATGCTTCAAAGAGTACATAGCTAGAAAGGAAAATGTCAGTGGAAGCAGGCAAAATTCTAAAAGAAAAAAAAAAAACAGCCAATAACACTATTACCAACAGTAATGAAGAAACTAAGGGTCACAAAGAGAACCTTATTATAAATAAAGCGCTTAGTAAATAAATAAATTTGCAATTAGACATGTCGCGCTCGTTTTCATCCAAAAGGATAGAAACTTTGTAGCATAATAAGCAACCGGATTGTTGAGGAATTTATTGACTTAGGACAATATTGTAGGGGACCTAGTTTACTGAATCAAGATTGAGTCAAGTGTAACCCTAATTCTCCAATGTAGGACCTAGACCAAGATGAAGTGTGGATTTGAGTATTATCTTAGCTCTCCAGCCGCATTTGTCCGAGCATTAAAATGCACGCTTTGATTCCTGAATAAAGACATACAACAGGTTTAAGTCTGCAGTCAAGAATAATTTATTTTGGCTCATCGCCAGCTTTTATATGTTTACAGTGAAATTCTTAATTATACTCATGCATAAAAAATTGCTCAATTGCTAAATTGATATTAAATATTTTTCATATTTGATTTTTGCTTGAAATACATACAAATGCTTAACTGCTAATTGTTTCTGAAATAAGTGTGCCACTTTTAATGCGATCATTCATACATTGCTAAGCTAGGTGTCACAGATGGTTCATAAGTAAAGCTATGCAATCGAGACATCAAACATGTTGACTCAGCAATATGTATCGCGTGCATTAGTGTGGTCAGGCACACTAAAATATTCAACCAGGTTGAAAAATGCCGGCAATCTAGGACTTGTAAGAGAAAAAGACACTTGTCCCTTAGGAGCCAAATTGGTCAAGAATAATGAATACTCAAGTAAGCATATTTAAAAATAAAAATAAAATAGGTACCCAAGTTCTCAAAGATCTAATATTTGCATTAACCCCAGAAGTTATGCATGTGACAAATGTCCACAGAAATTAAAGAAATTCTTCATAAATATCATGACGATCCAATCTGGGAAGGCCACCCACGAACCGCATGACACATAAGATCTAATAAAAAATATTGCTGGAAAAAATGAAAATGGTATGACAAATTTTTGCATCCACTGCACCCATTGGTTTAACCACTTATCACTATATAACTACTTTTTGTCCAAGCAGCAACTGAATCTACCCAATCTACTGTATATAATACGCTCAGAGATCCCGCTTTTCGATCAATGTCAATTTTCAACCTATGATGACAGTAACCATTATCTTATTCTATACGTTTTAATTTTAATTTAAAATGGACTACCAATACAAAAGCTTTGTTTAACCGTTTTCATATAGGGAAACCTCGCCTTTTAGAGAGGCCATAATTTTACATAATAGGATTTTTGGATCTAGATAAATAGATAGTAGATATATAAGGCTCTGTAGATTAGGAAAAATAATTTTATTAATAACCTGTGGAATAGAAAATATCAATAAGAAAAATTATTTTTTTACTAACCTATAAAGTAGGAAATATCGATAGTAAAAATAATTACACTTTAATCCCGTGTAGAATAGGAAATAATGATAAGCAAAATTTTCCCATTAACATAGAAAATAGCGTTATCATAAACAATAAGAAAATAATAATACACAAAAATAGACTTAAATTAATAGAATAAGTAAATTTTCAACCTATAAACATAAAATACAAAATATAGAATTAATTTATATTTAACTAAATAAAAATAGAATGCTCATGTGGTACATATTTGTGTCGATTTGTATGTAGGTATGTACGTATGTATGTTTAAAGTAAATATGTATGTAAGAATATGTTTAAACTAAGTACGTATGTATGTTTAAAGTAAATATGTATGTAAGAATATGTTTAGAATAATTTAGTATAAATAAGCTAAATATTTTAATAAAGATTCACTCACTCATTCAGACTTTCACCTCGCAAACCCTCTATTCATTTTTCACCTTTTATACTATAAGTGGACGCCTTTTCGAGATATCGCCATAAAGGTGGACCAGGGGTGACTATAATGTGTTTGTACGATATGGGTATCAAATGAAAAGTGTTAATGATTATTTAAAAGGGATGGGCCTTATTTCTATAGGTGGACACCTTTTCGAGATATCGCCATATAGGTGGACCAGGGGTGACTCTATAATGTGTTTGTACTGTAAGATGGCATTAAAAGAAATTAAATTTGGGAAGTGCCATTTAAGCGGCAACATGATTGAATTGACTTTATTCAGTAAATTTCGGCTTATTTATACTAAAATATTTTATACAAATTCTTATGGATTAAAGTTCCTATATACTAATCATACGTACATACATACATATTGCATGAGCGATGTAAACGTTTGTACATAGCAACCGTTCGCACGGTCGCTGGTGCATAAGCGTGGCTCATATATCGCACGGGCTTCGCTTGTTTGCCTGTCTGTGGGATCGTGATTATGTTGATATTGCTTATTATAAACACATTTATACTTACGACATAAGCAGAGTGTCAAATGCACTGCAGCGCACAATGTTTCGTGTAGAACAAGCTAGCTGGACAAAATTATTTTATGAGATTTTCCGTTTGATATGCAGTCATTTATTAGAACTACGTCATTTTTTTCCGCCATATGTTCTTTTTTTTATTTTTTTCCAAAATTTTACTTCATATGCATACATTTGCTTATTTCATATACAGTAACTCATGTGAATAAGTGACATAGATCCAAAAAAATTTAAAGGACTTAAGAATATTACTTTATTGTACTTAAATTGAATGGACTACAAATCTCAATACTCTAAAAAATTCTAAAAATTCGGAAAAAAATTAAAACTTTTTATGAAAATTCGCCGAATTTTTCAAGCATTTTTGAAATATAATCTAGTTTTTGTTATAGATCGTGACAAATTTTCTTATGGGAATTAGTTAAAATAAATTTGCGAAAGCGAAAATTGTAAGAATTGTGCAAAAAGGGTGTCTACTTATTTATGAGAGTGACTGTACATATGTACACACATATTTTGTATTTATTTGAGTATTTATCCTGGCACTATAATTTTTACAAAATTATTTTGTAGTACCAGTCAGGAATGTAAAAGTGAATTACAATAATAATAATAACAATGTAAATAAGTAAATTAATTATGTGAAAATTACTTATTACAAAAACTTAAAAGTAAAGTATCATACAAAGTACAAAAACAATAGATTTAAATTAAATAAAACCTGATCCAACAAAAAGTTATAGAGTGGGTTATCTTTTATAATTATGTTATTATTCGCTATCATCACTTTCATTCGATGAGTCACTTGTGGAATAGTCATGAGCATCAGCAACACTACTGTGAAAGCTTGAAACAACTGGGGTATTTATTGACTCCTCAACATTATCGGGGGACAGTAAGTTTAAGACTTCTGAAGTCAGACTTTTAAATTTTTCTTAGGTATCTCCCTAAAACTGTTAACTAAAGGATCCGATGTTATAAGCAACATATTCATAAGATCTCTGTTCGTGGCTTCACGCAACTGCTTTTGTATGTTATCATCCCTGAATCGTCTCAAATCTTTGTTACGGGCTTCCTGTGCTTCCTCAGAAAGTTGACCAATAGGTAAAATTGCTGATTTTATAATATCAGTACTATGTACTATGATTTTATGAACTGTAACAGGTATATTAAACCATGGATAGAGATCTATGTATAGTTTTTTAGTCTCGACCGCAAATTTTTCAAATCTTTGGATATTTATATTGTACCCAGATGCTAATGCGCGAAGGAGAGTGTCGAATCTTTTGATGAGCGTAACATCCAGTCCCGTAATCTCAGCACCAGCCTCAGAATTTTCGAAGAACCTACGAGCAGTGTTGCCGTCATTAGTATTGCCGAAACCTGGTTTTGGTTTATCTACTATCAATCCAAGTTTTGCAGTATTTATATTACATTCAGGTATTGGCGTAGATGCTACCAAATGGGGTTGTTTTGTGTAGCGTTCCTGTGTGGTTATACCTGCATTAGGATTGCTTTGTATGTACCTGTTTTTATGCCTTGGTGACTGGTGCGGTAGGTTGTGGCAGGTTGAAGTCAGTTATCTTCGCCGTTTTGCTATTGGTGTGCCCTTGTTGAACTTGGGCGTTTATTTTTGTGTGTTTTATGGCTACGTGTTTGTTCCCTGTACCTGGGAATTGGTTTTGCCGTTTGTATATCAGCTTTAAAGGTTCAAATATCTCGTCGGAGCTGGTACGTACATATATCCTATTATATGTACAGATAACTAAATCTACAAAAAAAAAAATAAAAATAGATGTGCAAAGAATTCGCAATGGTTTTTTCTTTCGACTATTAGAGAATACTTGCGACTATAACATATGTAAAATTTAGCCCGGACGTCCGCGGATGTATGTAACTTGTTTGTCCCTAAATTTAAAAATATAGAGACAAAATACCTTTTCTTCTTAATAACGGAATGTTAAATATATTTAAAATACTCTAATTGCGAAATAATTACTATTAAAAAAAATTTACTTACCTTACAGCTTAGAATCCATCAAAAAAATTATATAAAAGTGTTCACTTAAAAGAAATATGAAGCTTAATATTCAACAAGAATTTTGCAAATTAATCAATGCATTTTATGGTCACTCCTGCCTTCTTACTTCAATTACTCAATATATGTGAGCAAAAATATCAAAAAAAAAGCAAAAATCCCGTTATTTTGTTTGTTTTCTTTCATTTGTCATTACACTTTTCTTGGAATAAGAATTTTGTTTTTGTCCAGCTAGCTTGTTCTACACGAAACACTGTGCAGCGTGAGAAACGTTTAGAATGCATGCAAGATATATGTATGTAACAGTGCGATACGGGCATCCAATTAAAGGTATTAATGAGGGTTTTGTAAGGAAGTGGTCCTTAGTTGTATATGTGAAGGAAGGCGTTTTCGAGATATCGACCAGGGTGCCCAGAACATCATCTGTCGGGTACCGCTAATTTATTTATATATATAATACCACGAACAGTATTCCTGCAAAGATTTCAAGTGCTTTTGATTTCGCCCTGCAGAACTTTTTCATTTTCTTCTACTTAATATGGTAGGTGTCACACAAATTTTAAAAAGTTTTTTCTAAAGTTATATTTTGCGTCAATAAACCAATCCAATTACCATGCTTCACCCCTTTTTTATATTTGGTATAGAACTATGCCATTTTTTCATTTTTCGTAATTGTCGATATCGAAAAAGTGGCCGTGGTCATGGTCGGGCTTCGGCCATTTTTTAAACCAAGATAAAGAGAGTTCAGATAAGTATGTGAACTAAGTTTAGTAAGGATATATCGATTTTTGCTTAAGTTATCATGTTAACGTCCGAGCGGAAGGACAGACGGTCGACTGTGTATAAAAACTGGGCGTGGCTTCAAACGATTTCGCCCATTTTCACAGAAAACAGTTTTCCTCATAGAATCTCTGCCCCTACCAAATTTCACAAGGATTGGTAAATTTTTTTCGACTTATGGCATTAAAGGTATTCTAGACAAATTAAATGAAAAAGGGCGGAGCCACGCCCATTTTGAATTTTTTTTATTTTTGTATTTTGTTGCACCATTTCATTACTGGAGTTGAATGTTGACACAATTTACTTACATACTGTAAAGATATTCAATTTTTTGTTAAAATTTGACTTAAACTAAAATTTTTTTTTACTTTTAAATTACCTTCTTTTAAAAGTGGGCTGTGCCACTCCCATTGTCCAAAATTTTACTAATTTTCTATTCGGCATCATAAGGTCAACCCACCTACCAAGTTTCATCGCTTTATCCGTATTTTGTAATGAATTATCGCACTTTTTCGGTTTTTCCGAATTTTCGATATCGAAAAAGTGGGCGTGGTTATAGTCCGATTTCGTTCATTTTAAACAGCGATCTGCGATGAGTGCCCAGGAACCTAAATACCAAATTTCATCAGGATACCTCAAAATTTACTCAAGTTATCGTGTTAACCGACGGACGAACATGGCTAGATGAATTCCTTTTTTCGCCCAGATCATTTTGATATATAGAAGTCTGTATCTATCTGGATTAGTATATGCCGTTACGGATTACCGTTATACGAACAAAATTAATATACTCTGTGGGCTCTATATAATAATTAACGGATCGTAATAAAATTGGGTACACATATTTTCCTTATAGCAGAAAATATTTCTAGTAAAAATGGACGGGATCGGTTAAAGACCACGGCTACTTAGATATAAAAGAAGTTTAAAAGGGTCGTAGACTAGAATAATAAGCTATAACTTAGCAAAAAATAGTTTTGAATCAATGATATTTCACTTATCAAGTTTTATTGTAAGATGAAATGGGGACACATTTTTTTTTTAAACGGGCGGTGCCACGTGTTATAAGTAATTTGTCTGAAATGAAATGTACAATTAAAGTTCACGCTGAGATAGAATGTTCGGTTACACCCGAACATAGACACCTTTACTTGTTTTTACTCCTTTTTGAGTTTAAAATATAAACCAAATAAAATTAAAACATACCGTAATAATTTGAGTGGTTTCCAATTTAGTTCTGAAAACTTTCAAAAAGTGCTTAAACCGATGAATGGTTTAAAATGTGCTCTCAAACTTTTAACCGTGTATTGACACACAACGTCCCTATCACATATCCTTAGCTGCAGAGGAATACGCGGCCACTAAGTATGGAAAATAAAGTGCAGGAAGACTTGTTTCCCTTTAGTGTTCGTAATGGAATCAGTGATGACTGGCCTGAGTTAAAAAGAGAAGCAATGTTATTCATGACTTAGACGGGGAAAATGTCGGAAATGCTGAACATCCTCGTGGTTACGCTACCGGCTGTCCGGCACGCAAAAATACTAGGTGTGACGTTCGATAATGACCTGCTAGCACGCAGCCGCAACAGTACCTAAATAAAGTTCGGAGCTCGTAACGAATATCTCGCTCGAAGCACTTGGGGAAAAGACAAAGAAATGCCCATATTTCGCTTTTCCGATATGAGAAAGCTGTAGGCCTCACCGCGTTCAGAACTGCCACCGAATGTCGTCTTATGTCGCCAGAACATTATGTACATAATTGGGCGATAATACTCCCCTTAAAAGAGATAAATGAAATGCTGAACAAGCATTTTGTTTAATACTTAGATGCCAAGGTTGCATCCTAACTGACATTTGATTGAACAGGCCCCGCCTCCCAGGGGCAACTGATCCCTTTGAACCTGATGTGCATGAAGAGGCATTTAACCTCATACAAGGTTATGTACCGGCGAAACCCGTTCTAAGAGTTCAATAAGTGAAAGTCGCAGTTGAGGAAAGCAGACTCCCCAGGTAGACGCGGGTCACTCTGGCCCAACTTCTTTCTGGATACTGTAAGAGGTTAAACTCTTACTTATCCAGAATTAACTCCGACATACGCAGTGTATGTCCTGCATGTAATGTGTCTCTACACGACGCCAGCCAACTTATTTTCTATTGCTGTGTGGAGCCAACGCCTCTAACACCCATGTCTCATTAGTCCAACCATATTGAAACTGCTAGCTGCTAGTTTCTTTGGACTTCTGTTAGAGGTTATCGATGACTATTTTAGAGTGATCTGACCGGATCATGGGGCGAAGCACTGTTACAAGAAGAAGAAGAAGCTTACGAGACTTCTAGGAAAATAAGCGCCATGTAATGATGAGGCTGATTTAAGTCACACTAGACCTAAGTTATATACATACATTCTGCTCATGGTTCACATTAAGATATCCAGTTAATGAAAATGCTGTTCCAACATTGATATACCTATCATATACCCATGTACATATGCGTGTGCGCGTATATGCTCATAATTTCAAATCAAAATTTGTACGTATATGTACATATATATAGGGAATTTTGTGTAGAGAAGTAAAGACATAGATATTCATCTGAAGGGTAATGATGTTGTTATTCTTAAAAGTTAGTATCCTACCTACAACCCCATAAAATATGTCCCAAGGGAATGTGGGTAAACGCACATACCCTACAAAAAATCTCATAAGCGACTATAACAAATCAGGATAAACGCTGAAATAAGACAATCATTAGCTGTGTTTTTTTTACATCTATATACATATGCACTTAAACTTGTTATGGACTGCCAAGAGCATACATTTATCTACAGTTATGAAATTGTTACCCAGAAAATTAGTACTGCTAAATTTCAGTACGCATTATACTCAGTTGCCACTGAAATGTGTTTCCCTATATTATCCCTACACTGCTATCCACTTTTATGACCAAAAAGTGTGTGTGTGTTCCCGACTCATCGCAACAGATTTAGCTATAGGTTATACACTATGACCAACCGAGGTCGTGTCTCCGCTTTTTAGCACAACCCGTTTTGTGACGAGTTAAAACGGAGTCATTGGTGCCGTTTGTCGTTCGCTGCAGTCGTATCCCTAACGGAACCCTATACGATACATTGTGATCGATTAATGGTGCCTTAACCTAAAAATCGTGGAAATTTCATAAATATGAAGAAAACGCAAAAAATTACAAACAAATTCCACAAGAAATAAGTCTCTTAGTCATAACGTATTCAAAATAATGAACAAAATCTACAAAAAGTTATCGTTACGATATGGCACCAATAATCGATTATATTGATTCCCATAAGGTTGGTGGAATCAGCTGTTATAAGGTTACCGATACGGTTACCGATAAAGCATCAATGTCTGCAGCTTTATTCAACCACTGCCGCGAGTATTCAATAATTGTCGCTTGATGGGTCCCTAAACATTATTTATGTCAGTGATGATAAGCGTTTTTTCCCCTGCAAACACGACTATTATCAAAATTTAGAATTTTTCTAAAAATTTTGTAATTGGATGATTATTCGAATGAAAACAATTTCCAAGGCTTACTTGGAGAACGGCAAGCTAACTTTTTATCCGAGAGTTAACATGATATGAGGGGTTAAACTCATACGTTTTTGACATATTTTTCAAATTAGCCCTGAGTTAAAAAAAACTCGCCTTTCTGCAAGTGGGCCTAAGAAAATTATTTAAAGATTATTTATTGGTGAAAGAATTATCTCCGAATAACTTTTTGATAGATAATTTATTTTTCAATAATTTTCCAATTGAATATTTTTTCCAAAAACTCATCGTTTTCTAATTTTCATATGAGGCAAAGAAAATTACTTTGCATGTTAACTGAAAGAAAACAAGTGCGTTTTCGTATTTATTTATTCTTCGAATAACAAGCAAATAATTTATTCGTCACTTAAATGAGATTTCTTTGAATAAACAAGGTTATCTACATATATTCGTAAATAACCTACAAACAAAATATTTATCGTTATTCGAATAAGTTTTGTACACATGTTATCCATATACATATTATTAAATATAATTTTTTGGTCGAAATCTTGTTTAGCATAAATATACATAAGTATATTAATACTAGAACCATTACTCTAAACTATTGTATGGGTAAGTTGAGTGGTAGTCACCCTAGCAGGGAAAGCTCACTTGGCCAACATGAAGGTCCGTTATGATACCATGTAAGATCTAAAAAAGGTCGCAGTGCATCGAAGCCTTATAATATTAGAGAATCGTTGCTAGTGAACCGAGACGATATTGCTCTCAACCTTACTAACAAAGCTTATGTCCGCCAAACTTTTACTAAGCTGATGCGAGGCCCAACTATGTATTTGCCAGCAGACCACAGTTGGCCTGCGGAACTTCGAAAACTCTACATGTGGTTCAGTTAAACATGTCCCCACTAAGACATCGGCGTGATTTTGAGCCGAGGTTCTCTTCAAATTTGCGTCGTGCTCCTTTTTAATTTTCTACGAATTGGCAGGGCGGGACCTACATATTGAACGACGACTCCGAACGACATCTGCAAGGCAGATGAGTTGGAACCGATGGTTCCAAACTAATGGAAGGGTTAGGGTCTGCGGTATACTGTACTGATCCGAAAATAAAAAGATTATACATGCTGCCAAATAACTGTAGTGGTGGACGTGATGAAGGCAGTATAAACACCGGAGAAAACAGCTTAAATCACCTGGTAAATTTTCAAATATTAGCCAAAGGGACGGAGCAATTTTACAGATTATGGTTTTTAAGTTTGGTCATAGAGAAAATTACCTGTCATACTATGGACACATTCAGTTTATCTGAGGTCCTCACGAAACGACCAGTTCAACCTAACCTGCCGTTAGGTAAAAAAACACCTGTAATTCTTATCTTATCTACTAAGGGCAGGTCAACTGACACGGCCTTGCACTCACTGGTATCCGCTATCGAAAGTTCGCTAGACCTCAAGGAATACACATTGGTGGCATTCCTAGATATAGCGGGTGCTTTCAACAACGTTCTCCCTGAGTCCATCACCTCGGCGCTTCTGGGGGTGGACGCGTGCCTGGTGGAGTTTATATACAATCTGCTTACGCGTAGGCAGATTAAAACTGAGCTAGGTGGATGTGTGATCCGCAGACCGGTCGGCAGAGGGACTCCGCAGGGAGGTGTTCTCTCTCCGTTACTTTGGGTGGTTACCGTAAACCAACTACTCCGCCTCATGGAATCGGAAGGTCACCAAGTGATCGCGTATGCAGATGACATCTGCGTCAACATGCGGGGGAAATTTCCGCAAACTCTTTGCAACCTAATGGAAGGGGCACTATCCAAAATCTCGCACTGGGCCACCGCCACAGGCTTGGAAGTGAACCCGGACAAAACCGAGCTTGTCCTCTTCACGAGGAGGTATAAGGTGCCAAATCTAACACCGCAAAGAGTTGGGGGTACGGTTTTAGCGTTTAGCGATCGAGTCAAGTATTTGGGTATAATTCTGGATAGGAAGCTATTGTGGAATGACCATATAGTGGAGCGATGCAAAAAGGCAGCAGCAGCGCTGTTCACCTGCAAGAGGGCAATTGGCACCTCCTGGGGATTCTCCCCCAAGGTGACATACTGGATTTATACAGCCATTGTTCGCCCGATTCTTCTTTATGGTGCCTTGGTCTGGTGGCCTGCACTAACTAAAACTACCTATCTTAAGACGCTGCAAAAGGTGCAACGGAGTTCGGAACTCTGCATCACCGGGGCTCCCGGCTCCACTCCATCTGAAGCACTTAACACAATGCTATACCTTCCACCTCTTGACCTGGTGGCGAAGGAAATAGCGGTCATCGCCGCTCTACGCATAAGGAAAACAGGTCTCTGGCCAAACGGATCTGGTGGACACGCGACAATCCTGGGCACGAGCGCCCCAGTCCCAATACCGGCGCGCACTGACTACTGCACGCCAAATAACGTCTTCGTTAAAAATTACACTATATATATACCATCGCGACAGGACTGGAATACCAGACAACATACGGTACCGGGTGCCATCAACATATTCACGGATGGTTCTAAGCTTGACGGGAAGGTGGGAGCAGGCCTTTTTTCGCCGGATCTGGGTCTAGAGGTCTCTTTTCGCCTACCGGATCACTGTAGTATTTACCAAGCGGAAATGCTGGCAATACACAGGGCTGTGAACTATCTCGGGTCTATGCCTAAGGATGGTAAACGGGTGTTTATTTTCTCAGACAGCCAGGCCGCATTAAAGGCCCTGGACTCATTCGTTGACAACGCAAAGTCGGTCACTGAATGCCGCAGATCTCTTAACGAGATGGCTCAGCACTTAAGTATCAGCCTTATATGGGTACCTGGGCACAGTGATATCGAAGGCAATTGCAGAGCAGACGAGCTGGCCAGAAGGGGCACCACCGACCATATCCTTCCGGGAAATGATTCGGTAGGCTTACCCATGGCCACTTTCAGGCTTCGTGTAAGCACAAGCACTTTAAGAATCGCAAATGGACTATGGTCAGTCATATCTTCGTGTGAGACATCCAGGCAAACCTGGCCCTCATATTACAAGGGGCGCACAGAAGCGCTTCTGACTCTAAACAAATCAGCTCTATCGTCCCTGATAAGCGTTCTAACAGGGCATTGCTTAATAGGCACGCATGGTGCTAGAAGGGGGGTAGCGACCTTCGACTTTTGCCGCAGCTGCAGATGTACAGAGGAAGAAGAGAGCGTCCAGCACCTTCTCTGTCACTGTCCAGCGCTTAGTAGGCGTAGGATGGCTATCCTCGGTAAACCTTTTCTACATGACCTAGCTGAGGTCTCTTGCTATGAAGTAAAGGCTCTGGCAAAATTTATAATTTCCACGAGGTGGTTTGACCCGCTTTAGGCAGGGTAGGGGTCCTCTTTTGAGACCGTACAGGGTATTACAATGGGCCCATTGGTGGCCTAAGTTGTGAGCTGTTACCATAGTGTTCAGCTCAGCCCTTGCAACCTAACCTAACCTAACCTATCTTCTTTTTTCAAATCTTGAAGGAATAGTTACGATGATGGACATGAGGTTTTCATTCCAGTTATGTAAAATTCAATATATGCAGCTTGAAACATTTTTCGCACGAGAACACAATGGTGGTTTCTGCTCTGTAATCTGTATATTTTTATAAAGGTTACTTAATAAACCTTTTATCAGAAGAGAGCCTTTATACATAGCAGTAGGAGTTTTACAAGAATATCAATCGGAAAACGATGTAACTTCCCTGGGTGTTAACAAATGGCACCCTTTAGCCTGGCGAAGATATTACTGGCGCGACTTGTTGGACGGCCAAACTCGTTTAAACGGGTTAGCGCCAGTTAAGAAAACAACTATGTGCCAATTAAGTACAGATGTATATGAAAGTTTTAGACAAGAATAATAAATTACTAAGGGTATTGAAGGTCAGTGCACTAATTAAAAAAATCTGTGTATAATAAATTGTGTATGTTTGTAACTCTTACAGAGCTTTTTATAGGCTCTTAACTCTGTCATTTTACACCGGCCGCGTTGGCTCAGAATAAGCGTTCTGGCCTAATTAACCAGAGATTTCCGAGTAAAGTGACGGGATAGCTAAAATTAAAATCCTTTATATAATTTTTCTTAAACGGTTGCCGTTGGCAGTGGTTACGAGACCCCTTCGAATGTATTTTTACCATGAGAAGCTTCTTACCTGATTCATCTGCTTCAGCAGAGGTCGTTCACAGTCGCCTGGAAACATAAAGGAACCTCACCACAAATTGGAAGAGAAGCCTTAGTCTTCTCAGAGGTATATTTTATAATTATTACTACACCAACCCACGGCTTAGTAAACCGTGCACGAGATTTTTAAATTATGACATTCGAACTGGCAGTAAAATTATATATACATATGTATACCATTTTCATGGATTTCGTACCTTGGCACTAATGTGAGGCAGCTTATACATATTAGATTATACCTTTCGAGCTACGCGTATGTTCATGAACAAAGGATTGTTGAATACAATTGAACATCTTACGAATCTGAGTCCTTATGTTATAAGGATAGGATTTTGATCAAAGCAAATCTGCCTTATAAAAGTGAAAATTTTTTTGCGGTTGTCTTATCTCATAAAAACAGTTACACACATGCATTACAGCAATCAGTCTCAATTCGGTCGTGCTATATTTCGATCGAGTTTGTGTAAAAAATGCTCTTCAAAGTGCTCGTAATTTTAATAAATGGTTTACTCCGTAAACAGGATAAATTCCATTGATGAATAGCTTTTGAAAGTAAATTGTGCACATCGCAAAAGTCAAATTCTCAAGCTACTTCATTAAAGGAAATTTACAGAACGCACATATGCTTTCGTGAGAACATATTCAGTTCCATATTCGGGTACAATAAATCATTATGGTGCTTTGACACATAACAAGTGAAAGTACTTCCGACTTGCCTGTCAAGCTCTATATGTTGTATTCAGAAAGCTTTGCTTTTCACCAGCATATATTTGGGTCCTTGGAATTTCAATTTAAGTTTTGACCACAAAGTCAAAAAAAATTAAATTGCCCGCGGTGTTTGAAAATTCATGTTTATTTATTTGGCAACGAGATGATAATTTTTTTATAACATAAAATAACCATTTTGTCATTCAATTTTGATGTAAGGCTTTTTGATTCAATTGGAACTTTACGAAAAAAAATCCGACTATTTCGGTAGCCACTATCGACTTTATTGGTGGTAGCGCCTAGCGATTTTTTTTTTATTTCCAACTAGGTTAGGTTAGGTTTTGTGGTAGCTACCCTGATAGGGGAAGCTCACTTGGACAACATGAAGGTCCGCTGTGATACCACATACAATAAAATAAAATAACGTGACAGCTATAACTACTACTTAGAGAATCGATGGGCAGCTACGATAAAGTTTCGAATGATACCGAGCTCAACCTTGGACAAAGCCTCGGGAAATCCAAGTGAGTCGCCACCGAAGTACTTTCGCCTTGTTCTGGCAAAAGCTGTGCAATCAAGCATAAAGTGATTTGATGATTCCACCTCATCATCCTCCATACAGCTGCAGCAGGATGGAGTTTCCAGTATATTGAGACGTACCGCATGGATACCCATGGGACAGTGCCCTGTCAAAACGCCAATGACCATTGATAGGGGAGCCTTAGTTAACCCAATTACTTCGGCAGACCTCCTGCCATCCTCTTTGTGCCAGAAAGATCTTGTTACCCTGCAAGAGGTGGTGTCCACCCAACGTTTGCTGAGCTGACTCGAAGCTTAGCTATGGAGGAGTAAACCACCGGTGGCCAGCGGAATCCCGAGATCCTCACAGCCATCTTCATCCGTTTCAGTTGTACCGATGAGGGCTAAGAGATCCGCTTGACAGTTGCCCGGGATATCACTATGGCCTGGACCCAGATAATCTTAATTATAAAATAGTTCGATGCAATCGCAAACGAGGTCAGGCACTCCCAGGCCTTGGTCTCACTGTAGTTGAACTCAAGGCCTTGACAGCCGCTTGGCTATCAGAGTTGATATTGAATTCTCTAACCGTAGTAACACTGGATAGTATTTTATCCACCGCATCCTTAATCGCAGCAACTTCCGCTTGGGATACACTGCAGTGATCAGCCAACTTAAACTTACATTTAGCTCGTGACCACCATCTCATAAAGCCAGTGTACTACTCCTGGCGAGAGTCCCCAGCAGTACAAAGCAACCGCGGCCTTCCTGGCCCTATCTTCCGCATTTGGTTTCCAGGACAGTTTCTTGTCCAAAACAATCCTCAAATATTTAACCCTATCAGAAATACCAACGGTACCCCTCCAATCGAAGGATTTCTGAATCGGGCATCTTATATCTCCTTGTAAAAAGAACCAATTCCGATTTTCCCGGTTGACCGCCAACCCACCTAGCCACAGTATTCAGGCAGCCCTGCAGAACATCGGGCAGGGTGCCAAGAAATTTTCCTCTGACTAGGATAGCGAGGTCATCTGCATAGGCAATAGGCCATTGACTTCCAGCTCCATAAGAAGCTCGTTGACTACCACAACCCAGAGCAGAGGAGATAGGACACCCCCTATGGCGTGCCCCTGCACACCTTCCTCTCAATTATGGCCGCTTCATACTCCGCTGCGGCAATTCTGCTGCATAGTAGTTTGCTAATAAATTCAACCAGAGCCGCCTCGACTCCTAAACCCACCAGACCTCTTTCGATTGCCCCCGCTAAGACATTGTTAAAAGCCTCCTCGATGTCTAGAAAGGCATCCAGAGCAAACTCTTTGTGTTCTAGGGACCCCTCCATTTGCTTTACAATGGAATGGAGAGCAGTTTCCTTCGAACTGCCCTTGCAGTAGGCATACTGTGAAGCCGACTGTAACCCCCGAGGATCCTTTCCCGTAGGTATAGGCCAATCAACCGCTCAAACGTTTTAAGGAGAAATGACGAGAGACTGATTGTCATGAAACCCTTAGGTGATACATGAGAGCTTCTGTCGTCCTTTGGAATGAAGATGACCCGTGTGCCAAGACTTCGGGATATAGTAAAGCCTGAGGCAGTTAGTGTAAATGATGGCCAACCAGCGGCAGGAAATCCCTAAAGACTTTTGAAGTTGCGCAGGAATGACGCCATCCGGGCCCGGAGACTTAAAGGGCTTGAACGAACGTATAGCAAAAGTTATTTGACTTTCCCGTAGTGGAATGGCAGGCATTTCTGCATGCCCAACGACCGCCGACCATTCGGGCGAAGATCCCTGCGCAACTGGGACATCGGGAAAATGATTGTGCAGTAAAAGCTTTAGGGACTCCTCGCTTCTCAACGACCAGAAGCTTCGCCATGAATCTCGCATGGCTATCCTTATTTCATATTTATAAATACCCAGACTCATCTTATAGACCTTCCAGTTCGAGGATAATTTAACTCTCTTGGCTCTGTTGAAGCGGCCTACTGGAAGCTCTTAAGTCGTCAAAATAATCAGACCACCAGGGCGGCTTGCCCTTCCCCTGTATATTTTCAACGGAGAGGACAATTGAAAGACGCTATCGCTTGCCGTGGTGAAGTTTTCCCCCAGTGCGTCTATCTCAGAATCGGACAGGTTCGAACTAACGGTAGGCGCCGCAGGAAATAGCTCTCCCAGCTTCCTGCAATACGAGTCGCAGTACTTTTAGGGTTCCTAAAAGATATTTTACCTTGGACGTTCTTCGTTCACCGAGAACTGAATATATCGGTGATCAGATAAGGAGTGCTCTTTGAGAACCCTTCAGTCATACATTCGATCTTCTAGTTCTTTACTAACCAGGGTGAGGTCCAGGACCTCCTCCCTTACCGCAGTAATAAAAGACGGGTCATTCCCCCTATTACATATACAAAGTCCCTCATCTACAATAAAAGTAAATAAAGACTCACCTCTAATGTTAGTATCCGAGCTACACCAGATGCTATGGTGGGCATTAGCATAGGCACCTATGATCATGCCAACACCTCCCCGCCTTGCTTTAGCGGTGATTTCGCCCAATATCCCAGGTGGTGGTCCCGCTACGTCCCCATGCGGCATGTACGCTGAAACCACCCACATTTCGTTACTGCCTCGCTCGAGGCAGACCGTGGTTACATCAGCATTGCTGAAATTAGAGAGAATAAAAGCTTTAAATTCCTTTTTAACAAGCAAACAGGATCTAGGCCTACCTGCCTCCCTGTGCACGAAGGTGTTGAATTTTCCCGTCCTTAATCCAGAAATCTTTCTGCCGTTACTACTCAGCCACGGCTACTGGGTAATGGCTATGTCCACTCCGCCTTTTTCAAGGCAGAACAACAAATTTGCGGAACCCGCCTTAGAGTGTTGAAGATTGATTTGACGGATTTCCAACACCACCACTCTTCTTCCGCACCCCATCCTTGGCGGATTCGCCCTCGGAGGCTAGGAGATCCTCCTCCCCACCAAACAGACGATTTACACTGATGCCGGATCCCGTTATCTATGATTCTCCCTCGTAGTCTAGGAGCTCCTCCTCTGCCCTAACAGCCAGACGACCAACACTGATGACAGATTCCGCCATTGACGAGACATCAACCGTGTTTTCGCTGTCCGAATTAAGGGGTCAGCAACCACAACCATGGGTACTGGCTCTTCTGCGGACGCTCCCCCTCCCTAACAGTCTCGGGGGGAGAGGAGTCATCTCCCCTGGAATCGGCGTGGTATATATTGAGGACCATACGCTCGAGACCATGGGGGATAACCCCCCTCATGTCAGAGAGAGTCCGCACTTGCCGACGTGGCCCAAAGGCCTCCTCTACACTGAGGACCCTCTAGTTATGTGTCGGAAGGTTCGGGTTGCAGTAACGCATCAACTCTAATATTTTCTCCGGCTGAGAGGGTCGGCAGGCACCCACACTCGAGCCCTCGGTCGAAGGGAGAGATCCCTCCTTTCTACGGCCTCGAGCCTAGCTCCCTTCCACGCCTCCCCAACCAAAGAAATTATTATCTCAAAGATACAGGCCGACCGCTCGTCAGCACAAGTAATAAATATAAATCCATGATACCATCCCGAGTATTCGAAGCATGGCCGCGGACCTGGGCTCTCCATAACGGCGGTCATATAGGCCGCTGCTATGGCGCTGGCGACCCACGGCCACTCCTCTCGGGAGATGCCACCAACCTCCCTACTCCTATCCAGGACACCGAGGATGATGGAGCCCGCTCGTTTAACGATTTCGTTAAAAGCAAGTGCGTCCCACCTCCTCGGTCCCTTTTTGTCGTTGAGGCATTCCGCTCATCTGCCCTTTGCCGCTTCCTAGCCCCCAAACCTAGCTGCTCACCCGCAGCATTCGACACCGTGTGTGATCGTCGGCAGCTACGATGCTCCTGGCCCACTCAGCGCCCGGGCATGCTCCTAAGAAATTTGAGTTGCATCCCTTCCGCGGGAGCGCTCCAAGATCTTCTCGGCCAGGCGCCGATCACCCAGAGCTTTCCTACGTGGCGTCGATCGCCTACCTTTCCTGGCATGCTTCAACCCCGGGGCTCTCTTTGGGAAAGCTCCTCGCGATAGGGCCTCCTTACTGGTGCTGGGCTGGTCCGTCACATTCGCGGGACCTCTCCCTTTCCCAGTCACACCCCCATATGGGTCTGCATTGGATGTCGGTTTCGACCCCCTCCACTACCCGAACTACGAGTACCTACGGTGTTTGAACCCAAATCCATACGCTAATCCGTCTGATCAGTCCTTTTGATCAGCCGGGGGTAATGCGTTCAGAGCCAGATCGGAGGCAAAGCGGGACAATTTTCGACCGCACCTACACCACCAACTTGACGGGGACGGAGCCAGAACGTACCTTGAGGCCCGCCACGGTTTTAACGGGATGTGGGCCGGTGCGGCATTAGTATACCAGCCGTTTCGATAGGGTTTCACCCCGATCTACTAAGGTGGCAGAATACCGCACCTACCAGCCCAAAGTCATCAAGTCAAATTATAAGTAGAAGCAGGGGCACCTCGTGCAGGACGTGATAACTAATCACGCGTGACAATGCGTCACTATGGCCGGTCTAAGACTGATAAAAGTCCCTGATCCAGAGCCTGGAACCACGTATGATATCCAAGCCAAGTACCCCTTATATCCTACTAAAGTATTTTCGAAGTTTTATTGAACTCACAGGCCGATTTAAATAATAAAATAATTTAAAAAAAATTTTTGTTAAACGGTTTTATTGAAAACAATACCTACATGAAGTAATAATAATACTAAAAGCTAGAAAATAATTAGGTAGGTCCTAGGTACTAGTCATCACACTCCTCATCAATCTAGGGCGTTGATCAGACAATTAAATAAAAGCGTTGGGTGCGTGAAATTATCCTCCTCGAACTCCAAAATATTTTGATGTCACTTCTACCGGACTGTATGTAACATTTGTTCAAAATATGAGCCAAATCGGACATCATAGGTCGCTTTCTATTCATGTATGTATTATGTGTTCCAAATAAGGTCCAAATCGGAACAACAAATACGATTTTTGGAATATCTCGATCCTTGCGCCACCTAGCGGCGGTCTTTCTTCATAGGTCGCTTTCTATTCATGTATGTATTATGTGTTCCAAATATGAACCAAATCGGCCCACAAATACGATTTTTTGAAATATTTCGATCCATGCGCCACCTATCGGAGTTTTTTATACTCAGTTGAGCAGAGCTCACAGAGTATATTAAGTTTGATTGGATAACGGTTGGTTGTACATTTATAAAGGAATCGAGATAGATATAGACTTCCATATATCAAAATAATCAGGATCGAAAAAATATTTGATTGAGCCATGTCCGTCCGTCCGTCCGCCCGTTACCACGATAACTTGAGTAAATTTTGAGGTATCTTGATGAAATTTGGTATGTAGGTTCCTGAGCACTCATCTCAGATCGCTATTTAAAATGAACGATATCGGACTATAACCACGCCCACTTTTTCGATATCGAAATTTTCGAAAAACCGAAAAAGTGCGATAATTCATTACCAAAGACAGATAAAGCGACGAAACTTGGTAGATGAGTTGCATTTATGACGCAGAAAAGAAAACTAGTAAAATTGTGGGCAATGGGCGTGGCACCGCCCACTTTTAAAAGAAGGTAATTTAGAAGTTTTGCAAGCTGTAATTTGTCATTCGTTGCAGATATCATGATGAAATTTGGCAGGGACGTTACCCCTATTACTATATGTACGCCTAATAAAAATTAGCAAAATCGGAGAAGGACCACGCCCACTTAAAAAAAAAATTTTTTAAGTAAAATTTTAACAAAAAATTTAATAACTTCACAGTATATAAGTAAATTATGTCAACATTCAACTCCAGTAATGATATGGTGCAACAAAATACAAAAATAAAAGAAAATTTCAAAATGGGCGTGGCTCCGCCCTTTTTCATTTAATTTGTCTAGGATACTTTTAACGCCATAAGTCGACCAAAAATTAACCAATCCTTTTGAAATTTGGTAGGGGCATAGATTTTATGATGTTAACTGTTTTCTGTGAAAACGGGCGAAATCGGTTGATGCCACGCCCAGTTTTTATACACAGTCGTTCGTCTGTCCTTCCGCATGGCCGTTAACACGATAACTTGAGCAAAAATCGACATATCTTTAATGAACTTAGTTCACGTACTTACTTGAACTCACTTTATCTTGGTATGAAAAATGAACGAAATCCGACAATGACCACGCCCACTTTTTCGATATCGAAAATTACGAAAAATTAAAAAAATGCCATAATTCTATACCAAATACGAAAAAAGGGATGAAACATGGTGAGGTAATTGGATTGCTTTATTGACGCGAAATATAACTTTAGAAAAAACTTTATAAAATGGTTGTGACACCTACCATATTAAGTAGAAGAAAATGAAAAAGTTCTGTAGGGCGAAATAAAAAACCCTTAAAATCGTGGCAGGTATTACATATATAAATAAACTAGCGGTATCCAACAGATGATATTCTGGGTCACCCTGACCACATTTTGGTCGATATCTGGAAAACGCCTTCACATATACAACTACCACCACTCCCTTTTAAAACTCTCATTAATGCCTTTAATTTGATACCCATATCGTACAAACTCATTCTAGAGTCACCCCTGGTCCACCTTTATGGCGATATCTCGAAAAGGCGTCCACCTATAGAACTAAGCCCCACGCACTTTTAAAATACTCATTAACACCTTTCATTTGATACCCATATCGTACAAACATATTCTAAAGTCACCCCCGGTTCACCTTTATGGCGATATTTCGAAACGGCGTCCACCTATAGAATTAAGGCCCACTCCCCTTTAAAATACTCATTAACACTTTTCTTTTGATACCCATATTGTACAAACAAATTCTAGGGTCACCCCTGCTCCACCTTTATGGCGATATCTCGAAACGGCGTCCACCTATGGAACTAAGGATTACTCCCTTTTAAAATACTCATTAACACCTTTATTTTGATACCCATATTGTACAAACAAATTCTAGGGTCACCCCTGGTCCACCTTTATGGCGATATCTCGAAACGGCGTCCCCCTATGGAACTAAGGATTACTCCCTTTTAAAATACTCATTAACACCTTTCTTTTGATACCCATATTGTACAAACAAATTCTAGGGTCACCTCTGCTCCACCTTTATGGCGATATCTCGAAACGGTGTCCACATATGGAACTAAGGATTACTCCCTTTTAAAATACTCATTAACACCTTTCATTTGATACCCATATCGTACAAACAAAGTCTAGAGTCACCCCTGGTCCACCTTTATGGCGATATCTCGAAAAGGCGAACACCTATAGAACTAAGGCCCCCTCCCTTTTAAAATACTCATTAACACCTTTCGTTTGATACCCATATTGCAAAAACGAATTCTAGAGTCACCCCTGGTCCACCTTTATGGCGGTATCTCGAAACGGCGTCCACCTATGGAACTAAGGATTACTCCCTTTTAAAATACTCAGTAACACCTTTCTTTTGATACCCATATTGTACAAACAAATTCTAGGGTCACCCCTGCTCCACCTTTATGGCGGTATCTCGAAACGGCGTCCACCTATGGAACTAAGGATTACTCCCTTTTAAAATACTCAGTAACACCTTTCTTTTGATACTCATATTGTACAAACAAATTCTAGGGTCACCCCTGGTCCACCTTTATGGCGATATCTCGAAAATGCGACCACCTATACAACAACCACCACTCCCTTTTAAAACCCTAATTAATACCTTTAATTTGATACCCATATCATACAAACACATTCTAGAGTCACCCCTGGTCCACCTTTATGGCGATATTTCGAAACGGCGTCCACCTATAGAATTGAGGCCCACTCCCTTTTAAAATACTCATTAACACCTTTCGTTTGATGCCCATATTGTACAAACAAATTCTAGGGTCACCCCTGGTCCACCTTTATGGCGATATCTCGAAACGGCGTCCACCTATGGAACTAAGGATTACTCCCTTTTAGAATACTCATTAACACCTTTCTTTTGATACCCATATTGTACAAACAAATTCTAGGGTCACCCCTGGTCCACCTTTATGGCGATATCTCTAAACGGCGTCCACCTATGGAACTAAGGATTACTCCCTTTTAAAATACTCATTAACACCTTTCTTTTGATACCCATATTGTACAAACAACATCTAGGGTCACCCCTGGTCCACCTTTATGGCGATATCTCGAAACGGCGTCCCCCTATGGAACTAAGGATAACTCCCTTTTAAAATGCTCATTATTTATTTATTTATTTATTTATTTATTTATTTATTATTTAAAGTCGACGACAAACTATGGTCGACTGCATAATATAAAAGATATATAAATATACAACTCAAAAGATAAAATTTAAGATATATCGAGCTTTCAACAATGTTATATTACAAACAAAGCAATATTAATGAACATTACTATTTAATTTCAGAATATAATAATAATAAGAAATATGAGCAGAAATAAGATCTTATGCCGAAATCTTATACTGGCGGAATGCATCAGATTCCGCTCAGCATGATTTCGGAATGCAGTGGATTCCAATCTCCCTGTTGGAATGCAACAAGATTCCAATCAGCATGTCATGGGAATCCGGCAGTGTTAAGAATAGTGTAATGAGGATACGCCATCACAAGGCATAAAAAATAACATGACCTGTGTTGTTGGAATGCACCGGATTCCAATCAGCTCGATGCCTGACCCATAAGATTATACTGCCGGAATGCATACGATTCCGGTCAGTGACTCATGAAAAAGCATGTTTTTTACGTTGTTGGAATGCACCAGATTCCAATCAACACAGTACTGTCTTGTTCCTTCTTAATGATACATGTTGATAAATGTTCCTCCATCCTTAAGCGAGATAGTTCCTGTTTTTTATCGAAGGAATAAAATGCCGGCAAATTAAATTAGCTTGTATCTCTTAAATTAGATAGGCAAGTATTGCATTACGTATAGTGGCAAAAGTACATTCAAGACTGATGCAGCTATACAAGTCATTGTAGTGCGCGCACCAGATAAGAAGAGGATTATTTTTAGCAAAGTTTCGTCGACAAAGGGGTAAATAGAAAGGAACGTAGTGTCTGGATACTCTAGGGGGAACCGCAAAAAACAAGCGGCTGAGGAGGTCCGCGGAATCAATTTCTCCAATAATGAGCTTATGGATGAACAATACCCCCAGTAATATTCTCCGATTTTCCAGAGTGGGTAAGTTAATAAGAAGAAGTCTACTTCTGTATGGAGGAAGGTGGAGACTTGAGTCCCAATTAAGGCCGCGCAATGCAAATATCAAAAATTGCTTTTGAACTGACTCAAGACGCTTTATATGCTTTTGAGAAACAGGGGACCAAACGCATGAGCAATACTCGAGTATTGGACGAACCAGCGATGTGTAAAGAACCTTAGTGAGGTACGGATCATCGATCTCTTTAGCCCATCTTTTAACAAATCCAAGTAAACCCAACGCTTTGTTGGCTATAGATGAAATATGCATGTTAAAATTCAATTTCGGATCAAAAAGGACACCTAGATCATTTGCAATAGATATACGCTCCAAAGGCGTACCATCTATTACATAAGATTTCAATGCTGGCTTCACTCGGTGAAATGTCATATGCTTACATTTAGAGCAATTTAAAGCTAGTAAATTTGTTGTGCACCAACATTGGAACGAGTCCAAGTCGGCCTGAAGAAGATCCAAGGAACTCAAATCGGTAGGACAGTAAGTGTAGCAAAGTTTTACATCATCCGCATACATTATAGTATGGGAATATAATATTGTCTGTGGCAAGTCATTAATGAAAAGTGCAAAGAGCAAAGGGCCTAGATGACTTCCCTGGGGTACGCCGGAGGAAACTCCGAACGATTCCGACAGATTGCACTAGAACAGGACTTTTTGGGTCCGGTTAGAAAGATAGCTTTTCAGCCACATTAATAGGTGAAACGGAAAGCCCAGTAAATCAAGCTTATGAATAAGCAACTCGTGGTTGACGGTATCAAATGCTTTGCTGAAGTCCGTGTAGATGACATCCGTTTGCTTGTTCGCTAAAAATCCTTCCATAACTATAGAGGTGAATACAAGCAAATGTGAAGTGGTAGACCTTTGACGAATAAAACCGTGTTGACATGGAGATAAAAGACTAGAACACTGATATTGCAGTTGATTGGTGACAATCTGTTCAAAGACTTTAGGAATGACTGAAAGTTTAGCAATACCCCTGTAGTTTTCAACTTTTGACCTACTACCTTTTTTATGCAGGGGTATAATAAAAGACTGTTTCCAAAGTGCCGGGAATGACGCAGATCCCAGAGATAGCTCAAATAATTTTAAAATAGGCTCATACATGTTTTCGGCGCAGTACCTACGCACGCAACTAGGAACACCGTCCGGTCCCGGAGAAAAGGTGGGCTTCAAAGATTGAAGACTCTGAAGAACAATATTACCATCAATAGCAGGATTCCTAATGTAATTCGAGCTATCTAAGCGATAGGGATATTGACCAGAATGAAAACCACTGGATGAGTACGTGGACTTAAAGAACTCAGAAAATAGTTCAGCAACGTCGTCATCAGTGCAAGCTTTTTTACCTCCAAAGGTTAATGAGGAAGGATACCCAGAAGTTTTCCGCTTTGAATTTACGAAACTGTAAAACTTTTTTGGATTTCTAAAAAATTGGGCTTTACAACAACTCAAGTAATTTTTATAACAAATCTGATTAAGACGGTGAAATTTAGAACGAGCTATTAGATATTTAGAGAGGTCTGCAGATGCTCCAGATTTCTTAAACCTCTTATAAAGCCTAGATTTGATGTTATTAAGTCTGATAAGTTGCCTTGAAAACCAAGGGGGATTATTCGAACATAGGGTATAGCGAGTAGGAATGCAGGTATCAAAGAAGCTATCAAGCGTACTGTAAAATATAGAGATAGCCGAATCGACATCAGTGCAAGCATAGAGATCCGACCAATCATGGGAAGCCAACAGATCATTGAGCATAATGAAATTCGCTTTGTAGAAGCATCTAGATCGGGGACGAGACTGTACTTGAATCCTACGGGGTAGGCTGATATCAAGTGATATCTCTAGCGTAGGGTGAAGAGGGTCTTCTGGAAGGGATAAAGGTGGTATTTGCGTAAGGGCAGTACCCACCGAGCCATCCACAAATACTAAATCCAGCATTTTATTTCCACTATTTGGAACATTGTTAATCTGTAAAAGAGATGAGTCTAACAAGCAATTGAGAAACTCATGTTGAGCAGTGGGAGTTAAAAAGTTTGAATCACTTATATTAACCCAACTAACTGTTGGCAAGTTAAAGTCACCAACAACAACAAGTCGATCGTTATCTCCCAACTGCGAATGCAAATCACAGATGGCCGAGCTATGACTAGCATAAACATCCATATCCGAACGAGGTGGTATATACGAACAGCAAACAATTACGCTATAGCTACCGAATGAAAGCCTAACTGCTATGAATTCGATATGAGAGATATTGTCCAGCGAAATCAACTCAGACGATAGGTTAGATTCAACAGCAATAAGGACACCTCCCGCTCTAGAGATGCGACCACGCCGATAAACAGCATATTTATTTGAAAAAACCTCAGAATTGTAATTATCAGGCTTTAGCCAGGTCTCCGTAAAAGCTACAACTTGTGCAGAAAAGTTGAAAGAATTAAGGAAGAATGGAACAAGTTTTTTTCGTAAACCACGAACATTTTGATAATTAATGAGAAGACGGGACAGATCAGCAATTACCTTTGTGTTGTTATTACTGTGTTCGTCATACCGTTTTTTGGCTGTAATAAAACAGGTTCGGCCCTCGCCTTTCTCGTGAACAAGTGAACCACAGTATGCTTGGGCCAAAAAGAGGAATCAAGTACCTTATCGAAATATTCATCTGAAAGGGATATTTTAAATGAGGAGATGTCTCTCTCATATTTAAAGTTAAATTTATACACATTGATGTTACTAGTGGGTGCAACACCAAGTTTAGAGCAAACGTAATGAGCAATGTCATTTTCGGTAAGCGAGGCGTGTAATCGGGACACAAATACAGCCCTACGAGGTGGCACGGCAGTCACCTGCAAAGGAGTAGCGGATAGCGCACCAGAGAGCTGGGAAGGTGCGGCCGTTATAGCGTTGGTTATCGAGCCCGTACTATTTTTTTCAGGTACACTTGTATCGCTAGCAACAACCCCAGTATCGGTAACTGTTATTGTTGGAGCTAAAGATACCGGTGGAGGTGTAGGATGAATTGGGGAGTCCAGCGAAATCAACATTGGTGACGTAGAACAAACAGCCGCAAAAGTACCACTATTAGTTCGTGCATCGTTTAATTTGCCATAGATCGTCTCACTGGAAGTCTCGACACAACCTTGTGTAGATTCTTGTGGAGATTCCTGAGCTGCATTGTTCATAACGTCTTTGGTTAGCCTGTTCGTATTAGTCAACGCGGTTGAAGGGACATTCGTAGGAGGACAGCTTTGCCCCTGACTCGAAGACAAGTTGGAGTCATTGTTGGGCATACATTTCTTTCGTTTTGGGGATTCAGATATCACTTTCAATTTTTTAAAGTGAGCCTCCATCGTTTTGAATCTTTCGTTAAGGTCACGAAACCCAATAAAAATGTTGTTGAACTCTTTTCGAGTTTGCCTCATAAAAGCTCGCATGTCATTTTCTACGGAACGACAATCATGACATGTCCAGTTCAGTCCAATTTTGCTGGATATTAGGTCAACCACCCGACTACCTATGTGAGAGAAACCGGCACAGATAACATGAGCCATATTATCACAGAGCCAACAACAAACATAAGTATCACCACGGGAAATTTTCTTTTGATTGGTGCACTTCTTGACACAGCAATCCAACATAATTGCAAAGTTAAACAAACCCAAAAGAAAAATAGGCAAAAGAAACTATAAGTATAAGATAAATTGAACAGCTGTTCAAAAATTATGGGCAAGAGTTATTTTGGAGCACTGGATGCAAATCGCAAGACAGCGTATAGCTAGCAGCGAACACAACACAAAGCAAAAAGGGCACACAATGACTTGCTAATAGGCAGCTACCAACAAAAAGGTATGCAGTTATCACAAATTTTCGTGAAAATCTATGATATATGAACACACAGACTGAATGTTTAAATTGCACAAAAAGCCACTATGTATATTGCACTGTGTAAAGATTTAATACGAAATTAAACTTATAAACTGTTTTCTATTATATGAATATATATTTATAAAAGACAAAACTTGTTTACAAAGTAAAAAGAATAACAATTCGAAGAGCGATCAAAAACACGTCCACGCACGGCAAGGTTACCAGATGCATTAACACCTTTCTTTTGATACCCATATTGTACAAACAAATTCTAGGGTCACCCCTGGTCCACCTTTATGGCGATATCTCGAAACGGCGTCCACCTATGGAACTTAGGATTACTCCCTTTTAAAATACTCATTAACACCTTTCTTTTGATACCCATATTGTACAAACAAATTCTAGGGTCACCCCTGGTCCACCTTTATGGCGATATCTCGAAAAGGCGACCACCTATACAACAACCACCACTCCCTTTTAAAACCCTCATTAATACCTTTATTTTGATACCCATATCGTACAAACACATTCTAGAGTCACCCCTGGTCCACCTTTATGGCGATATTTCGAAACGGCGTCCACCTATAGAACTAAGGCCCACTCCCTTTTAAAATACTCATTAACATTATTCGTTTGATACCCATATTGTACAAAAAAATTCTAGAGTCAACCCTGATCCACCTTTATGGCGATATCCCTAAATGGCGTCCACCTATAGAACTATGGCCCACTCCCTCATAAAATACTCTTTAATGTCTTTCATTTGATACACATGTCATACAAACAAATTCCACGGTTTCCCTCGGTTCATTTTCCTACATGGTTATTTTCCCTTATGTTGTCACCATAGCTCTCAACTGAGTATGTAATGTTCGGTTGCACCCGAACTTAACCTTCCTTTCTTGTTTTTTCTTATTTTTGCATTGTCATGGGGTTCTGAACTATATTCTAAGTTTCAAGCTTGTATCTTATGGGGAAGTTACTTAAATTTTAATTACAAAATTCGTTCACAAAGGCCGTGCGGCCGGCCTGTCAAGCCAAGCTAAATAAAACCTTTTAAAAATGGTAATTTTTTACTTGACAAGAACTCTTAAAATACCACAAAAATTGTCAAAGGTGTGCCTGAAGACACGTTTTCATCCCAGGAATCATAATCCGGTGGCGGATATTTATCACTCAATTCTACATATTTAAAAGTTATTAGCAAATGTTTTGTAAAAATTGGCTGTTTTTTTATCATCCGTCTATTTAAAATTGAGAGCTCACTCCATCAATTGAACATGAACATACTTATCTAACTTATTTAAGTAACAGCTGTTCGCCCTAGGGCGATTCACTCATACACTCGCACTCGTGTTGAATAGCATTATGGATAAAACAAGTGTGAGATCTTATCCGTCACCTGCCTGACAGGATGTTCAATATTGCTACTTTTTAGCGTTTTGACAGCGTGTTAAATATGGCGGCGTATAGGATCGGCTATCTTCAGCGAGTGATAGAAAGAGATACAGAATGAGACAGCGATAGTCAATTACAAATCAGGTGATCCATTATATTTGTATTTTTGACGTCTATGCAGAATTTATCACACTTATATTATCCACAATGTTAAATAGTTTTTCCTAATGCATCATGTCACAGAAGTGATATCCGCAAAATGTGAGCGAAGGCACAAAATTCATTTTCAATTCAATGTGTACGCTGCTTAAAAATTGACGTACTTGTACATGACGCACGTTGAAAGTTTGGTTGCTACAATGAACATAATAATCAGTTACCGATTACAAAAATATATAATTAAATATATGTAGCTCAAAAGGAACAATTTTTTTCAAATTGAATAAAAGAGAAAGTGACAGATTTTTTATAAAATTTGACGTTGCTGTTGCGTTGTATACTAGCACGCTGTAAAGAAAGTTGTTTGCATTAAGACAGCTGTGACGGCCAAAATGATGCAAACCTTAAATGTTAGTTGGCCCCAACCGTTAAAGCAGCTTAACTTAATAGACCCGAAACCGAATAGGGATATGGCATAAGTATGCAGGACATTCAATGATAATCAAGTTAAATCAAATTTAGGGTTGACTTCGCAAAATCAGCATAAATAAAAGGAGTTTAGTATAGTTTCCCATAGGAAAGGAGTGACCTAGAATGTTGAGCCATTGTACATGGAGCTGCAAAGTGTAAGTCCCTTTTACATTAGAAAATCATTGAACTCAAGTCGGTCATGACCTAGACTAAGAGGGTGAAAAAGGTGGGAAGTAGTACAGCAGCGCCCGTACCAAGCAGATCTTGAAATTTTGTTGTAGCTAGTTCTTGTTGTATTCCGTGTTTTATTTCAAGCTTTCTTTTAAGAGGAATTGGCAAATGTAAAGGGGAATAGAAGACACAAAAGAAAACGCCAGCAGAATTGAATTCAATAATTACGTAATACTATGTTCAAACAGAAAAGTAAATTGAGCCAATTTCGATTTAAATTGAGTGGGGTTCATACAACTCAATTTAGATTACACAATAGTAATTTGATAGCTGGTTGGCTCATCTCTACAGCAACAACATACCTTTGTTCAGACTGCCAAAATGTGCATGTTGGTATTAGAAAAGAGCATATATTAATAAGAGACGTCAGAAAGCATACTTTGGCAAATTACTCGATGTTTTCTCAAGGTAGTCGTTGGTTTTTTTGTCAGATGTATTTATAAAAACGCCTTCTATATATTTTCGGGTGGTATTTGTGTTTATTTGAATAATTGCATTAAATTCATTAATTAATTCTCTTTCCAAAAATCGTAATTATGCAAAGTCACTTCACCGCATAAATATATAGGATGCAGTTAAAAAAAACTAAACAAAACTTCCTTGAGAAAACATTCGGCAGGAATTTGTTGCTTTGGCAACAGCAAAAGTATTGAGTGACGCCTCTTAACAAATATATACTCTTTGGTATTAGGCGAATGGAATGGAATGAAAACATAAAACTTTTTGTGTGTTGTAAGAAAATGTGTTCAATGTTTTGGTCTCATTTTGAGTTTGCCATCTTCTTTTAACAATCCCAACTCCAGTGAAATGAAAAACATAAAATCAGCTGATGAGATAAGCCAACCATGTAGTTGAGCCGTGCGTAACTGACGTTTAAATTTACTCAATAACCACACTTTACAATGTTGTATTTGTAGTTTGAAACAATTTATTACGCAATTTTTTTTAAATTGGAACTTTATTATTACAATTTATAAATAAATTTGCGTAATAAATTGCCCAAATGGTATAAATTGCCAATTTTGCGTGTGTTTGTACATAGTATAATGTAATTCAATAATCAGAAGTTGGAAATAAGAAATTGTTCTTTTATTAGCAGATATTCACAAAAAACTGAAAAATTACCCTCAAACGGCTACGAAACTGGTGGAAATTGCATCCGCGCAAAACGCCTTTTTAGTTAATTCTTTTCTATGTACAACAATATCACCAAAATTACATCAATGCGTCATCTGGCACCTCTCCCGAAATGTTTGGACATTTATTAACAATTTTTTATTTATTTATTTTTTATTAAAAATCGACGCCTGTGGTAAATTATTCCTTCCATTGAATACTTATTAAGCTATTGCATAGATTTTATCGCGGGCTTGGCGACTAAATCAAAAAAAACCGTAACGGATATTTGTCAAAAAAGATCCGAAAAGGCTCGAAAAGGTTCGAAAAGGTTCGTAAAGGTTCGGTGTTAGCAAGAGGTCAAATACATAAAATTGGATCTCTATCATAAATAGCGGTGGGCACCACTACATTTACACGGTTACCAAATTGAGAATGGGTTAGTAAACACGAACGCGTAGCGAGCACGAAAGCAAAATCAATTATTTATTTAGTTTGATTTCAATGCTTGAACGGTAAACACATGTCATGCGCACTCTTCGGTACTCTGTTTTAAGCGCGCGTGCGACACTTCCTCACCATACGACCATCGAAATCAAACTAAAAGAGCTGTCGTTGATTTTCACGAAGTAGCCATTGTGCTATCGCTTATCGTATACATATATCGTCGCTTACAAGCCAGCCTAATAAAACCGCACTGCGGTTTTTTAGCGCACGCAAACAACCGGCGTTTTTTGCCCTAACCCAAATAAGCATGCGTTGCGACAATGTAAAGCATGTGTGCAAACGTCAAATCTAAATGTCACGCAGAGCAAAAATTGGAAATCGAGTTAGGTTTTCACGCAGCAAATTCAATTTGAGTTGCTCTCATACAAGTTGTATGTGCATGAGACATTTTTGACAGAAAATCACTTGCGTGCGTTTATATTAGGTTGGCTTGTTAGCAGGCCCACCCCGGATCATAAAGTTAAAGTTAAAGTTAAAGTTAAAGTGAATGTTAAAGTTAAAGCGAAAGTTAAATTTAAAAATAAAGTTAAATTTAAAGTTAAAGTGAAAGTTAAAGTTAAGGTTAAAGTTGAAGTTGAAGTAAAAGTTAAAGTTAAAGTTAAAGTTAAAGTGAACGTTAAAGTTAAAGCGAAATTTAAAGTTAAAAATAAAGTTAAAGTAAAGTTAAAGAGAAAGTTAAAGTTAAAGTTAAAGTCAAAGTCAAAGTTAAAGTTAACGTTAAAGTTAAACTTAAAGTTAAAGTTAAAGTTAAAGTGAATGTTAAAGTTAAAGCGAAAGTTAAAGTTAAAGTTAAAGTTAAAAATAGAGTTAAAGATAAAGTTAAAGTTGAAGTTAAAGTTAAAGTTAAAGTGAACGTTAAAGTTAAAGCGAAAGTTAAAGTTAAAAATAAAGTTAAAGTTAAAGAGAAAGTTAAAGTTAAAGTTAAAGCCAAAGTTAAAGTTAAAGGTAAAGTTTTTTTTTTTTTTTTTTTGGAAGGAGGAAATGCTTTATGCACTGACCGGGATATTTAAGCCTCACTGCGAGACTCTCCGAGTGTAGGACTCCCTTCTTCCATGAAGGCCTACCCACTAAAACCTAACCTCCCACGGCCCGCGCAAATCCCCGTACCTGGGACCGCGTTTAGCATTACTTCGGGTACGGGTGCGCGCTACGTGAGCTCTATGGCTACTCTCACGCTAATGGGCTAGGCATCCGTCTTCTCGTTTACTGGTAAGTATATGCCTCACATATGTGCTGACCGTATCCCATCTGTCTCTTCGACAGGTCATGTTATTAATGACACTGCCCGGGGATAGCTCGCCAAGTACCTCTTCTACCCTCCTTCGCTGATGGGAGAAGTGCCTGCATTCGAAGAAGGTGTGGCGTACATCGTCTATTTCCCCACAGTACAGGCAGCTCGGGCTATCAACCTTACCCATTCTGTGTAGGTATTTGGGGAAGTAACCATGTCCCGTTAGAAACTGGGTCAGGTAAAAGTCTACCTCTCCGTGCGGTCGCTTCAACCATGGATCAAGTTCAGGGATTAGTTCCCCAGTCCACTTTCTTACGATGCTGTTGCTCCACTGATCTTGCCAACATCGGATCGATTCTTCTCGCGCCTGCATGGCAACAGCAGCTCTACTTGCTTGCGATCCATTGTCATATATTGTTTTTCTTTCCTCAACGAGAAGATATATCGGTATGGTTCCCGCAACGACCAGGACAGCTTCAGCTGATACCGTGCGGTAAGCCGAAGATATTCGCAGCGCCCCTCTGCGTTGGACCGAGGTGAGGGCGACTCGGTTCTTCCGGTATTTCATTGCGTCCGCCCAGATTTCTGCACCATATAAGAGTATAGAATCCGAGGCTGATGCAAGCAACTTCCTTGTGCATGGCTTTGGGCCACCTGTGTTTGCCATTAATCTACTCAACTGCGCTATTATGCGCGCAGCTCTTTCGCAGGTCCCTCGTATGTGATCCGAGAAGTTGAGTTTGCTGTCTAACCTCACTCCCAGATATTTCGTTGAAGCGAGTGTTTCTATTGGCTGGTCCCCAACCATCATGTTCCTGGTAGTGGGAATACGTCTCTTTGTGAGTATGACGATCTCCGTTTTGGCTGTTGCTAACTGGAGACCGTGCTCAGCCATCCACCTATTTACATTACGCATGACCTGGTTTAATTTTAGCTGTGCCAGCTCGCAGCTTGGTGCTGTTATCACAGCTGCCACGTCGTCTGCAAATGCAACGAGGAAGGTGCTTTCTGGCATGTCTAATCGAAGAAGACTGTCGTAAGTTATATTCCAGAGATCGGGACCTAGTACCGAACCCTGGGCTGCTCCACCTGTTATTTTTACCTTTTTTTGACCGTGAGTACTTTCATATATGAGATACCTCTCTCTTAGGTAGTCCCTTAAAATTTCTAACAAATATTGCGGTACTTTGAAAGTGCTTTCTAGTGCCTCAAGCATGTCCTCCCACCTAGCTGAGTTAAAAGCGTTTTTGACGTCCAGCGTGACCAGCAACACTATAGGTCTTGCTCTGTGGCACGCTGTCTCGGCTTTCTTGACTGCGTCTATAACTTCTGCTATGGCATCTATTGTAGAGTGCCCCCTCCGAAAACCATGCTGTCTGGGCGACAGTCCTCCGGCGTCCTGTAACGCTCTGGTGAGGCGTTGCTTCAGGAGACTCTCCATCAATTTCCCTGCTGTGTCCAACATACATAGGGGACGGTAGGATGATGGAGAGTTGGGATCTCCTTTCCCTTTTGGAATGAGAACCAGTCGTGCTGTCTTCCATATGGTGGGGAAAATTCTTTCTTCGAGACATTTGTTGTACATGTGCAACATAAGTTCTGGGCAGTCGTTTGCAGCTAGTCTAATTGCCTCCGCGGGTATTCCGTCGGGCCCAGATGCTTTCCTAGGTTTCATAGTTCGCACGGCAGTTTTAAGCTCTTCTTCTTGGAATGGTTCCACGTTGCGATCTTCATGGGTAACGTACCCGCCATCCCTAGGCAGTTGGGTGGGAAACAGGCCATCCACAATGTTCCTTATTTGGTTCTCGTCCATCAGCTGGTTTGGCGGACGGAACTTCTTCATTACTATCTTATATCCCTGCCCCCATGGGTCTCGATCCACTTCCTCGCAAAGCGCTTTCCAGCACTTAAGCTTGATTTGCTTAATGGCAGCACTAAGAGCTTTCTTCGCTCCTTTGTACGCTTCCGACTTTTCTAGAGCCTCAGGCCTGCCGCGCGCGCGAGTTGCTAGCTTTCGCATCCTGTGGCATATTTTCCGCAGCTCCGCGATTTCGCTATTCCACCAGTATACCTGCTTTTTACCCCTCCACACTCCCCTCCGTGGCATAGAGAGGTTGCAAGCGTGGCGAAGACAGCTCATTGTCTTTTCAACCGTCTCTTCCGTCGGACTGGAGTTGTTGATTATCCGTCGGGCATCCCCCAGTACTGATGCGGAGAACGTGGCAGAGTCGACCTTGGATGCGTCCCATGCTTTTGTTCTGCGTGGCCCGTTCGGAATCTGATCGCTGCCAGTCAGATCCTCGATGACTCTCCATCCAGCAGCGGTCAGCAGCAGGCTTTCTGACACTAGTGTTACATCGGGGATCGAGTATCCAAAGCCTGGCCGTCGGTATGTAGGGGTCGTACCAGTGTTAAGCACGTTCAAACCGAGCCTGGCTGCCATCTCAAGGACTAACCTTCCACGGGTGTTAGTCTGCGGCATTCCCCATTCGACGGCTCTTGCGTTAAAATCTCCCGCCACAACCAGGTTACTAGTTAAGTCCCTCAGGTCGTCTTCAATAAGTTCAAGCTTCTCCCTGAACGTTTGAATGGAATCATTCGGGGACAAGTAGCAGCTTACTATTGTGGTATTATTCGTAGTTAGGCGGACGTAGCCTTGTCCGGCAACACTGTTCACAATATTGGCGTATGCATCTGTCATCCAGATTGCGGCGGTGCCGGTGTTGTCTATATGCCAATCATTTCGGGCTCTATAGGGTTCGCTGATGATAACGCTGTTAGCTTTATGGTCTAAGACCAACTGTTGTAGTAGCTCATCAGCAAGTCTGCTCCGGTTTAGGTTTCCTTGGATAAAACTAATCACTATTGAATTGAGACTTTGGCCTTTGCAACAGCGAGTGCCGCTCTGAAAATGCTGCATGCTCCAGATCCAGGGACATGATCGAGATCTGTGTATTACACAGGTAACATTTTGGAGCTGCGGTACAGGCCGAAGCTTTGTGGCCGCTTTGCCCACACTTCCAGCAGGCGTTACTCCTGTCTGGACCCTTGCATTCTGCCTTCCGGTGTCCGTAGCCGAGACACCTAAAGCAGCGTTGTACTTCTGCTCGCTGTCTGATTCGGCACTGTATCCATCCGATAGGAATTTTACCTTTTTTGAGTAGGGCGTTGCCAATATTCTCGTCCACTTCGACGACCGCCATTTTTTGTTCTCTTTGGTTTGCTGCGAACACAGAGACACGGAGAGGTCTAGTGATTTCTTCTTTTCCGACCTCCCTCCTTATTGCGTCTTGGATTTCTGTTTCAGTTGTTAGACAGTCCATGCCAAGTACTTCCAACTTCATCCGCTTGGAGAGCTGTTGTGCTTCACCGACCTCTCCTACTGCACTACCTATAGCTGCTCTGAAGGCCGTCTGGTCACTGCAGCGCGCCGTTTCAATCAGTACGTTACCAGATTTGGTTTTTCGTACTGACCGTACCACCGTACCTGTGTCATTAGGGCGGAGCTGGCCGCGTATGGCCCCTAGTACCTGAACATAGCTTTTGCCTTCCACAGGTTTTACCACAAAAGTTGCTGCTTGTCTCCTCTTTCTCGCCCGTTTTTGAGCTTTAGGAGCTTGGACGGGGGTTGCCTGCTTGGCTGGCTGGGCCCGCTGTTT
Organism: Eurosta solidaginis; assembly: GCF_040869045.1. Taxonomy (NCBI): domain Eukaryota; kingdom Metazoa; phylum Arthropoda; class Insecta; order Diptera; family Tephritidae; genus Eurosta; species Eurosta solidaginis. The sequence goes on from NC_090321.1 coordinate 139,183,566, forward strand.
CAGCCTCCGGCGCGCTACATTGGACCAAGACTCACCTTGTGAAAGCGTATTTATTCTTTCATCTCGTTTCTTTTTGGCTTCCAAGTCCTCCGAGTGGGAATCTGAGCTCGTTCGTGCCCTCTTGCTTTTTCGGCCCGATTCTCTGCTCTCATCTACCTTTTGGGCCCTTAACGATCCCATGCAGCTTAACGCTTCCTCGAGAAGAGCCATACCGGTTTTTATGTCCTTGGACACGGTCTTCTGCTTGAGAGCGGTTTCCTGCATCTCGCGCAGCACTGATACCGCGTACTCCAGCAGTTCGTCTTGGCTCTTCCCTTCGAGGCTTGTGTATGAGAGTGAGCCTCTTGGCGGAGTCGCACGTTTCTCCTTCCCAACAGCGCGCTGTGCAACGACATTGGGTGAGCTGACCGACGCTTTTTCCCTTGCAGTAGCAGGTGTTGACTGGCTGGGGTTATTGCGCAGCTGTGCTTTCGCTGCCTTTGTCTTTTCCGCCGATTCGGTGCCTTGCGTGGGCATTACCGACAAGGTCGCTTTAGCGGGGGTTGTTAAAACCGGCGATCTCAGCACTTTGGTGCTCTTCTTGAACACCGCTTCATCGCCCCTTTCTTAAAGGTAAAGTTAAGGTTAAAGTTAAAGTTAAAGTTAAAGTTAAAGGTAAAGTTAAAGTTAAAGTAAAAGTGAATGTTAAAGTTAAAGCGAAAGTTAAAGTTAAAGTTAAACTTAAAGTTGAAGTTAAAGTTAAAGTTAAAGTCAATGTTAAAATTAAAGCGAAAGTTAAAGTTAAACTTAAAGTTGAAGTTAAAGTTAAAGTTAAACTTAAAGTGAACGTTAAAGTTAAAGCGAAAGTTAAAGTTAAAGAGAAAGTTAAAGTTAAAGCGAACGTTAAAGTTAAAGCGAAATTTAAAGTTAAAAATAAAGTTGGAGTTAAAGTTAAAGAGAAAGTTAAAGTTAAACTTAAAGTTGAACTTAAAGTTAAAGTTAAAGTGAATGTTAAAGTTAAAGCGAAAGTTAAAGTTAAAAATAAAATTAAAGTTAAAGTTAAAATGAAAGTTAAAGTTAAAGTCAAAGTTAAAGTTAAAATTAAAGTTAAGGTTAAAGTTAAAGTTAAATTTAAAGTCAAAGTTAAAGTTAAGGTTAAAGTTAAAGTTAAAATAAAAGTTAAATTTAAAGTTAAAGTTATAGTTAAAGTTAAAGTTAAAGTGAATGTTAAAATTAAAGTTAAAAATAAAGTTAAAGTTAAAGTGAATGTTAAAGTTAAAGTTAAAGTTAAAAATAAAGTTAAAGTTAAAGTGAATGTTAAAGTTAAAGTTAAAGTTAAAAATAAAGTTAAAGTTAAAGTGAATGTTAAAGTTAAAGTGAAAGTTAAATATTAACTTCTCATTTATTCAATAAAAGTAAAAAATTTGTTTTCTTATCGGTCACCACGTTTAAAAAGGTTAACTTGAATTAATATCAAAGACAAAACTTGAATTAATATCAAAGAAAACAAAATGTTGCATAAATATTATAATTGCATAAGTCGATAATATGCAATAGCTTTACCGCGGCAGTCCCCGAGTGCCACACGTCCTTTTTTTCTATATTTAATGCCAAAATCAATACAGCATGCTACTTTTTCCTCAAAAGATACTAAAATATCAAATATCACAAATAGCTATGAATGCGGAATAATCTTAATTATTGATTTCGCATATTTGGAGCCAAGTAACCATCACACATTTTAAAATTGTGTAATTTTCATCACAAACATTCCATCGAAAATAAATTAGTTTCCGACGTATATTTCATGTCGGGGAAGCCTTTTTCACTTCCCTATAAGTTCATCGCGTTTAAATAGCAAATTGTTTAATTTCTCGCAACTTTTGACAGCAGACCGCCAACTTAAAACCTATTTAAAAAAATTAAAATCAAGCTTATGTCATTTTAAATTTAAAATACTTTTTTTGAGATAAAATAGTGTTTAATTGGATTATAACAGGCTTGAAATGATACTTAATTTAGAACCAACTCTATTCGATTTCGACTATGACTACGGCCATATTGTTTTTATTTAAATTGGCCTGTGAGTTCAATAAAAATAAAAAAAATAGTTTATACCGACGGCCAAAAATGCAACAAATCATATCCCACTAAAGTCAATCGAAAAAAAATTTTAGCACGCATTGCTCGTCCATTCATACTTTTCCCCATATAATTTGTATGAGAGAAAAATGTACATTTTAAAACCCATACTTACTGAATACAACCCTGCTACAACAAGCACTGCTACAACAACAATACAACCCCTTTTAACCAATGTGCAGAGAGAGCTTAGATTCTAGAGGAAGTCGTTAACGTCATCTTAAACGGAGTCAGCTTAAAAGCACTCAGCAAAAGTGATAATGTTCCACCCGCTCTTCACAATAATTGCTACTGGAGAATTACACGGTTGGTACGAGCAAATCGTACACCTTTTTTTAGTTTTTAGATAAAAACTAAAGAAAAAGTATAACTTTTTCGGACAAAGTATTTAGTGCATTAATATTGTGTGACAAATATCTAAATAACAAGTAAGGAAGGCTAAGTGTAACCGAACATTACATACTCAGCTGAGAGCCTTGGAAACAAAATAAGGGAAAATCACCATGTAGGAAAGTGAACCTAGGGTAACCCTGGAATGTGTTTGTATGACATGGGTATCAAATGGACGGTATTAAAGAGTATTTTAAAATGGAGTGGGCCATAGGTCTATAGGTGGACGCCATTTCGGGATATCGCCATAAAGGTGGGCCAGGAGAGACTCAAATGAAAGGTGGCAATGAGTATTTTAAAAAGGAGTAATCCTTAGTTCTATAGGTGGACGACTTTTCGAGAAATCGCCATAAAGGTGAACCAGGGGTAAATCTAGAATGAGTTTGTACGATATGGTTATCAAATTAAATGTGTTAATGATTATATAAAAGGGAGTAGGCTTTAGTTCTAAATTTTCGAGATATCGCCATAAAGGTGGACCAGGGGTGACTTTAGAATGTGTTTTTACGATATGGGTATCAAATGAAAGGTGACAAAGAGTATTTTAAAAGGGAGTGATCCTTAGTTCTATAGGTGGAAGCCTTTTCGAGATATCACAATAAAGGTGGACCAGGGGTGAATCTAGAATGCGTTTGTACGTTATGGGTATCAAATGAAATGTGTTAATGTTTATTTAAAAGGGAGTGGGCCCTAGTTCTATCTTTTCGAGATATCGCCATAAAGGTGGACCAGGGGGACTCCAGAATGTGTTTGTACGATATGGGTATCAAATGAAAGGTGTTAATGAGTATTTTAAAAGGGTGTGGGCCTTAGTTCTATAGGTGGACGCCTTTTCGAGATATCGCCATAAAGGTGGACCAGGTGTGACTCTAGAATACGTTTGTACGATTTGGGTATCAAATGAAAGGTGTTAATGAGTATTTTAAAAGGGAGTGGCCCTTAGTTCTATAGGTGGACGCCTTTTCGAGATATCGGCATAAAGGTGGACGAAGGGTGAATCTAGAATGCGTTTGTACGATATGGGTATCAAATGAAATGTGTTAATGATTATTTAAAGGGGAGTGGGTCTTAGTTCTATCTTTTCGAGATATCGCCATAATGTTGGACCAGAGGTGACTCTAGAATGTGTTTGTACGATATGGGTATCAAATGAAAGGTGGCGATGAGTATTTTAAAAGGAAGTGACGCTTAGTTCTATAGGTGGATGCCTTTTCGAGATATCGCTATAAAGGTGGACCAAGGGTGAATCTAGAATGCGTTTGTACGATATGGGTATCAAATGAAAGGTGTTAATGAGTATTTTAAAAGGGAGTGGGCCTTAGTTCTATAGGTGGACGCCTTTTCGAGATATCGCTATAAAGGTGGACCAGGGGTGAATCTAGAATGCGTTTGTACGATATGGGTATCAAATGAAATGTGTTAATGATTATTTAAAAGGGAGCGATCCTTAGTTCTATAGGTGGACGCCTTTTCGAGATATCGCCATAAAGGTGGACGAGGGGTGAATCTAGAATGCATTTGTACGATATGGGTATCAAATGAAATGTGTTAATGATTATTTAAAAGGGAGTGGTTAGTTCTATCTTTGCGAGATATCGCCATAAATGTGGACCAGGGGTGACTATAGAATGTGTTTGTACGATATGGGTATCAAATGAAAGTTGTTAATGAGTATTTTAAAAGTGAGTGGGCCTTAGTTCTATAGGTGGACACCTTTTCGAGATATCACCATAAGGGTGAACTAGGGGTGACTCTATAATGTATTTGTACGATATGGGTATCAAATCAAAGGTATTAATGAGGATTTTAAAATGGAGTGACCCTTAGGTTTATATGTAAAGGTGTTTTCGAGATAACGACCAAAATGTGGACCAGGGTGACCCAGAAAATCATCTGTCGGGTACCGCTAATTTATTTATATATGTAACACCACGAAGAGTATTACTGCCAATATTCCAAGGGCTTTTGATTTCGCGCTGAGGGACTTTTTCTTCTACTTAATATGGTAGGTGTCACACCCATTTTACAAAGTTTTTTCTAAAGTTATATTTTGGGTCAATAAACCAATCCAATTACCATGTTTCATCCCTTTTTTCATATTTGGTATAGAATTATGGCATTTTTCATATTTCGTAATTTTCGATATCGAAAAAGTGGGGGTGGACATAGTCGGATTTCGGCCATTTTTAGACCAAGATAAAGTGAGTTCAGATAAGTACGTGAACTAGGTTTAGTAAAGATATATCGGCTATTTCTCAAGTTATCATGTTAACGGCCGAGCGGATGGACAGACGGTAGGCTGTGTAAAAACTGAGCGTGGGTTCAACCGATTTCGCCCATTTTCAACAGAAAGCAGTTATCGTTATAGACTCTACCTAATTTCACAAGGATTGGTAAATGTTTCTTCGACTTATGGCATTAAAAGTATTCCAGAAAATTAATTAAAAAAGGCCGGAGGCACGCCCATTGTGAAACTTTCTTTTATTTTTGTATTTTGTTGCACCATATCATTACTGGAGTTGAATGTTGACATAATTTACTTATATACTGTAAAGATGTTAAATTTTTTGTTAAAATTTGACTTTAAAAAATTTTGTTTTTAGAAAGTTGGGGTGTTCGTCATCCGATTTTGCTAATTTTTATTGAGCACACATATAGTAATAGGAGTAACGTTCCTGCCAAATTTCGCTTGGAAAACTTTTAAATCACCTTGTTTTAAAAGTGGGCGGTGCCACGCCCATTGTCCAAAATTTTACTAATTTTCTATTTTATATTATTATTTTATATTATCCGTTTTTGGTAATGAATTGTCGGACTTTTTCGGTTTTTCAAAATTTTCGATATCGAAAAAGTGGGCGCTGTTATAGTCCGATTTCGTTCATTTTAAATAGCAAACTGAGATGAGTGCCCAGGAACCTACATTCCAAATTTCATCAAGATACCTCAAAATTTACTCAAGTTATCGTGTTAGACGGACATGGCTCAATCAAATTTTTTTTCGATACTGATGATTTTGATATATAGAAGTCTATATCTATCTCGATTCCTTTGTTCCTGTACAACCAACCGTTATCCAATCAAAGTAGTACTTGTATCAAGGTTCGTCAAAATAACAAAAAAAAAATTTATAATTTTATTTGAAAACCTAATTTTGTATAAAAATAAATTGTTTTTACGGCTTTCGAATTTCGATTTTCCCTTAGACTATACAACGTATCGTCTTCACCGAAGAGCATCAAAAATTTAGAAACAAGTTTTATCAATTAGAACATTTATTGTTAGCGGGGTCGTCCCTCGGCAGTGACTTTGAGTGTATTTCTGCCATGGCAGCCAGCAAAAATCCTTCAGAGTCAGCGAAAACATGTGAACCAGTCCTTCCAATTTGTAGGATAACTAAAAGGAGCACGACGCAAATTGGAAGATAAGCTCGGTATTAGTTCTCTTCACAACATTGCCTTAAATAACCACTGCATAAATTTTCTATATAACATATGTATGAAGCGTGATATACCTCCAAAGAGAACTTAATTACTTACTTTCTTAATTGGCGCTTAATCGCCTAAACGGTTATGGCCGTCCAACAAGGGGCGCCAGTCGCTCCTTCGCTCCGCCAACCGGCGCCAATTGGTCACACCAAGGGAGTTTAAATCGTTTTCCACATGGTCCTTCCAACGAAGTGGGAGCCGCCCTCTACCTCTGCTTCCATAGGCGGGTTCTGATAGAAACACTTTCTTGGCCGGAGCATCATCTTTCATTCGCATAACATGGCCTAGCCAGCGCAGCCGCTGCGTTTTAATTCGCTGGACAATGTTGATGTCTGCGTATAACTCGTACAGCTCATCATTAAATCGTCTTCGGTACTCGCCATCGCCAACGCGTAGAGGTCCATAAATCTTTCCAACACCCCCAAAGCCGCTTCATCTGCTGTTGTCATGGTCCATGCTTCTGTTCAATATAGCAGGACGGGTACGATACTTGTAAAGTATGATTTTCGTTCGCCGAGAGAGGACTTTACTTTTCAATTGCCTACCTAGTCCAAATTAGCATTTATTGGCAAGATTGATTCTTCGCTGGATTTCAGGGCTGATGTTGTTGCTAGTGTTGATGTTGGTTCCCAAATAAACGAAGTCTTTTACTATTTCGAAATTATGGCTGCCAACAGTAGGGTGGTTGCCAAGGCGCGTATGCGCTGACTCTTTTCTCGATGACAGCAGGTACTTCGTTTTGTCCTCATTCACCATCAAACCCATCTTTACCGCTTCTTTTTCCAGTTTGGAGTAAGCAGAACTAACAGCGCGGGTGTTTAGGCTGATGATATCAATGTCATCAGCATATGCCAGTAATTGCACGCTTTTATAGTATATTGTTCCAGTGCGGTTAAGTTCTGCAGCTAGTAGAGCCGTGTGTAGAAGTCCACGAAAGTTGGGAAAGCTTCTGACCTCCATTCACCTGGGAATGGCCGGAGGGATTCTTTTGCATGCGGTTCAAGCAGCTCACTACTGCCGGTCGCTTGCGGCCAAGTATCCTCTGGGTAGCCGCTAAACGGATGTTTAGCGACAACCTTGCTAGGCCATTCTGATATAATTGGTTTAAGGCCTAGCCGGGGGAGATCTCATCGGCAGCGTCTGTACACCTCTAGGTTCGGCTGCAAGCGGGCGTCTTTCTTGGAGCAAGTGGCTCGCTATATAAACGTGCAAATAATATATTCACCCCCGCTGAGCGGGTTGTGCGCTAGGCTTGGGATCCGCCACGTTAAACCGTACTCCAATGAAATATCACAACAAGCCTCGGATAAACACACTCTCTATTGACGACGACCATGGCAAACGTTTGAAGGACAATGAATTGAGGATATGCACCTGGAACGTCCGCTCCCTGAATGGGATTGGTGCAAATGCCCGGCTGGTTGATGTCCTCGTCAAACATAAATGATATGCTTACGCTTTATTCAATAAATCCAAAGGGTTACTGCCACGGTTGCCACACAATGTTTTCATTTGGGACCAAAATCCATTGAAAAAAAGGACCAAATCTCAAAGAAATAGACCAAATTTTTGTATTATTTAATTGGCCTACAAACAACTCCACAATTCAAAAATGTGCGAATTCGTTGTAAAGTCTTTAATTTCAGGATGTGGTCTTCAATTTCAGGCAATGCCACAAACTCTTTTATTTTAACAAAAGCTTTATATAAATACATATATATATGTTTTAACGAAAAACCTCATAAGAAAGAGCGTGCCACAAGCCAAACTAGTTCTATTTCATTTACATAAACATCTTATCTTCAAACTAAATTTCTCCAGAGCATGGTTGTATCAATTTTATCATAAAATCAGTCATAAAAGTAAAAAAAAATTGTCCCAATAGCTGGGTGTTCCAATTGTTCACGCTTCAATTTTCAGCTCTATAGCCTAGATTCAGTACATTTCTCTAACACGAATTATATGGAAAAGAATTGTACATTTCATAAAATCAGTCATAAAAGTAAAAAAAAATTGTCCCAATAGCTGGGTGTTCCAATTGTTCACGCTTCAATTTTCAGCTCTATAGCCTAGATTCAGTACATTTCTCTAACACGAATTATATGGAAAAGAATTGTACATTTCAAAACTCACATTTATTAAATCACAGTCCTCAGATTAACCGCAGAGGAGTCTACCTACGCGCAAACGGAAGGATGGGTGCGAGCTGTAGTAATGGTAAGTTAACAGCTACATTCATATATGCTGCCTAATTACACTACTGAGGACCTCGTATGGGTGGCCGTTGAGCAAAAGAATAAGCAGGCATTTATCCTGGCATCCTGCTACATGGCCCATGCTACGGAGGTTCCACCGATGGAGTGCAAGAGGCTAGTACAGGAGGAAGGGCGCAAAGGGCGGTTGCAATTGCGCACCACAATCCGTGGGGAGGAGCAGATACGAACGATAGAGGCGAATCTCTATTTTGTTACATCTTGCAAACCAACTTGCAGATAGCCAACAGGGGAAATGTCCCTACATACATTGGTCCAACATCCAGCAATGTTCTGGATATTACATTGAGCTCCGAACGTGATATATCAAGGTATGATTGGATGGTTCTTTATAGACCATCCTTCTCCAACCATGCGTATATCAGCTTCAGCATCCCCTAAAGAGCATAGATATGATGGAGCAATGAGATGAGTCTTCTAAGAAGACAGGTAAAATAAGTGTTTAAGGTAGCCAAGGCCGCGGAAAGCGAAGCGTGTCGAGACGAGTACAGGCCTCGACTGAGAATTTAAAAGCGTGAAATTTACAGGGCGAAGTGAATCTCATGGACAAGTTTCTGTATAGACATAGAGTGCTCCAGCGAAATAGCACGGTTGAAAAAAGTCCTAGCAACGTGAAATATAGTCTAGGGACTAATAAGGAAAGAGAACGGGGAATGATCACGTAATAGTGAGGAATCCCTTGAGGTGCTTTGTGATACACATTTCCCATGGGGAGATGATTTAGAAGAGCCAGCAGACAGCACACACACTTCGATCACGGCGCGTGTAGTACCGGGCTTGGTGACCGATACCAATATCGAATGGGCAGTGAAGACGTTTTCTAAGTTTAAATCGCCAGACCCAGATGGTATATTCCCGGCCATGCTACAAGTTTCAAGTAGAGCGGTCGTGGAATGTCTTAAAATAATATTCGATGGGTGCATAAGACTGAGTCATGTACCGCACTCTTGGAGAACTGCTCTTGTAGCTTTCCTACCAAAGGCGGGGAAGATCGGTCACGTATATCCCAAAGACTATAGACCCATTGAGCTTTCTGCTAAAAATCTTTGAGAGGCTTATAGATGTGTACATAAAGTCCAACGTGGATGAAGAGCTGCTCTCCACAACACAGCATGCGTACACCAAAGACAAGTCGGTAGACAGCGCATTGCATATCGTGGCAATAAGCATAGATAAAGCCCTGAAATATAAAGAATATGCTCTAGGTGTCTTCTTAGACATTGCCGGGGCTTTCAATAATGTTTCTAAATGGGCGATTACGGATGGTCTTAATTACATTAAAGTACATCCATCCTTAACCAGATGGATCGGCTGCATGTTAAATTGCAGGAAGATTACATCACACTGGGGATTGTACGAGGCCACGAAATCAGTGGGCAGGAGCACGCCGCGGGGAGGGGTGCTATACCTCTGCTTTGGACGCTGGTCATCAACCAATTGCTCAGGCGATTCGATGAGGGACCCGTAAAACTTACTTGTCATAAGTGGAAAGTGCCTTCCAACGATTAGCTCTTTTATGGATCGGGCGTTTCGGGATATTCATACATTTAATGTCGGGTTGAAAGTCAACGCGGAGAAGACGGATATGGTCTTGTTTACAAAGAGCTAGAAGGTCCCAAATTGGACCAGGCCTAAGTTAGGAGAGTTGAACCTACAGGAGAAACCTTGCACAAGATATCTAGGAATCATCCAAGACAGTAAGCTGTCATGGAAGCTCAACGTAGAGGAGTAGGTGAAGAAGGCCTCAACGGCACTTTATGCATGTAAACGAATGCTGGGGTGTACGTGGGGCTTATCGCCCTCTCTTTCTCATTGGGTTTTTACAGCGATTGTAATATGTTGTTGTATGGAGTTCTTATTTGGTGGATAGCCTATAATATCTGTCGCGACTCCATCATACACAGGCGTTTACTTACGTGTCGATGAAGTTACAACTGAATAAAACTGATTTTATATTTAAATAAAGTTCAACGATATAAGTATATTTAAAGGTCTTTAAATATCAGTTTACAATATATATATTTGTAAAGAAACACTTGTATTGATTTAAGCACAATTTTTAATTGCGTGTCGTCGATGGCAAGCGCTTAACTATAATGAATTCGATTTCCATTTTTTCACTATTCCGTTACTTGACATTCCCATTGGAATGTAGGCATTGCCATCCCACTATCGATATTGCCCTCGTTTGCCTTGCGTTGCCATATCGGTAGTGGTGCCATTACACCACCCCCCTAAGGAAAAGATTTTTGTAAGGTGATCAGCCTTACAAAAATCCTTTTACCCTGCAGAGATGTAAAATGATTTGAAGGAACGAGATTTCTTTAATTACATTACTTAATTCCCTGCCCCCTTTAACTCGTTCATCCATATCAATTTTGTGGTAATTTTAATTTTCTACTCTAGCTGTTTTACTACTAATCTTGATAGAAATTTATTATAACTTACTGTAATCTTTTAATTAATAATTATATTACTAGTTATATTACTAATTATATTAGCAGTAGGTATTAAATTTTCGGTACATATAATTTAAATGTATTTATCTGTTTTCATTGTTTATATATCTAATTTTGAAAGAGAAATTTTAATATTTGTAAAATCTTAAATCTGATTAAATTTAATTTAGAATTCATTTATTAGTTTCTTTAAGTAATTTTTTGTATACGATTTTTATGAATTGTTTTTAATTTGTTTTTAGCTTTGTCAAAAATTTTTACATTAACACCGTCTACCTCAGTCACTTTGTATGGACCTTTATATACATTTTTGTGTTTATCACGAGGCTCTTTTTGAACTAATAACATATTGTTACGAAGATTAGCAAAACTAAGGGGTGCTGCCATATCTAAGCCGATGCTACACAGAGTATAATATTTTTGATTGGATAACGGTTGGTTGTACAGGTATAGAGGAACCGAGATAGATATAGACTTCCATATATCAAAATCATCAGTATCGAAAAAAAATTTCATTGAGCCATGTCCGTCCGTCCGTCCGTCCGTTAACACGATAACTTGAGTAAATTTTGAGGTATCTTGATGAAATTTGGTATGTAGGTTCCTGGGCACTCATCTCATCTCAGATCGCTATTTAAAATGAACGAAATCGGACTATAACCACGCCCACTTTTTCGATAACGAAAATTTCGAAAAACACAAAAAGTGCCATAATTCATTACCAAAGACGGATAAAGCGATGAAACTTGGTAGGTGAGTTCAACTTATGACGCAGAATAGAAAATTAGTAAAATTTTGGACAATGGGCGTGGCACCGCCCACTTTTAAAAGAAGGTAATTTTAAAGTTTTGCAAGCTGTAATTTGACAGTCGTTGAAGATATCATGATGAAATTTGTAAGGAAGGTTACCCCTATTACTATATGTGTGCTTAATAAAAATTAGTAAAATCGGAGAACGACCACGCCCGCTTTAAAAAAAATTTTTTTTAAAGTCAAATTTTAACAAAAAATTTAATATCTTTACAGTATATAAGTAAATTATGTCAATATTCAATCAAGTAATGATATGGTGCAACAAAATACAAAAATAAAAGAAAATTTCAAAATGGGCGTTGCTCCGCCCTTTTTCATTTAATTTGTCTAGGATATTTTTAATGCCATAAGTCGAACAAGAATTTACCAATCCTTGTGAAATTTGGTAGAGGTTTAGATTTTAGGACGATAACTGTTTTATGTGAAAAAGGGCGGAATCGGTTGAAGCCCCGCCCATTTTTTATACACAGTCGACCGTCTGTCCTTCCGCTCGGCCGTTAACACGATAAATTGAGCAAAAATCGATATATCTTTACTAAACTCAGTCCACGTACTTATCTGAACTCACTTTGTATTGGTGCATAAAATGGCCGAAATCCGACTATGACCACGCCCTTTTTTTCGATTTCGAAAATTACGAAAAATTAAAAAAAATGCCAAAATTCTATACCAAATACGAAAAAAGGGATGGAACGTGGTATTTGGATTGGTTTATTGACGCAAAATATAACTTTAGAAAAAAACTTTGTAAAATGGGTGTGACACCTACCATATTAAATAGAAGAATGAAAAAGTTATGCAGGGCGAAATCAAAAGCCCTTGGAATCTTGGCAGAAATACCTTTCGTGGTATTACATATAAAAATAAATTAGCGGCAGATGATGTTCTCTGTCACCCTGGTCCACATTTTTGTCGATATCTCGAAAACGCTTTCACATATACAATTACCACCACTCCCTTTTAAACCCCTCATTAATACCTTTAATTTGATACCCATATCGTAAAAACACATTATAGAGTCACCCCTGGTCCACCTTTATGGCGATATCTGGAAAAGGCGTCCACCTATAGAACTAGGGCCCACTCCCTTTTAAAATACTCATTATCACCTTCCGTTTGATACCCATATTGTACAAACGCATTCTAGAGTCAACCCTGGTCCACCGTTATAACGATATCTTGAAAAGGCATCCACCCATAGAACTAAGGCCCACTCTCTTTTAAAATACTCATCAACACCTTTCATTTGATACCCATATCGTACAAAGAAATTCTAGAGTCACCCCTTCTCTGCCACTTCACCCATTAATATAATAGTTAAATGTTTTAAAATCTTATTCCCGGTATCTTTAAATTTTGTAATACTGAATTGATGAAAATTTTTATCATCCTTTTGCCATTCTATTTTCTTAATATTGTGATTGCTGGCCCTTTGGTCCAACCTCAAAAGTAGCTCATCTAGATTCGCTATTTTGTTAACAATCGCAAAGTTAAGTAACTCGAGCTTTTTATGTTTTAAATGTGCGCATATTTGTATATTTTTAATTTTACCATCTATCATAATTTATATTTGATTTTGCCCTCGGGATTCTTTTTGAAAAATTATAGGCGTATTTGTCGTAAACTTGTAATGTTTCTGTTTTTGTTGGTTGGTCATCGTTCTGTAACTGTGTTTTCTCTTTTTGTTTTGTCATAGATCTTGTTTGTACTGCTAATACATTTTTTGTCGAGTTTTTTAGTTCATCTATTGTTATACGTGATAGGGGTCAGCGCCTACATTTGATTTACCTTTTATATATTCGATTGTGAAATTATACTCAGAGAGTTTTAAACGTATTCTCGATAATTTAGATGAAGGGTTCTTCATATTGATCTAACTTTAAAATGTGTACCATAGACGTATGGTCGAAACTGTTTAATTGCAAAGTATATTGCCAAAAGTTCCAATATCGGAATATTTCGAACATAAATCGAGTAGTTTTTCTTTAGCATAAGAAGGCATTTGTTTTCGAAAAATTGATTTAAGCTCCTCTATGCGTTTTGAATCGATAGATGCATCATTTATGTAGACATTGAAATTTTTTATGTCTTCAGTTTGAATAAAAAATCGTTTACATACTTTACCCCGTCTGTGGTGTTTATAACTTTTATAATTGCATTTTTTGTATTAATGATACATTTCGCTGTAAAAACACCGTTGCAAAGTTCATGCGAATCTACAAAAACTGGATTTGTAGAATTTTTCAAACTAAAGCACGAAAAACTTCACATCTTGGAGGAATTACAAGATTATTTGTTGAAGCGCTATGCAAAATTGAAATATTTACCTTTTCTGTCTCTTGTCCGAATGCAATTGTGTCATTAGCATAATTGATTATGCATTTGTTTGTTTTTAGAAAGTCTTTCCCTATTATACCGTCCGAAGGAATATTAAAGTTGTCATTGACAACGTGAAGAGTCAGAGAGAAAAATGTATTTGATGCTATTATACTTGTTCTAACTGTGCCTAGTGTTGTTACCGTGTCTGCTGTTACGCCTGTTATATTTAAAACGTTACTGTTATCTACTATTGCATCGCTTGCCAAACTGGAAATTTTTATTAGTGAAATGTCTGTTGTGAGTCTACTAGAAAGGAACATATTTTATGAGAATCGCTACAAGCGACTTCGACGAAATCGGAAAAATATAAATTAAGACAATGTATTAAATATTTAATTGAATTGCTCCTTCTCCCTCAGTGTTCGCACCTGAGGGGCAAGAACGAACATTGGCGGAATTTCTATTATTCGAACGCTGATTACACAGGTCAACAAAAAAAATGTTTACATGGGTTTTGCCCTATATATTCGGATTCTATGTTCAATTCTATCAAAAAAATGCAATAACGAATCAAAAATATTTGGTTTTGTAGAAGTTATAGCGATTTGAAAATTTTGCATTTTTGCACCAGGCTAATGTAGGTCCTTTCGCGCTATTTTGTTCGATAGAGGGCGATGCATCGAAAAAAGATCTACTTAAAGCACAACATACTCATCTTAAAAAAAAACCAAAGAAATTTGGCTGAGAAACAATAAAAAGGAGATAAAAGGTCCCAGGTACACATGATTTTAGGTAGATTTGGCAATTCGTTAAGTACATATTAAGAAACTCATAGCAATAGAGCATGCTAGCTACCGGATAGCGTTTTTGTAAGTAAAATTTTTTTAAGAAGCTGTAGTTTCTTGGGTCACTCGTTGTGGGCGACACTATGTTTTTGCATATCACAGAGGAATGATGTCTTCGAGAAGTTGTAAACGAGCGGCTAATTTGTTTTGCTATATATGTGGCGAACGTATTAAAAGAAGACAAAAAAAGTTTGATTTAACTAAAAACACAGGGATTTGCGAGACCTACCTAGCCTACTTCGGTCTACCTGTTAAAAACTAGGACAAAAAATGGGCTCCACATGTTTCATGTAACTCTTGCTGCTGCATAAGTATTCTGGACCGTAAGTTTATTTTCTCTTTTTTTTAACACGCTTTTATTAGCTTGGCCTGTATGTAACGGAATCTTTGAGCATAATTTTCACCGGTTTCTAGAAGTCCGATTAATTTGAAACTTTGCATACGTATCAAGGACCGATGACAATGCATTAATGTGGTGGTGTGGTGACATAAGGTCAACGGCCATAAGGTCAATTGGCCTTATTACCATTTTGAATGGCAATACGTTTGATTGAAACTTTGCACACGTATCAAGGCTCGATGACAATGCATTAATGTGATGGTGTGGTGACATAAAGTCAACGGCCATAAGGTCAATTGGCCTTATTACCACTTTGAATGACCATAAGTTTGATTGAAACTTTGCACACGTATCAAGGCTCGATGGCAATGCGTTAATGTGATGGTGTGGTGACATAAGGTCAACGGCCATAGGGTCAGTTGGCCTTATTACCATATTGAATGGCCATAAGTTTGATTGAAACTTTGCACACGTATCAAGGCTCGATGACAATGCAATAATGTGATGGTGGGCTGATATTAAGTTAACGGCCATAAGGTCAATTGTCCTTATTACCACTTTGAATGACCATAAGTTTGATTGAAACTTTGCACACTTATCAAGGCTCGATGGCAATGCGTTAATGTGATGGTGTGGTGACATCAGATCAACGGCCATAGGGTCAGTTGGCCTTATTACCACATTGAATGGCCATAAGTTTGATTGAAACTTTGCACACGTATCAAGGCTCGATGACAATGCAATAATGTGATGGTGGGCTGATATTAAGTTAACGGACATAAGGTCAATTGAACTTATGACCACCACAAATGGCCATAGATTCGAAACCTTGCACATAATGCGAAAAACACATTCCTTTATTAATGATAGAAGGGGATGCATGGCACATCTACGAAATAGCATACTGGAGCCCTATTTAACACGCTTTTATGAGCTTAGCCTGTATCTATCTATGTATCCATGTATGTATGTAACGGAATCTGGAGTGGAGCCGAGAGCCCCGGTAATGCAGAGCTCCGAACTCCGTTGCACGTTTTGAAGCATTTTAAGATAGGTACTTTTAGCTAGTGCAGACCACCAGACCAAGGCACCATAAAGAAGAATCGGGCGCACAATGGCTGTGTAAATCCTGTAGGCCATCTTAAGGGAGAATCCCCAGGAGGTGCCAATTGCCCTCTTGCAGGTGAATAGCTCTGCTGCTGCCTTCTTGGATCGCTCCACTATATGGTCACTCCATAATAGCTTCCTATCCAGAATGACTCCCAAATACTTGACTTGATCGCTAAACGCTAAGAACGTACCCCTAATTCTTGGCGGTGTAAGATTTGGTACTTTGTAGCCCCTCGTGAAGAGGACAAGCTCGGTTTTATCTGGGTTGACTTCCAAACCTGTGGCGGGTTGTACTCCTGGAGCAGCTCCAGGATGTCAGCTGGGTCCGTTGGTGTCACTGGAACCCAGGCTCTAGCCCTTGGTTGTGAGGGGATATCACGCGCCTCCACTACTTTGAGGCGCGCGCCCAGATATACCATCCCTATCAGCGTGACGGCGGCCCTATAGAGGTTTACCGACCTGGCGTCGTCACAGGCAATTAGCTTGATATTGCCCTGGAACCACCCTGCAACGGTGTAAGATGGCGGTGGACCAGGGTTGTTTTTCCTAACCTTAACGGCCACCGTAGCGAGCGTGGCCTCGATCTACTTCCACTGTTGTTTCGGGATCCTGCCATCTCCGCTGATCTCGTCTATAATGCCAATGATCTGCCGACCCTTGACCGCGTCCGGCCTCCCTGCGTCTTAGCCCTTTTCGGTGCCGTGGGGTTGGATTCATCCATGGACCGCTGGCGCTTCGAGGTTTCATCACTCTCGACTAAAACTTTTAAAATTAAAAAAAAAAATTAATTTTCCCTACAAATTGGCCGGACGAGACCTACATGTTTTATGCCGACTCCGAACGGCATCTGCAAGGCAGATGAGTTTTCACTGAGAGCTTTTCATGGCAGAAATACACCCTGAGCGCTTGCCAAACACTGCCGAGGGGCGACTTCCTTTAGAAAAATTTTCTTCTAATTGAAAAATCTTATTTCTAAAATTTTGATGTTGCTTTGCCCGGGGTTTAAACCCAGGGCATACGGTGTGGTAGGCGGAGCACGCTACCATCACACCACGGTGGTCGCACTTTTAAAATTACTTGAACTAAAAAATTAAAAATAAATAATAGTTTAAAAAAACTAAAAAACACGCTTTTATAGCTAAACGAACTAAAAAATAGGGCTTAAGTGCAGTATAGGGACAATTCCAAAATCAAACAAGTAAGAACGGGACTGTCTTCGGCTGTGCCGAAGACTTCATACATTTCATGAATGGGGCTGAACAATAATCTTATCCCGTTCGTAATCTCCGAATAATCGCATGTATAAGATAAGAAATATATAGTGAACAGATCTACATACCTTAACGATTTTTAAGATAAATATAAAATAAAAAACGGGTAGGTACTTTGTGTGAGGATGCAAAGTTTCAGGTTTTTTGTGGTCTGCGTGTAAAAACTATGACTACGAATCACGTATTTCAAAAATATATGACGAAAACGTAACTATTTGATGAAATTTGATGAATTTTGAAGATTCTAGCCGTAAAAAAGGGGTCAAAATGACAGTTTATATGAAGTATATAATATATATACGACCGATCTCTATGATTTTTTCAGACAACAATATATGCTATATACGTAAGCATTTTGTGAAATTTGAAGCTTCTAACTGTTAAAACGGGGCAGAAATTGCGCAAAGTTTCTTATCTGAACAATCGGTTGTATGAGATATATACTATGTATACCACCGATCTCAATGATTTTTTCAGACATCAATATATGCTATACACGTAAGCAGTTGGTGAAATTTGAAGCTTCTAGCTGTTAAAATGGGGCCGAAATCGTAAAAAAAATATATATATACTATATATACCATCATATATATATTATATATATCGCCGATCTCTATGATTTTTTGACACAACAATACATACTATATACGTAAGCAATCGGTGAAATTTGAAGCTTATAACTGTTAAAATGGGGAAGAAATTGCGCGAAGTTTCTTATCTGAACAATCGGTTGTATGGGATATATACTATATATACCACCGGTATCTATGATTTTCTCAGACAACAATATATGGTATACACGTAAGCATTTGGTGAAATTTGAACATATCTAAACGATTTTTAAGATAAATATAAAATAAACAAGTAAGAACGGGACTGTCTTCGGCTGTGCCGAAGACTTCATACCTTTCATGAATGGGGCTGAACAATAATCTTATCCCGTTCGTAATCTCCGAATAATCGCATGTATAAGATAAGAAATATATAGTGAACAGATCTACATACCTTAACGATTTTTAAGATAAATATAAAATAAAAAACGGGTAGGTACTTTGTGTGAGGATGCAAAGTTTCAGGTTTTTTGTGGTCTGCGTGTAAAAACTATGACTACGAATCACGTATTTCAAAAATATATGACGAAAACGTAACTATTTGATGAAATTTGATGAATTTTGAAGATTCTAGCCGTAAAAAAGGGGTCAAAATGACAGTTTATATGAAGTATATAATATATATACGACCGATCTCTATGATTTTTTCAGACAACAATATATGCTATATACGTAAGCATTTTGTGAAATTTGAAGCTTCTAACTGTTAAAACGGGGCAGAAATTGCGCAAAGTTTCTTATCTGAACAATCGGTTGTATGAGATATATACTATGTGTACCACCGATCTCAATGATTTTTTCAGACATCAATATATGCTATACACGTAAGCAGTTGGTGAAATTTGAAGCTTCTAGCTGTTAAAATGGGGCCGAAATCGTAAAAAAAATATATATATACTATATATACCATCATATATATATTATATATATCGCCGATCTCTATGATTTTTTGACACAACAATACATACTATATACGTAAGCAATCGGTGAAATTTGAAGCTTATAACTGTTAAAATGGGGAAGAAATTGCGCGAAGTTTCTTATCTGAACAATCGGTTGTATGGGATATATACTATATATACCACCGGTATCTATGATTTTCTCAGACAACAATATATGGTATACACGTAAGCATTTGGTGAAATTTGAACATATCTAAACGATTTTTAAGATAAATATAAAATAAAAAATAGGTAGGTAATCTGTGTGAGGATGCAATGCTTCACGTTTTTTGTGGTCTGCATGTAAAAACTATGGCTACGAATCACGTATTTCAAATATATATGACGTAAACGTAACTATTTGATGAAATTTGATGAATCTTGAAGCTTCTAGCCGTAAAAAAGGGGTCAATATGACAGTTTATATGAAGTATATAATATATATACCACCGATCTCTATGATTTTTTCAGACAACAATATATGCTATATACGAAAGCATTTTGTGAAATTTGAAGCTTCTAACTGTTAAAACGGGGCAGAAATTGCGCAAAGTTTCTTATCTGAACAATCGGTTGTATGAGATATATACTATTTATACAACCGATCTCAATGATTTTTTCAGACATCAATATATGCTATATACGTAAGCACTCAGTGAAATTTGAAGCTTATAGCTGTTAAAATGGGGTAGAAATTGCGAAAAGTTTCTTATCTGAACAATCGGTTGTATGAGATATATACTATATATACAACCGATCTCTATGATTTTTTCAGACAACAATATATGCTATATAAGTAAATATTCGGTGAAATTTGAAGCTTCTAGCTGTTAAAATGGGGCTAAAATTTGCGAAAATATATATATACTATATATACCACCATATATATACTATATATACCACCGATCTTTATGATTTTTTCAGACAACAATATATGCTATATACGTAAGCATTCGCTGAAATTTGAAGCCTCTAGCTCTTAAAATAGGGCAGTAATTACGAAAAGTTCCTTATCTGAACAATCGGTTGTGGGGGATATATACTATATATACGACCGATCTCATAAATTTTTTCAGGCAACAATATGTGCAATATACGAAAGTATATGGTGAAGTTTGAAGCTTCAATCTGTTAAATTGGGTAAGATATTACAAAAATCCTCTTTTTCTGAAAAATCGGTTGTATGGAGGATATATGCTATAGTGGTCCGATCCCGTCGGTTCCGACAAATGTCTAATCGGACACCCAAATACACCTGCTCACCAAATTTTATCAAGATATCTCAAAAATTGAGGGACTAGTTTGCATACAAACAGACAGACGGACAGACGGACAGACGGACATGGCTAAATCAACTCAGCTCTTCAACCTGATTATTTCGGTATACTTAATGGTGGGTCTATCTATTTTCCTTTAAGGACTTACAATTTTCGGTTTCGTGACGAAATTAATATACCATTTCATTTTCATGAAAGGTATAAAAAAGAAATATGAGGATTGATAGACACGGTCAAGGTGAGTATAACTACACAATTTTTTTGTGGGCAAATGACAATAACAGGAGTTATTAAGGGTCAAAGTTCATATGAAGCATTTTTTTAAATCTAAATTTCTCTTTGATATGCTGTTTGTATTCCTATCCCGTAAAATACTTAAAAAATTCGATGTTTAAAAGTGCTATATTTACTAAGTAAATTACGCATATTTATTTGCACATATGTATGTATGTGTATGTATATTTCGTTAATACGTTGGTATTTAAAGCTTAAATTAATTTTCTATAGCGTTAACCAACAATTTTATTGAAATAAATGTATTCGATATGGCGTTATGTTAAGGCGCCATTAATCGATTTTATTGATTTCTATAAGGTTGGTTGGAAGATTAGCTGGACCTTAACAGATGTTTGGAAAATAACCGTTATTTCAATTTATTGAAAAGTGTTAATTTAAACTGTTAAATACAAGTGCAAAT
The DNA here is from genome assembly GCF_040869045.1 of Eurosta solidaginis. Classification (NCBI taxonomy): domain Eukaryota; kingdom Metazoa; phylum Arthropoda; class Insecta; order Diptera; family Tephritidae; genus Eurosta; species Eurosta solidaginis. The sequence goes on from NC_090321.1 coordinate 139,204,518, forward strand.
TATTATGGCAAATATAAATTTGTTGCAAATTTATCAAATATTTGAGTGCTGTGAAAGTGGTCCCATAAGTGAGTCAGCCCTGCATACACTGCAAGAGTGGGGATTGATTCCCAGCGATGGCGAGTATTTGTGTAGTGCAGGCCATGTTCTCAAGTTAATTGAAAATGCTGTTGGGGTGACGGTTACTCTTGGAGGTTAGCTTATATGTGATTATGCTAGCATGTGATTATGTGTATGTAACAAATTAATTTTTAAAATTATTTAGGTGTTGTGCTCTCAAGAAGGGCAAGCGCAAACGTAGATGTAACGTTTAAGTCTCGCTAAGAAAGAATACATTTTTCGATAAATCAAAGCTTCCCATTTTCAAAATGGTAGCTTTCGCGTATTTATGGTTTAAAAACACTACCCTCGATTTCATTATGGATGAGCTCACGATAGCAAAACATACGGCGGTCGATTGGAGCAGCTTTTGTCGCGAGGTGGTGTTTGATGGTATGATCATAAATAAGACTAAGATTGGCGGGGACGGGGTGATTGTTGAAATCGACGAAAGAAAGTTTGGTCGTCGGAAGTACCACCGCGGTCATCGTGTAGAAGGGCAATGGGTGTTCGGTGGGGTGGAGAGGGGAACTAACCGATGTTTTATGGTACCTGTGGAGAAAAGGGACAAAGATACTTTGCTGCAAATCATAAAAGAATGGATTTTACCCGGTAGCATAGTTGTGTCCGATTTCTTGAAGGTTCGTTGATTTGATAATTATATATTTCATTCATTTATAAATATACATTTATATACATATATCGTTTATAGGCATATGATTGCTTACAGGATGAGGGTTATGTACATTTTAAAGTGAACCACTCGCTCAACTTTAAAGACCCCGAAACTGGCCAGCATACAAATACGATCGAAGGTTTATGGAGGCATGCCAAGGTCTTTATGCCCCATTTCCACCGCAAAAAGCAATTCTTTTGCGGCTATTTGGCAAAATTTATTTTTTTGCGGCATTGCAAGGCTACTAATATTGACCCTTTAACAACATTTTTTAAAATGGCTGGGAACCTTTACAACTCATGCAACCCACGACTTGTAGAGCAGGAAGATGTAGATGATTATGAGGTCGATATGTCGGCGTGAGTTAAACGTAAGTTACAAAATAAATACTTATTTTTTAAGGGGCTATGTATGTATGAAAATATTCTGCGCAGAAATACTGTGGATGACGGTGGGTGCAATAAAGCCAGGCGCAATAACGCCATACGGCTTTATTTCTAATCAGTTTGAGAAATAAAGCCATATGGCCTTATTTGCAATTGCTAATGGAAATAAAGCCAGTATGGCCATATTGCCATTTTCAAAACATGGTTGTGGTAATTTTATTAGGCTGTACCTAAAAACGCGCAAAAAGAGTGCGTGCCGTGTCATGTTACCACGGTTCAGGCAACCACCCGGACTTGGCATTGGCGTAGCCCAGGGTTATTTAAATAAGGGCGGCCGAAGGCCGCCAACTGGGAAAGGTGTTCTGCACATAAAGGAAACAAATACCAGGTGTTCTGCGCAGAATTACTGTTAATTTGCCCAAAATTAAGTTTTGGTATACCAGGAACAGGACAGTTGGTATTGCATTGATGGGACTAAGGATGTTATATGTAATTTTAAATGAAAGCTTAAATTATTTTCCATCTACCAAACTATATTTTCATATATTTAATACAGCACTTAAATTAAAAAAAAATTAAGTTTTTAAAAATTTTGATATGTTTTTTAAAAAATTATATTATTTCAGGAAATTCTTTGCAGTTATATACTTAGGATATACATCAAATGAAAGGTATTGGAAATACCTATCCAACTACGTTGATAATCGGTTCAATACTTTAGAAGTAGTTTAGATTTAAAAAAAAACTTATTATGAACTTTGACCTTTAATAACTTTTGTTGTTGTTGTTTGCCCAACGAAAAAAATATATCGTTATGTTTCTTTTATTAACACCTATCGATCTCAATTTTTCGTTTTTTTATATCAGCATTGTCCGTATACTGCACTTGTTCAAAAAATAGAAAATAATTTTTAATTAAAAAGAGTGTATATAACAGTAGTAGAACGTCAAACAATCATTTATAGTTAATCACCTCAAAATAAAATTATAATAAAATTTGAGTTATTAACAGAATAATTGAATTCACAGTAAAAAGCGTGGGATGCTTGATATTGAATGTTACAATCATTCTATTGGCAACTATCTGAGAGGAAAGATATGAAACGTAGTCAAGCAAGTCAACCACCCCACGCTTTTTAATCTGAATTAAATTATTCTGCTAGTAACTTAAATTTTATTATAATTTTATTTTGAGGTGATTAACCATAAATGATTGTTTGACCTTCTACTACTGTTATAAACACTCTTTTTAATTGAAAATTATTTTCTATTTTTTAGTTCGGTTAGCTATAAAAGCGTGTTTTTTAGTTTTTTTAAACTATTATTTTTATTGTACTATCTGTTTCATATATTATACATATATCTACATATATATAATTGCATAATAACCGAAATTGTTATGAAATGTTTTACGTTTTATTATAGTTTGGTACCAGGGTGAGAAAAGAGCCATGAAGTTCGCAGTGCCGAGGATTTGGAGGGAACCGAGTAATCATGACACTGATTGCTGTTTTTGTGTAGTGAAACCACTGAAAGGGAAACGTTTACGGAAAACAATATATCCGGAACTACCATCGACATCCGCTCTAGTACCACATTCGGAACAAAATCCTGTACCTGATCCACCTGTGTTGGAAAAGCAACTATTCCCTCAAGGCAGCTTTCAAACACCGAGTTCATCTGCATCCGTACATTCCGAATTTGTTCCTCAATTTGAACCAGGAATACCACATCTCATCAACTCAGAAGATCTCAGTGACTTAATAAGAGACTTAAATTTATCAAAAGACAAAGCAGAGTTATTAGCATCGTAGCTTAAATAACGAAATTTACTTAATTCTGATGTCCGAATATCTCGGCAAAGAAAGCGTCATGAAGAATTTTCTTGTTTCTACAGTAAGAAATATGGACTCTGTTTTTGCTATGACGTGAAAGGTTTATTTGAAGCAATTGGTATTCCTTGTAATACAAATGAATAGCGCCTCTTTATCGACAGCTCAACAAAAAGTATAAAAGCAATTCTACTACACAATGGGAACAAATTTCCATCTATTCCACTGGCACATTCCATACATCTCAAAGAAAATTATGACAGTATTAAAATGCTATTAACTGCAATCAAATATACGGAATACAAGTGGGAAGTTAATGGAGACTTCAAGATGGTTTTTTTTTTTTACTGGAATACAAGGTGAATATACCAAACCCTCCTGTTATCTTTGCCTATGGGATAGCAGAAATGATGCCGCCCACTATCGCCAAAAACATTGGACTGAACGTACTGAGTATGGAGTGGGAAGATTTAATATTAAACATGAAGCAATTGTCGATCCTAAAAATATATTGATGCCGCCATTGCATATTAAATTGGGCCTTATTAAACAATTTGTGAAGGCTCTTAATATTGAGTTTAAAGCATTCAAATATTTGCAGACGTTTTTTCCAAAGCTGTCAGAGGCGAAAATTAAAGCTGGAGTCTTTGTTGGCCCTCAAATAAAAAAAATTATGAACTTCGATATTTTCCCGGACCTACTTAGCAATGAGGAGAAACTAGCGTGGAACAGTTTTAAGGCAGTAGTTCATGGCTTTCTTGGAAATCATAGGGATGAAAGTTATGATGAGCTGATAACATGATTACGAATTTTTCCGCAATCGGATGTAGAATGTCGCTATTTGGACGTTAATAAGAGAAAATGTTATCGAATATGGCAGGAAAAGCAGGAAAAAGCGTTTTTAAACATTCAAACTATATCCTAAAACTAAATTTATAAGAATAAATCTTAAATTGATTTTTACTATACTAGAATAAATCAAATCTATGTCAAATTTTGAATAATTTTCATGTTTTTCGTTTTTCTCATTTTTTTCGAACAAAACCAAATCAAAAACTTTTTTATGTTCATATTCTTATTTCTGGGTGCAAAAGCAATAAAAAAAATATACGCACGACCCATGTACAAAAATGTTATTGGCCAGTGTTATTTGAATTTCTACTATTTGTTGATCGATTGCTATTGCCATTATTATTATTGCTGTGATTGTTAGGCTTATTGTTGCCTCTATTGTAAATAGTATTGCGAAAATTGGTATTATTATGTTCGTATTGCCATTGTATCTAAAATTGTAATTATTATTATACCTGAAATTGCTGTGACCTCTAAAGTTTCCACTGAAACTAGATCTTTTTGGTCATGACCGGAATGCTAAAACTTGACGCTCTTTTACCTCCTGTTCGCGTTGTATTATCATCTTTGTTACTACGTCTTTAGAATCTTTGAAAGTAGTGGAAACAAGTATAGTTTTTCCCATGTCTTAAGACTATTCAACCTACAAACGTTAGTTGTTTGTTCAACCGCCATCTCATGAGCTTTTGCCTGCGTCATGCCCTCAATTATCAAAGAACGTTCTAGCGAATCTGAAAGTACTTCTACTTGTTTCGAAAATTCTTCGAAATTGTTGTTGTTTACTCCCAAAGCCGCAATTTTGCCCGCGACAACTTTGGAGTTGTCTGGCCTAATCTTATTACGTAACGCATCTTTAATTTGGCTAATTGAATCTGTCTGTGTTGGTAGGGCTTCGCGCGCTTTAGCGTCGAGTTTTGACTTTAGAAATGCACTTAATATAGGAGTTAGAGCTGTATCAGTTACTGTTTCTATTAATTCGATTTTATCGTTAAATGAGGCAAGTGATAGTGGATCACCACTGTAATGAATGATTTCTTTTGATCTGTTGTTGCCATTATGAAATGCGTAAGATTTAGATCGGAAGTAAGATTTAAATCGGAAGAAGGAGTTGATTTAGAAGCTGAATTATCAAAACCGAAAAAGTCTCCGGATAAGCAGTCTCTTGGACCAACTGTGGTATTAGCAGATGTTGACGAATTTTCGGATTCTGGCATGAAAGAAAAATGCGAAGAAAAGAATTTTAAATTGAACAGCACAGGCTTATGCGTGAAGCAAAATGTGGGTCGCTGAAAGCGAAAAATTAAAGTTAAGTAATATACTGGAAAAGTGGAAGTGACTATAAGCTTACCAAATTTATGTCTATTTAAAAAAAGTTGAATGATCAAATTTATAATTTCAAATATTGTTATAATGCGGACGCACCGCGTTTAATCAAAGTTCTAAAGTTGTTGTTTTATCACGGACGCACTGTTTTTATTCAAAATTTTCAAGTTGTTGTATTACAGACGTAACGCTTTTAAGTCAAATGTATCAAATTGTTTTATATTGCGGACGCACCGGTTTTAAATCAAACTTATGATATTGTTTTTGTATTACGGACGCACCGCTTTTAAATCAAATTTCTTAAATTTTTGTATAACGGACGTACCGTGTTAATTAAAAAAATCTCATATTTGTGTTGGCAAAATAATTGTTTACGCTTGAAAACGTACATACGTGTATGGGGTAGTTGGGCAAAAACAAAAAAAAATGTTTCCAAAGACGAAAATTTTAAAAAGTAATTCTTTTGTGAAAGTTTACAATGATTAGAATTTTTTATTTATAAATTGTATTTAGAAGCAACGAAGTGAAATTTTTACATATTTTGAATTTGTGATTAAAACAGTTGAAATGTACCGAATGAGGAAAAATAGAAAAAGGAATTTAATTGATTAGATGCATTAAATGGAAAATTTGAAATTTGGTTTTGTCTAACTGTGACCCCATGGTGGAATCACAGGTGAAGTAAATAAAAAAAGACAGAAGATGTACGCTATCTGAAACGGTAATGATGTATTTTCGACGGTCAGAAGAGGGTAACATTTTTACCCGCTTTGAAGAAATAGGAGTAGAAAAATAAATACCTTGCTACGAAAGCCATTACAGAAATTGCTATTTTCAGCATATCAGTGCAAAATTGCATACAAAGGACCAGTGCTTGTTAACATTACTTTTAGGATCGAATAAAAATAAAAAATTCATTTTGGCCACTTTAACTGATCTCAATTTGGAGTTGAAACTTTCATTGAAAAACCCGACATAAAAGAAGCAATTGTTATTCATATAAAGTAAATATATATGTACGTCAGTTATTTGGTTGTACCTTTCTGCCTTTGGCGGAACTGAAATGGGTTTCGGGTTCGATGAGAAGTTTTACAGTCACACTTGGAAGTGATCGTGATAGTCTTAAATATGTTTCCGTCCCTTAAAGTTCATTGACATGTTCATCTGCTTTATTGATTTCTCGCTGAGAGTCGGGATTAAAAAATATGCTCTTCTAATATATAACAACAAACTTAATCATAAGATTCCCCAAGCATTCTTGACAGTTGAATTCATGATGTATTACTAATGTTACCAAGTTATTATTTACCAAAATATATCAGGGGATAGATTAGCCCAGTGGCATTCGGCCTAGAACGATAAGATGCTGATCCAAAGCGAGCTGGATTCATATATTCTAAATTACAATCCTTAAGTGTAACATTCCTCTCATCTTAGTGTTCTGATTTATAGGGGAAGATCCTTGGTTGAATATGTCGTGAATGCAAATAGTTTGTTTTAACAAAGTCCTTTTTCATTTTTATTAGTTTAGCACGTCCTTACTTATGGAAGAGGACACCAAAGATATCCTAACTGATGAATTTCTGTAATTAAATCCAGTAAAGGTCCATCGATATTCACCTTATAGTTTATGTGAAAAAAGTACTAAAAGTGTCATATTTTACTCCTGAAAAATGCAAAAAGCAACACTTTTTCGGGGACAACATTGGTGAAAAATTTTCAGATAGCCGAATGACAGAACAAAGAAGAATTTAGAGCGAGACAATTGACGGCTTACTTCACCTGGTTATTCCACCATGTTGTGACCCATATTATTTTTAAATAAATTCATAGAAATTTTTATAAATGTATTTGTGTTTTTTTTTTGTTTTTCTTTTTTTTTTTTTGTGTGTAATATTTTAGTAATAGTAAATTTTGTTTGACAATAGTAATAGTAACTACATAGGTGATGTTGATGTTTAACGGCGCCCTAAACTCAAACACACCACATCAAACATGCATTAGTTGTTCATGTATGAGTTGACCGAATGCAACCCAGCGCTTGGTTGGCTCGGCAATTTTAATTTGAGACTTTGCTACAAGTTGTTGTGCCTAAAAGGATAATTGTACAATATAAGTTGGAAAACATTAAAGATACATATTTAAATAAAGTGAAGTATTTTTAACAAGCCGATTTGTGTATTAATACCACTTTGGAGATAAAATAAAGTATTCAATAAAGGCATATGCTAAAATATGCTAAATGGCGACCGTGACGCGCGGGCTAGCTGCGAATGGAAATTAAAGGCATACACAAAGGCGTGGAGACAAAATGGTGGCGTACGCCAACACCTCTCATTTTTTTCAAGCTTGCAATTTTATCCGGCTGCATCGCATACATCATGCAATTGACAAACAATATATTCACGTTTAATTACGGGAATAACGAAAACTGTGGTAAGTATCTAAAATAACCTCAATTTTTATGACTGCGGCGCGGGAGCACCTAAAATAACCTAAATTTTTCTGACTGCGGCGCGGGAGCACCCAAAATAACCTCAATTTTTATAACCACATTGATTTTCACATTTCACAATTTTTATGACTACATTAGTTTAAATAAGTGATTAAGTCTACAATATAGTTAGCCACATCTATTCGAACATACTATACTTGTTTTTCTTGCATGTGTACAATTATTATTACACACGTATATTTTCTTTGCATGTGAACTTTACAGGTTATGTATGTTATAAAGTGAATTTTAAAGTGTATCCAAAAGTGCGATTTTTGCAAACGGTATTTACCTAAACTCTTAAAGTGTTCTTAAACCAAATTTTCAAATAGTCTTTTACAAATATTTTTCTTTTCAAATTTTCGGGCATTTTGACCTATTTTTACGTACATATGGTAAAGTTTGGATTACATACGTGGTTTCAAAAAAAAAAAACCAAATGAGATTTTTCATATAAAACGATGGTTCCGGAAAAACCAATTAAGATTTTTTTAATAAGCCGGTGCGTCTGTGATTACCACATACCTATATACTTTTGAACCAATTTCAAATTCAGTTACTTGCTACAGATTTTTCATACCAATAGTGCAGGGTCAATCAAATTTTCCACTGAATTTCTAAATATTTCGTCAGCGACAATTCACTGTAAATAAGTTCCTTTTTTCAAATTTTTTCTGCTCAACATTTCAACTTCAAAAATAAATTTTGACATTCAAACAAGTGCTTCTATAATTCCATACTTTGAACTGAACTTTTTTGCTATTCCGATAACTACATATGTACAAGATATATGAAGCAAGTGCAAAAAAATTCAGATTCAGAATCCGATTCCGATAAATCAGCTTCAAGCTACGAAAGTTTAACGTCAACTTCGACCGAAACCGTCACAAACCAGAAAAATAAATTATCCTTGTCGACAGATTTCGCAGGCTTCGAAGATTCCTCTCGTAAAATTTTAACTTCTACTTCAGATCCAAATCTTAACGATACAAACAATGCAAAATTAACTTCACCTTTTTCTAATTTAAAGTCAAATACTGACGATTCAATTAATACAAAAGTTGCCTCACTTTCTTCTAATTCAGCTTCAGATCTTAACGATCAAATCATGGCAACACTTGGGGAACAGAAAACTTTCATTAGCATGTGCGCTACTTCGATTAGAGAAAACTACAGCGGTGATCCTCTAGCACTCGAGACCTTTATAGATAAAATTGAATTACTCGAAGAGTTTGCCGATGAAACTTCAACTGGTACTTTTATAGCATTCCTAAAATCAAAACTGGAGGGAAAAGCTCGTGAAGCAATACCGACGCAAGTAACTTCAGTTAACGAAATTAAAATAGCTCTACGTAATAGGATAAAACCAGACAGCTGGAAGAATCGCCGCGTTACAAGAGAATAACAACAACTATACTGATTTTGCTAGATGCATTTAGTTCCTTCCGATTCTTCCAGTCGGACTCATTGGATCGTTCGTTAATTATTGAGGGTATAACCCAGGCTAAAGCGCATGAAATGGCGATTGAGCAAACTGTAAACATTTGCCGGTTGAATGCAAAGTCAAGCCTCGTTAAGTCAATTCTCGATTCTACTTCATTCACCGACTCAAAAGATGTCGTAGCAAAATTAATAGTTGAATAGTCTAACGAAGTTAAAGAACGCCAAGTACTCGCTTTCAGGTCTCGCGGTAACAGCAATTTTCGAAATTTTCAAGGTGGCTATCGGGGTCGTAATTTTTCCAATCAAAATAATCGTAACTTCAATGGTTACAGGCAAAATAGGCAAAATTTCAATAACTTTCACAATTCAAATCGCGGTAATCAACGTCAAAATTTTCGTTTTTCAAACGGTAACCGGTATCAGAACAAAAACAGCAACAATAGTAGTAATAACGATCGCGTGAATAATGCGAATCGACGAACTTCCACTCCTAGCAGTACTAACAACGCAAACGTTCGTGTTTTAAACGCTCATGCCCCTCAGGAGCGAACACTGGGGAGCAAGAGACTTACGATTAACCGATTCTTTAAAAAATTTGTCTACAAAAAACATTTATTGTCTAAATCTTACTTTCTCAGACTTTATCCAATTAAACATAACCGGATCTAACAAATGTTGCACCTTTTTAGTCGACACGCAAGCCGACATTTCATTAATTAAAATCTCATGCATTAACAAAAATTTATCAATCAATGATAATGATATAATTAATATTACGGGAGTTACCTCAGATATGGTTCCTACCTTGGGAACGTTCACAACAAATTTACATTTTCCAAATTTTTTTATTAAGCATACGTTGCACGTGGTGAATGACGATATCAATATTCCGTCCGATGGAATATTAGGTAAAGACTTTTTGAAACAAAACCAATGCGAAATCAGCTATGCGACAAATAGTTTATCTTTTTGGATAAAAGGCAAAAAAGTCTCACTTCCAATCCTACACGGTACGGAAAGTGACTCTTGTGTTATTCCGCCAAGGTGCGAAGTTTTCAGAATTTTTGACTTAGGAAAGTCACCAGAACCACTGTTCGTGGACTCACAAGAAATAGCCGAAGGCGTCTTTATAGCAAGATGCATCATCGATACCGATAATCCGATAGTAAAAGTTATAAATACCACAAATACAATTAAATACAAAAAAGTTGCAACATTCGTACAGAAACACTATCTAAATATAACGTTTACAAAATCAATAAAACAGACAATCGAACGACCGTGTTAGCGAACTAAAACAAATTTTACAAACCCAACTATGCAGAAAGTAATTTGCTTGAGTTATGTTTAGAGTAATCGGACATTTTTGCGTTAAATAATGACAAAATGACACAAAACAACTTCTACGAACAAAAACTCCGACTTTCAGATACAACGCCAGTGTACATCAAAAATTATCGCCTTCCACACGCTCAGCGCGAAGAAATAAACAACCAAGTTCGTAAATTATTGCAAAATGATTTAATCGAAGAAAGCTTCTCAAACTATAATAGTCCACTTATAATTGTGCCAAAGAAAGATACAAACGGCGAAAAAGCGTATAGAATGTGCGTAGATTTTCGCGCAGTAAACAAAAAACTAATAGCCGACAAATTTCCGCTCGCTCAAGTAGATGATATTCTTGACAATCTTGGCCGTGCAAAATATTTTTCAAAGCTTGACCTCTTTTCGGGTTTCCACCAAATACCTCTACACCCCGACTCACGCGACATAACCTCGTTTAGCACTGACCGTGGATCATTCAGATGGAAAGTATTACCTTTTGGGTTAAATGTTGCACCTAACTCTTTTTCCAGAATGATAACGATTGCTTTTTCAGGCATTCCGCCTAACGTAGCTTTTTTGTATGTGGATGACATTATAGTGATTGGATGTAGCGAAAAGCATCACATTAAAAATCTGTCTCAAGTATTCAGCACATGTAGAAAGTTTAACCTTAAATTAAATCCTAATAAATGTCATTTCCTTAGACCAGAAGTAACCTTTTTGGGTCACAAATGTTCGGCAAAGGGCTTGTTGCCAGACCCGTCAAAAATCGAAGCAATTAATAAATATACAAAACCAACCGACAAAGACGCTGTGCGACGCTTTGTAGCGTTTGCGAATTATTATCGAAGGTTTATTCCTAATTTTGCTTCTCTGACAGCACCTTTAAGCCGCTTGAATAGGAAAAAGGTAGACTTTATTTGGGATAGTGCTTGTGAAAACGCATTTCAATCATTAAAATCCGATTTAATGGCACCACAGTTACTACAGTATCCTGATTTCAAAAAACAGTTCATAATTACGGTAGATGCATCCAAGGCAGGTTGTGGTGCTATATTGAGTCAGGTTCATGAAGATAACGATTTACCCATATGTTTTGCGTCTAAATCATTCACTAAAGCGGAGCAAAAGAAACCAATTATTGAATTAGAGTTATTAGCGATATATTTTGCGATAAAGCAATTCACACCATATATTTATGGAACCAACTTTCTAGTAAAATCAGATCATAGACCCTTGGTTTATTTGTTTAATATGAAGGATCCGACGTCAAAATTAGCAAGGATACGTCTCGAATTAGCCGAGTACAACTTCACAATAGAGTATATCAAAGGAAAAAGTAATGTTGGTGTTGACGCACTCTCACGCATCTCATTTGACGAAATAAAGGACTCGACTAAACATATTCTTGCGGTAAATCCACGGGCGATGTCAAAACAACAATCCGATACAAATTTACCAACTATTTCTAACGACTCAGCCAATACAATACAGGCAGTCTAGGTTTATGACAAATTTTCATTTACATTTTCTAATAAAATTCCAAGTATTAGATCCACAATTTTCTATGATGAGAAACCTAAAATTTCAAAATTACAAATTCAGGCGCATATCAAACATAAAAAATTTGAACTAGTTAATACTCAGATTGCTAACGAAATAACAAACCTAGACGAGTTACTTTCGAGGTTACAATCCGAAGCCGACAATCACGGTATTAATAAGATAGAATGGCCAAAAGATGATTTATTTTTCAAATATTGTACTATTTTAAAGTTAAAGCAAAGTGGAAACAAAATAATAAAGACGTTAGAGATAATACTGACCGACCCGGTAGAGATCATAACAACGGAAGACAAAAAACTCAAAATTATGTAAATTTATCACAACGATGCCACCTCAGGTAGACATTGCGGTGTTAAAAAGCTGTACGCAAAAGTTTGTACTAAATTTTATTGGAAAAACATGACCCGAGACATTGCGAAATTTGTGAAAAATTTCCAACACTGCCTATTAAACAAAGTTAAACCAAAAACTAAAGAAAAGCTAGTGTTAACACCAACACTTTGTAAACCATTTGAAATAGTAGTCATTGATACAATAGGACCGTTACCCGAATCGAAGTATGGTGACATGTTCGCAGTTACCATAATTTGCGATTTAACGAAGTACTTAGTAACAGTAGTGGTTCGGGATAAAAGTGCGAAAACCATAGCTTCTGCGGTATTCGAATCATTTATTTTAACATATGGTGCAATGAATTCTATCAAATCTGATCTAGGCACGGAATATAAAAATGAAGTGTTTTCAGAGCTGACAAAACTTTTAAAAATCAAACACGATTTTTCCACAGCGTATCATCATGAAACGTTAGGTTCAATCGAACGAAACCATCGAGTATTTAACGAATAGTTGCGCGCATATCTTAATGACACGTTGGCGGACTGGGATACTTACTTGAAGTATTTCACGTTCTTTTACAATGCCACTTCGAATACAGTTTTTGATAATAAATTTACACCGTTCGAATTAGTATTCGGTAAAAAACCCATTTTACCTAGTGAACTTCAAAAAGCAAAAATTGGTCAAATTTATGATGTAGAGAATTACGCGAAAGAGTCGAAATACCACATGCAAAAATCACATATATTGGCGCAAGAACTTTTAAACAAACATAAAGTTCGAAATAAATATTATTATGACAAACATGCCTGTCCGTCAAAAATTAGCGTAAATGATAAGGTTCTAATACAAAAAGAACCGCGCGATAAACATGCAAGTATATATCAGGGGCCGTACGTAGTTAAAGAAATAGATGGGACGAATGTAAAAGTTTTTGATAAAGAAAAGAAAAAATTAAAAACTGTTCACAAAAACCGTGTACAAAAAGCACAATAAATCTTTAGTCAACTAACATTTTATTTACAAATACAAGTTACAAATTAATAATGGTAATATTTACATAATAACTTATTTTAAACGCATTTCTACACAATGGTTAAAAACAAAAAAAAAAAAACTTGTAATGTATCAAATTTACAAATAAATATAAGATGTAAACATACGACTTAGTAGCTAAAATAAAATTCCACACAAGAGCTAAACCATAAACATATGCATTTAATGATGAATTATATAAATCCAAAAATCTGAAATTTCATACAAATTATATTATTTATATACATTCGCATATCAAATTATCATTATCAGTTTTGCTTCAAAAAAAAAAAAAAAAAAAACCAAAAAAAGTCTTACTTACGTAACAAAGAGAGAAACACAAATAATTATATTTACATACCTAAACATAACACAAACATATGTTAAACTATACACTCCATATAAATGTTGTGTTACAACGAAAATACTATATTATAATTTATAATACTTAAAACTTTACAAAGTAATCTGAGTAATGAATTGAACCTGAATTCTTATAACAAAATTGTATACATATACCATAACTATACTATATTTGCATATTGCAATGCAAAATTTTGAATTACATTGTACATAGACATTTAATCACCAGTAATTAAAACTTTAAACAACTTCAATAACATGTATAAGTAAATTTCATTATCATTAACTGAAACTACTCTACATATTAAATAAGTTTATAAATTTTTGTATCAACTAGAAGATAAGGTGATGTATGTTTGAGTTCATAAATGTAACATTATTCAATCAAGAAGAAGCCAGCAGAATTGATCACTCTGCCGACTTCTTCTTTCCAAAGGAGGGTGATGTAACGGCGCCCTAAACTAAAACACACCACATCAAACATGTATCAGCTGTTCATGTACGAGTTGACCAAGTGCAACCCAGCGCTTGGTCGGCTCGCCGATTTTAATTTGAGACTTTGCTACAAGTGGTTGTGCCTAAAAAGATAATTGTACAATATAAGTTGGGAAACATTAAAGATACATATTTAAATAAACTTTTAAATAAAGTGAAGTATTTTTAACAAGCCGATTTGTGTATTAATACCACTTTGAGGATAAAATAAAGTTTTCAATAAAGGCATATGCTAAAATATGCTAAAGATGTTACAGTGTGGTATTTATAGAAAAAATTAATTACGATACAGTAGTGTGTTTAAGGAAAAGAAACAAATTGATGGTTATAATAATTATTTATAAAAAGATGATACGAGAATTGAAAACTAAAATGTGTTAGAAAGAAATCAAATTTAGAAGATTTTTAAAATTTGTTTTGGAAAAATATATGTAACTGTCTAGATATGCCGTGTGCACACTCTGCGCCATACCCATGTAAAATATTTGGGGTATTCCATCCCATTTCGACCAATTTTGAACCCGACCCCTTTAGAATTGGCTGAAAGTTTTTCTTCTTTTTCTAGCTTACGAAATACGTTTTTCAGAATTTTTTCAAAATTTTTCATCCAACTCAAAAAAAGTTATGAATTTTTAAAAAAACATCGTTTTTGTTTTCAAAATGCTATAACTTTTTCAAAAATTGACCGCTTGGGATCTTTTTTTTAAATTTGTTTTTAAAAAAACACCGTTTTCCAACTCAGTTATGAATTAAAAAAAAAAAGGTGTTTTTTTCAAAATGCTATAACTTTTTCAAAAATTGACCGTTTGGGATCTTTTTTGTTTTAATTTGTTTTTAAATGTACTTTTCGGAAAAAATACAAAAAAATTTTTAAAGTTTTTTTTCAATTAAAAAAAAAAATTGGGGATGATTGCAGAATTGATTGAAGTTTTTTATGAGAAAAAAAATGGCGAAATTCGAAAAATCTCGAAAAACTGAAAAATTACTAAAAAAACTTTAAAAATTTGTTTGTTTTTTTCCGAAAAGGACATTAAAAACAAATTTTCTAAAAAAAAAAGATCCCAAACGGTCAAGTTTTGAAAAAGTTATAGCATTTTGAAAACAAAAACGGTGTTTTTTTAAAAATTCATAACTTTTTTTGAGTTGGATGAAAAATTTGAAAAAATTCTGAAAAACGTCTTTTGTAAGCTAGAAAAAGAAGAAAAACTTTCAGCCAATTCTAAAGGGGTCGGGTTCAAAATTGGTCGAAAGGGGATGGCATACCCCATTTGAACTGCCAATTGTGATTCCAAATGTTCGCTGCTGAATAATAAATAACCTGCACTGCTGATAT
This sequence comes from Eurosta solidaginis, assembly GCF_040869045.1. Lineage (NCBI taxonomy): Eukaryota > Metazoa > Arthropoda > Insecta > Diptera > Tephritidae > Eurosta > Eurosta solidaginis. Next base: position 139,220,077 of record NC_090321.1, read on the forward strand.
AATAACCTCCTCTGCCGCCGCTGCTGTTCGCTGCCAATCTGCCATATAATAGCTGCTGTTGGTTTTCGGCATTATGTATGTTTAAAAATGTTTCGGTGTAAATATGCATACATATATAGCTGTTCTTCTAGCTGTACTTACTGATGGCGTGTTTTGACTTCCACCGTTATGTACAGTTTGTGGTGTATTTTATAGTTTATTCCGGTTTTTATAAATTTTACGAATTTTCCGTTTTTCCAAGTTATCTCCGTTTTATATTAATATTGTAAATTTTCAATTTTAGTAGTATGTATTTGATTATCTCTGTTTTTATTAGATTTGTAAATTATCTCCGTTTTTGTTAATTTTATAAATTATCTCTGTTTTTGTTAATTTTATAAGTTATCTTGTAGATTGTTCTTCGTTAATTTATTTTTATTATCTCCGTATATATTAAATTTTCTGTAAGTCCTTTTTATTATTTTTTTTTTTTGAGGCAGTATTATTTTGCACTAATGTACCATCACCATATGCAACCTGTGGACAGTTTGAAGAAAGAGTATATTTTTTTGTAGATAAACTGAAAATTAATTCATTGTTGCTTCTACAACATTACGATTTTTTGTAAAATTTTTTGAATTGTTATAATTTTTTTTGTAAAGTTTTTCACATTTTGAAATTTTTTTTTGTAGGATTTTATATTGGGTCCCAGGGCATATGGGAATAGATGGAAATGAAAAAGCGGATGAAATAGCTAAAACGGGCGCATCCCTTGAAGCTTGCTCCGTAGACGTCCCAATTAAACTGGGCGAGATTAAGCGAAGGCGAGAGGTGCACATAATCGACCATGCGGAAAAGGCGTGGGTTCAAGCGCGGGGCTGTAAAGTGTCAAAGATTATGTGTAGGTCTTACAACATTAGACTAACAAAGTGGTTCTATCATTGAAAAGAGAGGACTGTAGAGTCATGATGGGTATTCTGACTGGACATGGCCTTCTGGCGTCACATTCCTTTAAATTAGGCTTGCTCAGTGATAGCAGATGTAGGAAGTGTGGGTTTGAGGTGGAAACGATCGAGCACGTTTTGTGGTCGTGACCAGCGCTTGCCAGGCTAAGACTCCAGCTATTAGGATTGATACAGCTGTCAGATCTAGAAGCAGCAGGTGTCCTAAGTCCTGGAAGCTTCTAGTATTTGCCAAGAGGACGGAGTTATTTTATAACATAGGTCCTGGTTTTTGATAGGGGTTTTCAGTTTTGTCGTTAAAACAAACTTCTGGTAGCACTACGGACTCATTCAGTCTATGTGAGGTCCTCATGGACCACCCAGTTCAACCTAACCTAACCTCCAATAAAAAAATCCTTGGGTTAAGATACTTTGTATTATATTACTAAATTAAGTACCCTGAAATTTTTTAAATATCCAATATTTCGATATAATCATTGTACCTAAAATTACTCAAAATTTGCTTCATATAGATGGTGTTGGGTCAGAGTCAGCACATATGTGCATTGGTAACCACGCTACTGTTGGCAGCCATAATTTCGAAATAGTAAAAGACTTCGTTTATTTGGAACCAGCATGAACACTAGCATCAACATCAGCACTGAAATCCAGCGAAGAATCAATCTTGTTACTTTGGACTAGGTAGGCAATTGAAAAGTAAAGTCCTCTCTCAGCGAACGAAAATCATACTCTACAAGTCACTTATCGTACCCATCCTGCTATATGGGGCAGAAGCATGGACCATGACAACAGCAGCTGAAGCGGCTTTGGGAGTGTCCGAGAGAAAAGTTCTTCGAAAGATTTATGGACATCTACGCGTTGACGATGGCGATTACCGAAGAAGATTTAATGATGAGCTGTACGAGCTATACGCAGACATCCACATAGTCCAGCGACTTAAAACGCAGCGGCTGCGCTGGCTGGCCATATTATGCGAATGAAAGATGATGCTCCGGCCAAGAAAGTGTTTCTATCGGAACCCGCCTATGGAAGCAGAGGTAGAAGGCGCCCCCACTCCGTTGGAAGGATCAGGTGGAAAACGATTTAAACTCCCTTGGTGTGACCATTTGGCGCCGGTTGGCAGACCGAAGGAGCGACTGGCGCGCCTTGTTGGACGGCCATAACCGTTGAGACTGTTAAGCGCCAATTAAGTAAGTAAGATGGTATTGGGTCACCTAACGACACACCTTGCATGATGGCGCAGTTCAGGAATATTTGCAAATGCATTTACTTTAAATTCAATCATTACCTTACCATTTAGTAATGTACATAACTGTCGCATTGGCATTTCCATATTAGAGCATGAAGTTATAATACAAACAGACATGTATGTACCCACATAAGTAACACTACTCAACAAATTTTGAACAACTTTTGTCTCCAAGAATAAAATAGCTCTTTCCTAACGTGAAATTTTCTCCTGATTCCGAATATGACTTACATTTTCCTGTGGCAGATCTAGTTACCGAGATATCGGCATAAATATGAAAATTCCCATTTTTGCAGAACACTCCTTCATATAGGTACGGCAAAAATTTGTATTTTTCATTTTAAGCTGTTGAGTTATGCATTATCCTAATTCCCATAAAAATTTCTGGCCTTCTCCTCCCATAAGTATCTTCAGTAGTTTGGCCACTATGCCAAAAAACGTTCAAAAACTGTTGAAAAAAAACGAAATTTTTTAAAAAATTTCAGATTCAACCACTTTAAAATCGGAAAAATTTTATTGACGAAAAGAAGTTAGCCCTCCTATGTTGTAGGTAATTTAATTACGAAAATTAATTATTATTATTAATTATAATTAATTAATTAAAATTAAGCATACCAGTACAACAATCAGACGTGCCGTTGGGACTATAGCCCTGTTAACGTGCAAGCGTCTATCCTACAATTTTTTATAGAGAAAATTTTTATTCAACCTACGTTTTTATTTTCTTAAAACGTTTTATTATAGACATATGTTTGCACGTTAAACTGTATTCAATTGAGTAATATGAGTGTAAATGCAATTCAGTAAAAAACAACAACGGCAACATTAAATACATACATATCTACTGAACAAAGTTAGGTCTTTCTTCGCTACACTCTTATACACAATAAATAGATTTTTGAGTTTTTTCGAAAACGTTATAAAATTCACTGTTCATTTATTATTAATGAGAATGCAAACGTTAACACAATATTAATCTGAAAACCGACATTAATTTGGATATTAAAAATGCACAAAATTTATGCAATATGAATGTAGAATGGAGCGCGTCCGCGGTTGCCGAGTAATAATGCTTGACTAATTCGTTGGAAAAAGGATCGTTGCTGACGATGGCAGTTCTTGTGAATTTGCGCCTTTCCACTCGCCGCGCACGGCTGCGCATTAGAATTTCGCCGCCGTCTGGATCTTATTGGAGGCGGCTTAAACATCCTGCCCGCCCTGCAGGGAGGTGCTTGTAAGGACCTTCTGCAGTTCCTGCAAGGCGCGGATGGTGATAGTTGAGGCGCGACTGGCTATATTATGTCGTTGGCAGGCCTCGTGGGGTGCGCGTGATCGTGCGCTTGGCCATATGTTCCGGTTTGGGAGTTGCCACTGGTTTCTTCGATCGGTCCTCTGCGCGTGGTAGTGGAGGCAGAGCCGACACTGAAGGCAGTTGTCGGTCTCTGCCGTGAGAGCCAGATGGATGTCGTCCTGGAAGTATAAGAGCAGACAGAGAAACGAGAAGTAGTTGGATACAGCGGATGATAAACGGAAATTTAATTATACAGGGGAAACGTATATCAGTTAGAGCGCTGTGCTCGAAGAGTGCTCCATTGGAAGGAAGCACAGTTTAACTAAGGGGCGCATGACAAGCCCATTTTGGGTGCGAACCTCTACAACCCGAACATGGTTGTCAGGTCCGAGGTGAACGTTCTCGATTCGTCCCAGACGCCACTCGGTGGGTGGGAGCGAATCTTCTTTAATTACGACAAGGTCGCCTGGTTGAGGATTTCGCTGTGGCGTTTGCCATTTATAGCGCTTCTGAAGGTCCTTCAGATAATCCTCTTTCCAGCGTCGACTGAATTGGTGATGAAGCGATTTGAGTTTTTCCCATCGATTTATCCAGGAGAGGTCTTCCGCGTTTGGCTCAGGAATGGCCAATAGCGGTGCACCTCGAAGGAAGTGACCCGGAGTGAGCGCTGTGAAGTCAGCTGGGTCCTGGGATAGTGAGGTTAGAGGCCTTGAATTGAGAACTGCTTCAATACGCACCAGCAGCGTCGTGAATTCTTCGAATGTAAACTTGTGGGATGCAGCGGTTTTTTTGAAGTGGGTTTTAAAACTTTTTTGCACAATGTCCGCAGAGCATTCGTTAAGAAATTTAACGAAGTCGCGTTCGAGTGCGCGCTGAGCGCCAATGAACGTTTTACCATTGTCGCTCATTATTTTTGAGGGATAACCTCGTCTGCCAACGAATCGGGCGAATGCTGCGCGAAAGGCTTCAGTAGTAAGGTCCGAGCATAGCTCGAGATGTACTGCCTTTGTGGAAAAACAGACGAATACAGCCACGTACCCTTTTATGATAGTGGTCGACCTCAGAACCGATGCTTTTATTTGGAATGGACCTGCAAAGTCTACTCCTGTTGTGGAAAAGGGGAGTGAGAAATTGCAGCGCTCAGGTGGTAGAGCTGCCATTATTTGCGTGCGCGTTTTCTGTTTGAAAAGCGTGCAAGATTTCTTTATAAGAGGCTTTAGTTTTGGTACGAAGTACTCTTGCCTCACCATTTGGAGCATTAACCGCATTTCTGCATGAAGAAGCAGGCGGTGTAAGAACTCCAGATACAACTGGCAGAGCCTCGAATCCGGAGGAAGGATTACTGGATGCTTCTCGTTGTATTGCATTGTAGAATGTTCCAATCTTCCACCGATACGTAGGAGCCCGTATCCATCCAGAAATGGGTCAAGAGCCAGAAGGGAACTCTTTTTGCTTATTGGCATATTGTTTTGTAAGGCGCTCTTTTCCGCCCCGAAATGGCGAGATTGTGCCATTGCCACAAGCCGCGTTTTCACATGTTGCAACTCTTTGTACGTCAGATGGGGATTATGTGTTGTTGCCACCGATTTGGATTTGTTGCAGGCATTGTTCGCAAAGCGGAACACGTATGCAATCACACGGAGAGCTCGAGAGTATGAGGAGAAACGTTGAAGAATGTCGTCCTCTTCCTCGAGTGCGTGATATGCTTCCACCTTGCGTTTCTCGGGTGGAGAAGCGCTACCTGCTTTCGGCTTTGGCCATGCCGAAATGTGGCAAGAAAGCCATTGTGGTCCGTGCCACCAAAGTGATGAACCTATCAAATCATGCGGCTTGCAACCACGTGTGCCAAGATCAGCAGGGTTGTCTTGGCTAGATACATGGCGCCAGGTGCCGCTGGGAAGATATTCTCGAATTTGAGAGGTACGGTTGGCCACATAAGTTTTCCAGGTCGATGGAGATTTTTCTAGCCAGGCTAGTACAATCTCAGAATCTGACCATAAGAATGTGTTGCATGCTTGTAAGTCGAGCTGTTTTCGAACAGTTGAAGCCAGTTTTGCGAGTAGGACTGCGCCACATAGCTCTAAGCGGGGCAAGCTTACAGTTTTTATGGGGGCAACTTTGCCTTTCGCAACCAAAAGAGAAGATTTTATTTGGTTGCCCACATGTGTGCGGATGTAAATCGCTGCGCAATATGCTTTTTCCGAGGCATCACAGAACCCGTGGATTTGAGTGTCTTGCCCTGGAACGACATTAACCCATCGAGGGATTTCGATGTGGAAAATATCTGGCAGATTTTCTGCGAAATGTTGCCATTTTGATAATGTCGCGGGTTTGGCGCTTTCATCCCAATCGCTTCCATCCAGCCAGATTTCTTGGAGAAGCATCTTGGCCTGGATCATAACTGGCGACAGCCATCCTGCCGGGTCAAAAAGTTTTGCAACAGAAGATAAAATTTGTCGCTTTGTGACCGCATTTTGGGTGTGTTCCGGCAGAATGGTGTATGAAAATTTGTCCGTGAGCGCGTTCCATCGAATGCCAAGAGTTTTGGTATTGGAAGTGCTCTCAAATTTTAAGAAGTTGGAGTCTAGAAGATCCTCCTTCGGAAACTGTTCTAATATGGCCGGGTGATTAGCCGTTAGTTTCTTTAGTATGAAACCAGCTGATTTTAGGGCGTTTATCACTTGAACGAGTGATTCAGTGGCGTTATCGATGGTATGACTTCCGGATAGGATGTCGTCGACATAGGTTTGCGTCTTGAGAATTGTTGCAGCCAACGGGAATGTCGCTTTCGTGTCATCGGATAGTTGATGCAACGTACGAATAGCGAGATATGGTGCACAATTGACGCCGAATGTAACCGTTTTTAGATTGAAATCGCTAACATTGGAGTTGGCCGAAATAGGATTCGCTGAAAATCTTTGTCGTCCTCGTGTATAAGGATCTGACGGTACATTTTTTCAATATCTCCATTGAACACATACTTATGCATGCGCCACTGTAGAATTAATAGCATGAGATCTGGTTGCAGAGTTGGACCAGTGTATAGCACGTCATTCAGGGATTTTCCTGACCCAGATTTTTTAGAGGCGTTGAAAACCACACGAACTTTGGTGGTGACCTTATCTGGTTTGACTACCGCATGATGTGGCAAGTAAAATGAGAAGACCTTGCCATTCGAAGTTATTTCGCATGGGTCGGCAGATTCCATGTGATCAAGGTCGAGATATTCTTGTCGTGCACGTGTCGTGGTTGTTGCATATATCTGCTCACACGCTTGATCCTCGGGGGATATCTGTGGAGGTTGTGGAATTTCCTCCTCTTCCCAAAATTTTCTCAGTTGAGAACTGAGTGTCTCGTTTGACGCTTGGACTTGCGTCGAGAATGACACAACATTTTCAGTTATTGGACCACTGAGAATCCAACCAAAAATGGTTTGTTGCGCAAGTATGCTACCGCACACCTTTTTTATACCTTCCAGCAGAATTTGTGGAAGTATGTCGCTGCCAATGACCATGTCAGTCTGACCTGGTATGTGGCAACTGGGATCAGCGAGCTCAAGGAGTTTGAACTGCTGCCAGATTTTGTGACTAATGGTGGATGTTGGTAGATTTGTTGTTAGTTGCGGCAACACAATGGCATGCGCCTTTATCCTTTTCATGGCCTTGGATGCAACCAGTGTCAAAGGACAAAGCTTGGAGGACTTTTGTACGACTTGTCCACCCATGCCAGAGATTTCGAACTTTGAATGTTCGAATGGAAGTTTCAACCGTTTTTGCACTTTCGAGGAAATGAAAGTTCTTTCCGAGCCTTGATCAATAAGGGCTCTCAGTTGAAATAATTCCCCTTCGTGTTCGACTGCGACCATAGCAGTAGGAAGGAGAATTTGGTTATCATTGGCTGCATGCAATGATTGAACCGGTGCGTGTTTTGAACAACACGGTAGCTCGCCAGAATCGGAGCTATTCTGCGTTTGTCGAACGGGAGATGTTGACTCAGCAGTTGTGTGCTGCACGTTTGGTGCATTCGTTCGCGGGGTGGAACGTTGAGCTTGTGGGCTCGCATGCAACAGCGTGTGATGCCGTTGATGACATGTCGAACATGACCACTTGCTCGTGCACTCATTGATGATATGAGTGCTGCTAAGGCAGTTTGTACACAGCTTAGCTTGTTTTATGAATTGTGTCCGGTTTTGCACAGACATTCGTTTGAATCGTGGACAGAATCTAATAAGGTGCGGGGAGTTGCAACATTGGCAAGTTTCCTTTTTAGATTCTGCCACAAGGGTTTGCGTCCTGTTGAAGGACCTGTTTTGCGTAGAATTTTGATGAGCGACTGGTTTTTGTTTGCTTGGTTGAAGCCTATTGACCCTTTCAACGACTTCATATCTCGAGGTGAGAAAGTCGTTCATTTGTGACCATGAGGGTAGATCTCTTCGAGAAGAGAGAGACTGTTCCCAAAGTGACAGGGTTGTTTCTGGGAGCTTTGATGAACAAATGTACACCAGAATCGGATCCCAACTGTCTGTCGTAACTCCTTGGGAGTGAAGGACGGATAGGCAGTTGTTTATTGTATTTTGCAATTTCTGAAGTTGCTCACTATTTTCGGATGGAATAGTGGCAAGAGTCAGTAAGGATTTTATCTGGTTGTCAACCAGGATTCGCTTGTTTTCGTATCGTGACCGTAAAGCTTCCCAGGCAAGGTCAAAGTTATCATCGCTCAACGCATATTGTTTGACGATGGAGCCGGCTTTGCCTTGCGTTTTGTACCGGAGATGGTACAATTTCTGAGCACGGGAGAGCCTTGGGTGGTTAATGTACACCGCTGTGAACATGTCACGAAAAGCGGGCCATTCTTCATAGCCACCATAAAAGGTCTCCGTGTCGCAGGCTGGGACCTTGAGGTAAATATTTGCCTCAGCCGGGGGTTGTTCCACGCGGGGTGGTGGACTCGGCGTTGCCATCATTTTGATCAATGAAAGTTGATCGGCAATTTTTGCTTTAGTCACTTCATACGTATCAAGGCAGGCGCATTGTTTGCCTTGCACTGAACTCTTGAAGTCTTCAGGGAAACTTTCGTCTGGTTTCGAAAAAACCAGATCGTAAACCGATTGAAGTCGTGCCCAATAATCATCTAGTGATTTGTCCTTTATCATGAGATACGATTCAGTGTGATCCTGAATCGGTGCTTCGTTGAATTTTGCACAGTATCTCATCAGATTGTCACTTTCCGCGATGAACTTTTGCGCGGATGGGTCAACTGATTTGGATTTCCGGGGGGATGTTGACCTCTCCTTGGCCGTTTCTTCCTTTGGGCCACCTTTTGATTTTGTCCCGGTTTCGGACGTTTTTGGAGGACTGCGAGGCATTTTATGCAAGCTTTTGGGTTTTCACCAAAAAAACCGAACAAAGTATGTGTCCGCTCAGAGAACGTTCGCAAAATTTGAAGATGGAAAACTCTTCGTGCCACAGAAATTTAAAAAGGGGAATTTTAATTGGTGGCGGTGTTTGTGTTTTTTTTTTTTTTTTTTGAACAATAGAGTCAAGCACGGACAACGGGAGGTTCCTTAAATGATTTAAATCCGCGAAATTCGGAATTTAATAGGATGTATATTGTTTTGTAAAAACAAAAGGTATAAAATTTAAAAAAAATCACAAACACTTTTCACTTATATATACGTGTAAATGTACGTGTGGAAATAAACGTGTATTTGTAAATTACTGGTATATATAGGTATGTATATATTAGAAAATAATAATATGTACTTGAAGTTTGTATGGATATTTTTTGAAAGTTCCTATAGGGACGAAAATATCTCAAACTTAGTTTTGTACGCCAGAATAAGTACAAATGTACACGCGCAATATACAACGTATGTATATATATTTGTTTGTGCGAACGTATGCACGTGAATCAGATGAGCTTCTCTGTTTATGTTTACAAACAGAAGAGTTTGTTTTGATTCGCTTCTTCGTCGCTTTAATGTCGCGTTTCTTTGTGAAGCTGAGTGCGCTTGATTGCACTGTTGGGAGAGTGCAGCAAAGAAAGATGAAAAAATTGCAAATATGAGAGAGGTTGAGAAATTTGATCAGCAGTACACAACTCTCGTTGCTAATGTAGCTCTATGTGCTGGGAAAATGTCGCTGGAAGAGCGACTTGAACGTGTGAGTAAACACGTATGATGTTCTCTGAGTGGAGAAGTATGATTGCTGGAAAAGCAACTTGAAATTATTTGTACATGTATGTAAGTATGTACGTATGAATATTACGATTTTTGTATATGCTGGCAAGCAAGAAAAAATCACTTGGAAGAAGTTGAACTGTATCGACAAGTTCAACGCTCTGTGTGAACAACGGGGTAAACTCAGCTGTAGAAGAAGATTTTGCCGATGTTGTTCTTGCACAGTGGATTTGAGTAGGCAAGTAAACTGCAATTTTTTGTTGGTTAAATACCACTAGAAATATGTATACATATATATATATATATATATAATTGGCGGATTTTGCCTATCGGTATAGCGGAATATTTTCTACCAATTTTTGGTTGCAAAAAAGTTGCAGTAAAACCAACGGTAAGAAAATTTCCGCAATATTCAAGTATATATGTGGATATATATATATGTTTTTGCAGTTTACACAAAATAATATAACTTTTGTGGAAAAAAGATTTATTATTTTCTATATTTTTATGAAAAATCAAAGCTGCCTACTCACCAATGCCTGTATTCTGTTGCTCTTTATATTGCTGCTGTTGCCTGGTCGCTTGTTATTGATGATAACCTGGTTGATGTTGCTGCTTAGCTGGCTGTTGCTGGGTAAAGATGATTTTAAACTTTTTATTTTTTGATTTTCAAAAATTTCTTCTTCTCTTTTCAAAAACAATTTTTGCGTGCATATAAGTGTTTGTATTAATATATGTTTGTCTCAAAACGGCACTTATGATGAGTGCGCCTACAATTTTCACAAACTTTTTTTTCTTTAAATTATTTCAAACTTTGTTTTTGATTATTTAAGTTTTTTGAAGCACTCAGATTGTATATATACATATATGTATTTTCTCCTTTTCTTTTGTATTTTTGTATTTGTATTGTCACTTGAAAACCTTCAAACCATTCGTTTGTATATTTTTTATTTCTTATGTTTGTTGCAAAAAATTTTTTTTTCCACTAGGTTTTCCTTTGTTTTAAATTTATATGTTTCTTTGTATATTTTTGAACACCCACTGTTTGCACATTTGTGTATTTATTTTATTGTCTATTTTTTAAACGAACGAAAAATTCGATTTATATAATTTTATTATAACTTTAAGGGTGGGCCAAGGATGGCTGCGAAGGACCATGAACAAAGTTAGGTCTTTCTTCGCTACACTCTTATACACAATAAATAGATTTTTGAGTTTTTTCGAAAACGTTATAAAATTCACTGTTCATTTATTATTAATGAGAATGCAAACGTTAACACAATATTAATCTGAAAACCGACATTAATTTGGATATTAAAAATGCACAAAATTTATGCAATATGAATGTAGAATGGAGCGCGTCCGCGGTTGCCGAGTAATAATGCTTGACTAATTCGTTGGAAAAAGGATCGTTGCTGACGATGGCAGTTCTTGTGAATTTGCGCCTTTCCACTCGCCGCGCACGGCTGCGAATTAGAATTTCGCCGCCGTCTGGATCTTATTGGAGGCGGCTTAAACATCTACAATTAAAAAAAGTCAAATTGAGCGAGTTTACCATGGTGGTCAAAAGTGAGGGACGTGGGTTCTTTTAACTACCCGTTTATAGTTTTCTGGGTTTCTCTCCCGTATTATTATCCAGCAATAATCTCCCATCACTTCTTCATTCCAAAAACCTTGGAAACGCTTTTCAAAATTCATGAGGTCTTGGTGAAACCTTTCACCCTGTTCATAACTTTCAGCACCTAGGTTTGCGGGAAAATTATCCAAATGTGAATGCAAAAAATGCATTTTGAGGGTCTTGTTGCATTTCATAGCACAACAAGGCTTTGACCATCTCTCTATAGTAGGGATCTTTGTTGTTGCCAAGAAATCCACTAACGACTTGCTTAAAGCTGTCCCAAGCCGCTGCTTCTATTGATGATAATTGATTCGCAAAATTTTCATCTTTCAGCAACTTTCTAATTTGCGGACCAACAAATATACCTTTTTTTAATGTGGCTTGAGTTATTTTAGGGAAAAAATTTCGTTAGGTACTGGAAGGATGGCGCGTCCTTATTTAAAGCCTTTACAAAATGTTCCATTAATCCTAATTTCATGTGAAGTGCTGACAAAAATAACTCGTTCGGGATTTACTAAAGGCGGATTTGCGATATTGAAGGCACCTGGTGGCCAGTTTTCCTGAATATAATGGGTTTTCTCTAGTACGGCTGTCCCAAAGACAGAGAAAACAGCAATATTTAGTGAAACCTCCTTGAAGTCCGAGAATTATAGCTAAAACCTTGGATGTATTTCATATACTATTTATTTTAAATTGTACCACCGAAACTGCTTACCTTTAAGTCCGCACAAATTTTCCAATTAAATTGTTTATATTGAATGAGCTGCTTTTTAAACTATGCTTTGAACTGTCTATAAACAAGCGCCAATCATCCACTTTATTTTCTAATTTTAGTGCTTCAAATAAACCTTGAACATCATTGCAGTAGCAAATATTTTCACTTTTAGTAAAAAAAGAAGAGAAAGTCTTGTGTCTATTTCGAAATTTGGAAGTACTTGTCGGGGCCCTTCGATTGCTGCAAACGAGATCCTAGAACTTCATGGTCATGTAGTTTTGGTTTTTTTAGCTGATGCCACATTTGGATAACTTATTAATTTCCTCTTTTTTCTCGTTTTACCTTCAAGGTCTATCACGCAAAAATAGCACTGGACGTGGTTAAAGGGTTCAGTCCACATCATTGGAACACCAAGCTTCATGTTATGATCTTTAAATTTGTGTGAAGTGTTAGTTTCATGTTTGTTGTTAGAAAAAAAAAATCAAATGTTAATATGTATATTATTTTTTACATATTTAGCATTAAGGAAATCACCAGAAGATGACGTGAGAAAAAAGAACGTCGAAACGCGTCGGGAAAACAACAACAACTGTGTTTTAATTTTTTTGGCCATATGTGCTCAACCCAGCAAACACTAACTTTTTTTTCGTCCATAGAATTTTTTCAGATTTTGAAGTGGTTAAATCTGAAATTTTTGTAAAAAATTTTTTTTTTTTTTCTCAAAATTTTTTTCAACGTTTTTTGGTTAAGTGGCCAAAACTACTGAATACACTGAAAGGAGGTGAAGGCAAGAAATGTTTATGGGAATTAGTATAATGTATAATTCAAACAGTTTAAAAACGAAAAAATGAAAACTACAAATTTTTGCCCTACCTATATCAAGTAGTGTTCTGCAAAAAATGGGAATTTTCATATTTTCGCCGATATCTCGGAAACTAGATTCTGCCATCAATCAGGAGAAAATTTTACTTTAGGAAAGACCTATTTTATTTTTGGAGTTTTTTTTTGGTCGAGTAGTGTAATTAATATACACAAACGCATGTATACCTACATATGTATGTAGCTTCGCTGAAACAATAGCGACAGATTTTGCCACTGTTATTTCCATCATTCGCTTGTGCATGCATATGAATATACATTCGTACAAACATTTATGATTCCTCTACCCAACGAACAATTGAACGGTGTTTCCTGCCATTTGTCATTGTACTCACTTTTCCATCACAATAAATCAGGTAAAACCTTAAATATTTATATATTGGAAATAAAGTAGTTTATTTATTGCGCGCTGATGGAATGTTTATTTATGTTTGTAGGTATGTCACCATGCTGCCACCTTGTATCGTTCCGCCATGCTATAAGTAAACTACATTTCTTATTATATTGAATAAACTAGTCTACAGTGAACCACCAAGAGGCGTTGTTTGATTTCGCGATTTTCTTTTAATTTAGAGCACAGCTCAGTCCCTGCTTTTGTATTTATTCCGCGGTAAAAAAAAGCTTGTTCACCCTACAGATGGTATAACTAATATCGACAAACAAACCTTTTCTGATTGAACTAATTAGTGCAGGTCGGATATATGTATATATAATATATATAAACTTTTAATGCCGTAACTGATATTGAAGTGTAAAGAAGAAACTCATTAACTTCCAGACACAAAGATAAAAAATAAAAAAAATATAATATAGGAGACACTTTCCACAATAGTCTTGGAATTCCTTAAACTCATCAATTTGTTTTGGGCTGTGTGCGAGAAATTTAAATGTCTACATCACAAACGACACTTTAAGAATTTTTACATAATACTTCTTTGTAAAAAGTGTTCAAGGGCCCTTTTTGTTTGACATGTCAATATATTGTTTCACAAACTCTCATTACATATCGGTATGCTTGCACGCATAAATTTAACATAAATTAAGGGAGAGAGGTAAGTGCACTTATAAAATATTATATTTATTTCTATCTGCTAGGTGAATTGCCATTGTACTGCTACATTTTAATGATAGCAGTTTTTTTTCGTAAGAATCCATTGAGGTTAATTGAAAATTAAGAGCGGTTAATGAAGGTGTGGAAAATTTTGTATGCAGTGTTGAACATTTTTACCTCAGTGAAAAAACAGAAGTACCAAAATATTGATTACAGTGTAAAAAGGACCAAAATTGAGAAAAAGGGACCAGCGGACCAAATAGGTTTGGAAATGACCATTTTGGGCCAAATGGACCAAAGTGGCAACCGTGGTTACTGCGCTCTCTTAGCAGCCTTCGTACTATCTTTTCATCGCCTTCGCTATTACTGGAGCTCAAACAAAACAATAAAATTTTATCCATCGCAGTTATTTACTTAATGTTTTATGTTTTTGGCAACCAATTTGACAGGTCAACATCTATTGTGAGCTAAAAATACAATCCAACCTAATGTGGATCGTAAAATTTATTGTGAATTCAAAATAAATTACGTTCCGTTCGCTATCGTATGTTATAATCCAATTTTGTTTACACGTTTGACGTATCACGTAATTTTCTTTCGTATGGTTGCCGATCCGTGATCGTACGTTACGATTCGAGCCCATTGTATTGTTAGAAAGAACATTTTTCAGCTAACTAGATGGAGGAATAAAAGAATGGGTGGTAAGGAATTTTTGAGAAGATGATTTTTAAAATGGTTTTTCTTTTTTTCTATATGAATTTTTTTGTAACTATTATCTGAAGCAAAATTTAAATTATTCCTTGCATTGAAAATTAATAAGGAGAGCAATTCGAAAATCGGCGAACTCCCCGCCAGTGCTTCCATCTTCTGCAAGAGTAGGATAGTGTATATTGATAACGGGATTCACCTAGCACCGCCTTATGTTGTCTGGATCAAACTGATGTGTAGGCAGGTGCCGGATCTCATCAAAGTGCTTACGGAGATGTTCTTTTAACCCTCTTGGAAATGGGTCTATATCAAGCAGCTTTTTGCTAGGGTGTCCAGGGAGCCTACTCTGTATTGCGATGCGAAAGAAAAAATACGCGAAATCGCAAAATCGGTACTCTGTATCTTGACATTCGCATGTATATTTTGACTTTCGCATTCACATTTTGCCCATTCGCAATTTTTCTCCCTTTTCGCATTGCCGGCACTCTGTAAAGCGAAAGCGAATGTCAAACAGCATTCATTTTCGCATTTTTCTTGCTACAAGTAATAGGCATTCGCATTGTTCAAATATGTAAGTATTAATTGATGATTTTATAAATTGATATCTTTATATTCATTTAAAAATATATAGGACAACTCAAAAAACAAAACAAACACAAAAGCAACAATTTGTAATCCTAGTGGACTTAAAATACATAAATAAATAACAATTAAATCGAAAACACTTTTTTATAAAGCATTTCTATTTGAAATCATGCCATTTTTTATTTGTTCTCTGATACAACTAGCAGTATTTCCCATTCTATGATTTTCCACGTTTTCTGTATTTATCACGTTCACTTCTTCCAGTTCAATTTCTGAACTGGGAGGATTTCTTCATTTAAATCAATCCTTTCTTCATTTAAATCGTTCCATAATGCTACAGAATCCTTTTTTTAATTTGTTCAACAAAAATTAATCGTTTGCCGAAATTGTAATCGCCTTGTTTCTTTTGTTCTCTTTCTTTGAGTTTGGTCAGTGATGCATACTCAAGCAAAAATTTTGCGAAAAATAAAAAAGCGACATTGTTAGCGATGCGATAGCGCTACAGAGTTCCAATTACCTTTCGCATCGCAATTTATTTTCGCATCGCACTGCCTTTCGCATCGCAATATAGAGTAGGCCCCCAGGTTTGTGACAACTAAGCAAAATCTGTATGCTCGAATTTTCGTTATGCTCTTTAATATTGCGCTCTTTTGCTTCACTATATAGATGATGTTCAGGGTTCATAAGAAGACATCCCGTGGCAGTTCTGTGTGCAGCATTTTAGCAGGCTTGCAGCCTTTTCCTATGTGTGTTTTTAAGACCAGGCGACTAGACTGGGGATGCGCAGCACATGAGCAACCGGCCAGTTGCTTTTTACGTGGTTAGCAACGTTTCTTTATCTTTTCGCCAAGTGCTGCGGGCAAGTGACTTGAGGACTTTGTTGCGGCTTTGTACTTTGGATACAATTTCGGTGGCATGCTCCTTGAAGGTGAGGCCATTATCGAACGTTACCCCTATGATCTTCGGGTAGCTTACAGTCATCAGTTCACCCCACATCGTAAACTGTGAATTTGGTCTATGACAGTACCAGGTCGCGCTAGGTGAAGAAACTAGAAAAACTGTTTTCTAGAGACTAATTCGTCTGGCGGCCACCGTGGTGTGATGGTAGCGTGCTCCGCCTACCACACCGTATGCCCTGGGTTCAAACCCCGGGCAAAGCAAGATCAAAATTTTAGAAATAAGATTTTTCAATTAGAAGAAAATTTTTCTAAGCGGGGTCGCCCCTCGGCAGTGTTTGGCAAGCGCTCAGGGTGTATTTCTGCCATGAAAAGCTCTCAGTGAAAACTCATCTGCCTTGCAGATGCCGTTCGGAGTCGGCATAAAACATGTAGGTCCCGTCCGGCCAATTTGTAGGGAAAATCAAGAGGAGCACGACGCAAATTGGAAGAGAAGCTCGGCCTTAGATCTTTTCGGAGGTTATCGCGCCTTACATTTATTTATTTTTACTTCGTCTGTTGGAGAGCCAGGCCTTGTTGCCTTTATCGTTCAGTTGTCGGCATAGGAAATGATTGTATTCCCTTCTGGGGAAGGGATCATCGATTTGCAGAAATTAAACAGAAGCGGGGACATTACACCAACCTGTGGCACCCCTCTATAGTTCTCCTAGGTTTTGAGATTTCATTAATAAATTGAAAGGACGCTTGCCGACCATTCAGATAATTTGTGTCCATCTTTTAGACAAGGGGCGAAACATCTATTTGGTTGACTGTGTCTAAAGTACCGTCCTATGAAGGGATTTTTCCTAGTTCAGTCCGTTATGTATCTGGTTGTTTATAACGATTAGTGACTAGGCGAAGATTGGCAGTGAAATGAGGGAGCACGACGGTCTCCAAAGCCTTTGCTACGGGCAAAAGCAGTGATATCGGTATATATGACTCACCTTTTTTAGCTGGTTTGCCAGGCTTTATTAGCGAAATTATCCTTGACATTTTCATTCATCGTGCTCCCTCATTTCATAAACGCCCCCAATAATAGGTTGAGAACGTGCGTCGGTTAGCTTACTCCCTGAGCGGTCAGGTATTTAAGCATTGACATGGCTTCTCCGTCTGGGCCTATTGATTTAGAGAGCTTGGCGTTTTTAATGACTTCTTGAACCTCCGTGGAGGTTAAGGTAACGGGTGACATGTCGTATATGTGTTTATGTGCCCGTCTGTTTGCACGACGTCTGGCCTTGTCTACTGAAGGGTACAATTAAAGTTGCTGGCAAAAAGCGCTCGCGCATTTCTTCGAGTCCGACAGAGTTTTATCGCCGAAAGCGATGCATTTTTTTATACTCAGAGTGCTTTGCACACAGAGTATATTAACTTTGATTGGATAACGGTTGGTTGTACAGGTATAAAGGAATCGAGATAGATATAGATTTCCATATATCAAAATCATCAGTATCGAAAAAAAATAGATTGAGCCATGTCCGTCCGTCTGTCTGTCCGTTAACACGATAACTTGAGTAAATATTGCGATATCTTCACCGAATTTGGTACACGAGCTTATCTGGACCCAGAATAGATTGGTATTGAAAATGAGCGAAATCTGATGATAACCACGCCCACTTTTTATATATATAACATTTTGGAAAACACAAAAAACCTGATTATTTAGTAAACAATACACCTAGAATGTTGAAATTTGACATGTGGGCTGATATTGAGACTCTTGATAAAAATTTGAAAAAAATGTTTAAAATGAGCGTGGTACCGCCCACTTGTAATAAAATCAATTTTACAAATATCATTAATCATAAATTAAGAACCGTTAAACCTATCGTAACAAAATTCAGCAGAGAAGTTGCCTTTACTATAAGGAATTCTTTGAAGAAAAAGTAACGAAATCTGTTAAGGACCACGTCCACTTTTATATAAAAGATTTTTAAAAGGGTCGTGGACGAATAAAATAAGCTATATCTTTGCAAAAAAGAGCCTTATATCAATGGTATTTTATTTCCCAAGTGGATTTATAACAATAAATAGGAAAAACTTCAAATTTTAAAAAATGGGCATGGCACCGCCCCTTTTATTACTAAGCAATTTTCTATGTTTCGGGAGCCATAAATCGAAGAAAAATTGACGGATCTTAATAAAATTGGGTACACAAAATTTTCCTTATAGCAAGAAATACTTCTAGAAAAAATGGACGAAATCGGTTAAAGACCACGCCCACTTTTATATAAAAGATTTTTAAAAGGGCGTAGACGGAAATAATAAGCTATATCTTAGCGAAACAGAGCTTTATATCAAAAGAATTTTGCTTTCTAAATTGCATTATACCATTAAATTGGAAAACACTAAAATTTTTGAAAATGGGTGTGGCAACCACGCCCACTTTTTCGATATTGAAAATTTCGAAAAACCGAAGAAGTGCGATAATTCATTACCAAAGACGGATAAAGCGATGAAACTTGGTAGGTGGGTTGACCTATGACGCAGAATAGAAAACAAGTAAAATTTTGGATAATGGGCATGGCACCGCCCACTTTTAAAAGAAGCTAATTTAAAACTTTTGCAAGCTGTAATTTGGCAGCTGAGTATGTAATGTTCGCTTACACCCGAACTTAGCCTTCTTTACTTGTTATCATTGTGTTTTGTCGTACTAGACAAGAATTTATTTTGACTATGACCCTATGACTATGAGCCAATGATTTTATGTACTAATTATGCACAGGGTTTTCAGTACAAGTACAACTAAGTTTTTCAGTTAAACTACGCTTAAACTTATTCCGCAGTTTTTCGGTCTACTTTAACTGAAGTTTAAGCTGAGCTTAAGCCGCCGATCTGGCAGGGTTAAACTCTAGTTAACCCTTTCGCTACATCTTTTTATTGCGCCATTCAAAAAATCAAAATTTTTGTCCGAATAAATTTTGTTTGGAAATTTTTTTTGTTAAATGCTTTTTTTAGAAAAAGTAATACAGAAAACTAGAGCTATATAAATTACTTAAAATAATACAAAGGAAAGAAGTATCTTACCAAGAACTTAGTCGCTGCAGTGATAGTCCCTGAAGCGATTCCGGTCCCCGTTCGGTAGACATAGGTGAACCGAACACTTTGAATATTTGTATATGGAAAATCCTGAAAACTCTTTTAATTTGCATCTGTTTTTTCCTCAGTGTACTCCACCCAATGCTGATTTCTATGAATTCGGATAGAAACTGATGATGGTGCTGTTTCATATCTCTTTCGAGAAGTTTATGTACTGTCGATGTTTTCATTCAAAGGGAATTTTGGCTGTCCACGTTTACGAGAATATGCGTCCTTATTTGCCTGCGCTAGCAGTCCATCAGCATGTCGTTTCGGAACTCAAGCAGATCCATGTGTTCCTGCTTTTGGCTTTTATTATTACCCTCATGATCCTTCCTGTACTCCAGCCATGATTTGCATATGGCCTGGTCAATAAAGTGGTCAAATAATTTAGGTGTCCATTTCCATGACCGCATCGGTATCTAATACAATGAAAGAAGAAAGTCTACTTTATCAACTTCTCCCATGTTCTTGTTGTACACAGCAACAATGTTTGGCTGAGCTATTTTAACTTTCGTCTTTTTTTTAAATAGATAAAAATCGTTGCACAGTTTTAAGCGGCTCTACGCCATATATTGATGAAATCAATTGGACAGTACCCCCATGAAGCCATCTTATGACATAAAGATTGCCCGCCCTTTCGATGCGGTAATCAAAACTACCTCTATGTAGGATATCAACTGCAATGTAGGATATCAACCGCAATATAGGATATGAACTGCTGAAATGTGCTGAATATTCATTTGAGAACTCTACATTTCTCAAAATCTCTCGAAATTAGGATAATAATTGGAAAATATTAATGACGTTGAAGATCAACTCGAAAACTTTACATTTTACAAAAATTCGCAAAGGTTGGATAGTGATTGGAGAAAAAAGTTGGATATCAACTCGAGAACTATTTGCTTTAAGAATAACTAAATAATGATGTTGGATATCACTCCAAGAACGAGATATATATTTCGCTTGAGGATTTTTTTGCCATGTTTGTTGGGTAAACAAAATCCAGCTGTTGCCGTATCTACAAATTATCTAGATAATAAAAAAACCAATGTTGCCGCACAAAAACTCATACCCCAAAGGCGGCGTTAACCTGTGACTGAAAAACTGCTCAGTAGTTTAACTGGAGTTTAAGTTTGACTAGAGTTTAAGCACACTTAGTTTAAGCTTAGCTTAACCAACTACTGAAAAACCGGGCCTCAGTGTCTATTCTACATAAATTTACATCTCGAGTCATTTACTGGCGCTCATGGTTTTGTTACCACGGCTGGTTCTTACCAGGGAAGTTAATCTGATGGTCTGGTGATATTTCCTCGCATATACGTGACAAATTTCTGATATTCTATGTTCATTTTTCCTATGCGATGTGGATTGAAGAATAATCTTACGTAGTAGTCCGTCCTGGGTGTGTCGGGTTGCGTGATGACTCAAATTTATCATGACGAACTGCCTAGCCATTTTCAAACGGGAATAGTACCTTTTTATACCTTTCATGAAAATGAAATGTTATATTAATTTCGTCACGAAACCCAAAATTGTAAGTCCTTAAAGAAAATAGATAGACCCACCATTAAGTATTCCGAAATAATCAGAATGAAGAGCTGAGTTGATTTAGCCATGTCCGTCTGTCTGTCTGACGTCTGTCTGTTTGTATGCAAACTAGTCCCTCAATTTTTGAGATATCTTGATAAAATTTGGTGAGCAGGTGTATTTGGGTGTCCGATTAGAGGAGGAGAGGAGAAGAGGATTTTTGTAATATCTTACCAAATTTAACAGATTGAAGCTTCAAACTTCACCATATACTTTCGTATATTGCACATATTGTTGCCTGAAAAAATTGATGAGATCGGTCGTATATATAGTATTTATCCCCCACAACCGATTGTTCAGATAAGGAACTTTTCGTAATTACTGCCCTATTTTAAGAGCTAGAGGCTTCAAATTTCAACGAATGCTTACGTCTATAGCATATATTGTTGTCTGAAAAATTCATAAAGATCGGTGGTATATATAGTACATATATGGTGGTATATATAGTATATATATATATATTTTTTCGCAAATTTTAGCCCCATTTTAACAGCTAGAAGCTTCAAATTTCACCGAATACTTACGTATATAGCATATATTGTTGTCTGAAAAAATCATAGAGATCGGTTGTATATATAGTATATATCTCATAAAACCGATTGTTCAGATAAGAAATTTTTCGCAATTTCTACCCCATTTTAACAGCTATAAGCTTCAAATTTCACCGATTGCTTACGTATATAGCATATATTGTTGTCTGAAAAAATCATAGAGATCGGTTGTATATATAGTATATATCTCATACAACCGATTGTTCAGATAAGAAACTTTTCGCAATTTCTACCCTATTTTGACAGCGATAAGCTTCAAATTTCACCGATTGCTTACGTATATAGCATATATTGTTGTCTGAAAAAATCATAGAGATCGGTTGTATATATAGTATATATCTCATACAACCGATTGTTCAGATAAGAAACTTTTTGCAATTTCTACCCCATTTTAACAGCTATAAGCTTCAAATTTCACCTATTGCTTACGTATATAGCATATATTGTTGTCTGAAAAAATCATAGAGATCGGTTGTATATATAGTATATATCTCATACAACCGATTGTTCAGATAAGAAACTTTTCGCAATTTCTACCCCATTTTAACAGCTATAAGCTTCAAATTTCACCGATTGCTTACGTATATACCATATATTGTTGTCTGAAAAAATCATAGAGATCGGTTGTATATATAGTATATATCTCATACAACCGATTGTTCAGATAAGAAACTTTTCGCAATTTCTACCCCATTTTAACAGCTATAAGCTTCAAATTTCACCAAATGCTTACGTGTATAGCATATATTGATGTCTGAAGAAATCATTGAGATCGGTGGTATACATAGTATATATCTCATACAACCGATTGTTCAGATAAGAAACTTTGCGCAATTTCTGCCCCGTTTTAACAGCTAGAAGCTTCAAATTTCACAAACTGCTTACGTATATAGCATATATTGTTGTCTGAAAAAATCATAGAGATCGGTGGTATATATATTATATACTTCATATAAACTTTCATTTTTGCCCCTTTTTTACGGCTAGAAGCTTCAAAATTCATCAAATAGTTACGTTTGCGTCATATATTTTTGAAATACGTGATTCGTAGTCATAGTTTTTACATGCAGACCACAAAAAACGTGAAGCTTTGCATCCTCACCCAAAGAACCTACCTATTTTTTATTTTATATTTATCTTAAAAATCGTTTAGATATGTTCAAATTTCACCAAATGTTTACGTGTATAGCATATATTGTTGTCTGAAAAAATCATAGAGACTAGTGGTGTATATAGTATATATCTCATACAACCGATTGTTCAGATAAGAAACTTTGCGCAATTTCTTCCTCATTTTAACAGCTAGAAGCTTCAAATTTCACCAAATCCTTACGTGTATAGCATATATTGTTGTCTGAAAAAATCATTGAAATCGGTGGTATATATAGTATATATCTCAAATAACTGATTGTTCAGATAAGAAACTTTGCGGAATTTCTGCCCCATTTTAACAGATAGAAGCTTCAAATTTCACCAAATGCTTACGTATATAGCATATATTGTTGTCTGAAAAAACCATAGACATCGGTGGTATATATATTATATACCCCATATAAACTGTCAATTTTGCCCCTTTTTTACGGCTAGAAGCTTCAAAATTCATTAAATTTCATCAAATAGTTACGTTTACGTCATATATTTTTGAAATACGTGATTCGTAGTCATAGTTTTTACATGCAGGTCACAAAAAACGTGAAGCTTTGCATTCTCTCACAAAGTACCTACCTATTTTTTATTTTATATTTATCTTAAAAATCGTTTAGGTATGTATGTAGATCTCTTCACTAGATATTTCATATCTTATACATCCGATTATTCGGAGATTACGAACGGGATAAGATTATTGTTCAGCCCCATTCATGAAAGGTATGAAGTCTTCGACAGTCCCGTCCTTACTTGTTTATTTTATATTTATCTTAAAAATCGTTTAGATATGTTCAAATTTCACCAAATGCTTACGTGTATAGTATATATTGTTGTCTGAAAAAATCATTGAGATCGGTGGTATATATAGTATATATCCCATACAACCGATTGTTCAGATAAGAAACTTTGCGCAATTTCTTCCCCATTTTGACAGCTAGAAGCTTCAAATTTCACCAAATGCTTACGTGTATAGTATATATTGTTGTCTGAAAAAATCATTGAGATCGGTGGTATATATAGTATATATCTCATACAACCGATTGTTCAGATAAAAAACTTTGCGCAATTTCTGCCCCGTTTTAACAGCTAGAAGCTTCAAATTTCACCAAATGCTTACGTATATAGCATATATTGTTGTCTGAAAAAATCATAGAGATCGGTGGTACATATATTATATACCCCATATAAACTGTATTTTTTGCCCCTTTTTTACGGCTAGAAGCTTCAAAATTCAAAACATTTCATGAAATAGTTACGTTTACGTCATATATTGTTGAAATACGTGATTCGTAGTCATAGTTTTTACATGCAGACCATAAAAAACCTGAAACTTTGCATCCTCACACAAAGTACCTACCTATTTTTATACCTTTCATGAAAAAGAAATGGTATATTAATTTCGTCACGAAACCCAAAATTGTAAGTCCTTAAATGAAAATAGATAGACCCACCATTAAGTATACCGAAATAATCAGAATGAAGAGCTGAGTCGATTTAGCCATGTCCGTCTGTCTGTCCGTCCGTCTGTCCGTCTGTCTGTTTGTATGCAAACTAGTCCCTCAATTTTTGAGATATCTTGATAAAATTTGGTGAGCAGGTGTATTTGGGTGTCCGATTAGACATTTGTCGGAACCGGCCGGATCGGACCGCTATAGCATATATCCCCCATACAACCGATTTTTCAGAAAAAGAGGATTTTTGTAATATCTTACTCAATTTAACAGATTGAAGCTTCAAACTTCACCATATACTTTCGTATATTGCACATATGTTGTCTGAAAAAATTGATGAGATCGGTCGTATATATAGTACATATCCCCCACAACCGATTGTTCAGATAAGAAACTTTTCGTAATTACTGCCCTATTTTAAGAGCTAGAGGCTTCAAATTTCAACGAATGCTTACGTATATAGCATATATTGTTGTCTGAAAAAATCATACAGATCGGTGGTATATATAGTAAATATATGGTGGTATATATAGTATATATATATAGTATATATATATATTTTCGCAATTTTAGCCCCATTTTAACAGCTAGAATCTTCAGATTTCACCGAACCCTTACGTATATGGCATATATTGTTGTCTGAAAAAATCATAGATATCGGTTGTATATATAGTATATATCTCATACAACAGATTGTTCCGATAAGAAACTTTTCGCAATTTCTACCCCATTTTAACAGCTATAAGCTTCAAATTTCACCGACTGCTTACGTATATAGTATATATTGTTGTGTCAAAAAATCATACAGATCGGTGATATATATAATATATATATTTATTTTTATTTATTTATTTATCTCGTTTTAATCTAGAAAATGTGAACATTTTCATACAAGATTACAAGAAAAAAAATAGACACACAGTTATTTAATCGTAAAAACTAAAAGTTACCTAAAAGTTTACGTACATAAGTCATTTAATATCGATTTAAACATATGTTTTGTGGAGGAAAAGTCCAGACCCACAGGATTTGATAGCATATTAAACTCTTTTAAAGCTCTTGAAATTGGAGCATTAGACGCGTAATTTGTTCTAACCGTGTCCAGCCAGAAAGTATCGTGATTGCGTAGACTCCTCTGTGGGATGTTGAAACAAATTCTGGCCAGCAGAAATGGGCAGTCAATCGCTCCACTTATCAAGTCAAAAACAAAGGTGATAGACAGAATAGAACGTCTGCTGTTTAACGATTTTAGTCTTATGAGCAAACAGCGACTACTGTAAGAAGAAATCGGGTCATTGAAATGCAACGACCGTAGGGCAAAGCGAACAAAAACTTTTTGCACACGTTCAAGCCTGGCAATGTGACAATTATAGAATGGCCTCCAGATAAAGACGGCGTATTCTAATTTAGACCGCACAAGAGAGGTGTATAGCAATTTTAATGTGTAAGGATCGGTAAAATCAGAGCTAAATCGTTTGATGAAGGCAAGTGTTGAATATGCCTTCGCTATTATGTAATTCAAATGGGTTTGAAACAGAAATTTACAATCGAATACAACACCAAGATCAGTAATTTCACTTAAAGTGGATAATCGAAGACCATCGATTTTATACCATGTGGGTAACGGACAGCGAGCCTTTGAGTATGATGGTATATATAGTATATATATAGTATATATATATATTTTTTTTTTTTGCGATTTCGGCCCCATTTTAACAGCTAGAAGCTTCAAATTTCACCAAATGCTTACGTGTGTAGCATATATTGATGTCTGAAAAAATCATTGAGATCGGGTATATACATAGTATATATCTCATACAACCGATTGCTCAGATAAGAAACTTTGCGCAATTTCTGCCCCGTTTTAACAGCTAGAAGCTTCAAATTTCACCAAATGCTTACGTATATAGCATATATTGTGTTTTTGAAAAAATCATAGAGATCGGTGGTATATATATTATATACTTCATACAAACTGTCATTTTTGCCCCTTTTTTACGGATAGAAGCTTCAAAATTCATCAAGCTTCATCAAATAGTTACGTTTACTTCATATATTTTTGAAATACGTGATTTGTAGTCGTAGTTTTTACATGCAGACCACAAAAAACGTGAAGCTTTGAATCCTCACGCAAAGTGTACCTACCTATTTTTATACCTTTCATGAAAATGAAATGGTATATTAATTTCGTCACGAAACCCAAAATTGTAAGTCCTTAAAGGAAAATAGATAGACCCACCATTAAGTGTACCGAAATAATCAGAATGAAGAGCTGAGTTGATTTAGCCATGTCCGTCTGTCTGTCTGTCCGTCTGTCTGTTTGTATGCAAACTAGTCCCTCAATTTTTGAGATATCTTGATAAAATTTGGTGAGCAGGTGTATTTGGGTGTCCGATTAGCCATTTGTCGGAACCGACCGGATCGGACCACTATAGCATATATCCTCCATACAACCGATTTTTCAGAAAAAGAGGATTTTTGTAATATCTTACTCAATTTAACAGATTGAAGCTTCAAACTTCCCACATACTTTCGTATATTGCACATATTGTTGCCTGAAAAAATTGATGAGATCGGTCGTATATATAGTATATATCCCCCACAACTGATTGTTCAGATAAGAAACTTTTCGTAATTACTGCCCTATTTTAAGAGCTAGAGGCTTCAAATTTCAACGAATGCATACGTATATAGCATATATTGTTGTCTGAAAAAATCATACAGATCGGTGGTATATATAGTATATATATATAGTATATATATATAGTATATATATATATATTCGCAATTTTAGCCCCATTTTAACAGCTAGAAGCTTCAAATTTCGCCGTACGCTTACGTATATGGCATATATTGTTGTCTGAAAAAATCATAGAGATCGGTTGTATATATAGTATATATCTCATACAACCGATTGTTCAGATAAGAAACTTTTCGCAATTTCTACACCATTTTAACAGCTATAAGCTTCAAATTTCACCGATTGCTTACGTATATAGTATATATTGTTGTGTCAAAAAATCATAGAGATCGGTAATATATATAATATATATATGATGGTATATATATTTTTTTTTTGCGATTTCGGCCCCATTTTAACAGCTAGAAGCTTCAAATTTCACCAAATGCTTACGTGTATGGCATATATTGATGTCTGAAAAAATCATTGAGATCGGGTGTATACATAGTATATATCTCATACAACCGATTGTTCAGATAAGAAACTTTTCGTAATTACTGCCCTATTTTAAGAGCTTGAGGCTTCAAATTTCAACGAATGCTTACGTATATAGTATATATTGCTGTGTCAAAAAATCATAGAGATCGGTAATATATATAATATATATATGATGGTATATATAGTATATATATTTTTTTTTTGCGATTTCGGCCCCATTTTAACAGCTAGAAGCTTCAAATTTCACCAAATGCTTACGTGTATGGCATATATTGATGTCTGAAAAAATCATTGAGATCGGGTGTATACATAGTATATATCTCATACAACCGATTGTTCAGATAAGAAACTTTGCGCAATTTCTGCCCCGTTTTAACAGCTAGAAGCTTCAAATTTCACCAAATGCCTACGTATATAGCATATATTGTTGTCTGAAAAAATCATAGAGATCGGTGGTATATATATTATAATTCATACAAACTGTCATTTTTGCCCCTTTTTTACGGATAGAAGCTTCAAAATTCATCAAGTTTCATCAAATAGTTACGTCTACTTCATATATTTTTGAAATACGTGATTCGTAGTCGTAGTTTTTAAATGCAGACCACAAAAAACGTGAAGCTTTGCATCCTCACACAAAGTACCTACCTATTTTTATACCTTTTATGAAAATGAAATGGTATATTAATTTCGTCACGAAACCCAAAATTGTAAGTCCTTAAAGGAAAATAGATAGACCCACCATTAAGTATACCGAAATAATTAGAATGAAGAGCTGAGTTGATTTAGCCATGTCCGTCTGTCCGTCTATCTGTTTGTATGCAAACTAGTCCCTCAATTTTTGAGATATCTTGATAAAATTTGGTGAGCAGGTGTATTTGGGTGTCCCATTAGACATTTGTCGGAACCTTCCGGATCGGACCACTATAGCATATATCCTCCATACAACCGATTTTTCAGAAAAAGAGGATTTTTGTAATATCTTACTCAATTTAACAGATTGAAGCTTCAAACTTCACCATATATTTTCGTATATTGCACATATTGTTGCCTGAAAAAATTGATGAGATCGGTCGTATGTATAGTATATATCCCCCACAACCGATTAGTCAGATAAGAAACTTTTCTTAATTACTGCCCTTTTTTAAGAGCTAGAGGCTTCAAATTTCGGCGAATGCTTACGTATATAGCATGTATTGTTGTCTGAAAAAATCATACAGATCGGTGGTATATATATTATATACTTCATACAAACTGTCATTTTTGCCCCTTTTTTACGGATAGAAGCTTCAAACTTCATCAAGCTTCATCAAATAGTTACGTTTACTTCATATATTTCTGAAATACGTGATTCGTAGTCGTAGTTTTTACATGCATACCACAAAAAACGTGAAGCTTTGAATCCTCACACACTAGAAGCTTCAAATTTCACCGAACGCTTACGTATATGGCATATATTGTTGTCTGAAAAAATCATAGAGATCGGTTGTATATATAGTATATATCTCATACAACCGATTGTTCAGATAAGAAACTTTTCGCAATTTCTACCCCATTTTAACAGATATAAGCTTCAAATTGCACCGGTTGCTTACGTATATAGTATATATTGTTGTGTCAAAAAATCATAGAGATCGGTAATATATATAATATATATATGATGGTATATATAGTATATATATATTTTTTTTTGCGATTTCGGCCCCATTTTAAGAGCTAGAAGCTTCAAATTTCACCAAATGCTTACGTGTATGGCATATATTGATGTCTGAAAAAATCATTGAGATCGGGTGTATACATAGTATATATCTCATACAACCGATTGTTCAGATAAGAAACTTTGCGCAATTTCTGCCCCGTTTTAACAGCTAGAAGCTTCAAATTTCACCAAATGCTTACGTATATAGCATATATTGTTGTCTGAAAAAATCATAGAGATCGGTGGTATATATATTATATACTTCATACAAACTGTCATTTTTGCCCCTTTTTTACGGATAGAAGCTTCACAATTCATCAAGTTTCATCAAATAGTTACGTTTACTTCATATATTTTTGAAATACGTGATTCGTAGTCGTAGTTTTTACATGCAGACCACAAAAAACGTGAAGCTTTGCATCCTCACACAAAGTACCTACCTATTTTTATACCTTTCATGAAAATGAAATGGTATATTAATTTCGTCACGAAACCCAAAATTGTAAGTCCTTAAAGGAAAATAGATAGACCCACCATTACGTATACCGAAATAATCAGAATGAAGAGCTGAGTTGATTTAGCCATGTCCGCTGTCTGTCTGTCCGTCTGTCTGTTTGTATGCAAACTAGTCCCTCAATTGTTGAGATATCTTGATAAAATTTGGTGAGCAGGTGTATTTGGGTGTCCGATTAGACATTTGTCGGAACCGGCCGGATCGGACGACTATAGCATATATCCTCCATACAACCGATTTTTCAGAAAAAGAGGATTTTTGTAATATCTTACTCAATTTAACAGATTGAAGCTTCAAACTTCACCATATACTTTCGTATATTGCACATATTGTTGCCTGAAAAAATTGATGAGATCGGTCGTATATATAGTATATATTCCCCACAACCGATTGTTCAGATAAGAAACTTTTCGTAATTACTGCCCTATTTCAAGAGCTAGAGGCTTCAAATTTCGACGAATGCTTACGTATAAGCATATATTGTTGTCTGAAAAAATCATACAGATCGGTGGTATATATAGTATATATATGGTGGTATATATAGTATATATATATAGTATATATATATTTTTTCGCAATTTTAGCCCCATTTTAACAGCTAGAAGCTTCAAATTTCACCAAATGCTTACGTGTATGGCATATATTGATGTCTGAAAAAATCATTGAGATCGGGTGTATACATAGTATATATCTCATACAACCGATTGTTCAGATAAGAAACTTTTCGTAATTACTGCCCTATTTTAAGAGCTTGAGGCTTCAAATTTCAACGAATGCTTACGTATATAGTATATATTGCTGTGTCAAAAAATCATAGAGATCGGTAATATATATAATATATATATGATGGTATATATAGTATATATATTTTTTTTTTGCGATTTCGGCCCCATTTTAACAGCTAGAAGCTTCAAATTTCACCAAATGCTTACGTGTATGGCATATATTGATGTCTGAAAAAATCATTGAGATCGGGTGTATACATAGTATATATCTCATACAACCGATTGTTCAGATAAGAAACTTTGCGCAATTTCTGCCCCGTTTTAACAGCTAGAAGCTTCAAATTTCACCAAATGCCTACGTATATAGCATATATTGTTGTCTGAAAAAATCATAGAGATCGGTGGTATATATATTATAATTCATACAAACTGTCATTTTTGCCCCTTTTTTACGGATAGAAGCTTCAAAATTCATCAAGTTTCATCAAATAGTTACGTCTACTTCATATATTTTTGAAATACGTGATTCGTAGTCGTAGTTTTTACATGCAGACCACAAAAAACGTGAAGCTTTGCATCCTCACACAAAGTACCTACCTATTTTTATACCTTTTATGAAAATGAAATGGTATATTAATTTCGTCACGAAACCCAAAATTGTAAGTCCTTAAAGGAAAATAGATAGACCCACCATTAAGTATACCGAAATAATCAGAATGAAGAGCTGAGTTGATTTAGCCATGTCCGTCTGTCTGTCTGTCCGTCTGTCCGTCTATCTGTTTGTATGCAAACTAGTCCCTCAATTTTTGAGATATCTTGATAAAATTTGGTGAGCAGGTGTATTTGGGTGTCCGATTAGACATTTGTCGGAACCTTCCGGATCGGACCACTATAGCATATATCCTCCATACAACCGATTTTTCAGAAAAAGAGGATTTTTGTAATATCTTACTCAATTTAACAGATTGAAGCTTCAAACTTCACCATATATTTTCGTATATTGCACATATTGTTGCCTGAAAAAATTGATGAGATCGGTCGTATGTATAGTATATATCCCCCACAACCGATTAGTCAGATAAGAAACTTTTCTTAATTACTGCCCTTTTTTAAGAGCTAGAGGCTTCAAATTTCGGCGAATGCTTACGTATATAGCATGTATTGTTGTCTGAAAAAATCATACAGATCGGTGGTATATATATTATATACTTCATACAAACTGTCATTTTTGCCCCTTTTTTACGGATAGAAGCTTCAAACTTCATCAAGCTTCATCAAATAGTTACGTTTACTTCATATATTTCTGAAATACGTGATTCGTAGTCGTAGTTTTTACATGCATACCACAAAAAACGTGAAGCTTTGAATCCTCACACACTAGAAGCTTCAAATTTCACCGAACGCTTACGTATATGGCATATATTGTTGTCTGAAAAAATCATAGAGATCGGTTGTATATATAGTATATATCTCATACAACCGATTGTTCAGATAAGAAACTTTTCGCAATTTCTACCCCATTTTAACAGATATAAGCTTCAAATTGCACCGGTTGCTTACGTATATAGTATATATTGTTGTGTCAAAAAATCATAGAGATCGGTAATATATATAATATATATATGATGGTATATATAGTATATATATATTTTTTTTTGCGATTTCGGCCCCATTTTAACAGCTAGAAGCTTCAAATTTCACCAAATGCTTACGTGTATGGCATATATTGATGTCTGAAAAAATCATTGAGATCGGGTGTATACATAGTATATATCTCATACAACCGATTGTTCAGATAAGAAACTTTGCGCAATTTCTGCCCCGTTTTAACAGCTAGAAGCTTCAAATTTCACCAAATGCTTACGTATATAGCATATATTGTTGTCTGAAAAAATCATAGAGATCGGTGGTATATATATTATATACTTCATACAAACTGTCATTTTTGCCCCTTTTTTACGGATCGAAGCTTCACAATTCATCAAGTTTCATCAAATAGTTACGTTTACTTCATATATTTTTGAAATACGTGATTCGTAGTCGTAGTTTTTACATGCAGACCACAAAAAACGTGAAGCTTTGCATCCTCACACAAAGTACCTACCTATTTTTATACCTTTCATGAAAATGAAATGGTATATTAATTTCGTCACGAAACCCAAAATTGTAAGTCCTTAAAGGAAAATAGATAGACCCACCATTACGTATACCGAAATAATCAGAATGAAGAGCTGAGTTGATTTAGCCATGTCCGTCTGTCTGTCTGTCCGTCTGTCTGTTTGTATGCAAACTAGTCCCTCAATTGTTGAGATATCTTGATAAAATTTGGTGAGCAGGTGTATTTGGGTGTCCGATTAGACATTTGTCGGAACCGGCCGGATCGGACGACTATAGCATATATCCTCCATACAACCGATTTTTCAGAAAAAGAGGATTTTTGTAATATCTTACTCAATTTAACAGATTGAAGCTTCAAACTTCACCATATACTTTCGTATATTGCACATATTGTTGCCTGAAAAAATTGATGAGATCGGTCGTATATATAGTATATATTCCCCACAACCGATTGTTCAGATAAGAAACTTTTCGTAATTACTGCCCTATTTCAAGAGCTAGAGGCTTCAAATTTCGACGAATGCTTACGTATAAGCATATATTGTTGTCTGAAAAAATCATACAGATCGGTGGTATATATAGTATATATATGGTGGTATATATAGTATATATATATAGTATATATATATTTTTTCGTAATTTTAGCCCCATTTTAACAGCTAGAAGCTTCAAATTTCACCAAATGCTTACGTGTATAGCATATATTGATGTCTGAAAAAATCATTGAGATCGGGTGTATACATAGTATATATCTTATACAACCGATTGTTCAGATAAGAAACTTTGCGCAATTTCTGCCCCGTTTTAACAGCTAGAAGCTTCAAATTTCACCAAATGCTTACGTATATAGCAAATATTGTTGTCTGAAAAATCATAGAGATCGGTGGTATATATATTATATACTTCATACAAACTGTCATTTTTGCCCCTTTTTTACGGATAGAAGCTTCAAAATTCATCAAGTTTCATCAAATAGTTACGCTTGCTTCATATATTTTTGAAATACGTGATTCGTAGTCGTAGTTTTTACATGCAGACCACAAAAAACGTGAAGCTTTGCTTCCTCACACAAAGTACCTACCTATTTTTTATTTTATATTTATCTTAAAAATCGTTTAGATATGTTCAAATTTCACCAAATGCTTACGTGTATAGTATATATTGTTGTCTGAAAAAATCATTGAGATCGGTGGTATATATAGTATATATCTCATACAACCGATTGTTCAGATAAGAAACTTTGCGCAATTTCTTCCCCATTTTAACAGCTAGAAGCTTCAAATTTCCCCAAATGCTTACGTGTATAGTATATATTGTTGTCTGAAAAAATCATTGAGATCGGTGGTATATATAGTATATATCTCATACAACCGATTGTTCAGATAAGAAACTTTGCGTAATTTCTGCCCCGTATTAACAGCTAGAAGCTTCAAATTTCACGAAATTCTTACGTATATAGCATATATTGTTATCTGAAAAAATCATAGAGATCGGTGGTACATATATTATATACTCCATATAAACTGTATTTTTGTGCCCCTTTTTTACGGCTAGAAGCTTCAAAATTCAAAACATTTCATCAAATAGTTACGTTTACGTCATATATTGTTGAAATACGTGATTCGTAGTAATAGTTTTTACACGCAGAACACAAAAAACCTGAAAATTTGCATCCTCACACAAAGTACCAACCTATTTTTTATTTTATATTTATCTTAAATTCTGTTCACTAGATATTTCTTATCTTATACATCCGATTATTCGGAGATTACGAACGGGATAAGATTATTGTTCAGCCCCATTCATGAAATGTATGAAGTCTTCGGCATAGCCGAAGACATTCCCGTCCTTACTTGTTCTTATTTCGATTTGTATCTGATTTCCTTGTGTGATTCCTACTTGACTTTCTGTTTTGTATTAAATTTTCTCCAATGGTTTGTACCTGATTCTCTGCGGTGATTTGCCCTTGATTTCCTCTGTACACCACTATCTGTTGACTTGCATGCTGGGCTTCTTTGTCCCGTTTCTCGGCGTCTTCGCTTCCTTGTATTAACGTACCACAAATAGCTGCTTCCGTGTTCCTCCTGTGCTTTTGTACCTTGTAATTGTTGCTTTCCCTTGCTTTCGACGATGTCGATGGTACTTCCTCAAAGTTATTCTCTGCATTCTTTCTTTGATCTTGTTTCTTTGCTAAACTGAGCTTCTGTTGTCGTTGGCTCCGGCTGCGTAGCATACTTTCATCTCACTTAATTGGCTGCCCTCTACTACCTTTGATGACTTTGTCTAACTCTAACATTTTATAACACGATGTGGTCCACTATACCTGGGCGCTAGTTTGGCTGCAAAGTTGTCCGCCGCTCTTGATAGCTGATGCTCCTTTACCAGCACTAGCTCGCTTATAGCTGGGAACCACTGACTTTTCCCTAGATTATAATGCTTCGCCTGATCTGTAGATGCTCGCTCTTGCTTACGTCCTATCATCTCGAACACCTCTTTTATTGACTTATCTTGTTTGGTTGATTTTCCGACAGGGTGGATAAATGATGTATATTGGAACGATTTTCCGTCATCCCTTGTCAAATTTGGTTTTGAGACAAACCGGTTTCGGCGTTGTACCATCATCAGTGTCGATTTTCGTTCTGATCTGTTGTCGTCGTTTGTCCTGTATTTATATTTCGTAGGTATATGAGCAGGTATTGTCAAATTGATGCTTGTATATATTTAGTTACGTGTATGTGCTGTGTGTTCATTCAGAACCGAGGGTGGTTTACTAATCGATTTGTGTGGCTGACTGGGATAGGTAAAAATCTGTGATTTTAGTCGTTTGACCTTATTTGTCGGTTTTTTGTTTTGGTGTGTTAATTGTTTTGTGTTTATTTGTTGTTGTGTGTTTGTCTGTTGTACCTGTGTGATTACGTTGTTTCCTGTAAACAAGTTTTAAAGGCTCGAATATTGTGTTTCAGAAATTGTGTTTATCTGTTCGTTTATTATTCTACCGTCGAATGTTTTCTATTTGTAGATTTCCATGTTTTCGAGTACTTTAAGACGTCGGCCCTTTGCTTGTATGTGAAGAACCCTAACTGATTTATGATTTTTGCTGGGGAACATTCATTCTCGACCATGTGATTCGCGAAGTTAGACTCGGGTATAATGTTTGGATTCCGTATTTTTTTGTTGTAATCTCTAATATGTTCTCTGAACCTCATTCTTATTTGCCGTCCTGTTTGTCCTATGTAACTATGCTGGCATCCGCAGGTAAGCTTGTGTAGGCCGTGACTGCTAAACGGATCCTCTGAGTTAATGTTAGTTCTTAGTTTTCGCCCTAGATTGTTCGATGTTTTGAATGCTGTGTTAATGTTGTATTTTTTAAAGAAGTTTGCCAATTTATGTGTTGCTTTTCCAGTATATGTCATAGTCATCCAGCTATTATTTTCCTTTTCATTATTTCTTTTTGGTTCTCCATTTGTCCTTCTGAGCTTATCTACTAGTGCTTTTTTATGTCCGTTGTTTGCAGCGATATTATATATGACCTCAAGTTCTCTCTTATATGCCTCTTGTTAAGAGGTGTTCTTTCAAGTCTATGTACTAAGTGCCTTAATGCTGTTTTTTTATGCTGTTGAGGTGATTTGAGGTATTGTGTATTATTGTGTCGGTGGCCGTTGACTTTCTATATATGTCATAGTTAAATCTTTTGGCTTATTTATCAATATTTATCGTGAGGTCTAGATAGTTGATTCCTCCGTCTTTTTCTGTTTCCATTGTAAACTTTATATTTCCGTGCTGCTTGTTGAGGTATTTATAGTTATTATAGTTTCGTTATTAGTAGTTAAAACGCATATTATGTCATCCACGTATCTAGCATAAAATGACACGCCTAATTTGGACTTCAGCTCCTGTATGTTCTTTTCTTCCAAATTTTGCATGAACACTTCCATAAGAATTGCTGATGTGGGGCTTCCCATTCGAAGACCGTTTGTTTGTCTATATATTTTATTGTTGAATTGAAAATAGTTTTGACGTAAAGTGGTTCTTAGCGTATTTGTGATTTGCATACTTTTCACTTTGTTTTTTGTGTTATGAACTATTGTTGAGCTAACTATGTCCAAAGTCTCCGATAGTGGTATAGATGGGTATAAATCTTTTATGTCAAAAGATACCAATTTGCTGTTCCTTGTTGGCTCTACGGTCTCGAGTCCCTCTATTAGTTCTGTTGTGTTAGCTATTGCATATTCGTTCCTTAGCTCCAGAGTATTTTTCAATATCGTTTTTAAATATTTGGACAGTTTGTAACATGGTGCCAATTTAAAATTAATGATGGGCCTCATTGGCGTGTCCGGCTTGTGGATTTTTGGTAGCGCAATCAGTGGAGGAGCCGAAGGGTTTATTTGGACCAATCTATGTGCCATGTTAGAATCTACTATATTTGTTGCATTTTTTATAGCAAGTTTGATTTGTTTTTGGTATTCATCTGTAGGATCCTCTCTCATTCTACGACATTTCATTTCCTCTATGAGATCCTCGGTTTTGGATATATATTGCTCTTTTTCGATTAGCACAGTGGTATTTCCTTTGTCCGCTTTCGTTGTGACAATATTGTTTTTCCTTAGTTTATGCCGTAGATTCTTTACTGTTTTCTCCTCTGTATTCGGTTTTTGTCCTTCCTGTGCTTTCACCTCCTTTTTTATGATTTCCCTGCACATGTGCCTTGCGTGCTCCTGTTCTTCCTGTGGTATCAATGATATTGCGATCTCCGCATCTACAATCGCTTGCTCCGTTTTTCTTACTGTATTCTGGTCCATGATATTGTGCTTCAGGCGCTTTTCGAGGAGTTGTGCCTCTTCCTTGGTAATGGCCACTGTAGTGAGGTTAACGAACTTGTCACGAAACTGGTGAGTGTTTTGGTTTTGGTTACCCTATCGTCGTCCTGCCAGCTTGTCCAATTTTCGGTTCAGCGACCTGAATTTCTCTTTTATTTCTCTTTTATTCTTGTTGGCTTCTCTCCTGGGTTCGCCTTTTTTTCTCCTGTACCGAAAGTCTTCCCATCAAAAGCTGTTGGAAATTCTCGGTTACCTTCCTTATACACTCAGAAAAAAAATCGTTCTAAAACGAACGAAACAAGTTCAAAATTAAGAACATTCGTTGACAAAAGTCTGTTAAGTACGTTTTTTCTTAACTCGCGACCGATGGGCTTGATTTAAGAACGGGTTTTCCGAGCGCACCGTTCCTCTCTTAAGAACGTTCTGTGCATGTTTTTCGAACGTACTGCGTTCATTTTAAAACATGTTGTGCTTGTTTAAGAACGTTTTCCTCTTGTATCAAGAACTATTTGCGCTTGAATGGGGAACGTTTTGGCTTCATTTTAAAAATGCCTCGTGCTTATATTGAGAACGATTTTGGTTCATTTTAAGACCATTTCAGGTTCATTTTTATAACGTTTTGTGGTTATATGGAGAACGATTTGCTTTCATTCAAGAACATTTGGAGCTTGTATTTAGAACGATTTAGCCTCAATTTAAGAAAATTTTGAGCTTGTATGGAGAACAATTTCCGTTCATTTCAAGAACGTTTGGAGCTTGTATTTAGAACGATTTAGCCTCAATTTAAGAACATTATGAGCTTGTATCGAGAATGATTTCCGCTCATTTCAACAACGTTTTGGGCTCACATTGAGATCGATTGGGTTTCAATTTAAGAACGTCTTGTTCCCTAAATAAAAATGAAAATTCCAAATATTTAAATTTTCTTAATAATTAAAAATTAAAATTATGGATTGCATCAGTTTACTATAAAACGAGCGATATTTGTTTTTTAGTTCTTAAAATTACATGTTTAAGTGAAATAAAAAATGTTTTATGATTTGCATATATAATTTGTTTATAAATATAATTTTTTTTAGTGGAAACATTGTGGAGATTTCGGAAAGCTCAAAAACGTTTCGAGTAAT
Source organism: Eurosta solidaginis (assembly GCF_040869045.1). NCBI lineage: Eukaryota > Metazoa > Arthropoda > Insecta > Diptera > Tephritidae > Eurosta > Eurosta solidaginis. The sequence continues at coordinate 139,258,218 of NC_090321.1, forward strand.
TTTTTAGTAATATACATCAAAAAACAGCTATTTAATACCCATTGAATTTGCGTTCAACTAAGTCCAACGTTACAATGTTTTAAAAATCGTTCCACATTTCTTTATTTTTTTTACATACATGTATGTAACACATACACAACCTTTCTTTTTAGATGGGAGAAAATTGGTAATGCCTTCAGGTGAAATATTCTAAAACTTCATGGAGTTTTTCATACTATTTAAAAGTTGAAATTTGTTGAAATAAAATTCATTGACATTATCGGTGTTTTTATTTACATAATTTACTTGAACAAAAAAAGTTTTTTAAAATTAAAAAATCGCCATTAAGTTTAGAAAGAAGATTTATAACTAAAACGAAATGCTATGAATCGTTAGAACGTATCAATACGACTAATGCTATATTTATAAAATCAGTATATAAACTCGAAGTACTTTTCAAAATACATACATATAGTGAAACAAACAGTAGTAATAGTATTTTTAGTTATAAGTCTTTGATTTTGAACAGTTATTTTAATTTTATCAATTAAGATTTTTTCACGTACACAAACAGCTTGTAACCGATAAGTTCTCTTAAATATACTCAATTCTAAAGTACATTTTCCCATTGTTCATGGGATAAATGTGCATCGGTAAAGTTATAAAGTCATTAATATTTTTTAAATAAAAGGGGGACTCATGTAACCTTATAAATACATTTTTTCTTACATTTAAGAATTTATGAGCTTAACACCGGCTTATAATAATTGAATTTCAATTATTATGTTTTCTAAGAGAAACTGAAAAGAAAGAAACATTTACTGGCATATTGCGATGGACCCATTTCGAAAACCGCCAACGTAATCATCATCAGGCAATTTTGTAATGTTATCAAAGGTTTCAACGGGATTCGAACCGTGAATCACATGGTGAAACTGCAGTAGCCTTTAACCATTAGGCCATCCTGCTGGTTATTTGTTTTCATGCTTAATTCAGTTTTTCTCATTTCTACACTAACAACACAATTGAGAATTTTTCCTCTATATTGATTTGTGTGCCATGTAGATTTGTTTTTGTGAAGTTCTTCTTCGTTGTGAATGAGAAGCTTTGTAAACTCGGGCTCAGTTGTACATATTTATATATGTTTGTTTAATGGTGTGTTCAGTTTATACTTACATTTAAGAATCCATGAGCTTAACACCGGATTATAATAATTGAATTTCAATTATTATGTTTTCTAAGAGAAACTGAAAAGAAAGGAACATTTACTGGCATATTGCGATGGACCCATTTCGAAAACCGCCAACGTAATCATCATCAGACAATTTTGTAATGTTATCAAAGGTTTCACCGGGATTCGAACCGTGAATCACATGGTGAAACTGCAGTAGCCTTTAACCACTAGGCCATCCTGCTGGTATTTGTTTTCATGCTTAATTCAGTTTTTCTCATTTCTACACTAACAACACAATTGAGAATTTTGTCTCTATATTGATTTGTGTGCCATGTAGATTTGTTTTTGTGAAGTTCTTCTTCATTGCGAATGAGAAGCTTTGTAAACTCGGGCTCAGTTGTACATATTTATGTATGTTTATTTAATGTTGTGTTCAGTTTATACTTACATTTAAGAACTCATGAGCTTAACACCGGCTTATAATAATTGAATTTCAATTATTATGTTTTCTAAGAAAAACTGAAAAGAAAGAAACATTTAATTTGTATAACAATCAAAAAGTTTTGTTTGCCAATAATACAGCTGATAAACAATTAAGTTTATCAAGAATATTACTAGGTGCGTTCATATAACAGCGTGTGTAAATGTATATAATTTTACAACTTATAAGTTTATATGCTTTCACGAGCCCCCCTTAAGGCTATCTTTAATAGATCCAACTTCGTAACATTGTAAATGTTGATTAAGCTCTTTTACGTCAATTTTATAGCAGAGCACATACACATTACTGCTCTGAATAATAAAAAAGTTTATCTTATATAGTTCAATATGCACATTATTAGAAGCTAAATAATAGTTAGTTTTGTATCGAGTTCCTTTAAACAATATTTCATAACTTATTTCACAGTTTTCAAAATCAATGTTAATGGTTGTTTGTACATTGCGAAAATATTCTTCTTTAATTAAATTAACAAAAACCAAAGATTTAATACTGAAAGTAGTTAAAAAAGCCATTTTCATGGGTCAACAAAAAGTGAGCAAATTTCATAACAGTCTTAATAGCCAGAGAGTGAGAAGGATTTTTTCTCGAGTTCGTATTATTAAGATATGCTTTGGCTTTTTTGTGTTTTGCTTCAAAACGCATACACCACATATATTTAAGAGGCCCACACCTCCTTATAGCAGAACTATAATGAACAAGAAATCGTGTTTAGGCTTCAAAGGACCATATATATTTATATACATTAAATGATGCTGCTTTACAAAAAGCTCTAAACTACTCAGGTATTTGGAATTAAAGCTCGATTTTGAAAGTATTTCAATAATTTTCAACAGTATTACTAACAGCTGCCAATGCCTATTATTTTCAGGGATAAGGTCACCTATCATAAGGGGTAAAAAATTAACAAAACACATCGTTTCACTAGCAGACATTTTTAAATTGAATGCTTTAAGTCTTGAATAACTTAAAGATATGGAGTTGTTACCCATTTCAATTTCTCCAAAGGGGAAGAGAGCTTTTCTATTGTTTACATCATTTAGAGCTATAACGTTATCATTTATTAAAGCAAGTAAAACATTACAGATATCGTATTTGCATACACCTTCGTAGATGTCGTGCATAATATCAAAACAAATGTTATCTTCTACATGGAAGCTATATATTTCAAATTATCTGTTTGTAGGTAGGTATGCATCGTCGAAACTGCTTGCATATCGTCGTCCCCTTGCCAGAAACATAAATATGCATTTTTTTTTGTGCTATCTACGAATAAGCCTTACCAATTCTGGAGCTCTTGCGTGAGACAGCTTGGACCAAGCTAATAAAAATGCATAGCTTCCTAGTTCTTTTAGTTCACTTTGACGCATGTGGAAGGTCTTTTTGTAGTATCGCGTGGAGTTCACCCCATTCCAAACACGCTTAACATTACAAACGCTCGTTCACTGACCCAGGTAACTACCATAAGTTCATTCGCTTTCACTAAGTCACCTAATGCATCAAGTAGGAATCATATTGACAATATGTAGGTCAATACAATAATTCGCTGATAAAGCATTTTTTACTATTGAGTTATGCACCTCTTGTATGTAATTATTAATGTAAGAATGTATATATGTATAGGTTAAGAACTTTTGTATAAAATAGAAAGTATTCACGAATAAAGGGAATTCTGATGCCTGCGCTGTGCATTGGCGCTACTGAACTTATACTTTTGTTTAACTTTACTATCAAAAAACTACATGGCGATCCTGCCAGTCTAGATCAGAATTAGGAAAACTGCTAAAGATCTAGCTAGTCAGAGGAACCTATCGGAAAGCAGGATTCAACTCACCACATCCTGCCAGTCTAGATCAGAATTAGCAAAACTGCTAAAGATCTAGCTGGTCAGAGGAACCTATCGGAAAGCAGGATTCAATTCACCACATCCTGCCAGTATAGATTAAAATCTGCAAAACTGCAAAAAAATAATCTAACTGAACAGAGATCCTGCCAGTACAGATTAAAATCTGCAAAACTGCAAAAAATAATCTAACTGAACAGAGATCCTGCTAGTTTAACAAGTTTCTTTTAAAGTATAAAAATAAGGGCCACAAACTGGCTAGAGGATATTCCACAAATAATGGTATAACTCACAAATAATTTAAACAAACGCAAAGTATTGGAAGCTAGAGATTGATGGATTAACCTAGACAAACAAGGCGACCAAATCCTTTTTCAACAGCAGCAACAACAATAAATGGCAGCACATTACTTTAGCAACATAATTGATGGTATATAAAATGAAATTTGTGATGCATAAGGAAGTGGAATATTGATGGCAAATTATGACTAGCGGCATAGTTGGGAATACATTAGCAGACATCAACATAAACATATTATCTAATCTTGTACATGGCCAGACATTACCAGACATGAAGAAAAACTGGTAGCAAGTTGGACATAATTAATATAAGTATATTTTAATCTTTAGAAATAACTTGAGCGGCCCTGTGACGCTTATGGCAAAAATTCAAATTTTTGCCCAAGATTTTTTTTTATAAATATGGTAGGTTAACAAATTTCTTTTTACAAAAAGTTTGAAAATGTCACAAACTAAACCGAAAAGTAGAAAAAAAAGAAGCATAAAATATAATTTTAAACAATACTCTGTAAAATAAATTCAAAATTAAATTAATTTCAATTTTAATGAAACTAGAAATGTCAAAAATATTAAATTTAAAAATAATTTTTTTGTAAATTAAAATGCCTTATTGAAAAATTTTTATCATTGAAAATTGCATAACATATTTTGAATTGGAATAAATATATATATGAAAATGCGAAAAAAAATGTTTAACAAATTTTTCCATTAAGAACAAATATTTTTTTAGCCCTTAATATTGTTAACTAAACATACAAGTAAAATTAGACAAAAGAAAATAAAATTAATTTGAAAAAATAAAATTAGAAATTTTTTTTAAGGAAAAATTTTAAATATCTAAATTAGATATGAAAAAAAAATTTTAAGTAAAACAAATATTACAATTTTAAAAATAAATTGTTAAAATACCTATTAATTAAATAAGGTAAATTTATTAAAAATTAATGAAGGACAAGAGTAAAATGCAAATGTTTGAATAAATATTAAAGCTTAAACTAGCAAACTTTTTTTCCCCCAAGGAATCAGCAATAAATTTTTATTTTCCCTTGAATTTCCTATCTTAAATTGAAATGGCCTGGTTGACAAAGATAGCACACGGCATAATGATAGCATTGGCCGGTTATGAATTAGGGAGAGGAAACTCAGAAAATTCAGTAACAGAGAATAGAATTGTAAAATATGAGCCACCAGACCAACTAGACACAAAAATTACCCCAAAAATTCCAGATGTTTGGCTAGGCACAATGATTTGCGTAGTCGGGCTATTAGTCATCGTAATAGCCACTATAATAAAAAACTGTATGAAAATTAAATATTGGCAATTGAAAAATGCTCAAGCACGCATTTAATATTCAAAGTACTTTAAACTTTCTACCCTAAACCCCTTTTAAAACCTAACCCAAAGCTGAGGAAGAGCATCAAATAAGTATAATAATAACTCTGAAGATTTCCCAATCAACAGTAAAGGCAGACTCATTAACCCTGCCAAAATTTAATAGCAAATCAAAATTTGCATAATTCGTTTGAATGTTCATGAAGCAATAAGAACTGCTAGGACAGTGGAAATAAGCAAAATCTAATAACGAAAAAAAATATACAAAAATTTTACAACCAGCCAATATTAAAAGCACAAAGTGAACCGATACATATAAAAAGCGCTATATAAATTTGCAGCAATAAGACATGTCGCGCTCGTTTTCATTTTAGGATAGAAAAATGGTAGCGTAGGAAATACATGAAACCTGATTGTACATGATAAAATTGACTTAGGACAATTACTTATCAGGCTGTACACACGTTGTACAAATGCCGCCAATACAGGACTTGGTATTTATAAGGAAAACACAGTTGTCCGTCCTGAGGGACAAATTGGTGGAAAATTATTGATTATTTACTCGAGTAGGCAAATTTAAAATAATAATTGATAGTTCCCTAAGATCAAATAAATGCACTAACCGAAAAGGTTTGTAGCGTTAAAATAACGTTACCACCTGTTTTTCCTTATTCACTTAAACCTGAACCTCCCTGTACTTATTTTCCTATAACATAGCCAACAACCACTTGTACTTATTCTTTTATAGCATAGTCAACAACCACTGATAGCAAACCAATGAAAATCACAATAATGGTGTTTTGACTTCTCAACCAGTTCGCGGCACCACCCATATAAACATTGAATTTGCATTTTTGCAATTCAGTCCTCGCAGGTGAGCCAGCGGGAGTGGATGTATTTTTTAAGACATACTTTTCCCTCCTGCTAGCTAGCTGAGTGGAAGGGGCGCCGTCATGGCACGGGTCACCCTTCACTTAGGTAAGGACTACGGGGAGGATGCCTTGTGCTACTTTGCCCCCCGCGCCCTCCTAGGTGTTGAGTGGCCCGACGCCTTCATGGCCATTTAACCCCTTCCCTCAGTTCTATCTTAGGCTGGCTGAGTGGAAGGGGCGCTGCCATGGCGAGGGTCACCCTTCACTTGGGTAAGGACGACGGGGAGGATGCCTTGTGCTACTTTGCCCCCCGCGCCCTCCTAGGTGTTGTGCGGCCCGATGCCCACATGACCATTCCACCCCTTCCCCTCAGCACTGGTTTCGGCCGTGAGCCGATGCGTGCGTACAGGGGCTACCGCTGTGCCGTTAAGGTGCACTTCCCCTCCGCCCACGGGTCGACCCACGGTGTATCGGCTGGTACAACCCCGCCCCCTTACTCACCTTCTACTAGTGTGCAAGTAGTGAGGCGGGGGCGTCCAGCGGTGAATCCAGCACTAACGAGTCCTCGCAGTCTCTTCCCCAGGTGACCGACCGGCCTACTATCGATTCTGCCGAAGACTGCCGATCAATCCGATACCGTCAACCGACCCCGTCCGGAACGAGCCACCGCTGTCCAGGTAAACCCCATCGCCAGCCTACTTCCCCTCTCACCACGGCCCTGGTACGCGCTCCGTAGCCCACCGCCGCAGCCGTCGCCCCTCTGGTGCCGCTGCTGCTTCCATCCCGCCTGTGCTACGCCGACCGTTGGCCGTCCGCCATACTACCGCCGTGCCCATCCTGCCTTGCTGGAGCCGACGCTGCCACACCGACCGTTGGCTGTCCGCCATCCTACCGCCGTTAAGCCGCTGCATCCGTCACGCCGCTGCTACGACGACCATTGACCGTGCACCATCCCACCGCCATGAAGCCGCTGCATCCGTCACGCCGCTGCTACGACGACCGTTGGCCGCTTGTCATCCTACCGCCGTTCTGGTGCCGCCGCTGCTACACCAACCGCTGGCCGCTTGCCATCCTAGCGCCGTTAAGCCGCTGCATCCTTCGCGGCGCTTCTACAACGACCGTCGGCCATCTGCCGTCCCACCGCCGTTAAGCCGCTGCATGCGTCCCGCCGCTGCTACGACGACCGTTGGCCGTCCGCCATCCTACCGCCGTTAAGCCGCTGCTTCCGTACCGCCGTACCAATCCGCCCGTTACCCGACCGTTCAGCCGTCCTACCTAACCTCCTCTATTCCAACGACCGTTATCCGCCGCTCCGCCCCCTCGCCATCTTGCGACGGAAAGCTGCTGCCCGTCTAATATCCCCAGCCGTGTGTGCGTGTGTTCGTAACACATAAATATTGTGTATTTATTCAGTAGGGGTTTGTGGGACCTTTACTCGACTCTGGATTGACTGAGCGTTACCACAGCCTTAGACAAAACCCACCTCATAAGGTTGTGCATGTGACTAATCCCGGAATAAAAATAAAAATAATTCTTCATAAAAGTCATGACGATTTTGTCTTGGTGGCCGCCGCAGAAATCGTATGACAAATAAGATCAAAGAAGTTGCTGGAAAATAGAAAAATAGGGAAAATAAGAAAAATAAATTAAAAGATAGCAGAATTTTTGCATCCACTGTAACTTACTTTTACCCTCCTACCAATACATAGCTACCCCGCTCTTCCGTCAGCAACCCCTTATTTGTATATGTAATTAGTTACATATTTAACTAAATAATATGAAAAAAAATCAAGTGAAATTTTTTTTTTGCTTAATAGGAATAATATGTGGAATCAGTTTAAGAAAATAAAATAAATACAAACATTTATTGGCCCGGGTTCACCCAGGAAAACCTCGCTTTTTAAAGAGGTCATAATTTTATATAATAGGAAAAACATTTTTTCTTTAACCCCCGGTGGAATAGAAAATATTTTTACTCTAACCTTCGGTAGAATAAGAGACTTAACTAATACAGGAAAGAAGAATAGGCTTAAACACATTTAAGATATCTCTTGATAACTTAAAGGAAATAATCTTACAATAAACACTCCAATTTACTCAGTTATTTAATAATAATTTGTATCTAAGAAATTGAAAACAAAATTTTTTTTTCTCAGCTTCATATTTGTATATAAATATTAGAAAATAATTTCTAGAAGACAAGCGGATTTTAAGTGGGTGCACACATTTAAAATCCGACTGTGTAATAAGTCAAATAAGTAAAATAAGTAAAATACCACTTAATACAAAACATTATTCATAATCACAAGCACATAACCATACAAATGCACATATATATGATACTCCAAAAAAAGGCACAAACAAAAGGACAATAGAAAAAAGATTTGTCACACAAAAAAAAAAACAAACATTTACAAAATTACTCATTATAGTAAATACACAAAAAAATAGATAAAATCAGCTTATTATGAAAAAGCGAGAATGAGCATAACGGGCACTGTACGTAAAGCAAATGCAAACGAATAAAAGCAAAAAGAAAATATACCTACACATAATATCAAGTTACCACAATGACATAAATTACAACTGAATGCAAAAAAAAAATTTTTATTTGGTCACACCAAGCAAGTTGACTGGGTCATTCAACGAAAAATGAAACTACACGGCACACTCATCACAGTGACATTGGAGTGACCGTCTATAATTAAGCAGAAAATTATATACGCTCACTTAAAAGGCCGATGGTGTAGTATCGCGTTGAATTCACCCCATTTCAAACACGCTTAACATTACAAACGCTCGTTCATTGACCCAGGTAACTACCATAAGTTCATTTGCTTTCACTAAGTCACCTAATGCATTAATGCGTCATACCCAAATTGCTCAAGTACGAATCATATTGACAATATGTAGGTGAATTTTTGATGTCTTTATACTTTTATTTAACTTTACTATCAACACACTACATTTTTCCATTTGTCGCATATGTCATCCAGTTTGCGCTGTCTCTGTTTAGGGAAGTTTTTAAATCTAATCCAATTGTTTGATCGAACTCCACTGCATCATCGCTTGAACTCAATGGCTCGGTAGCCTGTGAGCATAAATCTAACTTTCGCCTTTTGCAAGCCTCAATTTTGTACTTAGCAAACAATTTTCCACTAGCATTGTTATTCGCTTTTCGAGGTTGGTAGTAAAAGTCCTTAAAAATAAAAAAAAATAAAAAAATACAGTGCATGAATAAAACAAATTTACAAATGTACCCAACTTTATATATGCATATCCACCCAAAATTTCTATACAAAGTAAGGGCGGATAGCAGCGTTTTCGATTTTTCATAAAAAAATTAAGTGCATATACACATACGCGTCAGAAGAAACAGGGTCTGTATCGTGTGCTACAACTCGTATCGGAATCCATTCTTCACTCAATTTAAAAAAATGAAGCTGCCAAACTAAATAAATAAGTGTAAGACGTAACACACGATACGGTCTCAGGACTATTATCAAAATCTTTTATAACCAAACTACCTTCATATCATTTTCATTGGGGAACATACAACAAACTTCATGTAATAAGTTGTCAAAATCATGTGGCTTAAGTACAAGAATAGTGCTTATTATTTCCTTCATTATGATGTCAATTAAGTCATTTCTGTCGCTGAACCTAAGTGCATTATGTTCTTTATAAGACTCAACTATTGCTTTGCCTTTTGATAATTCGCACACCAAATCAGATAAGCTCTATAAGAAAGTATTATTATTATTGACTTAGCCCGACAATCGGTTCTATCGGGTTTCACACCCGACCAAGAACTGTTATTTCAATGTAACCCCATTTAATTTCATCCCGTTTTTGCTTTAACCTCGTAACTACATTTTTTGACATTTTACCACGTAATATTAATTCAGAAACGGGAGGATTTTCCGCATCCCATCCTCGGAGCAGTTCCTTGCAGCTGGACAACAACAGCTCTATGAATTATATAAATTATTTTATTTTATTTTTTTTTAACACGTTTCTTTCAATTGAACAACTTGGGGCTGGTGAATGTGCACTACTTGTTTGCTACTGCAACCAGTCAGCCACTTTCGACGGCATTGACAGTGTATGATCGTCAGTTCCAAACTATTTCAGCATGATAAATAAATAAATGATAAACAGATTATTAAACACACATTTTAATTATCTGTATAAATTTAACCTCTTCTTTTCTCGAAGCAAAAAGCTTCTCCCGAAATAAAACCCGCAATCCTAAGGGTGAATCTGCCTCTTTTAAGTCTTCGCTTTTTAAGTATTTTAAACTTTCAAACGTGATTTCCTCACCTGTGAAATAACAAAAAGAAAAATGATGCAATTCATTCTTTCGGCAATGACCTAGAACAGGGGTTGACGGGATTTAAGGGATTATGTAGCGCAACCCTCTCAAGGGGTTGCCAGCGCAACAATATGTATTGTTACGAATATTAGCAACACTAAGCGATGCTGTCATCTCTAAGCCGATGCTAAGAGTGATTTGTATGCACATCCATAAATCAATCATTATGTATCTACATAAACGAATCAATCATTAGGTCTACACATATGTACGTACACGCACCGGAGAAGCAACGCACAAACACATGCAGATATCTTATCTTAGATATGCAATTATAATTGTGGAAGTGTCGCTCACAAACACACGCACATATGAGAGCTATACACGTACATCTGTAGTTATAATTATAACAGATAACCAACTAGTTGATAGATTGTAGAACAGAAGCGCCTAGAAGATACAAAGAGGAATAGTAGAGTTATTTATTGTGAAGTACTTTAATAAAGACCATTTTGCATTACTGAATAGTGGTGTTATTTATTCAACAGTTTAGTGATTCGAACTTAGCAGAAGGTTGCAAATAAGAGGATTTGCAGTAAATTCGTTGCAATATGTAGCTTCTCCGCCCCAATTGTCAACCTCACCTACCCGCGGCGAATCCTGTTGCATTAACAGGCGAGGCTCTGGGACCCCAAGCTCCTCATAGAACTAGGGGTGGGGGGGGGGGGGGGGGGGGGGGAGGGGGGATGGCCTGAATGTTTAATGTGGTCATATAATTAAACTAACAACAGTGGTTCACTGCTAATACGCGTTCAAGAAGGGTGTCGAAAGACGCGTATTGACCTCGACAACAACAATCCAAAGGCGGAAAAGAAAGGTGGTTCGAAAGATATTAGCGAAAAACCGAAAATGACCCTGAGTGCCCCCGCAACCGGGGGTTGGATCCATAGTATTTTTGCGCAACACCTTTCTGCGTTGGCGGCCTTCTGCCTCGCTTATAAAAAAATTACCCTGGCCGGTCGACCAATGGGTGGGATCTAAGAGGGGTAAGTTGCAGGGGGAACCTTGTTCAAAATATTATTCTAGACAGCTCAATCCAACCCAGGTACCGAATAGAAAAGAAAGGGCCAGTTGGCATGCTTAGTTTTGTTCATACATATATTTTGAGCTCAAGCTCCCTTAAATTAAAGCAAACGTGGTAATGGATAAGTCAACGTAACCGTGGTAATAATTCAGTATAAGCAAAAAAGTGTGTATTAGCAATCGAAAAGTCAAAACCTAAAAATGGGCTGCTATTTTTTACTCAGAGTGCACTGATGTGAAGTTTTCGAGGCGTCATCTTGAATATACGTTTTACATTTACTGTGTGCCTCCGCGTTATGTGGGTACATTTAAGTAGCAGCAAAAGTGCGGCTTCTGCCAAATAACGCCACAAGTAAGCCAATATTTCGAAAAGGAACGGTAATGTTTAACAAGACGGTACACCAGATAATTTTTATCAAAAATTACAAAGGTGGTATCAAAAGATGGGTCTTGACCTCAGGACAAATGCGCGGTGGCAACGGCGCGCACCCACGTATTTGTTAAAGAATGGTTAAGGCGAAAAAAAGGGAAGAAAATAAAAACACCAAAAAAGTTTCATATTAATAAAAAAGGAATTCACAGTGTTTTTTTTATTCAATGTATAGAAATACAACAAGTGTTAAGGAAGATTTTAACAGGTGTTGTGAAAATGAAAATATTAAATATATTTTAGGAAATTTTCAACTTACGTGAACGTGGGATAACGTGTACCTTTGCTGGCTGCTGGATCAAAAGAGAGAGAGCCTTTTTGCCACATGAGCCGATGAACCCCTGATACAGCTCCTTCGTTGGGGTTCCCGGCAACAAAGTTGCTGTACCGCGGGCTCACAGCGGTAAAAATCTAGGATACATACGTACTACCACTCAAACATGCCTGTGTGTATAGTGATCACAAGCATATGTGGGTGGTAGTAACGAAGGAAAATAACCAAAGAAAATTATGTTACGAGGGAGGGGAGATATATTTAGGCCTGTGGCCTAAACATACCGGCCCCTTGCCATAAGCAACAAAGAAAAAATGAAAAAAAGGGAATGCCACGTGATCGCACGTCCAGTAAGGCGCTGTAACGAAATAGGGCAGTGCAGATGCGGACTGCAAGCACTGCACGCCAGATGGTTGACCTCACGTTTCGCTCTCCTGTGGAAAAAGAGAAGAAGTTATTTAATATACGTACGTGGTTTTGAATTCCGTGCATATTTACTTAAATTTATATAAGATGGCGCATGTGTGTGAGTGAAAAAAATGGATATTTATTTTTGGCAGGCTCCCGAGACCACCAACCCGAACACGGTTGGTTGGGTTAGGAGACCGCCAACTGTCGATGCCGGTGTACCACTCACCATCACTTCGGCGTATAGATCAACGCCGAGTGTCAGCCGAACTGGCGATGAGCAGTAGAACTGAGGATCCGCAAGCCGCATGAATTCAAAAGGCGCGGCAATCTTCGGGTCCACATTAGACGCCGGACTCAAGCGATAGTGGCCTTTGACCACTGCGACTTGAGTGGTGACGTGCGTCGATGACCCGAACTTGCCGCGCAAAATAAGGGTGCATTGCCCTGGTCCCTGGCACTCCAATTGGAGATCACGTACCAGCTCTGCATCGTCGATTGTGCTGGTGGCGCAGGGATCGATGATAGCACGAACCAGATGTAAATGTCTCCGCGATTCGATGCGCACTATGGCCGTCGGCGCAATGGGCACGAAAGGCCGCATGATGGGTGCTGGAGTAGCTTGGAGCAGTCGGCCGGTTCGGAAGCCTTCCGGTGTACCACGTGATAGTGTCCTTGTACATTGGGCTTAGAGAGTGTATGGCGTCTATTTATTTCGCCGCTGCTGTCTCTCGCGTTTGGATGGCTTGGTGGGGCCTCGTTGGGGTCCGATGTCGCGGTGCCGCCAATTGTCGCGTTCCTTTCGAGGTTTCCTTTATGAGGTGGGTTTTGCCTAAGGCTGGGGTAACGCTCAGTCAATCCAGAGTCGAGTAAAGGTCCCACAAACCCCTACTGAATAAATACACAATATTTATGTGTTACGAACACACGCACACACGGCTGGAGATATTAGGCGGACAGCAGCTTTCCGTCGCAAGATGGCGAGGGGGGCGGAGCGTCGACTAACGGAGGTTCGGTAGGGCGGCTGAACGGTCGGGTAACGGACGGACTGGTACGGCGGTACGGAAGCAGCGGCGGGATAGAAGCAACGGCTTAACTGCGGTAGGATGGCAAGCGGCCAACGGTCGTCGTCGCAGTGGCGGGACGGATGCAGCGGCTTAACGGCGGTAGGATGGCGGACGGCCAACGGACGTCGTAGCAGCGGCGTGACGGATGCAGCGGCTTAACGGCGGTAGGGTGGCGAACGGCCAACGGTCGTCGTAGCAGCGGCGTGACGGATGCAGCGGCTTAACGGCGGTAGGGTCGCGAACGGCCAACGGTCGTCGTGGCTGATGCGGCGGCAGCGGCGGTGGGCTACGGAGCTCGTACCAAGGCCGTGGTGAGAGGGGAGATGGGCTGGCGACGGGGTTTACCTGGACAGCGGCTGCGTGTTCCGGGCGGGATAGAATGGGCGTACCAGCGGACTTGTATTGGTCGGTCGGTCGGCTTCGGCAGGATCGGGCTGATCGAACGTCTTCGGCAGGCTCGGTAATCGGCGGGGTCAGTCACCTGCGGGAGAAACTGCGAGGACTCGGGTTAGTGCTGGTTTCACCGCTGGACACCCCCGCCTCCCTACTTGCACACTAGTAGAAGGTGCGTAAGGGGGGTGGGGTTGTACCAGCCGAGGCGCCGTGGGTCGACCCGTGGCGGAGGGGAAGTGCACCCTAACGGCACAGCGGTAGCCCCTTGTGCGCACGCATCGGCTCACGGCCGAAACCAGAGCTGCGGAGAGGGGGTCGTGCGGTCGTTCGGGCGGCGAGTCATTCCTTACCAGACCAGGACGACGGAGGGAAGGGTAGTCCGAAGACACCACTCGCGTCATCCTGGTGCAGCAGGGGGTGACTCGCGCCACGGCCGCACCCTCTTCTCCCCAGCTAACTAGAGGGAGTGGTTCCTCCGCTCCGGCCAGCCTACTAAAATCAGAGCTGAGGGGGGAGGGGGTTATTTGGTCATTAAGGCAGCGGGCCGCTCAACACCAGGGTGGGCGACGGAGGGAAGGATAGTCCGAAGACACCACTCGCGTCGTCCAGCCCAGGTGAAGGGTGACTCGCGCCATGACAGCGCCCCTTCCGCTCAGTCCGAGCCGCGGGGGAGGGGGGTTATTTGGTCATTAAGGCAGCGGGCCGCTCAACACCAGGGTGGGCGACGGAGGGAAGGATAGTCCGAAGACACCACTCGCGTCGTCCAACTCTGGTGGAGGGTGACCCGCGCCATGACAGCGCCCCCTTCCACTCGGCTAGCTAGCCGGAGTGGCAATTTTGTCTTTAAAAAGACAACCACTCCCGCTGGCTCACCTGCGAGGACTGAATTGCAAAAATGCAAATTCAATGTTTATATGGGTGGTGCCGCAAACTGGTTGAGAAGTCAACGCACCATTATTGTGCTTTTTCATTCGTTTGCTATCAGTGGTTGTTGACTATGCTATACAAGTGGTTTTTGGCTATGCTATAGAAACTGGTTGAGAAGTCAACGCACCATTATTGTGCTTTTTCATTGGTTTGCTATTAGTGGTTGTTGACTATGTTATACAAGCATAAGTACAAGTGGTTTATTGTAACGCTACGTTACAGTCCCCCTCCCACTTCGGTTGACGGAAAGCTGCGGTGGGGAAAGATGGAGTTCCAGGCATGGCCTAGGTCTTGTGCCGGTGTGCATGTGGGCGAAGCACTTTATTTAAAAAAAAAATTTTTTTCCCAAAAATATACAGAGTCATTCCACTTATATCTAACAGAGTTAATGTTATTGTAATTGTTCAAAAAAAAAAAATGTTCCACTGTTTTGTTGTTGTTTTTTTTTTTCTCTTTTTTTTTTTTTTTTTTTTTTTTTTGTCGGGGGTGGAGTCGTACTAAACTGTGTCCGTTGTCGTACTTCTCTTGTTCCCCTTTTAATGTTATGTAGATATGTATGTATTTTTTTTTTTTTTTTTTTTTTTTGTGAAAATAATTTACAATTCATTTCTGACTTAAATCTAACAAGTTTTTGTAAAAGGTATGAAAATATAAAAATATAAAAAAGAAATGCGGCGGCCTCTTCTCCTGCTGTCTCATTCGACTTGTACCATTCGGTTGATTCCCATCAGCGAGACTTTCGCCCGGTTCTCGCCCATCATCTTCACCTTGACGCGCTGGTTCTTCCAATAGAATTTCCAGCACTTTTTGCTCAGTTTTGTCGGGCGTTTTAGTTTTAGTTCCCCGAAAAATTGTTCGGGATCGGGGTGCCCCTCTTCGTATGTCGTTTTCTTCGTTTCGTTGTGTTCGGTGTCGCCCCGTCCCTGTGGCTCTGGTTGCGGGTCTTCTTTTATGGCCATTAGTTGCTCTATTGGTGGCCCATGAAAAATTTGAATTCTCTGAATCTTCGGTTTGTTTGCCGGCCACACTGTTGCCTCAAACGGCGGCCGCCACGGGCGTATCGGTTTCGGTGAGTCCGGTGGTGTGTGTTGCCGCTGTTTTCGACTCATTGTTGGACAGTTGGTTCCTGCAATGAGTAAGCAAAACGAGGGTTGTTTAGAATTTGTACGGCTTTAAATCTTGCAAGTGCGCGTGTTGTTGCTTTGTTTGCCCCGGGTGGCCTACTTTCACCGTGTTCGTGGAAACATATTCCATCACCAAGTACGGGCCGGAAAATTTTGGTGCTAACTTCTGGGCGAATTTGTCGGCCGCGGATGAGAGTGGGTGGTCCCTTTTCATCACCTGATCGCCTATGCGTGGCTTCCATTGCCGTCTGCGTAAGTCGTAGTGTTTTTTCTGTTGCTTTGAAGCTTTGGCTAGGTGCCCTTTTATCTCGTCCCATAACTTGGTGATGGACGGTGGTACGGTTGGTGGCTCTGCTGGTACTGCTCCCTCCGTGCGCACTTGCTGCGGTGCTGTAAGGTCTCTACCGAAGTTGATTTCTGCTGCTGATGCTGTTGTCGACTCGTGGCTAGCCGTGTTTATCGCGAATGCTATTTGCGGAATCTCCTGGTCCCAGGTGCGGTGGTCGTCCTTGCATCGCTGAGCTATCATGGTTTTCACGACTCGGTTGGTTCGCTCGGTGGGGTTTTCGTGCGGGGCGTAAGCTGCCGTAAACTTGTGATCGATGCGGTGGTCGTTCAAAAACGCTGCTAATGCCTTCCCGACGAATTGTTTACCATTGTCGGTGAGGAAGGTTTTCGGGCAGCCAAATCGGTATATGACTCTTTCTTGGAGTGCTTTGATTACGCTTGTCGTTGTCGCTTGGCGCACTGGGATCAACTCCACCCACTTGGAGAATTTATCCACCATGACGAGGAGACAAGTATTTCCTTGCTTGGAACGGGGCAGTGGTCCCACGAAGTCAGCGGTTACTATTTCCCACGGCCGTGATGATTGCATGGTTGCCATCAATCCTGCTGGGCGTCTTTGCTCGACTTTGTATTCTGCGCATCTGATACACTTCCGTACGTGTTTGAGAACATCGCGGAACATCCCGGGCCAGTAATAGTTCTGTTGTGCTCTCTTAAGCGTCTTCTTCACCCCGAGATGTCCGGCGGCGGCGGCGTCATGGACTTCTTGTAGTACGTCCTTTCGTCGGTCGGCTGGGATGCACAGCTTCCATTGCGGTGACCGCGAGAGTTGATTTCTCGGGGAAATGTGGCGGAAGAGTCGGTTATCGACGATCTGGTAATCTGGATGTGCTTGAGGTTTTTCCCGCACCTGTCTTGCTTTCCTCTCGTGCCAGTCGTTTGTTCCGTTGGTTATGGCGTACAAAATGTCATCATCGGCGTGTTGTAGCGGGCAGCGGGAGAGTGCGTCGGCTACCACGTTCTGTGCTCCTTTTCGGTATTCTATCTCGAAATTATATTGTTGCAATTCCAGTGCCCATCTTGCCAGACGTCCAGAGGGGTTTTGGAGCGAGTGCAGCCATTTTAGTGAGTGGTGGTCGGTGATGACGGTGAAGTGATATCCCTCCAGGTACGGTCTCATCTTACGGATACCCCATAGCACGGCGAGGCATTCCTGTTCGGTGGCCGAGTATCGTTTTTCCAGCTGTGTTAGGCTTCGGCTGGCGTAAGCTACTACGTTTTCGTGGTCGGAATGGCGTTGATAGAGCACGACGCCCAGGCCCTCTCCGCTCGCGTCGGTCTGGAGAAAAAACGGTCGAGAGAAGTCCGGACAACAAAGTATCGGCGCGCTGGAGAGCTTATCCTTGAGTGCTTGGAAAGCGTGATTTTGTTGCCCCTCCCATTTCCAGACTTGTCCCTTTTTCAGCAGTTGGTTAAGCGGCGCGGCGAGCGTAGAGAAGTCGGCCACGAAGCGGCGGTACCACGACGCTAGTCCAAGAAAACGGCGGAGCTCTTTGAGCGTTTTCGGTGCGGGCATCTCTTGTACAGCGGATACTTTTGCTGGATCGGTGTGAATTCCTTTCGAACTGATGACGTGTCCTAGGTAATGGAGTTGTTGCTGGACGAAGCTGCACTTTTCGAAGTTTACTTGCATCCTGTGTCTTTGTAGGCGCTCGAACACTTCCCTCAAGATCGCCAAGTGTTCTTCGAAGGTATCTCCCAATACGATGATATCGTCCAGGTAGGCGAAAACTTTTGGTTGGAGTTCGGGCCCAAGTATCGAATCCAGAGCGCGTTGAAAGGTAGCCGGAGCAGAGTGTAGGCCAAATGGCATGACTTTCCACTGGAACAACCCTCTGCCAGGAACTGTAAATGCGGTGTATGGTCGGGATGCTCTGGCGAGCGGGATTTGCCAGTAGCCGTTCTTCAAGTCAATGGTCGAGATGAATTTCGCCTCTTTCAGCTGGTCGAGAATGGCTCCAATTTGCGGCAACGGGTAAGCGTCTGGTTCGCTGGCGGCGTTGAGCTGACGGTAATCTATGCACATCCTCCACGTGCCCTGTTTTTTGCGGACTAGCACGATTGGTGAGCTGTACGCGCTTCGTGATGGTTCTATTCTTCCTCCGGCTAATAACTCGTCTACCTCTTCGTTGATTACTTGTTGCATGGCCGGGTTGCGGGGGTAGTATCGTTGCTTCAGCGGTCGGTTGTGTTTGAGACGAATCGTATGCTCGGCTGCAGTGCTCGGTCCGATGATTTCGCCAAACCGCTTTTGGTGATGCGCCAGGAAGTTTCCCAGTTCCGTGTTTTGTTCGTCGCTCAGGTGTTCTCGGTTCGTCAATGCACATAGCGTATCCAGTTCGGGTGCTCTCTTGGTCACGGTGGCCTCTAGCGGCTGGCCATCCAGCGTGAGGATGATTCCCCTCTTTCTTAGGAAGTCCATTCCGAGGATTACCTGTTCGGCCAAGTTTGGGATAACGGACAGCATCGCGTCTGTGGCTCGTCCTTGATACACAATCCTTGCCGGGTAGGAATTCGAGGTAAAGACGCACGTTTGGTCTGCCAGCTGGATACTTCGCTTGTTGGGGCGTGCCTTGATGTTGTTATTTTCTAGGTGTTTCCGTACGGTGTCATCTACATAGGATAGGGTGGCGCCGGTGTCCACTAGTGCGCGCACGCTCATGTCCTCGATGACCACTGGTATATAGAATCGGCCATCTACTTGTGTTTTTGCGGTTGATTTGCCGGCGGGTGGTTCCCTCGGCTTCTCTGGTCGGACGTACGGTGCTTGGCGGCTTCCTTTAATAGCGTTGGACGGCGTTCGGGATGCGTTCTCGGTAATTGGGCTAGTCGGAGGGCATGGGCAGTCCCTGGAGAGGATGTTGTCTTGGCCACACCGGGAGCAGAACTTCCTCCAGGGGCCCTTACATTGGAAGCGGTGGTGTCCGCGTTCCTTGCAGCGCCAACAGCACTCTTTGCTGTCGTATTCCATGGGTAGGTGGTATAGGCTGTGGGCCACCATTTTTCCCTGTTTCGCTTCCTCGCCTCTTAACAGCTCATACTCTTCCGTTAGCTCCAGGAGCTCCTCGATCGTCCTAAACTCGCTGCGTTTGACGAAAAGGCGGTATTCCACGCGTAGACCATCATAGATCCGTTCGAGGTGATTCTCTTCGCACATCGTCGGGTGTTGGCGGATCAGCGTTTCCAGTGCGAGGATGTAGTCCTTGGCCTTCTCTCGGCCTTGCTGTTTGCGTTGTCGGATGGCCTCTTCCAAATGTCGTATGTGTCGCTTAGGTAGAAAAAAATTTTGCACCTCCCTCCGCAGATCGCTCCAGCGGTGTATGTGTTGCTTACGGACGCGGTACCATTGCAGTGCCTTCCCACGTAGAAGCTCCGGCAGTGTTGGGAGGAGTCGGTCGACGGGGATGCGGTAGCATTCGGCAAGCTCCTCTATCCTCTCAAGAAATTCGTGCAGTGACTCCTCCCCTGAAAAGTGCAAGTCCCAGCGGCGAACGGTATTCATAAGTTCACCGTCGCTCATTTCGTCTCGTTTCGGTAATGCGTTCTCTCCCTTTCCTCCGTGCGGCTGTGGGCTGTGGATCTGGATTGAAGGGATCGGCTTTGTTGTTGGCTGGGGTAGCGTAGCGAACTTCCCCTCTTCCTCGTTCACTTCTCGTTCCAGCTCTTTCAACAGGTCTTCACTGGATTTCCTGGCGCGTTTCGCTCGCACGTAAGTACTCAGTGCGCGACGCAGCTCGGCTACGGTTTGGCCTTCCACGTCGATTCGGTGTTCCTTACACTCCTCGATCAGCTTCTCCTTCCTAAGTAGGTAGATCCAATTGAGCGAGTCGGTGTTCAGCAGCGTGCCTTCCGGAGCCTGTGTGTGTGTTGTTTCTAGCGATGTGTTCGTTGAACCCGCCCCGGCAGTGTTGGTGGTGGTTGCAGTTGTTTTTCCACGGTCATCTGCGGAGGAGGGTCCCTGCTCGGGCGCCATTTATGAGGTGGGTTTTGCCTAAGGCTGGGGTAACGCTCAGTCAATCCAGAGTCGAGTAAAGGTCCCACAAACCCCTACTGAATAAATACACAATATTTATGTGTTACGAACACACGCACACACGGCTGGAGATATTAGGCGGACAGCAGCTTTCCGTCGCAAGATGGCGAGGGGGCGGAGCGTCGACTAACGTAGGTTCGGTAGGGCGGCTGAACGGTCGGGTAACGGACGGACTGGTACGGCGGTACGGAAGCAGCGGCGGGATAGAAGCAACGGCTTAACTGCGGTAGGATGGCAAGCGGCCAACGGTCGTCGTCGCAGTGGCGGGACGGATGCAGCGGCTTAACGGCGGTAGGATGGCGGACGGCCAACGGACGTCGTAGCAGCGGCGTGACGGATGCAGCGGCTTAACGGCGGCAGGGTGGCGAACGGCCAACGGTCGTCGTAGCAGCGGCGTGACGGATGCAGCGGCTTAACGGCGGTAGGATGGCGGACGGCCAACGGACGTCGTAGCAGCGGCGTGACGGATGCAGCGGCTTAACGGCGGTAGGGTCGCGAACGGCCAACGGTCGTCGTGGCTGATGCGGCGGCAGCGGCGGTGGGCTACGGAGCGCGTACCAAGGCCGTGGTGAGAGGGGAGATGGGCTGGCGACGGGGTTTACCTGGACAGCGGCTGCGTGTTCCGGGCGGGATAGAATGGGCGTACCAGCGGACTTGTATTGGTCGGTCGGTCGGCTTCGGCAGGATCGGGCTGATCGAACGTCTTCGGCAGGCTCGGTAATCGGCGGGGTCAGTCACCTGCGGGAGAAACTGCGAGGACTCGGGTTAGTGCTGGTTTCACCGCTGGACACCCCCGCCTCCCTACTTGCACACTAGTAGAAGGTGCGTAAGGGGGGTGGGGTTGTACCAGCCGAGGCGCCGTGGGTCGACCCGTGGCGGAGGGGAAGTGCACCCTAACGGCACAGCGGTAGCCCCTTGTGCGCACGCATCGGCTCACGGCCGAAACCAGAGCTGCGGAGAGGGGGTCGTGCGGTCGTTCGGGCGGCGAGTCATTCCTTACCAGACCAGGACGACGGAGGGAAGGGTAGTCCGAAGACACCACTCGCGTCATCCTGGTGCAGCAGGGGGTGACTCGCGCCACGGCCGCACCCTCTTCTCCCCAGCTAACTAGAGGGAGTGGTTCCTCCGCTCCGGCCAGCCTACTAAAATCAGAGCTGAGGGGGGAGGGGGTTATTTGGTCATTAAGGCAGCGGGCCGCTCAACACCAGGGTGGGCGACGGAGGGAAGGATAGTCCGAAGACACCACTCGCGTCGTCCAGCCCAGGTGAAGGGTGACTCGCGCCATGACAGCGCCCCTTCCGCTCAGTCCGAGCCGCGGGGGAGGGGGGTTATTTGGTCATTAAGGCAGCGGGCCGCTCAACACCAGGGTGGGCGACGGAGGGAAGGATAGTCCGAAGACACCACTCGCGTCGTCCAACTCTGGTGGAGGGTGACCCGCGCCATGACAGCGCCCCCTTCCACTCGGCTAGCTAGCCGGAGTGGCAATTTTGTCTTTAAAAAGACAACCACTCCCGCTGGCTCACCTGCGAGGACTGAATTGCAAAAATGCAAATTCAATGTTTATATGGGTGGTGCCGCAAACTGGTTGAGAAGTCAACGCACCATTATTGTGCTTTTTCATTCGTTTGCTATCAGTGGTTGTTGACTATGCTATACAAGTGGTTTTTGGCTATGCTATAGAAACTGGTTGAGAAGTCAACGCACCATTATTGTGCTTTTTCATTGGTTTGCTATTAGTGGTTGTTGACTATGCTATACAAGCATAAGTACAAGTGGTTTATTGTAACGCTACGTTACACCTTGTTTTTTCCGCCGTTCGTTCGTGCTGCAACGGCGGCCGGAAACTGCGCATCCCGTTCCTGCTCGTTGACGGTCTCGTTTCGGTTTTTGCTCTCTCTTCCTCCACCTGCTGAGCCCAGGACTTTGTCGGCCCCATTAGGTGGATTGACAACGTGTCATCGGACGGGTTTTCGTCGCCAATGGTTGTTGCATCAACGCGTTCAGAAAGACGCTCATCTAGATGGAGCGTGGTGTGGTCCTTTTGCTGGCACCGTTTGCAGCGATATTTGCTATTGCACTTGTCCACGCGGTGAAAGGGCGACAGACAATTCCGACAGTATTTGTGCAGCAGCACGGCCCGCAACCTCTCCTCCGGGGATTTTTTTCTGTATTCGGCACAGAGGCGGAGATTATGGTCCCTGCCGCAGAGCTGGCACGCGACGTCGAAAGGCTTTGCGCCTCCCTCTGACTTGGCCAATAAGGTTTGGTAACGGGTCATGCTCTGAAAGAATATTGGTATCATTGATCATGCCCAAATTGGGGTTGGCGGAATGTTGTTTGGGTGGCGTAAACAAAAAAAAAAAAAAAAATTATCTCATATATTTTCGCAAGAGAAAAAAAACATTTTATTGAAATAAAATTTAATTGAAATAAAAATTAAAGGCCATAAGTAAATACTTATGCGCGCACAGAAACGAAGAAAAAACGGATTTAGCACACATCCATGCGATGTGGCTGGTGCTTTAGCGCCTTTACCTAAACGATTTTTAAGATAAATATAAAATAAACAAGTAAGGACGGGACTGTCTTCGGCTATGCCGAAGACTTCATACCTTTCATGAATGGGGCTGAACAAAAATCTTATCCCGTTCGTAATCTCCGAATAATCGGATGTATAAGATAAGAAATATCTAGTGAACAGATCTACATACCTAAACGATTTTTAAGATAAATATAAAATAAAAAATAGGTAGGTACTTTGTGTGAGGATGCAAAGTTTCAGATTTTTTGTGGTCTGCGTGTAAAAACCATGACTACGAATCACGTATTTCAACAATATATGACGTAAACGTAACTATTTAATGAAATGTTTTGAATTTTGAAGCTTCTAGCCGTAAAAAAGGGGCAAAAAAATACGGTTTATATGGGGTATATAATATATGTACCACCGATCTCTATGATTTTTTCAGACAACAATATATGCTATATACGTAAGCATTTGGTGAAATTTGAAGCTTCTAGCTGTTAAAACGGGGCAGAAATTGCGCAAAGTTTCTTATCTGAACAATAGGTTGTATGAGATATATACTATATATACCACCGATCTCAATGATTTTTTCAGACAACAATATATACTATACACGTAAGCATTTGGTGAAATTTGAAGTTTCTAGCTGTTAAAATGGGGAAGAAATTGCGCAAAGTTTCTTATCTGAACAATCGGTTGTATGAGATATATACTATATATACCACCGATCTCAATGATTTTATATATACCACCGGTCTCTATGATTTTTTCGGACAACAATATATGCTATACACGTAAACATTTGGTGAAATTTGAACATATCTAAACGATTTTTAAGATAAATATAAAATAAAAAATAGGTAGGTACTTTGTGTGAGGATGCAAAGCTTCACGTTTTTTGTGGTCTGCATGTAAAAACTACGACTACGAATCACGTATTTCAAAAATATATGAAGTAAACTTAACTATTTGATGAAACTTGATGAATTTTGAAGCTTCTATCAGTAAAAAAGGGGCAAAAATGACAGTTTGTATGAATTATATTATATATATATATACCACCGATCTCTATGATTTTTTCAGACAACAATATATGCTATATACGTAAGCATTTGGTGAAATTTGAAGCTTCTAGCTGTTAAAACGGGGCAGAAATTGCGCAAAGTTTCTTATCTGAACAATCTGTTATTTGAGATATATACTATGTATACCACCGATCTCAATGATTTTTTCAGACATCAATATATGCTATACACGTAAGCATTTGGTGAAATTTGAAGCTTATAGCTGTTAAAATGGGGTAGAAATTGCGAAAAGTTTCTTATCTGAACAATCGGTTGTATGAGATATATACTATATATACAACCGATCTCTATGATTTTTTCAGACAACAATATATGCTATATACGTAAGCAATCGGTGAAATTTGAAGCTTATACATACTTATATGTAGCTGTTAAAATGGGGTAGAAATTGCGAAAAGTTTCTTATCTGAACAATCGGTTGTATGAGATATATACTATATATACAACCGATATCTATGATTTTTTCAGACAACAATATATGCAATATATGTAAGCAATCGGTGACATTTGAAGCTTATAGCTGTTAAAATGGGGTAGAAATTGCGAAAAGTTTCTTATCTGAACAATCGGTTGTATGAGATATATACTATATATACAACCGATCTCTATGATTTTTGAGACAACAATATATGCTATATACGTAAGAAATTGCGCAAAGTTTCTTATCTGAACAATCGGTTGTATGAGATATATACTATGTATACACCCGATCTCAATGATTTTTTCAGACATCAATATGTGCTATATACGTAAGCATTTGGTGAAATTTGAAGCTTCTAGCTGTTAAAATGGGGCAGAAATTGCGCAAAGTTTCTTATCTGAACAATCTGTTATTTGAGATATATACTATGTATACCACCGATCTCAATGATTTTTTCAGACATCAATATATGCTATACACGTAAGCATTTGGTGAAATTTGAAGCTTATAGCTGTTAAAATGGGGTAGAAATTGCGAAAAGTTTCTTATCTGAACAATCGGTTGTATGAGATATATACTATATATACAACCGATCTCTATGATTTTTTCAGACAACAATATATGCTATATACGTAAGCAATCGGTGAAATTTGAAGCTTATACATGCTTATATGTAGCTGTTAAAATGGGGTAGAAATTGCGAAAAGTTTCTTATCTGAACAATCGGTTGTATGAGATATATACTATATATACAACCGATATCTATGATTTTTTCAGACAACAATATATGCAATATATGTAAGCAATCGGTGACATTTGAAGCTTATAGCTGTTAAAATGGGGTAGAAATTGCGAAAAGTTTCTTATCTGAACAATCGGTTGTATGAGATATATACTATATATACAACCGATCTCTATGATTTTTTCAGACAACAATATATGCTATATACGTAAGCAATCGGTGAAATTTGAAGCTTATAGCTGTTAAAATGGGGTAGAAATTGCGAAAAGTTTCTTATCTGAACAATCGGTTGTATGAGATATATACTATATATACAACCGATCTCTATGATTTTTGAGACAACAATATATGCTATATACGTAAGTATTCGGTGAAATTTGAAGCTTCTAGGTGTTAAAATGGGGCTAAAAATTGCGAAAATATATATATATATACTATATATATATACTATATATACCACCATATATATACTATATATACCACCGATCTTTATGATTTTTTCAGACAACAATATATGCTATATACGTAAGCGATCGGTGAAATTTGAAGCTTATACATGCTTATATGTAGCTGTTAAAATGGGGTAGAATTTGCGAAAAGTTTCTTATCTGAACAATCGGTTGTATGAGATATATACTATATATACAACCGATATCTATGATTTTTTCAGACAAAAATATATGCAATATATGTAAGCAATCGGTGACATTTGAAGCTTATAGCTGTTAAAATGGGGTAGAAATTGCGAAAAGTTTCTTATCTGAACAATCGGTTGTATGAGATATATACTATATATACAACCGATCTCTATGATTTTTTCAGACAACAATATATGCTATATACGTAAGCATTCGTTGAAATTTGAAGCCTCTAGCTCTTAAAATAGGGCAGTAATTACGAAAAGTTCCTTATCTGAACAATCGGTTGTGGGGGATATATACTATATATACGACCGATCTCATCAATTTTTTCAGGCAACAATATGTGCAATATACGAAAGTATATGGTGAAGTTTGAAGCTTCAATCTGTTAAATTGGGTAAGATATTACAAAAATCCTCTTTTTCTGAAAAATCGGTTGTATGGAGGATATATGCTATAGTGGTCCGATCGGGTCGGTTCCGACAAATGTCTAATCGGACACCCAAATACACCCGCTCACCAAATTTTATCAAGATATCTCAAAAATTGAGGGAGTAGTTTGCATACCAACAGACAGACGGACAGACGGACATGGCTAAATCAACTCAGCTCTTCAACCTGATTATTTCGGTATACTTAATGGTGGGTCTATCTATTTTCCTTTAAGGACTTACAATTTTCGGTTTCGTGACGAAATTAATATACCATTTCATTTTCATGAAAGGTATAAAAATAGGTAGGTACTTTGTGTGAGGATGCAAAGTTTCAGATTTTTTGTGGTCTGCGTGTAAAAACCATGACTACGAATCACGTATTTCAACAATATATGACGTAAACGTAACTACTTGATGAAATGTTTTGAATTTTGAAGCTTCTAGCCGTAAAAAAGGGGCAAAAAAATACGGTTTATATGGGGTATATAATATATGTACCACCGATCTCTATGATTTTTTCAGACAACAATATATGCTATATATGTACGTAAGCATTTGGTGAAATTTGAAGCTTCTAGCTGTTAAAACGGGGCAGAAATTGCGCAAAGTTTCTTATCTGAACAATCGGTTGTATGAGATATATACTATATATACCACCGATCTCAATGATTTTTTCAGACAACAATATATACAGCCCAATTCTAAACGAAAATTCCGTGCGAGTTTTTTCCCTTCTCCCAATCCTCGTATTCTAAATAAAAATTCCTTGTGAGTTTTTTCACTTCTCCCTTTCCTCCTATTCTGAACAATGTTCGAAAAAGCGGAAACCGGTTATGGGAGAAGAGTAGGTATTATGAATGTGAGGGAGAGGGAGATTTCTCTACCATTTCATAGGAGTTTTTTCACTAGTTAAATTAAAGGGAATGCATCAAAATAGTTAAAGGAAATTGGTTATTTTAAGAAAGAACACTTATTTGTACAAACTTGTTCTAAAATATGTATTTACATTCTACCCCAATATTCTCACTGTTAATACAACAACAACAACAACCACGATATTTATTTTAAGTCATAAGCAACGGTAGAGCTCTTGGTATACATATTTGATGCAGCCATCCAGAAATTGTGCAAGGATTTTTTAATAAGGCTTAAATAGATTTTGGCATATGAAGAAGTAGGAATTCAACTCAACTTGGCCGCCAGAAAATTGCTTTGCTGAACGAAAGCAGGCAACTCCGGCAGATTTGTGTTATGCGGCCGTCTTCTTCTTATGTTCCGCTGTTGATATTGCTGTGGCACCATTTCATTACTAATTTCAGTGAATACCACATGAAATGCAATTAATACTGTGCATTGTTTATATTTTATTTCTTAATTTCCAAAAAATTTGCAACAATAATTAAACTTTTCAATTTTTTAAACAAAATAAGAAATGTGCAACGAAATTTCAATTGACAAAACAGCTGGCTTCGAAAATTCGAAATTCCTATTCCCCAATTATTGTTCTCCCTAGGAGAACAGAATTGGAGGAATTTTTCCGCGGGAATAAAAAAATCCGCGAGAACAAAATTCCGCGAGAATATTTAGAATTGGTCTGATACTATACACGTAAGCATTTGGTGAAATTTGAAGCTCCTAGCTGTTAAAATGGGGAAGAAATTGCGCAAAGTTTCTTATCTGAACAATCGGTTGTATGAGATATATACTATATATACCACCGATCTCAATGATTTTATATATACCACCGGTCTCTATGATTTTTTCAGACAACAATATATGCTATACACGTAAACATTTGGTGAAATTTGAACATATCTAAACGATTTTTAAGATAAATATAAAATAAAAAATAGGTAGGTACTTCGTGTGAGGATGCAAAGCTTCACGTTTTTTGTGGTCTGCATGTAAAAACTACGACTACGAATCACGTATTTCAAAAATATATGAAGTAAACGTAACTATTTGATGAAACTTGATGAATTTTGAAGCTTCTATCCGTAAAAAAGGGGCAAAAATGACAGTTTGTATGAATTATATTATATATGTATATACCACCGATCTCTATGATTTTTTCAGACAACAATATATGCTATTTACGTAAGCATTTGGTGAAATTTGAAGCTTCTAGCTGTTAAAACGGGGCAGAAATTGCGCAAAGTTTCTTATCTGAACAATCGGTTATATGGGATATATACTATGTATACACCCGATCTCAATGATTTTTTCAGACATCAATATGTGCTATACACATAAGCATTTGGTGAAATTTGAAGCTTCTAGCTGTTAAAATGGGGCCGAAATCGCAAAAAAAAATATATATATTCTATATATACCATGATATATATATTATATATATTTCCGATCTCTATGATTTTTTGACACAACAATATATACTATATACGTGAGCAATCGGTGAAATTTGAAGCTTATAGCTGTTAAAATGGGGTAGAAATTGCGAAAAGTTTCTTATCTGAACAAACGGTTGTATGAGAAATATACTATATATACAACCGATCTCTATGATTTTTTCAGACAACAATATATGCCATATATGTAAGCGTTGGGTGAAATTTGAAGCTTCTAGCTGTTAAAATGGGGCTAAAATTGCGAAAAAATATATATATACTGTATATATATACTATATATTCCACCATATATATACTATATATACCACCGATCTGTTTGATTTTTTCAGACAACAATATATGCTATATACGTAAGCATTCGTTGAAATTTGAAGCCTCTAGCTCTTAAAATAGGGCAGTAATTACGAAAAGTTTCTTATGTGAACAATCGATTGTGGGGGATATATGCTATATATACGACCGATCTCATCAATTTTTTCAGGCAACAATATGTGCAATATACGAAAGTATATGGTGAAGTTTGAAGCTTCAATCTGTTAAATTGAGTAAGATATTACAAAAATCCTCTTTTTCTGAAAAATCGGTTGTATGGAGGATATATGCTATAGTGGTCCGATCCGGCCGGTTCCGACAAATGTCTAATCGGACACCCAAATACACCTGCTCACCAAATTTTATCAAGATATCTCAAAAATTGAGGGACTAGTTTGCATACAAACAGACAGACGGACAGACAGACAGACGGACATGGCTAAATCAACTCAGCTCTTCATTCTGATTATTTCGGTATACTTAATGGTGGGTCTATCTATTTTCCTTTAAGGACTTACAATTTTGGGTTTCGTGACGAAATTAATATACAATTTCATTTTCATGAAAGGTATAAAAATAGGTAGGTACTTTGTGTGACGATTCAAAGCTTCACGTTTTCACGTATTTCAAAAATATATGAAGTAAACGTAACTATTTGATGAAACTTGATGAATTTTGAAGCTTCTATCCGTAAAAAAGGGGCAAAAATGACAGTTTGTATGAAGTATATAATATATATACCACCGATCTTTATGATTTTTTCAGACAGAAATATATGCTATATACGTAAGCATTTTGTGAAATTTGAAGCTTCTAGCTGTTAAAACGGGGCAGAAATTGCGCAAAGTTTCTTATCTGAACAATCGGTTGTATGAGATATATACTATGTATACACCCGATCTCAATGATTTTTTCAGACATCAATATATGCTATACACGTAAGCATTTGGCGAAATTTGAAGCTTCTAGCTGTTAAAATGGGGCCGAAATCGCAAAAAAAAAAAATATATATATACTATATATACCATCATATATATATTATATATATTTTTATTTTTATTTATTTATTTATTATTTAAAGTCGACGACAAACTATGGTCGACTGCATAATATAAAAGATATATAAATATACAACTCAAAAGATAAAATTTAAGATATATCGAGCTTTCAACAATGTTATATTACAAACAAAGAAATATTAATGAACATAGGAAGGAATAAAATGCCGGCAAATTAAATTAGCTTGTATCTCTTAAATTAGATAGGCAAGTATTGCATTACGTATAGTGGCAAAAGTACATTCAAGACTGATGCAGCTATACAAGTCATTGTAGTGCGCGCACCAGATAAGAAGAGGATTATTTTTAGCAAAGTTTCGTCGACAAAGGGGTAAATAGAAAGGAACGTAGTGTCTGGATACTCTAGGGGGAACCGCAAAAAACAAGCGGCTGAGGAGGGTCCGCGGAATCAATTTCTCCAATAATGAGCTTATGGATGAACAATACCCCCAGTAATATTCTCCGATTTTCCAGAGTGGGTAAGTTAATAAGAAGAAGTCTACTTCTGTATGGAGGAAGGTGGAGACTTGAGTCCCAATTAAGGCCGCGCAATGCAAATATCAAAAATTGCTTTTGAACTGACTCAAGCCGCTTTATATGCTTTTGAGAAACAGGGGACCAAACGCATGAGCAATACTCGAGTATTGGACGAACCAGCGATGTGTAAAGAACCTTAGTGAGGTACGGATCATCGAACTCTTTAGCCCATCTTTTAACAAATCCAAGTAAACCCAACGCTTTGTTGGCTATAGATGAAATATGCATGTTAAAATTCAATTTCGGATCAAAAAGGACACCTAGATCATTTGCAATAGATATACGCTCCAAAGGCGTACCATCTATTACATAAGATTTCAATGCTGGCTTCACTCGGTGAAATGTCATATGCTTACATTTAGAGCAATTTAAAGCTAGTAAATTTGTTGTGCACCAACATTGGAACGAGTCCAAGTCGGCCTGAAGAAGATCCAAGGAACTCAAATCGGTAGGACAGTAAGTGTAGCAAAGTTTTACATCATCCGCATACATTATAGTATGGGAATATAATATTGTCTGTGGCAAGTCATTAATGAAAAGGGCAAAGAGCAAAGGGCCTAGATGACTTCCCTGGGGTACGCCGGAGGAAACTCCGAACGATTCCGACAGATTGCACTTGAACAGGACTTTTTGGGTCCGGTTAGAAAGATAGCTTTTCAGCCACATTAATAGGCGAAACGGAAAGCCCAGTAAATCAAGCTTATGAATAAGCAACTCGTGGTTGACGGTATCAAATGCTTTGCTGAAGTCCGTGTATATGACATCCGTTTGCTTGTTCGCTAAAAATCCTTCCATAACTATAGAGGTGAATACAAGCAAATTTGTAGTGGTAGACCTTTGACGAATAAAACCGTGTTGACATAGAGATAAAAGACTAGAACACTGATATTGCAGTTGATTGGTGACAATCTGTTCAAAGACTTTAGGAATCACTGAAAGTTTAGCAATACCCCTGTAGTTTTCAACTTTTGACCTACTACCTTTTTTATGCAGGGGTATAATAAAAGACTGTTTCCAAAGTGCCGGGAATGACGCAGATCCCAGAGATAGCTCAAATAATTTTAAAATAGGCTCATACATGTTTTCGGCGCAGTACCTAAGCACGCAACTAGGAACACCGTCCGGTCCCGGAGAAAAGGTGGGCTTCAAAGATTGAAGACTCTGAAGAACAATATTACCATCAATAGCAGGATTCCTAATGTAATTCGAGCTATCTAAGCAATAGGGATATTGACCAGAATGAAAACCACTGGATGAATACGTGGACTTAAAGAACTCAGAAAATAGTTCAGCAACGTCGTCATCAGTGCAAGCTTTTTTACCTCCAAAGGTTAATGAGGAAGGATACCCAGAAGTTTTCCGCTTTGAATTTACGAAACTGTAAAACTTTTTTGGATTTCTAAAAAATTGGGCTTTACAACAACTCAAGTAATTTTTATAACAAAGCTGATTAAGACGGTGAAATTTAGAACGAGCTATTAGATATTTAGAGAGGTCTGCAGATGCTCCAGATTTCTTGAACCTCTTATAAAGCCTAGATTTGATGTTATTAAGTCTGATAAGTTGCCTTGAAAACCAAGGGGGCTTATTCGAACATAGGGTATAGCGAGTAGGAATGCAGGTATCAAAGAAGCTATCAAGCGTACTTTAAAATATAGAGATAGCCGAATCGACATCAGTGCAAGCATAGAGATCCGACCGATCATGGGAAGCCAACAGATCATTGAGCATAATGAAATTCGCTTTGTAGAAGCATCTAGATCGGGGACGAGACTGTACTTGAATCCTACGGGGTAGGCTGATATCAAGTGATATCTCTAGCGTAGGGTGAAGAGGGTCTTCTGGAAGGGATAAAGGTGGTATTTGCGTAAGGGCAGTACCCACCGAGCCATCCACAAATACTAAATCCAGCATTTTATTTCCACTATTTGGAACATTGTTAATCTGTAAAAGAGATGAGTCTAACAAGCAATTGAGAAACTCATGTTGAGCAGTGGGAGTTAAAAAGTTTGAATCACTTATATTAACCCAACTAACTGTTGGCAAGTTAAAGTCACCAACAACAACAAGTCGATCGTTATCTCCCAACTGCGAATGCAAATCACAGATGGCCGAGCTATGACTAGCATAAACATCCATATCCGAACGAGGTGGTATATACGAACAGCAAAAAATTACGCTATAGCTACCGAATGAAAGCCTAACTGCTATGAATTCGATATGAGAGATATTGTCCAGCGAAATCAACTCAGACGATAGGTTAGATTCAACAGCAATAAGGACACCTCCCGCTCTAGAGATGCGACCACGCCGATAAACAGCATATTTATTTGAAAAAACCTCAGAATTGTAATTATCAGGCTTTAGCCAGGTCTCCGTAAAAGCTACAATTTGTGCAGAAAAGTTGAAAGAATTAAGGAAGAATGGAACAAGTTTTGATCGTAAACCACGAACATTTTGATAATTAATGAGAAGACGGGACAGATCAGCAATTACCTTTGTGTTGTTATTACTGTGTTCGTCATACCGTTTTTTGGCTGTAATAAAATAGGTTCGGCCCTCGCCTTTCTCGTGAACAAGTGAACCACAGTATGCTTGGGCCAAAAAGAGGAATCACCGATCTCTATGATTTTGTGACACAACAATATATCCTATATACGTAAGCAATCGGTGAAATTTGAAGCTTATAGCTGTTAAAATAGGGCAGTAATTACGAAAAGTTTCTTATCTGAACAATCGGTTGTATGAGATATATACTATATATACAACCGATCCCTATGATTTTTTCAGACAACAATATATGCCATATACGTAAGCGTTCGGTAAAATTTGAAGCTTCTAGCTGTTAAAATTGGGCTAAAATTGCGAAAATATATATATATACTATATATATACTATATATACCACCATATATATACTATATATACCACCGATCTGTATGATTTTTTCAGACAACAATATAGGCTATATACGTAAGCATTCGTTCAAATTGGAAGCCTCTAGCTCTTAAAATAGGGCAGTAATTACGAAAAGTTTCTTATCTGAACAATCGGTTGTGGGGGATATATACTATATATACGACTGATCTCATCAATTTTTTCAGGCAACAATATGTGCAATATATGAAAGTATATGGTGAAGTTTGAAGCTTCAATCTGTTAAATTGAGTAAGATATTACAAAATTCCTCTTTTTCTGAAAAATCGGTTGTATGGACGATATATGCTATAGTGGTCCGATCCGGAAGGTTCCGACAAATGTCTAATCGGACACCCAAATACACCTGCTCACCAAATTTTATCAAGATATCTCAAAAATTGAGGGACTAGTTTGCATACAAACAGACAGACGGACAGACGGACAGACAGACAGACGGACATGGCTAAATCAACTCAGCTCTTCATTCTGATTATTTCGGTATACTTAATGGTGGGTCTTTCTATTTTCCTTTAAGGACTTACAATTTTGGGTTTCGTGACGAAATTAATATACCATTTCATTTTCATGAAAGTTATAAAAATAGGTAGGTACTTTGTGTGAGGATGCAAAGCTTCACGTTTTTTGTGGTCTGCATGTAAAAACTACGACTACGAATCACGTATTTCAAAAATATATGAAGTAAACGTAACTATTTGATGAAACTTGATGAATTTTGAAGCTTCTATCCGTAAAAAAGGGGCAAAAATGACGGTTTGTATGAAGTACATAATATATATACCACCGACCTCTATGATTTTTTCAGACAACAATATATGCTATATACGTAAGCATTTGGTGAAATTTGAAGCTTTTAGCTGTTAAAACGGGGCAGAAGTTACGCAAAGTTTCTTATCTGAACAATCGGTTGTATGAGATATATACTATGTATACACCCGATCTCAATGATTTTTTCAGACATCAATATATGCTATACACGCAAGCATTTGGTGAAATTTCTTCTAGCTGTTAAAATGGGGCCGAAATCGCAAAAAAAAAAATATATATACTATATATATACTATATATACCATCATATATATATTATATATATCACCGATCTCTATGATTTTTTGACACAACAATATATACTATCTACGTAAGCAATCGGTGAAATTTGAAGCTTGTAGCTGTTAAAATGGGGTAGAAATTGCGAAAAGTTTCTTATCTGAACAATCGGTTGTATGAGATATATACTATATATACAACCGATCTCTATGATTTTTCAGACAGCAATATATTCCATATACGTAAGCGTTCGGTGAAATTTGAATCTTCTAGCTGTTAAAATGGGGCTAAAATTGCGAAAATATATATAAGTTACACGCATAGGTACCATAATACGGCACACCCTACGATCACGTTGCTAAGCATGTGACTTATTTAGTTCAACAGAATAAAGTCGCTGACGCGACACACGCGCAACCATCGATCAGGTCACCTTACATTAGTTATGGGAATCGCACGCTAAGCATTTCCTGTTTACACAAGCGAGCAGTTCTGGGTAAGCATGGGAACTGCAATGTAAACATTTTAGTTAATATAAGAAGTTATTTAAGTAAGTTACAACGTATGTTGAGGGCAGTAGTTAATTAGCGTGCAAGTGACACGAATAAAGAAGTTGTGACGTTAATCTGAAAGCGTTCTTTCTTTCATTTCACAAGTATCGGAGGACAGTGAGTTCCTCCGCACCTTTAATTTTTTTACATCTCCCACGAGACGGGAGATAACTGGCGCCCGAGCTTCGGAGTACAGGGTTCGCGTCGCGTGTGTTAAGTGGAAAGTGCACAAAAAAAAAAAATTGAAAATTCTCCAATCTAACCGTGAAAAGTGCAAGAAAAAATTGAAAATTCCCCAATCTAACAGGGAAAAGTGAAAGAGAGAAAATTGAAAATTCTCCAATCTAACAGTGAAAAGCGCAAGAAAAATAGAGAAAATTGAAAATTCCCCAATCTAACAGGGAAAAGTGAAAGAGGAAGAGAGAAAATTGAAAATTCTCCAATCTAAACGCGACAAGAATCCTCAAATGAGACATTGGATTGTGTAGGTCACACGTATATTTTCTTACAGTTCTTATCTTTTCAGCATACCTAATCATGAATGCCGACTAAATGAAGAAGTCGCTGACTGAAATGAATGGCGCCGTGAACGCCATCCTCGCTCAGCTGAGGAGATTCGAGGAACGCCTCAAAAGCGTAGAATCGACGAACGCTGACGAGTCCATACAAGGACTTAGCCAAACCCTAGAGAGACTAGAAAGAAGAATAGAAGAGGTTCATCGGCAATCTGTCGATAGTGAGGCAACACCAGTAGAAGAGCCTCTTGTGACTCCTAAGACGGAGGAGGACCTCAAAGAAATAGCAAGGTTACCAGATTGTGTGAAAGAACTTCAAGTGTTTGATGGATCTCGGGAGCACTATACCTCCTGGATCCATAGTGTAGAACAGGTTTTAAGTGATTATAAGCCCGTTCGGCAAAAGCCAATATATAGGGCAATTTTAAGGCACATAAGATGCAACATTAGGGGAGCGGCAGATGCCGCCTTGGTGTCTCACAATATTTTAGATTCGGATTGGAAGAAAATCAAGGAGATTCTCTCCTTGCATTATGCGGACGTTAGGGATATCGAAACCCTTGATCAGCAACTTACCCTCATGACCCAGGGGCGGCAAAAGGTGTCCGAATTCTATGCCCAAATAAACAAGCAATTGTCACTCATGATAAATACAATAAGCACTGATAAATATGTGCACACAGAAACGGTTAAGGCATTGGCCGAGGCACATAGACGAAGAGCCTTGGATGTCTTCATCAGGGGGCTGAACGGCGACTTGCCGACCTTGCTTCTTATGCAGAAGCTAAAATCCTTACCTGAGGCATATTCGTCATGCCTCACGTTCATGAACGTGGATCGGCGAAACGCTATTTACCGCCCCCACAGGTATTAAACAGAAGTGGCCGAATGTTCGGCGATTCGTACCAAACTCCATCACAGCGTTATTTTCCTCGCGGCAGCGCAGACTTCTCTGGCACACCGCAGAATCCAGCCCCGAACCATTCAAGGTACAATAATGCAACCCACTCCAATGGGAGCTTTATAGACCGACATCAAAATCAGAGGAGATTCAACTCCCCATACGCCAGGTCAGGGCAAACCAGGAACAGCCACAAATCTGCGCAAAGCTGGCGCAACAACAGTGACCCCCACGGCTATAAGAGCGAATGCCGGTGCATCCTCTCAAACCCGCCAGACAGGAAATTCCAGGTTCTCTAGGTACGACGGGCCAAGGAAAAGTCAGTTTCCAACAAAGTTTTCAAATATTTAGAGTACGTCACTCAGGGTCAAGGTATATTAGAGTTCTTAGTTGACACCGGCGCAAATAAAAACTACATTAGCGAGCGCGTAGCCTTAAACACTACCCCAGTGGAAAAACCATTCCATGTAATCTCGGCGGGGGGTAGAATCAAAATCGACAAGAAGGTTTGCGGAAACTTTTTTCAGTTTGTTGGTAGGGATCTGCCGACTACATTCTTTGTCCTTCCCGGTCTAGAATCATTTGACGGGATAATAGGGGATGATACTCTCTCAGAAATTAAAGCGGTGTTAGATAGGGAACTCAATACCCTCATCCTTAAAGCAGACATCCTTCTGCCTCTTAAGCGAAAGACTGCGCAACAAGTTAACTCCATTAATATAGTCATCCCCCTTGACAACTATCTCACCGAACATACGAAAAGCAAGCTATATGGAATACTAGAAAAGTACGAAACTTTATTCGGTCCAGTCGACCAATCCACGGAAATTCAAACCAACCTCCAGGCTGAGATAAAAACAGTAACCGAAAACCCCATTTACACCAAAAGCTATCCCTACCCCGTCAATATGCGTGGAGAGGTCGAAAGACAAATTCAAGAACTGCTTTCACAAGGCATCATCCGTCCGTCAAAGAGTCCCTATAACTCCCCCTAAGAAATCCGGCTCGGATGAAGAAAAGAAATACCGGATGGTCATTGATTTTAAAAGGTTAAACGCCGTAACGATTCCCGATACATATCCCATCCCGGACATCAACGGGACTATTGCCAGCCTTGGCGAAGCCAAATATTTTACCACACTGGATTTAACGTCAGGATTCCATCAAATCCCAATGAAAAAGTGTGACATCCCTAAAACGGCATTTTCCACCATGAATGGAAAATATGAATTCCTGCGACTTCCTTTCGGGCTAAAGAATGCGCCCTCTATCTTCCAAAGAATGATAGACGATGTCCTCAAAGAATTTATAGGTCGAATTTGTTTTGTATATATCGACGATATAATTATCTTCAGCAAGGACGAGGCCACCCATTTGGAGGACATCGAAACAATTCTTTTTAGACTACTAGACGCGGGACTCAAAGTTAACCTCAAAAAAACACAGTTTTTAAAAAGAAGCGTTGAATTTCTGGCTTATATAGTAACCTCCGAAGGACTCCTGCCAGATCCTAAGAAAATAAATTCGATAAGAAATCTGTTGCCACCCTCAAATCTAAAAGAGCTCAAAAGTTTTTTAGGTTTAACTTCTTACTATAGGAAATTTATTCGGGACTACGCCAAAATCGCGAAACCGCTCACTAACCTCACAAGGGGTGAACACGCACAAGTTAAGGCTACGCAGTCCAAAAAAGTGCCAATATCACTAGACAGGGACGCCCTTAGGGCATTCGATGACCTTAAGGAAATGTTGACAACCTCAGAAGTCCTAACACTTCCCAACTTCGAAAAAACCTTTAACTTAACAACAGACGCCTCAGACTACGCTATTGGCGCGGTATTGTCGCAGGACTATGATGGTAAAGACAAGCCAATTGCGTTTATATCGAGAAGCTTAACAACCACAGAGGAAGGGTACGCTACAAATGAAAAAGAGATGCTCGTCATCGTTTGGGCGTTAGACAATCTGCGAAATTACTTGTATGGTGACAGGAAAATACGTATATTCACCGACCACCAACCACTAACTTTCTCCCTCAGCAATCGCAACTACAATGCTAAGCTGAAGCGATGGAAAGCCCGGATCGAAGAGTACAATTATGAACTCATCTACAAACCCGGAGAATCTAACGTCGTGGCTGATGCCCTTTCTCGTCTAAAAACCCAAGTAAACCAATTGACGGATTCAATGCCGCCCACATCCGAGGTCGGTAGTCAGAATTCAACCATGGGATCAGATTCCGATACAGTCCATAGCGCAGAACAGGATAACACAGACCTGATCCCCTTCGTGGAAGTACGACTAAATGTTTTCAGAAACCAAATTGTGTTCGGGGCAGACTTCAAATCTACGAAGAACCGCACCCTGGACACTCACGCCACTACGTAGGGATAGAAAACATTAGTGAAAACGAACTAATTAGCATCTTGAAAGAAAAACTGAGCCCAAATGTCATCAGTGGTATCAAAATACCGGAAGATCAGTTAGGTCTATTACAGAGAGTTTATTTAGACCATTTTACCAACTGCAAGGTACGAATAGCGCAAACCCTTGTGGAGGACTTAAGAAATCCAGATAGTGTGTGTGAAGCAATAGCAACGGAGCACAAGAGGGCTCACCGTAATGCCACGGAGAATAGGAAACAACTTCTTGAGCGTTGCTATTTTCCCAAGATGAGCAGTCAAATTAGGAAATATGTACTGGCTTGTGAGACGTGTAGACTCAGTAAGTACGACAGGCACCCCCCATAGGCCAGAATTACAGGCTACACCAATCCCATCGCGACCATGCGAGATCCTTCACTTAGATATATTCGAAATTCAAGGGGAAAAATTTTTAAGTTGTATCGATAAATTTTCTAAATTCGCAAAGCTTTTTCACATCAGAAACAAAGGAACCCTGCACCTTAGGCAAAAAATAGTGAAACTTCTGCACTATTTCACCACCCCTAGAATTTTAGTCACTGATAACGAACGCGGATTGATTAGCCCTGTTGCGCCTAACCGCTAAGCAAATGAATATTTAATTCTCAGAAAAAAAAAAAAAAAAACAAAACTTAAGCTTATGCGCCTAATCCGCTAAGCAAAAATAAAACAAATTTTTTTTTTTAACAAAAACAAATAAACAAATAAAAATAAAATTAAAATATTAATCCAATGAAAAAGGATACAAAAAAAAGACAACCAAAATTTTTCACCTTTTTAATTTTCCTAATTTTTTGTTCCCTTTTTATTTTTGAAACCCTTTGTAATAACAGTATAAAGCAAAATTTTTAAATTTTATTTTAATCTTCCCCACTAATCATAATATGTAAACCACCGACACATTAACAAATTAACATCGCTAGAAAGGCGAAAATCTTAAACTAAAACAGTAACGCTAGTTTAATGATAATCAATCTAATCTTAAGAATTCCGCTTACTAATAATACTTTCCTACTATCAATAACATTTTTTTCTTTTTTATTAAATAGATAACCGTAACTTAGTACTTAGAACATAACAACTACTAACTACATTAAATTAGAATTAACATCTTGCGTTGCAGATTCCCACTGCTGGCATCAGCCATCAGCGCACTACACATATTCAACTACAAGGCCCCAATAATAACCATCCAGAGCGGGGATGGGTGGATCATAGGGGGCTCATTCAAACTCATACACGTCATCGACCTACAAAAGTACACCACGATGGTGACTCAAATGGATAAATTAGCAAGTCATCTAATCAAACGAACCGACGAGCAACTCTTAGCCCAGCACTACATCAACCAAACACTCGAACGACTCGAAGAGTTGATGGGAAGCACAAGCAAGACTAGAGTCACCCGATCCATTGACTGGATTGGGTCAGCATGGAAATGGCTGGCAGGATCGCCTGACGCAACAGATTGGAATAACATCCTCCACAGCCAAAACCAGATAATAGCGAACAACAACCATCAATATAAGGTCAATAGAAAGCTATTAACAACCACCGAAGAAGTATTGAAACGAATTGAAGAAGTGGTGAACCGCACCAACTACGTAGTAAAGGAAACAGAAGGAATCGAATTCGAGCAAAGCGCACTTCGCAACATTGTCCTCATTCGTGAAGAGGTCAATGAATTTGTGCGAGCATGTCAATTGGCAAAGCGAGGAATTGTTAATACCAACTTGCTAGACATAGACGAAGTGAACCAAATCCTATCTGAAACAGAAACCCTCCCATACCAGAATGTAATTGAGGCAATCGAATATGGCCAACCATCGGCCCTCACAAACGGGACACTTCTACTTTACGTCCTATCGATGCCGAAAGTGACGGCCAGTAAATACAATCTTCTGATTACCCGCGCTGGAATCTACGCTGGTAAACAAGTGGACTTACCGTTCGACAGAATGCTGGTCAATCAAGAGGAGACATACGGGTTGACGAAGGATTGCATGGTTATCGGCTCATCCACAGTATGCAGCTCCGAGTCCTTGATTGCGCTGGAAGAAAACAGCTGCCTGCCACGACTCTTAAAAGGTGGGGCTGCTAGTTGTCAATTTATTAGACGAAACGGATCCCGTATAGAGCTGGTAAACGAAAACACCATTTTCATTTCAAACTACCAGGGCATAATAAGGAGCAACAATGCCACAATTACTATTAATGGCACATACGTAATTCAATTCAACAACGAGTCAATCAAGATTGGCGATCAGGAATTTTCCAGCAATGAAGCTGTTACCGCACACGCCCTCCCAGCCGTACTTTCTAACATAAAAAACCATACCATGAAAGTCAACTTGGAGTACATCCATGACATCACAATGGAGAATGTTAAGTATCTAGGCTATGTCAATGAAAAAATCAATTTTTCTATCGTTACAGAAGCTATCACGATTTGCGCAATAGCCCTTATTGCCGGAACACTGTGGAGATGTTACACAAAGAAACTAGACCTTCCACCGGTTCAAATTCCAACGCATTGGACGGGAAACATTAGCATAAATAGGACCCCCAAAGGCAAATCTGCACCTGCATTTTATCGCTCAGATCCTAGCCTGCCAGTCACAAGCGTCAGTACTAAATCATCACCAGAAGGCCGCAATCACTCCTTACAAAATTTCTCCCCCTCACGCTTTTCGACATTTGATCTACGAGACGCAGATCTTTAAAGGGGGAGGAGTTACACGCATAGGTACCATAATACGGCACACCCTACGATCACGTTGCTAAGCATGTGACTTATTTAGTTCAACAGAATAAAGTCGCTGACGCGGCACACGCGCAACCATCGATCAGGTCACCTTACATTAGTTATGGGAATCGCACGCTAAGCATTTCCTGTTTACACAAGCGAGCAGTTCTGGGTAAAGCATGGGAACTGCAATGTAAACATTTTAGTTAATCTAAGAAGTTATTTAAGTAAGTTACAACGTATGTTGAGGGCAGTAGTTAATTAGCGTGCAAGTGGCACGAATAAAGAAGTTGTGACGTTAATCTGAAATCGTTCTTTCTTTCATTTCACAAGTATCGGAGGACAGTGAGTTCCTCCGCACCTTTAATTTTTTTACATCTCCCACGAGACGGGAGATAACTTATATATACCACCATATATATACTATATATACCACCGATCTGTATGATTTTTTCAGACAACAATATATGCTATATACGTAAGCATTCGTTGAAATTTGAAGCTTCTAGCTCTTAAAATAGGGCAGTAATTACGAAAAGTTTCTTATCTGAACAATCGGTTGTGGGGGATATATACTATATATACGACCGATCTCATCAATTTTTTCAGGCAACAATACGTGCAATATACGAAAGTATATGGTGAAGTTTGAAGCTTCAACCTGTTAAATTGAGTGAGATATTACGAAAATCCTCTTTTTCTGAAAAATCGGTTGTATGGAGGATATATGCTATAGTGGTGCGATCCGGCCGGTTCCGACAAATGTCTAATCGGACACCCAAATACACCTGCTCACCAAATTTTATCAAGATATCTCAAAAATTGAGGGACTAGTTTGCATACAAACAGTCAGACGGACAGACGGACATGGCTAAATCAATTCAGCTCTTCATTCTGATTATTTCGGTATACTTAATGGTAGGTCTATCTATTTTACTTTAAGGACTTACAATTTTGGGTTTCGTGACGAAATTAATATACCATTTCATTTTCATGAAAGGTATAAAAATAGGTAGGTACTTTGTGGGAGGATTCAAAGCTTCACGTTTTTTGTGGTCTGCATGTAAAAACTACGACTACGAATCACGTTTTTCAAAAATATATGAAGTAAACGTAACTATTTGATGAAACTTGATGAATTTTGAAGCTTCTATCCGTAAAAAAGGGGCAAAAATGACAGTTTGTATGAAGTATATAATATATATACCACCGATCTCTATGATTTTTTCAGACAACAATATAGGCTATATACGTAAGCATTTGGTGAAATTTGAAGCTTCTAGCTGTTAAAACGAGGCAGAAATTGCGCAAAGTTTCTTATCTGAACAATCGGTTGTATGAGATATATACTATGTATACACCCGATCTCAATAATTTTTTCAGACATCAATATATGCTATACGAAAGCATTTGGTGAAATTTGAAGCTTCTAGCTGTTAAAATGGGGCCGAAATCGCAAAAAAAAATATATATTTACTATATATACCATCATATATATATTATATATATCACCGATCTCTCTGATTTTTTGACACAACAATATATACTATATACGTAAGCAATCGGTGAAATTTGAAGCTTATAGCTGTTAAAATGGGGTAGAAATTGCGAAAAGTTTCTTATCTGAACAATCGGTTGTATGAGATATATACTATATATACAACCGATCCCTATGATTTTTTCAGACAACAATATATGCCATATACGTAAGCGTTTGGTGAAATTTGAAGCTTCTAGCTGTTAAAACGGGGCAGAAATTGCGCAAAGTTTCTTATCTGAACAATCGGTTGTATGAGATATATACTATGTATACACCCGATCTCAATGATTTTTTCCGATATCAATATATGCTATACACGGAAGCATTTGGTGAAATTTGAGGCTTCTAGCTGTTAAAATGGGGCCGAAATTGCAAAAAAAAAAATATATATATACTATATATATACTATATATACCATCATATATATATTATAAATATCACCGATCTCCATGATTTTTTGACACAACAATATATACTATATACGTAAGCAATCGGTGAAATTTGTAGCTTATAGCTGTTAAAATGGGGTAGAAATTGCGAAAAATTTCTTATCTGAACAATCGGTTGTAGAAATTGCGAAAAGTTTCTTATCTGAACAATCGGTTGTATGAGATATATAGTATATATACAACCGATCTCTGTGATTTTTTCAGACAACAATATGTGCCATATACGTAAGCGTTCGGTGAAATTTGAAGCTTCTAGCTGTTAAAATGGGGCTAAAATTCCGAAAAAATATATATATATACTATATATACCACCATATATATACTATATATACCACCGATCTGTATGATTTTTTGAGACAACAATATATGCTCTATACGTAATCATTCGTTGAAATTTGAAGCCTCTATCTCTTAAAATAGGGCAGTAATTACGAAAAGTTTCTTATCTGAACAATCGGTTGTGGGGGATATATACTATATATACGACCGATCTCATCAATTTTTTCAGGCAACAATGTTTGCAATATACGAAAGTATATGGTGAAGTTTGAAGCTTCAATCTGTTAAATTGAGTAAGATATTACAAAAATCCTCTTTTTCTGGAAAATCGGTTGTATGGAGGATATATGCTATAGTGGTCCGATCCGGCCGGTTCCCACAAATGTCTAATCGGACACCCAAATACACCTGCTCACCAAATTTTATCAAGATATCTCAAAAATTGAGGGACTAGTTTGCATACAAACAGACAGACGGACAGACGGACAGACAGACAGACGGACATGGCTAAATCAACTCAGCTCTTCATTCTGATTATTTCGGTATACTTAATGGTGGGTCTATCTATTTTCCTTTAAGGACTTACAATTTTGGGTTTCGTGACGAAATTAATATACCATTTCATTTTCATGAAAGGTATAAATATAGGTAGGTACTTTGTGTGAGGATGCAAAGCTTCACGTTTTTTGTGGTCTGCACGTAAAAACTACGACTACGAATCACGTACTTCAAAAATATATGAAGTAAACGTAACTATTTGATGAAAATTGATGAATTTTGAAGCTTCTATCCGTAAAAAAGGGGCAAAAATTACAGTTTGTATAAAGTATATAATATATATACCACCGATCTCTATGATTTTTTCAGACAACAATATATGCTATATACGTAAGCATTTGGTGAAATTTGAAGCTTCTAGCTGTTAAAACGGGGCAGAAATTGCGCAAAGTTTCTTATCTGAACAATCGGTTGTATGAGATATATACTATGTATACATCCGATCTCAGTGATTTTTTCAGACAACAATATATGCTATACACGCAAGCATTTG
This sequence comes from Eurosta solidaginis, assembly GCF_040869045.1. NCBI lineage: Eukaryota > Metazoa > Arthropoda > Insecta > Diptera > Tephritidae > Eurosta > Eurosta solidaginis. The sequence goes on from NC_090321.1 coordinate 139,303,180, forward strand.
GTGAAATTTGAAGCTTCTAGCTGTTAAAATGGGGCCGAAATCGCAAAAAAAAATATATATATACTATATATACCATAATATATATATTATATATATCACCGATCTCTATGATTTTTTGACACAACAATATATACTATATACGTAAGCAATCGGTGAAATTTGAAGCTTATAGCTGTTAAAATGGGGTAGAAATTGCGAAAAGTTTCTTATCTGAACGATCGGTTGTATGAGATATATAGTATATATACAACCGATCTCTATGATTTTTTCAGACAACAATATATGCTATATACGTAAGCATTTGGTGAAATTTGAAGCTTCTAGCTGTTAAAACGGGGCAGAAATTGCGCAAAGTTTCTTATCTGAACAATCGGTTGTATGAGATATATACTATGTATACACCCGATCTCAATGATTTTTTCCGATATCAATATATGCTATACACGGAAGCATTTGGTGAAATTTGAAGCTTCTAGCTGTTAAAATGGGGCCGAAATCGCAAAAAAAAATTTATATATACTATATATACCATCATATATATATTATAAATATCACCGATCTCCATGATTTTTTGACACAACAATATATACTATATACGTAAGCAATCGGTGAAATTTGAAGCTTCTAGCTGTTAAAACGGGGCAGAAATTGCGCAAAGTTTCGTATCTGAACAATCGGTTGTATGAGATATATACTATGTATATACCCGATCTCAATGATTTTTTCAGACATCAATATATGCTATACATGTAAGCATTTGGTGAAATTTGAAGCTTCTAGCTGTTAAAATGGGGCCGAAAGCGCAAAAAAAATATATATACTATATATATACTATATATACCATCACATATATATTATATATATCACCGATCTCTATGATTTTTTGACACAACAATATATACTATATACGTAAGTAATCGGTGAAATTTGAAGCTTGTAGCTGTTAAAATGGGGTAGAAATTGCCAAAAGTTTCTTATCTGAACAATCGGTTGTATGAGATATATACTACATATACAACCGATCTCTATGATTTTTTCAGACAACAATATATGCCATATACGTAAGCGTTCGGTGAAATTTGAAGCCTCTAGCTCTTAAAATAGGGCAGTAATTACGAAAAGTTTCTTATCTGAACAATCGGTTGTGGGGGATATATACTATATATACGACCGATCTCATCAATTTTTTTAGGCAACAATATGTGCAATATACGAAAGTATATGGTGAAGTTTGAAGCTTCAATCTGTTAAATTGAGTAAGATATTACAAAAATCCTCTTTTTCTGAAAAATCGGTTGTATGGAGGATATATGCTATAGTGGTCCGATCCGGCCGGTTCCGACAAATGTCTAATAGGACACCCAAGTACACCTGCTCACCAAATTTTATCAAGATATCTCAAAAATTGATGGCTAGTTTGCATACAAACAGACAGACGGACAGACGGACAGACAGACAGACGGACATGGCTAAATCAACTCAGCTCTTCATTCTGATTATTTCGGTATACTTAATGGTGGGTCTATCTATTTTCCTTTAAGAACTTACAATTTTGGGTTTCGTGACGAAATTAATATACCATTTCATTTTCATGAAAGGTATAAAAATAGGTAGGTACTTTGTGTGACGATTCAAAGCTTCACGTTTTCACGTGTTTCAAAAATATATGAAGTAAACGTAACTATTTGATGAAACTGGATGAATTTTGAAGCTTCTATCCGTAAAAAAGGGGCAAAAATGACAGTTTGTATGAAGTATATAATATATATACCACCGATCTCTATGATTTTTTCAGACAACAATATATGCTATATACGTAAGCATTTTGTGAAATTTGAAGCTTCTAGCTGTTAAAACGGGGCAGAAATTGAGCAGAGTTTCTTATCTGAACAATCGGTTGTATGAGATATATACTATGTATTCACCCGATCCCAATGATTTTTTCAGACATCAATATATGCTATACACGTAAGCATTTGGTGAAATTTGAAGCTTCTAGCTGTTAAAATGGGACCGAAATCGCAAAAAAAAATATATATATACTATATATACCATCATATATATATTATATATATCACCGATCTCTATGATTTTTTTACACAACAATATATACTATATACGTAAGCAATCGGTGAAATTTGAAGCTTGTAGCTGTTAAAATGGGGTAGAAATTGCGAAAAGTTTCTTATCTGAACAATCGGTTGTATGAGATATATACTATATATACAACCGATCTCTATGATTTTTCAGACAACAATATATGCCATATACGTAAGCGTTCGGTGAAATTTGAATCTTCTAGCTGTTAAAATGGGGCTAAAATTGCGAAAATATATATATATACTATATATATACTATATATACCACCATATATATACTATATATACCACCGATCTGTATGATTTTTTCAGACAACAATATATGCTATATACGTAAGCATTCGTTGAAATTTGGAGCCTATATCTCTTAAAATAGGGCAGTAATTACGAAAAGTTTCTTATCTGAACAATCGGTTGTGGGGGATATATACTATATATACGACCGATCTCATCAATTTTTTCAGGCAACAATATGTGCAATATACGAAAGTATATGGTGAAGTTTGAAGCTTCAATCTGTTAAATTGAGTAAGATATTACAAAAATCCTCTTTTTCTGAAAAATCGGTTGTATGGAGGATATATGCTATAGTGGTCCGATCCGGCCGGTTCCGACAAATGTCTAATCGGACATCCAAATACACCTGCTCACCAAATTTTATCAAGATATCTCAAAAATTGAGGGACTAGTTTGCATACAAACAGACAGACGGACAGACGGATAGACAAACAGACGGACATGGCTAAATCAACTCAGCTCTTCATTCTGATTATTTCGTTATACTTAATGGTGGGTCTATCTATTTTCCTTTAAGGACTTACAATTTTGGGTTTCGTGACGAAATTAATATACCATTTCATTTTCATGAAAGGTATAAAAATAGGCAGGTACTTTGTGTGAGGATGCAAAGCTTCACGTTTTTTGTGGTCTGCACGTAAAAACTACGACTACGAATCACGTATTTCAAAAATATATGAAGTAAACGTAACTATTTGATGAAACTTGATGAATTTTGAAGCTTCTATCCGTAAAAAAGGGGCAAAAATGACAGTTTGTATGAAGTATATAATAGATATACCACCGTTCTCTATGATTTTTTCAGACAACAATATATGATATATACGTAAGCATTTGGTGAAATTTGAAGCTTCTAGCTGTTAAAACGGGGCAGAAATTGCGCAAAGTTTCTTATCTGAACAATCGGTTGTATGAGATATATACTATGTATACACCCGATCTCAATGATTTTTTCAGACATCAATATATGCTATACACGTAAGCATTTGGTGAAATTTGAAGCTTCTAGCTGTTAAAATGGGGCCGAAATCGCAAAAAAAAAAATATATACTATATATATACTATATATACCATCATATATATATTATATATATCACCGATCTCTATGATTTTTTGACACAACAATATATACTATATACGTAAGCAATCGGTGAAATTTGAAGCTTATAGCTGTTAAAATGGGGTAGAAATTGCGAAAAGTTTCTTATCTGAACAATCCGTTGTATGAGATATATACTATTAATACAACCGATCTCTATGATTTTTTCAGACAACAATATATGCCATATACGTAAGCGTTCAGTGAAATTTGAAGCTTCTAGCTGTTAAAATGGGGCTAAAATTGCGAAAATATATATATATACTATATATATATATACTATATATACCACCATATATATACTATATATACCACCGATCTGTATAATTTTTTCAGACAACAATATATGCCATATACGTAAGCATTCGTTGAAATTTGAAGCCTCTAGCTCTTAAAATAGGGCAGTAATTACGAAAAGTTTCTTATCTGAACAATCGGTTGTGGGGGATATATACTATATATACGACCGATCTCATCAATTTTTTCAGCAACAATATGTTCAATATACGAAAGTATATGGTGAAGTTTGAAGCTTCAATCTGTTAAATTGAGTAAGATATTACAAAAATCCTCTTTTTCTGAAAAATCGCTTGTATGGAGGATATATGCTATAGTGGACCGATCCGGCCGGTTCCGACAAATGTCTAATCGGACACCCAAATACACCTGCTCACCAAATTTTATCAAGATATCTCAAAAATTGAGGGACTAGTTTGCATACAAACAGACAGACGGACAGACGGACAGACAGAGAGACGGACATGGCTAAATCAACTCAGCTCTTCATTCTGATTATTTCGGTATACTTAATGGTGGGTCTATCTATTTTCCTTTGGGTTTCGTGACGAAATTAATATACCATTTCATTTTCATGAAAGGTATAAAAATAGGTAGGTACTTTGTGTGAGGATGCAAAGCTTCACGTTTTTTGTGGTCTGCATGTAAAAACTACGACTACGAATCACGTATTTCAAAAATTTATGAAGTAAACGTAACTATTTGATGAAACTTGATGAATTTTGGAGCTTCTATTCGTAAAAAAGGGGCAAAAATGACAGTTTGTATGAAGTATATAATATATATACCACCGATCTCTATGATTTTTTCAGACAACAATATATGCTATATACGTAAGCATTTGGTGAAATTTGAAGCGGGGCAGAAATTGCGCAAAGTTTCGTATCTGAACAATCGGTTGTATGAGATATATACTATGTATATACCCGATCTCAATGATTTTTTTAGACATCAATATATGCTATACACGTAAGCATTTGGTGAAATTTGAAGCTTCTAGCTGTTAAAATGGGGCCGAAATCGCAAAAAAAAAATATATATACTATATATATACTATATATACCATCATATATATATTATATATACCACCGATCTCTATGATTTTTTGACCCAAAAATATATACTATATACGTAAGCAATCGGTGAAATTTGAAGCTTTTAGCTGTTAAAATGGGGTAGAAATTGCCAAAAGTTTCTTATCTGAACAATTGTTTGTATGAGATTTATACTATATATACAACCGATCTCTATGATTTTTTCAGACAACAATATATGCCATATACGTAAGCGTTCGGTGAAATTTGAAGCTTCTAGCTGTTAAAATGGGGCTAAAATTGCGAAAATATATATATACTATATATATACTATATATACCACCATATATATACTATATATACCACCGATCTCTATGATTTTTTCAGACAACAATATATGCCATATACGTAAGCATTCGTTGAAATGTGAAGCCTCTAGCTCTTAAAATAGGGCAGTAATTACGAAAAGTTTCTTATCTGAACAATCGGTTGTGGGGGATATATACTATATATACGACCGATCTCATAAATTTTTTCAGGCAACAATATGTGCAATATACGAAAGTATATGGTGAAGTTTCAAGCTTCAATCTGTTAAATTGAGTAAGATATTACAAAAATCCTCTTTTTCTGAAAAATCGATTGTATGGAGGATATATGCTATAGTGGTCCGATCCGGCTGGTTCCGACAAATGTCTAATCGGACACCCAAATACACCTGCTCACCAAATTTTATCAAGATATCTCAAAAATTGAGGGACTAGTTTGCATACAAACAGACAGACGGACAGACGGACATGGCTAAATCAACTCAGCTCTTCATTCTGATTATTTCGGTATACTTAATGGTGGGTCTGGCATATGCTGATGACATTGATATCATCGGCTTAAACACCCGCGCTGTTAGTTCTGCTTATTCCAAGCTGGAAAAAGAAGCGGTAAAGATGGGTTTGGTGGTGAATGAGGGCAAAACGAAGTACCTGCTGTCATCGAGCAAAGAGTCAGCGCATATGCGCCTTGGCAACCACGCTACTGTTGGCAGCCATAATTTCGAAATAGTAAAAGACTTCGTTTATTTGGGAACCAGCATCAACACTAGCAACAACATCAGCACTGAAATCCAGCGAAGAATCAATCTTGCCAATAAATGCTACTTTGGACTAGGTAGGCAATTGAAAAGTAAAGTCCTCTCTCGGCGAACGAAAATCATACTCTACAAGTCACTTATCGTACCCGTCCTGCTATATGGGGCAGAAGCATGGACCATGACAACAGCAGATGAAGCGGCTTTGGGAGTGTTCGAGAGAAAAGTTCTTCGAAAGATTTATGGACCTCTACGCGTTGGCGATGGCGAGTACCGAAGAAGATTTAATGATGAGCTGTACGAGCTATACGCAGACATCAACATAGTCCAGCGAATTAAAACGCAGCGGCTGCGCTGGCTAGGCCATGTTATGCGAATGAAAGATGATGCTCCGGCCAAGAAAGTGTTTCTATCGGAACCCGCCTATGGAAGCAGAGGTAGAGGGCGGCCCCCACTCCGTTGGAAGGACCAGGTGGAAAACGATTTAAACTCCCTTGGTGTGACCAATTGGCGCCGGTTGGCGGAGCGAAGGAGCGACTGGCGCGCCTTGTTGGACGGCCATAACCGTTTAGACGGTTAAGCGCCAATTAAGTAAGTAAGTAAGTAATGGTGGGTCTATCTATTTTCCTTTTTTTTTTTTTTATCTATTTTCCTTTAAGGACTTACAATTTTGGGTTTCGTGACGAAATTAATATACCATTTCATTTTCATGAAAGGTATAAAAATGTCATTCATATAATAAGAAGTCCGTTCTTTTCGAATGAAACTTTATTAATGATCTCCAAATTTCTGCAATGCTTATAACTAAGTTCACAAAAATGAGCTTAAAACTAATAATAGTAACTGTAATATGTAATGTTGTTGTTAATTGCGAATAAAGAGAAAGAGATTTATTTATTGGAAGTTGTTTACGGAAATATAGCTAATAAGTGAGCGGATATGGAAAGCGAAGGAAAGGTGTAAGAGGAAATGGTATAAGTAAGAAGAGCATGACAGTTATTAGTAGAGGGTGTGTCAGTATGTGACTAATGATAATTATTGGTAGAGGATGTGTCGGTATGTGACTATATAAAACACGCGGTGAGTATAGCTCCTGTTCATGTAGTAAAATTTGCTAACTTTAACCTTATTTCTTTCTTTTCATTAATAAATTTTTCTTTTCCTTTTCAGAATAAAAAGGATGTCAATCTCAACCGCCTTAAGGCACGTATTTCCTCAAAATACGGTTTGGAAACTTCGCCACGTTTGGTTGACATCATCGCCGCAGTGCCACAGGATGCCAAAGAAAATGTTGCTGAAATTGTGTGTGAAACCAATACGCACGGCGAGTGGGATTACCGTAGTGTCATTAATGCAAGCCACATCGTTGTCCACATATCAACACTATGGGTGTAAAATATCGAATTAAACATCATCTTATATCATTCCATTTGGCCCTTGATGTTAAACCGTCAAATTTTCAAGGTCAATGAAAAAAGAAAAATTGTAAACTGTTTAAATTTTGCCATGGATGTGCAATAATGGTAACAGTAAATTTCATACAAACCATGCATACCTTCACCCTGGTGTAATAGGAGGTATGACACATAATGTCGCTAAATGAGCAGTAGTAGAATGCATTGAAGCAAAGCAAAAGCGAATGACAACGGTGTGGGAAATGATGCCTTTGCACGTAAACAACAACTTTCTGGTTTAATTTCGTGTTTACGATGCACATAGTTTGATACGAATTTTATTATTGAAAATATTAACCATTGCCGGGTTGCCACGTCGTAGCATTGGAAGCAGTATCGTGGTTTAATTTTCCTGCGATCCGTGAAATTGTATTCCTCAGAGGTACAAGTTCGCGCAAAGCAGAGCCAGTATTTTTGGCGTTCAATATTTGGGGTGGACCGTCCGGAACCATCTTTCAGTACATCAAGGCTGACGCTTTGTGGCATGAATGGGGGTTTAAGTAGACGTCTCAGTATTCCGAACGTTTTTTGTTTTGGAGGCCATCTGAGGTTAATCGGCCGCAAACGAAACAACGAAGCAATAGACGAGTTTAGTAACTGGAACTTCAGCACTAAATTAACACTGAATTTATTAATATTTGATCTTTGAATTTAGAATGCCAAAGGCCTGGTTGCATTTCAATCTACAATCAATTGTAGGCTGTTGGTGGCTACCAGAATAAAATGAACTTCAAATTTCGTTTCAATCTACGATGAGCAAAATGCTAAATGGATCGATAAGAAACTAATTCCCGAGGTGGTCATTACTATTGTTTTACTGCACCAAAATGTCTGCCCTAAAGTAAATAAAGGTAAGAATTGAATGATTAAACACGGACAAATTAGTAGCTCCGCGTCTACCGAGCACCATTGATGTTGATATGAAGTCGGAAAGTACCAAAATCAACCAAACTATAGAAACGAGTGCTAGTGAATTACAAGAAGACTACGCTTAGTGATCGTTTACCTCATAATGACTTGGATTTGTTGTATTATGTTAATTGACTGATTTGTGAGAACACTACTTCCAATGCTGTTAGCTCTACTCCCCAGCAAAGTGCCTACAACAATATTTAAGTGCTTTATTTGTTCCAACATTAATAACTATCAAAATATTCATAAATATTAAAAGAATGTAGTTTCTACAACAATGAATAACAGCTGTAATCGAATGATGACTCCCAAAAGTGTGGCAGTGAAGCTATAATATAAAAATAGGAACGTAAAGGTGGCCATCGTGCCATGCAAGTTTGAAGCTCTTTGTATAAGGATATTAATCGCTTTCCGCATAGCATAGCATATAGTGAGCATTATACCTTCACTCCAATACAAAAGTGAGTTGTAAAAATCAATTCGTATATCCCACGATTTATTGTTTGTAAACTGATATGTTTTATGATTAAAAAATTGTTTTGTTTGGAATAAAATTTTCAATTATAAAACCCTAATTGAATTCCTCAAGGTTAGCCTTGTCCTTTCTTTGATCCCTGTAGTACTGTGAATTTGATGGAAGCAGTGAAAAAGGTTTTGGCCCTCGGGTTTGGGTGGTGGCACAGCGTACTTGATTGTCGTGTTTTCGAAACGCTCTTGCCGTTGTAAATTTCGCACAAAATCTAAAAACAGGAAGTGTGGTGACAATAATCTTATAGATATAAGTAAAAAAAACGGGTTAAAATCATACTCTATTTCGAATAAATATTACCGCATAAACTACTAATGTTCCTAATGAAACTAAGGTTCGCGGACACCCAAGCGCCATCCGATTCGAAAGAGTTCCACGAGGTGACCCAACGGGGTGCACTGAAATGGCTTGAAAAGGCCTTGGATAGCCTGCTGCGCACTGGTCTCGTGGAAACGCGTCTAGAGCTACCAAGGGAGATGGCATGATTTGCCAATTTGTTTGGACGTTTAATGCAAGGTGGTTCGCTAGTGAATCAGAAGGAAGCTCTAGCATTTGCTGTCTTGCAAAAGCTGTAGGTGATGGTGCTGCTACCAAACGTAATTTTAATGGTTCATTCGGTAAAGCATTGTAAGGCGTCCTTTCTGATGCACCAGCTTCGTTTGCCACCCTTAATGCTTCAGATGCAGATGCGGGTCCCTTTGGATTTGTAGTATCTGCTGATTCCCAACATATTGGCAAGGCCGTGGTGTACTAACACGCGCTTTGAAATCAGGCTCAGTATCATCCAATGATGTCAATCGTGGTAAGGCTGTATTGAAAGCTGCCTTATTGGAGAGTTATGCTACCGATAGTTCTTTGATCAGACAAATTACTCTCCAGGCAGTACGCACTAAACAAGTACATAGCATTGATGCTTTATTGGCGGCTATTGATGCTGTTACTCAGCAGGACGTGCAGGAGGCTGCCAATAAAGCTGGATCATGAAAGCTGTCTGGTGGAGCTGTAGGCAATTTGGCCAACGTTACATATGCATCAGATCTAGCTTAAATATGTATATATTTATAAAATTATTTATTAATGGCATGTTCTGTCAAGAGCACGAAATACGATATGCCCTTCAAAATAAAACGAATTAAAGCCTAAATAGAATATTGCTTTGGATGTGATTTAAGATGGCTACTGAAATAGTTAATGCATGTTCCTGTATGTGCGGCTGATGATCTGCTGAACGGGCTAATTCTTCAGTTGCAAAAGTAATAAGTTTTTGATTCGGCTCTGATGGGATGAGTGTGTCCGAGTTAACGACACGTTCGATGTCAGTTTGCTCTGGCAGCTTTTGATTGTTTGTAATCATACACGGTATGAAACTTGAATGGTTTTTTTTGTTTTGATTAAAATTTTCAAAGAATGCCGTCTGGGGTAAAATGTTGTGGAAAAGAACGTAAGACTTTTTGGGGTTGTGGACAAATGCTCGTTATTTAAGCTGATGTTTCTTTGACAAGAGGACAAGTTAATTTATTTGTAATCATTCTCGTGAGAAATTCGATTGTTTTGAGCTATTTATTTAGAATTTTATGCAAACCTTTTGAGTTTTGAGATTTTAACGACGAATCTCATATATATTGAAATTTACCTTTCCAGTTCATTCTTAAAAGGGCGTTAGTTGAAAGTGGGATATGATAGGAAAACAGAAGTTGGATATTGTTAGGAGAATTTGCAGTGGAATTTCTAGGGTTTGAGGAAGTGGAATATTGTGCAGTTTATTTTCTCATTTTCTTAATTTTCGACTTTATTTATATTTGAATATTTTTTGAGTCGTTGGATATTCTGGTGACGATGTGAATAAATTTCTTTGAGGATTTAACTGCTAATTTAATTGCGCATTCTGTTGCAGATAGTGAATCTAGGGTATGTTGGCCTCGTTCCGGGGAACGAGAGCGGGATATCGGTGTGTTGGTCTTGTTCGGGGTAAACGAGAGCTGGGTTATTTGGGATAAAGGAGTGTGGACTATTTAAGTTCATTTTCGTTGTCGTTGGGCGGAAGTAGTACCAGTTTCGCGATTGGTCTGCTAATTTGTCCCTTAACTGTATTGACGTCAACAACACGTACACGGTTATCGGAACCTGGATGTGTGTTGACGATTCTCCCCATTCTCCACTCGTTTGGTTGCAGGTTATCCTCTTTTATGACGACTAGGTCCGCGGGTTTTAAGTTGGATTGTGGATGTTTCCATTTATACCTTTTCTGGATCTCGGTGAGATATTCCGATTTCCATCTTTTGTAAAAGGTTTGATGAAGGGCTTTCATCTTTTGCCATCGGTTTACAATTGCGGCAGGGTTTCCACTACAATCGAGTTCAGGTGGAGCTAAAAGATGCCCACCTACGAGAAAATGGCCTGGAGTAAGCGGCTCCAGGTCGGAAGGGTCGTTGGATGAGGGACTTAGAGGTAACGAGTTGAGGCAGGCCTCAATTCGATATAAGAGGGTTGTAAACTCTTCGCAAGTATATTTATGATCGGACGCGATCTTTTTAAAGTGGGTCTTAAAACTTTTTACCCCCGCTTCCCACAAACCTCCCATGTGAGGAGCGCTTGGCGGTATAAAATGCCATTCTAAAGTGTGATGGCTATATTTATTCAATGTTCCGTCCCTTGCTTCACGCAAAAATTCCTTAAACTCGGATCGTAACGATCGCGAAGCTCCGACAAAGTTAGTACCATTGTCGGAGTAAACGTTTTTCGGACAGCCTCGTCTGGATACAAATCTGGCGAAGGCAGCTAGGAAGGACCCGGTACTAAGGTCGTTTCTCGCTTCTAGATGGATGGCTTTCGTCGAAAAGCAGACAAAAAGGCAAACGTATCCTTTTGAAATTCGACATCCCCTTCCTCGGTAGGATTTTGTATCGAATGGTCCCGCGAAATCTACCCCAGTGTTAGTGAAGGCCCTAGTAAAGGTGGTGCGGAAGGATCCCCATAAGTTGCGTTTTTGTTCGCTTCCTGTAAATAGTACAGACCTGACAGTTGTGGATAACCGACCTTATCATGACTTTAACGCGTGGGATCCAGTACTGAGTGCGGATATGACGTAGCATCAGCTGGTTCCCTCCATGCAGGGTGGTCTCATGAGAGGATTGAACTATAAGTCTGGATAACCTGCAAGTATAAGGAAGAATAATGGGATGACTTTCGTTATGGGACATGTCTTTGGATGCCCCAGTCCGCCCCCCAGTTCGAATGATGCCTTCTTTATCTATATATGGGTCCAGGGGTAAAATCTCACTCTTACCATTTATCAGTTTCCCTGACTTCAAATTTGCGTACTCTTCTTGATAATGTTGCCTCTGGCATATTGTTATCAATCTTCGTGTTGTTTTTTCTATTTCGTCAGGAGCTATCGAATGAGAATCCCTTTTAAAGGAAGCTTTAGTTGTTGGGTGCGTATTCTGGAAAAACCGAAGAATATAGGATATAACCCGCAAAGCCCTTGTTAAATCGGAAAACCTATCTAGAATATCAAAGTTATTTTTGACCGAAGTTGTATGAACTTTCACCCTCTTTTCCTCCATATTCGTATTGTAATCTTCTTCTTGTGTTGGCCAATTTTCGTTGTCTTCTTGTAACCAAGAAGGTCCCTGCCACCACAAAGAATTTTCGATTATATCCGAAGCGAGGAGGTCTACGTGCCGCCATACTTTGTCTCCAACTTTGTTGATGATTTTCGTTATTCGATGTGCCACAAACGTTGACCACGAACATGGTGGCTTTCGGATCCATGCCAGTACTATCGTCGAATCTGTCCAAAGGGTTACTTTAATATTGGAAAGTTGCATATTTTCTATGACCGACTCTATGATTTCTGCAAGTAGGACTGCGCCGCAGAGTTCCAGTCGTGGCAATGATATAGTTTTCACCGGGGCTACTCTCGTTTTGGCCATCAGCAAGTTGGTGAAGACTTGATCCTTCGTTTGTACCCTCAGGAAGACAGTGGCGGCATATGCTTTTTCCGAGGCATCGCTGAATCCATGTATTTCGACATTGTCCTTCAATGTGTAGTGAACCCATCGCGGTATGCGTATATCGTTGATCTTTGCGTAGTCCGTCATGAATGATTGCCACCGATGTAGAGTAGTTTCAGACACATCTTCATCCCAGACTGTCCCTTCCAACCAAATATTTTGCATTATTAAATCGGCTACAATTACGACTGGTGCCAGCCAGCCAAGAGGGTCGAAAAGTTTTGCGATCGCAGAAAGTATTGACTTTTTTGTTATGGCATGGTTATAGTCAAAGGGTTTCGCTGTGAAGTAGAGGTAGTCGAAATGGGCGTTCCACCTGATACCGAGTGCTTTTACCATGCTGGTGTCTTCAAACTCAAGAAAATCCTCGCTTAATAGGTGTTTCTTCGGTATACCCTGTATAATTTTCTTGCAGTTGGATGTCCATTTTCGCAATGGGAAAACTGCCGATTGCAATGCCGATGATATTTCGTCCCTTGCCTTGATTGCAATTTCGATGCTGTGTCCACCGGCGACTACGTCATCAACGTACATGCAATTTCGCAGGATATCTGCTGCCATTGGATGCGATGTCTCCACGTCATCAGCTATTTGGTGCAGCGTTCGAATCGCAAGATACGGAGCACAATTAACCCCAAAGGTTACCGTTTTCAATTTATAAATGTTTTTGGGGCATTTGCGAAATATGATTCGCTGGTATTTTGTTTGATTTTCATTAACCCATATTTGGCGGTACATTTTTTCTATGTCGCTGTTAAATACGTATTTGAACAGCCGCCAACGTAGTATAAGGATTGTCAGGTCGGATTGAATAATCGGACCTGGATATAAGGCATCATTTAGACTTTTGCCATTAGTGGTAAGACAAGATGCATTAAATACGACTCTGGCTTTTGTCGTTGTACTTCCCTCCTTTATAACAGCATGGTGAGGTAGGAAATAACAGTAATTTGAGTCTGACGAAATATTGCCTATTTGTTTCATGTGCCCTAAGGTTTCATATTCGGATACAACTCTATTGTATTCCGTTTGGAGGACTGGGTTTTTCGCAAGTCGTGTCTCGTTGCGATAGAATTGAGAACACGCACTTCTTAATGAGGGGCCTAAGTTAAACTCTTTCCTAAAGGGTAAGGAGACTACGTATTTGCCATCGTTGTTCCGAACTGTTGTGGATTTGTATAGTTCCTCGCAGAAAGTGTCATCGTTATTGATGCTCCTCTTCTTTGGAATTTCCTCTATCTCCCAGAAAGCCGCCAGTTGTTTGTCTAAAGTAACCTCGTTGAAATATGAAACTAGGGTTTTATTTGTATCAACCGCATCTGTACGGCCTGTCAAAATCCAGCCGAACACCGTTTCCTGTGCTATTAATGTGTTTAGCACATCTTTCCTAATGCCGCCTAACATAATTTGGGGGTATATGTCTCCGCCCAGAATTAGATCGACTGGCTCATTTACAAAGAATCGTTTGTCAGCCAGTACTAAGTCAGGGAATGCTTGCATAGTCATTGCGTTTATTTGGCAAGTTGAAAGATTCCCTGTCAATTGTGGTAAAACCAGCATGATCGTATTGACCTCGATTAATGGGTCGGTCGGTGACCGCAGTTGTATGTTGCACACTTCTTTTACTTGTGCAGACATTGTATTATTGATGCCCGAAACTTGGGCATGTAGGTGTTTGGATGGCAGCTTAATTCTGCGCTTTAGTTTCTCGGTAATGAATGAATATTCAGATCCCGAGTCTATTACGGCTCTCGCCGAATAGTCAACACCATTAAAATGAATATTAACCTGAGCTGTCCCTAGTAATACCCCTTTATTTGTATTAGCAAAACATGAGTTCACATTATTAATCTGAGCATTTTCCCTTTCATCATTGCGTCGTTTTTGAGCTTCCCGTAAGGTAGATGCTCCGATGGTGTCTGAAGTATTTGTTGCTTTTGGCTGATTCGAAATATGAAGCAGCGTATGATGTCTTAAATGACATGTGGCGCAGTTCATTTGACTGATGCACTTTGTTACCGAATGGCCAGCAGAAAGGCAGTTTATACATCCACGGCTGCTCTTAATTGTTTCAAACCGTTTATTGGGTGTTAAACGTAAGAACTTTTCACACTTTGAAATCGATGTGCATGACTTTTGCACATCTTACACGTAGGTTTGGCTACACTTGCACTTGCCTGATAGGACCCTAATTTTTTAGCAGATGTATCTGTTGTCGAACGAGATACTTGTGGCTTTGAGGTTTTGGAAACTGTATCCCCTCTCAGATCAGTCACGGTTTCTAGGGTTTGGAAACGATTGGATAAGAATCTATCCATATCAGCCCATTTTGAAATTTCCGTTTTGTTTTCAATTGTTTGTTCCCAGAGTGCCAGTGTGGTTTCTGGCAGTTTTGTGGAATTTTATTAATCAGACACCAGTGAAGCTGTGTAAATATGCACGGCGTTGAGTTGTCGTAGCGTAGCGCTTCTCACGCTAATACATTATTTCGTAATGTTGTGACACAATGACGCCTGTAGCATAAAACCAATAAATGACTCCAAACCGATCTAAAGTCGGGGGGATCTATAGTAGTTTTGCGCAGAAACCTTTCTAAAAAGCTATATTTGGCTGCGCTTTTAAAATATAACCTTGGGTGGGTCCAGCACCGGCCACGCGATCCACAATAATTCTGCACAGAATACCTTTCTGCATTGGTGTGTGTACAACAAAATTACGCCAAATACAACAAGCAATGAAAATTTCCTTTTCCTTTTTTCAAATATCTCTTGACAGAAGTAGCATTTTTTACTTCCGCCTTCGGATTATTCATAACGAGGTCAAAAGCAGTAATTTGATACATGTCCCGACATGTTTGGAAGTGGTTTAGCAGTCTACCCCTGTGATAAAGTTTTACCGATTTCACTTGCAACTATAAAGGACATTATGAAGCGAGCGACATCTGCTAACAGATAAATTCGGTTATCGAAAGCTGCTGCGTGTGAGCTAAAGATACAGCGAAATCAATTTATCTGGTCCTAAAGCTGAATTACCAGCGCCGTCGTCATATTTTATTGACTAAAAATGGCTATACTTCAAATCAATGGCGTCAGTAGAGCCAATAAAACTAAAATTTACTACTCACATCAAAAAAACAAAAAGAGGATATATATACAATATATGTGCATTAGGGTGGGTCGATTTAAAAATCGCTCATTGCTCTGTGAAAATCGTATTCTAGGGATCAAAATAAGAAACTTTGCCGAAGGAACCATGCCTCTAAAACGAATTCTGATGTCCCCCCTTTGGGTCGAACTTTTGGGTAGGGGCAATTTCAATTCTACCCGCTGTGTCTTGTGGTGGCTTGAAAAACAACACAAGCAATTTTACGATCTGCAATTGTGTCACAGTGATACCTTCATTTTTTAAAACGGTTGAATAAAAAACCCACACAACTATGTTTACGACATGCAAATGCATCACAGTGATGCCTTGGTTTTAAAAGGGGGTTGTAAAAACGACCCAAAGGGGGGGGGGGGGGGGACATCAGAATTCGTTTTAGAGGTATGGTTCCTTCGGCAAAGTTTCTTATTTTGATCCCTAGAATATGATTTTCACAGAGCAATGAGCGATTATTTTGCCTCCCCACAAATCGACCCGGCCTAATGCGCATATGTATTACTTACGATTCTCGATGTTGTAAATGAAAAGTGTAGTATTTTTATTTATGCACTGAGTATTGCTTTATGAAAATTTGACACAAAAGTTTTCTTGAGCGGTTTTTGTATGAAATTTTCGATTTCTTGGGAGGTGAGTAGTAAGCTTAATGCCAGTGCTATCTAATGTTTTTTTTTTTATTTATAACTAATGTCTGACTCAAATTTAATTCGTTTTGCGCATCAAGTGAAACGGCGATAACAAATTTAGTTGATACCAACTATGGAACTGGCTTCATGCTATCGCGTAAAAAGAAAGCGTCATTACACAGCCTTAAAGTGAACAGCGAAATACTGCATGGTTCAACTTTATACAGGTTGGCTCATCTGTAAAGCAACAAAATATGTCTGTTCAAATTGCCAAAATCTGTGTATTGGTGTTGGTGCGAATGGTATGGAATTGAAACATAAAACTTAGCAGTTTTTGTATGTGTAAGTAAAATGTGTTGGTTTCATTTTGAGTTTGCCATCTCCTTTTGACAATCCCTTCGACCATGCAATGACATAAATAAAATCAGCTGATGAGATGAGCCAACCTGTACATAATTGAACCATGGAAATACTGTAAGCAGCACTACAAACAGAGTTACCATATTTAAGTAGCTCTTTCTGTTAGAAGGATTTTCTTTTGCCTTTATTTTTGTTATGGCAGTTAACATGTTATTATAATGCGGAAATAGCAAATAAAATCAAACACTTCAATAGCAAATGAATTAATTTTTTTCTAAATATTCTTTATGAAAGCTTGAGTATTTCCCGATTCACTCAAATGAATTTTCGGGACTTTCTCTACACCGATAACGTCACTAACAATACATGAGTGTGAACGCGTTAACAACTTCTTCGGCCATAGAAAATCTTTCAAAAACTTGAAGTAATCCGTGGGTGCGGAATCTTTAAGCATTAAGTGATTTGCCTTGATGTGTGAGAGCTCGTATTGTTCCTCGCATTTTTCAATTCAACAACTAATAACATTAATAACTCCGCGCCATATACCTCCGAGAAAGTTTAGGCCGAACTTCTCTTCTAATATGAGTCGTGGCACTTATAATTTTTCCTACAAATTGTCGGGACGAGACCAACATTATTTTTGACGACTCTGAATAGCATCTTCAAGGCAGATGCATTTTTGCTGACTAGCTTTTCATGGCAGGAATATGCTCGGAAAGTTTGCCAAAACAATGCCAAGGGTCGACCCCGTTTAAAAACCTGTTTCTTAAGTATGATGTTGCTTTTCCCGGGACTTGCACCCAGGACCTTCGGTGTACGATAGAATGTTTCTGGTATAAAGTAAGAAAGTAAAATAAAAAAAAACATATTCGGATGGAACCTGTCAATATAAATAATTTTGTTTGCTTTTTTTTAACGAATTCTGGTGTTTTTTTATTAAAAGAAATCGTCTTATAATTTTAAATTTTTTACTGTATTTTATTTGGGTTTAGATATGTATAATAATTTGGGGATATTTAAATATAGAGAGAAAGGGCAGAAAAAGATAAGACCCCTCGAAAATGTACCAGAAAAAGTATCACTATGGAAATATGTTGAATATGGATCAAATCCGCAACACCGCTGCGCACACGGATTTTACGTTTCTTTTCTCTTAGACTTGATTTAAGAACATTGTTCTCATAGTAGAACATATGTTCATATATTAAGACCAGCCGTCCTCTTTTCAAGAAAATGGTTCACAATTCAAGAACAAGGTGGTTGTTTTAAGAACGGGTGGTATGAATTCAAGAAAAAGTGTTCGTGTTTCAAGAACAAAAAATTAAGAACATAAAAAGCTAACATTAAGTTCGGTGGTGCTGCGTTTTAGAACGGCGTTTTTCTCTGAGTATACTATGTATGCTGGACTGTAGCTAGTTGATTCCTATGTACTTGTGCTTAGCGCTAGCATTATCTCTGGTAACAACTCGTCCCATGTTCTCTGAAGGTTCCCCGTAAATTGTGGTAATGTTTCTATTTGCTCTCTCAGTCGGACTATGGTGCTGTTAACTGTTGGTTCACGCCAAGCTCCTCTAAAAATTTCTTAAAACATCTACTGATTAACTGTGCTCCATTGTCTGTGATAAGTAGATTAAATACGCCGACCCGTGCCAGGATTCTGTCTTCATCCTCGTACCAGGCTTTCTGTCATCGCCTTTCTGATAGTTAAAATTTCTACCCATTTTGAAAATTTGTCCACAAAAACTAATGCCATCGTATTTCAATGCTTCGATAGCGGCATTGGGCCAACAAGTTCTGCAGACACTATTGCCTAAGGTTCTTCCGAAATTTTTGTTAATATCTTACCCGCGGCGTGCTGCTGACTAGGTCTGTATATCTGACAGACGTGACTTTGCTGTACGAATTTCCATGCATCTCTGAACATGCCGGGCCAATAATAACGAGTTCTTGCTCGTGCAAACGATTTTCGTATAACCATCTCTCGGGCTCTATCGCGCTCAACCATTTCAATGCCAGGTGTTCCGTTATTACCGTGAAAGTGTATCCTTCCAAGTATGGCTTCATCTTTCTTATCGCCAAAACTATTCTGCTTTATTCAACCTGCGACTCGCATAAGCGAATACTCGCTCCTTTTCATCTAACCCTTGCGTAAGCACTACTCCGACATCAAAATCACTCGTATCTGTCTGAATTTCTTTGTGAAATCTGGACATGCTAGCATTGTTGCTTCGGTGAGTGCATCCTTTACTTCTGCCTATCTTCAGCATCGATGTTAACTCGTGTGAAAATTGTAAAAGTCGGGATCATGATACCACTCTTAGGAAACGTCATTCCTCTCTTATATTCATCGGTGGTGCAAGCTCTTGAATGGCTGCTATCTTGTCTGGATCGGTATGGATGCTAACGACATTAACTAGATATTTTAAACTGGCATTCAGCTGGCGGTGGTATACGAAAAACCTCCATTTACCATTCTTCTCTTTGCCAAAACTTTGGTGCACTGTGTGGGCTGCTTGATGGCTCGATACAACCTTTCTCTATCAGTTCGTCGATGTCCTTGTTAATGAGCTCTCATATATTTGGATAGTACCTTTGTTTTATCGAGCGGTTGTCTCCCATCACGTTCTTTCACGTGGCAACGTTGGATACACCTGCCATCTCTGCGAACATACTTAATTCTCTACGGAGAAATTTATTCACCGTTGTATCGGTATCGCTAGTTGGTGTAGAAGCGGTTGGACCGTGCACTCTGATATCTATACTTGTCGTTTCAACCCTTGTTGTACATGTTATTTCTCCTTGCACCTTTTCGTCTGTTCTTACCACCGCACCTTAACGCCAGATTAATTTCGACAGATAGTCCGTCATCAGACGGCCGACGTGATGTGATGGTAGCGTGCTCCACCTACCACACCGAAGATCCTGGGTTCACAACAACGTCAACATTTTAGAAAAGGTTTTTTTCAATTAGAAGAAAATGTTTCTAACAGGGTCACCCCTCGGCAGAGTTTGGCAAGGTTATTGCGAAGGTACCACAAATTTCTCCATAAAATCATTGTTGTTGTTGTTGTAGCAATGCTCGCCCCACCTAATAGCCGCGATCAATCATAAATTGTCATCAATATCCTCTAACGGGAGTCCAAGGAAACTTGCCGTTTCAACAGGGGTGGACCATAAGGAAAGGGGTGTTAGAGGCGTTGGTTCCACATTACAATTGAAGAGATGGTTGGTGTCATATGGAGACACATTGCAAGCGGGGCATACATTTTGTATGTCGGGGTTGATTCTGGATAGGTAAGAGTTTAACCTGTTACAGTATCCAGAACGAAGTTGAGCAAGAGTGGCACGCGTTTCCCTGGGGAGTATGCGTTCCTCTTCCGCGAGTTTTGGATAGTTTTCGTTAAGTACTGGATTCACCTTGCAATTCCCGGCATAAAGGTCCGACGCCTGTTTATGGAGTTCACCAAGGACCTGCTTGTGTTTTTTCACTTCATACGGCTGGGTTCTCAGGTGCCGCATTTCCTCAAAATGCTTACGGAGATGACTCCTTAAGCCCCTAGGCGGTGCTGGTTCATCAATCAGATGTCTGTTGGGATGCCCAGGTTTCTGGGTATTCAACAGGAACTGTTTGGTCAGTATCTCATTTCTCTCCCTGATGGGGAGTATTCTCACCTCATTATGCAGATGGTGTTCTGGGGACATAAGAAGACAGCCCGTGGCGATTCTGAGAGCAGTATTTTGGCAGGCCTGTAGTTTCTTCCAGTGGGTGATTTTTAGGCTTGGCGACCATATGGGTGACGCGTAGCACGTAATCGGCTGGCTAATTGCTTTGTATGTAGTCATGAGCGTTTCTTTATCTTTTCCCCAAGTACTGCCAGCGAGGGATTTGAGGATTTTATTACGGCTCTGAATTCTCGGAAAAATTGCGGCTGCGTGCTCACCAAAATGTAGATCCTGATCAAACGTCACACCCAAGATTTTGGGGTGTAGGACAGTCGGTAGCGTAGTGCCATCGATGTGGATGTTCAAAATGGTCGACATTTGGGACGTCCATGTTGTAAATAAGGTCGCGGAAGATTTAGTCGGTGATAATGCCACGTTTCGCGAGGCGAAAAAACTGGAGAGTTCAGGGAGGTAGCCGTTTATTTTATTGCATAGCTCATCGATCTTTGGGCCTGGGCCTGTGGCCATTATTGTGCAGTCATCGGCGTAGGAAACGATTGCGACACCTTCCGGTGGTGAAGGTAGCTTAGATATGTAGAAATTAAACAAAAGTGGGGATAGGACACCACCCTGTGGCACCCCTTGTTTAATTCTGCTTGGTTTTGATGTTTCGTTTCTAAATTGTACCGATGCCTGCCGACCACCAAGATAATTTGCGGGTTTAGTAGCGGTATTATCCTTGCCATTTTTCGAGAATGTCAAAGGATTCCAGTGACAAGTTGAAAACATGTGTTAGATATTTTATTCCCTCATCGCCAAGGTGTTTAAGCATTGGCATGGCTATTCCGTCGGGGCCAATCGACTTGGAGGGCCTGGCCTTGTGGATTGCTGGAGTTTTCTGAAGCCATGCTGATGAGGGGCTAGCTGCAAATTTCCTTGGAAATAAGGGAGCAAAATGGCTTCAAGCGTCTTTGCCACTGGCGATAGGAGAGATATCGGACGATACGACTCACCTATGTTAGCTGGTTTCCCAGGCTTTAGTAGCGGGACCACCTTGGCCATTTTCCATTTCTCAGGTATGACAAAGGTGGAAAGAGACAGGTTGAAGACATGCGCTAAATATTTTAAACCCTCTTTCTCTAGGCTTTTAAGCATCGGCATGACTATGCCGTCTGGGCCCACAGTTTACCCACACCGGTAGAGAGGTTACAACCTCTTAGGTGCTCCTCCCATTTCGCCCGCTTGTTTTCATCCACAAGCAATCTGATGCGTTGGTTTATATCCCTTATTTGGGGGTCGCCTGGATCAAGCTGTCTTATAAGGTCACGTTCTCTCGCTAAGTTTGCGGCCTCCGCCGGGAAGTGGGGCCGGATTTCGGGAATTCTCCCGGCGGGAATGAAATGTGCCGCGGCGGATTTAATGACCTTACGGAAGGCACGCTCCCCTTGGCGGGCATCAGTCGGGATAGGAAGGGCAGCAAAGCGGCTGTCTGTAAAGGATTTATATTCTTCCCACTTTCCTTTTTTGAAGTTTATGAAAGTGCGTTTTTCAGTGACGATGAAGTCGGCGGTACGCCCAAGCGAAATAAGTATGGGCAGGGGGTCGGATGCCAATGTTACCATCAAGTGCCAGTTGACGCAGTTTACGAGTTCTGCGCTCACGATTGAGATATCTGGCGAGCTGTGAAAGCTTCCTACCATACGTGTGGGGGCGTCTGCGTTTATTGTGCAGAACGTCGTTTCTTCTATTTGACCCGCTAACATCTCACCCCTACTGATATTAGGGCGCTATCCACCATAAAATCATTCCAGGGGCATTATTATATAATTAATTATAATTATAATTATATATAATTATTATTACCTTAAACTCAACTTTAACTTCACCCCTGCTCTAAAAAATTACTCTTTACTACTTTGGAGAGACCGATATATTCCAATATCATCATGCATCTATTGCTTGGAGCCCGCCGTATCAGATTTATCGTGAAAAACTGGAATCGGTCCAAAAACAATTTTTCCTTTTTTGGTTTGTATCATTTACCGTGGGATCCAACAAGAAATTTCCCTTCTTACAACAGACGGTTGAAGCTTATAAACCTGCCCCCTCTTGGGAGCCGTAGGGAAATGTTTGGTGTGTTGTTCATAGTGAAATTGTTGAGAGGGATAGAGATTACTTACCTACTTTTTAATTGGCGCTTAAGCGTTTAAACGGTTATGGCCATGGAACAAGGCGCGCCAGTCGTTCTGCCAACTGGCGCCAATTGGTCACACCAAGGCAGTTTAAATCGTTTCCCACATGGTGATTCCAGCGGAGTGGGCGCCGCATCCTTCCTATGCTTCCATAGGCGGGTTCCGATAAAAATACTTTCTTGGACGGAGCATCGTATTTCATTCGCATAACATGGCCTAGCCAGCGTTTCCAATTCCAATTTGCGTCGTGTTCCTTTTAATTTTTTCTACAATTTTAACGCCGACTCCGAACGGCATCTTCAAGGCAAATGAACTTCACTGAGAAGCTTTTCATTGCAGAAATACAGTCGGAGTGTTTGCCAAACAATTCCGAGGGGCGACCCCGATGAGAAAAACATTTTTCTAATTGAAAAAACTTGTTTCTAAATTTTTATATTATTTTGCCCGGGAGTTGAACCCAGGACCCTCGGTGTGACAGGCGGAGCACGCTACCACCACACAACGGCGGTTGCCGTTAGTAAGTGTAATTGAGAAATGTGTTCAATAAATGTATGTTGCAAAAAAAATTGTTAAAAACTCTTAAATGATAAAAAATATATTCATATTATGATTCATGGGATCTTGAGTACCTCTCTCACATATTTTTCGTGATATTTCAGTAATGGATCTTCGAAAGATTTATGGGCTTGTACGAGTTGACTACGGCGAGAACTGTATAAGATCTAGTGATGAGCTGTACGACCTTTTGCAGACACCAACATATTCGAATGAAAGATGGTGCGGATATACAGAGAACATTTGCAATGTTACTTCGCTTTAACGATTTGACAGGGCAATGTGATAACAATGTATCAATCTTTTCCCATTTTTATTGGAACTTTTCGGCAGGATATTTGAATTAAAACCCCAAATGTATTTGATTCTAAGCGTTTCGACATATGCTGGCGTTTTTATCAGGGTCTTTTTTTATTATATCAAGGAAATCAATGCTTCCGGCCTTACGCCGTACTTTAATAGAGCACTATGTTGCTTTGGATCGCCGACCGATGAGCTCAATCTACACAAAGTATGTGGATTATAATGTCAAAGCGTAGCAAAACTGCAAGCTTTCTATGCAAGGACCGAAATACATATGGCAGACTAACATAAATGCTTAGCCGCGTTGCTTCGCTTTGGCTCTCCGACAGCTCCATAAGATAGTTTTAAAACTTCTTGCTGTTTTCTTCTCGTTGAGGGCCGTTTTTATCATCTTCAGTTAACACCTACTGGCACCGTATCTGACAGATCTACGAACGATTTCTGTCAGATAAAGTGTCAGTTAGCGTTAACTGAAGATGGTGAAAACGGCCCTGAAGCGACAAAAAAGTTAATTAAAATCCTTCTTAAATAAATTTGCTGCGTTGTTTCGATTGTCGCATAGGATAACATGGAACGGCTTGCCGCTTTAACGCGATAAGGCGTTCTAAGTATGTGTATGGCCATATTAATAAGAAAAAAATATTTAATATAAATACAAAGGCTTCACAATTTTGTAATTGAAATTTTGTAAGGAAATGCCCCTTTAAAACGCTTAATGGAAGTATATTTTTCCATGAATAAAGGGGTTATGCACGATTTACATAAAACCCTTTTTTGCGCTCTTCCGCTTGACATATGATTTCAAAGTGCAGCAATAGCCTGCAAAAATCGTTGAATCATGAGGTCCACTTGTGTCATACTATAGTACTCCATGGATTACTCTGATGTAATGCTGAGGTGTAGTATATGGTCTAGTTCTAGGACATCGCAATGTTAATTTGACCATATTTTTTGTATGAATTGTGGTTAATTTTGGAGCACTCGCTTGGTCCATAGCGAGTACTCCATAAATGCATGCATGAAGTACTCGCAATTTTTGCAGGGTAAGCTATTGGAGTGTTACACAAATTAAAAAGTAAATATACTTTTAACTTATAGCGCAGCCTCAGTAAATTTTGGTTAGTCAAAATATTTCAGTATTTGCACTGTTTGTTGGAGACTAGTAACGTCGTGGTGATTACGGCAAAGCGCATGTCAGAGGTGCACACAATAGAAAGTTACGAGTTCCTACAACTGCTGCATGCGCCTATGGCTTAAATAAATATCCCTATTGTGACGAATATTAGCAACACTAAGGGATACTATCATCTCTAAGCCGAAACTAAGCAGTGACCTGTATGCACATCAACAAATCAATCATTATGTCTATACATATGTCCTTAAAAGCAGCGGAGAGAAACGCATAAACACATGCATATATCTGAGATACTCCCAAAAGTAGGCAATCATCTGTGGAAGTATCACTCACATATACACGCCCATATGGCTATGCGAGAAGCTATAATAATCGTGCATCTGTAGTTATAGCTGAGAAATTTATAGCTGGTAAACCAGTAGTAAATTCTAGAAATAGAAACGCCTAGAAGTATGCGAATGAGAAATCACAGAGTATAAAAGGAGTTAAAGCTGAGTAAGCAGGGATCAATTTGATTTAAGCAAGCTATCAGTGTTATGGTGAATATTAGAGTTATTTATTCAACAGTTTATACGAACGTTAGTAGAAGATTTGAAATAAGAGGAATTTCACTAAATTCGTTACAATTGGTGTCAGAAGAAGAATTGTTGAATAAATTCCGAAGTTTGGGAATACAACTTGGACATGGCAAAGTTAAGTGAATTAAGGATCCAGCAACTGAAAAAGGAGTTGGAGAACCGTGGATTGAATACAACCGGCAATAAGATCGAACTTTAAGCACGGCTACGAGAGGTATTGGAGTTGGAAGGAATTGATGTGGACGAGTATGTATATTATCCTGATGTGGAAGAGCCAGCGACTAAACTGGAGGAGAAGATAGAGACTCCGAATCCATTGGCAAGTGTTGACACTAACGCGACTCTAGCAGTGTTGAACCAAATGTCATCACAATTGGAATCCCAAGAGAGCCGTATAACATCCAAGATTGAAGCCCAAGAAGGACAAATGTCATCCCAACTGGAATCGTAAGAGTCACGGATAACATCCAAGATGGAAACACAAGAAACGCGTATTTCAGAAATGTCGACACAGATCACATCCAAGATGGAAACATAGCTAGAAGAACAGAAGACATATATGGCCGAGCAGTTGAAAGCACAAGAGGCTCGCATATCTTTGCAGCTGTCAGAATAGGAAGCAAGGGTATCATCAAAACTGGAAGCGCAGGATGCAAAAATTGCTCAATTTTAGGCAGAAGTTGACGATTTAAAGGTTGTATGGAGCAGTTGCAACTAAACCGCCCAACAGTTTCAGCGAGTAATCCAAAGGTAAAAACACCATCCTTTGACGGTTCTGTTCCTTTCCAGGTCTTTAAGTTACAGTTTGAGCAGACCGCAGCAGCTAACAACTTGAATACTGAAGACAAAGTTGCTGCATTGTTCGTAGCTTTAAAAGAACCAGCTGCGGAAATCTTACAGACCATCCCAGAGTACGAAAGGAACAGATATGAAGCATTGATGGCTGTTGTAGAACGACGGTACGGAGGCGAACACAGGAAACAGGTCTAATAGAATTGCAAAACCGTTACCAAAAAGCTAATGCGACTTTGCAGGAGTTTGCCTCGGATGTTGAAAGATTGGTTCATCTAGCAAATGCGGATGCACCCGTGGAATATACCGAGAGGGTAAAAATCCAGAGTTTTATAAATGGCATACGTGACGTCGGAACGAAGCGAGCCACATACGCAAATCCAAAGCCAACATTTGCAGAAACGGTATCACATGCTCTGATCCAGAAAACAGCATCGCTTCTGTGTAAGCCAGTTTTCAAAGCACGCCGTGTGGAAGTAGAAAGGCCAGAGTGGGTAGACGCAATTTTAGAAGCTTTAAAAGGAACGCAACAGAAGAATATTGGTGCAATCAAATGTTTTAAGCGTGGAAAGCCAGGGCACATTGCACGTCATTGCAGCACTGGTCCTGGTAGTTCCAACTTGGCTGGTCGTAAACGTAAAGCTGGAGGAGATAAGCAAGGGCGAGTCAGATGTAAAGATCGAAAACTTGCCCCAGCTATTGAATGTTCTGTGATATCTATCTCGCAAAGTGGAAAAAACTAGAGCAGTCTTACCATCAAAGGAAATGTGCGTATAATGACTGTATATACGGGCGCATCTCATTCCTTAATCCGATCTTAGGTGGATGGTAATGTGACGAATATTAGCAACACTAAGGGATACTATCATCTCTAAGCCGATACTAAGCAGTGGCTTGTATGCACATCAACAAATCAATCAGTATGTCTATACATATGTATGTCCATACAAGCAGCGGAGAGAAACGCACAAACACATGCATATATCTGAGATATACCCAAAAGTAGGAAATCATCGGTGGAAGTATCACTCACATATACACGCGCATATGGCTATGCGAGAAGCTATAATAATCGTGCATCTGTAGTTATAGCTGATAGAGTTATAGCTGGTAAACAAGTAGTAAATTCTAGAGATAGAAGCGCCTAGAAATATGCGAACGAGACATCACAGAGTATAAAAGGAGTTAAAGCTGAGTAAGTAGGAATCAGTTTGATTTAAGCAAGCTATCAGTTGTGAAGAATCAGTGTTATGGTGAAGTACTTTAATAAAGGCAATTTTGCATTATTGAATATTAGAGTTATTTATTCAACAGTTTAGCGATACGAACGTTAGTAGAAGATTTGAAATAAGAGGAATTTCACTAAATTCGTTACACTATAATGGATGCGCTGTTTCACGCGCTTGTGTGTAATTGGTCTGCCAAATTCACGAATGTTATTAGTTTTGTAGAAGGCTATTATGTTGGTCATTTTACGAACCAAAACAGACACTAATTATCGGATAGCCACGTATTTGCTACGGAAAACTAAGGTGTTGGCTCCTATCTTTTGCGCTTCTGTTTATAGTTAGGAATCTGCTTAAGCTTTCATTTATCTAAATATAAATAAAAAAAACAATATTATTTAAAATTTACAATATTTTTACAAATATTTATATTATTACAAATATTTAATATTCTGAAAATGTTCTTTGTTCGAAGTTTTGTTGTACTTTTTCAAATCTTTACAAACATTTCCTAAAAAGCATTTCTATCCTAGCAAAAAACAATTGCCCCTTAGCAAAAACTACAACTCAACTTTGAAAAATATATTTTGGTAAATATTCACTTAGAATTGTTTAACTTCTTAAAAATTCATTTCGCCATTTCACCTTGAAGTACTACATAATTCTACGGTACACACGAATGCAGCTCGGCTGAAAATAAATAGTTATTTTCTGACCAAAAAAGCGTCTCTGAATATGAGGTGATCCAATAAGTTTGGAGGTTTGAAGTCTATGCCAAAGATATTACACTTGTCTTATCCACAATTAAGAATTTTAAGGTAAATTTATTCGAAAATTTACATAAACAGAAATTTTTTGAAGTCTAATTCTTTGTATACACACATCATCGATAAATGAATATTGAGGTGTTCTCATCCCGTTGACTTTACCCCTTATTATGACACGTTCGGCATATATATTTTAGAGGGTTGTCTATCATACTTAGCTGCCTTTGAGTTATACTAAGATCGAAGAAGATTTTACTATAAGTTTAGATATATAATAATTATATAAGCCACTACCAGCATTTTTTAAACGCAAAGATCAACGAAACTTTGTGTTCCCCAAAAGAATTTAGAACAAATTTCGTGGAAAACTAATATTTTTTAAGAAATTTGTACGAAAAATGAAGCAATCAAGATTTATTACATTATAATACAAGTAAATATCTGCAAATAGAACTGCCAAAAAAGTGAGGTTATGTTGTTGACATCACCTATATTATTGCATTATGGTATACATTACGACTAACCTTGCCATATCGGTTAAAATTGAAAATAGGAATTTGAAAAAATTCGCCATTCCCCACCAGAAGAAGTCACCTTTATTTCCCTGATGACAGATAAATAGCACAGCTTCTGGCTTTTCCATAGGTGAACAATCCTCGACGACCTTGTTTACGAAGTGGTTGTTGCAAATGTAGAAAATATTGGACATCCACGTCGATAGCATTCACTACAAACTGCACGAAAAAAAAATTATAATAATTATAACCTGTGTGTCGTTCGATAATGACCTGCATTTTAATGAGAACGCATTCGCAATTGTATCTGCAGTTTAGATCAGTAACAAAATCTTCAAGTCCCTTGCTGGTTTGGGACAAAGACAAAAAAACGTTAACAGCTACTTGAAAAGCAATTGGCCAAAGCCTGTGTGCTACGCGTCTCCGATTTGATGGTCCAGCTTAAGAGAAATAAATAAAGTGAAGGAAGCTGCAGGCCTATTAAAACATCTCGTTTAGAATTGCCACGTGATTTTTTTGTGACGGCAGAACATCATCTACACAACGAGGCAGGCATACTTTTCATAAATCGAGAAAATAAATGCTGAACAATCAATTTCTGTTAACAAACAAGAATTCAGCCGTTTTAACTAGAAGAGCACAAAAAGGCCCTCGTCTCATCCACAAACTGTCGGCAAAGTCTTATGCCGATCCCCCGAACCCCAATTTCCGAAACTCGCAGAAGAGGAAAGAATACTTCCCAGAGAGATGCGTGGCATTGTGGCACACTGGATACTGTATTTATCTGGAAGCTACGATATATATTTTCTGCATGTAATGAGTCCCTAGATGTGACTCACCGTCTTTTCAACTGTAATGGGGAGCCGTCTCTAAACTGCAAGTTTCCTTGGACTCCCGTCAGAGGATATTGATGACAATTTGTGATTGATCCCACCCATTTGATGGGGCGATTCACAGCAATACGAAGGAGAATGGCAAAAAATATGGTACACGTAACTGAACAGAAGCTGGCCAAATATTTGGTGAGAAGCCTAGATGAACCCATGCCCTTGGCGAACACGTGTGTAGACAAAATCATCCCCCGTAGCGGAGTATTCGTGTAAAGAACAAGACTTACAAAATCCAGCCTTTGCACCCATTACCAATGCAGTTCATTTATTGTTAAATTTTAACGATTTTTTCATTTTCTTCCATGAATAATTTATTTTTATAATAATTATTTTGCTTTGCCACGAGTGACAATTTACGAATCAAAATTGTATTTTGTTTTCAATAATAGAAAAATTAAAAAAAAACAATAATTATCATTAAAAAAATGATTGTTCTGGCCTTGAGCTCGAATCGAACGAATCATTTAGGCTGATAAAACAAAAACAATTGTTAACCAAAATTAATGTGCTTATATTCACTCTGGTAACATGAAATGTCATCATTTCAGGTAAGGTCAAAGAGTGATTTTACCTCCTATACTCTGGTTATAAATATTCTCACTAAAAGTACTTGCTAACATATTTTGATTCCTGTTCATTTGTTAAAATGCAGTTCCTAATTGGGATATTGTTGAAAAGTACCAACGAATGGGGAAAATAATTACGAGTACACTTGTAAAGTACATATTTAGTTGCCTCGGACCGTTTCCAAGGTGAAGATATCAAAGAATTCACTCCATTAACCATTCTTGCAACCGGATGCCATTATCCTTAAAAAGTAAGACCTTGTGATCGAAATACCCGATTACAAGCTAATTCGATACCAAAGGCTCGGCAAAGAAGTGTTGAGGGTGGCATCAAGGCTCCGATAGTTGGACCATTGAACTTGCAATTAGATCCGTGTTTTACCCCGTGGGGTTGAGTCTTCCATTGACAGGTGCTCACGTTAAAGCAAATGAATAATGCTAAACAAAGCAAAGCAGTAGGCCCAGACGGTATAGCCATGTCGATGATTAATACAATTATTGGCAAAGAGATATTTAAGTATCTAGCACATGTCTTCAACCTGTCCCTGTCCACCTTCATCATCCCCGAAAAATGGAAAATGGCCAGAGTTGTTCCGCTATTAAAGCCTGGGAAACCAGCCAACGTAGGATAATCTTATCATCCGATATTTCTGTATCGCCAGTAGCCAAGACACTTGAAGCTATTCTGCTCCCTTATACCACTGCAAACTTGCGCCTTTCCAATCATCAGCATGGCTTTCGAAAACTACATAACGCTACCACCGCGCTAAACGCCATCAACCCCCCGATAAATTGCCAATTGAATCAAAAACCCCACCACAGAACCGTACACGTATCGATAGACTTATCAAAAGCTTTTGATACAGTCAACCTCGGCACGTTACTGCAAGACTTGGCGAGGTCCTCCTTTCCCCAAGTCTCAAAAGGTAGACCGCAAATTATCTGTCTAGACGGCAGGCATCGGTGCAATTCAGGGCCCTTTTTACGTGCTACGATTATTGACTGACAACCATTTTCACTCCGGCCATAACTATGCAACTGTCAAACTATTTCTAAAAATTATAATAACTTATGAATATGATATACTTATTGGGGCTAATTCGCATATGCCATTAAGCCGATCCACCATTTCAGAGCTATTGTGGTTTAAAAACGAGTTTCGATCTCGGATCGTAACACGCAATACGGGCCCAGGAACGTAACATCTAAACCCAGAAGAATTTAACAAGCGGTACCATGGAAGGAGTCACCTTTGTATCATACGTCGATGAATGCACGATAGTAGCTACAGGTCCCGGCCCAGCCATCGATGAGCTACATAAAAAATAAAAAGACTATTTGCCCGATCTCCCCAGTTTTTTCGCCTAGCGAAACCTGATATTGGTACTGACCAAATAATCAGCGATTCTATTTACAACATGGACATGGCAACTCTACACCCCATCGGATATTCACATCGATGGCATTACGCTACCCTCTGTCTTTAACCCAAAAATACTGGGTGTGACGATCAGGATCTATATTTTAGTGAGAATGCATCCAAAATTGTGCGAAAAATCCATAGTCGTAAAAAAATCCTCAAACCTCTTGCTGGCGGCACTCGGAGTGTAGATGAAGAAAAGCACTTACAAAGCAATTGGCCAGCTGCTTGCATATCACGCCTTCCCGATAGGATGCCTAGCCTAAATGTTACTCACTGGAAGAAAATACAGGCCTCCCAAAAGGCGCTATCAGAACCGCTACGGACTGTCTTATCGTGTCTACAAAATACCACCTACAAAGTCAGGGCGAGAGTACTCCCCATCAAGGAGAGAAATGAAATGAACAAACAGTTGAATAACCAGAAACTTGGGCATCCCAACAGACATCGGATTGAAGGGGGTCCGCCTCCTAGGGACATAAGAAGTCATCTCCGCAAGCATTATGAGAAAAAACGGCACCTGAGAACCATCTGTGATATCCACACAAATGCGTCGGACCTCTATGCCAGGAATTGCATTCTTAAAGATAAATACTCTAAATCCGCAGAAGAGGAAAGCAATCTCCCTAGGGAGACGCGCGTCACTCTAGCTCAACTTCGATCTGGACACTTTAACAGATTTAACTCTTACCTATATAGAATCAACCCGACATACATAATGTATATATCATGCCTTCAACGCGTCCCCACCGGACACCAACCACCTTTTCAATTGTGGAACCAACACCTCTAGGCTCCTCTCTATCTCGTCCACGCATGTTGAAACTGTAAGTTTACTTGGACTGCCATTAGATTGACTGTGGTTATATGTATGTATGTATAATATACTAGCCTTTACCCGCGGCTCCGTCTGCAAGTAGAAAATAAATTATAGGGGCTATTCACGTTAGCCTGCTTATCAAGTTATCTGTTTAAAATTTATTTTTGTCTAATGTATTTTATTTTGCCAATAGAGCAAAAAAAAAACTAAAAGAGCTGATAACCTGAAATGCACGCTTACGTGAATAGTACAATTCAGTTGTTTCGAAATAATAAAATACATTTTATTCCTAAGTTAAATTTATTGATATGACAGGGGTGAAGGAATTACTATTCATAGAACAAAGGAGTGAAACTACAATTAGCTAAAACCAAAGAGAATTTTTTAGATGAAAATAGTGTTGATTTCTCGGGTATTTAGTTGGTTAAAATATTACAGAAAGTATAATTATAGTTATTACAGTTCGTTACAGGACTCATTTAAAACAAGTAACGGTGTCCAAGTTCGGGTGTAGCCGAATATTATATGCTCAGCGTGAGCTTCAATTGTACATTTCACTTCAGATAAATTACTTTTCTACATAACACGTGGCACCACCCGTTTAAAAAAAGTATCTGTCCATTTCCTCTTACAATAAAACTTGATAAGTGAAATATCATTGATTCAAAACTATTTTTTGCTAAGTTATAGCTTATTATTCTGGTCTACGACCCTGTTAAACTTGTTTTATACCTAAGTTGCCGTGGTCTTTAAACGATCCCGACCATTTTTACTAGAAATATTTTCTGCTATAAGGAAAATATGAATAAAAGTTAATATATATAAAAGAAATAGGAAATAAAATCAAACACTTCAATAGCAAATGAATTAATTTTTTTCTAAATATTCTTTATGAAAGCTTGAGAATTTCCCGATTCACTCAAATTAATTTTCGGGACTTTCTCTACACCGATCACGTCACTAACAATACATGAGTGTGAACGCGTTAACAACTTCTTCGGCCATAGAAAATCTTTCAAAAACTTGAAGTAATCCGTGGTTGCGGAATCTTTAAGCATTAAGTGATTTGCTTTGATGTGTGAGAGCTCGTATTGTTCCTCGCATTTTTCAATTCAACAACTAATATGAGTCGTGGCACTTATAATTTTTCCTACAAATTGTCGGGACGAGACCAACATTATTTTTGACGACTCTGAATAGCATCTTCAAGGCAGATGCATTTTCGCTGACTAGCTTTTCATGGCAGGAATATGCTCGGAAAGTTTGCCAAAACAATGCCAAGGGTCGACCCCGTTTAAAAACCTGTTTCTTAAGTATGATGTTGCTTTTCCCGGGACTTGCACCCAGGACCTTCGGTGTGCGATAGAATGTTTCTGGTATAAAGTAAGAAAGTAAATAAAAAAAAACATATTCGGATGGAACCTGTCAATATATATAATTTTGTTGCTTTTTATTTAACGAATTCTGGTGTTTTTTTATTAAAAGAAATCGTCTTATAATTTAAAATTTTTTACTGTATTTTATTTGGGTTTAGATATGTATAATAATTTCGGGGATATTTAAATATAGAGAGAAAGGGCAGAAAAAGATAAGACCCCTCGAAAATGTACCAGAAAAAGTATCACTATGGAAATATGTTGAATATGGATCAAATCGGCAACACCGCTGCGCACACGGATTTTACCGTTTCTTTTCTCTTAGACTTGAGTTAAGAACATTGTTCTCATTAATAGAACATATGTTCATATATTAAGACCAGCCGTCCTCTTTTCAAGAAAATGGTTCACAATTCAAGAACAAGGTGGTTGTTTTAAGAACGGGTGGTATGAATTCAAGAAAAAGTGTTCGTGTTTCAAGAACAAAAAATTAAGAACATAAAAAGCTAACATTAAGTTCGGTGGTGCTGCGTTTTAGAACGGCGTTTTTCTCTGAGTATACTATGTATGCTGGACTGTAGCTAGTTGATTCCTATGTACTTGTGCTTAGCGCTAGCATTATCTCTGGTAACAACTCGTCCCATGTTCTCTGAAGGTTCCCCGTAAATTGTGGTAATGTTTCTATTTGCTCTCTCAGTCGGACTATGGTGCTGTTAACTGTTGGTTCACGCCAAGCTCCTCTAAAAATTTCTTAAAACATCTACTGGTTAACTGTGCTCCATTGTCTGTGATAAGTAGATTAAATACGCCGACCCGTGCCAGGATTCTGTCTTCATCCTCGTACCAGGCTTTCTGTCATCGCCTTTCTGATAGTTAAAATTTCTACCCATTTTGAAAATTTGTCCACAAAAACTAATGCCATCGTATTTCCATGCTTCGATAGCGGCATTGGGCCAACAAGTTCTGCAGACACTATTGCCTAAGGTTCTTCCGAAATTTTTGTTAATATCTTACCCGCGGCGTGCTGCTGACTAGGTCTGTATATCTGACAGACGTGACTTTGCTGTACGAATTTCCATGCATCTCTGAACATGCCGGGCCAATAATAACGAGTTCTTGCTCGTGCAAACGATTTTCGTATAACCATCTCTCCTGCGCTTGGTGTGTGAGGTGTATGTATACATAATTTTCATAGCACTTCGTCCGCACCATCTAATTGACTATATTCTTCTGTATAGATTTCCTTCTTCGATAACGTATTCTTGAAATTTCCCCGGGGCCTTTCTTACCTCTGCCATGTTTGCTTGAAGTCATCTGCATTCGACCATTCCATCGTTAACGTACCCAGTTTTTCATCTCTCGGTTGTCGCGGAGTGCATCTGCCCTTACGTTCAGCTTTCCTAGCTTTCTAGCAATTCTTCACGTCGGGCTCTATCGCGCTCAACCATTTCAATGCCAGGTGTTCCGTTATTACCGTGAAAGTGTATCCTTCCAGTATGGCTTCATCTTTCTTATCGCCAAAACTACTCTGCTTTATTCAACCTGCGACTCGCATAAGCGAATACTCGCTCCTTTTCATCTAACCCTTGCGTAAGCACTACTCCGACATCAAAATCACTCGTATCTGTCTGAATTTCTTTGTGAAATCTGGACATGCTAACATTGCTGCTTCGGTGAGTGCATCCTTTACTTCTGCCTATCTTCAGCATCGATGTTAACTCGCGTGAAAATTGTAAAAAGTCGGGATCATGATACCACTCTTAGGAAACGTCATTCCTCTCTTATATTCATCGGTGGTGCAAGCTCTTGAATGGCTGCTATCTTGTCTGGATCGGTATGGATGCTAACGACATTAACTAGATATTTTAAACTGGCATTCAGCTGGCGGTGGTATACGAAAAACCTCCATTTACCATTCTTCTCTTTGCCAAAACTTTGGTGCACTGTGTGGGCTGCTTGATGGCTCGATACAACCTTTCTCTATCAGTTCGTCGATGTCCTTGTTAATGAGCTCTCATATATTTGGATAGTACCTTTGTTTTATTGAGCGGTTGTCTCCCATCACGTTCTTTCACGTGGCAACGTTGGATACACCTGCCATCTCTGCGAACATACTTAATTCTCTACGGAGAAATTTATTCACCGTTGTATCGGTATCGCTAGTTGGTGTAGAAGCGGTTGGACCGTGCACTCTGATATCTATACTTGTCGTTTCAACCCTTGTTGTACATGTTATTTCTCCTTGCACCTTTTCGTCTGTTCTTACCACCGCACCTTAACGCCAGATTAATTTCGACAGATAGTCCGTCATCAGACGGCCGACGTGGTGTGATGGTAGCGTGCTCCACCTACCACACCGAAGATCCTGGGTTCACAACAACGTCAATATTTTAGAAAAGGTTTTTTTTCAATTAGAAGAAAATGTTTCTAACAGGGTCGCCCCTCGGCAGAGTTTGGCAAGGTTATTGCGAAGGTACCACGAATGTCACCATAAAATCATTGTTGTTGTTGTTGTAGCAATGCTCGCCCCACCTAATAGCCGCGATCAATCATAAATTGTCATCAATATTCTCTAACGGGAGTCCAAGGAAACTTGCCATTTCAACAGGGGTGGACCATAAGGAAAGGGGTGTTAGAGGCGTTGGTTCCACATTACAATTGAAGAGATGGTTGGTGTCATGTGGAGACACATTGCAAGCGGGGCATACATTTTGTATGTCGGGGTTGATTCTGGATAGGTAAGAGTTTAACCTGTTACAGTATCCAGAACGAAGTTGAGCAAGAGTGACACGCGTTTCCCTGGGGAGTATGCGTTCCTCTTCCGCGAGTTTTGGATAATTTTCGTTAAGTGCTGGATTCACCTTGCAATTCCCGGCATAAAGGTCCGACGCCTGTTTATGGAGTTCACCAAGGACCTGCTTGTGTTTTTTCACGTCATACGGCTGGGTTCTCAGGTGCCGTATTTCCTCAAAATGCTTACGGAGATGACTCCTTAAGCCCCTAGGCGGTGCTGGTTCATCAATCAGATGTCTGTTGGGATGCCCAGGTTTCTGGGTATTCAACAGGAACTGTTTGGTCAGCATCTTATTTCTCTCCCTGATGGGGAGTATTCTCGCCTCATTATGCAGATGGTGTTCTGGGGACATAAGAAGACAGCCCGTGGCGATGTAGAAAATATTGGACATCCACGTCGATAGCATTCACTACAAACTGCACTAAAAAAAAATTATAATAATTATAACCTGTGTGTCGTTCGATAATGACCTGCATTTTAATGAGAATGCATTCGCAATTGTATCTGCAGTTTAGATCAGTAACAAAATCTTCAAGTCCCTTGCTGGTTTGGGACAAAGACAAAAAAACGTTAACAGCTACTTGAAAAGCAATTGGCCAAAGCCTGTGTGCTACGCGTCTCCGATTTGATGGTCCAGCTTAAGAGAAATAAATAAAGTGAAGGAAGCTGCAGGCCTATTAAAACATCTCGTTTAGAATTGCCACGTGATTTTTTTGTGACGGCAGAACATCATCTACACAACGAGGCAGGCATACTTTTCATAAATCGAGAAAATAAATGCTGAACAATCAATTTCTGTTAACAAACAAGAATTCAGTCGTTTTAACTAGAAGAGCACAAAAAGGCCCTCGTCTCATCCACAAACTGTCGGCAAAGTCTTATGCCGATCCCCCGAACCCCAATTTCCGAAACTCGCAGAAGAGGAAAGAATACTTCCCAGAGAGATGCGTGCCATTGTGGCACACTGGATACTGTATTTATCTGGAAGCTACGATATATATTTTCTGCATGTAATGAGTCCCTAGATGTGACCCACCGTCTTTTCAACTGTAATGGGGAGCCGTCTCTAAACTGCAAGTTTCCTTGGACTCCCGTCAGAGGATATTGATGACAATTTGTGATTGATCCCACCCATTTGATGGGGCGATTCACAGCAATACGAAGGAGAATGGCAAAAAATATGGTACACGTAACTGAACAGAAGCTGGCCAAATATTTGGTGAGAAGCCTAGATGAACCCATGCCCTTGGCGAACACGTGTGTAGACAAAATCATCCCCCGTAGCGGAGTATTCGTGTAAAGAACAAGACTTACAAAATCCAGCCTTTGCACCCATTACCAATGCAGTTCATTTATTGTTAAATTTTAACTATTTTTTCATTTTCTTCCATGAATAATTTATTTTTATAATAATTATTTTGCTTTGCCACGAGTGACAATTTACGAATCAAAATTGTATTTTGTTTTCAATAATAGAAAAATTAAAAAAAAACAATAATTATCATTAAAAAAATGATTGTTCTGGCCTTGAGCTTGAATCGAACGAATCATTTAGGCTGATAAAACAAAAACAATTGTTAACCAAAATTAATGTGCTTATATTCACTCTGGTAACATGAAATGTCATCATTTCAGGTAAGGTCAAAGAGTGATTTTACCTCCTATACTCTGGTTATAAATATTCTCACTAAAAGTACTTGCTAACATATTTTGATTCCTGTTCATTTGTTAAAATGCAGTTCCTAATTGGGATATTGTTGAAAAGTACCAACGAATGGGGAAAATAATTACGAGTACACTTGTAAAGTACATATTTAGTTGCCTCGGACCGTTTCCAAGGTGAAGATATCAAAGAATTCACTCCATTAACCATTCTTGCAACCGGATGCCATTATCCTTAAAAAGTAAGACCTTGTGATCGAAATACCCGATTACAAGCTAATTCGATACCAAAGGCTCGGCAAAGAAGTGTTGAGGGTGGCATCAAGGCTCCGATAGTTGGACCATTGAACTTGCAATTAGATCCGTGTTTTACCCCGTGGGGTTGAGTCTTCCATTGACAGGTGCTCACGTTAAAGCAAATGAATAATGCTAAACAAAGCAAAGCAGTAGGCCCAGACGGTATAGCCATGTCGATGATTAATACAATTATTGGCAAAGAGATATTTAAGTATCTAGCACATGTCTTCAACCTGTCCCTGTCCACCTTCATCATCCCCGAAAAATGGAAAATGGCCAGAGTTGTTCCGCTATTAAAGCCTGGGAAACCAGCCAACGTAGGATAATCTTATCATCCGATATTTCTGTATCGCCAGTAGCCAAGACACTTGAAGCTATTCTGCTCCCTTATACCACTGCAAACTTGCGCCTTTCCAATCATCAGCATGGCTTTCGAAAACTACATAACGCTACCACCGCGCTAAACGCCATCAACCCCCCGATAAATTGCCAATTGAATCAAAAACCCCACCACAGAACCGTACACGTATCGATAGACTTATCAAAAGCTTTTGATACAGTCAACCTCGGCACGTTACTGCAAGACTTGGCGAGGTCCTCCTTTCCCCAAGTCTCAAAAGGTAGACCGCAAATTATCTGTCTAGACGGCAGGCATCGGTGCAATTCAGGGCCCTTTTTACGTGCTACGATTATTGACTGACAACCATTTTCACTCCGGCCATAACTATGCAACTGTCAAACTATTTCTAAAAATTATAATAACTTATGAATATGATATACTTATTGGGGCTAATTCGCATATGCCATTAAGCCGATCCACCATTTCAGAGCTATTGTGGTTTAAAAACGAGTTTCGATCTCGGATCGTAACACGCAATACGGGCCCAGGAACGTAACATCTAAACCCAGAAGAATTTAACAAGCGGTACCATGGAAGGAGTCACCTTTGTATCATACGTCGATGAATGCACGATAGTAGCTACAGGTCCCGGCCCAGCCATCGATGAGCTACATAAAAAATAAAAAGACTATTTGCCCGATCTCCCCAGTTTTTTCGCCTAGCGAAACCTGATATTGGTACTGACCAAATAATCAGCGATTCTATTTACAACATGGACATGGCAACTCTACACCCCATCGGATATTCACATCGATGGCATTACGCTACCCTCTGTCTTTAACCCAAAAATACTGGGTGTGACGATCAGGATCTATATTTTAGTGAGAATGCATCCAAAATTGTGCGAAAAATCCATAGTCGTAAAAAAATCCTCAAACCTCTTGCTGGCGGCACTCGGAGTGTAGATGAAGAAAAGCACTTACAAAGCAATTGGCCGGCTGCTTGCATATCACGCCTTCCAGATAGGATGCCTAGCCTAAATGTTACTCACTGGAAGAAA
Organism: Eurosta solidaginis; assembly: GCF_040869045.1. NCBI lineage: Eukaryota > Metazoa > Arthropoda > Insecta > Diptera > Tephritidae > Eurosta > Eurosta solidaginis. The sequence continues at coordinate 139,343,097 of NC_090321.1, forward strand.
ATACAGGCCTCCCAAAAGGCGCTATCAGAACCGCTACGGACTGTCTTATCGTGTCTACAAAATACCACCTACAAAGTCAGGGCGAGAGTACTCCCCATCAAGGAGAGAAATGAAATGAACAAACAGTTGAATAACCAGAAACTTGGGCATCCCAACAGACATCGGATTGAAGGGGGTCCGCCTCCTAGGGACATAAGAAGTCATCTCCGCAAGCATTATGAGAAAAAACGGCACCTGAGAACCATCTGTGATATCCACACAAATGCGTCGGACCTCTATGCCAGGAATTGCATTCTTAAAGATAAATACTCTAAATCCGCAGAAGAGGAAAGCAATCTCCCTAGGGAGACGCGCGTCACTCTAGCTCAACTTCGATCTGGACACTTTAACAGATTTAACTCTTACCTATATAGAATCAACCCGACATACATAATGTATATATCATGCCTTCAACGCGTCCCCACCGGACACCAACCACCTTTTCAATTGTGGAACCAACACCTCTAGGCTCCTCTCTATCTCGTCCACGCATGTTGAAACTGTAAGTTTATTTGGACTGCCATTAGATTGACTGTGGTTATATGTATGTATGTATAATATACTAGCCTTTACCCGCGGCTCCGTCTGCAAGTAGAAAATAAATTATAGGGGCTATTCACGTTAGCCTGCTTATCAAGTTATCTGTTTAAAATTTATTTTTGTCTAATGTATTTTATTTTGCCAATAGAGCAAAAAAAAAACTAAAAGAGCTGATAACCTGAAATGCACGCTTACGTGAATAGTACAATTCAGTTGTTTCGAAATAATAAAATACATTTTATTCCTAAGTTAAATTTATTGATATGACAGGGGTGAAGGAATTACTATTCATAGAACAAAGGAGTGAAACTACAATTAGCTAAAACCAAAGAGAATTTTTTAGATGAAAATAGTGTTGATTTCTCGGGTATTTAGTTGGTTAAAATATTACAGAAAGTATAATTATAGTTATTACAGTTCGTTACAGGACTCATTTAAAACAAGTAAAGGTGTCCAAATTCGGGTGTAGCCGAATATTATATGCTCAGCGTGAGCTTCAATTGTACATTTCACTTCAGATAAATTACTTTTCTACATAACACGTGGCACCACCCGTTTAAAAAAAGTATCTGTCCATTTCCTCTTACAATAAAACTTGATAAGTGAAATATCATTGATTCAAAACTATTTTTTGCTAAGTTATAGCTTATTATTCTGGTCTACGACCCTGTTAAACTTGTTTTATACCTAAGTTGCCGTGGTCTTTAAACGATCCCGACCATTTTTACTAGAAATATTTTCTGCTATAAGGAAAATATGAATAAAAGTTAATATATATAAAAGAAATAGGAAATAAAATCAAACACTTCAATAGCAAATGAATTAATTTTTTTCTAAATATTCTTTATGAAAGCTTGAGAATTTCCCGACTCACTCAAATTAATTTTCGGGACTTTCTCTACACCGATAACGTCACTAACAATACATGAGTGTGAACGCGTTAACAACTTCTTCGGCCATAGAAAATCTTTCAAAAACTTGAAGTAATCCATGGTTGCGGAATCTTTAAGCATTAAGTGATTTGCTTTGATGTGTGAGAGCTCGTATTGTTCCTCGCATTTTTCAATTCAACAACTAATAACATTAATAACTCGGCGCCATATACCTCCGAGGAGGTTTAGGCTGAACTTCTCTTCTAATATGAGTCGTGGCACTTATAATTTTTCCTACAAATTGTCGGGACGAGACCAACATTATTTTTGACGACTCTGAATAGCATCTTCAAGGCAGATGCATTTTCGCTGACTAGCTTTTCATGGCAGGAATATGATCGGAAAGTTTGCCAAAACAATGCCAAGGGTCGACCCCGTTTAAAAACCTGTTTCTTAAGTATGATGTTGCTTTTCCCGGGACTTGCACCCAGGACCTTCGGTGTGCGATAGAATGTTTCTGGTATAAAGTAAGAAAGTAAATAAAAAAAAACATATTCGGATGGAACCTGTCAATATATATAATTTTGTTTGCTTTTTATTTAACGAATTCTGGTGTTTTTTTATTAAAAGATCTCGTCTTATAATTTAAAATTTTTTACTGTATTTTATTTGAGTTTAGATATGTATAATAATTTCGGGGATATTTAAATATAGAGAGAAAGGGCAGAAAAAGATAAGACCCCTCGAAAATGTACCAGAAAAAGTATCACTATGGAAATATGTTGAATATGGATCAAATCGGCAACACCGCTGCGCACACGGATTTTACCGTTTCTTTTCTCTTAGACTTGATTTAAGAACATTGTTCTCATTAATAGAACATATGTTCATATATTAAGACCAGCCGTCCTCTTTTCAAGAAAATGGTTCACAATTCAAGAACAAGGTGGTTGTTTTAAGAACGGGTGGTATGAATTCAAGAAAAAGTGTTCGTGTTTCAAGAACAAAAAATTAAGAACATAAAAAGCTAACATTAAGTTCGGTGGTGCTGCGTTTTAGAACGGCGTTTTTCTCTGAGTATACTATGTATGCTGGACTGTAGCTAGTTGATTCCTATGTACTTGTGCTTAGCGCTAGCATTATCTCTGGTAACAACTCGTCCCATGTTCTCTGAAGGTTCCCCGTAAATTGTGGTAATGTTTCTATTTGCTCTCTCAGTCGGACTATGGTGCTGTTAACTGTTGGTTCACGCCAAGCTCCTCTAAAAATTTCTTAAAACATCTACTGATTAACTGTGCTCCATTGTCTGTGATAAGTAGATTAAATACGCCGACCCGTGCCAGGATTCTGTCTTCATCCTCGTACCAGGCTTTCTGTCATCGCCTTTCTGATAGTTAAAATTTCTACCCATTTTGAAAATTTGTCCACAAAAACTAATGCCATCGTATTTCCATGCTTCGATAGCGGCATTGGGCCAACAAGTTCTGCAGACACTATTGCCTAAGGTTCTTCCGAAATTTTTGTTAATATCTTACCCGCGGCGTGCTGCTGACTAGGTCTGTATATCTGACAGACGTGACTTTGCTGTACGAATTTCCATGCATCTCTGAACATGCCGGGCCAATAATAACGAGTTCTTGCTCGTGCAAACGATTTTCGTATAACCATCTCTCCTGCGCTTGGTGTGTGAGGTGTATGTATACATAATTTTCATAGCACTTCGTCCGCACCATCTAATTGACTATATTCTTCTGTATAGATTTCCTTCTTCGATAACGTATTCTTGAAATTTCCCCGGGGCCTTTCTTACCTCTGCCATGTTTGCTTGAAGTCATCTGCATTCGACCATTCCATCGTTAACGTACCCAGTTTTTCATCTCTCGGTTGTCGCGGAGTGCATCTGCCCTTACGTTCAGCTTTCCTAGCTTTCTAGCAATTCTTCACGTCGGGCTCTATCGCGCTCAACCATTTCAATGCCAGGTGTTCCGTTATTACCGTGAAAGTGTATCCTTCCAGTATGGCTTCATCTTTCTTATCGCCAAAACTACTCTGCTTTATTCAACCTGCGACTCGCATAAGCGAATACTCGCTCCTTTTCATCTAACCCTTGCGCAAGCACTACTCCGACATCAAAATCACTCGTATCTGTCTGAATTTCTTTGTGAAATCTGGACATGCTAACATTGTTGCTTCGGTGAGTGCATCCTTTACTTCTGCCTATCTTCAGCATCGATGTTAACTCGCGTGAAAATTGTAAAAAGTCGGGATCATGATACCACTCTTAGGAAACGTCATTCCTCTCTTATATTCATCGGTGGTGCAAGCTCTTGAATGGCTGCTATCTTGTCTGGATCGGTATGGATGCTAACGACATTAACTAGATATTTTAAACTGGCATTCAGCTGGCGGTGGTATACGAAAAACCTCCATTTACCATTCTTCTCTTTGCCAAAACTTTGGTGCACTGTGTGGGCTGCTTGATGGCTCGATACAACCTTTCTCTATCAGTTCGTCGATGTCCTTGTTAATGAGCTCTCATATATTTGGATAGTACCTTTGTTTTATCGAGCGGTTGTCTCCCATCACGTTCTTTCACGTGGCAACGTTGGATACACCTGCCATCTCTGCGAACATACTTAATTCTCTACGGAGAAATTTATTCACCGTTGTATCGGTATCGCTAGTTGGTGTAGAAGCGGTTGGACCGTGCACTCTGATATCTATACTTGTCGTTTCAACCCTTGTTGTACATGTTATTTCTCCTTGCACCTTTTCGTCTGTTCTTACCACCGCACCTTAACGCCAGATTAATTTCGACAGATAGTCCGTCATCAGACGGCCGACGTGGTGTGATGGTAGCGTGCTCCACCTACCACACCGAAGATCCTGGGTTCACAACAACGTCAACATTTTAGAAAAGGTTTTTTTTTCAATTAGAAGAAAATGTTTCTAACAGGGTCGCCCCTCGGCAGAGTTTGGCAAGGTTATTGCGAAGGTACCACGAATTTCACCATAAAATCATTGTTGTTGTTGTTGTAGCAATGCTCGCCCCACCTAATAGCCGCGATCAATCATAAATTGTCATCAATATTCTCTAACGGGGGCGGCCACCGTGGTGTGATGGTAGCGTGCTCCGCCTATCACACCGTATGCCCTGGGTTCAACTCCCGGGCAAAGCAACATCAAAATTTTAGAAATAAGGTTTTTCAATTAGAAGACAATTTTTCTAAGCGGGGTCGCCCCTCGGCAGTGTTTGGCAAGCGCTCCGGGTGTATTTCTGCCATGAAAAGCTCTCAGTGAAAACTCATCTGCCTTGCAGATGCCGTTCGGAGTCGGCATAAAGCATGTAGGTCCCGTCCGGCCAATTTGTAGGGAAAATCAAGAGGAGCACGACGCAAATTGGAAGAGAAGCTCGGCCTTAGATCTCTTCGGAGGTTATCGCGCCTTACATTTATTTTATTTATTTTATTCTCTAACGGGAGTCCAAGGAAACTTGCCATTTCAACAGGGGTGGACCATAAGGAAAGGGGTGTTAGAGGCGTTGGTTCCACATTACAATTGAAGAGATGGTTGGTGTCATGTGGAGACACATTGCAAGCGGGGCATACATTTTGTATGTCGGGGTTGATTCTGGATAGGTAAGAGTTTAACCTGTTACAGTATCCAGAACGAAGTTGAGCAAGAGTGACACGCGTTTCCCTGGGGAGTATGCGTTCCTCTTCCGCGAGTTTTGGATAATTTTCGTTAAGTGCTGGATTCACCTTGCAATTCCCGGCATAAAGGTCCGACGCCTGTTTATGGAGTTCACCAAGGACCTGCTTGTGTTTTTTCACGTCATACGGCTGGGTTCTCAGGTGCCGTATTTCCTCAAAATGCTTACGGAGATGACTCCTTAAGCCCCTAGGCGGTGCTGGTTCATCAATCAGATGTCTGTTGGGATGCCCAGGTTTCTGGGTATTCAACAGGAACTGTTTGGTCAGCATCTCATTTCTCTCCCTGATGGGGAGTATTCTCGCCTCATTATGCAGATGGTGTTCTGGGGACATAAGAAGACAGCCCGTGGCGATTCTGAGAGCAGTATTTTGGCAGGCCTGTAGTTTCTTCCAGTGGGTGATTTTTAGGCTTGGCGACCATATGGGTGACGCGTAGCACGTAATCGGCTGGCTAATTGCTTTGTATGTAGTCATGAGCGTTTCTTTATCTTTTCCCCAAGTACTGCCAGCGAGGGATTTGAGGATTTTATTACGGCTCTGAATTCTCGGAAAAATTGCGGATGCGTGCTCACCTAAATGTAGATCCTGATCAAACGTCACACCCAAGATTTTGGGGTGTAGGACAGTCGGTAGCGTAGTGCCATCGACGTGGATGTTCAAAATGGTCGACATTTGGGACGTCCATGTTGTAAATAAGGTCGCGGAAGATTTAGTCGGTGATAATGCCACGTTTCGCGAGGCGAAAAAACTGGAGAGATCAGGGAGGTAGCCGTTTATTTTATTGCATAGCTCATCGATCTTTGGGCCTGGGCCTGTGGCCATTATTGTGCAGTCATCGGCGTAGGAAACGATTGCGACTCCTTCCGGTGGTGAAGGTAGCTTAGATATGTAGAAATTAAACAAAAGTGGGGATAGGACACCACCCTGTGGCACCCCTTGTTTAATTCTGCTTGGTTTTGATGTTTCGTTTCTAAATTGTACCGATGCCTGCCGACCACCCAGATAATTTGCGGCCCACCTTTTAAGACATGGGGGAAGGGTAGACCCTTCCAGGTCTTGCAGTAACGAGCCATGGTTGACCGTATCAAAAGCTTTTGATAGGTCTAGCGCTACGAGTACTGTTCTATGGTGGGGGTATTGATTTAAACCGCAATTTATCTGGGTGCTAATGGCAGTTAGCGCGGTGGTAGTGCTATGGAGTTTTCTGAAGCCATTCTGATGAGGGGCTAGCTGCAAATTTGCTTGGAAATAAGGGAGCAAAATGGCTTCAAGCGTCTTTGCCACTGGCGATAGGAGAGATATCGGACGATACGACTCACCTATGTTAGCTGGTTTCCCAGGCTTTAGTAGCGGGACCACCTTGGCCATTTTCCATTTCTCAGGTATGACAAAGGTGGAAAGAGACAGGTTGAAGACATGCGCTAAATATTTGAAACCCTCTTTTCCTAGGCTTTTAAGCATCGGCATGACTATGCCGTCTGGGCCCACTGCTTTGGATGGTTTAGCACGACCAATGGCGTCCTCAACCTCTTTAGCGGTGATGGTGATTGGTGACGCGCTGAATTTGTGTTTATGTGCGTGTCTATTGGCTCTCCGTCTATCTTTGTCGACCGTAGGATGCATTATATATTGTCGGCAGAAAGCGCTCGCGCATTTTTTCGCGTCCGACAGCACTTTGTCGCCAAAGGCGATGGAAACATTGTCTTTGTGCTTAGTCGGATTCGATAGGGACTTTACGGTGGACCAGAGTTTACCCACACCGGTAGAGAGGTTACAACCTCTTAGGTGCTCCTCCCATTTCGCCCGCTTGTTTTCATCCACAAGCAATCTGATGCGTTGGTTTATATCCCTTATTTGGGGGTCGCCTGGATCAAGCTGTCTTATAAGGTCACGTTCTCTCGCTAAGTTTGCGGTCTCCGCCGGGAAGTGGGCCGGATTTCGGGAATTCTCCCGGCGGGAATGAAATGTGCCGAGGCGGATTTAATGACCTTACGGAAGGCACGCTCCCCTTGGCGGGCATCAGTCGGGATAAGGAGGGCAGCAAAGCAGCTGTCTGTAAAGGATTTATATTCTTCCCACTTTCCTTTTTTGAAGTTTATGAAAGTGCGTTTTTCAGTGACGATGAAGTCGGCGGTACGCTCAAGCGAAATAAGTATGGGCAGGTGGTCGGATGCCGATGTTACCATCGGCTGCCAATTGACGCAGTTTACGAGTTCTGCGCTCACGATTGAGATATCTGGCGAGCTGTGAAAGCTTCCTACCATACGTGTGGGGCGTCTGCGTTTATTGTGCACAACGTCGTTTCTTCTATTTGACCCGCTAACATCTCACCCCTACTGTCCGCCCACAAGTTTGAATGCCATAGATCATGATGGGCATTGAAATCGCCTAAGATAATGCGATTGTTGCCAGTGAGTAAGGCCCTGATATTAGGGCGCTATCCACCATAAAATCATTCCAGGGGCATTATTATATAATTAATTATAATTATAATTATATATAATTATTATTACCTCAAACTCAACTTTAACTTCACCCCTGCTCTAAAAAATTACTCTTTCCTACTTTAGAGAGACCGATATATTCCAATATCATCATGCATCTATTGCTTGGAGCCCGCCATATCAGATTTATCGTGAAAAACTGGAATCGGTCCAAAAACAATTTTTCCTTTTTTGGTTTGTATCATTTACCGTGGGATCCAACAAGAAATTTCCCTTCTTACAACAGATGGTTGAAGCTTATAAACCTGCCCCCTCTAGGGAGCCGTAGGGAAATGTTTGGTGTGTTGTTCATAGTGAAATTGTTGAGAGGGATAGAGATTACTTACTTACTTTTTAATTGGCGCTTAAGCGTTTAAACGGTTATGGCCATGGAACGAGGCGCGCCAGTCGTTCTGCCAACTGGCGCCAATTGGTCACCAAGGCAGTTTAAATCGTTTCCCACATGGTGATTCCAGCGGAGTGGGGGCAGCATCCTTCCTCTGCTTCCCTAGGCGGATTCCGATAAAAATACTTTCTTGGACGGAGCATCGTATTTCATTCGCATAACATGGCCTAGCCAGTGTATCCAATTCCAATTTGCGTCGTGTTCCTTTTAATTTTTTCTACAATTTTAACGCCGACTCCGAACGGCATCTTCAAGGCAAATGAACTTCACTGAGAAGCTTTTCATTGCAGAAATACAGTCGGAGTGTTTGCCAAACAATTCCGAGGGGCGACCTCGATGAGAAAAACATTTTTCTAATTGAAAAAACTTGTTTCTAAATTTTTATATTATTTTGCCCGGGAGTTGAACCCAGGACCCTCGGTGTGACAGGCGGAGCACGCTACCACCACACAACGGCGGTTGCCGTTAGTAAGTGTAATTGAGAAAGGTGTTCAATAAATGTATGTTGCAAAAAAAAAATTCTTAAAAACTCTTAAATGATAAAAAATATATTCATATTATGCTTCATGGGATCTTGAGTACCTCTCTCACATATTTTTCGTGATATTTTAGTAATGGATCTTCGAAAGATTTATGGGCTTGTACGAGTTGACTACGGCGAGAACTGTATAAGATCTAATGATGAGCTGTACGACCTTTTGCAGACACCAACATATGCGAATGAAAGATGGTGCGGATATACAGAGAACATTTGCAATGTTACTTCGCTTTAACGATTTGACAGGGCAATGTGATAACAATGTATCAATCTTTTCCCATTTTTATTGGAACTTTTCGGCGGGATATTTGAATTATAACCCCAAATGTATATGATTCTAAGCGTTTCGACATATGCTGGCGTTTTTATCAAGGTCTTTTTTTATTATATCAAGGAAATCAATGCTTCCGGCCTTACGCCGTACTTTAATAGAGCACTATGTTGCTTTGGATCGCCGACCGATGAGCTCAATCTACACAAAGTATGTGGATTATAATGTCAAAGCGTAGCAAAACTGCAAGCTTTCTATGCAAGGACCGAAATACATATGGCAGACTAACATAAATGCTTAGCCGCGTTGCTTCGCTTTGGCTCTCCGACGGCTCCATAAGATAGTTTTAAAACTTCTTGCTGTTTTCTTCTCGTTGAGGGCCGTTTTTATCATCTTCAGTTAACATCTACTGGCACCGTATCTGACAGATCTACGAACGATTTCTGTCAGATAAAGTGTCAGTTAGCGTTAACTGAAGATGGTGAAAACGGCCCTGAAGCGACCAAAAAGTTAATTAAAATCCTTCTTAAATAAATTTGCTGCGTTGTTTCGATTGTCGCATAGGATAACATGGAACGGCTTGCCGCTTTAACGCGATAAGGCGTTCTAAGTATGTGTATGGCCATATTAATAAGAAAAAAATATTTAATATAAATACAAAGGCTTCACAATTTTGTAATTGAAATTTTGTAAGGAAATGCCCCTTTAAAACGCTTAATGGAACTATATTTTTCCATGAATAAAGGGGTTATGCACGATTTACATAAAACCCTTTTTTGCGCTCTTCCGCTTGACATATGATTTCAAAGTGTAGCAATAGCCTGCAAAAATCGTTGAATCATGAGGTCCACTTGTGTCATACTATAGTACTCCATGGATTACTCTGATGTAATGCTGAGGTGTAGTATATGGTCTAGTTCTAGGACATCGCAATGTTAATTTGACCATATTTTTTGTATGAATTGTGGTTAATTTTGGAGCACTCGCTTGGTCCATAGCGAGTACTCCATAAATGCATGCATGAAGTACTCGCAATTTTTGCAGGGTAAGCTATTGGAGTGTTACACAAATTAAAAAGTAAATATACTTTTAACTTATAGCGCAGCCTCAGTAAATTTTGGTTAGTCAAAATATTTCAGTATTTGCACTGTTTGTTGGAGACTAGTAACGTCGTGGTGATTACGGCAAAGCGCATGTCAGAGGTGCACACAATAGAAAGTTACGAGTTCCTACAACTGCTGCATGCGCCTATGGCTTAAATAAATATCCCTATTGTGACGAATATTAGCAACACTAAGGGATACTATCATCTCTAAGCCGATACTAAGCAGTGACCTGTATGCACATCAACAAATCAATCATTATGTCTATACATATGTCCATACAAGCAGCGGAGAGAAACGCACAAACACATGCATATATCTGAGATACTCCCAAAAGTAGGCAATCATCTGTGGAATTATCACTCACATATACACGCCAATATGGCTATGCGAGAAGCTATAATAATCGTGCATCTGTAGTTATAGCTGAGAAATTTATAGCTGGTAAACCAATAGTAAATTCAGGAAATAGAAACGCCTAGAAGTATGCGAATGAGAAATCACAGAGTATAAAAGGAGATAAAGCTGAGTAAGCAGGGATCAATTTGATTTAAGCAAGCTATCAGTGTTATGGTGAATGTTAGAGTTATTTATTCAACAGTTTATACGAACGTTAGTAGAAGATTTGAAATAAGAGGAATTTCACTAAATTCGTTACAATTGGTGTCAGAAGAAGAATTGTTGAATTCCGAAGTTAGGGAATATAACTTGGACATGGCAAAGTTAAGTGAATTAAGGATCCAGCAACTGAAAAAGGAGTTGGAGAACCGTGGATTGAATACAACCGGCAATAAGATCGAACTTCAAGCACGGCTACGAGAGGTATTGGATTTGGAAGGAATTGATGTGGACGAGTATGTATATTATCCTGATGTGGAAGAGCCAGCGACTAAACTGGAGGAGAAGATAGAGACTCCGAATCCATTTGCAAGTGTTGACACTAACGCGACTCTAGCAGTGTTGAACCAAATGTCGTCACAAATGTCATCACAATTGGAATCCCAGGAGAGCCGTATAACATCCAAGATTAAAGCCCAAGAAGGACAAATGTCATCCCAACTGGAATCGTAAGAGTCACGGATAACATCCAAGATGAAATCACAAGAAACGCGTATTTCAGAAATGTCGACACAGATCACATCCAAGATGGAAACACAGCTAGAACAACAGAAAACATATATAGCCGAGCAGTTGAAAGCACAAGAGGCTCGCATATCTTTGCAGCTGTCAGAGTAGGAAGCAAGGGTATCATCAAAACTGGAAGCGCAGGAAGAAATTGACGATTTAAAGGTCGTATGGAGCAGTTGCAACTAAACCGCCCAAAAGTTTCAGCGAGTAATCCAAAGGTAAAAACACCATCCTTTGACGGTTCTGTTCCTTTCCAGGTCTTTAAGTTACAGTTTGAGAAGACCGCAGCAGCTAACAACTGGAATACAGAAGATAAAGTTGCTGCATTGTTCGTAGCTTTAAAAGAACCAGCTGCGGAAATCTTACAGAACATCCCAGAGTACGAAAGGAACAGATATGAAGCATTGATGGCTGTTGTAGAACGACGGTACGGAGGCGAACACAGGAAACAGGTCTAATAGAATTGCAAAACCGTTACCAAAAAGCTAATGCGACTTTGCAGGAGTTTGCCTCGGATGTTGAAAGATTGGTTCATCTAGCAAATGCGGATGCACCCGTGGAATATACCGAGAGGGTAAAAATCCAGAGTTTTATAAATGGCATACGTGACGTCGGAACGAAGCGAGCCACATACGCAAACCCAAAGCCAACATTTGCAGAAACGGTATCACATGCTCTGATCCAGAAAACAGCATCGCTTCTGTGTAAGCCAGTTTTCAAAGCACGCCGTGTGGAAGTAGAAAGGCCAGAGTGGGTAGACGCAATTTTGGAAGCTTTAAAAGGAACGCAACAGAAGAATATTGGTGCAATCAAATGTTTTAAGCGTGGAAAGCCAGGGCACATTGCACGTCATTGCAGCACTGGTCCTGGTAGTTCCATCTTGGCTGGTCGTAAACGTAAAGCTGGAGGAGATAAGCAAGGGCGAGTCAGATGTAAAGATCGAAAACTTGCCCCAGCTATTGAATGTCCTGTGATATCTATCTCGCAAATTGGAAAAAACTAGAGCAGTCTTACCATCAAAGGAAATGTGCGTATAATGACTGTATATACGGGCACATCTCATTCCTTAATCCGATCTTAGGTGGATGGCAATGTGACGAATATTAGCAACACTAAGGGATACTATCATCTCTAAGCCGATACTAAGCAGTGGCTTGTATGCACATCAACAAATCAATCAGTATGTCTATACATATGTATGTCCATACAAGCAGTGGAGAGAAACGCACAAACACATGCATATATCTGAGATACACCCAAAAGTAGGAAATCATCGGTGGAAGTATCACTCACATATACACGCGCTATGCGAGAAGCTATAATAATCGTGCATTTGTAGTTATAGCTGATAGATTTATAGCTGGTAAACAAGTAGTAAATTCTAGAGATAGAAGCGCCTAGAAGTATGCGAACGAGACATCACAGAGTATAAAAGGAGTTAAAGCTGAGTAAGTAGGGATCAGTTTGATTTAAGCAAGCTATAAGTTGTGAAGTATCAGTGTTATGGTGAAGTACTTTAATAAAGGCAATTTTGCATTATTGAATATTAGAGTTATTTATTCAACAGTTTAGCGATACGAACGTTAGTAGAAGATTTGAGATAAGAGCGCTTGTGTGTAATTGGTCTGCCAAATTCACGAATGTTATTAGTTTTGTAGAAGGCTATTATGTTGGTCATTTTACGAACCAAAACAGACACTAATTATCGGATAGCCAAGTATTTGCTACGGAAAACTAAGGTGTTGGCTCCTATCTTTTGCGCTTCTGTTTATAGTTAGGAATCTGTTTAAGCTTTCATTTATCTAAATATAAATAAAAAAAAAAACAATATTATTTAAAATTTAAAATATTTTTACAAATATTTATATTATTACAAATATTTAATATTCTGAAAATGTTCTTTGTTCGAAGTTTTGTTGTACTTTTTCAAATCTTTACAAACATTTCCTAAAAAGCATTTCTATCCTAGCAAAAAACAATTGCCCCTTAGCAAAAACTACAACTCAACTTTGAAAAATATATTTTGGTAAATATTCACTTAGAATTGTTTAACTTCTTAAAAGTTCATTTCGCCAATTCACCTTGAAGTACTACATAATTCTACGGTACACACGAATGCAGCTCGGCTGAAAATAAATAGTTCTTTTCTGACCAAAAAAGCGTTTCTGAATATGAGGTGATCCAATCAGTTTGGAGGTTTGAAGTCTATGCCAAAGATATTACACTTGTCTTATCCACAATTAAGAATTTTAAGGTAAATTTATTCGAAAATTTACATAAACAGAAATTTTTTGAAGTCTAATTCTTTGTATACACACATCATCGATAAATGAATATTGAGGTGTTCTCATCCCGTTGACTTTACCCCTTATTATGACACGTTCGGCATATATATTTTAGAGGGTTGTCTATCATACTTAGCTGCCTTTGGGTTCTACTACGATCGAAGAAGATTTTACTATAAGTTTAGATATATAATAATTATATAAGCCACTACCAGCATTTTTTAAACGCAAAGATCAACGAAACTTTGTGTTCCCCAAAAGAATTTAGAACAAATTTCGTGGAAAACTAATATTTTTTAAGAAATTTGTACGAAAAATGAAGCAATCAAGATTTATTACATTATAATACAAGTAAATATCTGCAAATAGAACTGCCAAAAAAGTGAGGTTATGTTGTTGACATCACCTATATTATTGCATTATGGTATACATTACGACTAACCTTGCCATATCGGTTAAAATTGAAAATAGGAATTTGAAAAAATTCGCCATTCCCCACCAGAAGAAGTCACCTTTATTTCCCTGATGACAGATAAATAGCACAGCTTCTGGCTTTTCCATAGGTGAACAATCCTCGACGACCTTGTTTACGAAGTGGTTGTTGCAAATGTAGAAAATATTGGACATCCACGTCGATAGCATTCACTACAAACTGCACGAAAAAAAAAAAATTATAATAATTATAACCTGTGTGTCGTTCGATAATGACCTGCATTTTAATGAGAGTGCATTCGCAATTGTATCTGCAGTTTAGATCAGTAACAAAATCTTCAAGTCCCTTGCTGGTTTGTGACAAAGACAAAAAAACGTTAACAGCTACTTGAAAGGCAATTGGCCAAAGCCTGTGTGCTACGCGTCTCCGATTTGATGGTCCAGCTTAAGAGAAATAAATAAAGTGAAGGAAGCTGCAGGCCTATTAAAACATCTCGTTTAGAATTGCCACGTGATTTTTTTTGTGGCGGCAGAACATCAACTACACAACGAGGCAGGCATACTTTTCATAAATCGAGAAAATAAATGCTGAACAATCAATTTCTGTTAACAAACAAGAATTCAGCCGTTTTAACTAGAAGAGCACAAAAAGGCCCTCGGTCTCATCCACAAACTGTCGGCAAAGTCTTATGCCGATCCCCCGAACCCAAATTTCCGAAACTCGCAGAAGAGGAAAGAATACTTCCCAGAGAGATGCGTGCCATTGTGGCACAATGGATACTGTATTTATCTGGAAGCTACGATATATATTTTCTTCATGTAATGAGTCTCTAGATGTGACCCACCGTCTTTTCAACTGTAATGGGGAGCCGTCTCTAAACTGCAAGTTTCCTTGGACTCCCGTCAGAGGATATTGATGACAATTTGTGATTGATCCCACCCATTTGATGGGGCGATTCATAGCAATACGAAGGAGAACGGCAAAAAATATGGTACACGTAACTGAACAGAAGCTGGCCAAGTATTTGGTGAGAAGCCTAGATGAACCCATGCCCTTGGCGAACACGTGTGTAGACAAAATCATCCCCCGTAGCGGAGTATTCGTGTAAAGAACAAGACTTACAAAATCCAGCCTTTGCACCCATTACCAATGCAGTTCATTTATTGTTAAATTTTAACGATTTTTTCATTTTCTTCCATGAATAATTTATTTTTATAATAATTATTTTGCTTTGCCACGAGTGACAATTTACGAATCAAAATTGTATTTTGTTTTCAATAATAGAAAAATTAAAAAAAAAAAACAATAATTATCATTAAAAAAATGATTGTTCTGGCCTTGAGCTCGAATCGAACGAATCATTTAGGCTGATAAAACAAAAACAATTGTTAACCAAAATTAATGTGCTTATATTCACTCTGGTAACATGAAATGTCATCATTTCAGGTAAGGTCAAAGAGTGATTTTACCTCCTATACTCTGGTTATAAATATTCTCACTAAAAGTACTTGCTAACATATTTTGATTCCTGTTCATTTGTTAAAATGCAGTTCCTAATTGGGATATTGTTGAAAAGTACCAACGAATGGGGAAAATAATTACGAGTACACTTGTAAAGTACATATTTAGTTGCCTCGGACCGTTTCCAAGGTGAAGATATCAAAGAATTCACTCCATTAACCATTCTTGCAACCGGATGCCATTATCCTTAAAAAGTAAGACCTTGTGATCGAAATACCCGATTACAAGCTAATTCGATACCAAAGGCTCGGCAAAGAAGTGTTGAGGGTGGCATCAAGGCTCCGATAGTTGGACCATTGAACTTGCAATTAGATCCGTGTTTTACCCCGTGGGGTTGAGTCTTCCATTGACAGGTGCTCACGTTAAAGCAAATGAATAATGCTAAACAAAGCAAAGCAGTAGGCCCAGACGGTATAGCCATGTCGATGATTAATACAATTATTGGCAAAGAGATATTTAAGTATCTAGCACATGTCTTCAACCTGTCCCTGTCCAACTTCATCATCCCCGAAAAATGGAAAATGGCCAGAGTTGTTCCGCTATTAAAGCCTGGGAAACCAGCCAACGCAGGATAATCTTATCATCCGATATTTCTGTATCGCCAGTAGCCAAGACACTTGAAGCTATTCTGCTCCCTTATACCACTGCAAACTTGCGCCTTTCCAATCATCAGCATGGCTTTCGAAAACTACATAACGCTACCACCGCGCTAAACGCCATCAACCCCCCGATAAATTGCCAATTGAATCAAAAACCCCACCACAGAACCGTACTCGTATCGATAGACTTATCAAAAGCTTTTGATACAGTCAACCTCGGCACGTTACTGCAAGACTTGGCGAGGTCCTCCTTTCCCCAAGTCTCAAAAGGTAGACCGCAAATTATCTGTCTAGACGGCAGGCATCGGTGCAATTCAGGGCCCTTTTTACGTGCTACGATTATTGACTGACAACCATTTTCACTCCGGCCATAACTATGCAACTGTCAAACTATTTCTAAAAATTATAATAACTTATGAATATGATATACTTATTGGGGCTAATTCGCATATGCCATTAAGCCGATCCACCATTTCAGAGCTATTGTGGTTTAAAAACGAGTTTCGATCTCGGATCGTAACACGCAATACGGGCCCAGGAACGTAACATCTAAACCCAGAAGAATTTAACAAGCGGTACCATGGAAGGAGTCACCTTTGTATCATACGTCGATGAATGCACGATAGTAGCTACAGGTCCCGGCCCAACCATCGATGAGCTACATAAAAAATAAAAAGACTATTTGCCCGATCTCCCCAGTTTTTTCGCCTAGCGAAACCTGATATTGGTACTGACCAAATAATCAGCGATTCTATTTACAACATGGACATGGCAACTCTACACCCCATCGGATATTCACATCGATGGCATTACGCTACCCTCTGTCTTTAACCCAAAAATACTGGGTGTGACGATCAGGATCTATATTTTAGTGAGAATGCATCCAAAATTGTGCGAAAAATCCATAGTCGTAAAAAAATCCTCAAACCTCTTGCTGGCGGCACTCGGAGTGTAGATGAAGAAAAGCACTTACAAAGCAATTGGCCGGCTGCTTGCATATCACGCCTTCCCGATAGGTTGCCTAGCCTAAATGTTACTCACTGGAAGAAAATACAGGCCTCCCAAAAGGCGCTATCAGAACCGCTACGGACTATCTTATCGTGTCTACAAAATACCACCTACAAAGTCAGGGCGAGAGTACTCCCCATCAAGGAGAGAAATGAAATGAACAAACAGTTGAATAACCAGAAACTTGGGCATCCCAACAGACATCGGATTGAAGGGGGTCCGCCTCCTAGGGACATAAGAAGTCATCTCCGCAAGCATTATGAGAAAAAACGGCACCTGAGAACCATCTGTGATATCCACACAAATGCGTCGGACCTCTATGCCAGGAATTGCATTCTTAAAGATAAATACTCTAAATCCGCAGAAGAGGAAAGCAATCTCCCTAGGGAGACGCGCGTCACTCTAGCTCAACTTCGATCTGGACACTTTAACAGATTTAACTCTTACCTATATAGAATCAACCCGACATACATAATGTATATATCATGCCTTCAACGCGTCCCCACCGGACACCAACCACCTTTTCAATTGTGGAACCAACACCTCTAGGCTCCTCTCTATCTCGTCCACGCATGTTGGAACTGTAAGTTTACTTGGACTGCCATTAGATTGACTGTGGTTATATGTATGTATGTATAATATACTAGCCTTTACCCGCGGCTCCGTCTGCAAGTAGAAAATAAATTATAGGGGCTATTCACGTTAGCCTGCTTATCAAGTTATCTGTTTAAAATTTATTTTTGTATAATATATTTTATTTTGCCAATAGAGCAAAAAAAAAACTAAAAGAGCTGATAACCTGAAATGCACGCTTACGTGAATAGTACAATTCAGTTGTTTCGAAATAATAAAATACATTTTATTCCTAAGTTAAATTTATTGATATGACAGGGGTGAAGGAATTACTATTCATAGAACAAAGGAGTGAAACTACAATTAGCTAAAACCAAAGAGAATTTTTTAGATGAAAATAGTGTTGATTTCTCGGGTATTTAGTTGGTTAAAATATTACAGAAAGTATAATTATAGTTATTACAGTTCGTTACAGGACTCATTTAAAACAAGTAAAGGTGTCCAAGTTCGGGTGTAGCCGAATATTATATGCTCAGCGTGAGCTTCAATTGTACATTTCACTTCAGATAAATTACTTTTCTACATAACACGTGGCACCACCCGTTTAAAAAAAGTATCTGTCCATTTCCTCTTACAATAAAACTTGATAAGTGAAATATCATTGATTCAAAACTATTTTTTGCTAAGTTATAGCTTATTATTCTGGTCTACGACCCTGTTAAACTTGTTTTATACCTAAGTTGCCGTGGTCTTTAAACGATCCCGACCATTTTTACTAGAAATATTTTCTGCTATAAGGAAAATATGAATCAAAGTTAATATACTCTGTGTGCAAAGCACAAAAATAACTAAATGAGCTGATAACCTGATAGGCACGCTTACGTGAATAGTACACTACAGTTTTTTTCGAATTAAAAAAATACATTTTGTTTTTAAGTTAAATTAATTGATATGACAGGGGTGAAGGAATTACTTGCTATTCATAGAATAAAGGAGTGAAACTACAATTCACTAAAAACAAGGAGAACTTTTTAGATGAAAACACTGTTGCTTTTGCGGGTATTTAGCTGGTTAAAATATTTCAAAAAGTGTAATTATAGTTATAAAAGCTCGTTATAGGATTCATTTAAAAACTCAAAAATAGAACGAACAAGTAAGGAAGGCTAAGTTCGGGTGTAACCGAACATTACATACTCAGCTGAGAGCTATGTATACAAGATAATGGAAAAAAACCATGTAGGAAAATGAACCTAGGGTAACCCTGGAATGCAGGGCATTTTTTAAGGATTTTTCACTAGGTGGCCAAAAGAAAAATATGTCCTTTTTTTGGTAACGTCTATTTTGAGAAGACGCGTATTTTATTTGATATCTGAATCAACGCGCCTTTTCAACATATGACATGTGCTGCCAACTACTTTACCCTGCTAGACATGAATGACCATACCGGTCAGCTTTTGAATATTGCCATTAAGAATATGATGGTAAATCATGATGTAAATAGCAGCCATGCCAGTCAGTTGATTAATCAATTGTCTGGCAGGTGTCTACCAGGGTATTGTATTGTATGGTGTTGCAGTCAGCTCTTTACATGCTTCGTTGTGTCAATTCTGTTTACTGACGTTTAGTTATTGTTGACACTCGTTTGTTAAATTTTCGTCATTCAATTACTTGCTACTTGCAAAGAAATTGAGAAACTGCAATGAGATGTCGACTCTTGATAAGTGGTTAAAAAAAGTTGATTTGAAGACCTCGACGAATCGAAATCAAAACAAAGGAAATAATGACCTGAAGAGAGTAAGTACATATTTCACTGATACATTTTTTCGACACCTGTAATTCACCGATAAAGCTAATTGTCTGTTTTCGTATGTGTTTAAGACGATTCCAAAAAAGCTATAAAAGCGAATAACGACAATGGAGACAGTTCTCCTCAATTTAAAGAGAATGAAATTATCGGTGAGTATTTACGAATCTTGATCATTGAAAATGAATGTATTATATGAGCCGTTATTTTTGAAAGTGGCACAAGTCCAATTTTTCACGTATCTAGATATTGAAGGTTTTGCGTTGAAAGGGCGTTTGATTCTGCCCGATGTTTTAACTTGGAAACAAAACGCTCTCAGAAAGTTGAAACTCATGCTACAGGGTCCATATCCAGGTGGACAGGAAGAGAAGTTTCCTTTACACCAAAAAAATTTACAAGACAACACTCACAATGAAGAAAACAACAGGAAAAGACGTAAAGTATCGCATCCTCTCGTCACAACAGGCACTCGATCATGGACGGCAAATCCGCGTCGAAATAATATCAGCGTTCATCAATTTTCTTGACATCCGGCTCAACACTGAAGAAAATGAGCTGATCAAAAGATTTTCTACATTTATAATGGCGAAAACCACAGCAGAAATGATTCAAGAGGGTCGATTCTTGGTCGAAACCGGTTTTGGCGAAGAAAAAGTTTCCAACTTTTCATCAAATGTTTGCGATTTTTGGCCAGCAATCCAAGAAATCAGAGATCTCGATACTTCAGACGAAGGTGCAAAAATGTCGCATAAGCTGCTTCGACTGATACCAGTGACATGTGGGATTTTGCAGAAAGTGTTGTGCTCTTTACTGGTCACTTCACCTCACTCCATGATTGTTGAGAAAGTGATTTCTCATTATAATCAAATTAAATCAAGCCACCGACTGTCAACTTCAGATGAGACCACGAACTCGAGAATGCTTGTGGCACTGAATGGAGTAGGTACAGCATTATATGATCCAAGGCCAGCTGTAGCGGAGTTCCTTCGAAAGAGTTCCTTCGTGGAGTTCCTTCCGAGAACCTGATCTCACCTTGTACTCCGACAGGGAATTCGTTCGGAAGTTTTTTCGTAAAGATGGCGGTTTGTGATTTTATAATCATATTGTAACGAATTTACTGCAAATGCTCTTATTTGCAATCTACTGCCAACGTTCGTATCGCTAAACTGTTGAATAAATAACTCTAATTTGTAATAATGCAAAATGGCCTTTATTAAAGTACTTCACAATAACAAACTGTGCAACGAATAGCTTGCTGAATAACCACACTGATTGATAGCTCAATGAAACTCCACTACTCAAAATAACACTGCTATTGCTCGCTAGATATCGTCTTAATCAAACTGCTTGACAACTCAAATCAAACTGAATTACTTCTTACTCGCTGGCGCCGCTTTTATAGTTTACGCTGCATACTTCTAGGCTCTTCGATTTCCAGAAGTTACTAGTTGTTTCGGCTACAAAATCGCCAGCCACAACTACGTGCACAAATTATTGCTCTCTCTTGTGACAACTCAGATAAGGTATATGCATGTGTTTGTAGTTTACAGTCTCCCGCACACACATAAGCGTATAAGTAAATTCATCGGTGTGTGACATCTCATCTCTTGCTGCCTTGTATGTAAATGTTGCTCGTCGGAATGTGTACATATGTGTAGACGCAATTATTTATTCGTTTATGTAGATACATAATGATTGAATTATTGATGTGCATTCACGTCACTGCTTAGATCGGCTTAGAGCTGGCAGCACTCCTTAGTTTTGCTAATATTCGTAACAATATCATTTAATAGACGAATTTTCATTTTTATTATACCACATCGAAGTATTGTGGCAGATACCTACCAAAAGAAGTATTTTGTATGGAAAACTTTGAACTCCTAAATATTTTAATATAAATATGTATATAAGACTGAAAAATTCACCTATATGTTATGAAATGTATTTCAAATTTGTCTAACGTGCAATGTGAATTTAAGCACTTTTTTGTTATTATTATATTAATTTATTAATTACATTGTTTGTGTATAAATAAATAAGAAAAAATAAATTTGGTCCTCTTTTTTGAGTTTTGGTCCATTTTTGGTCAAAAAAAAAAAAACATGCTGTGGCAACCGTGGTTGTGACTCACTCATACAAAAACATTTGCAATAAAACAAGTAATCCCAGGAATAGTTATTTTTCATATCCAACTTATTATATACTTGCCCAAAATTTTTTTTATTATATGCTGACAAAAATCCTCGAGCACGTGCAGAATTTGTAGAATTTATATATGTCACGGAAGTCGTGAGTACCTATGTTCTTTTCCATATAAATCCTCATTGACAGTATATTTCATGAACTATAATTCATTCGTTGATAAATTTTTTCGATTAGCACCAAAAAACTTCATTAGAATTAGCAAGTTATATATTTTTTGACATTTTGGGGAAATCATGTATGTTCAGAAAATTTCTGACATTATTTCAGTTAGGTGTTGTTCACGCATTTTCGAAATTTAGTTGTGGCCAGATTATGATTACTACGTGGCCACGGCGGACAACTACGTGGCCCCATGGCCACGTTCCTATTACTTAAAAAATGCCCTGCTGGAATGTGTTTGTATGATATGTGTATCAAATGGAAGGTATTAAAGAGTATTTTAAGAAGGATTGGACCATAGTTCTATAGGTGGACGCCATTTAGGGATATCGCCATAAAGTTGGACCAGGGCGAACTCTAGAATTTGTTTGTACGATATGGGTATCAAATGAAAGATATTAATGAGAATTTGAAAAGGCGTGGGCTTAGTTCTACAGGTGGACGCCTTTTCGAGGGTGACTCTAGAATTTGTTTGTACGATATGGGTATCAAATGAAAGGTGTTAATGAGTATTTTAAATAGGAGTGGGCCTTAGTTCTATAGGTGGTCGCCTTTTCCAGATATCGCCATAAAGGTGGACCAGGGGTGCTCTATAACGTGTTTGTACGATATGTTGATACCCATTAAAGGTATTAATGAGGGTTTTAAAAGGGAGTGCTGGTAGTTGTATATGTGAAGCCGTTTTCGAGATATCAACCAAAATGTGGACCAGGGTGACCCAGAACATCATCTGTCGGGTACCGCTAATTTATTTTTATATGTAATACCACGAACAGTATTCCTGCCATTATTCCGAGGGCTTTTGATTTCGTCCTGCAGAACTTTCTCATTCTTCTACTTAATATGGTAGGTGTGATACCCATTTTACAAAGTTTTTTTCTAAAGTTATATTTTGCGTCAATAAACCAACCCAATTACCATGTTTCATAGTCGGATTTCGGCCATTTTTTATACCAATACAAAGTGAGCTCAGATATGTACGTGAACTCAGTTTGATGAAGATATATCGATTTTTGTTCAAGTTATCGTGTTAACGGCAGAGGGGAAGGACAGACGGTCGACTGTGTATAAAAACTGGGCGTGGCTTCAACCGATTCCGCCCTTTTTCACAGAAAACAGTTATCGTCCTAGAATCTTAGCCCCTACCAAATTTCACAAGGATAGGTAAATTTTTGTTCGACTTATGGCATTAAAAGTATCCTAGACAAATTAAATGAAAAAGGGCGGAGCCACGCCCATTTTGAAAATTTCTTTTATTTTTGTATTTTTTTGCACCATATTATAACTGGAGTTGAATGTTGACATAATTTACTTATATACTGTAAAGATATTAAATTTTTTGTTAAAATTTGACTTGAAAAAACATTTTTTTTGTAAAGTCGGCGTGGTCGTTCTCCGATTTTGCTAATTTTTATTAAGCATACATATAGTAATAGGAGAAACGTTCCTGCCTAATTTCATTATGTTATCTTCAACGAATGCCAAATTACAGCTTGCAAAACTTTTAAATTACCTTCTTTTAAAAGTAGGCGGTGCCACGCCCATTGTCCAACATTTTACTAATTTTCTATTTTGCGTCATAAGTTCAATTCACCTACCGAGTGTCATCGCTTTGTCCGTCTTTGGTAATGAATTATCACACTTTTTGTGTTTTTCGAAATTTTAGATGTCGAAAAAGTGGGCGTGGATATAATCCGATATCGTTCATTTTAAATAGCGGTCTGAGATGAGTGCCCAGGAACCTACGTACCAAATTTCATCAAGATACCCCAAAATTTACTCAAGTTGTCGTGTTAAGGGACGGACGGACGGACGGACATGGCTCAATCAAATTTTTTTCGATACTGATGATTTTGATATATGGAAGTCTATATATATCTCGATTCCTTTATACCTGTACAACCAACCGTTATCCAGTCAAAGTTATCATACTCTGTGAGATCTGCTCAACTGAGTATAAAAACTGTGTTAGTTATTGCAGAGAGAACATACCGAATTTAAATTACGATTAATTAGCAGCAATTACATGACCATAACAGCTCTTAATTTAAAAATGAATGTGTGCTGTACTACCGGTTTCGCAGAGTCCTTAAATGATCCCGGAAGGGTCCCAAAATGAAACCCAAATAGTCCTGAAATTATCCCGACGGAATCCCGGTCAAATCTCGAAACCATCCTGAAATGATCTCAGAAGGCTCCCCAAATGATCTTGAAATAGTCCAGAAAAAGTCACGAAATGACCCCGTCGGGATCCCGGACGGATTCCGAAAACCATCCAGAAATAGTCCCGAAATAATCCCGGACGGATCCCAGAAACCATTCAGATATGATCCCTAAAGAGCCCCAAAGGATCCCGAAATGGCCATGACGGGATCCTAGATTGATCCCGAAAGCCATGCTGAACTGATGCCGGCAAACCCTCCAAATAATCCCGAAATAATCCAGAAAAAGCCACGTAATGACCCCGACGGGATTCCGTAAACCGTCCAGGATGGACCCCGGAAGGGTTCCCAAATGATCACGAAAAAGTCCCGAAATGAACCGGACGGATTCCGAAAACTATCCAGAAATGATTCCGTAAGAGTCCCGAAATGATCCCGAAATAGTTCCGAAATCGCCCTAATGGATACCTGGACGGATCCCTATTATCATCCGGAAATTATACCAGAAAAGTTCACAAATGATCTCGAAATAGTTCCTAAATAACCCTGAGGAGATCTCGAAAACATACAGATCAAGGACGGATTCCGAAAACTATCCAGAAGCATCCTTGAAGGGTCCCCAAATTATTCCGGAATAGTCCCAAAATGACCGTGACG
Source organism: Eurosta solidaginis (assembly GCF_040869045.1). NCBI lineage: Eukaryota > Metazoa > Arthropoda > Insecta > Diptera > Tephritidae > Eurosta > Eurosta solidaginis. The sequence continues at coordinate 139,367,596 of NC_090321.1, forward strand.
GCAGAAATGCTCCCTGAAGGGGATCCCAAAATCATCCCGAAACAGAAGGATCCCCAAATGAATGCGAAAACGTCCCGAAATGACGCTGACGTGATCCCGTACGGATCGCGAATATCATCCAGAAATGATGCCGGAAAGGGTCCGAAAATCATCCCGAAATAGTACCGAAAAAATCCCGAAACTATCCTAACGGGATCCCGTAAACCATCCAGAAATGATCCCGAAATAGTCCTGAAAAATCTCGAAATGACCCTGACGGGATCCCGGACGCATTCCGAAAATCATTCAGAAAGTCCCGAAATGACTCTGACATAGTCCGGAAAAAGTCCCGAAATTACCCCGACGGGATGCCGGATGGATCCTCAAAATTACCCAGAAATGATCCCGGAAGGGACCCAGAAAGATACCGAAAAAGTCCCGATATGACCCCGACGGGATCCCGGACGGATACCGAAAACCATTCAGAAATGATCCGTGAAGGGTCTCGATGTGTCCCTGACGGGTTTACAAATTAGGTGAAGCTAATTAGTAATAAAATCATGTTAATAAGGCAGCAAGTACGATGAAACGAATGGAGAGTTACAAACAAACATGCAGGTAAAGCTAATAAAGCATGCTAATAAAAAGGCTCCGCGGTGTGATGGTAGCGTGCTCCGCCTACCACACCGTATGCCCATGCCCTGGGTTCAAACCCCGGGCAAAGCAACATCAAAATTTTAGAAATAAGGCTTTTCAATTAGAAGAAAATTTTTCTAAGCGGGGTCGCCCCTCGGCAGTGTATGGCAAGCGCTCCGGGTCTATTTCTGCCATGAAAAGCTCTCAGTGAAAACTCATCTGCCTTGCAGATGCCGTTCGGAGTCGGCATAAAACATGTAGGTCCCGTCCGGCCAATTTGTAGGGAAAATCAAGAGGAGCACGACGCAAATTGGAAGAGAAGCTCGGCCTTAGATCTCTTCGGAGGTTATCGCGCCTTACATTTATTTTTTTTTTAATAAAAAAAAATAGAAGGAGGGAGGATGGCGGGAGGATACGCAGAGCACCACAGATCGTTTTTCCCAAATTGTTTAGATCTCGATCTGTGTGAGCCAGATACCAAAAATTATTGATTTAGGAGAACATTTATATTGATGATTAATAGATTTTGCACAGAGGTGGTGAGGGGAAGGGGTGGCGGGGGGGTTGAGGAGATGGAGGGTGTCACTGCTCACTTTGTAAGCCCTCGACTTATTTCACCTAGCGGGCGGGGACCCCCACCCTTTTCAAAAAGATATAGCTAGTAGATCCTTCTAGATTATTGGCTATATGTGTGCCAAATTTCAACCAAATCCGTCCAGCCGTTCGTGCGTGATTGAGGCGCAAAGACAAACGTCTGGACATACAAACATTCAAACATCCAAACTTTCCCGTTTATAATATTACTAGCTTTTACCCGCGGCCCCGTCCGCAAGGAGAAAATAAAATATATGGGCTATTCACATTAGCCTGCTTATCAAGTTAAAAAATAACTAAATGAGCTGATAACCTGATAGGCATGCTTACGTGTATAGTACAATACAGTTTTTTCGAATTAAAAAATACATTTTGTTTTTAAGTTAAATTAACTGCCCCTGTCATGGTGAAGGAATTACTATGCATAGAACAAAGGAGTGAAACTACAATAAGAGAATTTTTTAGATGAAAAGAGTGTTTCTTTTTCAGGTATTTAGTTGGTTAAAATATTTCAAAAAGTGTAATTATAGTTATAACAGTTCATTACAGGATTAATTTAAAAAAAATAAAAAATAGAAGGAAAAAGCTGGGTTAGATATTAAAGATAGAACATACCGAATTTAAATTACGATTAATTAGCAGCAAATACATGGTGTAGCATTATGCGTCATGGCCACCTATGCAATACATTTGCGGCATTATGCATCATGAACTTCTATGCTAATGCATTTTTTATGAACCGGCCACACGCAGTCATAGCGCAGTCATATTACAATATTGTGCGACATAAATTACATTAACCCGACACAGCGGGAAGCCAACATCAATTGAATGCCGAATACGAAACCCTTGTCATTTCACACCTTCACATTTTTGCTCAGTTACTCACCCCGGTCAATACACGTGCCGATCGGAATGTCTAATTGTCAGTGTTAGTTTGTTAATGTGAATCATCGAAATATTCACACACAACTAATTTACATTGTTTACTTTGTTAATGTGAATCACCCAAATATTCACACACAGACATTTTACATGGTTTACATAAATAGCAATCTGCTGACTTTGCATACCATTATTACAAATGTACATATTTTTAGTTTCTTAGTGTTAGAATAATTATGAATGTATAGGTTAAGAAATTATGTATAAAAGATAAAGAATTTCTTTAATAAAATCAATCATGATCAGACTTCCAAGGTCAAAACATTCTTTTATTTAATAATTATATTTCAAATGCCAAAGAGCTCATAATTTAAAAAGGCATGTGTGCTTAACTACCGGTTTAGCAGAGTCCTTAAACTATCCAGAAATGATGCCGGTAGGGCCCCAAATGTTCGTGAAGTAGTCCCGAAATTACCCTGACGGAATCCAGGACGGATCTAAAACCATCCAGAAATTATGCCGGAAGTGTCCCCAAATCATCCCGAAAAAGTCCCGAAATTACCCTGACGGGACCCCTAAACCCAGACAGTAATGATCCTGAAAAAGTACCGAAATTACCCTGACGGCTTCCCGAAAACCATACAGTAATGAAACCGGAAGGGTCTCGAAAAGATCCCTACATAGTCCCGAAAAAGTCCCGAATTACCCTGACAGGTTCCCGGACTGATCTCGAAAAGCACCCAGAAATGATTCCCCCCTTTTTCAAAAAGATATAGCTTGTAGATCCTTCTAGACTATTGGCTATATATGTGCCAAATTTCATCCAAATCCGTCCAGTCGTTCTTGCGTGATTGAGTCACAAAGAAAATTGTCTGGACATCCACACATACAAACATCCAAATTTTCCCATTTATAATATTACTAGCCTTTACCCGCGGCCCCGTCCGCAAGGAGAAAATAAAATATATGTGCTATTCACGTTAGCCTGCTTACCAAGTTATCTGTTTAAAAATCATTTTTGTCTAATGTATTTTATTTTTGTAATAGAGTAAAAAAAGAACAAAATGAGCTGATAACCCATATATGTATGTAATACTCCTATATTGCTAATAGAAAATGCTCGCAATGTGTTTTGAATTCGAAATCAAAACAAGACAGCCTATAAAATTTTTGTCATGGTAGCAGCATAAGTGTGACAAGAAAAAATTTAAATTTAGGTACATTCGATTATTGAATACAAAAACAAAAACGCTTAAACAGCAATATATCGGCACTCTGATGTTTGGGAATGTACCTGGCCTTTTGCAGCAATATAGGAGTATTACATATATGTGATAACCTAAAAGGCACGCTTACGTGAATAGTATACAGTTTTTTCGAATTAAAAAATACATTTTGTTTTTAAGTTAAATTAATTGATATGACAGGGGTGAGGGAATTACTATTCATAGAACAAAGGGGTGAAACTACAATCAGCTAAAACCAAAGAGAATTTTTTAGATGAAAATAGTGTTGCATTTTCGGGTATTTAGTTGGTTAAAATATTACAAAAAGTGTAATTATAGTTATAAGAGGATTCATTTAAAAAAACTCAAAAATAGAACGAAAAAGCTTTACCGAATTTTAATTACGACTAATTTGCAGAAAATCCATGCTCCATAAAAACTTATAATTTAAAAAGGCATGTGTGCTGAAGTACCGAAGTTCGAAGGGTGCTTAAATGATCCCGGAAAGGTCCCAAAATGACACCAAAAGAGTCCCGAAAAAGTCCCGAAATGATACCGACGGGATCCCGGACGGATCCCGAAAAGCATCCAGAAATGATCCCGGAAGATTCCTCTACTGATCCCAAAATTATCCAGAAAAAGTCACGAAATTACCCCGACTGGATCCCAGACGGATACAGAAATGATTCTGTAAGGGCCACCAAATGATCCCGAAAGAGTCCCGAAATTACCCTGACGGGATCCCGGACGGACCCTTGAAACCATCCAGAAATGAAGGAAGGCCCCCAAATGAAGCCGAAAAAATCCCGAAGTGACCTTGACGGGATGGCGAAAACCATCCAGTAGTGATGTCGAAAGGGTCCCTAAATGATCCCGAAATTACCCTGACGGGATACCGGATGTATCCCGAAAACCATCCACAAATGATCACCGAAGGATCACCAAATGATCCCGAAAAAGTCCACAAATGACCCTAACGGGATCCCGGACAGATTCCGGAAACAAGCCAGAAATGTTTCCGGAAGGGTCGCCAAATGATCCCGAAAAAGTCTCGAAATGACCCTGACGGGATCCCGAAAACCATCTAAAAATGATCCCGTAAGAGTCCCGAAATGGCCCTGACATAGTCCAGAAAAAGTCCCGCAATGACCCTGGCGGGATGCTGGTTGGATCCCGAATACTATCCAGAAATGACCCCGGAGGGATCCCAAAATTAACCCGAAATCACCGAGACGGTATCCCGGGCGGATCTCGCAAAACATCCAGAATTTAAGTATTAAGGGTCCCCAATTATCCCGAAATATACCAGAAAAAGTCCCGAAATTACCTCGACGGGATCCCGGACGGATCCCGAAAACCATCCAGAATTTAAGTATGAAAGGTCCGCAAATTATCCCGAAATAACCCAGACAGGATCCCGGAAACCATCCAGAAATGGTTCTGGAAGGGCTCAATGGAAGGAATAATCCCGAAAAAGTCCCGAAATTACCCTGACGGGATCCGGAAAACCATCTGGTAGTGATGCCGAAAGGGTCCCTAAATGGTCCCGAAAAAGTCCCGAAATTACCCTGACCGAATCTCGAAAACAATCCAGAAATTGTCACGGAAGGATCCCCAAATGATCCCGAAAGTGCCGAAATTACCCAGACAAGATTAGGACGGATCTCGAAAACCATACAGGAATGTTTCCGGAAGGGTCCCCAAATGAACCCGAAAAAGTCCCGAAATTACCCTGACGGAATCCCGAAAACAATCCAGAAATGGTCACGGAAAGATCCCCAAATGATCCCAAAAAAGGCCATAAATGACCCTGACGGGATTCCGGACGGATCCCGGAAACCACCCGGAAATGACGGGATCCAAAAGACATCCAGAAATTATGCCGGAAGGGTCCCCAAATGATCCCGAATAAGTCCCGAAATTACGCTGACGGGGTTCCTAAAACCATACAGTAATGATCCCGGAAGAGTCCCAAAAAGATCCCAAATGACCCTGACGGGATCCCGGACTGAGCTCGAAAAACAACCAGAAATGATGCCGTAATGGTCCTCAATTGATCCTCTATTTATTTTAAAACCCTTTATTTTGATATATTTTTATACTCAGTTGAACAGAGCTCACAGAGTATATTAACTTTGATTGGATAACGGTTGGTTGTACAGGTATAAAGGAATAGAGATAGATATAGACTTCCATATATCAAAATCATCAGTATCGAAAAAAAATTCGATTGAGCCATGTCCGTCCGTCCGTCCGTCCGTCCGTCTGTCCGTTAACACGATAACTTGAGTAAAGTTTGAGGTATCTTGATGAAATTTGGTATGTAGGTTCCTGGGCACTCATCTCAGATCGCTATTTAAAATGAACGATATCGGACAATAACCACGCCCACTTTTTCGATATCGAAAATTTCGAAAAATCGAAAAAGTGCGATAATTCCTTATCAAATACGGATAAAGCTATGAAACTTGGTAGGTGAGTTGAACTTATGACGCAGAATTGAAAACTAGTAAAATTTTGGACAATGGGCGTGGCACCGCCCACTTTTAAAAGAAGGTAATTTAGCAGTTTTGCAAGCTGTAATTTGGCAGTCGTTAAAGATATCATGATGAAATTTGGCAGGAACGTTACACTTATTATATGCCTGTTTAATAAAAATTAGCAAAATCGGAGAACGACCACGCCCACTTTTTAAATTTTTTTTTTTTAATTCAAATTTTAAAAGAAAAGTTAATATCTTTACAGTATATAAGTAAATTATGTCAACATTCAACTCCAGTAATGATATGGTGCAACAACATACAAAAATAAAAAAAAAAATTTCAAAATGGGCGTGGCTCCGCCCTTTTTCATTTAATTTGTCTAGGATACTTTTAATGCCATAAGTCGAACAAAAATTTACCAATCCTTGTGAAATTTGGTAGAGGCTTAGACTCTAGGACGATAACTGTTTTCTGTGAAAAAAGGCGAAATCGGTTGAAGCCACGCCCAGTTTTTATACACAGTCGGTCGTCTGTCCTTCCGCTCGGCCGTTACCACGATAACTTGAGCAAAAATCTACATATCTTTACTAAACTCATTTGACGTACTTATCTGAACTCACTTTGTATTGGTGTAAAAAATGGCCGAAATCCGACTATGACCACGCCCACTTTTTCGATATCGAAAATTACGGAAAATGAAAAAAATGCCATAATTATATACCAAATACGAAAAAAGGGATGAAACATGGTAATTGTATTGGTCTATTGACGCAAAATATAACTTTAGAAAAAAACTTGGTAAAATGGGTGTGACACCTACCATATTAAGTAGAAGAAAATGAAAAAGTTTTGCAGGGCGAAATCAAAAGCCCTTGGAATCTTGGAAGGAATACTGTTCGTGGTATTATATATATAAATAAATTAGCGGTACCCGACAGATGATGTTCTGGATAACCCTGGTCCACATTTTGGTCGATATCTCGAAAACGCCTTCACATATACAACTAAGGGCCACTCCCTTTTAAAACCCTCATTAATACCTTTAATTTGATACACATATCGTACAAACACATTCTAGAGTCACATCTGGTCCACGTTTATGGCGATATCTCGAAACGGCGTACACATATAGAACTAAGGCCCACGCCCTTTTAAAATACTCATTAACACCTTTCATTTGATACCCATATCTTACAAACAAATTCTAGAGTCACCCCTGGTCCACGTTTATGGCGATATCTCGAAAAGGCATCCACCTATAGAACTAAGGCCCACGCCCTTTTAAAATACTCATTAACACCTTTCGTTTGATACCCATATAGTACAAACAAATCCTAGAGTCACTCCTGGTCCACGTTTATGGCGATATCTCGAAAAGGCGTCCACATATAGAACTAAGGCCCACTCCTTTTTAAAATACTCATTAACACCTCTCATTTGATACCCATATCGTACAAACAAATTCTAGAGTCACCCATGGTCCACCTTTATGGCGATATTTCGAAAAGGCGTCCACCTATAGAACTAAGGCGCACGCCCTTTTAAAATACTCATTAACACCTTTCATTTGATACCCATATCGTACAAACAAATTCTAGAGTCACCCCTGTTCCACCTTTATGGCGATATCTCGAAAAGGCGTCCACCTATAGAACTAAGGCCCACGCCCTTTTAAACTACTCATTAACACCTTTCATTTGATACCCATATTATACAAACGCATTCTAGAGTCACCCCTGGTCCACTTTTATAACGATATTCCGAAAAGGCGTCCACCTATAGAACTAAGACCCACTCCCTTTTAAAACACTTATTAACACCTTTCGTTTGATACCCATGTTGTACAAACGCATTCCAGAGTCAACCCTGGTCCACTTTTATTACGATATTCCGAAAAGGCGTCCACCTATAGAACTAAGGCCCACTCCCTTTCAAAATACTCATTAACACCTTTCATTTGATACCCATATAGTACAAACAAATTCTAGAGTCACCCCTGGTCCACCTTTATGACGATATTTCGAAAAGGCGTCCACCTATAGAACTAAGGGCCACACCCTTTTAAAATACTCATTAACACCTTTCATTTGATACCCATATCGTACAAACAAATTCTAGAGTCACCCCTGGTCCACCTTTATGGCGATATCTCGAAAAGGCGTCCACCTATTGAACTAAGGCCCACGCCCTTTTAAAATACACATTAACACCTTTTATTTGATACCCATATTGTACAAACGCATTCTAAAGTCAACCCTGGTCCACTTTTATAACGATATTCCGAAAAGGCGTCCACCTATAGAACTAAGGCCCACTCCCTTTCAAGATACTCATTAACACCTTTCATTTGATACCCATATAGTACAAACAAATTCTAGAGTCACCCCTGGTCCACCTTTATGGCGATATTTCGAAAAGGCGTCCACCTATAGAACTAAGGACCACGCCCTTTTAAAATACTCATTAACACCTTTCATTTGATACCCATATCGTACAAACAAATTCTAGAGTCACCCCTGGCCCACCTTTATGGCGATATCTCGAAAAGGCGTCCACCTATAGAACTAAGGCCCACTCCGTTTTAAAACACTTATTAACACCTTTCGTTTGATACCCATATTGTACAAACGCATTCTAAAGTCAATCCTGGTCCACTTTTATACCGATATTCCGAAAAGGCGTCCACCTATAGAACTAAGGCCCACTCCCTTTCAAAATACTCATTAACACCTTTCATTTGATACCCATACAGTACAAACAAATTCTAGAGTCACCCCTGGTCCACCTGTATGGCGATATCTCGAAAAGGCGTCCACATATAGAACTAAGGCCCACGCCCTCTTAAAATACTCATTAACACCTTTCATTTGATACTCATATCGTACAAACAAATTCTAGAGTCACCCCTGTTCCATCTTTATGGCGATATCTCGAAACGGCGTCCATCTATCGAACTTAGGCCCACGCCCTTTTAAAATACTCATTAATACCGTTCATTTGATACCCATATCGTACAAAATAAATTCTAGAGTCACCCCTGGTCCACCTTTATGGCGATATCTCGAAACGGCGTCCATCTATAGAACTTAGGCACACGCCCTTTTAAAATACTTATTAATACCTTTCATTTGATACCCATATCGTACAAAATAAATTCTAGAGTCACCCCTGGTCCACCTTTATGGCGAATCTCGAAAAGGTGTCCACCTATAGAACTTAGGCCCACTCCCTTTTAAAATTATCATTAACACATTTCATTTGATACCCATATCGTACAAACAAATTCTAGAGTCAGGCCTGGTCCACCTTTATGGCGGTATCCCTAAATGGCGTCCATCTATAGAACTATGGTCTACTTCCTCTTAAAATACTCTTTAATACGTTCCATTTGATACACATGTCATACAAACACATTCCAGGGTTACCCTAGGTTCTTTTTACAACATGGTGATTTTCCCTTACTTTGTCTCCACAGCTCTCAACTGAGTATGTAATGTTCGGTTACACCCGAACTTATCCTTCCTTACTTGTTTATCATCAATTTGTAACCTTTATAGCATTGCAACATTCTTGCTACTTTCATATTTTACTCAATATGCTCACTTGTAAGTTGCTTGTTACGTAATGAACCGATGTGCTTATTTCTATTTATTTTAAACACATTATTTTAATATTTTATTCATCATCAATGTTAACCCTTTCTAACTCCGTTTAAATGTTGTTTGATTGTACCCCGCATTCTAACTTCCATTGTAATCATTAGAAGAAATGGCGTTATCATTGTTCTCATTTTGATCACTCAACGCCATTAGCTATTATCTTATTGTATCTACTTTATTGTATGTTCACTAATGTACTAATGTTAAAATCTGTTCAATTTCATTTCATAAGATAATACTGAATAATAATAAATAAATAATATTTATTTATGTCTGAAAAAATTCCCGAAACGACCCCGTCGGGATCCCGGCCTGATTCCGGAAACCATTCAGAATTGATCCCGGTAGGATCCCCGAATTATACCGAAATAATCTCGGACGGATCCCAGAAACCATGAGTCCCCAAATGATCCCGAAATGACACTGAGGGGATCCTAGATAGATCCTGAAATCCATACAGACCTGATACCGGCAGGCTCCCCAAATGAACCCGAAATAATTCAGAAAAAGTCGCGAAATGACGCCGAAGGGATTCCGTAAACCGTCCAGAAAAGATCCCTGAAGGCTCCCCAAATTATCCCGAAAAAGTCCCGAAGTGACCCTGAAATAGCCCCGCAATGTGCCTGACAGGATCCAGAAATGTTTCCGGAAGGATACCGAAAATGTCCCGAAATAATCCAGACGGGATCCAGAAATGATAGCGAAAAAGTCCCGGTATACTCCCGAAATAACCCCCACCAGAAATGATCGCGTGAGGGTCCCAAAATGATCCCTAAATGACCCTGACGGGTACCCTGACGGATTCCGTAAATCATCTAGAAATTATACCGGAAGAGTACCCAAATGATCCCGATATAACACCGACGAGATCCCGAAAACCATCCAGAAATGACCCCGGAATTATCCCCAAATGATCCCGGAATACTCCCGAAAAACTCCCGAAATACTCCCCAGAAATGATACCAGAAGCCCCCAAATTATCCCGGAATAGTCCCGAAATGACTCTGACAGGATCCAGAAATGTTCCCAGAAGGATTCCGAAAATGTCCCGAAGTAACCCGGACGGGATCCCAGGTGGATCCCTAAAACTATCTAGAAATTATCGCGAAAAAGTCCCGAAATTACCCTGACGGGATCACTGACGGATCGCGAAAATCATCCAGAAATGATGCCGAAGGGTCCCGAAATCATCCCGAAAAAGTCCCGAAATTACCCGAACGGGATCCCGAAAACCATCCAGAAATGATCCCGGCACGATCCCCAAATTATCACTAGAAATTCCCGAAATAAACCTGACGGTATCCCGAAAGTCATCCAGATGTGATATCGGAAGGATCCCCAAATGATCCCGAAAAAGTTAATAAATGACTCTGACGGGATCCCGGGCGGAACCCAAAAACAATTCAGAAATATTTCCGGAAGCGTCCGCAAATGATCCCGAAAGTCCGAAATTACCCCGACGGGATCCCGGACGTATCCCGAAAACTATACAGAAATGATTACGGAGGGATTACAAAATGACCCCGAAATAGTCCGGAAAAAACCCGAAATCAGCGAGACGGTATCCTGAACGGATTCCGAAAACCATCCAAAACTTAAGTCTGAGGGGTCCGCAAATGATCCCGACATAGGCCAGAAAAAGTCCCGAAATTACCCCGACGAGATCCCGGACTGATCCCGAAAACCATACAGAAATGATGCTGGAGGGGTTCACAAATGATCCCGATAGTCCCGAAATTACCCCGACGGGATCCCGGACGGATCCCGAAATCTATACAGAAATGATTACGGAGGGATCCCAAAATGACCCCGAAATAGTCCCGAAATCAGCGAGACGGTATCCTGTACGGATCCCGAAAACCATTCAGAACTTAAGTCTGAAGGGTCCACAAATGATCCCGAAATAGGCCAGAAAAAGTCCCGAAATTACCCCGACGGGATCCCGGACGAAAATCATTCAGAAAGTCCCGAAATGACCCTGACATAGTCCAGAAAAAGTCCCGAAATTAACCTAACGGGATCCCGGAGACCATCCAGAAATGATCCCGAAATAGTCCCGAAAAAATCTCGAATTGACCCTGACGGGATCCCGGACGCATCCCAAAAATCATTCAGAAAGTCCCGAAATGACCCTGACATAGTCCAGAAAAAGTCCCGAAATTACCCCGACGGGATGCCGGATGGATCCTCAAAATTACTCACAAGTGATCATGGAAGGGTCCCAAAAAGATACCGAAATAGTCCCGACGGATACCGAAAACCATTCAGAAATGATCCCGGAAGGGTCTCGATGTGTCCCTGACGGGATTACAAATTAGGTGAAGCTAATTAGTAATAAAAGCATGTTAATAAAGTAGCAGGCACGTTGAAACGAATGAAGAGTTACAAACAAACATACAGGTAAATTTAATAAAGCGTGCTAATAAAAAAATAGAAGGAGGGAGGATGGCGGGAGGATACGGAGAGCACCACAGATCGTTTTTCCAAAATTGTTTAGATCTTGATCTGTATGAGCCAGATACCAAAAATTGTTGATTTAGGAGAACATTTGTATCTCCAATTAATAGATTTTGCACAGAGGTGGTGAGGGGAAGGGGGGTAGGTGGGGGGTGGGGGATTGAGGAGACGGAGGGTGTCACTGCTCACTTTGTAAGCCCTCGACTTATTTCACCTAGCGGGCGGGGACCTCCACCCTTTTCAAAAAAATATAGCTAGTAGATCCTTCTATATATGTGTGCCAAATTACATTCAAATCCGTACAGCCGTTCTTGCGTTATTGAGGCGCAAAGACAAACGTCTGGACATACAAACATTCAAACATCCAAACTTTCCCGTTTATAATATTACTAGCCTTTACCCGCGGCCCCGTCCGCAAGGAGAAAATAAAATATATGGGCTATTCACATTAGCCTGCTTATCAAGTTAAAAAAATAACTAAATGAGATGATAACCTGATAGGCACGCTTACGTGAATAGTACAATACAGTTTTTTCGAATTAAAAAAATACATTTTGTTTTTTGTTTAATTGATATGACAGGTGTGAAGGAATTAATATGCATAGAGAACAAAGGGGTGAAACTACAATTAACTAAAAACAAAGAGAATTTTTTTAGATGAAAACAGTGTTTCTTTTTCGGGTATTTAGTTGGTTAAAATATTTCAAAAAGTGTAATTATAGTTATAACAGTTCGCTACAGGATTCATTTAAAAAAATCAAAAATAGAAAGAAGAAGCTGTGTTAGATATTAAAGATAGAACATACCGAATTTAAATTACGATTAATTAGCAGCAAATACATGGCCATAAGAACTCGCAATTTAAAAAGGCATGTATGCTGAACTACCGGTTTAGCAGAGTCCTTAAATGATCCGGAAGGGTCCCAAAATGATACCAAATCAGTCCCGAAACGATCCCGACGGAATCAAGGACAAATCCAGAAAACCATCCAGAAATGATCCCCGAGGGGTCCCCAAATGATCTCGAAACAATTCCGGAAGGATCCTGAAAACTATCCAGAAATAATGCCGGTATGGTCCCCAAATGAGCCCGAAGTAGTCCCGAAATGAGTAGTCCCGAAATGACCCTGACGGAATCTAGGACGGATCCAAAAACCATCCAGAAATTATGCCGAAAGTGTCCCCAAATCATCCCGAAAAAGTCCCGAAATTACCCTGACGGGGCCCCTTAAACCATACAGTAATGATCCCGAAAAAGTACCGAAATTACCCTGACGGCTTCCCGAAAACCATACAGTAATGGACCCGGAAGGGTCTCGAAAAGATCCCGAGATAGTTCCGAAAAAGGCCCGAATTACCCTGGCGGCATCCCGGACTGATCTCGAAAAGCATCCGGAAATGATACCTGAAGGGACCTCAATTGATCCCGAAATAGTCCGAAAAAATTCCCGAAATGACTCTGACGGGATCCCGAGAGCCATCCAAAATAGATACAGGGAGGATCCCCATAAGAACCTGGCATATTCCCAAAAATGTTCCGAAATGACCCTGACGGGATCCCAGACGGATCCTGAAATGACCTCAGAAGGGTACGCAAATGATCTTGAAATAGTCTAGAAAAAGTCACGAAACGACCCCGTCGGAATCCTGGCCGGATTCCAAAAACCATTCAGAATTGATCCCGGAAGGATCTCCGAAATATCCCGAAATAATCCCGGACGGATCCTAGAAACCATCCAGATATGAGTCCTCAAATAATTCCGAAATGACCCTGACGGGATCCCAAATTGATCCCGGAAACCATATAGAATTGATGACGGTGGGCTCCCCAAATGAACCCGAAATAATCCAGGAAAAGTTACCAAATGACCCCGAAGGGATTCCGTAAACCGTCCAGAAAAGATCCCTGAAGGGTCCCCAAATGATCCCGAAAAAGTTCCGAAATTACCCTGAAGGAGGGTGTCACTGCTCACTTTGTAAGCCCTCGACCTAGCGGGCGGGGACCTCCACCCTTTTCAAAAAGATATAGCTAGTAGATCCTTCTAGATTATTGGTTATATGTGTGCCAAATTTCATCCAAATCCGTTCAGCCGTTCTTGCGTAATTGAGGAGCAAAGACAAACGTCTAGACATACAAACATTCAAACATCCAAACTTTCCCGTTTATAATATTACTAGCCTTTATCAGCGGCCCCGTCCGCAAGGAGAAAATAAAATATATGGGCTATTCACATTAGCCTGCTTATCAAGTTAAAAAAAATAACTAAATGAGCTGATAACATGATAGGCACGCTTACGTGAATAGTACAATACAGCTTCTTCGAATTAAAAAAATACATTTTGTTTTTAAGTTAAATTAATTGATATGACAGGGGTGAAGGAATTACTATGCATAGGACAAAGGAGTGAAACTACAATCAGCTAAAACCAAAGAGAATTTTTAGATGAAAATAGTGTTGCATTTTCGGGTATTTTTTCGGGTTAAAATATTACAAAAAGTGTAATTATAGTTATAACAGGTAGTTACAGGATTCATTTAAAAAAACTCAAAATTAGAACAAAAAGCTTTACCGAATTTTAATTACGAATAATCTGCAGGAAATCCATGCTCCATAAAAACTTATAATTTAAAAAGGCATGTGTGCTGAAGTACCGAAGTTCGAAGAGTGTTTAAATGATCCCGGAAGGGTCCCAAAATGACACCAAAATAGTCCCGAAAAAGTCCCGTAATGATCCCGACGGGATCCTGGACGGATCTCGAAAAGCATCCAGAAGTGAACCCGGAAGGGTCCTCTACTGTTCCCTAAATTGTCCAGAAAAAGTCATGAAATTACCCCGACTGGATCCCAGACGGATACAGAAATGATTCTGTAAGGGCCACCAAATGATCCCGAAAGAGTCCCGAAATTAACCTGACGGGATCCCGAACGGATACCGGAAACCGTTCCGGGAGGGTGGCCAAATGATACCTAAAAAGTACCGAAATGACCCTGACGGGATCCCGGACGGACCCTGGAAACCATCCAGAAATGATTCTGTAAGGGCCCGAAATGATGCCGAAAAAGTCCCGAAGTGACTTTGACGCGATGCGGAAAATCATCCAGTAGTGAAGTCGAAAGAGTCCCTAAATGATCCCGAAATTACACTGACGGGATACCGGATGGATCCCGAAAACCATCCACAAATGATCACGGAAGGATCACCAAATTATCCCGAAAAAGTCCATAAATGACCCTAACGGGATCCCGGACGGATCCCGGAAACAATCCAGAAATTTTTCCGGAAGGGTCTCCAAATGATCCCGAAAGTTCCGAAATTACCCAGACAGGATTCCGGACGGATTTCGAAAACCATCCAGAAATGATTCTGGAAGGGTTCCCAAATGACCCTGAAAAAGTCCAGAAATGGCCCTGACGGGAGCCCGGACGGATCCCGGAAACCATCTAGAAATGGTTGATGGAAAGGTCCGCATATGATCCCGAAAAAGTCTCGAAATTACCCTGATGGGATCCCGAAAACCATCTAAAAATGATCCCGTAAGAGTCCCGAAATGGCCCTGACATAGTCCAGAAAAAGTCCCGTAATGACCCTGACGGGATCCTGGATGGATTCCGAATACTATCCAGAAATAACCCCGTAGGGATCCCAAAATTAACCCGAAATCACCGAGACGGTATCCCGGGCGGATCTCGCAAACCATCCAGAATTTAAGTATGAAGGGTCCGCAAATTATACCGAAATAACCCAGAAAGGATCCCGGAAACCATCCAGAAATGTTTCTGGAAGGGCCCCCAAATGATCCCGAAAAAGTCCTGAAATTACCCTGACGGGATCCGGAAAACCATCCAGTAGTGATGCCGAAAAGGTCTCTAAATGGTCCGGAAATTACCCTGACGGAATCCCGAAAACAATCCAGAAATGGTCACGGAAGGATCCCCAAATGATGCCGAAAGTGCCGAAATTACCCAGACAGGATTCTGGACGGATCTCGAAAACACTACAGAAATGATTCCGGAAGGGTCCCCAAAAGACCCCGAAAAAGTCCCGAAATTACCCTGACGGAATCCAGAAAACCATCCAGAAATGGTCACGGAAGGATCCCCAAATGATCTCGAAAAAGGCCATAAATGACCCTGACGGGATCCCGGACGGATCCCGGAATCCACCCAGAAATAATTCCGGGAGGGTCCCCAAATGATCCCGAGTAAGTCCTGAAATTACCCTGACGGGGTCCCTAAAACCATACAGTAATGATAAATAGTCCCGAAAAAGTACCGAATGACCCTGACGGGATCCCGGACTGATCTCGAAAAACATCCAGAAATGATGCCGTAAGGGTCCTCAATTGATCCTCTATTTATTTTAAAAACCTTTATTTTGATACATTTTTTATCATCAATTTGTAACCTTTATAACATTGCAACATTCTTGCTACTTTCATATTTTACTCAATATGCTCACTTGTAAGTTGCTTGTGACGTAATGAACCGATGTGCTTATTTCTATTTATTTTAAACACATTATTGTAATATTTTATTCATCATCAATGTTAAACCTTCCTAACTCCGTTTAAATGTTGTTTGATTGTACTCCGCATTCTAACTTCCATTGTAATCATTAGAAGAAATGGCGTTATCACTGTTCTCATTTTGTTCACTCAACGCCATTAGCTATTATCTTATTGTATCTCTTTATTGTATGTTCACTAATGTACTAATGTTAAAATCTGTTCAATTTCATTTCATAAGACAATACTGAATAATAATAAATAAATAATAAATAACCTAAATTACCCTGGCGGGATCCCGAAATTCATCCAGAAATGTTGTTGGAAGGGTCAAATTATGCCGAAATAGTCCCGAAAAAGTCCCGAAATTACACTGACGGGATCCCGAAAACCATCTAGAAAGTCCCGAAATGACCCTGACATAGTCCAGAAAAGGTTCCCAAATTACCCCGACGGGATCCCGAGCGGATCCCGAAAATTATCCAGAAACGATGTCGGAAGGTTACGCAAGTGACCCCCAAATAATCTTGAAATGAAGGGATCCCGGACGGATCCGGAAAACCATAAAAAAATGATGCCGATGGATCCCGAAAACCATCCAGAAATGATCCCGGAAGCATCCCAAATGATTCCGGAATAGTCCCGAAAAGATACCAAAATGACCCTGACGGGATCCCGGATGCATCCCGAAAACCATCCAGAAATGATCCCGGAAAGATACCGAAATGATTCCGGAATAGTCCGGAAAAGGCCCAAAATAACCCTGACGGGATCCCGGACGGATCCCGAAAACCATCCAGCAATGATGCCGGAAGGGACCCCAAATGATCCCGAAAAATTCCCAAAATGACCCTGACGGGATCCCGGACTAATCCCGAAAATCGCCCAGAAATGATCCCGGAAGGGTCCCGAGCTGACCCCGACGGGGTTACAAATAAGGTGAAGCTAATTATATAAGCATGTTAATAAGGCAACAGGCGCGTTGAAGCGAATGAAGAGTTACAAACTAACATACAGGTAAAGCTACTAAAAGCGTGTTAATAAAAACAATTGAAGGAGGGCGGATGGCGGGGGGAGAAGGAGAGCACCACTGATCGTTTTTCCAAAATGGTTTAGGTCTCGATCTGTATGAGCGATATACCACAAATTATTGATTTAGGAGAAAATTTACATTGAGTTATAACAATATATATATTCTGCACCCTAGGCGGAGAGGAGGGGGGGGGGGTGGAGGGCGTTACTGCTCACTTTGTATGCCCTCGACTTGTTTGACGCATTGAGTTTGTAATATTGGTTAAGTTGTACGTAAAGTTATAATGTGTAAAAATTAATAAAAAGTAATTGTTCGAGGAGTCGTCGACCCCACCCCCCCCCTTTCCATTTGCAAAAAATTTTTTACCAGCAGACTATTTTCTATCTGTGTCCCAAATTTCATCAAAATCCGTTTAGCCGTTCTGCCGTGATTCAGTCACTAAGGCGAAAAAATACAATAATTAAATTAAAACTGTTCCTAAGGGCGGGGACCACGCCCGTTTCAAAAAAAATATACATAGTAGATCCTTCTAGACTATTAACTATTGGGCTTCTAGACTATGTGTGCAAAATTTCATCCAAATTCGTCCAACTGTTCTTGCGTGATTGAGACATAAAGACAAACGTCTGGACATCCAAACACCCAAACATCCAAACATCTAAACATACAAACTTTCCCATTTATAATATTACAGCCTTTACCCGCGTCCCCGTCCGCAAGGAGAAAATGAAATATATGGGCTGTTCACGTTAACCTGCTTATCAAGTTATCTCTTTAAAATTTTTTTCTGTCTAATGTATTTTATTTTTGTAATAGAGTAAAAAAAAGGAACTTAACTAGATGATCCCGAAATTATCTAGAAAAAGCCACGAAATGACCACGCCGGTATCGGAGACGGATTCCGAAAACGATCCAGAAATGCTCCCGGAGGGGTCTCCAAAAGGTCCCGGAATAGTCCCGAAAAAATCCTGAAATGACAACGACACGATTCTAGACTGATCCAGAGAACTACACAGAAATGATCCCTGAAGGGTACCCAAATGATCCCGAAATAGGCCCGAATAGAACCGAAAAACCATCCCGAAATTATCCTGGAAGGGTCCCAAAATGATCCGGAAATAGTCCCAAAAAGTCCCGAAACGACCCCGATGGGATCCCGTTCGGATCCACAAATGAATCCCGGAAGGGTCCCAAAATGATACCGAAATAGTCCCGAAAAAAATCCTGAAATGACCCCGACGGGATCCCGGGCAGCTCCCGAAACCATCCATACCTCGAAATAGTGGAGAAGAAGTCCCAAAATCCCGTAAAACATCCAGAAATGATGCCGGATTGATCCTCAAATGATCTCGAAATAATTTAGAAAAAGTCACGAAATGACCTCGATGGGACCCCGAAGACCATCAAGAAATGATTAATGAAGGGTTCCCAAATGACCCCGAAATTACTCTGACGGGATCCGGAAGAATCCCGAAAACCATCCTGACGGGATCCAGGACGGATCCGAACCTATGCAGAAATGATTCTTGAAGGGTCCCTAAATGATCCCGAAAAAGTCCCGAAATTACCTTGACGGGATCCCGAAAGTCCGCTAACAGTCCCGAAAATGTCCCGAATAGTCCCAAAAATGTCCCAAAATAACTCCGACGGGATTCCTGACGGATCCCGTAAACTATGCAGAAATGATCCCGGAAAGGTCCCAAAATTATGCCGAAATAGTCCCGAAAAAGCCCCGAAATAGCCCTGACGGGATCCCGGACGGATCCCAAAAACCATCCAGAATTGATCTCTGAAGGGTCCGCAATTGACCCCGAAAGTCTCCTGAAAAGGCCCCGAAATTACTCTGACGGGATCCCGAAAACATTCCAGAAATTATCCCGGAAGGATCCCCAAATGATCCCGGAACAGTCCCGAAATAGTTCCAAAATCACCCTGATGGGATCCCGAAATGAGTCCGGAAGGATACAGAATGACGGGATCCCAGATGGATCCCGAATATTATCCCGAAATGATCCCAAAAAGTCCCGAAACGATGCCGGAAGGGTCCCAAAATCATTCCGAGAAAGTCCCGAAATTAACCTAACGGGATCGCGAAAATCATCCAGAAATTATCCCGGAAGGGTCGCCAAATAGTCCCGAAATAACCCTGACGGGATCTCGGACGGATCTCGAAAATCATCCAGAATTGATTTCTGAAGGGTCCGCAAATGATCCCGAGAGAGTCCAGAAAAAGTCCCGAAATAACTCCCGGACGGATCCCGAAAACTATACAGAAATGATCCCGGAAGAATCCCAAAATGATCCCGGAAAAGTCCCAAAGTTATCCCAAAATAGTTCCGAAAAAGTCCCAAAATAACCCCGACGGGATCCTAAACGGATTCAGAAAACTATACAGAAATGATCCCGGAAGAGTCCCAAAATAATCCCGAAATAGTCTCGAAAAAGTCCCGAATTGACCCCGACGGGATCCCGGACCGATCCCGAAAACCATCCAGAAATTATCCTGGAAGAGTCACAAAGCGATACCGAGAAAGTCCCGAAAGAGTCCCGAAATGACCCCCACGAGATCCCGGACGGATCCCGAAAACCATCCAGAAATTATCCCGGAAGAGTCCCAAAGCGATCCCGAAAAAGTCCCGAAAGAGTCCCGAAATGACCCCGACGGGATGCCGGACGGATCCCGAAGACCATCCTGAAAAGATCCCTGAAGGGTCTCGATATGACCCTAACGGGATTACAAATAAGTTGAAGCTAATTATAAAAGCATGCTAATAAGGCAGCAGGCTCTTTGAAGCGAATAATAAACAAAGAGGAAGCCGATGTTTAGCGTTAAAAGGTGATTCTTGTTTATTAAAGAAATCCATTTCTATTTATACAAAAGTTCTTAGCCTACACATACATAGTTACATTAATGCTTACATACTAAAAAGTACTTGATTTCATAATAAATAATTGTTTGTCAGCGTATTATTGTATTGACCTATATATTGTGAATATGATCCGCACATAAGCTGGTTGGTATGACGAATCTATATATTGGGCGGTTTGGCAAATGCGAATGAACTCTTAGTGGTTATCTGGGTCAGTTAAATATGAACGTTGGTGTGTATGTATATTTGTAACGTTAAGCGCATTCGAAGTGAGGTGAATTCACGCAACACTACACCACCGGCCTTTCAAGAGTGAACGTATATAATTTCGTGCTTAATTATAGACGGTCACTCTAATGTCACTGATAAAAGTGTACCGTGTTGTTTCGTTTTACGTTAAATGACCCAGTCAACTCGCTTCGTGTTACCAAAATTTCAATCTTTTGCATTCAGTTGTAATTTATGTCATAGTGGTAACTTGATGTTTTTTTGTTTTTTTTTTTTTTTGCTTATTGATAATTGCAAGTAACTTGGAATGCTTATATTGAACCTTTTTGTTTTTGATTATTTTAGTTACTAGCAGATGTTTTATATTGTTTTAAGCCTATTCTTGTGGACTATTAATTCTTTATCTTGTAGATAGGTCAAAGTAAAAATATTGTCCTATTATTATTTTCTAATCTACTGGGGGTTAAAGTAAAAATATTTTCTATTAGTATTTTCCACTCTACCGTGGGTTAAAGTAAAAATATTAAATGTAATTAAAGTAAATTAAAAATGTTTTCTTAAATGAGACCCGGGCTAATAAATTTATAATTTTTTCCTTAATGTGGTATTTAATAACTAAAAATGAATGATTCTTATATTAACTATTTTCATTAAACAACGCTTTTCATTGTTTATCGAGTTCTACTAAACTAAGAACATATAAAGCACGAAATCTGCCATTAATTATACGATTTGTGATTGATGGAAGAGCAAAGTAGTTATGTACTAGTAGTAGTCCAATTAATGGGCAAAAAAATGGTACAGTGGGTGCAAAACTTTGCATATCTTTATATTTTTTAGACTTTCGTATTTTCCAGCAACATATTTTTTGATCTTATGTGTGTCATGCGATTTCTGCGGCGGCCACCAAGACAGAATCGTCATGATATTAATGAAGAATTAATTAATTTTTTACCGGGATTTGTCACTTGCATAACTTCAGATATTTAGAGAACTTGGGTACCTTTTATTTTATAAATTCGCCTACTGCAGTATATATTCAATTATTTTTCTCCAATTTGTCCCTCAGGACAACTGTGTTTTTTATTCTTTACAAGTCCTAGATTGCAGGCACAGCCTGATAAGCAATTGTCCCAAGTCAATTTTGTCATTAACAATCAGGTTCCTTGTTTTTCTTACGCTACCATTTTTCTATGAAAAGGAGCGCGACATGTCTTTTTGCTGTAAATTTATACGCTTTATATATGTTTAAAGGTTCTCTTCGTGACTTTTCTTCATTTTTGTTGTTTCTTATGGGCTGGGGTTTTTTTTTCTTAGTGTTTTGCGTATTTTCCACTGTCCTAGAATTTGCTATTGCTTCATGACCATCTTTGTCAGGAGCATTGAAAAAGATTATGCAAATTTTGATTTGCTATTAACCTTTGGCAGGGTTAATGAATTTGCCCTTACTGTTGATTGCGACATTTTGGGAGTTATTATTTGAAGGTGTATTTTTAATTGTCTATTGCTCTTCCGCAGTTTGGTAAAAATAATTTAGATACAGTCTTGTACGATTTTCAACTGCCTATATTTGTGATTCATATAATTTTTGAGCATCATAGCTATTGTGATGATCGATAGCATGAATGCGCAAATTACGACTGCTAACCAAAACATCTGGAATGTTTGGCAAATTTTTTGTATCTACCTCGGCTGGTGGTTCGTATTTAATTATTCTGTTTTCTGTTTTTTTATTTTCTGAATATTCTGAATTTTCCTTTCCTAATTCATATCCGGCTAATGCTATCATTATGCCGTGTGCCACGACATTTTGAAATAGAATTATTTTCTTGTTTCCGTAAAAAATTGTACTCAATTTAGACTTCAATAGAATTTTCTTTGTTTTTATCTAAGCATTCCATTTATTTTTATTATTTTTCCCATATTTAGTTAACATGATTAAAAAAATCTTTATTCTTAAAGACAAATTTTGTTTAATTTAACATTTCTAATTCAGAAATTTTAAATTTTCTTACAAAATTTTCAAAATATTAATTTTACAAAATATTTAAAAAAATTTAATTCATATGCTATTTTATTTCTTTTTATTTTTTCTATGCCACTTTGGGCTTCAAAAAAAATTTTTCATTTTTAGGCTGGATTTGTGCCATTTTTCAAGGAAATGTTTAGATTAAAGGAGTTGTATAAGGACTGACATTTTTAATTTTTAATAAATTTTTTAATTGATTTTTAATATTTAATTAAGACACAATTTTAGTAGAACAGAATCAACTTAAAATTTCTATTAAACTAGCCCTACTCTAAAAAAAAATTCCTGAGCAAAAACAAAATTACAAATTTACGTCTTTTGTCGGTCTTTATCCAGGTTAACATTGCCTTGTGTTTTTAACTATCGCCATGAAATATTTAATTATAGTTAATAATGCCTTGCGTGTTTAACTATCGCCATGGCATATTTAATTATCGCCACACGATCAAATAATGCCTTGTGACAAAAGTTTCCTTTTTTATCTTTAATCCTAAGCCTTGTTAGTAATCCTTATGGAATTTTTATTGTTTAATAATCCTTTTTAGGATTATTTAAGTACTTTACTAACTTTTAAGGCTGGCAGGATCTTTTCCAGTCAGATCGTCTTTAGCAGTTGTGCTGTTTTGATCTGAACTGGCAGGATCTTTCTCCAGCTAGATCTTTAGCAGTTTTGCTAATTCTTGATCTAGTCTGGCAGGATCGCCATGTAAGAACGTTAAATAAATAAAGAGGAACTCCAATGTGTAGCGTTAAAAAGTGATTCTTGTTTATTAAAGAAATCCATTTCTATTTATACAAAAGTCCTTAACCTACACATACATAATTACATTAATACTTATATACTAAAAAGTACATGATTTCATAATAAATAATTGTTTGTCAGCATATTATTGTATTGACCTACATATTGTCAGTATGATCCGCACATAGGCTGGTTGGTATGACGAATCTATATATTGGACGGTTTGGCAAATGCGAATGAACTCATAGTGATTATCTGGGTCAGTTAAATATGAACGTTGGTGTGTATGTATATTTGTAACGCTAAGCGCATTCGAAGTGAGGTGAATTCCACGCAACACTACAAGAGTTACAAACAAACAAACATAAAGGAAATGCTAATAAAAGCGTGCTAATTAAAACAATTGAAGCAGGGCGGATGGCGTGAGGAGGAGGGCATCGCTGATCGTTTTTCCAAAATTGTTTAGATCTCGATCTGTATGAGCCATATACCAAAAATTATTGATTTACGAGAAAATTTACAGTGAGTTATAATAATTTATAGATTTTGCACCAGAGGGGGAGAGGAGGGGCGGGGGATGGGGGTGTCACTGCACTTTGTAAGCCCTCGACTTATTTGACCCATTGTAATATTGGTGAAGGGTAAGTATACGTAAAGTTATAATGTGTAAAAATTGTTAAAAAGTAATTATTCGAAGGGGTCGTGGGACCCCCTCCCCCCTTCCATGTTCGAAAAAATGTTTCCAGTAGACTATTGCCTCTGTCCAAAATTCCATCAAAATCCGTGTAGCCTTTCCCCCTTTTCAAAAAAAAAAAATAGCTAGTAGATCCTCCTAGACTGTTGGCTATATGTGTGCCAAATTTCATCCAAATCCGTCCAGCCGTTCTTGCGCGATTGAGTCACAAAGACAAACGTCTGGAAAAACATCCACACATCCAAACATCCAAACTTTCCGATTTATGATATACTAGCCTTTACCCGCGGCCCCGTCCGCAAGGAGAAAATAAAATACATTTGCTATTCACGTTAGACTGCTTATCAAGTTATCTGTTTAAAAATTATTTTTGTCTAATGTATTTTATTTTTGTAATAGAATAAAAAATTAACTAAATGAGCTGATAAGCTGAACTGCACGCTTACGTGAATAGTACAATACATTTTCTTCGAATTAAAAAAAATATTTTTTTAAGTTAAATTAATGGATATGACAGGGGTGAAAGAATTACTACTAATAAAACAAAGGAGTGAAACTACAATTATCTAAAACCGAAGAGAATTTTTTAGTTGAAAATAGTGTTGCTTTTTTGGGTATTTAACTGGTTAAAATGTTACAAAAAGTGTAATTATAGTTATAACAGTTCGTTACAGGATTCATTTAAAAAACTCAAAAATAGAACGAGCTGTGTTAGATATTTAAGATAAAACATACCAAATTTTAATTACGAATAGTTTGCAGCAAATCCATGGCCATAAAAGCTTATAATTTAAAAAGGCATGTGTGCTGAACTACCTGTTGCGAAGAGACCTAAAATGATACCAGAAGGGTCCCACGTGACTGGCACTTTAATATAAATCCCGGACAGATCCCGAATACAATCCAGAATTGATCTCTGAAGGGTCCGCAAACTACCTCGTAATAGTCCTAAAAAAATGATCCCGGAAAGATACCGAACCAACGGGAACCCAGGTGGATCCCGAAAACTCTCCCGAAATGACCTTGGAGAAATGATCACGGAAAGGTCCCAAAATTATACCGAAATAGTCCCGATATGGCCCTACGGGATCCCCAAACCATCCAGAAATTTTGCCGGAAGGGTTAACAAATGATCCCTAAATAGTCCCGGGATGACCCTGACGGGTTCCAGAATACCATCCCGAAATACCATCACGAATACCATCTAGAAATGATCACGAAAAGTTCCGAAAAGTCCCAAAATAACCCGGACGGGATCCCAGACGGATCCCGAAAACTATACAGAAATGATCCCGAAAGAGTCCCAAAATGATCCCAAAAAGTTCCCGAAATGACGCCGACGAGATCCCGGACGGATGCCGAGGGCCATCCTGAAAAGATCCCGCAAGGGTCTCGATATGATCCTGACGGGATTACAAATAAGTTAAAGCTAATTATAAAAGCCTGTTAATAAGGCAGGAGGCGCGTTGAAGCGAATGAAGAGTTACACACAAACAGGTAATGCTAATAAAAGCATGTTATAACAAGTAAGGACGGGTAAGTTCGGGTATAACTGAACATTACATACTCAGCTGAGAGCTTTGGAGACAAAATAAGGGAAAATCACCATTTAGCAAAATGAACCTAGGGTAACCCTGGAATGTGTTTCTATGACATAGGTTTCAAATGCAAGGTATTAAAGAGTATTGTAACGAATTTATTGGCAAATCCTCTTATTTGCCCTTCTGCTAAGTTCGAATCACTAAACTGTTGAATAAATAACTCCAATATTGAATAATGGAAAAATGACCTTTATTAAAGTACTTCACAATAACACTTATACTTTGCAACTAGCTGGCTTAATAACCAAACTGATTGATAGCTCAAGTGAAAACTGATTTCTCGCCTCTACTGTCGCGCCTTTTATACTTTTTGATTTCTCATTGCATACTTCTAGGCTTTTCCATTCCAGAACTTACTAGTTAGTTATCAGCTAAAAAATCGCCAACCACAACTACGTTTATAACTTCTCATTTGAGTAATACTTGCACAAATTATTGCCCTCTCTTGTAAGCAATTCAAATAAGATGTATGTATGTGTTTGTGTATTGCTTCTCCACTGATCGTATACGTACATATGTGTAGACGCAATTATTGATTATTTTATGTAGATACATAATGATTGATCTATGGATGTGCATGATATCACTGTTTAGCATCGGCTTAGAGATGGCAGTACCCCTTAGTGTTGCTAATATTGTAACACTGCCTTCCACTTAAGTCTGATCGTCCGATCAGACAAATCTCTCGATCTAAACGCTGCTAGCCTCTCCAAATGAACCACTTTAATTTTGGTTCGTGGTTTGCCAATGGTTTGTATGCGGTACACTACATCGTTGATCCGTTTTACAACTTTGTATGGGCCTTCTCAGTTACACTGCAATTCCGGGGACAAACCTTTTTTTCGTTGTGGGTTGTATAGCAGCACCAAATCTCCTTCCTGAAACCCTTCCGAATTAATTGCTTTATCGTACCTCGCTCTCATCTTGTCACTCATAATCTTTGCTCGTTGCCTTACCAGATCGTGTATCTCTCTCAGCTCTTCTTCCAAGACACCAGTGGATTTCTTGACATTCCTCTCCCCATCGGCATCTATCCCATACTTCAAATCAGCTGGCAGTCGAAGCTCATTGCCAAAAATTACCTTTGCGGGAGTTTGGCCCGTTATCTCATGTACTGCCGATCGGTAGGCCATCAAGAATAATGATATGTGTGTATCCCATTCCTTATGGTGCTTGTCTACTACTTTCCTTAAATGCTCCTCCAATGTTCTATTGAAACGTTCCACCGTACCATAGGACTGAGGATGCAATGCAGTTGTCCGTGTTTTTGGAATGCCCAACTTCTTGCACATTTCTTGGAACACAGCTGATTCAAAATTCCTGCCTTGGTCAGAATGTATCTCCATTGGTACACCATACCTTGCAACCCATTCGTTTGTAACCACTTCTGCTCCTGTTTCTGCTTCTTGGTTTGGGATTGGGTATACTTCTGGCCATTTACTGAAATAATCCATAACCACCAGTACGTATTTGTTTCCGTGGTTGCTAATAGGAAATGGACCTGCGACATCCATGGCGATCCTTTCAAAAGGTGCACCTGAAATATACTTTTTTATCTGGCCATGACTTCGTGTTTTGAACCCTTTCGCTCTGTTGCAAACCTCGCAGTTGGCAATCCACTCGGTGACCGACTGACGGCAACCAACCCAATAGAGTCTCTGCTTAATTTTCTCGAGCGTCTTCGTGATTCCAAGATGACCTCCACTTGGACTATTATGCAGCTCGCTGAGCACGCCAGGAATCCTCTTTCTGGGAACAACTATCAGTTTCTTCTTGTATTTACCATCCTCACTTTCCCATACTCGATGAAGGCAACCGGATATCAATTCTAAACTGTTCCACTGTGCCCAATATGACTTCGCAATGGGACTCTCTGCTGACATATCTTCTCTGTTTGGTCTTTCGTTTCGTTCGAGCCCTTGCATAACACGTGACAGATCTGTATCTTCTAGCTGACACTTTCTTAGCTGTTCCTTGTCCCATTCATCTGTACATGTTATAGTCATTAGCCAGACATCTATAATGTCTTATTTAGCCTCGGCCTTTGAACAGTGCTTGCATTCCAAACTACATGGTCTTCGTGACATTGCATCAGCATTTCCATTGGTACTACCTTTTCGATGCTCAATGGAAAAATCATAGCTTTGTAGTCGCTCGACCCACCGTGCCAATTGTCCTTCCGGATTACGGAACTGCAGAAGCCATTTCAACGCTGCGTGATCTGTCCTGATGCGGAATCGCTGGCCGTAGAGGTATTTGTGGAAATGTTTAATGCTCTCTACCAATGCCAACAGCTCTCTCCGTGTAACGCAATAGTTCCTCTCTGGTTTTCCAATTGAACGGCTGTAATATGCAACTACCTTCTCCTGTCCATCGACCAGTTGTGATAAAACGCCTCCTATAGCATATACGCTCGCATCTGAATCTAGAATCAACGATGCTCCTGGAATCGGATATGCCAACATTGGGACAGTGCACAAACGCTCTTTCAATGTTTGGAAAGTTACTTCTTGCTCCTTCTTCCATTCAAAAGCTTTATTTTTTCTTGTTAGCTCATGGAGACTATGGGCTACGCTGGCAAAATTTGGTACAAATCGGCGGTAATATGTGCACAGCCCAAGGAAACTTCTCAATTCATGCAGACTCTGTGGTCTTGGCCAAACCTTTACTGCCTCTATCTTTTCTTTCGCCGTACAGATACCTTCTGTCGTTACCTTGTGACCCAAATAATTTAAATTCTTTCTAAACAGCGTACACTTTTTGTGACTTAACTTCAGACCAGCCCCAGCTATTCTCTGGAAAACTTCCTCCAAATTCTTAAGATGTTCATCAAAGTTCTTCCCCAATACGATAATGTCGTCCAGGTACACCAAGCATGTTTTCCAATGTAGTCCTTTCAGTACCTGGTCCATGAGTCTCTCAAAAGTAGCTGGTGCATTACATAGTCCAAAATGCATCACTGTAAATTGCCAAAGACCATCACCGACACTGAAGGCTGTTTTCTCTTTATCTTCCTCCTTCACCGCCACTTGCCAGTAGTCGCTTTTCAAGTCCAGCGTGGAAAACCATTTCGTACCAGATAGCGAGTTCAGAGTGTCGTCAATTCTTGGCAATGGGTAGCTATCCTTTTTCGTTACGTCATTCAACTTCCGGTAGTCCACTCAAAACCTCACTTTTCCATCCTTCTTCTTTACAAGTACTACCGGTGAGCTCCATGGACTAGCTGATGGTTCGATGACGCCGCTGTCGCTCATTTCTTGTATGATTTGACTCACAACTGCCCGCTTCGCCGGTGGAACACTACGTGGGGCTTGACGGATCGGCCTCGCATCTCCCGTGTCAATTTGATGTTTCACAACGTTGGTGCGGCCTGGTTTGGAACCATCCTGGTCAAATATGTTCGCGTACTTTAGGAGCAGTTGTTTTGCCTTACTCTGATATGCTTCCTCTAGCCCCTGCGTCCATGCCGTGATGTCATTTGAAAGATCAGTAGTACTAGCTGAAACGTGTTCCTGGAGCTGTTCACAGTTAATAACTATTTCAGCCTCTTGGCATCTTCCCAAAATAGCTCCTTTAGTCAGTTTGAGTGGTGACTTGAACTCATTGAGAACTCTTACCGGAATACGTCCATCTTGTTAAGCTATTACATAGATTTTATCGCGGGCTTGGCGACTAAATCAAAAAAAACCGTAACGGATATTTGTCAAAAAAGATCCGAAAAGGTTCGAAAAGGTTCGTAAAGGTTCGGTTTTAGCAACAGGCCAAATACATAAAATTGGATCTCTATCATAAACAGCGGTGGGCACCACTACATTTACACGGTTACCAAATTGAGAATTGTTTGCTCATCTTGTTCGGACGTGTTTTACTAATCGCTCTGTGTTTTGTACACTTTATGAGTTTAAAAATAAAATAAAAATGACTCTATAGTCTTTTTTTCGTATTTTCTCATGGGTAAAATTTAAGAAATAATAAAAAAAGACAAAGTGCAATACTATTAGAGTGAAGGTTGGATAAATTAAATGATACCAATCAATTCATAATTTCTGCACAACGAACATACATTAACACAAACATAAATCAGAGAGTGATAATACTTAATATGCCGTGCAACTGCGGTCAAAAAGTGAATCGTGAGAATCCAAAAGTGCAGTGCAATGGATGTAAAGAGTTTTTTCATCTTGAATGTGTAGGTTTGCTTCAGAGTGACTTGGATTTTCTGCTCACTTCAGGAAAGCCTTTTTTCTGCAAAGCCTGCTCAGCTGAGAGGCGCTCATCTATACGTTCGCAGCCCCTGTCAACTCTGCCGCTTAAAACAAATAATATATCTGATGTCAGTGAAGATGTGCATAATCCGAAGCATCAAATTGCTTTTCTTGCTAATGAGCTTAGTAAAGAAGGGCAAGAGAATGAACACATTCTGTTACGTGTCAATGCATTGCATGAAGACAACAAAAATCTACTGCTGAAATCTGATGATCTTATTGCCGAAGTTCGCTCTTTGCGCTCTCAGGTTGATGCTAAAGATTCCGCTCTCTCAACACTAACTATTGAGGTTAAAAATCTTAGTAGCATTGTTGCTAAATTAGCTATTAACCTACCAAAGCAGCCTACAACCGCTGAAATTATTGCTGCGAATGCTGAGAGTGTAAAGCCAATAAATTCAAAAATAAAGGAAAACATAATTGCAAATGAGTCAGAACCTCAAATGAGCACAAATGATGACGTTACTATTTTGCCTTCCCCTTCTGGCAATGATGTACCTATTGATAGTGAAATGACGTCAACGTCCCAATCTAAAGTGCGTAATGCTGCAGGCACTAAAAATGTTAAGCGTAAGCTAGCAGTGACACCTCATGCTGCGTCGCAAGCCTCTGCTACGCCTACATTTGCATCTGTTGCTAAATCTGCTGTTGCTTCGGTAAATGTACCAGCATCCACAGTGCGCCAAGTAACCCAGCGGGAAATTCAAGCAAAAAGTACTCGAAGAAAATTAAGTAAGCCCATTGTTATTGGTAATTGTAATACCAGCGAGTTAAAAGTAGTTCCAGTTTTCAAGTTTCTGCATATTTCGTCATTTTCGCCTACTATTAAGGAATCTGATATATTATCGTATGTTTCAAGTCATGCTAAAATTGAACCCAATTTATTGATATGTCATACATTGGTAAAGAAAGACATTCCCATAGATAGCCTAACCAAAGTCAATTTCAAGTTGGGTGTTTCGGAATGTTCATTTGATAAAGTGCTTAATCCAGCTATATGGCCTGAATTTGTGAAAATTCGTCCGTTTCGTTTTTTTCACCAAGAACGATAACCAGTTCCGTTAATAACAATCCTGCCAAAAAATTAAAAATATATTATCAAAATGTTTCTGGGTTGAGAACCAAATCTAAGCTGCTTTATGCCTTGAGCTCGCACCTGGACTATGATATTTTTGTTCGCGTTGAGACGTGGCTAAACGAGAGTTTCTTTGATAATGAATATTTCGATTCGAATTTATACAATGTGTTTCGAAAGGACCGTGATTATATTAAAACTGGTCACAGTAGAGGCGGAGGTGTTCTTATAGCAGTTAATCGGAAATTTCGCTCGTCACCCCTGACATTAAAGAATGATGATACATTATTGGATCAGCTCTGCGTGGCAGTAAAAGGCGTTTCAAACATTTCAATCTGCGCTTCTTATATACCTCCGACAAGCAACGATATGCTATACCGAGCACATGTGGGCAATATTTTAGCAGTAGCATCTAGTCATAATAATGATAGTATCTGTGTCATGGGTGACTTCAACTTGGGAAATATTGTTTGGTCTTATATTGATGATAGTAATGAGCTATATGCAAATAACGTAAATAGTATATCTGAATCCTACTTGGTTGATAACTTATCCAGTTGCGGCCTTTCTCAGATAAATTGTTTTCGAAATCGGCTTTCTCGCATTTTAGACTTAATTTTTGTCAACGATAATGTACATTTTTTCTTTATTTGAATGCCTTGATCCTTTATCTACTCCTGGTATTCATCATATACCATTCGTTTTAAAGGTTGAATTCTATGAGTTTAATTCGGTTCTTTATGATGAACAAGTTACTAATTTCTGCTTCAGTCGAATGGATGCCGATATGGTTAACCTTGCAGTTGATGCCATTGATTGGAATTCAATATTTTCCAACGTTGATGTTGCCAATTGCTTTGAAATCTTTAAATATAAGTTAGATGAGATCTGCGTTAAGCACATCCCAATCCTTAAGAAACCCAGATATAAAATACCTTGGTATACAAAACGATTGTTAAAAGTTAAGAATTTAAGAAACAAATATTTCAAGAAGTTTAAATTGTCCAAATCTGTTATATATAAAGAGAAATTTCTGTTTTATTCAAGTAAATTTAAATCCATGAACAGGGACTTGAAGCGTAATTATACTCCTAAGTTCGAATCGGATATAAAGCAAAACGCGAAATCATTTTGGAGATATGTCAATTCCAGAAAATCGTGTTCGAGTATACCTTCTGTTGTCTATCTCAATGAGACCAAAGCGCACTCCACTATTGAAGCTGTTAATCTCTTTGCTGATTTCTTCAAGTCAAACTTCGAAGCTGGCACTGACTTTGATCAGGTGTGTTACACGAACATAAATTCCCCAATAAATTTTGGATCGCTAACCCCAACGCTCGCTGATATAGAAGCAGGAATCCGACAACTGAAGATTTCTACTAAAACCGATGTGGATGGGTTGTCTTCATACCTATTAAAAAAATGTTCTGCCCTTGCTTCTCCATTCTTAGTTCTGTTCAATAAATCACTTGAACGAGGAGTGTTTATTGATGCGTGTAAAGTCAGTTCTATCACTCCAGTGTTTAAAAGTGGTAATAAGAACAATATTGCGAATTATCGGCCAATTTCAAAGATATCCTCAGTCTCAAAACTATTTGAGGCTATAGTTAAAAATAAAATTTATTTTACGGTAAATCACTTGATCTCCGCTCAACAACACGGTTTTGTTAAAGGTCGCTCAACAGTCTCAAACCTCGCCGTATTTTCGGAATACTGCATTTCTGCGTTTCAAAATAGCCTTCAAGTTGATTCAGTTTACACTGACTTTTCAAAAGCTTTTGACAAGGTGAACCACACAATTTTATTACTGAAACTGACAGCTCTAGGATTTCATTCCACTCTTTTAAAATGGCTTGAATCCTATATCTCCTCTCGTAAATGTGTGGTTACGGTTGATGGGGCATCATCTGATCCTTTCATTGCGACTTCTGGGGTTCCACAGGGTAGCATACTGGGCCCGCTTCTCTTCGTAATTTTCATCAATGATATAACCAGCTGTTTCAATTACGCAAATTTTCTGTTGTACGCTGATGATCTTAAGATTTTTTCGACAATTACGAGCAATGAAGACATGGTAAGGCTACAATCTGATATAGATAATGTTGCCGACTGGTGTAAACGTAATAAGTTGAATCTTAATATAAAAAAGTGCTCACATGTTTGCTACTCAAAGTCTCGCTGTCCGTTACCCACATGGTATAAAATCGATGGTCTTCGATTATCCACTTCAAGTGAAATTACTGATCTTGGTGTTGTATTCGATTGTAAATTTCTGTTTCAAACCCATTTGAATTACATAATAGCGAAGGCATATTCAACACTTGCCTTCATCAAACGATTTAGCTCTGATTTTCCGATCCTTACACATTAAAATTGCTATACACCTCTCTTGTGCGGTCTAAATTAGAATACGCCGTCTTTATCTGGAGGCCATTCTATAATTGTCACATTACCAGGCTTGAACGTGTGCAAAAAGTTTTTGTTCGCTTTGCCCTACGGTCGTTGCATTTCAATGACCCGATTCCTTCTTATAGTAGTCGCTGTTTGCTCATAAGCCTAAAATCGTTAAACAGCAGACGTTCTATTCTGTCTCTCACCTTTGTTTTTGACTTAATAAGTGGAGCGATTGACTGCCCATTTCTGCTGGCCAGAATTTGTTTGAACATCGCACAGAGGAGTCTACGCAATCACGATACTTTCTGGCTGGACACGGTTAGAACAAATTACTCGTCTAATGCTCCAATTTCAAGAGCTTTAAAAGAGTTTAATATGCTATCACATCCTGTGGGTCTGGACTTTTCCTCCACAAAACATATGTTTAAATCGATATTAAATGACTTATGTACGTAAACTTTTAGGTAACTTTTAGTTTTTACGATTAAATAACTGTGTGTCTATTTTTTTTTCTTGTAATCTGTATGAAAATGTTCACATTTTCTAGATTAAAACGAGATAAATAAATAAATAAATAAACACGAACGCGTAGCGAGCACGAAAGCAAAATCAATTATTTATTTATTTTGATTTCAATGCTTGAACGGTGAACACGTGTCACACGCACTCTTTGTTACTCTGTTTTAAGCGCGCGTGCGACACTTCCTCACCGTACGACCATCGAAATCAAACTAAAAGAGCTGTCGTTGAATTTCACGAAGTAGGCATTGTGCTATCGCTTATCGTATACATATATGGTCGCCTACAAGCCAACCTAATAAAACCGCACTGCGTTTTTTTAGCGCACGCAAACAACCGGCGTTTTTTACCCTAACCCAAATAAGCATGCGTTGCGACAATGTAAAGCATGTGTGCAAACGTCAAATCTAAATGTCACGCAGACCAAAAATTGGAAATCGAGTTAGGTTTTCACGCAGAAAATTCAATTTGAGTTGATCTCATACAAGTTGTATGTGCATGAGACATTTTTGACAGAAAATGACTTGCGTGCGTTTATATTAGGTTGGCTTGTCAGCAGGTGCTAAGCTCACGCCCACCCCGGATCATAAAGTTAAAGTTAAAGTGAATGTTAAAGTTAAAGCGAAATTTAAGGTTAAAAATAAAGTTAAAGTTAAAGTGAAAGTTAAAGTTAAGGTTAAAGTTAAGGTTAAGGTTAAGGTTAAAGTTAAAGTTAAAGTTGAAGTTAAAGTTAAAGTTTAAGTTTAAGTGAATGCTAAAGTTAAAGCGAAAGTTAAAGTTAAAGTTAAAATTAAAGTTAAAGTTAAAGTGAATGTTAAAGTTAAAGCGAAAGTTAAAGTTAAAGTTAAGGTTAAAGTTAAAGTTAAAGTCAAAGTTAAAGTTAAAGTTAAAGTTAAGGTTAAGGTTAAGGTTAAAGTTAAAGTTAAATTTAAAGTTAAAGTGAATGCTAAAGTTAAAGTTAAAGTTAAAGTTAAAGTTAAAGTTAAAGTTAAAGTTAAAGTCAAAGGTTAAGTTAAATTTAAAGTTAAGGTTAAAGTTAAAGTTAAAGTTAAAGTTAAAGTTAAAGTTAAAGTTAAGGTTAAGGTTAAAGTTAAAGTTGAAGTTAAAGTTAAAGTTAAAGTTAATGTCAAAATTAAAGTTAAAGTTAAAGTTAAGGTTAAAGTTAAAGTTAAAGTTAAAGCTAAAGTTAAATTTAAAGTTAAAGTTACAGTTAAAGTTAAAGTAAAAATAAAGTTAAAGTTAAAGTTAAAGTGCATGTTAAAGTTAAAGTGAAAGTTAAAGTTAAAAATAAAGTTAAAGTTAAAGTGAAAGTTAAATATTAACTTCTCATTTATTCAATAAAAGCAAAAAATTTGTTTTCTTATCGGTCACCACGCTTAAAAAGGTTAACTTGAATTAATATCAAAGACAAAACTTCAATTAATATCAAAGAAAACAAAATGTTGCATAAATATTATAATTGCATAAGTTGATAATATACAATAGCTTTACCGCGGCAGTCCCCGAGTGCCACATGTCCTTTTTTTGTCATAGCCAGGGTTTTTCCTACAAGTATGTTCAGTGCTGATTTGTTTGCTGCTTCGACAACCCACAATTTGTTTGTCCCACAATCTCCATCAACCTTTGCCCAGATGACTGCTTCAGATTTTGGTGGTATTTGCTGACTCTCTTCCACTAGCACTCGTTTACTGCTGTAGCCTCTCTCGTAGCCGGAATTAAGTGGTACATCCATGTTCTTATATCGCATCATCTTGCTTTGCATGTCAATCTTGATGCCCTGGTCGATTAAGAAGTCCACTCCAATTATGATTTCATCAACAATCTCTGCCACTATAAAATTGTGTACTACCGTGACGTTCCCAATTGCGACTTCACATGATACTTCTCCAATTACCTGGGTGTCCTCTCCCGTGGCTGTACGTAATCTTGCTCCAAGCAATGGTCTTATCTTCTTATTGACTAAATCTGATCGAATGATGGAATGGGATGCACCCGTATCTACAGTCAGTAACCGTTCCTTTCCATCCACATGCCTTCCGACAGTAAGATTGCTTGACCTTCTTCCAATTTGCGAGATAGAGATTATGGGGCATTCAATTGAGGGAGCCAGATGTTGCCCCTTGCGGCTGACTCTCTTTAGTTTAGCGATTGAGTGGACTTGGAGATTTGCTCATCTCCTTCAGCTCTGCGTTTACGACCACCCACATTGTTGGAACTGTTAGGGTTGGTGTTGCAATGTCGTGCAATATGACCTGGGTTTCCGCACTTGAAACATTTAATAACTCAGGCATTTTTCTGTTGTGATCCCTTCAGTACTTCCGAAATTGTGTCTACCCAATCTGGTCTTTCCACTACCACACGATGAGTTTTTTATGCTGGTTTACTCAATAGTGAGGCAGTTTCCTGAGTCAATGCATGTGATACCATCTCTGCAAATTTTGGCTTTGGGTTTGCGTATGTGGCTCGCTTCGCTTCGACGTCCCGAACGCCAATTATAAAGCTTTAAATTTTTACTCTTTCGGTGTATTCCACGGGTGCGTCGGCATTCGCCAAATGTGCAAGCCTTTCGACATCTGACGCAATCTCCTGCAAAGTCTCATTAGCTTTTTGGTAGCGGTTTTGCAACTCTATTTGGTGTATCTGCTTCTTGTGTTCGCTTCCGTATCGCCTCTCTAGAGCGCTCATCAATGTTTCATAGTTGTTCCGCCCTCCCTCGGGAATAGTCTGTAGGATTTCAGCAGCAGATCCTTTCAATGCCACGAATAGTCCAGCAACTTTATCTTCAGCACTCCAGTTGTTCACTGCTGCGGTCTTCTCAAACTGTAGCTTAAAGACCTGGAAGGAACATAACCGTCAAAGGATGGTGTCTTTACCTTTGGATTACTCGCTGAAACTGT
Organism: Eurosta solidaginis; assembly: GCF_040869045.1. Classification (NCBI taxonomy): domain Eukaryota; kingdom Metazoa; phylum Arthropoda; class Insecta; order Diptera; family Tephritidae; genus Eurosta; species Eurosta solidaginis. Next base: position 139,404,369 of record NC_090321.1, read on the forward strand.
TGGGCGATTTATTTGCAACTCCTGTATACGACCTCTCAAAGTTTCTATCTCAGCATCCATTTTGTCCTCGAGCTGTACAATTTTTGTGTTCTGTGCTTCTAACTGCGAAAACATTTGTGCCACCTGCAATGATAAGCGCTCCTCTTGTGCTTCCAATTGAGATGCCATATATGTCTTTTGGTCTTCCAGTTGAGATGACACTTGCGACGTCATTTCTGAAATACGTGCCTCCTGTGATTCCAGTTGGGATGCTATATATGTCTTCTGTTCCTCTATCTTGGAAGTTATACGGTTCTCCTGGGATTCGAATTGTGATGATATGTTGGTAGATATTTGTGATGACATTTCGCACATTTGTGCCGATATTGCAGCCAATATCATGTTCAGGTCTGTGTTCGCCATTGTCTGCGGTGTTTCATTTTTCTCCTCCAATTTTGTTGTCTCATCGCCATCAAGATGAAAGTCATACTCTTCCACGTCAATACCATCTAATTCCATTGCCTCTCGTAGTCGTATTTGAAGTTCGAGTTTAATGCCGTTTGTATTCAATCCACGGCTCTCCAACTCCTTCTTCTGTTGCTGGATCTTCAATTCACTTAACTTTGCCATGTCCTTGTTGTCCTCTGGAATTTATTCAACAATTCCTCTTCTTACACCAATTGTAACGAATTTATTTGCAAATCCTCTTATTTGCCCTTCTGCTAAGTTCGAATAACTAAACTGTTGAATAAATAACTCCAATATTGAATAATGGAAAAATGGCCTTTATTAAAGTACTTCACAACAACACTTATACTTTGCAGCTAGGTGGCTTAATAACCAAACTTATTGATAGCTCAAATGAAAACTGATTTCTCGCCTCTACTGTCGCGCCTTTTATACCTTTTGATTTCTCATTGCATACTTCTAGGCTTTTCCTTTCCAGAACTTACTAGTTAGTTATCAGCTACAAAATCGCCAGCCACAACTACGTTTATAACTTCTCATTTGAGTAATACTTGCAAAAATTATTGTCCTCTCTTGTGAGCAATTCAAATAAGATATATGTATGTGTTTGTGCATTGCTTCTCCGCTGCTCGTATACGTACATATGTGTAGACGCAATTATTGATTCGTTTATGTAGATACATAATGATTGATCTATGGATGTGCATGATATCACTGTTTAGCATCGGCTTAGAGATGGTTAGAAATTAGTGTTGCTAATATTGTAACAGTATTTTAAAAGGGAGTGGGCCATAGTTCTATAGGTGGACGCCATTTCGGGATATCGCCATAAAGGTGGACCTGGGGTGACTCTAGAATGTGTTTGTACGATATGGGTATCAAATGAAAGGCGTTAATGGGTATTTTAAAAGGGAGTGGGCCTTAGTTCTATAGGTGGACGCCTTTTCGAGATATCGCCATAAAGGTGGACCAGGAGTGACTATAATGCTTTTGTAAGATATGGGTATCAAATAAAAGGTGTTAATGAGTATTTTAAAAGGGAGTGAACCTTAGTTCTATAGGTGGACGCCTTTCTGAGATATTGCCATAAAGGTGGACCAGGGGTGACTCTAGAATGTGTTTGTACGATATGGGTATCAAATGAAAAGTGTTAATGGGTATTTTAAAAGGGAGTGGGCCTTAGCTCTATAGGTGGTCGCCTTTTCGAGATATCGCCATAAAGGTGGACGAGGAGTGACTATAATGCTTTTGTACGATATGGGTATCAAATAAAAGGTGTTAATGATTATTTAAAACTTAGTGGGCCTTAGTTCTATAGGTGGACGCCTTTTCGAGATATCGCCATAAGGGTGGACCAGACGTGACTCTAGAATGTGTTTGTACGATATGGGTATCAAATTAAAGGTATTAAAGATGGTTATAAAAAGGAGTGGCCCTTAGTTGTATATGTGAAGGCGTTTTCGAGATATCGATGAAAATTTGGACCAGGGTGACCCAGAACATCATCTCTCGTGTACCGCTAATTTATTTATATATGTAATACCACGAACATTATTCCGGCCAAGATTCCAAGGGCTTTCGATTTCGCCCTGCAGAACTTTTTCAATATCTTCTACTTTATATGGTAGTTGTCACACCCATTTTACAAAGCTTTTTCTAAGTTATATTTTGCGTCAATAAACCAATCCAATTACCATGTCTCATCTCTTTTTTATACTCAGTTGAGCAGAGCTCACAGAGTATATTAACTTTGATTGGATAACGGTTGGTTGTACAGGTATAAAGGAATCGAGATAGATATAGACTTCCATATATCAAAATCATCAGTATCGAAAAAAATTTGATTGAGCCATGTCCGTCCGTCCGTCCGTCCGTCCGTCTGTCCGTTAACACGATAACTTGAGTAAATTTTGAGTTATCTCGATGAAATTTGATATGTAGATTCCTGGACACCCATATCAGATCGCTATTTAAAGCGAACGATATCGGACTATAACCACGCCCACTTTTTCGATATCGAAAATTTCGAAAAACCGAAAAAATGCGATAATTCATTGCCAAAGGCGGATAAAGCGATGAAACTTGGTAGATGGGTTGACGTTATGACGCAGAATAGAAAATTAGTAAGATTTTGGACAATGGGCGTGGCGCCGCCCACTTTTACAAGAAGGTAATTTAAAAGTTTTGCAAGCTGTAATTTGGCAGTCGATGAAGATATAATGATGAAATTTGGCAGGAATGTTACTACTATTACTCTATATGTGGTAAAAAAAAATTAGTAAAATTGGATGAAGAACACGTCCACTTTTTTAAAAAATTTTTTTTAAATTCAAATTTTAACAAAAAATTTAATATTTTTACTGTATATAAGTAAATTAAGTCAAAATTCAACTCCAGTAATGATGATGCAACAAAATACAAAAATAAAAGAAAATTTCAAAAATTTACCAATCCTTCTTAAATTTGGTAGGGGCATAGATTCTATGACGGTAACTGTTTTCTGTGAAAATGGGCGAAATCGGTGGAAGCCACGCCCAGTTTTTATACACAGTCCACCGTCTGGCCTTCGGCTCGGCCGTTAACACAATAACTTGAGCAAAAACCGGTATATCTTTACTAAACTTAGTCCACGTACTTATCTGAACTCACTTTATCTTGGTATAAAAAATGGCCGAAATCCGACCATAACCACGCCCACTTTATTGAAATCGAAAATTACGAAAAATGAAAAAAAATGCCATAATTCTATACCAAATACGAAAAAAGGGATGAAACATGGTAATTGGATTGGTTTATTGACGCAAAATATAACTTTGGAAAAAACTTTGTAAAATGGGTGTGACACCTACCATATTAAGTAGAAGAAAATGAAAAAGTTCTACAAGGCGAAATCAACAGCGTTTGAAATCTTGGCAGAAATACTGTTAGTGGTATTGCATATATAAATAAATTAGCAGTACCCGACAGATGATTTTCTGGATCACCTGGTCCACATTTTGGTCGATATCGCGAAAACGCCTTCACATATACATCTAAGGGCCACTCGTTTTAAAACCCGCATTAATACCTTTAATTTGATATCCATATCGTACAAACACATTCTAGAGTCACCCCTGGCCCACCCTAATGGCGATATCTCGAAAAGGCGTCCACCTATAGACCTAATGCCCACTCCCTCTTAAAATGCTCAGTAACACCTTCCGTTTGATACCCATATCGTACAAGCATTCTAGAGTCACCCCTGGCCCACCTTTATGGCGTTATCTCGAAAAGGCGTCCACCTATAGAACTAAGGATAACTCCCTTTTAAAATACTCATTAACACCTTTCATTTGATACCCATATCATACAAACATTCTAGAGTCACCCCTGGCCCACCCTAATGGCGATATTTCGAAAAGGTTTCCACCTATAGACCTAATGTCCACTCCCTCTTAAAATGCTCAGTAACACCTTTCATTTAATACCCATATCGTACAAACATTCTAGAGTCACCCTTGGTCCACCTTTATGGCGATATCTCGAAAAGGCGTCCACCTATAGAACTAAGGATTACTCCCTTTTAAAATACTCATTACCACCTTTCATTTGATACCCATATCGTACAAACATATTCTAGAGTCACCCCTGGTCCACCTTTATGGCGATTTCTCGAAAAGGCGTTCACCTATAGAACTAAAGCCCATTCCCTTTTAAAATACTCATTACCACCTTTCATTTGATACCCATATCGTACAAACACAATCTAGAGTCACCCTTGGCCCACCTTAATGGCGATATCTCGAAAAGGCGTCCACCGATAGACCTAAGGCCCGCTCCCTCTTAAAATGCTCAGTAACACCTTTCATTTGATACCCATATCGTACAAACAAATTCTAGAGTCAGCCCTGGTCCACCTTTATGGCGATATCCCTAAATGGCGTCCATCCATAGAACTATGGCCTACTCTCTCTTAAAATACTCTTGTATACCTTCCATTTGATACAATGTCATACAACCACATTCCAGGGTTACCCTAAGTTCATTTTCCTACATGGTGATTTTCCTTATTTTGTTTCCATAGCTCTCAACTGAGTATGTGATGTTCGGTTACACCCGAACTTAGCCTTCCTTACTTGTTCATATTTGGAATAGAATTATGAAATTTTTTTCATTTTTCGTAATTTTCGATATCTTAAAAGTGGGCGTGGTCATAGTCGGATTTCGGCCATTTTTTATACCAAGATAAAGTGAGTTCAGATAAGTACGAGAACTAAATTTAGTAAAGATCGATTTTTGCTCAAGTTACCGTGTTAACGGCCGAGCGGAAATACAGAAGGTCGACTGTGTATAAAAACTAGGCGTGACTTCAACCGATTTCGCTTATTTTCACAGAAAACAGTTGTCTATGCCCCTACCGAATTTCACAAGTATCGGTAAATTTTTGTTCGACTTGGGCATTAAAAGTATTCTAGACGAATTAAATGAAAAAGGGCGGAACACCGCCCATTTGAAATTTTCTTTTATTTCTGTATTTTCTTGTACCATATCATTACTGGGGTTGGATGTTGACATAATTTACTTATATACTGTAAAGATATTAAATTTTTTGTTAAAATTTTACTTAAAAAAAACTTTTTTTTTAAGTGGGCGTGTTCGTCATCCGATTTTGCTAATTTTTATTTAGCACACATATAGTAATAGGAGTAACGTGCCTGCCAAATTTCATCATATCTTCAACGACTGCCAAATTACAGCTTGCAAAACTTTTAAATTATCTTCTTTTAAAAGTGGGCGGAGCTACGCCCATTGTCCAAATTTTACTAATTTTGTATTTTTCGTCATAAGGTCAACGCACCTACCAAGTGTCATCGCTTTATCCGTCTTTGGTAATGAATTATCGCACTTTTTCGGTTTTTCGAAATTTTCGATATCGAAAAAGTTGGCGGGCCACATACCAAAAATTATTGATTCAGGAGATAATTTACATTTAGTTGTAACAATTATAGATTTTGCACCACAGGGAGAGAGGAGGGGGGGGGGGGAGGGGGGGAGGGTGTCACTTTGATCTTGGAGGGTGATCTTTCTAGACTATTGGCTATATGTGTGCCACATTTCATCCAAATCCGTCCAGCCTTTCTTGCGTGATTGAGCACAAAGACAAACGTCTGGACAAACATCCACACATCCAAACTTTCCCATTTATAATATACTAGCATTTACCCGCGGCCACGTCTGCAAGGAGAAAATGAAATATATGAGCTATTCACGTTAGCCTGCTTATCAAGTTAGCTGTTTAAAAATTTATTTCAGCCTAATGCATTTTATTTTTGTAATTGAGTAAAAAAAAAAATAACTAAGTGAGCTGATAACCTGATAGGATCCCCAAATAATCCCGAAATTATCCAGAAAAAGCCTCGAAATGACCCCGACGCTATCGCAGACTTACTTACTTACTTAATTGGCGCTTAACCGTCTAAACGGTTATGGCCGTCCAACAAGGCGCGCCAGTCGTTCCTTCGCTCCGCCAACCGGCGCCAATTGGTCACACCAAGGGAGTTTAAATCGTTTTCCACCTGGTCCTTCCAACGGAGTGGGGGCCGCCCTCTACCTCTGCTTCCATAGGCGGGTTCCGATAGAAACACTTTCTTGGCCGGATCATCATCTTTTATTCGCATAACATGGCCTAGCCAGCGCAGCCGCTGCGTTTTAATTCGCTGGACTATGTTGATGTCTGCGTATAGCTCGTACAGCTCATAATTAAATCTTCTTCGGTACTCGCCATCGCCAACGCGTAGAGGTCCATAAATCTTTCGAAGAACTTTTCTCTCGAGCACTCCCAAAGCCGCTTCATCTGCTGTTGTCATGGTCCATGCTTCTGCCCCATATAGTAGGACGGGTACGATAAGTGACTTGTAGAGTATGATTTTCGTTCGCCGAGAGAGGACTTGACTTTTCAATTGCCTACCTAGTCCAAAGTAGCATTTATTGGCAAGATTGATTCTTCGCTGGATTTCAGTGCTGATGTTGTTGCTAGTGTTGATGCTGGTTCCCAAATAAACGAAGTCTTTTACTATTTCGAAATTATGGCTGCCAACAGTAGCGTGGTTGCCAAGGCGCATATGCACTGACTCTTTGCTCGATGACAGCAGGTACTTCGTTTTGTCCTCATTCACCATCAAACCCATCTTTACCGCTTCTTTTTCCAGCTTGGAGTAAGCAGAACTAACAGCGCTATCGCAGACGGATCCAGTAAAACATCCAGAAATGCCCCGGAGGGGTCTCCAAAAGTTCCCGGAATAGTAACATAAAAACCCGAAATGACAACGACACGATTCTAGACTTATCGAGAGAACCACAGAGAAATGACCCCTGAAGGATCCCAAAATGCTCTCGAAATAGTCCCGAAAAATTTCGGAAATTCCGAAATGACCCCGAGGGGATCCATGACGGATCGTGAAAACCATACAGAAATCATTCTGGAAGGGTCCCAAAATGATCCCGAATTAGTCCGGAAATGACCCCGATTGGATCCCGCACGGATCCAGAAATGACCACGGAAGGGTCCCCAAATGATCCCAAAATGGTCACGAAATGACCCTGATGGATCTGGCAAACCATCAAGAAATGATGCCGGAAGTGTCCCCTAATGATCCAGAAATAATACAGAAAATGTTATGAAATGACCCCTAAAGGGTCCCCAAATGATCCCGAAATAGTCCCGAAAAGTCCCGAAATTACCCTGAAGCACAGTGTTTCGTGTAGAACAAGCTAGCTGGACAAAATTATTTTATGAGATTTTCCGTTTCATATGCAGTCATTTATAACAACTACGTAATTTTTTTCAGCCATATATTCTTTTTTTATTTTTTTTTCCAAATTTTACTTCATATGCATACATTTGCTTATTTCATATACAGTAACTCATTTGAATAAGTGACATAGATCCAAAAAAATTTAAAGGACTTAAGAATATTACTTTATTGTACTTATATTGAATGGACTACAAATCTCAATACTCTAAAAAAATCTAAAAATTCGGAAAAAAAATTAAAATTTTTTATGAAAATTCGTCGAATTTTTCAAAAATTTTTTGAATATAATTTAGTTTTTGTTATAGATCGTGACAAATTTTCTTATGGGAAATTAGTTAAAATAAATTTGCGAAAGCGAATATTGTAAGAATTTTCCAAAAAGGGGTGTCTACTTATTTATGTGAGTGACTGTACATATGTACATACATATTTTGTATTTATTTGAGTATTTATCCTGGCACTACAATTTTTACAAAATTATTTTATAGTACCAGTCAGGAATGTAAAAGTGAATTACAATAATAATAATAACAATGTAAATAATTAAATTAATTATGTGAAAATTACTTATTACAAAAACTTAAAAGTAAAGTATCATACAAAGTAGAAAAGACAATAGATTTAAATTAAATAAAACCTGATCCAACAAAAAGTTATAGGGTAGGTTACCTTTTATAATTATGCTATTATTCGCTATCATCACTTTCATTCGATGTGATGAGCATCAGCAACACTATTTTGAAAGCTTGAAACAACTGGGGTATTTATTGACTCCTCATCATTATCGGGGGACAGTAAATTTAAGACTTCTGAAGTCAGACTTTTAAATTTTTTCTTAGGTATCTCCCTAAAACTGTTAACTAAAGGATCCGATGTTATAAGCAACATATTCATAAAATCTCTATTCGTGGCTTCACGTGACTGCTTTTGTGTGTTATCATCCCTGAATCGTCTCAAATCTTTGTTACGGGCTTCCTGTGCTTCCTCAGAAAATTTACCAATAGGTAAAATTGCTGATTTTATAATATCAGTACTATGCACTAAGATTTTATGAACTGTAACAGGCATATTAAACCATGGATAGAGATCTATGTATAGTTTTTTAGTCTCGACTGCAAATTTTTCAAATCTTTGGATATTTATATTGTACCCAGATGCTAATGCGCGAAGGAGAGTGTCGAATCTTTTGATGATCGTTACATCGAATCCCGTAATCTCAGCACTAGCCTCAGAATTCTCGAAATACCTACGAGCAGTGTTGCCGTCATTGGTATTGCCGAAACTTGGTTTTGGTTTATCTACTATCAATCCAAGTACACTTTTAAATTTGTTCTGGATTTCGTTGGAACGTAGCTTTACGCTCTCTTTATCTGCCTCATTCCTAAGCTGTCAGTTTTTACTTCGAGGCGATAACTTATGTGAAGCAAGCATTCAAAACATCTTATCCATGCATGGAGAGTAGACAAACCAAAACCAAGATTATCTCGGCTAGGCGAAAAGTCCCGTAACTCATTATTCATATCTTTTGGAGTGGCACCACAAATATAACACTTTTGTGCGGAAGAAGTTTCAGTCAAAGCATTGCAAACTTTTCCGTCAATCATTGTTAGAAACATATTGTGATTTACGGAAACTTCTTATTCTTCGAGCATGTTCTTTGTTGGCAACAACGAATTTATCTCCTCAAAAATTTTGTTCGTTTCAAAAACAATAAAATCTTTTGTTTCTTTAGAAAAAATAAATTTAATTGGACGACAATACATGGTAGAAGAAGGTCGAGAATTCTGCAAAACAATGTTAGCTTTTTCATCCTGTAATTGAAGAGGAACGAAAGAAAATATAAACAAAAACTCATTAGTGTCAGAACTGCATGTAAACTTATGCTTATATGTGCTATGGCCAGAGCTTCCATCGCAACCCCACTTGCTGATTAAAGTATACGTCAAGTTTGTAGGTAATAAACTAACAAAAACTTCTTGATTTGCTAAAACTAAACGCTCAACAGTTTTATCTAATACGGACTGGACTTTAATTTCCGCACGTGTATCACACACAACAATTTCATTTGGACAGCATTCTGCCTTAGCTTTTCTTAGACTATAAAATGATGGATAGACCTTATGGCCTGCCCTGATGCTCCACTTCCGAGTCGTTTTGTACCCATGAGTCGTCGACTTGTTATCTACGTAGTATGCTAAAGCTTCTACATTGCTCAAGCATCTTGCATCTGGCTCACATGTAATCTTTTTGCCGGATATTTGAGTAGTTTCCTGTGATTTTTTTATAATGTTAGTAACATTTCTGTTGCCGGACATACGCGTTGATACTTCTGCCGCATAAAGTAACTCACCAGGACTTCTAGGTTGCAAGAGGTCATCCACTCGACACCGTTTGGTTTTTTCACTGCAGCTAACAAAGTCCTTCTTTCGTCTTCCGGGGCTGGGGTTACCTGAAGAAGTGGTTGGTTGGTCTGATGGCAACTTTGAATCCACCGTTATTGTAAATGTGAAGTCTGGACTCGAAAGCCACTCCGAGTTTTTATTCAAAAATCGTTCCTTATGTCTTCCAGAAGTGTTCCACTTTCGATCCAGCTTCGACGAATATGCCGATATTTGTAAGCTTAAACTCTTTATCGAATACTCGGCTGCTTCGCTTAAATTGTACTTAAGTACAACAAAACTCAATAATTCTTTATATCTGGTTTCCTTCGAATGTTGAACCCAAATGTCAAAGAACTCCGTTCTTGTTACGGTTATAACTAAACTGCTTTGTGTTGTTGATTTTCCGACTTAAGTGTCGTTGATAGTTCAGATTTGTTATCAGTTGTGCAGTATTTATATTACATTCAGGTATTGGTGTAGATGCTACCAAATCGGGTTGTTTTGTGTAGCGTTCCTGTGTGGTTATACCTGCATTAGGATTGCTTTTTAGGTACCTGTTTTTATACCTTGGTGACTGGTGCGGTAGATTGTGGCAGGTTGAAGTCAGTGATCTTCGCCTTTTTGCTTTTGTTGTGCTCTTGTTGACCTTGCGCGTTTATTTTTGTGTGTTTTATGGCTACGTGTTTGTTCCCTGTACCTGGGAATTGGTTTTGCCGTTTGTAGATCAGCTTTAAAGGTTCAAATATCTCGTCGGAGCTGGTACGTACATACATCCTATTGTAACGATTTACTTGCAATTCCCCTTATTTGCAATCTTCTGCTGAGTTCGAATCACTAAACTGTTGAATAAATAACTCCAATATTTAATAATGCAAAATGGCCTTTATTAAAGTACTTCACAATGACACTCAACGAATGAATAGCTTGCTTAGTAACCAAACTGATTGATAGCTCAAATGAAACTTCACTGTCAAAATAATACTGCTATTGCTCGCTAGATAGCGTCTGAATCGAAACTTGCCCATAGCGCCTGTACCGCTGATGCTTTTATACTCTGTGATTTCTTCGTGGCATCTTCTAGGCGCTTCCAGAATTTTACTTAGTTGTAAATTTCTCAGCTAAAACTACAGATGCATAATTTCTCATTTGAGTAATACTTGCACACATTATTGCTCTCTCTTGTGACAACTCAGATAAGATATATGCATGTGTTTGTGCATTGTTTCTCCGCTCCTCGTATACGTACATACATATGTGTAGACGCAATTATTGATTCGTTTATGTAGTAGATACATAATGATTGATCTATGGATGTGCATGATATCACTGTTTAGCATCGGCTTAGGGCTGGAAGCACCTCCTAGTTTTGCTAATATTCGTAACACTATTTTATATGTAGAGATAACTAAATCTACAAAAAAAAAATTTAAAATAGATGTGCAAAGAATTCGCAACGGTTTTTTCTTTCGACTATTAGAGCATACTTGCGACTATAACATATGTAAAATTTAGCCGGGATGTCCGCGGATGTATGTAACTTTTTTGTCCCTAAAGTGAAAAATATAGAGAAAAAATACCTTTTCTTCTTAATAACGGAATGTTAAATATATTGAAAATACTCTAATTGCGAAAGAATTACTATTAAAATTTTGAATTACCTTCGAGCTTAGAATACATCAAAAAATTATATAAAAGTGTTCACTTAAAAGAAATATGAAGCTTAATATTCAACAAGAATTTTGCAAATTAACCAATGCATTTTACGGCCACTCCTGCCTTCTTACTTCAACTACTCAATATATATGAGCAAAAATATCGAAAAAAAGCAAAAATCTCGTTATTTTGTTTGTTTTCTTTCATTTCTCATTACACTTTTCTTGGAATAAGAACTTTGTTTTTGTCCAGCTAGCTTGTTCTACACGAAACACTGTGCGAAGGGATCCCGGACGGATCCCGAAAGCCATCCAGGAATGATCTTGGAAGGGTCCCAAAATGATCCCGAAATAGCCTGGGAAAAGTCCAGAAATTACCCTGACGGGATCCCGGACGAATCCTGAAAACCATCCTTAAATGATCCCGACAAAGTCCCGAATTTACCCTGACCAGATCCCGTACGGATACCGAAAACCATCCAGAAATGATGCTGAAAGGGTCCCCAAATGATCCCCTATTAGTTGAGAAAAATTCCCGAAATTACCCCGACCATCTAGAAATGATGCCGGAAGGTACACCAAACGATCCCCTAATAGTCCCGAAATGACCCTGACGGGATCCTGACGGATCCCGAAAACTATCCAGAAATTATGCCGGAAAGGTCCCCAAATGATCCCCTAATAGTACCGATATCACCCTGTTGGGATCCCGGACGGATACCGAAAACCATCCAGAAATGATGCCGAAAGGGTCCCCATATGATCCCGTATTAGTCGCGAAAAAGTACCGAAATGACCCCGACGGGATCCCGGACGGATCCCCAAAACCATCTAGAAGAACAAAGTAGTGAAACTACAATTAATTTAAACCGAGAGAATTTTTTAGATGAAAATAGTGTTGCTTTTTTGGGTACTTAGTTGGTTAAGATATTACAAAAAGTGTAATTATAGTTATAACAGTTCTTAACAGAATTCATTTTGGAAAAATCTCCAAATGGAGGAAAAAACGCATGTGTGTTGAATTACCGCCCCCGGAAATAGATCCTGGAAGAGAAATGTTCACCAAAGGATAGTAAAAATCGTGAAAATTTGTACGAAAAAGCAGTGAATTGCCGTATCAAAATTGGTTTCTTGTCTAAAAACTTCATTGAATGGACGCTCATAAAGCAGACTAAAAAAACTCAAAATTAGAAGAAAAAAGCTGTGTTAGACATTAAAGATAAAACATACCGAATTTTAAGTACGAATAATAATAAAAAATAAAAATAAATAAAAGCTCATTATTTATAACGGCGTGTGTGCTGAAGTACCGGTTTCGAAATTGATTGCTTGTAGAAAAATTTCCAATTCACTAAAGAAGACTAAATTTTAATATTAGAACGAAAAAGATGTGTTAGATATAAAAGATGAAACATGCTAAATTTTAATTTCGAATAACTTGCAACATATCCACGGCTTTAAAAGCCCATTATTTAAAAAGGCGTGAATGCTGAACTACCGGTTTCGAAATTGGATGCTTTTCTAGAAATTTCCAAAATGGAAATTCACTAAAGCAGACTAAAAATTTAAAAATTTGAACGAAAAAGTTGTGTTAGATATAAAAGATAAAATATACCAAATTTTAATTTCGAATATTTTGAAACATATCCGTGGCCATTAAAGCCCATTATTTAAAAAGGCGTGAGTGCTGAACTACCGGTTTCGAAATTGGTTGCTTTTCTAGAAATTTTCTAAATGGAAATTCACTAAAGCAGACTAAAAAATTTCAAAATTAGAACGAAAAAGTTGTGTTAGACATATAAGATAAAACATACCAAATTTAAATTTCGAATAATTTTCGATATATCCACGGCTATAAAAGGCCATTATTTAAAAGGGCGTGAGTGCTGAACTACCGGTTTCAACAGTGATTGCTTTTAGAAAAATTTCCAAAATGGAAACTCTCTAAAGCAGACTAAAAAATTTCAAAATTAGAACGAAAAAGTTGTGTTAGACATATAAGATAAAACATACCAAATTTAAATTTCGAATAATTTGCGACATATCCACGGCTATAAAAGGCCATTATTTAAAAAGGCGTGAGTGCTGAACTACCGGTTTCGAAATTGGTTGCTTTTCGAAAAATTTCCAAAATGGAAACTCACTAAAGCAGACTAAAAAATTTCAAAATTTGAACGAAAAAGTTGTGTTAGATATAAAAGATAAAACATACCAAATTTTAATTTCGAATAATTTGCGACATATCCGTGGCCATTAAAGCCCCTTATTTAAAAAGGCATGAGTGCTGAACTACCGGTTTCGAAATTGGTTGCTTTTCTAGACATTTTCAAAATGGAAATTCACTAAAGCAGACTAAAAAATTTCAAAATTGGAACGAAAAAAGTTGTGTTAGATATAAAAGATGAAACATGCTAAATTTTAATTTCAAATAACTTGCAACATATTGTGACGAATATTAACAACACTAAGGGATATTATTATCTCTAAGCCGATGCTAAGCAGTAACTTGTATGCACATCATTAAATCAATCATTATGTCTACCCCTATGTCCATAGGAGAATAGCCCAGAAGAAACGCACAAACACATGAATATATCTTATCTGGGATACTCACAAAAGAAGGCAATAATTTGTGCAAGTATTACTCATGTATACACGTGCATATGAGAAGCTATAAACGTAGATGTGGCTCATGATCTAGCTGTTAACTAACTAGTAATTTCTAGAATATAAAAACCTAGAACTATGCAACGAGGAAACCAGACAGTATAAAAGGCAGCAACAGTAGAGGCACGACAATCAGTTTGATTAAAGACGCTATCTGGCGAGCAATAGAAGTGTTATTGTGAAGTACTTTAATAAAGGCCATATTGCATTATTGAAAAGTGGAGTTATTTATTCAACAGTTTAGTGATTCGAAAGTTAGCAGAAGGTTGCAAATAATAGGAATTGCACTAAATTCGTTACAATTGGTGTCAGAAGAGGATTTGTTGAATAAATTCCGAAGACTTCGAATACAACTTGGACATGTTAAAGTGGAGTGAATTGAAGATCCAGCAACTGAAGAACGAGTTGGAGAGCCGTGGATTGAATACAACCGGCAATAAACTCGAACTTCAGGCACGACTACGAAAGCAATGGAATTAGAAGGAATTAACGCGGAAGAGTATGTCTTTCCTCTTGATGGCGAGGAGACAACAAAAATTTAAGAGAAAAACGAAACATCGCAGACAGTTACGAGCACAGACCTGAACACGATTTTGGCTGCAATATCTGCTCAAACATCGACAGTAACGTCCAAGATGGAAGCACAGGCGGCACGCATTTCAGAAATGTCGTCGCAAATGTCATCCCAACTGGAATCACAAAAGACAGATATAACATCTCAACTGGCATCTGAACTAGAAACACAGGAGACATGCATAACATAAAAGATTGAAACACAGGAAACACAAATTTCATCATAGCTGGAAGAATAAAAGACATATATGGCAACTCAACTGAAAGAACAAGAGACACGCATAACAGTACAACTAGAAGAACAAGAGGCGCGTAATCATCAAAACTCGAAGCGCGCATGGACGAAAAAATAATGCAGTTTAAAGAAAAGTTCGAGGCAGAGGTGGATGTTTTGAGAGATCGTATACAGGAATTGCACCTTAATCGCCCGGCTACTTCAGCGAGTAATACGAAGGTAAAAACTCCATCTTTTGACGGTTCTGTTCCTTTCAAGGTCTTTAAGCTACAGTTTGAGAAGACCGCTGCAGTGAACAACTGGAATGCTGAAGATAAATTTGCTGCACTGTTCATGGCATTGAAAGGGCCTGCAGCTGAGATTTTACAAACCATTCCAGAGGGCGAACTAAACTGTTATGAAGCATTGATGGGCGCTCTAGAGAGACGATATGGAACTGAGCATAGGAGACAGATATAGCAAATGGAGTTACTGAACCGGTTCCAGAGGCCTGGTGAAAAATATTGCAAGAGTTGGCGTCGGCTTTTCTATTCTAGAATTTACTAGTTAGTTATCAGCTAAAAATCACCAGCCACAACTACGTTTATAGCTTCTCATATGCGCGTGTATACGTGAGTAATCCTTGCAGAAATTATTTCCTTCTTTTGCGAGCATCTCAGATAAGATATATGCATGTGTTTGTGCGTCTCTTCTCTGCTGCTCATATGGACATATGGGTAGACATAATGATTGATTTAATGATGTGCATACAAGTCAGCGCTTAGCATCGACTTAGAGATGATAGTATCCATTAGTGTTGCTAATATTCGTCACACTACCCTCCACCTAAGTCTGATCGTCCCGATCAGACAAATTTCCCAGTATAAACGCCGCTAGCATCTCCAAATGTATTACTCTTATACTTCGTGGTTTCCCAATGGTTTGTATGGGGTAGACTGTGTCACTGATCTTCTTCACAACTTTGTACGGGCCTTCCCAACTGCATCGAAATTTGGATGGAACACCTTTCTACCGATGAGGGTTGTATAACAGTACCAAATCTCCCTCCAATAAATCTTCCGAATTATTGTTCTCATCGTACCTGCGCTTCATCTTACTACTGATTATCCTGGATCGTTCCCTCGCACTCTGTTGTTTGGCCAATGAAGAACTACTTTGCAGAGCTTGATCTTGACGGATTGACTTAGCATCGTCATTATCGTCTTGACGTTTCACAACAGTAGCGCGCTGGCTTGAAATAACCCTTGCATTCTTTCTGGCAGGCATGCTTAACCACCGAACCGATATCATTTCGTTACGATAATTAACGTTAGTAAACGAAACAATGTCATTTCGTTTCGTTTATTAACGTTAAGAACGTCAAATTAACGTTACTTTGTTTCGTTTATTAACGTTAATTACCGTAACGAAATCATATCGGTTCGTTGGTTAAGCATGCCTGCTTTCTGGACAATTCTTTCAGTAATTTTAATGCGTCCATTAGGGTTTGTCAATGCCAGTGTTTTTCTCGCAGGTATATTTGGTTTTGATTTGTTTGGCCAATTCGTTTCATCAACCCTTGCCCGATCTGCTGCCTTTGACTTTTGTGGTTTTTGTCGAATCTCTTTCACCAGCACTCGATTACTTCTGAACCCTTTTTCCAAACTGAAGTTATTTTTCCAAAATGAAGTTAAGTGGCAATTCCCAAAACGCATCACCCTTCTCTGGATATCGATCTTGATGTCATAGTCAACTAAGAAATCCACTCCCAATATGACTTCATCAACGATCTCTGCCACAACGAACTTGTGTAGAACATTGACCTCCCCAATTAAGACTTCACATACCACTTCTCCCTGGACTTACTTATACACGCCAGTAATCGTAGGCAGTCTTGCTCCAGGTAATGGCTTTTCTCTTCTGTTGAACAAATAAGACCGGATCAGGGAAAGAGATGCGCCCGTATCGACAGTCAGTACACGTTCTTTGCCATCCACATTTCCTCTGACGGTAAGGAGTTAGTCTGGAGCTAGCTCTCGATTTTTACATCTGGCACGCTCTTGCTCATCTCCTCCCGCTTTGCGTTTACGACCACTCAAGTTGGAACTACCAGGACCGCTACAATGACGAGCAATGTGACCTGTGTTACCGCACTTGAAACATTTGATGCGCCATTATTCTTCTGTTGCGTTCCTTTTAAAGCTTCTAAAATTTCGTCTACCCACTCTGGCCTTTCTACTTCCACACGGCGTGCTTCGAAAACTGGCTTACACAGAATCGACACTGTTTCCTGAATCAGAGCCTGTGATACCGTTTCTGCGAACGTTGGCTTTGGGTTTGTGTATGTAGCTCGCTTTGTTTCGACGTCTTGTATGTCATTTATAAAGCTCTGAATCTTTACCCTTTCAGTGTATTCCACGGGCGCGTCCGCACTCGCTAAATGTGCCAGCCTTTCAATAATATAAATGGCAGCAACAGTAGAGGCACGACAATCAGTTTGATTTAAGACGCTATCTGGCGAGCAATAGAAGTGTTATTGTGAAGTACTTTAATAAATGCCATTTTGCATTATTGAAAAGTGGAGTTATTTATTCAACAGTTTAGTGATTCGAACGTTAGCAGAAGGTTGCAGATAATAGGAATTGTACTAAATTCGTTACAATATACATGGCCATAAAAGCCCATTATTTAAAAAGGCGTGAGTGCTGAACTACCGGTTTCGAAATCGGTTGCTTTTTTTAAAATTTCCAAAATGGAAATTCACTAAAGCATACTAAAAAATTTCAAAATTAGAACGAAAAAGTTGTGTTTGATATAAAAGATAAAACATTCCAAATTTCAATTTCGAATAATTTGCTGCATATCCATGGCCATAAAAGCCCATTATTTAAAAAGGCGTGAGTGCTGAACTACCGGTTCCGAAATTGGTTGCTTTTAGAAAATTTTCCAAAATGGAAACTCACTAAAGGCGTGTGTGCTGAACTACCGGTTTTGAAATTAGGTGCTTGTAGAAGAATTTCCATTTCACTAAAGCAGACTGAATTTCAAAAATAGAACGAAAAAGTTGTGTTAGATATAAAAGATAAAACATACCAAATTTTAATTTCGAATAATATGCAATATATCCATGGCCATAAAGCCCGTTATTTAAAAAGGCGTGTGTGGTGAACTACCGGTTACGAAATAGGTTACTTTTAGAAAATTTTCCAAAACGGAAATTCACTAAAGCAGACACAAAATTTCAAAATTATAACGAAAAAGTTATGTTAGGTATAAGCGATGAAACATACCAAATTTTAATTTCGAATAATTTGCTGCATATCCATGGCCATAAAAGCCCATTATTTAAAAAGGCGTGAGTGCTGAACTGCCGGTTACGAAATAGGTTACTTTTAGAAAATTTTCCAAAACGGAAATTCACTAAAGCAGACAAAAAATTTCAAAATTATAACGAAAAAGTTATGTTAGGTATAAACGATGAAACATACCAAATTTTAATTTCGAATAATTTGCTGCATATCCATGGCCATAAAAGCCCATTATTTAAAAAGGCGTGAGTGCTGAACTACCGGTTCCGAAATTGGTTGCTTTTAGAAAATTTTCCAAAATGGAAACTCACTAAAGCAGACTAAAAAATTTCAAAATTATAACGAAAAAGTTATGTTAGGTATAAACGATGAAACATACCAAATTTTAATTTCGAATAATTTGCAACATATCCACGGCCATGAAAGCCCATTATTTAAAAAGGCGTGACAGCTGAACTACCGGTTTCTAAATTGTTTGCTTTTATAAAAATTTCCAAAATGGAAACTCACTAAAGGCGTGTGTGCTGAACTACCGGTTTTGAAATTAGGTGCTTGTAGAAAATTTCCATTTCACTAAAGCAGACTGAATTTCAAAAATAGAACGAAAAAGTTGTGTTAGCTATAAAAAATAAAACTTACCAAATTTTAATTTCGAATAATCTGCAATATATCCATGGCCATAAAGCCCGTTATTTAAAAAGGCATGTGTGCTGAACTACCGGTTTTGAAATTAGGTGCTTGTAGAAAATTTCCATTTCACTAAAGCAGACTGAATTTCAAAAATAGAACGAAAAAGTTGTGTTAGCTATAAAAAATAAAACTTACCAAATTTTAATTTCGAATAATCTGCAATATATCCATGGCCATAAAGCCCGTTATTTAAAAAGGCGTGTGTGGTGAACTACCGGTTCCAAAATTGGTTGGTTTTAGAAAATTTTCCAAAACGGAAATTCACTAAAGCAGACTAAAAAATTTCAAAATTATAACGAAAAAGTTATGTTAGGTATAAACGATGAAACATACAAAATTTTAATTTCGAATAATTTGCTGCATATCCATGGCCATAAAAGCCCATCATTTAAAAAGGCGTGAGTGCTGAACTACCAGTTCCGAAATTGGTTGCTTTTAGAAAATTTTCCAAAATGGAAACTCACTAAAGCAGACTAAAAAATTTCAAAATTATAACGAAAAAGTTATGTTAGGTATAAACGATGAAACATACCAAATTTTAATTTCGAATAATTTGCAACATATCCACGGCCATAAAATCCCATTATTTAAAAAGGCGTGACAGCTGAACTACCATTTTCTAAATTGGTTGCTTTTAGAAAAATTTCCAAAATGGAAACTCACTAAAGCAGACTAAAAAATTTCAAAATTAGACCGAAAAAGTTGTGTTAGATATAAAAGATAAAACATACCAAATTTTGATTTCGAATAATCTGCAATATATCCATGGACATAAAGCCCGTTATTTAAAAAGGCATGTGTGCTGAACTACCGGTTTTGAAATTAGGTGCTTGTAGAAAAATTTCCATTTCACTAAAGCAGACTGAATTTCAAAAATAGAACGAAAAAGTTGTGTTAGATATAAAAGAAAAAACATACCAAATTTTAATTTCGAATAATTTGCAACATATCCATGGCCATAAAAGCCCATTATTTAAAAAGGCATGAGTGCTTACCTACCGGTTTCCAAATTAGGTGCTTGTAGAAAAATTTCCAATTCACTAAAACAACTAAATTTCAAAATTAGAACGAAAAAGTTGTGTTGGATATAAAAGATAAAACATACCAAATTTTAATTTCGAATAATTTGCTGCATATCCATGGCCATAAAAGCCAATTATTTAAAAAGGCGTGAGTGCTGAACTACCAGTTTCGAAACAGGTTGCTTTTAGAAAAATTTCCAAAATGGAAACTCACTAAAGCAGACTAAAAAATTTCAAAATTAGAACGAAAAATTTGTGTTGGATATAAAAGATAAAACATACCAAATTTTAATTTCGAATAGTTTGCTGCATATCCATGGCCATAAAAGCACATTATTTAAAAAGGCGTGAGTGCTGAACTACCGGTTTCGAAATCGGTTGCTTTTCTAGAAATTTCCAAAATGGGAATTTATTAAAGCAGACTAAAAAATTTAAAAATTAGAACGAAAAAGTTATGTTAGATATAAAAGATAAAACATACCAAATTTTAATTTCGAATAATTTGCAACATATCAATGGCCATAAAAGCCAATTATTTAAAACGGCGTGAGTGCTGAACTACCGGTTTCTAAATTGGTTGCTTTTAGAAAAATTTCCAAAATGGAAACTCACTAAAGCAGACTAAACAATTTCAAAATTAGACCGAAAAAGTTGTGTTAGATATAAAAGATAAAACATACCAAATTTTGATTTCGAATAATCTGCAATATATCCATGGCCATAAAGCCCATTATTTACAAAGGCGTGTGTGCTGAACTACCGGTTTTGAAATTAGGTGCTTGTAGAAAAATTTCCATTTCACTAAATCAGACTGAATTTCAAAAATAGAACGAAAAAGTTGTGTTAGATATAAAAGATAAAACATACAAAATTTTAATTTCGAATAATTTGCAACATATCCATGGCCATAAAAGCCCATTATTTAAAAAGGCATGAGTGCTTACCTACCGGTTTCCAAATTAGGTGCTTGTAGAAAAATTTCCATTTCACTAAAACAGACTAAATTTCAAAATTAGAACGAAAAAGTTGTGTTGGATATAAAAGATAAAACATACCAAATTTTAATTTCGAATAATTTGCTGCATATCCATGGCCACAAAAGCCCATTATTTAAAAAGGCGTGAGTGCTGAACTACCGGTTCCGAAATTGGTTGCTTTTAGAAAATTTTCCAAAATGGAAACTCACTAAAGCAGACTAAAAAATTTCAAAATTATAACGAAAAAGTTATGTTAGGTATAAACGATGAAACATACCAAATTTTAATTTCGAATAATTTGCAACATATCCACGGCCATAAAAGCCCATTATTTAAAAAGGCGTGACAGCTGAACTACCGGTTTCTAAATTGGTTGCTTTTAGAAAAATTTCCAAAATGGAAACTCACTAAAGCTGACTAAAAAATTTCAAAATTAGACCGAAAAAGTTGTGTTAGATATAAAAGATAAAACATACCAAATTTTAATTTCGAATAATCTGCAATATATCCATGGCCACAAAGCCCGTTATTTAAAAAGGCGTGTATGGTGAACTACAGGTTTTGAAATTAGTGGCTTGTAGAAAAAGACCCAATTCAATAAATTTCAAAATAGAACGAAAAGTTGTGTTAGATATAAAAGATAAAACATACCAAATTTTGATTTCGAATAATCTGCAATATATCCATGGCCATAAAGCCCGTTATTTAAAAAGGCGCGTGTGGTGAACTATAGGTTTTGAAATTAGTGGCTTGTAGAAAAAGAGCCAATTCAATAAATTTCAAAATAGAACGAAAAAGTTGTGTTAGATATAAAAGATAAAACATACCAAATTTTAATTTCGAATAATTTGCAACATATCCATGGCCATAAAAGCCTATTATTTAAAAAGGCATGAGTGCTTACCTACCGGTTTCCAAATTAGGTGCTTGTAGAAAAATTTCCAATTCACTAAAACAGACTAAATTTCAAAATTAGAACGAAAAAGTTGTGTTGGATATAAAAGATAAAGCATACCAAATTTTAATTTCGAATAATTTGCTGCATATCCATGGCAATAAAACCCCAATTATTTAAAAAGGCGTGAGTGCTGAACTACCGGTTTCGAAATTGGTTGCTTTTCTAGAAATTTCCAAAATGGAAATTCATTAAAGCAGACTAAAAAAATTAAAAATTAGAACGAAAAAGTTATGTTAGATATAAAAGATGAAACATACCAAATTTTAATTTCGAATAACTTGCAACATATCCGTGGCCATTAAAGCCCATTATTTAAAAAGGCGTGAGTGCTGAACTACCGGTTTCGAAATAGGATGCTTTTCTTGAAATTGCCAAAACGGAAATTCACTAAAGCAGACTAAAAAATTTCAAAATTAGAACGAAAAAGTTGTGTTAGATATAAAAGATAAAACATAACAAATTTTAATTTCGAATAATTTGCAACATATCCACGGCCATAAAAGCCCATTATTTAAAAAGGCGTGAGTGCTGAACTACCGGTTTCGAAATTGGTTGCTTTTAGAAAAATTTCCAAAATGGAACGTCACTAAAGCAGACTAAAAAATTTCAAAATTAGAACGAAAAAGTTGCTTTAGATATAAAAGATAAAACATACCAAATTTTAATTTCCAATAAATTGCAACATATTGTGACGAATATTAGCAACACTAAGGAATACTCTCATCTGTAAGCCGATGCTAAGCAGTAACTTTTATGCACATCATTAAATCAATCATTATATCTACCCATATGTCCATAAGGGGACAGCCCAGAAGAGACGCACAAACACATGAATATATCATATCTGAGATGCTCACAAAAGCAGGAAATAATTTGTGATAGTATTACTCACGTATACATGCGCATATGAGAAGCTATAAACGTAGTTGTGGCTGGTGATTTTGTAGCTGATAGCTAACTAGTAAATTCAAGAATAGAAAAGCCTATAAGTATGCAACGAGGAAACCAGACAGTATAAAAGGCAGCAACAGTAGAGGCACGAAAATCAGTTTGATTAAAGACGCTATCTGGTGAGTTATAGAAGTGTTATTGTGAAGTACTTTAATAAAGGCCATTTTGCATTATTGAAAAGTGGAGTTATTTATTCAACAGTTTAGTGATTCGAACGTTAGGAGGGTGAAAATAATAGGAATTGCACTAAATTCGTTACAATTGGTGCCAGAAGAGGATTTGTTGAATAAATTCCGAAGACTTCGAATACAACTTGGACATGGTAAAGTGGAGTGAATTGAAGATGCAGCAACTGAAGAAGGAGTTGGAGAGCCGCGGATTGAATATAACCGGCAATAAACTCGAACTTCAGGCACGACTACGAAAAGCAATAGAATTAGAGGGAATTAACGTGGAAGAGTATGTCCTTCCTCTTGATGGCGAGGAGACAACAAAAATTGAAGATAAAAATTAAACATCGCAGCCAGTTACGAGCACAGACCTGAACACGATTTTGGCTGCAATATCTGCTCAAACATCGACAGTAACATCCAAGATGGAAGCACAGTAGGCACGCATTTAAGAAATGTCGTCGCAAATGTCATCCCAACTGGAATCGCAAAAGACAGATATAACATCTCAACTGGCATCTCAACTAGAAACACAAGAGACACGCATAACATCAAAGATTGAAACACAGGAAACACAAATTTCATCATAGCTGGAAGAACAAGAGACATATATGGCAACTCAACTTAAGGAACAAGAGACACGCATAAGAGTACAACTAGAAGAACAAGAGGCACGTAATCATCAAAACTCGAAGCGCGAATGGACGAAAAAATA
This sequence comes from Eurosta solidaginis, assembly GCF_040869045.1. Classification (NCBI taxonomy): domain Eukaryota; kingdom Metazoa; phylum Arthropoda; class Insecta; order Diptera; family Tephritidae; genus Eurosta; species Eurosta solidaginis. Next base: position 139,427,888 of record NC_090321.1, read on the forward strand.
ATGCAGTTTGAAGAAAAATTCGAGGCAGAGGTAGATGCTTTGAAAGGTCGTATACAGGAATTGCAACTTAATTGCCCGGATACTTCAGCGAGTAATATGAAGGTAAAAACTCCATCTTTTGACGGTTCTGTTCCTTTCCAGGACCTTAAGCTATAGTTTGAGAAGACCGCTGCAGTGAACAACTTGAATGCTGAAGATAAATTTGCTGCACTGCTCATGGTATTGAAAGGGCCTGCAGCTGAGATTTTACAAACCATTCCAGAGGGCGAACGAAACTGTTATGAAGCATTGGTGAGCGCTCTAGAGAGACGATACGGAACTGAGCATAGGAGACAGATATAGCAAATGGAGTTACTGAACCGCTTCCAGAGGCCTGGTGAAAAATATTGCAAGAGTTGGCGTGGGCTTTTCTATTCTAGAATTTACTAGTTAGTTATCAGCTAAACATCACCATCCACAACTACGTTTATAGCTTATAATATGCACGCGTATACGTGCGAGCATTTCAGATAAGATATATGCATGTGTTTGTGCGTCTCTTCTCCGCTGCTCGTATGGACATATGGGTAGATATAATGATTGATTTAATGATGTGCATACAAGTCACTGCTTAGCATCGGCTTAGAGATGATAGTATCCATTAGTGTTGCTAATATTCGTCACACTGCCCTCCACCTAAGTCTGATGGTCCCGATCAGACAAATTTCCTGATCTAAACGCCGCTAGCATCTCCAAATGTATTACTCTTCTACTTCGTGGTTTCCCAATGGTTTGTATGCGGTAGATGGTGTCACTGATCTTCTTGTACGGGCCTTCCCAACTGCACCGAAATTTGGATGGAACACCTTTCTGCCGATGAGGGTTGTATAACAGTACCAAACCTCCCTATAAGAAACCTTCCGAATTATTGTTCTCATTGTACCTGCGTTGCATCTTACTAATCATTATCCTGGATCGTTCCCTCGCACTCTGTTGTTTGGCCATTGAAGAACTATTTTGCAGAGCTTGATCTTGATGGATTGACTTAGCATCGTCATTATCGATTTGACGTTTCACAAGAGTAGTGCGCGCTGGCTTGAAATCATCCTTGCATTCTTTCTGGAAAGTTCTTTCAGTCATTTTAGTGCGTCCATTAGGGTTTGTCAATGCCAGTGTTTTTCTCGCAGGTACATTTGGTTTTGATTTGTTTGGCCCATTCGTTCCATCATCCCTTGCTCGATCTGCTGCCTTTGAATTTTGTGGTTTTTGTCGAATCCCTTTCACCAGCACTCGATTACTGCTGAACCCTTTTTCCAAACAGAAGTTATTTTTCCAAACTGAAGTTAAGTGGCACATCCTGGTTCTCATAACGCTTCACCCCTCTCTGGGTATCGATCCTGATGTCATAGTCAACTAAGAAATCCACTCCCAATATGACCTCATCAACGATCTCTGCCACAACGAACTTGTGTAGAACCATGACCTCCCAATTAAGACTTCACATACCACTTCTCCCTGGACTTGGTTATACACCCCAGTAATCGTACGCAGTCTTGCTCCAGGTAATGGCTTTACTCTTCTGTTGACCAAATCAGATCGGATCAAGGAATGAGATGCGCCCGTATCGTCAGTCAGTACACGTTATTTGCCATCCACATTTCCTATGACGGTAAGAATACTCGATTTTCTTCCAATTTGCGAGACAGATATCACAGGACATTCAAGAGCTGAAGCTAGCTCTCGATTTTTACATCTGGCACGCTCTTGCTCATCTCCCCCCGCTTTGCGTTTACGACCATCCAGTTGGAACTACCAGGACCGGTGCTACAATGACGAGCAATGTGACCTGTGTTACCGCACTTGAAACATTTGATGCACCATTATTCTTCTGTTGTATTACTTTTAACGCTTCTAAAATTGCGTCTACCCACTCTGGCCTTTCTACTTCCACGCGGCGTGTTTCGAAAGCTGGCTTACACAGAAGCGACACTGTTTCCTGAATCAGAGCATGTGATACCGTTTCTGCGAATGTTGGCTTTGGGTTTGTGTATGTAGCTCGCTTTTTTTCGACGTCTTGTATGCCATTTATAAAGCCCTGAATCTTTACCCTTTCAGTGTATTCCACGGGCGCGTCCGCATTCGCTAAATGTACCAGCCTTTCAATAATATAAATGGCAGCAACAGTAGAGGCACGACAATCAGTTTGATTTAAGACGCTATCTGGCGAGCAATAGAAGTGTTATTGTGAAGTACTTTAATAAATGCCATTTTGCATTATTGAAAAGTGGAGTTATTTATTCAACAGTTTAGTGGTTCGAACGTTAGCAGAAGGTTGCAAATAATAGGAATTGCACTAAATTCGTTACAATATACATGGCCATAAAAGCCCATTATTTAAATAGGCGTGAATGCGGAACTACCGGTTTCGAAATTGGTTGCTTTTTTTAAATTCCAGCAATGGAAATTCACTAAAGCAGACTAAAAAATTTCAAAATTAGAACGAAAAAGTTGTGTTAGATATAAAAGATAACACATACCAAATTTTAATATCGAATAACTTGCAACATATCTACGGCCATAAAAGCCCATTATTTAAAAAGCCGTGAGTGCTGACCTACCGGTTTCGAAATTGATTGCTTTTAGAAAAATTTCCAAAATGGAAATTCACTAAGGCAGACTAAAAAATTTGAAAATTAGGACGAAGGAGTTATATTAGATATAAAAGATAAAACATAAAAATAAAAAAAAAATAAATGTAAGGCGCGATAACCTCCGAAGAGATTTAAGGCCGAGCTTCTCTTCCAATTTGCGTCGTGCTCCTCTTGATTTTTCCCTACAAATTGGCCGGACGGGACCTACATGTTTTATGCCGACTCCGAACGGCATCTGCAAGGCAGATGAGTTTTCACTGAGAGCTTTTCATGGCAGAAATACAATCGGAGCGCTTGCCAGACACTGCCGAGGGGCGACCCCGCTTAGAAAAATTTTCTTCTAATTGAAAAATCTTATTTCTAAAGTTTTGATGTTGCTTTGCCCGGGAGTTGAACCCAGGGCATACGGTGTGATAGGCGGAGCACGCTACCATCACACCACGGTGGCCGCCAAAGATAAAACATACCAAATTTTAATTTTGAATAATCTGCAACATATCCATGGCCATCAAAGCCCATTATTTAAAAAGGCGTGAGAAACTGTTTGCTTTTAGAAAAATTTCCGAAATGGAAACTAAAGCAGACTAAAAAATTTCAAAATTAGAACGAAAAAGTTATGTTAGATATAAAAGCTAAATCATACCAAATTTTAATTTCGAATAATCTGCAGCTACCGCTTTCGAAATTGGTTGCTTTTAAAAAAATTTCCAAAATGGAAACTCACTAAAGCAGACTAAAAAATTTCAAAATTAGAACGAAAAAGTTATGTTAGATATAAAAGATGAAACATACCAAATTTTAATTTCGAATAACTTGCAACATATCCACGGCCATAAAAGCCCATTATTTAAACAGGCGTGAGTGCTGAACTACCGGTTTCGAAATTGGTCGCTTTTAGAAAAATTTCCAAAATGGAAACTCACTAAAGCAGACTAAAAAATTTTAAAATTAGAACGAAAAAGTTGTGTTAGATATAGGAGATGAAACATACCAAATTTTAATTTCGAATAATTTGTTACATATCCATGGCCATAAAAGCCCATTATTTAAAAAGGCGTGTGTGCTGAACTACCGGTTTTGAAATTAGGTGCTTGTAGAAGAATTTCCAATTCACTAAAGTAGACTAAATTTCAAAATTAGAACGAGAAGTTGTGTTAGATATAAAAGATAAAACATACCAAATTTTAATTTCGAATAATTGCAACATATCCGTGGCCATTAAAGCCCATTATTTAAAAAGGCGTGAGTGCTGAACTACTGGTTTCGAAATTGGATGCTTTTCTAGAAATTGCCAAAATGGAAATTCACTAAAGCAGACTAAAAAATTTCAAAATTAGAACGAAAAAGTTGTGTAAGATATAAATGATAAAACATACCAAATTTTAATTTCGAATAATTTGCGACATATCCGTGGCCATTAAAGCCAATTATTTTAAAAGGCGTGAGTGCTGAACTACCGGTTTCGAAATTGGTTGCTTTCCTAGAAATTTCTAAAATGGAAATTCACTAAAGCAGACTAAAAAATTTCAAAATTAGAAGGAAAAGTGGTGTTAGATATAAAAGATAAAACATATCAAATTTTAATTTCGAATAATTTGCAACATATCCGTGGCCATTAAAGCCCATTATTTAAAAAGGCGTGAGTGCTGAACTACCGGTTTCGAAATTGGATGCTTTTCTAGAAATTGCCAAAACGGAAATTCACTAAAGCAGACTAAAAAATTTCAAAATTAGAACGAAAAAGTTGTGTTAGATATAAAAGATAAAATATACCAAATTTTAATTTCGAATAATTTGCAACGTATCCATGGCCATATAAGCCCATTATTTAAAAAGGCGTGAGTGCTGACCTACCGGTTTCGAAATTGGTTGCTTTTAGAAAAATTTCCAAAATAGAAATTCACTAAAGCAGACTAAAAAATTTTAAAAAGAGAACGAAAAAGTTGTGTTAGATATAAAAGATAAAACATACCAAATTTTAATTTCGAATAATTTGAGACATATCCACAGCCATAAAAGCCCATTATTTAAAAAGGTGTGAGTGCTGAAGTACCGGTTTCGAAATTAATTGCCTTTCTAGAAATTTCCAAAATGGAAATTCGTTAAGCAGACTAAAAAATTTCAAAATTGGAACGAAAAAGTTATGTTAGATATAAAAGGTAAAACATACCAAATTTTAATTTCGAATAATCTGCAACATATCCACGGCCATAAAAGCCCATTATTTAAACACGCGTGAGTGCTGAACTACCGGTTTCGAAATTGGTCGCTTTTAGAAAAATTGCCAAAATGGAAATTCACTAACGCAGACTAAAAATTAGAACGAAAAAGTTGTGTTAGATATAAAAGATAAAACATACCAAATTTTAATTTCGAATAATGTGCTACATAAAGCCATAAAAGCCCATTATTTAAAAAGGCGTGAGTGCTGAACTATCGGTTTGGAAATTGGTTGCTTTTAGAAAAATTTCCAAACTAGAAACTCACTAAAGCAGACTAAAAAATTTCAAAATTAGAACGAAAAATTTGTGTTAGATATAAAAGATAAAATATACCAAATTTTAATTTTGAATAATCTGCAACATATCCATGGCCATAAAAGCCCATTATTTAAAAAGGCGTGAGTGCTGAACTACCGGTTTCGAAATTGGTTGCTTGTAGAAAAAGTTCCAATTCACTAAATTTCAAAATTTGAACGAAAAGTTGTGTTAGATATAAAAGATAAAACATACCAAATTTTAATTTCGAATAATTTGCTACATATCCATGGCCATAAAAGCCCATTATTTAAAAAGGCGTGAGTGATGAACTACCGGTTTCGAAATTGGTTGCTTTTAGAAAAATTTCCAAACTAGAAACTCACTAAAGCAGACTAAAATATTTCAAAATTAGAACGAAAAAGTTGTGTTAGATATAAAAGATAAAATATACCAAATTTTAATTTTGAATAATCTGCAACATATCCATGGCCATAAAAGCCCATTATTTAAAAAGGCGTGAGTGCTGAACTACCGGTTTCGAAATTGGTTGCTTTTAGAAAAATTTACAAAATGGAAATTCATTAAAGCAGACTAAAATATTTAAAAATTAGAACGAAAAAGTTGTGTTAGATATAAAAGATAAAATATACCAAATTTTAATTTTGAATAATCTGCAACATATCCATGGCCATAAAAGCCAATTATTTAAAAAGGCGTGAGTGCTGAACTACCGGTTTCGAAATTTGTAGCTTTTCTAGAAATTTCCAAAATGGAAATTCATTAAAGCAGACTAAAATATTTAAAAATTAGAACGAAAAATTTATGTTAGATATAAAAGATAAAACATACCAAATTTTAATTTCGAATAATCTGCAATATATCAATGGCCATAAAACCAATTATTTAAAAAGGCGTGAGTGCTGAACTACCGCTTTCGAAATTGGTTGCTTTTAGAAAAATTTCCAAAATGGAAGGAAAAAGTTATATTAGGCATAAAAGATGAAACATACCAAATTTTAATTTCGAATAACTTGCAACATATCCACGGCCATAAAAGCCCATTATTTAAACACGCGTGAGTGCTGAGCTACCGGTTTCCAAATTGGTCGCTTTTAGAAAAATTGCCAAAATGGAAATTCACTAACGCAGACTTAAAATTAGAACGAAAAAGTTGTGTTAGATATAAAAGATAAAACATACCAAATTTTAATTTCGAATAATGTGCTACATATTGTTACGAATAGTAGCAAAACTAAGGGGTGCTGCTATCTCTAGGCCGATGCTAAGCAGTGACGTGAATTCACATCAATAATTCAATCATTATGTATCTACATAAACGAAACAATAATTACGTCTACACATATGTATGATGGCAACTAGTACATTCTGGAAGCGCCTAGAAGATGCGAACGTTGAAATCAGAGAGTATAAAAGGCAGCAAATGTAGAGGCGCTGGAATTCAGTTTGAGTTGAGCTATCAAGCAGTTATTGATTAAGCACCCAATCTGGCCGGCAATAGTAGAGTTTCATTTGAACTATCAATCAGTTTTGTTGTTGAGCAAGCTAGTTGCAAAGTATAAGTGTTAATAAACGTCATTTTTCCATTATTCAATATTGGAGTTATTTATTCAACAGTTTAGTGATTCGAACTTAGCAGAAAGGCAAATAAAAGGATCTACAAGTTGTTGGATATCTTACTTTTTCTTTAACGGATCCAAGTACAAAAACACGATTGAATATACTATTCAATGTTACAAAATGTGGCTTTTATTCAATGTTATAAAAAAGGAAGTAAAAAAGATTAAGAAAATTTGGTTTTGCTTTTACTATACAAAAACAACAACTCAGGGTAGCTAAAATATGTAAGTTGATAACAGGGTTGCATTTCAACACGCCCCCTCAACGAGCATATTTGAGCATAAAAATTAATATATTGTTACGAATATTAGCAAAACTAAGGGGTGATGCTATCTCTAAGCCGATGCTAAGCAGTGACGTGAATTCACTTCAATAATTCAATCATTATGTATCTACATAAACGAAACAAGTAAGGAAGGTTAATTTCGGGTGTACCCGAACATTACATACTCAGTTGAGAGCTATGGTGACAACATAAGGGAAAATAACCATGTAGGAAAATGAACCGAGGGAAACCCTGGAATGTGTTTGTATGACATGTGTATCAAATGAAAGGCATTAAAGAGTATTTTATGAGGGAGTGAGCCATAGTTCTATAGGTGGACGCCATTTAGGGATATCGCCATAAAGGTGGATCAGGGTTGACTCTAGAATTTGTTTGTACGATATGGGTATCAAATGAAAGTTGTTAATGAGTATTTTAAAAGGGAGTAATCCTTAGTTCCATAGGTGGACGCCGTTTCGAGATATCTCCATAAAGGTGGACCAGGGGTGACCCTAGAATTTGTTTGTACAATATGGGTATCAAACGAAAGGTGTTAATGGGTATTTTAAAAGGGAGTGGGCCTTAGTTCTATAGGTGGACGCCTTTTCGAAATATCGCCATAAAGGTGGACCAGGGGTGACTCTAGAATGTGTTTGTACGATATGGGTATCAAATTTAAGGTATTAATGAGGGGTTTAAAAGTGAGTGGTGGTAGTTGTATAGGTGGTCGCCTTTTCGAGATATCGCCATTAAGGTGGCCCAGGTGTGACTCTAGAATACGTTTGTATAATATGGGTATCAAACGAAAGGTGTTAATGAGTATTTTAAAAGGGAGTGGGCCTTAGTTCTATAGGTGGACGCCTTTTCGAGGTATCGCAATAAAGGTGGACCAGGGCTGACTCTAGACTTTGTTTGTACGATGTGGGTATCAAATTAAAGGTATTAATGAGACCTTTAAAAGGGAGTGGTGGTAGTTGTATATGTGAAGACGTTTTCCAGATATCGACCAAAATGTGGACAAGGCTGACCCAGAACATCATCTGTTGGATACCGCTAATTTATTTATACATGTAATACTTGCCAAGATTTCAAGGGTTCTTTATTTCGCCATGCAGAACTTTTTCATTTTCTTCTACTTAATATGGTAGGTGTCACAAACATTTTACAAAGTTTTTTCTAAAGTTATATTTCGCGTCAATAAACCAATCCAATTACCATGTTTCATCCTTCTTTTCGTATTTGGTATAGAATTATGGCATTTTTTTCATTTTTCGTAATTTTCGATATCGAAAAGTGGCCGTGGTCATAGTCGGATTTCGTTCATTTTTTATACCAAGATAAAGTGAGCTCAGATAAGTACGTGAACTAAGTTCAGTACAGATATATCGATTTTTGCTCAAGTTATCATGTTATCGGCCATACGGCCATAGGAAGGACAGACGGACGACTGTGTATAAAAACTGGGCGTGGCTTCAACCGATTTCGCTCTTTTTCACAGAAAACATTTAACGTCATAATATCTATGCCCCTACCAAATTTCAAAAGGATTGGTAAATTTTTGTTCGACTTATGGCATTAAAAGTATCCTAGACAAATTAAATGAAAAAGGGCGGAGCCACGCCCATTTTGAAATTTTCTTTTATTTTTGTATTTTGTTGCACCGTATCATTACTGGAGTTGAATGTTGACATAATTTACTTATATACTGTAAAGATATTAATTTTTTTGTTAAAATTTTACTTAAAAAAATTTTTTTTTTAAAAGTGGGCTTGGTCCTTCTCCGATTTTGCTAATTTTTCTTAAGCGTATATACAGTAATAAGAGTAACGTTCCTGCCAAATTTCATCATGATATCTTCAACGACTGCCAAATTACAGCTTGCAAAATTTTTAATTACCTTTTTTTAAAAGTGGGCGGTGCCACGCCCATTGTCCAAAATTTTACTAGCTTTCTATTCTGTGCCATAAGGTCAACCCATCTAACAAGTTCCATCGTTTTAGCTTTCTTTGGTAATGAATTATCGCACTTTTTCCGTTTTTCGAAATTTTCGATATCGAAAAAGTGGGCGTGGTTATGGTCCGATTTCGTTCATTTTAAATAGCGATCTGAGATGAGTGCTCAGGAACCTACATACCAAATTTCATCAATTTACCTCAAAATTTACTCAAGTTATCGTGTTAACGGACGGGCGGACGAACGGACATGGCTCAATCAAATTTTTTTTCGATCCTGATTATTTTGATATATGGAAGTCTATATCTATCTCGATTCCTTTATACCTGTACAACCAGCCGTTATCCAATCAAACTTAATATACTCTGTGAGCTCTGCTCAACTGAGTATAACAATAATTGCGTCTACACATATGTACCATGTACGCATACGAGCAGCGGAGAGTCAATGCACAAACACATGCATATATCTGAGATACTCCTGAAAGTATGCAATGAGAGAAGCTATAAAATCGTGCAATTGTAGTTACAGCTGAGAAGTTTGAGAGCGAATGGACTAGAAGATTCTGGAAATGGAAGCGCCTAGAAGATGAAACGTTGAAATCAGAGAGTATAAAAGGCAGCAAATGTAGAGGCGCTGGAATTCAGTTTGATTTGAGCTATCAAGCAGTTATTGATTAAGCACGCAATCTGGCGGGCAATAGTAGAGTTTCATTTGAGCTATCAATCAGTTTGGTTATTAAGCAAGCTATTCGATGCACAGTTTGAGTGTTATTGTGAAGTACTTTAATAAAAGCCATTTTGCATTATTATATATTGGAGTTATTTATTCAACAGTTTAGTGATTCGAACTTAGCAGAGGGTGTCAAATAAGAAGATTTGCAAGTAAACTCGTTACAATTGGTGTCAGAAGAGGAATTGTTGAATAAATTCCAGAGGACAACAAGGACATGGCAAAGTTCAGTGAATTGAAGATCCAGCAACTAAAGAAGGAGTTGGAGAGCCGTGGATTAAATACAAGCGGCGTTAAACTCGAACTTCAGGCACGGCTACGAGAGGAAATGGGAGTAGAAGGAATTGATGTGGACGCGTATGTCTTTTATTCTGTTGGCGACGAGACAACAACAAAAATTGAAGAGAAAAATGAAACACCGCAGACAATGGCGAAGACAGGCCTGAACATGATATTAGCTGCAATATCGGCACAAATGTCCGAAATGTCATCACAAATACCTACCAACATATCATCGCAATTGGAGTTGCAGGAGACACGCATAACATCGAAGATTGAAGCACAAGAAACGCGTATGTCAGAAATGTCGGCACAGATTACATCGCAGATGGAATCCCAAGAGACACGTATAACATCAAAGATTGAAGCACAAGAAACGCGTATTTCAGAAATGTCGGCACAAATTTCAGCACAGATATCATCTCAGATCTCCACACAACTAGAAGAGCAGGAAGTCCGTATATCATCTAAACTGGAATCGCATATGGAAGAAAAACTAACCCAGTTTCATGAAGGCTTCAGTGGTCGACAGGATAAAATCGAGGGATGCTTTGAGAGGAGGTATCGAGCAGTTACAACTAAATCGTCCAGCAGTTTCGGCGAGTAATCCAAAGGTAAAAACACCATCCTTTGACGGTTCTGTTCCTTTCCAGGTCTTTAAGCTACAATTTGAGAAGACCGCAACAGTGAACAACTGGAATGCTGAAGATAAAGTTGCTGCACTCTTCGTGGCATTGAAAGGACCAGCTGCCGAAATCTTACAGACGATTCCCGAGTATGAACGGAACAGTTATGAAGCATTGATGGCTGCTGTAGAACGACGTTATGGAAGCGAGCATAGAAAACAGATATTCCAAATTGAGTTGCAAAACCGCTACCAAAAAGCAAATGAGACTTTGCAGGAGTTTGCGTCAGATGTCGAAAGGCTTCCAAATTTGGCGAATGCCGACGCACCCGTGGAATACACCGAAAGGGTAAAAATTCAGAGCTTTATAAATGGAATACGGGACGTCGAAACAAAGCGAGCCACATACGCAAACCCAAAGCCAACATTTGCAGAGACGGTATCACATGCACTGACTCAGGAAACTGCCTCACTATTGAGTAAGCCAGCATACAAAGCTCATCGTGTGGAAGTGGAAAGACCAGATTGGGTAGACACAATTTCGGAAGTACTGAAGGGATCACAACAGAAAAATGCCTGAGTTATTAAATGTTTCAAGTGCGGCAACCCAGGTCATAATGCACAATATTGCAACACCAACCCTAACAGTTCCAACAATGTGGGTGGTCGTAAACGCAGAGCCGAAGGAGATGAGCAAATCGCCAAGTCCACTCAATCGTTAAACTAAAGAGAGTCAGCCGCAAGGGGCGACAGCTGGCTCCCTCAATTGAATGCCCCATAATCTATATCTCGCAAATTGGAAGAAGGTCAAGCAATCTTACTGTCGGAAGACATGTGGATGGAAAGGAAGGGTTACTGACTGTAGATACGGGTGCATCCCATTCCATCATTCGGTCAGACTTAGTCAACAAGAAGATAAGACCATTGCTTGGAGCAAGATTACGTACAGCCACGGGAGGGGACACCCAGGTAATTGGAGAAGTAGAATGTGAAGTAGCAATTGGGAACGTCACGGTACTACACAATTTTATAGTGGCAGGTATTGTTGATGAAATCATAATTGGGGTGGACTTCTTAATCAACCAAGGCATCAAAATCGATATGCAAGGAAAGATGATGCGATATAAGATCATGGATGTGCCACTTAATTTCGGCTACGAGAGAGGCTACAGCAGTAAACGAGTGCTGGTGGAAGAAAGTCAGCAAATACCACCAAAATCGGAAGCAGTCATCTGGGCAAAGGTTGATGGAGATTGTGAGACAAACAAATTGTGGGTTGTCGAAGCAGCAAATAAATCAGCACTGGACATACTTGTAGGAAAAACCCTGGCTATGACAAAAGAAGATGGACGTATTCCGGTAAGAGTACTCAATGAGTTCAAGTCACCACTCAAATTGACCAAAGGAGCTATTTTGGGAAGATGCCAAGAGCCTGAAATAATTATTAACTGTGAACAGCTCATCTAGTAATACTGATCTTTCAAATGACATCACGGCATAGACGAAGGGGCTAGAGGAATGTTATCAGAGTAAGGCAAAGCAACTGCTCCTAAAGTACGCAAACATATTTGACCAGGATGGTTCCAAACCAGGCCGCACCAATGTTGTGAAACATCAAATTGACACTGGAGACGCGAGGCCGATACGTCAAGCTCCACGTAAAGTTCCACTGACGAAGCGTTAAGTTGTGAGTCAAATCATACAAGAAATGAGCGACAGCGGCGTCATCGAACCATCAGCTAGTCCATGGAGCTCACCGGTAGTACTTGTAAAGAAGAAGGATGGAAAAATGAGGTTTTACGTGGACTACCGGAAGTAGGAATGACGTTACGAAAAAGGATAGCTACCCATTGCTAAGAATGGACGACACTCTGGACTCGCTATCTGGTACGAAATGGTTTTCCACACTGGAATTGAAAAGCGGTTATTGGCAAGTTGAGGTGAAGGAGGAAGATAAAGAGAAAACAGACTTCAGTGTCGGTGATGGTCTGTGACAATTTACAGTGATGCCTTTGGACTTTGTAACGCACCAGCTACTTTTGGAGAGACTCATGGACCAGGCACTGAAAGGACTACATTGGAAAACATGCTTGGTGTACCTGGACAACATCATCGTATTGGGCAAGAACTTTGATGAACATCTTAAGAACTTGGAGGAAGTTTTCCAGAGAATAGCTGGCGCTGGTCTGAAGTTAAGTCCTAAAAAGTGTGCGCTGTTTAAAAAGGAAGTCAATTATTTGGCTCACAAGGTAACGACAGAGGGCATCTGCACTGCTAACGAAAAAATAGAGGCTGTAAATGATTGGCCAAGACCACAGAACCTACATGAATTGAGAAGTTTCCTTGGGCTGTGCACATATTACCGCCGATTTGTACCAAATTTTTCCAGCGTAGCCCATAGCCTCCATGAGTTTACAAGAAAAAACAAAGCTTTTGAATGGAAGAAGGAGCAAGAAGTGGCTTTCCAAACATTGAAGGAGCGTTTGTGCACTGCCCCAATGTTAGCATATCCGATTCCAGGAGCAACATTTATTCTAGATACAGATGCGAGTGGATATGCTATAGGATGCGTTTTATCACAACTGATCGATGGACAGGAGAAGGTAGTTGCATATCACAGCCGTTCGATTGGAAAACCAGAGGTGAACTACTGTGTTACGCGGAGAGAGCTGTTGGCATTGGTAGAGTGCATTAAACATTTTCACAAATACCGCTACGGCCAGCGATTCCGTGTCAGGACAATAATTCAATCATTATGTATCTACATAAACGAAACAATAATTGCGTATACACATATGTACCATGTACGTATACGAGCAGCGGAGAGTCACTGCACAAACACATGCATATATCTGAGATACTCCTGAAAGTATGCAATGAGAAGCTTTAAAATCGTGCAATTGTAGTTACAGCTGAGAAGTTTGAGAGCTGATGGACTAGAAGATTCTGGAAATGGAAACGCCTAGAAGATGCAACGTTGAAATCAGAGAGTATAAAAGGCAGAAAATGTAGAGGCGCTGGAATTCATGATTTGAGCTATCAAGCAGTTATTGATTAAGCACGCAATCTGGCGGGAAATAGTAGAGTTTCATTTGAGCTATCAATCAGTTTGGTTATTAAGCAAGCTATTCGTTGCACAGTTTGAGTGTTATTGTGAAGTACTTTAATAAAGGCCATTTTGCATTATTACATATTGGAGTTATTTATTCAACAGTTTAGTGATTCGAACTTAGCAGAGCGTGGCAAATAAGAAGTAAGCAAGTAAATTCGTTACAATATGTTCAACATTTTACAAAACTTTTCATGACAAGGTTTGGCTAGGTTCTTGGTAAATATGTCGTCAATCATATTGTTAGTGCTACAATAATTGAGCTCGATTTCGCCTCTTTGATAAACATCTCTTATAAAATGATATTTAATATCTATATGCTGCTTCAAGTATGCAGCTGTGTATACTGCTTCACCCCACAAAGACTGTGGAAGACCCAAATCTAACAGCATGCACCTTGCCATTTCAATAAGCGTATATGCTGCTTCAAGTATGCAGCTGTGTATACTGCTTCACCCCACAATGACTGTGGAAGACCCAAATCTAACAGCATGCACCTTGCCATTTCAATAAGCGTACGATTTAATCTCTCTGCAGCGCCATTTTGTTGTGGCGTATACGGAACCTACAGTTGCCTCAAAATTCCATTTTCTCTTAAAAATTCATTAAATTCATTGTTGACAAACTCTGTGCCATTGTCACTTCTTAATATTTTCAATTTTTTGCCCGTTTGACGCTCTGCCTTGCCATAAACTCTTTGAATTTGTTAAACACTTCATTTTCATTCCGTAGGAAATAAACAAAAATGTACCGCGTCTTATCATCCATAAAGGTTAAGAAGTATCGGGCCCCACCGATTGAAGAAACATTCACCGGACCGCATACATCTGTATGCACCACACCTAATACATCTTTTGCATAATTTTGTGAGCTAACATATGGTCTCTGACTACATTTACTTGCCATGCACAAAGCCCACTTCACATCAGACGGGATGTTGAGAGAAAGTCCAAATACCATATTTTTATTACTTTTTTCCCGTAAACTAGCGAAATTAAGGTGGCCAAACCCATTGTGCCATTTCATCACGTCATCAGAAGTTTTCCTCGAAAAAAATAATTTATTCTCATTTGCTTGAAATATGTACAAATCACTCACCTTCTTAGCACAAACAATTATTCCTCCGTGCTTGTCAATGATCTTCGCCGTGTTTTCCTTAAATTCGACAATGTAGCCGCTGTTAACCGCTCTGGCAACTGACATAAAGTTGCACTGTAAACCATGAACAAATAAGACATCTACGAGTGTTATGTCAATTTCGCTTGTTCTTAATCGAACAACACTTTTTCCTTTTGCTTTTGTGTTCCGCTGCTAGCATAATTATCTCTTCGCATGGTTCGAACTCTTCAAACATGTTGCGATTGCAACATAAATGCGAAGAAGAACCGCTGTCAATAAAGTTCAAAGTTTATTAATAAATTTGTACATGTAAGACTATTGTCCCTTAACCGAAATCAACATTCGGATATTTATCAACAATACAATATTTTTAATTTCTAAAATTATTTTTAATATACATTATATTTAATAAATAGATTATGAAAACTAATTCAATCAAAACACTATCAACTATTCTAGGTATGTATATTTGTATGAATGCTCAAGAAGGTCTTTGACTAGTTTAGTAAAAAGAAAAATAAAAGAATGAATCCGATTAAAAAAAAAAATTAAGAAAAAGTATTATGTATGTACATTTTGCAGAAACTCAAATAAAGCCAATTTAATACACCAATCATTGATATTAAAAATTATGTTAGTAACAGCAGCGAACAGCCCATTTCGTTTAACAATTTTGCGATGTTTGATCTCTTTCTTTTGATTTGCATTGTGCGGCGAAATGACCTTGTTTTCCACAACAACAACATTTTAGGTTGGTTCGTTGTCTACCACCAGTGCGCTTACTTTCGCCATCGTATGATTTTGCATTTTCATAACACTTTTTCTTTACGTTTGTGTTTGCGTGTGCTACAAAAGCGTGCACGCTACTTTCGGTCTGTTCTGTCCGACATGTTTTACGCCGCTCGCCTTCTCCAATTAATTTTATTTTCACCGCACGGAGATTTGGTAGTTCGTCGCGAGATTCCGAGGCAACCACCAAATTTTCGAATGATTTCGGCAACTTGCAAGAAGCATAATGACGAACAAATCATCTTGGAGACACACTCCGATTTCAGCCAACTTCTCTGCAACTGTTGTGAATTTGCAAACGTATTGCTGTACACACTCACCGTCATTCATTCGGATGCCAAGCAACTGCTTAAACAAGGTTACCTTTCTTACAGGTCCTTTTGGTCTATGCACTTCCTGTAAACTTTTCCAAGCCTCATTCGCCGTTTTGCAGTTTTTGATATGGCCTATGCATAGGCGTGATGCTGAGGATTATTGTTGCTTTTGCCTTATGATCCTTAGCCTTCCACAGTTGTATAGTCTTTTCCGCTGCATCGTCGCCTGGCTGTGGTGATTCTCCGCATGTAACCGACCACAAATCTTGATGGACGAGCACACTTTACAGTTGCAAGTTACATGAGTCGTAATTGGACTCGTTCAGCTTCTCTATGTTGAAAAGCGAGGAATTCATTTTTTCCATTTGCCACTTAATACGTTTTACTTGGTTCCCAGGGATTTGCACCTGGGCCCATAACCTGTTGGATATCTTACTTTTTCTTTAACGGAAGCAAGTAGAAAAACACGATTGAATATACTATTCAATGTTACAAAATTTGGCTTTTATTCAATGTTATAAAAAAAGGAAGTAAAAAAGATACAGAAAATTTGGTTTTGCTTTTACTATACAAAAACAACATTTCAGGGTAGCTAAAATATGTAAGTTGAAACAGGGTTGCATTTCAACACAAGTAAAATCGTTACAATTGGTGTCAGAAGAGGAATTGTTGAATAAATTCCAGAGAACAACAAGGACATGGCAAAGTTCAGTGAATTGAAGATCCAGCAACTGAAGAAGGAGTTGGAGAGCCGTGGATTGAATACAAGCGCCGTTAAACTCGAACTTCAGGCACGGCTACGAGAGGCAATGGAAGCAGAAGGAATTGATGTGGACGAGTATGTCTTTTATCCTGATGGGGACGAGACAACAACAAAATTGAAGAGAAAAACGAAACATCGCAGACAGTTCCGAGCACAGACTTGAACATGATTTTGACTGCAATATCTGCACAAACATCGACAGTAAAAGAAATGTCGTCAGAAATAGCATCGAAGATTGAAGCACGAGAAACGCGTATATCAGAAATGTCGTCGCAAATGTCATCTCACCTGGAATCGCAGGAGAACCGTATAACAGCGAAGATTGAAGCACAATTGGATGAACAGAAAACACACATGGCGTCACAAATTACAGAACAATTAAAAGAGCAAGAGGCACGCATAACATTACAACTCGAAGCCCAGGAAGAGCGTATTTCAACGAAGCTGGAGGCACAGGAAACAAAAGTCTCATCGTAGCTGGAGGCTTTTAGTGAACGACAAGATAAAATGGAGGCCGAGATGGATGCTTTGAAAGATCGTATACAGGAGTTGCAACTAAATCACCCAGCAGTTTCAGCGAGTAATCTAAAGGTAAAAACACCATCCTTTGACGGTTCTGTTCCTTTCCAGGTCTTCAAGCTACATTTTGAGAAAACCGCAGCAGTGAACAACTGGAATGCGGAAGGTAAAGTTGCTGCACTGTTCGTGGCATTGAAAGGGCCTGCAGCGGAAATCTTACAGACGATTCCAGAGTACGAAAGGAACAGTTATGAAGCATTGATGGCTGCTGTAGAACGACGTTATGGAAGCGAGCATAGAAAACAGATATTCCAAATTGAGTTGCAAAACAGATACCAAAAAGAAAATGAGACATTGCAGGAGTTTTCTTTAGATATTGAAAGATTGGCTCATCTTTCAAATACGGACGCACCCGTGGAATACACTGAAAGGGTAAAAATCCAGAGCTTCATAAATGGCATACGAGATGTGGAAACGAAGCGGGCTACATATTCAAATCCAAAACTAACATTTGCTGAAACGGTATCGCATGCACTGACTTAGGAAACAGCCTCACTTTTGAGCAAGCCAGCGTACAAAGCTCATCGCGTGGAAGACTGGGTAGACGCAATTTTGGAAGCATTGAAGGGTACGCAGCAGAAGAATAATGATGCAGTGTGATAAGCCAGGGCATATTGCGCGTTATTGCAACACCAACCCTAACAGTTCCAACAATGTGGGTGGTCGTAAACGCCGAGCAGAAGGAGATGAGCAAATCTCCAAGACCACTCAATCGTTAAACTAAATCGAGTCAGTCGCAAGGGCCGACACCTGGCTACCGCAATTGAATGCGCCATAATCTCTATCTTAAAAATTGGAAGAAAATCGAGCAGTATTACCCTCAGAGGGAATGTGGATGGTAAAGAACGTGTAATGACTGTAGATACGGGCGCATCTCATTCCCTGATCCGATCTAACTTGGTCAACAGGAGAATAAAACCGTTAGCTGGAGCAAGGTTGCGTACGGTCACTGGCGAGTATAACCAAGTTCAGGGAGAAGTGATATGTGAAGTCTTGATTGGAAAGGTCACAGTTCTACACGAATTCGTAGTGGCGAAGATCGTTGAAGAAGTCATATTGGGAGTGGACTTCTTGGTTGACAATGACATCAAGATCGATATGCAGAGAAGGGTGATGCGTTATGAGAACCACTTAACTTCAAGTTGGAGAAAGGGTTCAGTAGTAATCGAGTAATGGTGGAAAAGACTCGACAAAGGGCACAAAAGTCAAAAGGAAAGGTTGATGGATCGAATGGGCCAAATAAAGAGAAATTAAAAGTACCTGCTAGAAAAAGATCGGCATCGACAAACCCTAATGGACGCACTAAAACGACTGAAAGAATTTTTCAGAAAGAATACAAGGGTGGTTTCAAGCCAGCGCGCACTACTGTTGTGAAACGTCCAGACAATAATGATGATGCAAAGTCAATCCGTCAAGTGCAAGCTCTGCGAAGAAGTTTATTGGCCAAACAACAGAGTGCGAGGGAAAGATCAAGAATAATGAGTAGTAAGATGAAACGCAGGTATAATGAGAACAAAAATTCGGAAGGTTTCTTGGAAGGAGATTTGGTACTGTTATAAAACCCTCACCGGAGGAAATGTGTTCCATCCAAGATTCGGTGCAGTTGGGAAGGCCCGTACAAAGTTGTGAAGAAGATCAGTGATACCATCTACCGCATACAAACCACTGGGAAACCACGGAGTAGAAGAGTGGTACATCTGGAGATGCTATCGGCGTTTAGATCGGGAGATTTGTCTGCTCGGGACTATCAGACTTAGGTGGAGGGCAGTGTTACGAATATTAGCAAAATTAAGGGGTGCTGCTATCTCTAGGCCGATGCTAAGCAGTGACGTGAATTCACATCAATAATTCAATCATTATGTAGCTACATAAACGAAACAATAATTACGTCTACACACATTTACCATGAACGTATACGATCAGCAGAGAGTCAATGCACAAACACATGCATATATCTGAGATACTCCTTAAAGTATGCAATGAGAGAAGCTATAAAATCGTACAATTGTAGTTACAGCTGAGAAGTTTGAGAGCTGATGGCAACTAGTAGATTCTGGAAGCGCCTAGAAGATGTGAACGTTGAAATCAGAGAGCATAAAAGGCAGCAAAGGTAGAGGCGCTGGAATTCAGTTTGAGTTGAACTATCAAGCAGTTATTGATTAAACACGCAATCTGGCGGGCAATAGTAGAGTTTCATTTGAACTATGAATCAGTTTGGTTGTTAAGCAAGCTAGTTGCAAAGTATAAGTGTTATTGTGAAGTACTTTAATAAAGGCCATTTTCCATTATTCAATATTGGAGTTATTTATTCAACAGTTTAGTGATTCGAACTTAGCAGAAGGGCAAATAAGAGGATTTGCAAGTAAAATCGTTACAATATCCATGGCCATAAAAGCCCATTATTTAAAAAGGCGTGAGTGCTGAACTACCGGTTACGAAATTGGTTGCTTTTAGAAAAATTTCGAAAGTAGAAACTCACTAAAGCAGACTAAAAATTTGAAAATTAGAACGAAAAAGTTGTATAAGATATAAAAGATAAAATATACCAAATTTTAATTTCGAATAATCTGCAACATATACATGGCCCTAAAAGCCCATTATTTAAAAAGGCGTGAGTGCTCAACTACCGGTTTTGAAATTGGTTGCTTTTAGAATAATCTCCTAAATGGAAATTCATTAAAGCAGATTAAAAAATTTAAAAATTAGAACGAAAAAGTTATGTTAGATATATAAGATAAAACATACCAAATTTTAATTTCGAATAATCTGCAACATATCCATGGCCATAAAAGTCAATTATTTAAAAAGGCGTGAGTGCTGAGCTACTGCTTTCGAAATTGGTTGCTTTTAGAAAAATTTCCAAAATAGAAACTCACTAAAGCAGACTAAAAAATTGCAAAATTAGAACTAAAAAGTTGTATAAGATATAAAAGATAAAATATACCAAATTTTAATTTCGAATAATCTGTAACATATCCATGGCCATAAAAGCCCTTTATTTAAAAAAGCGTAAGTGCTGAACTACCGGTTTCTAAATTGGTTGCTTTTCTAGAAGTTCCCAAAATGGAAATTCATTAAAGCAGACTAAAAAATTTCAAAATTAGAACGAACAAGTTATATTAGATATAAAAGATAAAGCATTCCAAATTTTAATTTCGAATAATCTGCAACATATCCATGGCCATAAAAGTCAATTATTTAAAAAGGCGTGGGTGCTGAACTACCGGTTTCGAAATTGGTTGCTTTTCGAAAAATTTCCAAAATAGAAACTCACTAAAGCAGACTAAAAAATTTCAAAATTAGAACGAAAAAGTTGTATAAGATATAAAAGATAAAATATACCATATTTTAATTTCGAATAATCTGCAACATATCCATGGCAATAAAAGCCCTTTATTTAAAAAGGTGTGAGTGCTGAACTACCGGTTTCGAAATTGGTTGCTTTTCTAGAATTTTCCAAAATGGAAATTCATTAAAGCAGACTAAAAAATTTAAAAATTAGAACGAACAAGTTATGTTAGATATAAAAGATAAAGCATACCAAATTTTAATTTCGAATAATCTGCAACATATCCATGGCCATAAAAGTCAATTATTTAAAAAGGCGTGAGTGCTGAACTACCGCTTTCGAAATTGGTTGCTTGAAAGTTGTATAAGATATAAAAGATAAATTCGAAATTGGATGCTTTTCTAGAAATTTCCAAAATGGAAATTCACTAAAGCAGACTAAACAATTTCAAAATTAGAACGAAAAAATTGTGTTAGATATAAAAGATAAAACACATAAAATTTTAATTTCGAATAATTTGCGACTTATCCGTGCCCATTAAAGCCAATTATTTATAAAGGTGTGAGTGCTGAACTACGGGTTTCGAAATTGGTTGCTTTTCTAGAAATTTCCAAAATGGAAATTCACTAAAGCATACTAAAAAATTTCAAAATTAGAACGAAAAAGGTGTGTTAGATATAAAAGATAAAACATACCAAATTTTAATTTCGAATAATTTGCAACATATCCGTGGCCATTAAAGCCCATTATTTAAAAAGGCGTGAGTGCTGAACTACCGGTTTCGAAAGTGGATGCGTTTCTAGAAATTTCCAAAATGGAAATTCACTAAAGCAGACTAAAAATTTTCAAAATTAGAACGCAAAATTTGTGTTAGTTATAAAAGATAAAACATACCAAATTCTAATTTCGAATAATTTGCGACATATCCGTGGCCATTAAAGCCAATTATTTATAAAGGCATGAGTGCTGAACTACCGGTTTCGAAATTGGATGCTTTTCTAGAAATTTCCAAAATGGAAATTCACTAAAGCAGATTAAATTTCAAAATTGGAACGAAAAGTTGTATTAGATATAAAAGATAAAACATACCAAATTTTAATTTCGAATAATTTGCAACATATCCGTGGCCATTAAAGCCCATTATTTAAAAAGGCGTGAGTGCTGCCCTACCGGTTTCGAAATTTGATGCTTTTCTAGAAATTTCCAAAATGGAAATTCACTAAAGCAGACTAAAAAATTTCAAAATTAGAACGAAAAAGTTGTGTTAGATATGAAAGATAAAACATACCAAATTTTAATTTCGAATAATCTGCAACATATCCGTCGTCATTAAAGCCCATTATTTAAAAAGGCGTGAGTGCTGAACCACCGGTTTCGAAATTTGATGCTTTTCTGGAAATTTCCAAAATAGAAATTCACTAAAGCAGACAAAATTTCAAATTTAGAACGAAAAGTTGTGTTAGATATAAAAGATAAAACATACCAAATTTTAATTTCGAATAATTTGCAACATATCCGTGGCCATTAAAGCCCATTATTTAAAAAGACATGAGTGATGAACTACCGGTTTCGAAATTGGATGCTTTTCTAGAAATTTCCAAAATGGAAATTCACTAAAGCAGACTAAAAAATTTCAAAATTAGAACGAAAAAGTTGTGTTAGGTATAAAAGATAAAACATACCAAATTTTTATTTCGAATAATTTGCGACATATCCGTGGCCATTAAAGCCAACTATTTATAAAGGCGTGAGTGCTGAACTACCGGTTTCGAAATTGGTTGCTTTTCTAGAAATTTCCAAAATGGAAATTCACTAAAGCAGACTAAAAAATTTTAAAATTAGAACGAAAAAGTTGTGTTAGATATAAAAGATAAAATATACCAAATTTAATTTCGAATAATTTGCGACATATCCACGGCCATAAAAGCCCATTATTTAAAAAGGCGTGAGTGCTGAATTACCGGTTTCGAAATTGATTGCTTTTCTAGAAATTTCCAAAAGGGAATTTCACTAAAGCAGACTAAGAAATTTCAAAATTAGAACGAAAAGTTGTGTTAGATATTAAAGATAAAACATACCAAATTTTAATTTCGAATAATTTGCGACATATCCACGGCCATAAAAGCACATTATTTAAAAAGGTGTGGGTGCTGAACAACCGGTTTCGAAATTGGTTGCTTTTAGAAAAATTTCCAAAATGGAAAATCACTAAAGCAGACTAAAAAATTTCAAAATTAAAACGAAAAATTTATGTTGGATATAAAAGATAAAACATAACAAATCTTAATTTCGAATAATTTGCAACATATCCAAGGCCATAAAAGCCCATTATTTAAAAAGGCGAAAGTGCTGAACTACCGGTTTCGAAATTAGTTACTTCTAGAAAAATTTCCAAAATGGAAACTCATTAAAGCAGACTAAAAAATTTAAAAATTAGAACGAAAATTTATGTTAGATATAAAAGATAAAACATACCAAATTTTAATTTCGAATAATTTGCGACATATCCACGGCCATAAAATCACATTATTTAAAAAGGCGTGGGTGCTGAACTACCGGTTTCGAAATTGGTTGCTTTTAGAAAAATGTCCAAAATGGAAAATCACTAAAGCAGACTAAAAAATTTCAAAATTAAAACGAAAAATTTATGTTAGATATAAAAGATAAAACATAACAAATCTTAATTTCGAATAATTTGCAACATATCCAAGGCCATAAAGGCCCATTATTTAAAAATGCGTAAGTGCTGAACTACCGGTTTCGAAATTGGTTGCTTTTACAAAAATATCCAAAATGGAAAATCACTAAAGCAGACTAAAAAATTTCAAAATTAAAACGAAAAATTTATGTTAGACATAAAAAGATAAAACATACCAAACTTTAATTTCGAATAATTTGCAACATATCCAAGGTCATAAAAGCCCATTATTTAAAAAGGCGTGAGTGTTGAACTACCGGTTTAGAAATTGGGTGCTTTTCTAGAAATTTCCAAAATGGAAATTCATTAAAGCAGACTAAAAAATTTCAAAATTAGAATGAAAAAGTTGCTTAAGATATAAAAGATAAAACATACCAAATTTTTATTTCGAATAATTTGCAACATATCCATGGCCATAAAACCCATTTATTTAAAAAGGCGTGAGTGTTGAACTACCGGTCCCGAAATTGGTTGCTTTTCTAGAAATTTCCAAAATGGAAATTCATTAAAGCAGATTAAAAAATTTCAAAATTAGAACGAAAAAGTTGTGTTAGATATAAAAGATAAAACATACCAAATTTCAATTTCGAATAACTTCCATCATATCCACGGCCATAAAAGCCCATTATTTAAAAAGGCGTGAATGCTGAACTACCGGTTTCGAAATTGGTTGCTTTTAGATAAATTTCCATAATGGAAACTCACTAAAGCCGACTAACAAATTTCAAAATTAGAACGAAAAAGTTGTGTTAGGTATAAAAGATAAAACATACCAAATTTTAATTTCGAATAATCTGTAACATATCCATGGCCATAAAAGCCCATTATTTAAGAAGGGGTGTGTGCTAAACTACCGGTTTTGAAATAAGGTGCTTGTAGAAAAATTTCCAATTCACTAAAGCAGACTAAATTTCAAAATTAGAATGAACAAGTAAGGAAGGCTAAGTTCGGGTGTAACCGAACATTACATACTCAGTTGAGAGCTAGATTAAGGTAGGCCAGGGGTGGCTCTAGAATTTGTTTGTACGATATGGGTATTAAAGGAAAGGTGTTAATGAGTATTTTAAAAGGGAGTGGGCCTTAGTTCTATAGGTGGACGCTTTTTCGAGATACCACCATAAAGGTGGACCAAGGGTGACTCTAGAATTTGTTTGTACTGTAACGAATTTATCGCAATTCCGCTTATTCTAAATCTTCTGCTAACGTTCGTATAGCTAAACTGTTGAATAAATAACTCCAATATTCAATAATGCAAAATGGCCTTTATTAAAGTACTTCACTATAACACTGATACTTCACAACCAATATCTTACTTAATAAAAAGTGATTGTTGCGCCTCTACTGTTGCTGCATTTTATACTCTGTGATTTCCTCGTTGCATCTTCTAGGCACTTCCAGAATTTACTTAGTTACTGCTATAAAATTATAACTACAGATGCATATGTATAGCTTCTCATATGCGCGTGTTTTTGTGAGCGACAATTCCACAATTATAATTGCATACTTTTGGGAGCATCTCAGATAAGATATCTGCATGTGTCTGTGCGTCTCTTCTCCGCTGCGTGTACGTACATATGTGTAGACATAATGATTGATCTATTGATATGCATACAAGTCACTGCTTAGCACCACTTAGAGATGACAGTACCCCTCAGTGTTGCTAATATTCGTAACAGTACGATATGGGTTTTAAATGAAAGGTGCTAATGAGTATTTTAAAAGGGAGTGGGCTTTAGTTCTATAGGTGGACGCCTTTTCGAGATATCGCCATAAAGGTGGACCAGGGGTGACTCTAGAATATGTTTGTACGATATGGGTATCAAATGAAAGGTGGTAATGAGTATTTTAAAAGGGAGTAATCCTTAGTTCTATAGGTGGACGCCTTTTCGAGATACCACCATAAAGGTGGACCAAGGGTGACTCTAGAATTTGTTTGTACTGTAACGAATTTATCGCAATTCCGCTTATTCTAAATCTTCTGCTAACGTTCGTATAGCTAAACTGTTGAATAAATAACTCCAATATTCAATAATGCAAAATGGCCTTTATTAAAGTACTTCACTATAACACTGATACTTCACAACCAATATCTTACTTAATAAAAAGTGATTGTTGCGCCTCTACTGTTGCTGCATTTTATACTCTGTGATTTCCTCGTTGCATCTTCTAGGCACTTCCAGAATTTACTTAGTTACTGCTATAAAATTATAACTACAAATGCACGTGTATAGATTCTCTTATGCGCGTGTATTTGTGAGCAACAATTCCACAATTATAATTGCATACTTTTGGGAGCATCTCAGATAAGATATCTGCATGTGTTTGTGCGTCTCTTCTCCGCTGCGTGTACGTCCATATGTGTAGACATAATGATTGATCTATTGATGTGCATAAAAGTCACTGCTTAGCATCGCTTAGAGATGACAGTACACCTTAGTGTTGCTAATATTCGTTACACTTCTATTTCGTGGTTTCGCAATTGTTTGTATGATACGGTAGATGACATCACTGATCCAAATGCACCGATATTTGGATGGAACACCTTTCCGCCGGTGAGGGTTGTATAGCAGTACCAAATCTCCCTCCAAGAAACCTTCCCAATTAAAGTTCTTGCCATGCCAGTGTTTCAACTTACTACTCATTACCCTGGGCCGTTCTCTCACACTCTGTTCTTTGGCCAATGAAGAACTACTTCGCAGAGCTTGATATTGACGGATTGACTTTGTATCATCAGTATTGTCTTGACGTTTCACAAGAGTAGTACGCGCTGGCTTGAAACAACCCCTGCATTCTTTCTGGAAAATTCGTTCCTCCGTTTTTGTGCGTCCATTTGTTTTTGTCAATGCCAGTGTTTCTCTCGCAGGTACTCTTGATTTCGCTTTATTTGGCCCATTCGATCCATCAACCTTTGCCTTTGACTTTCGTGCTCTTTTTCGAGTCTTCTCCACCAGTACTCGATTACTACTGAACTCTTTCGCAAAACTGAAGTTAAGTGGTATATCCTGGTTCTTATAACAAATAATCCTTCTCTGCATGTCGATCCTGATGTCGTGGTCAACTAAGAAGTCCACTCCCAATATGACTTCATCAATAATCTCCGCTACAACGAATTTGTGTAGCACCATGACTTCCCCAATTAAGACTTCACATACCACTTCTCCCTGGATTTGGTTACACTCGCCAGTAATCGTACGCAATCTTGCTCCAGGTAATGGCTTTACTCTCCTGTTGACCAAATCAGATCGGATCAAGGAATGAGATGCGCCCGTATCGGCAATCAGTACACGTTCTTTGCCATCCACATTTCCTCTGACGTTAAGACTACTCGATTTTCTTCCAATTTGCGAGACAGATGTCACAGGACATTCAACTGCTGGAGCTAGCTCTCGATTTTTACATCTGGCACGCTGTTGCTCATCTCCTCCCGCTTTGCGTTTACGGCCACCCAAGTTGGAACTACCAGGACCGGTGCTACAATGACGTGCAATGTGACTTGGGTTACCGCACTTGAAACACTTCCTAACTCCGGCATTTTTCTGTTGTAACCCCTTCAGTGCTTTCAAAATTGGTCTACCCAGTCTGGTCTTTTCACGCGATGAGCTTTGTACGCTAGCTTACTCAAAAATGAGGCTGTTTCCAGAGTCAGTGCATGCGATACCGTTTCAGCAAATGTTAGATTTGGATTCGCATATGTAGCTCGTTTCGCTTCCACCTCTCGTATGCCATTTATGAAGCTCTGGATTTTTAACCTCTCGGTGTATTCCACGGGTGCGTCCGCATTTGCTAGATGGGCCAATATTTCGACATCCGACGCAAACTCATACAGTGTCTCATTCGCTTTTTGGTAGCGATTTTGCAACTCAATTTGATATATCTGTTTCCTATGCTCGCTTCCGTAACGTTTCTCTAGAGCGCTCATCAATGCTTCATAGTCGTTCCGCTCTCCTTCGGGAATCGTGTTAGGATTTCGGCTGCTGGCCCCTTCAATTCTACGAACAGAGCAGTCACTTTATCTTCAGCATTCCAGTTGTTTACTGCTGACCTCTTCTCAAACTGAAGCTTGAATACCTGGAAAGGAACAGAACCGTCAAAAGATGGAGTTTTTACCTTCGGATTGCTCGCTGGAATAGCTGGGCGATTTAGTTGTAACTGTTGCGTAAGACCTTTCAACGCTTCTATCTCGGCATCAATTTGCATCCTGTTCTTCCAGTTTCGCAAAGAGCTGCGATGATACATGTTCCGAAATTTTTGTCGACATTCCAGATATACGTGCCTCTTGCGTTTCCAGTTGAGATGACATATATGTCTTCTGTTCTTCCAATTGAGATGAAATTCGCGACGCCATTTCTGAAATGCGTACCTCCTATGACTCCAGCTGAGATGCCATTGTCGATGTTTGTGCAGATATTGTGCTCGTCACTGTCTGCGGTGTTTCGTTTTCATCTTCCTTTTTTGTTGTTGTTTTGTCGCTATCAAATGAAAAACATACTCCTCAGCATTGATTCATTCAATTACTATAGCTACACTTAGTCGTCTTTTTAGCTGGGATTTATTACCAAAAGTAGCCAATCCACGGATTTCCAACTCCTCCTTCAGTTGCTGGCTCGTCAATTCACTCAACTTTGCCATGTCCAAGTTGTATTCCCAATCTTCGGAATTTATTCAACAATTCCTCTTCTGACACCAATTGTAACAAATTTACTGCAATTCCGCTTATTCTAAATATTCTGCTAACGTTCGTATCGCTAAACTGTTGTATAAATAACTTCAATATTCAATAATGCAAAATGGCCTTTATTAAAGTACTTCACTATAACACCGATACTTCACAACCAATAGCTTGCTTAATAAAAACTGATTTTCGCGCCCCTACTGGTGCTGCCTTTTATAATCTGTGATTTCCTCGTTGCATTTTCTAGGCGCTTCCAGAATTTACTTAGTTACTTCTATAAAATTATAACTACAGATGCATATGTATAGCTTCTCATATGCGCGTGTTTTTGTGAGCGACAATTCCACAATTATAATTGCATACTTTTGGGAGCATCTCAGATAAGATATCTGCATGTGTCTGTGCGTCTCTTCTCCGCTGCGTGTACGTACATATGTGTAGACATAATGATTGATCTATTGATATGCATACAAGTCACTGCTTAGCACCACTTAGAGATGACAGTACCCCTCAGTGTTGCTAATATTCGTAACAGTACGATATGGGTTTTAAATGAAAGGTGCTAATGAGTATTTTAAAAGGGAGTGGGCTTTAGTTCTATAGGTGGACGCCTTTTCGAGATATCGCCATAAAGGTGGACCAGGGGTGACTCTAGAATGCGTTTGTACAATATGGGTATCAAACGAAAGGTGTTAATGAGTAGTTTAAAAGGGAGGGGCCATAGTTCAATGGGTGGACGTCTTTTCGAGATATCGCCATAAAGGTGGACCAGGGGTGAATCTAGAATTTGTTTGTATGATATGGGTGTCAAATGAAAGGTGTTAATGAGTATTTTAAAAGGGAGTTGGCCGTAGTTCTGTACGTGGGCGCCTTTTTGAGATATCGTTATAAAGGTGGACCAGGGTTGACTCTAGAATGCGTTTGTAGAATATGGGTATCAAACGAAAGGTGTTAATGAGTATTTTAAAAGGGAGTGGGCCTTAGTTCTATGGGTGGACGCCTTTTCGAGATATCGCCATAAAGGTGGACCAGGGGTGACTCTAGAATTTGTTTGTACGATATGGGTAACATATGCAAGGTGTTAATGAGTATTTTAAAAGGGAGTGGGCCTTAGTTCTATAGGTGGACGCCTTTTCGAGATATCGCCATAAAGGTGGACCAGAGGTGACTCTAGAATGCGTTTGTACAATATGAATATCAAACGAAAGGTGTTAATGAGTATTTTAAAAGAGAGTGGGCCATAGTTCTATAGGTGGACGACTTTTCGAGATATCGCCAAAAAGGTGGACCTGGGGGACTCTAGAAGTTGTTTGTACGATATGGGTAACATATGCAAGGTGTTAATGAGTATTTAAAAAGGGAGTGGCCCTTAGTTCTATAGGTGGACGCCTTTTCCAGATATAGCCATAAAGGTGAACCAGGGGTGACTCTATAATGTGTTTGTACTATATGGGTATCAAATTAAAGGTATGAATGAGGGTTTTAAAAGGGAGTGGTGGTAGTTGTATAGGTGAAGGCGTTTTCGAGATATCGACCAAAATGTGGACCAGGGTGACCCAGAACATCATCTGTCGGGTACCGCTAATTCATTTTTATATGTAATACCACGAACAGTTTTCCTGCCATGATTCCAAGGGCTTTTGAATTCGCCCTGCAGAACTTTTTCATTTTCTTCTACTTAATATGGTAGGTGTCACACCCATTTTACCAAGTTTTTTTCTAGAGTTATATTTTGCGTCAATAAACCAATCCAATTACCATATTTCATCCCTTTTTTCGTATTTGGTATAAAATTATGGCATATTTCGTAATTTTCGAAATCGAAAAAGTAGGCGTGGTCATAGTCGGATTTCGGCCATTTTTATACCAATACAAAGTGAGCTCAGATAAGTACGTGAACTGAGTTTAGTAAAGATATATCGATATTTTCTCAAGTTATCGTGTTAACGGCTGAGGGGAAGGACAGACGGTCGACTGTGTATAAAAACTGGGTGTGGCTTCAACCGATTCCGCCCTTTTCCACAGAAAACAGTTATCGTCCTAGAATCTAAGCCCCTACCAAATTTCACAAGGATTGGTAAATTTTTGTTCGACTTATGGCATTAAAAGTATCCTAGACAAATTGAATGAAAAAGGGCGGAGCCACGCCCATTTTGAAATTTTCTTTTATTTTTGTATTTTGTTGCACCATATCATTACTGGATAGAATTTTGACATAATTTACTTATATACTGTAAAGATATAAAATTTTTTGTTAAAATTTGGCTTAAAACATTTTTTTTTTAAAGTGGGCGTGGTCTTGAGTAACATTCCTGCCAAATTTCATCATGATATCTTCATCGACTGCCAAATTTCAGCTTGTAAATCTTTTAAATTATCTTCTTTTAGCGGTGCGACGCCCATTGTCCAAAATTTTACTAATTTTCTATTCTGCGTCATAAGTTCAACTCACCTACCAAGTTTCATCGCTTGGTCCGTCTTTGGTAATGAATTATCGTACTTTTTCGATTTTTCGAAATTTTCGATATCGAAAAAGTGGGCGTGGGTATAGTCCGATGTCGCTGACCTACCGGTTTCGAAATTGGTTGCTTTTAGATAAATTTCCAAAATGGAAATTCACTAAAGCAGACTAAAAATTTGAAAATTAGTACGAAAAAGTTATGTAAGATATAAAAGATAAAACATACCAAATTTTAATTTCGAATAATCTGCAACATATCCATGGCCATAAAAGCCCATTATTTAAAAAGGCGTGTGTGCTGAACTAACGGTTTTGAAATAAGTTGCTTGTAGAAAAATTTCCAATTCACTAAAGGAGACTAAATTTCAAAATTAGAACGAAAAGTTGTGTTAGATATAAAAGATAAAACATACGAAATTTTAATTTCGAATAATCTGCAATATATCCATGGCAATAAAAGCCCATTATTTAAAAAGGCTTGTGTGCTGAACTACCGGTTTTGAAATTAGGTGCTTGTAGAAAAATTTCCAATTCACTAAAGCAGACTAAATTTCAAAATTAGAACGAAAATTTGTGTTAGATATAAAAGATAAAACATACCAAAAATTTTTGATTCATGTTTCGAAACACTTTTTATTCATATTTGATATCATTGTAAAATTGAACTTTAATTGTTTTAGAGTAATATTTTACTGCTTTTCACGGTCTTTTTCTGATCATATTCGTGAACATATTTCAATCGTTTTGGTTGAGATTTTTGAATCATTTTTGAATACGGTTATCATGATTTATTATTCATATCTCATACAAACTAAGATACTACATGATAATCATATTTCA
Organism: Eurosta solidaginis; assembly: GCF_040869045.1. NCBI lineage: Eukaryota > Metazoa > Arthropoda > Insecta > Diptera > Tephritidae > Eurosta > Eurosta solidaginis. The sequence goes on from NC_090321.1 coordinate 139,459,123, forward strand.
TCAGGGGAAGAAGGCATGCGGAAGTGAGCTATTTGAATAAACTTGACTGATATACACCTGCGACTACAACATCCAACATCAGTTACGATCGTCAATATCTTAAAAAACGATAAGGTGCGGGATGTTGAAGCCGTATTCAGGTATGTCAAGAGAGTTTCACCTACCTGGGGTTCAAATAGCTCACAAACTTTGTATTGTCCAACCATTATGTATTTTCTTGGCGGCCGAAGGTGGAGAAATGATTGGGGACATCTTCGGTTATGAGCGGCATTTACATTATCTTTTGTATAAATAAAAACAATTTTATATATTTTTTCTAACTTCATGATTGAAAAAATGTGTGCACGTGAAAAAATAAGATTTTCAATGAAAAGTAAAATTTTAACAAGTATTACAATTTATTGTTCAGTCGGAAAAGATTCAGAAAGCTGATTGAAAAATGATTAAAAATTTTTGATCACCTAAAGTAAACACATTTGATTCCAATATGATTCCAAAATGTGATTGAAAAACAATATTCAGTTTTTGATCTTCAAAAGTATTCATATTTGATTATTCTTTTTGTTGATTTTTATGAAATATTAAAATGTAATCATCAAAGGACTTCAAAAATGATTCCAAAAAGTGATCGAAGAATGATTTTCAGTTTTTGATCATCAAAAGTATTCATATTTGATTATTTCTTTTGTTCACTTGTATGATAACTCATAATTTAGTCAGAAAGAGTAATCAAATTGTACTGATATGTAGGGAAATTCAAAATTGAATCACCTAAATGCTGAGTGGGAAAGGATAAACCTTTCTAATATGCATGGAAATTTTCTTCATTATTCATTATTATAAAAATTTATATAATAAATTGAGCAAAAATTTCTTTGCCTGTTGCAAAAAATCCCTCCAATGTTTACCACAACTGCTAGTTCCTAAACGTATTTTGTTTACGTGTGGCAAACAAAAATCTGGCTTAGATGTACAATGACAAAGTCTATAGTACGAGCATTCCATAGAATATCGGTAATTTTCGTCAATTTTCGAACTGCCCTCCTTTTTAATTTTCAATGCTAATATATTTTAAATATATCACACCTCAACGTACCAAGGAGGAAGAATTTAAAATTAGTATAAGCTTGAGAAAAAACAAGTAAAAAAACATTTTTATAGCAATATTTTATGTAAAATCAAATAATTCTCAAAAATTCCTCAGGAACCATTTTTTTATTCCTTCATAATAATTAACTAAAAAATCACAGAATGTTCATTTCTGTACATAACTAAACCTGTACCTGTATTATGTATGTGAATGCAAGTAAACCGGAGTAAATTCTCAGAGGAGAATTTAGGCCTAGCTTCTCTTCCAATTCTCCTTTTAACCATAGAAAGCATAACCAAAAAATACCACGCAAAGGCATAACGGGGGTACCCGTGTGTTCACTTATAAGTTTCTACCGTTACAAATGCACAGTAACAATAATCATAAGTAAAAATTATTACAGGTTGTGCGCTGAGCAGTGAGTTACTTATTAAATCGCTAAAATTTATGTGAACAATTGAAAATATGACTTCAAACCCCAAAGAGTATCTACGTATCTTTCAGTGCATATAAAAGGTAGCAAAACAATTTTTTATTTTGAAAATGTATAAAAATTATAAGTAAAGTGTTTATGTGGACGATGAAGAGGAATCTTTATATGAAAATGAGGAACTTAATGTAGGGGTTGTAGAAATTTCTGATGTGGAAGAGTTGCCTGAAATGCACCATTGGAAGAGATAGCTTTTGCAGACAATGAATAGGAAGAAGAAGATGAAGAGGAAGAAAAAGAAACACATATAAATACATGCAGTGGCGTAGTTAGGTTTTCTGGCACCCGGAGCACACATTTTTTTTTGCCCAATTTCCCACTTAGAACTGCCACGGAATATTTTCTTAAGACGTCCGATCCCCGAGGCATCCCAAAAGTCAATTGATTGATGTTGTTGCGCTTCCAAGGCAGATAAGAAAACATCTGCATAAGCCCTATGACGAGATCTTGTGTAGTATGATCCAGAGCAACACGAACGCAGAGTCTGTGATTTCATTCGAAGTCAGGCTCCCGCCCTTGCAGACATCGCCAAAGACGAATGCACACTTCCGAAGGATATGCGCGTTACTCTGCCCCAACTTCGATTTTTATGTATGGCCCCAGCCTGGTGTATAGCACAAATCATCTATTCGTCTGTAATGTGGAACAAAAATATGTAATACCAACTTCCAATACCAACCACCGTGGTGTGATGGTAGCGTGCTCCGCCTGCCACACCGTATGCCCTGGGTTCGCACCCCGGGCAAAGCAACATCAAAATTTTAGAAATAAGGTTTTTCAATTAGAACAAAATTTTTCTAAGCGGGGTCACCCCTCGGCAGTGTTTGGCAAGCGCTCCGGGTGTATTTCTGCCATGAAAAGCTCTCAGTGAAACTCATCTGCCTTGCAGATGCCGTTCGGAGTCGGCATAAAACATGTAGGTCCCGTCCGGCCAATTTGTAGGGAAAATCAAGAGGAGCACGACGCAAATTGGAAGAGAAGTTCGGCCTTAGATCTCTTCGGAGGTTATCGCGCCTTACATTTCTTTTTTTTTTTTTAAACTTCTTTTTGGTAATTTTCGAATAAAAAATACCTTTAAATTTTAACGTTTTTAATCATCTTGGGATATGATAAATTTCGAAAAATGCTGGCTGGGTGGTTTTTAGAAAAATGTTGTTGGTTAGAGAAGAAATTCCAATGGCGAAAAATCATTCCCTTTTTGGAAAAACATTTTTTTTAGTGTAGAATTGATATCTGATTTACAGCCCTTCGATGGCTTTTTTTGGGGGAGGGTCTCCCGAGCCCCCGTGGATCCGCCACTGAAATAGCTACCGTAACTAACCTTTATTTAATAAACCTGATTTAAATACCATTTTATATAAGCCCTATACAAAATTTTGTCGTTTTCTTATTTCGACAACTTAATTTTGACTTCTTCGAAATTGTTAAGGAATTGTTCAACAATGAAGTATGTCCGACCCATAGTAAGTACGCAGAAACAGTTGCTAGAAACGAGTAGGCATTAGTTATGCGCCTTATAATCCTAATAGTGATATCAACTAATTACGTCCACTAGAAATTTTTATCAAAATACGACATCCATGGAGTAGGTTTTTTCAAAACTTAAGACTCACGATGGTCATACTGACTGAACACTGCCTTCTGGCGTCACATGCTTATAAGTTAGGTCTCGTCAGTAACATCACATCAGAAGCGTGAGCTGCAGGAGGAAACGGTTCAGCACGTTCTGTGTTCATGTCCTGCGCTCACCAAGACAAAGCTCCAGCTATTAGGGGTGACAGAGTTGCCAGGTCTCGAGACAGCAATTAAGCTAAGTCCTATAAAACATCTATGGACACCTTAAGTCTATGTTAGGTCTTTATTGACCGTCCAGTTGAACCTACAGGTTAGGTTAGGTAGTTAAGTTTGGCTCTTCAATTATTTGGACGACGAGAAGCGAAACCAAATCTAGCGGTGGCATTAGCAATTGGAAAATTGGGGAATTAGCCGCAAAACGCCAACGCTGCTTTGCAGGATCATCTGTCCCAAAATAGAACGCACCAAATGTACGAGTATCTACATAAGTATATTCATACATTAATAATTGTGTAAATATATTTCATATTTAAAATATGTATCTTAAAAAATCTAAATGTACGTATGATGTTTTGTGCGAGCTATTCGGCGTCGATTCTGCCGGTTTGAGGTTTATTTCTGAATCTTCAATACATATATTTGTAAGTACTTTTGATTATCCAATGCGATATGAAATTTGATCTCAGAACAAGATAGTAAGAAAACAATACATATTTAGTACCTTTCTTATTACTTGGAATGCCCATGCTTTTTGTGATAGTTATCGAGTTCCGCATCGTTATACCGAAATGCATTTTTTTAATTCCTGCCATTGTACTCGTATTGTAGTTTAGTTTATTTGTTGTGAATCTTGATTAATTGTTCTGATTTATTTTATCAAAACAGGAAAAATAATTAAAAAGTATTTAGCATCTCCCATCATGTAACGCAATACTTTTTATATACATAAGGAGATATGTATGTACATTGTAGATACATATATGATATACCCTACAGAAAAAATTGGATATCAATGGGCGCTTTCAGAAAACTCAACTGTTTATCAGTCGTTCAATTATAACTATCTGAACGCACCGTTGACTTGTAACGATCCACTCAGCGGTTGGAAGTTTTTAGAAATATTTTTCGCTACATTTGCTCAACGTACTTATTCGTCCGTCTGCCACTTCTGTGGTATTTTAAAGTTTTGGTTATAAATAAAATGTTTCCCTTAATATGATGGTGAAGTGTAATAATTTTTTTAAGAAAAATTTAAGGACAATTATTTCATTTGACAGTTGGTTCAACTAGCTGTTCATAAAACCAAAATATATATCATTTAGGTGACGGAAACATGTGTGCAACAGATCAACAAAAACTGTGTTGTCTGAAAGCGCCCAGTAAAGACAACTTGAATAGTAAATGGCGTTTTTGTGATATTCCGGAACGTATTTAATTTCTAATTAATCACAAAAAGGCAGTTAGTAGCTGGTTGCTTTGGTTGGCACCATAGAGGCCATGGCGCATAGTCATAATCAAAATAAAATAGATTTTAAATTTAGTTGCAGCTTTTTGACATAATTTTCTATGAGCTATGTGTCAAAAAATATGACTATGACTATGCGCCCATAACTTAAAAAAAAAAAGTTAAATATAAATAAATACAATGGTTTAGCCCAAAAAAAGAAATTTAGCGTTTTATTATTATTTTTTTTTATAAAAATCGTCACAGTAAAACATTAGTAAAAAATTTAAATAATTTACTCCAATTTCATAAAAAATAAATAAACTAATTTACGAATGCATTCTGTTTTGTAAATTTTTTTAAAGTCAAGCACTACGCTACTACTATAAATGTTTCAGTCCTTGCAACAGTATATCTATAAAAATTTAATATTTAAATTGTTCATTAGTTTGTTATAATAAAGTCATGGCGGCACTTCTTTTCCTTCTTAAGTCCGTATCATACATACATAACTGAATTTAAAATTTTTAAGTGTATAGTTACTATTACGCTGTTTTGTTTTTACATTCAGAAACAAAATTCGAAAGATTAGCAAAGGACTTTGCTCCAAACTAGTATCTTTCCTCTTGAACTTTTGCCCAAAACTGAACTGTGGAACTTACTTTAACCCATTTAGTTGAATACAATTTTTTCCATTGCATTTCTTTGTCAAATTTTTTTTTTCTATTATTTGTTTCATCATATGTACACTGAGGAAAATGCCTTGTCTTCTGTATCATTTTAGCTATTGATCTTATCATATTTTATACAATATCTACTTTTTACCAAATCTTATTTGTATCCTATAAAAAGTTAGTTCACACATCATTAATCTCGTACACATACCAAAACTATGAACGTGATAACAATATTAATTTTTATTAATTTGATTAAAAATTCCATTGTAAGCTTTCGCTGACAGAGCGCTGCGCTTGCAAGACAGAGATAAGAGTTCGCACCTGTTTCAACCCATAAATAAATTTTTATTAAGATATGGCGTATTTATCTACAGTTAATTTATTTCTGACAAATATTTTGTATGGAAACAACGTGAATATTGGATTATCATTAGGACATGGAAATGATATCGTTATTTATTGATTTCCCTAAGTGGGTATTTGCAATATTTGAGTTTAAAGTACTCAGTGCTTTTTCAATAGGAAACAAATTAATTTTTAATATTCGATGTTACTTGGCAAATTCTACGAAACTAGTTGCTCTATTAAATTAATATGAAAACTAGGGTAGTTTTCCCGCATTTGTTTATCTAGTTAGCCAGCGTTAAGGGCACTTTACATTGTTTCGAAATTTTTTTTTTAATTTTCCAAAACCTGCATTATGATAGTAGTGTACGTTGATTTAATATAAACTACCTTTCCTAATGGGTATGTATAAATATTCTACATATACAAGTAGTTACCATTTACTAAGTATAGAATTAAAGCACGAAATTTGGTGCGAATTGTAGGCGGAGGTGCTAAAGCCAGTCATGTCAGGAAATTTTCTAAATACCTAATTGTCTGTTGGAAATGAACAACAAGAGTATGTTAATATTGGTGATGTGCGGTTCAAGTAACATGGCATTTAGTCCGCTCTTACCGGTCCGGGATGACTGCTGATGCCGGTTTTGATAAATGGACCACGGTTTCAGGGAGAAGACATAATGCTTCTTTTTACCTTTAAATATGTTTTTCGTATCATTTCTGTGGCTTAAATAAATTTAAATAAATATTACATAACCTCCGAAGAGATTTTAGGCCGAGCTTCTCTTCCAATTTGCGCCGTGCTCCTTTTAATTTTTCTGCTTGTTTTATGCCGACTCCAAACGTCATTTGAAAGGAAAATGATTTTCACTGAGAGCTTTTCATGGCAGAAGTACACTCGGAGTGCTTGCGAAACACTGCCCAGCGGCGACCCCGTTAGAAAACTTTTCTTCTAATTGAAACAACTTTCCCGGGGCGTGAACCCAGGATCTTCGATGTGGTAACGGAGCACGCTACCATCACATCACGGCCGCCGGCCTATTTCACATAATTGAAGGAGACAATTTCACCTCCACAGATATTTAACAGAGACAACACAAAAGCTTTTCAACGAACGAAAGTAAAAAACCTAGCAAAAATTTATCAAGCCTATTTAACGGGGGACTGTAAAATTCCTTGCCAAATTTTTTCGCGAGTTTTGTGTCCTCAATATCAAAAATCGTATGGATTTCACTAAAATTAAAAACATAGCGTTAACAACTGCAACCAGGCTCGGTGCCTCGGGGCAGCTTCAGCGCCGACCATACTGCCATAGTAGAATAGCGTCATAATCACAAGACGAACAGACTACCTGATTCCCTATCTGCGCATCGAGGGCGATCTTAAAGCCACAATAGAGGTAGACGGTTGGCGCAAGGGTGTTCAAATGGCGATACATGTGTACAAACATGATTCCAATGAAGTGGAAAGAGTAGGGTCTGCGGTATACTGTGCTGATCCAGAAATAAACAGATCCTACAGGCTGCCGGATTACTGTAGCGTTTTCCAAGCGGAAATAGTAGTAAATAGACGTAACCAAAGCAGTAGAAACCCTGGAAGAGAATAACTTAAGCAGCAACCGTGTTGCCTTTTTTATTGACAGTCAAGCAGCAATTAAGGCAATAATCTTGCATAGCACAGCATCTAAATGCGTGTTAGAGTGTAAGCAGTCCCTGGAAAAGATTATGACCTACACATACAACCTTAGACTAACAAAGTTGTTCCTATCAAATTAAGGAGAGGACTGTAGACTCATGACGGGTGTTCTGACTGGACACTGTCTTCTGGCGTCACATGCTTGGTCAGTGCTGGCAGATGTAGGAAGTGCGAGCTGGAGGAGGAAGCGATTGAGCACGTTCTGTGCTCGTGCCCTGCGCTTGCCAGGCTAAGGCTCCAGCTATTAGGAGTGATACAGCTGTCAGATCTAGAAGCAGCGAGTGGCTTAAGTCCTAGGACGCTTCTAGTATTTGCCAAGAGGACGGAGTTATTTTATAACATAGGTCCTGGTTTTTGATAGGGTTTCTCAGTTTGGTCGTTAAAACAAACTTCTGGTAACACTACGGACTCATTCAGTCTATGTGAGGTCCTCATGGACCGGCCAGTTCAACCTAACCTAACCTAACTAAAAATTGTATGCCTGTAAAATAATGCGGGCTGTACGTGGAGTCTAAAACCCTCTCTCTCTCTCATTGGATATTTACAGCGATTGTAAATCCTATCCTATAGGATGGAGTCCTTGTTTGTTGGACGGCTAGACAAAAAAATAAACGAAGAACCTAGTATAACGGGAGTCCTGAAAACAGCTCCGACGACTGCACTGCATGACATTCCTCACATTGCACCTGTACACATGGGGACGAAGGACATATCGTTAACAACTGCAACGCGACTCAATGCTTCGGGGCAGTTTGAGCCCAGGCCATATGGCCAAAGAAGTATACTTGATGGCAGACGAGCCCAGATAAATTCACACTAATGGTTCCAAAGTAATGAATGGAAGAGGGTCTGCGGTATACTGCCCTGATCCCGAAATAAACAGATGCTACAAGCTGGCAGATTACTGTATTGTGGAAATAGTAGCCGTGATTAAAGCAGTAGAAACACTGGAGAAAAATAGCTTAAATTGCAGCCGCGTCAAGTTTTACATTGACAGCCAAGCAGCAATTAAGGCAACAATCTCTCATAACATAACCTTTTAATTAACATACTATGCATTGACAATTTTTTTGAGATATCGTCAGCTTATATTCAATAACCTACATCAGCAATTTTAACAAAAATGAGTTTTTGATGATAACTTGAACACTGACTTACCTGTAATCTATGACAATTATGACAGCTTAAAATCTAGCTTTATTGGTACTGTGTTTTCATTTTGAAAATTCCTCTATCAGCAAAAAAAAATTTTTTTCGAAGGGTAAAAAGCATATTAATTTTTCTTATATAAATTTTCTTTGCAAACGGAATAATGAGGGTAAGGTGCGTGCATCTGTGTTCATGTATGTTTGCCAAATTATTAGATCTACATATGTATTGTAACGAATTTAGTGCAACTCCTTTTATTTGCAACTTTCTGCTAAGTTCGAATCGTTAAACTGTTGAATAAATAACTATTCATTACTGCAAAATGGTCTTTATTAAAGTTCTTTACAATAACACTACAACTGATTTTCAAAATAATACTGCTATTGCTCGACAGATATACTCTTTCATTTCCTCGTTGCAGGCGCTTCTGTTCTAGAATCTACTAGTTGGTTATCTGCTATAATTATAACTACAGATGTACGTGTATAGCTCTCATATGCGAGTGTGTTTGTGAGCTACATTTCCCCAATTATAATTGCATATCTCAGATAAGATATCTGCATGTGTTTGTGTGTTGCTTCTCCGCTGCGTGCACGTACATACCCAATAAATATTTTTGTTGGAAATTGGTTTGAGGTCAAATGGAAATCCAACTCGGTTTCCAAATTCCAATGTTTAATATCCATTGCACCTCCATTGGAGAACCAACCCATTCTCAAACAAAACGGCACATTTTTTATACGTAAATAATCTTAGTACTCCACTTAAGAAATCCTTTGATATAAATTTGAACTCCAACATCAATCTCCAATTGGATTCAAATGAAAAAGAAAACTCTTCTAGAATTAAATTTTACATCCGAATTGAATAAAAATAACAGCGTTGTGTATAAATTTGGTTTCAGTTTAATAGAATAAATATAAATTAAAATAAATAGTAATTCATTTTACATATTTAAAAATAAATTAAAAGTAATAGCCTTGTTTAATATAATTTGATAATTTTGATTGAGCTTTAGGCCAGATTATTGAATAAAACTTCTTTTTTAGTAGTATTCAAAATATATTTATTTTTCGATATTTCGACTTCAATCTGAAGTCATCATCAAGAATACATATGGATATGTATGATCGACTGAACACTACTAAATACTACTAAAAAAGAAGTTTTATTCAATAATCTGGCCTAAAGCTCAATCAAAATTATCAAATTAAATTAAAAGTATTTAAAAATTTTAAGTAATTGTAAGTCATTAATTGGATTCTTACAAAATTTTAAAAATTCTTTTCACCAAAGCTGAGATATTTTTTTTTCATGCTCAAAGCATCGAGAAACATAGAAAGTGTAAAAAAATGTTACGTACGCGAAAAACGGCGTTTTTCCCTACTTTTGAGGTCTTTTACAGGGTACACAATTTTTTGGTGATTTCTCTCTCCAATCATATGATTTAATACTACTTTTACCCTTCAATTCAAGATATTACGATCTTAATTACGAACTCTGTTCGAATAGTTATGGCTGTTTTAAGTTATGCATCAAATTTCAATGCACTTTTCAAGTATCAAATATACTGTTTACACAACTTCGTCAAAGAACATAACTTAAAATAGCCATAACTTTACGAAAAGAGTTCGTAATATCTTGAATTGAAGGGTAGGAGTAGTATTAAATGATATGATTGGAGAAAGAAATCACCAAAAATTGTTGTACCCTGTACAAGATCTCAAAATTGGGGGAAAATTCCTTTTTCGCGTACATAACCTCAATTATCTCAGAATTTCTCCGGTTGACCCCCAATTTTTTTACATTTTTCTATGTTTCTCGGTGCTTTGAGCACGAACAAAAATACCTCAGCTTTGATGCAAAGAATTTTAAAATTTTGTAAGAATCTAATTAATGAATTACAATTAGTTAAAATTTTTAATGATTACTTTAGAATCATCAAATTAATGCAATAAATCAACATCTTATTTTTATTTAACTTCAGTAGCATTCTCTTTCTTGCTGTATTGCATTGTTTTCACCAGGCGATTTTTGGCTTGATGAAAGAAGGACATATTAGTCCTTTCAAAGTCCTCATTTGAAGAGTTGGCAAATTTTTGATTGTAAGCCTCTGAAATAAAAAAGATTTAAATTATAAATAAAAATAAAAATGGACATGTAATAGTTACTCTTTAGGGCTCCCGTTATACTGAGCACTCTAATAGCTTTCTTGTTGGACGTGCCCTTCCAAGTGAAGTGCCTGAAGCTTCATCGCTCATCACTTTTCGCCACAACATTTTTATGAAGCGTATGTAATTGTCACAAACTATAATTTGGAGTTCAACAACCTAGAGAAAAAAGAAAGTACGAAGTATACAGTAGAATAGAATATATAAATAAAATAGCTTATAAAGCTCTTATAGTAGGAAATTTGTATGGAAATATATATTTAACAAGTAAGAAAGGCTAAGTTCGGGTATAACCGAACATTGCATACTCAGTTGAGAGCTATGGAGACAAAATAAGGGAAAATCACCATGTAGGAAAATAAACCTAGGGTAGCCCTGGAATGTGTTTGTATGACATGTGTATCAAATGGAAGGTATTAAAGAGTATTTTAAGAGGGAGTGGGCCATAGTTCGAGATATCGCCATAAAGGTGGACCAGGGCTGACTCTAGAATTTGTTTGTACGATATGGGTATCAAAAGAAAGGTGTTAATGAGTTTTTTAAAAGGGCGTTGGCCTCAGTTCTATAGGCGGACGCCTTTTCGAGATATCGCCATAAAGGTGGACCAGGGGTGACTCTAGAATTTGTTTGTACGATATGGGTATCAAATGAAAGGTGTTAATGAGTATTTTAAAAGGGAGTGGACCTTAGTTCTATAAGTGGACGGCTTTTCGAGATATCGCCATAAAGGTGGACCAGGGGTGACTCTAGAATTTGCTTGTACGATAAAATGAAAGGTGTTAATGAGTATTTTAAAAGGGAGTGGGCCTTAGTTCTATAGGTGGACGCATTTTCGAGATATCGCCATAAAGGTGGACCAGGGGTCACTCTAGAATTTGTTTGTACGATATGGGTATCAAATGAAAGGTGTTAATGAGTATTTTAAAAGGGAGTGGGGCTTAGTTCTATAGGTGGACGCCTTTTCGAGATATCGCCATAAAGGTGGACCAGGGGTGACTCTGGAATTTGTTTGTACGATATGTGTATCAAATGAAAGGTGTTAATGAGTATTTTAAAAGGGAGTGGGCCTTAGTTCTATAGGTGGACGCCTTTTCGGGATATCGTTATAAAGGTGGACCATGGGTGACTCTAGAATTTGTTTGTACGATATGGGTATCAAATGAAAGGTGTTAATGAGTGTTTTAAAAGGGAGTGGGCCTTAGTTCTATGGGTTGACGCCTTTTCGAGATATTGCCATAGAGGTGGACCAGGGGTGACTCTAGAATTTGTTTGTACGATATGGGTATCAAATGAAAGGTGTTAATGAGCATTTTAAAAGGGAGTGGCCTTAATTCTATATGTGGACGCCTTTTCGGGATATCGTTATAAAGGTGGACCAGGGGTGACTCTAGAATTAGTTTGTACGATATGGGTATCAAATAAAGGTGTTAATGAGTATTTTAAAAGGGAGTGGGCCTTAATTCTATGGGTGGACCAGGGGTGACTCTAGAATTTGCTTGTACGATAAAATGAAAGGTGTTAATGAGTATTTTAAAAGGGAGTGGGCCTTAGTTCTATAGGTGGACGCATTTTCGAGATATCGCCATAAAGGTGGACCAGGGGTCACTCTAGAATTTGTTTGTACGATATGGGTATCAAATGAAAGGTGTTAATGAGTATTTTAAAAGGGAGTGGGGCTTAGTTCTATAGGTGGACGCCTTTTCGAGATATCGCCATAAAGGTGGACCAGGGGTGACTCTGGAATTTGTTTGTACGATATGTGTATCAAATGAAAGGTGTTAATGAGTATTTTAAAAGGGAGTGGGCCTTAGTTCTATAGGTGGACGCCTTTTCGGGATATCGTTATAAAGGTGGACCATGGGTGACTCTAGAATTTGTTTGTACGATATGGGTATCAAATGAAAGGTGTTAATGAGTGTTTTAAAAGGGAGTGGGCCTTAGTTCTATGGGTTGACGCCTTTTCGAGATATTGCCATAGAGGTGGACCAGGGGTGACTCTAGAATTTGTTTGTACGATATGGGTATCAAATGAAAGGTGTTAATGAGCATTTTAAAAGGGAGTGGCCTTAATTCTATATGTGGACGCCTTTTCGGGATATCGTTATAAAGGTGGACCAGGGGTGACTCTAGAATTAGTTTGTACGATATGGGTATCAAATAAAGGTGTTAATGAGTATTTTAAAAGGGAGTGGGCCTTAATTCTATGGGTGGACCAGGGGTGACTCTAGAATTAGTTTGTACGATATGGGTATCAAATGAAAGGTGTTAATGAGTATTTTAAAAGGAGTGGCCTTAGTTCTATGGGTGGACGCCTTTTCGAGATATCGCCATAAAAGTGGACCAGGGATGACTCTAGAATGCGTTTGTACAATATGTGTACCAAACAATGGTCGTATCGTGCTGGCTTTGTGATGAGCTTGCTCATATGAAGTGCGATAGTTTGACAGCAAGGGTGTGTGATGCGATCAACGATAACAAGGGTGTGCGTTGGTCGTGCTTGAAATGCAAATCATCGGAAGTGGACCTTTAAGCTTTTCAAACATACCCGAAACGCATTCTCCGAAATCGGTAAGGAACTTTCTACATTAGGGGATAAATTCAAGTATTATGAAAACTTGTTTAAAACTTTCAAATGTATTACCGATTCAGCTGCTAATGCTAACAGCGACAGTCGTGACAGCAAACGAAAAGGAACTGATGTCTCGGCTGGCGTACTGATTCTAGACGCCGTTCAAAACATCCAGAACCCAATCGTTCCTACACCCAGCACGATAGAATTAATAAACTTAGCATCTCCAAGTCCTCTTACAGTAAAGCCTTCAACATCAAAGGCACCTCCAACAAAACTAGCAGCTAGAAAAAATATTGAACCTACAACCGTTTTCAGGCGACTGAGCCTGGAACTAGGAAGTTGGTTGTAGTCCCTCCTAAAAATCGATATTCGTGTCAAGATTCGAGAGGGATACTACTGAGGAGGATCTGAAATCGTATATCTTCTCAAAAAGGAAAACCCATGACGTAACAATTCGGAAATTTAATTTTAGTTATGAAAGAAACGTATCTTCCTTTAGATTAGATGTACCTATTGACCATTTTGACACTATCTTGAGTAACGATTTTTAGCCCTCTGGGGCACTTGTGCGGGAATTTGAATATAGGCGGAATAAGAGTGTTCCAAACTTAGCAAAGATCCCTGTTAATAACACTGAGTCAAAAAACTGAACGAAAAATTTGCTTTCGATATACTTTACCAAAATGTTAGAGGCTTAAACACCAAGTTAACAGAACTGTTTTTAAAATCATTTAACTCAAGCTACGATATAATTGCTTTAACCGAAACCTGGCAGAAACCTCATGTTTTTAACTCAGAGATCCTCTGTAATGACTACCAGATATATCGAAATGACCGCCTGAACAGGGTTGCAGGTGGAGTTCTTCTTGTTGTACACTCTTCAATACCATCTGAAGAGATTTGCGTAACCGCCACCGATACAACTGAGTTCTTGTGCATACGCACACAACTAACAAATATCCACATTTATTTGGCCATCTGTTATATCCCGCCATCTTCTGAACTGTCCGTTTATATGCATTACATTTCCTTGCTAAGAACTGTTAATTCGATGCTAAAGCCTTCCGATTCCATTATTGTCTTGGGTGACTTCAATATGCCACACATATCATGGTGCATCTCTGACTTTAATATCGTACCAGTTTCGTCAAAGTCTTCCAACAATGAATTTCTAGACGGAATGTCTGAGCTGTGCCTTCAACAAATCAACATCCAATCGAATAAATTCGGAAAGGTGTTAGATTTAGCCGTTGTTGATGATGACTCTAAATATTCCATTAGTCGATGTGAACCCATTATTGAACCTGAAGATGCTGACCACCCTTCCCTCAAAATAGTTTACGAAGTTGTAAATTATGCTTGTAACAGCGGAAATAAACGATACAACTCCAGTTATCGCTTCGACTTTGCGAAGGCCAATTTAAAATAATTAAATCGTGATCTATCTCGTATAGTGTGGCCAATATTTAATGCTGATGTGGAGCAAAGCGTTTCTCACTTTTACTCACCATTTACTGTCTTTTTGAAAAATACGTACCTTGGCGGATTTGTGTACATTCCGATACAAGCCAAGTATGGTTCACTAAAGAGCTGAAAATTTTAAAGAATAAAAAGTCTCGATCTTTCAAGTTGTTCAAAAAGACGGGTTTACATAACCATTACTTACAGTACTCGATTCTACGCTGCAAGTATTTTCAATTGAACAAAAAGTGTTACAAAGCTTATCTTTGTAAAATGAAAAGAAATATAACTTGCAACCCGAAGGCATTTTACGGATTCGTAAACTCTAAACGCAGGGTGAAAGGGTTTCCATCATCCATGAAATTCCAAGATAATATTTCCAGCGATGATCAAGAGATCGCCGACTTCTTTGCGCAATTTTTCAAATCAAATTACTCTATTGAGACCAACGTTTCACCTAATGAATACCCATACCATATTGATTCATGTTATTCAATCAGAGCTCCATTTATATCTTCAGAAGATGTATTATCTTATTTAAAAACTTTAAAAGTATCATATTCATACGGCCCGACAGCATCCCGACACACTTTCTTAAAAAATATGCTGCAAACATCTATCAGCCGCTAACAGATTTATTTAATTTATCTTTAATTTATGGCGTTTTCTTATTCCGCTTCATAAAAATGGAAGCAGGTCTTCAATAGAAAACTACCGGGGCATAGCAAAGTTATCCGCTATCCCAAAGTTATTTGAGGCTATTGTTACCCACCACCTAACATTCTCTATTTCCCCCATAATTGCAAGCTCGCAGCATGGGTTCTGTAAGGGCAAATCACCTATCACCAATTTACTAGAATTTACCACCCACGTTTCTAATGGATTTAGAAAAGGCCTTCACACTGATGTAATTTACACCGATTTCAGTAAAGCTTTCGACAAAGTATCACACCCATTACTAATTCATAAGCTCAGTCAACTCGGTTTTCAACCCCGTCTTATATGTTGGATTTCTTCGTATCTTGGTTATCGTACGCAAAAAGTAATCTTTAAAAATACACTTTCCGGGGTCATCAATGTTTCTTCTGGTGTTCCTCAGGGCAGCCATCTTGGTCCGATTCTGTTCTTGTTGTTCATAAACGATATATCGGGTACAATTAAATACTCAAAAATCTTGATGTACGCAGACGATGTAAAACTTTTCAAATCATGTGCTTCGGTTGAGGAACATTCCTTGCTTCAAATGGATTTAAATCACTTGGTTACCTGGTGCAATGTAAATTATATGCCGCTCAATCTCAAAAAATGTAAATTCATGTGTTTTTCTCGGAGAGTTTCGCCACCAGCTTCATATACAATTAACAACTATAGTCTAGAAACTGTAAATAATTTTATTGACTTGGGAGTCATGATGGATTCCAAACTTAGTTTCAATCTTCATATTAATGCTACAGTGAATAAAGGCAAAGGTGTTTTTGCATTTGTTAAACGGTGGTCAAAAGAATTTAACGACCCTTACATAACTAAAGCACTTTTTACAACATTAGTTAGGCCAATATTAGAATACGGCTCGATAATTTGGAATCCGCGTTATCAAGTCCATGCAGACAGTCTCGAATCAATACAAAAACAATTTTTACTATTTGCCTTAAGAAATTTCCAATGCGACTCTTTAACTAATCTTCCACCTTATACTAATCGATTAAAGCTTATCAATCTTCCAACTCTTGCTAGTCGAAGGGAAATGCTTGGTGTAATATATATGACAAAACTTTTAAATGGATCAATTTCGAGCCCATTCCTTCTGAATGAAGTGAACTTTTGCGTTCCCTCTCGGACATCGAGACACTTCAAACCTCTTCTGCTGAAACAATGTAGAACGAATTTCGAACAAAATGAACCTTTTCGGCGTTTATGCCAAGATTATAACTCTCACTCAAACACATTTGATAGCTCGGACTCCCTTTTTCTATAAAAAAGATTGTTCTCACCTCTCTAAATTAATGTATAATACGTTTTCTTCTGTTCTCTTTAAGTATTACGCTTGGCTGATGAAATTTCTTCTGTATCTGAGCAGTCTCAGATCGTGACGCTTGACAAACCGCTGCCCATCAAAGACTCGGCAAAAAAAAAAAAAAAAAAAAAATAATAATAAAAAAGTTATTATATATATATATAAATCGATCGCGTTAACAGGATCAGCCTGGTTTCATTGGGCCACTTGAGGGCAGCGCGCTGCCACAACGTCCATTAAAAAAAAAAAAACGAAAGGTGTTAATGAGTATTTTAAAAGGGAGTGGGCCTTAGTTCTATGGGTGGACGACTTTTCGAGATATCGATATAAAGGTGGACCAGGGGTGACTCTAGAATTTGTTTGTACGATATGGGTATCAAATGAAAGGTGTTAATGAGTATTTTAAAAGGGAGTGGGCCTTAGTTCTATAGGTGGACGCTTTTTCGAGATATCGCCATAAAGGTGACTATAGAATTTGTTTACGATATGGGTAACAAATGGAAGATGTTAACGAGTATTTTAAAAGGGAGTGGGCCTTAATTCTATAGGTGGGCGCCTTTTCGGGATATCGTTATAAAGTTGGACCAGGGTTGACTCTAGAATGCGTTTGTACATTATGGGTATCAAACGAAAGGTGATAATGAGTATTTTAAAAGGGAGTGGGCCTTAGTTCTATAGGTGGACGCCTTTTCGATATATCGCCATAAAGGTGGACCAGGGGTGACTCTATAATGTGTTTGTACAATATGGGTGTCAAATTAAAGGTATTAATAAGAATTTTAAACGGGAGTCGTGGTAGTGGTATATGTGAAGGCGTTTCCGAGATATCGACCAAAATGTGGACCAGGGTGACCCAGAACATCATCTGTCGGGAATCGCTAATTTATTTATATATGTAGTACGACGAACAGTATTCCTGCCATGATTCCAAGGCCTTTTGATTTCGCCCTGCAGAACTTTTTCATTTTCTTCTACTTAATATGGTAGGTGTCACACCCATTTTACCAAGTTTTTTTCTAGAGTTATATTTTGCGTCAATAGACCAATACAATTTTTCGTATTTGGTATATAATTATGGCATTTCTTTCATTTTTCGATATCGAAAAAGTGGGCGTGGTCATAGTTGGATTTCGGCCATTTTTTATACCAATAGAAAGTGAGTTCAGATAATTATGTTAACTGAGTTTAGTAAAGATATATCGATTTTTGCTCAAGTTATAGTGTTAATGGCCGAGCGGAAGGACAGACGGTCGACTGTGTATAAAAACTGGGCGTGGCTTCAGCCGATTTCGCCCTTTTTCACAGAAAACAGTTATCGTCCTAGAATCTAAGCCGCTACCAAATTTCACAAGGATTGGTAAATTTTTGTTCGACTTATGGCATTAAATGTATCCTAGACAAATCAAATAAAAAAGGGCGGAGCCACGCCCATTTTCAAATTTTCTTTTATTTTTGTATTTTGTTGCACCATATCATTACTGGGGTTGAATGTTGATATAACTTACTTATATACTGTAAAGATATTAAATTTTTTGTAAAAATTTCACTTTAAAAAATTTTTTTTTTTTAAAGTGGTCGTGGTCGTTCTCCTATTTTGGTAATTTTTATTAGGCATATATATAGTAATAGGAGTAACGTTCCTGCCAAATTTCATCATGATATCTTCAACGACTGCCAAATTAAAGCTTGCAAAACTTCTAAATTACCTTCTTTTAAAAGTGGGCGGTGCCACGCCAATTGTCCAAACTTTTACTAGTTTTCTATTCTGCGTCATAAGTTCAACCCACCTACCAAGTGTCATCGCTTTATCCCTCTTTGGTAATGAATTATCGCAATTTTTCGATTTGTCGAAATTTTCGATATCGAAAAAGTGGGCGTGGTTATAGTCCGATATCGTTCATTTTAAACAGCGTTCTGAGATGAGCGCCCAGGAACCTACATACGAAATTTCGTTAAGATATCTCAAAATTTACTCAAGTTATCGTGTTAACGGGCGGACGGACGGACGGACGGACATGGCTCAATCAAATTTTTTTTCGATACTAATGATTTTGATATATGGAAGTCTATATCTATTTCGATTCCTTTATACCTGTACAACCAACCGTTATCCAATCAAAGTTAATATACTCTGTGAGCTCTGCTCAACTGAGTATAAAAAGCTATTGGCAGCTGCATTTGTAATATTGAATTCTAGTGCCCAACTTGCTAACTAATCGTTTTAGTTGGGTAAATCATCAGCAATCTCTTCTGAATCGCTTTCCGAGGAAGTTTCTTCACTTGAAAAGTTTTCCAAAGGAGGATTGTATGCAGCAGTTGACGGGGAAGGCTCCCTTGGCAAACTTTCAATCGTTGGCGAGCACTCCGACAGCCAAGCCACTACCTGCCTTACCTCACTTCTAATTTTCTTGCTTCTATGCATTTTAGTAGTTGCACATATGTATATTAAATTAATTAAATGCTTACCATATTAAAATTGGGTACTTCCCCGAAATATATAAATTAATTCACTTCTTCCAATACTTTCAGTTTCACTGCTATCCAATCTTTTGACAGATGGTTGGCCAGCACTGCCACACACATAAATGAATAAACGCGTTACTATGTAAAAAAATTTTAAGTAACATCTCAAATTGACCTCCAAGAGCACTCAATTTGAAAATAAACTTTGGAAAAAAAAGATTTGATCCCCAATTGTTGTAAAAGTTGGATTTTCATTTGAGAACTACATATTTCTCAAAGGTTGGAAAAGAGTTGTACTTTTGCATATTGGGTATGTGTAGACATAATGATTGATTCGTGTATGTAGATACATAATGATTGATTTATGGATGTGCATACAAGGCGCTGCTTAGCATCGGCTTAGAGATGGCAGTACCCCTTAGTGTTGCTAACATTCGTAACACTGCCCTTCACCTAAATCAAATCTCAAATCTCCCGATCTAAACGCTGCTAGCATCTCCAAATGTACCACCCTTCTATTTCGTGGTTTCCCAATTTTTTGTATGCGGTAGATGGTATCACTGATCTTCTTTACAACTTTATACGGGCCTTCCCAACTGCACCGAATCTTGGATGGAACACCTTTTCGGCGGTGAGGGTTGTAGAACAGTACCAAATCTCCCTCCAAGAAACCTTCCGATTTATTGTTCTCATCGTACCTGTGTTTCATCGTACCTCTCATTACCCTGGTTCGTTCGTTCCCACTCTGTTGTTTGGCCAATGAACTACTTGGTAGAGATTGCGCTTGACGGATTTGCTTTACATAATCAGTATCGTTCCGACAATTCACAAAAGTATTGTGTCCTGGCTTAAAACCACCCTTGCATTCTTTCTGCGAAATTCTTTCCTTCGTTTTAGTGCGTCCGTTAAGGCTTTTCATTGCCAGTGTTTCTCTCACAGGTACCTTCGGTTTTGATTTGTTTGGTCCATTTGTTCCATCAACTTTTGCTCGATCTACTTTCCTTGACTTTCGTGGTCTCTGTCGAATCTCCTCCACCAGCACTCGCTTACTGCTGAACCCTTTTTCCAACCTGAAGTTAAGTAGCACATCCTGGTTCTTATACTGCATAATCCTTCTCTGCATATCGATCCTGATGTCATAGTCAACTAAAAAATCCACTCCCAATATGACTTCATCAACGATCTCTGCCACAACGAATTTGTGTAGAACCAGGACCTCCCCAATTTAGACTTCACATACCATTTCTCCCTGGACTTGGTTATACTCGCCAGTAATCGTACGCAATCTTGCTCCAGGTAATGGATTTACTCTCCTGTTGACCAAATCAGATCGGATAAAGGAATGAGATGCGCCCGTATCTACAGTCAGTACACGCTCCTTGCCATCCACTGCTCGATTTCATTCATTCATTCATTCATTCATTTATTTAATGCACATATAAGACATGGTCATCAAAGACATTCTGGATGTCACCGAGTACTTAAAGTGCGGTATAATAAGGATGCAAATACGAGTTGACCGCGCAAACGAAAGCTTCGAAAACGGCCATTCTGGGGAACGCGAGTAAATAATTTTATGTATAAAAAATAGTAGACGGCGATCAAAGAACGAAGATAAACTACACTCAAGAATCGTTCTTGAGAAGCTGGAAATATGATCGTATTTCCTTTTAAGAAAAATATATCTGGCGCAATTATTAATTATAAGTTGATATTTCCTCATGGAACCTTTATCAAGGCAACCATATATCAGCTCATAGTACGATATTATTGGCAGTAATAGGGTTTTAACAAGTTTAAGCATGGTATCTTCACTAATAAAATTGGCCGTTTTCCATAAATGTATCAATATATAATATAACCCACTAATTGATGAATTTACATGATCAGCGCAAGTAAGATGCTTATTTAGTATGAATCCAAGCGTTTTAACAGTCTTCTCAAATTTCACAACATTCCAATTAAGTATTATTGGAGAAACGTCATACAAATTATAAGAATAATGAGAAATGGTAATCGCCTGTGATGCATTAAGACAGAGCTTATTATTGTTAGACCATTGATTTATAGCTTTTAGGTCTTCATTTATTCGACAAACAAGATCCTCCACTAACTCCAGAGGTGCCGAGAGATATACTTGCGCATCATCAGCATAAAGATGCATAGATACATTTTGACAACATGTCTCTATGTCATTTATATACAAGCTAAATAAAATTGGGCCTGAGGTACACCAGATTTCACCGGCAATGAGCTGGATTTACTATCTCTACACACTACCCTCTGATACCTGTTTGTCAAGTAGCTATTTATGAGCCTTGCAGCATCCCAACTGAAACCAAAGTATGTTTGAAGCTTATGAATAAGAATTTTGTGGCAGGCAGTGTCAAAAGCCTTGGAGAAATCCAACAGTGCAAGAATTGTCAGGTCACCGTTATCAAAGGAAGGCCGTATATCTTCCATTACCTTAAGCATAGCCGTTGAACAGCTATGACCCCTACGATAACCTGATTGGTTTTGTGAAAGCAGATTTTCTTTTGTCAGATAGTTCATAATTTGGCCCAATAAAAGTTTTTCAAAAATCTTTGATAGACACGGAAGAATACTGATAGGCCGAAAATCAAAAGGTTGGGAGGCATTAACTTTTTTCAGAACAGGTACAATATTAGCTACTTTCCAAGCATCAGGAAAATTTAAGGAAGTTAGTGAAAAGTTTAGAATATGTGTAAAAGGCGCAATAATATAAGGTAAAATTTATTTAATGAATTTTAAACTGATCTTATCCTCTACCGTAGCGTTCGATTTTATTGAAAGAATGGCTTGTATTGTTTCAGCCTCAGTTATATTTGAAAAATTAAATATTTGACCAGGATCATTAGAAGAATCTTCACTCGAATATATATATGGATTATCCCCTTCTGGTAATTTCACAGCAAAGAAGTCATTCATAACATCAGCATCAACCAAGCATTCTGAGTTAAAATTGGGCTTAACACCAAGTTGTTTTAAGTTACTCCAGAGAATCTTGGGTCCTAGGCTTACATCAAGTTTGCGATGGAAATAACACCTCTTGGCCTCCCTGGTGATACTAGTAGCTCTATTTCGCAATACTTTATAAGCCTGCCAATGTTCGATTTTAGACGTTTTCTTCCAAAGCGAATGGCTTTTATTCCTTGCTTTTATAGCCTGAAGTACTACGCTATTGAACCATGGCTGTTTATTATTCTTAACATTAATTTCTCTAAGTGGAACATATTTATCGAACAAGTAATTAACTAAGAACGAAAAATATTCAACTTTATCATTAATATCTGCAGAAAACCAACAGTCGTTCCAAGGAAGTGCAGATGCTTCAGTGGCTAAGTCTCTGATATTTATTTTCTTGAAGTCTCGAAAATTTATGTAGAAAAATTAAGTCGTGGTCGCTAATACCACTCAGGGAAATTTGGTCAAAATGTAAGACATTACTCATATCAGAAACGCAAAAGACGTCTAGTAAACTTGTCCTAAAATGGGGACCAAAACGAGTAGGAAGCTGATTTACAACTTTAAGCCCAAAGCCTGACATATCTTCAAGCAAGTTTTCGGAACGATCATTTTAAACAAGCAAATCTATATTTAAGTCTCCACACAGTAGTATATGTTCGTAAGTGGCACTATATTTATGTATACATTGAAAGCGGTTATTTAAATCATACGACTTATTTGGATTATACACACATACAAGAAGGCAACGCTCGTAATTATTGTAAAATTCCACCATCAAAAACTCTACAGGATCGGAGTTATCTGATTTATTTATTATTTTACACTGCAACGTCCTCTTGTGGTATATCGCAATACCTCCACCTCGCTTACCTTACTGTCTGTCATTTCTAATCACACAATGGTCAAGAAACTGGTTATCATTATCATTCATGTCATTTTGAAACCAAGATTTCCTTACAGTTTGCGAGATAGGTATCACACGACATTCAATAGCTGGGCCAAGTTCTCGATCTTTACATTTGACTCGCTCTTGTTTATCTCCTCCAGCTTTGCGTTTACGGCCAGCC
Source organism: Eurosta solidaginis (assembly GCF_040869045.1). Lineage (NCBI taxonomy): Eukaryota > Metazoa > Arthropoda > Insecta > Diptera > Tephritidae > Eurosta > Eurosta solidaginis. Next base: position 139,482,324 of record NC_090321.1, read on the forward strand.
AAGTTGGACCATGACTGGTGCTGCAATGACGTGCAATGTGACTTGGGTTACCGCACTTGAAACACTTCATAACTCCGGCATTGTTTTGTTGTAATCCCTTCAGTGCTTCCAAAATTGTGTCTACCCAATCTGGCCTTTCCACTTCCACGCGATGAGCTTTGTATGCGGGCTTATTTAAAAGTGACGCTGTTTCCTGAGTCAGTGCAAATGATACCGTTTCAGCAATGTTGGCTTTGGGTTCGCGTATGTGGCTCGCTTCGTTTCGACGTCCCGTATGCCGTTAACAAAGCTCTGAATCTTTACCCGTTCAGTGTATTCCACGGGTTCGTCCGCATTTGCGAGATGAGCCAATCTTTTAACATCCGAAGCAAAATCCTGTAATGTCTCATTTGCTTTTTGGTAACGGTTTTGCAACTCAATTTGGTATATCTGTTTTCTATGTTCGCTTCCATAACGTCTCTCGACGGCGGCCATCAATGCTTCATAGTTATTCTGCTCTCCTTCGGGAATCGTCTGTAGGATTTCGGCTGCTGGCCCCTTCAATGATACGAATAGAGCAGCAACTTTGTCTTCAGCATTCCAGTTGTTCACTGCTGCCGTCTTCTAAAATTGAAACTTAAATACCTCGAAAGGAACAGAGCCGTCAAAAGATGAAGTTTTTACCTTCGGATTGCTCACTGGAGCAGCTAGGCGATTTAGTTGTAACTGTTGCATAGGACCTTTCAACGCGTCTATCTCGGCATCAATTTTGTCCTCGAGTTGTAAAATTTTTGCATCCTGCTCTTCCAGTTTCGCAAAGCGCTGCCATGATAGCTGTTCCGAAATTTTTGTCGACATTCCAGATATACGTGCCTCTTGGGCTTCCAGTTGAGATGACATATATGTTTTCTGTTCTTCCAATTGAGATGACATTTGCGACGGCATTTCTGAAATGCGTGCCTCCTGTGACTCCAGCTGAGATGCCATTGTCGATATTTGTACAGATATTGTGCGCGCCACTGTCTGCCGTGTTTCGTTTTTTTCTTCCATTTTTGTTGTTGTTTTGTCGCTATCATAATGAAAGACATACTCCTCGTCATTGATGATTCCTTCAAATACCATAGCTACACTTAGTCGTTTTTGTAGCTGGGATTTATCGCCAAAAGTAGCCAATCCACGGACTTCCAACTCCTCCTTCAGTTGCTGGATCGTCAATTCACTCAACTTTGCCATGTCCAAGTTGTATTCCCAACCTTCGGAATTTATTCAACAATTCCTCTTCTGACACCAATTGTAACGAATTTACTGCAAATCCTCTTATTTGCAACCTTCTGCTAAGTTCGAATCACTAAACTGTTGAATAAATAACTATTCAGTACTGCAAAATGGTCTTTATTAAAGTTCTTTACAATAACACTACAACTGATTTTCAAAATAATTCTGCTATTGCTCGACAGATAGCGTGCTTAATCAAAACTGATTCTAGCGCCTCTACTGTTAATGCCTTTTGTACTCTTTCATTTCCCCGTTGCATCTTCTAGGCGCTTCTGTTATAGAATCTACTAGTTGGCTATCTGCTATAATTATAACTACAGATGTACGTGTATAGCTCTCATATGCGCGTGTGTTTGTGAGCGACACTTCCGCAATTATAATTGCATATCTCAGATAAGATATCTGCATGTGTTTGTGCGTTGCTTTTCCGCTGCGTGTACGTACATATGTGTATACATAATGATTGATTCGTTTATGTAGATACATAATGATTAATTTATGGATGTGCATACAAGGCGCTGCTTAGCATCGGCTTAGACATGGCAGTACCCCTTAGTGTTGCTAATATTCGTAACAATATGTATATATATATTTAGATTAACGTCTAGAACTATATATATAAATAGCCTACGATGTCTGAATTACAACTAATTGCAATTGACTATGCATCATCAGCAGAAGAAAACACTGGACTTAATAGTAACACAGGTAGCAAATATAATAAATTAGTAAGTATTAATGGTTAATGGAATTTAAATTGAATAGATTCGGAAGGTGAGGAAGCGAGCCCACAACCCGTATTCTAATAAAAGAAAGGCTAATTTATGGAAACGAAAAAAGGGTGAGAAGTATTTGGGCTTTTCAGAAAAAGTGGAAACTTTAAACAAACAGATGGCCAAAACCAGCTAGATCAATTGGGCCCAAGTGCACTTCACCAGCATGCCTGAAAAGCAAGGCCAGGTACTGTGGGCAGTTCAGCGATGAATGCAGATTAAACATCTTCAAATCTAAAAAAAAACTAATTGCGTTTGACTATGCATCATCAGCAGAAGAAAACACTGGACTTAATATTATCACAGGTAGCAAATATAATAAATTAGTAAGTATTACTGGTTAATGGAATTTATATTGAATAGATTCGGGAGGTGAGGAAGCGAGCCCACAACCCGTATTCTAATAAAAGAAAGGCTAACTCATGGAAAAGAAAAAAGGGTGAGAAGTATTTGGGCTTTTCAACAAAAAGTGGAAACTTTAAACAAACAGATGGCCAAAACCAGCTAGGTCAATTGGGCCCAAGTGCACTTCACCAGCATGCCTGAAAAGCAAGGCCTGGTAGGTACTGTGGGCAGTTCAGCGATGAATGCAGATTAAACATCTTCAAATCGTTCTGGAATATGTCGTGCGAAGCGAAATTAGTTTTTATAGAGAGCTATGTGTCACATACAGCCACCGTGGTGTGATGGTAGCGTGCTCCGCCTATCACACCGGAAGCCCTGGGTTCAAACCCCGGGCAAAGCAACATCAAAAATTTTAGAAATAAGGTTTTTCAATTAGAAGACAATTTTTCTTAGCGGGGTCGCCCCTCGGCAGTGTTTGGCAAGCGCTCCGGGTGTATTTCTGCCATGAAAAGCTCTCAGTGAAAACTCATCTGCCTTGCAGATGCCGTTCGGAGCCGGCATAAAATCATGTAGGTCCCGTCCGGCCAATTTGTAGGGAAAATCATGAGGAGCACGACGCAAATTGGAAGAGAAGCTCGGCCTTATTTTTTATTTATTTTATGTGTCACAGATAGAAAAGAAAAGAATATATGTGGAAGATTCAGTAAGACGCAACATCTTTATCTTTCGACTGCCGCACGACAATCAAGCACTGCAAGTATGCAGATCAATGTTTCTTTCAACTTTAGCTTTAAAAATTGATATCGTAAATGGTTTTTTGAAAAAATGCAATAACGGTGTTTTGCCATCTTGCACTAAAAGAGCTTCAAAGATCTGTAGATCGAAAGGGTACCTAAACGAATATTTAAAAAAATTGGACAAAATGGAAAGTCATTATTGTCGTAGTAATACAAACCAAAAATATATCGCAGCAACATTTAGAACCAAAGCCGATGTTTATAAAAATTATCGTAAGAAGTGTTCAGAACATGCAATGAGACCCGTGTCTATATTTACGTTCTCAAAAGTTTTCGATGAAAATAATTTAGCGCTTTTCATGCCTCGCAAGGATTAGTCCGATAAATGTGTTGGATACAAAGCTCAACAAATTTCCGAGCACGAATACAGCGAACATATTTCTAGAAAAGAGCGAGCTCATCTTGAAAAGCAACAAGATAAAATAAGAGGTCAAGAAGGACAATGCCATGTTTTTACAATGGGTACTCAAGCCGTCAAACTTTGCCCTAATATAAACACATCATCGATTTATTATAAGCAGCGTTTGCAAGTCCATAACTTTACTATCTATAATATAGCCAACCATGAATGTACAAATTACTGGTGGAACGAAACTAATGGAGATTTATCGGCTTCGTCTTTCATTTCGTACCTAATACATCATTTAGAAATCAATTGTTTATCCGTCATTACCGATCATCATCTATTCTGATGGTTGCGGTTATCAGAATCGGAAAAATTACTTATCTAATACGTTGTCGATTTTTGCAATAGAATATAATAAAGTTATAGAACAAAAGTATTTAGAAAAAGATCATACGCAAATGGAATGTGACAGTGCACATGCAAAAATTGAGAAAAACCAAGCAATATATCTACCAAACGACTATATTAACATAACAAAAGAGGCTCGAAAAACTGAAGCTGTATACTTAAACTACGACTGTTTTAAAAACTACATCGATAGAGAACTTCTCCGTTTTTCGAGTATAAGACCCGGAGTAACCTGAAAAGATCATACGGTATCAGACCTTAAAGCCCACTGGGGACGTCCAATACAAGTTGTACTTCGATGATATTTACATGAATTTGCCTGCAAGAATCAAGGAGTATTCAGGTCAGAACCCACCAAAGCAGCTACATAATAATACAATACCAATCACTCTTAATAAATGGAGACATTTACAACAGCTAAAAGCAGTAATTCCAACTGAATATCATTCTTTTTATGATAATTTAAAAAAATGCGATTAAAAAATTTTAATACCAGTATGATCCATAATGTTAATGTTTAATACCTAAAATAAAAAAAAATAATAATAAATAATTGGCATGAACTTAACTCCGACGGTTTATCACTCAAATTTTTTTTGCAAACAGACCGAACGCATCTGCCAAGAAAGGAATTTTTGCTTAAAATTTTCCCATGGGAGAAATACTATGCTTACCATGCTTCTGGCGCTTTTGCATTTTTGATAGCGATAGGGAATTGCCCCCAGGTCCTTGTGTATGGAAAACAAGCACTCTTCACACTATACTGTTACGGCAGGTTCAAAATCTGGGCCAGCATACACCATACAAACCGAAAAATCTATGTTTTCTTTATACTGCAAAATCCTCTATCAACAATATTTTATACAAAAATAGTTTTCATTGGAGTTGCAATAGTCTCTATCTGCTTTCTGAGCTAAATTAAAGTAAAATTTAAACAAAGAAGTAAGGAAGGCTAGGTTCGGGTGTAACCGAACATTACATACTCAGTTGAGAGCTGTGGAGACAAAGTAAGGGAAAATCACCATGTTGTAAAAAGGACCTAGGGTAACCCTGGAATGTGTTTGTATGACATGTGTATTAAATGGAAGGTATTAAAGAGTATTTTAAGAGGAAGTGGGCCATAGTTCTATAGATGGACGCAATTTAGGGATATCGCCATAAAGGTGGACCAGGCCTGACTCTAGAATTTGTTTGTACGATATGGGTATCAAATGAAATGTGTTAATGATAATTTTAAAAGGGAGTGGGCCTAAGTTCTATAGGTGGACGCCTTTTCGAGATATCGCCATAAAGGTGGACCAGGGGTGACTCTAGAATTTATTTTGTACGATATGTGTATAAAATGAAAGGTATTAATGAGTATTTTAAAAGGGCGTGGGCCTAAGTTCTATAGATGGACGCCTTTTCGAGATGTCGCCATAAAGATGGACCAGGGGTGACTGTAGAATTTGTTTGTACGATATGGGTATCAAATGAAAGGTGTTAATGAGTATTTTAAAAAGGAGTGGGCCTTAGTTCTATATGTGGACGCCTTTTCGAGATATCGCCATAAACGTGGCCCAGGGGTGACTCTAGAATGTGTTTGTACGATATGGGTATCAAACGAAAGGTGTTAATACGTGTTTTAAAAGGGAGTGGGCCTTAGTTCTATGGGTGGACGCCTTTTCGGGATATCGCCATAAATGTGGACCAGGGGTGACTCTAGAATGCGTTTGTACAATATGGGTATCCAATGAAAGGTGCTAATGAGTATTTTAAAAGGCGTGGGCCTTAGTTCTATAGGTGGACGCCTTTTCGAGAGGTGGACCAGGGGTGACTCTAGAATTTGTTTGTACGATATGGGTATCAAATGAAAGGTGTTAATGAGTATTTTAAAAAGGAGTGGGGCTTAGTTCTATATGTGGACGCCTTTTCGAGATATCGCCATAAACGTGGACCAGGGGTGAGTCTAGCATGTGTTTGTCCGATATGAGTATCAAACGAAAGGTGTTAATAAGTGTTTTAAAAAGGAGTGGGCCTTAGTTCTATGGGTGGACGCCTTTTCGGGATGTCGCCATAAACGTGGACCAGGGGTGACTCTAGAATGCGTTTGTACAATATGGGTATCCAATGCAAGGTGTTAATTAGTATTTTAAAAGGCCGTGGGCTTAGTTCTATAGGTGGACGCCTTTTCGAGATATCGCCATAAAGGTGGACCAGGGGTGATTCTAGAATTTGTTTGTACGATATGGGTATCAAATGAAAGGTGTTAATGAGTGTTTTAAAAGGGAGTGGGCCTTAGTTCTATAGGTGGATGCCTTTTCGAGATATCGCCATAAAGGTGGGCCAGGGGTGACTAGAATTTTTTGTACGATATGGGTATCAAATGAAAGGTGTTAATAAGTATTTTAAAATGGAGTGGGCCTTAGTTCTATATGTGGACGCCTTTTCGAGATATCGCCATAAACGTGGACGAGGGGTGACTCTAGAATATGTTTGTACGATATGGGTACCAAATTAAAGGTGCTAATGAGTATTTTAAAAGGGCGTGGGCCTTAGTTCTATAGGTGGACGCCTTTTCGAGATATCGCCATAAAGGTGGACCAGGGGTGACTCTAGAATTTGTTTGTACGATATGGGTATCAAAAGAAAGGTGTTAATGAGTATTTTAAAAAGGAGTGGGCCTTAGTTCTATGGGTGGACGCCTTTTCGGGATATCGCCATAAACGTGGACCAGGGGTGACTCTAGAATGCGTTTGTACAATGTGGGCATCCAATGAAAGGTGTTAATGAGTATTTTAAAAGGGCGTGGGCCTTAGTTCTATAGGTGGACGCCTTTTCGAGATATCGCCATAAAGGTGGACCAGCGGTGACTCTAGAATTTGTTTGTACGATATGGGTAACAAATGCAAGGTGTTAATGAGTATTTTAAAAGGGAGTGGGCCTTAGTTTTATAGGTGGATGCCTTTTCGAGATATCGCCATAAAGGTGGGCCAGGGGTGACTCTAGAATATTTTTGTACGATATGGGTATCAAATGAAAGGTGTTAATGAGTATTTTAAAAGGGAGTGGGCCTTAGTTCTATATCTGGACGCCTTTTCGAGATATCGCCATAAACGCGGACCAGGGGTGACTCTAGAATGTGTTTGTACGATATGGGTATCAAATTAAAGGTGTTAATGAGTATTTTAAAAGGGCGTGGGCCTTAGTTCTATGGGTGGACGCCTTTTCGAGATACCGCCATAAAGGTGGACCAGGGGTGACTCTAGAATTTGTTTGTACGATATGGGTATCATATGAAAGGTGTTAATGAGTATTTTAAAAGGGCTTGGGCATTAGTTATATATGTGGGCGCCTTTTCGAGATATCGCCATAAACGTGGACCAGGGGTGACCCTAGAATGCGTTTGTGTTTACCTAGAATATGGCAAATTAGATCAGTGATTTTCTGACCAGTTTTTTGGTTACAATTCACGAAAGCCAAAAACCGTTCTTGAATTGTAAAATTTGTTGCTTTCGAATTGAAATGGAGTTAGCGCAAAATGAGCGTAGTCAACGTGACTAGCATCAGGCGTAGCATCAACGAAACAGCAAAATACTTGACTTTCTTGCCTTGATCTAATATAGTTTTCCTAACGTACTTTGCATAAATTTCTATAAACTCGTTCTGAATGTCTGGGGAAAGATAGTGAACTTGTAAACGTTTGTGCTGCTGTTGTGAAATCCTAACTTTCTCGAAATGATCTCTAAGTATCGGATTATAATGGCCACCGTTTCGCCTTTGAAAGCTAGGGTTCTTTCACCCAAAAATTAAATAGTGTCCAAAATTCTATATAAAATTTCTTTCCACTTTTGAGTTTCAGTAATTAGCTGTTCATTGACAATTGTATCAATTGATTTTGTAAAAATCGCCATTGAATATAACATTTAATTTGATCTTCAGTATTTTCGTGTGATGGAAGTTTATCGTATAGCTTCTTCCACACCTGGAATTTCGAATATCCGCACAATAAATTTTAGGTCGATTTAAAGTATTGGTGCTTAATTGACGACATGGTAGGCAATAAAAGGCATTGCTATTGGCATTTCACACTAACCAGTCACGCTCCACTTTCTCTCCATTTGGCAAGATTCTGTTTAATCTGAACTTTGATACAGAGTTGGTGGTATTGTTGGAAGACTTTTTGAAGATGAACTTTCATCAGTGTCACCACGAAAATTTTACGATTTCGGATTCATGTAAACATAACTTTTTGTTTGATATTTTTATTGTCTCCTCAGGCCCAGGCAAAAAATCTTTATCAATATTCGTTGCTTTTGAAATTAGGCTTAAAATTTGCACATGGAACAACTAAAGACTCTCCTGAATTAAAAAAAAAATGTCTTAGTACCCCTAAATCGCGGGCCCCCTGAGAATCCCCCCCCCCCCCCCTCTCATCGGGCCTGACACGGAGTGTTTGCCAAACACTGCCGAGGGGCGACCCCGCTTAGAAAAAATGTCTACTAATTGAAAAACCTTGTTTCTAAAATTTTGATGTTGCTTTGCCCGGGCGTGAACCCAGGATCTTCGGTGTGGTAGGCGGAGCACGTTACCATCACACCACGGCGGCCGCCTATATAATTTATGTTTGATTAATTACGCTTCATTACTGCTATCAACCATGTATTTATTTCTCACAATAAACAGCTGTTGGTTTTGGTGGTACCACCTTGGAGATTTTTTTCAACTCCACCTCAACTCGATATACAATGTAGGATATCAACTGGAGAAATGTGTTGAATATTCATTTGAGAACTGTACATTTCTCAAAATCTCGCGAAATTAGGATAATAATTGGAAAATATTAATGACGTTGTAGATCAACTCGAAAAATTTTATTTTATAAAATTTCTCAAAGGTTGGATAATGTTTGGAGAATGAAGATAGTATTCGAGTACTATCTGGTTTAAGAATAATTAAATAATGATGCTGGATATCACTTCCGGAACTAGGTATATATTTCGCTAGAGAATTTTTTTTCCTTGTTTGTTGTGTACACAAAATCCCGCTGTTGCCGTATCTAAAAATTATCTATATAATAAAAAGGCCAATGTTGCCGCACAAAAAAGCATACCCCAAAGGCGGCCTTAAACTGTGACTGAAAAACTGTTCAGTAGTTTAACTGGAGTTTAAATTTGACTAGAGTTTAAGCAAACTTAGTTTAAGCTTGGCTTAACCAACTACTGAAAAACCGGGCCTTAATGAAACTAGTAATCAATCTTCAACAAAAAATTGTTGAGATAAATCTTGACGGCGTGCTGTGGTGCAAGTGTGCCCCGCCTACCCTACCGAAGGTCTTGGGTTGAAGTCCCAGGCAAAGCAACATGGTCAAACTTTTCAATTTCTCACTCGCAACACGAAGATAGTTTATACTAGGTTCAAACACACACCAAATTGGCAATTTATACTATTTGGGAAATTTATTACGCAATTTGTCATAAAATATATTGTAATAAATTGCCAATTTAAAAAAAAATTGCGTAATAAATTGTTTCAAACTGCAAATGCAACATTGTAAAGTGTGTTTATTGAGTATATTAAAAGTCAGTTACGCATGGCTAAACTATATGGTTGGCTCATCTCATCAGCTGATTTTATGTCTTTCATTTCACTGGAGTAGGGATTGTCAAAAGAAGATGGCAAAATCAAAATGAAACCAAAACATTGAACACATTTTCTTACAACACACAAAAATTTCAAAGTTTTATGTTTTCATTTCATTCCAGGCACCTAATACCAACACGCACATTTTGACAGTCTCAACATAGATATGTTCTTACTGTAGAGATGAGCCAACCAGCTATCAAATTACTATTGTGTAAGCTAAATAGAGTTGTATGAACACCACTCAAGTTAAATCGAAATAGCCTCAATTTATTTTTCTGTTTGAACATAGTATTACTAGTTTACTAGTGAACTTTTAGCCTTACTGATGCTACAAATAAGCCTTATACATAAGAGTATATACGAGTATACAAGATACATATGTTAATGCACAATATGTTAATTGTTTCTTATATGCACATATTGAATAACATGTAATAAGAGTCAGGTTGATTAGTAGCTATAAATAACATTAAAAGTGTTTTAACTTCTTAGTTATTGGCTTGAGGAAATAGCTTTTGAACAACAATGTTATGAATTTAAAGTTCTTTCGTCTGGTAAAACAAAAAGGATACTTTAGAAGCAATAAAACCCTATTATGTGACCTTATCAAGTGAAAATATCTTCATAGCTCGAAATGATATTAAAAGCAAATAGGCAGATTTCCACGACAAAAATAATGCCGTATCAATTTAAAAAAAATCGATGTCAAATAACAAAGTCGCAATAAAAAAACGAACAAAACGGCTGTATTTCACAGGATCCAAAAAAATTTTAAAGGCGTTATTATGTATATTTCTTTATCGCTACAACAACAACAACAATAGTTGGTTATGGTTTTTCGATAACAAGTTTCTAGTGGTAGAAGCAACATTTTTAAAGTGTCCCTACAGGTTAAATCTAGATATTTACGAGAATGGATTCCGTATCTTAGCTATAGGGTCGTACTTTTATTCTGTTAATAAAAAATATAAGTCCGGATTTAACTTTTATTTTCGGACTTATAAAATAAATATCTGTATTTTATTTTTCTTTGTTGATTTTTTTTGTAAAAGGATGCATGATTCGTCATGAAAATGCTATGGGTATCCCCGGAATCCCATGCACTTTCTCAAGGGAAAATTTTTAACCGAAATTTTTCGGCGCAACAAAAAAAAATACCTATTAAAATGAGTCACTGATTATAACTAAGTTATACTATAGTTTTGTATTTCTTTATTTTCGCAGGTTTATTTCAAAAATTAATTCCGAGTAAAAGGAAAATCAAAATTATTATTTGATTGTGGATTTTTTTTAGTAACTATAATAACTAGAAGATATACCCCCATGCTACTTAAAAAAAAAATCTTACAAATGGGTGATTCCGAACGCATCTGCAAGGCAGATAAATTTTTCTTAATGAAGAAATACACTGTTTATTAAGCACAGCTTTTTTTGAACAAACGTACTAGTTCATACAGAGTGAGTGCCCTATTTCCACACCACCACTATTTTTTTAGGAATGAAACATTCAAATCCAGGGGAATTAAACTGTGCGGGCAAAATAAAAGCAACAGGCCCTAGGACTACGTTGCTGTCAACATACAAAGGTTGGCCACTTACGTGCACAGAGCGAAAACCACCTAATAAAATAGAACAAAAGTAAGAAGATATCTCTATAGTTTTTCTTTAAGAAGAATCCCTACTTACTTTAAGTGGGATTGTCTTTTTAATAAAATCAAGAAGAAATCTTCGAATATATATGTGGAAATCTTCTTGAATTAATAAAAAAGGCCTTCTTCTTATTTTTATTCGGTTTTCTCATTGAAGTTATTAAAAAGGTAATCTTCTTATTAATATATATATTATATTAAGTTTTCTTATTGAGTTTACTGAAAAGGTCTTCTCCTTATTTTTATTTGGTTATCTCATTGAATTAACTGAAAAGATAATCTCCTTATTAAGGTAAGGTAATTTTCTTGAATTTATTAAAACTTGTATTTGATTATAAACAAATATTCTTTATTCGTAAAATACGACTGCAAATAAAAACACATTCATTCCTTATATGCATGTGTTCAAATCTTACATACATACATATGTATATATTTCTTACATATAAGTACAAAGGTAGTGTTAAAAACTAAACTTAAATAAATTTATTAGAATTCTTTTTATACATTCAAATTTAGTCATCTAAACATTATGAAATAAGTGTATAATGTGAATATACAAGATAATCAATATATTTTTACCGCTGGTCGAAATTGCTTGTAGATCTTGGGTATTAGAATTTGCCGGAAAATTATAGTTGCTTTTATCTGAATTGACCCATCGAGAAAACAACTTCCCGTGGGATTTTTCTTTCTGTACTTTCTAGCTAGAAAGTATGTTTGCTAGATAAAAAATAAACTGAAGGAGTTTGTTGGTACGGGTATGGTCCAGAAGTTAGCAAACTTTTGTTTAGTATATTTGCAATGTTTTATATGATACACTTATTTTGTACATTTTTTTATAAAAATATGCAGTTTTGTAGGTTCTTGAATTTAAGTGTAACCCTTCATTGAGAATTTAATTTTTAATCCTTTTTGGTTTATTCTACATAATCAACTATACTTGAAAAATAAAAAAATGAAATAAGTGTGTGTAAATTACTGCAGATATACTAAAAAAAAGTCTGCTAACCGCATGATTATGTACGTATGTAGATTAGGGTGGTTCCAATAATCCGACTACAAGTATTACAGCTTCTCATGCCACGAAAAAGTAATAATTCGAAAGCTCAATCTGAACCTGCCTTCACAAGCCAAAGTTCTGTAACAGAAGCGGATTTCTGAACATGTTTAGAATTTTTTCACAATTATGTTTTTTCACTGGATGACTAATTCTAAAGGTGAACACTTACAAGTTTCACGAAAAAAACCTGCCCTATTCACTGAAACCGTCCTAATATACAAATATATATATATTTAAAAGACACGGCAAACAATGTTACTTGGCATATTTCTTACAACTTACCGGCCTTTCTGTGGGGAATACATCGCAATCGAGGTAGCCCACCTCTGCATTTCTTCATAGGTAAGTTTTTTTTGGCTTCCAATATATTTTCCAATAATGCATTGGCACAATGTGTTTTGGTTTTTGGCATCCAGAAACCCTTTTTCTTCTTGATACTGGAGTATAAGCTGGCCTTTAACGGTACTTTTTAAAAGTTCAATTAAGCTCCCACTGTCTATGCAAGCAAAAGACGACTGAGGTAAAGTTGAAGGCTCTCTCGATTTTTTAGCAGCATTCAAGTTCGAAATTTTCTCTAACCATTCCAAAATTTTACTGCTCTCATCACACTCAAAGAGCACATTCTAAAAATTGCATGCGTTAAGATACATAAACATTTTTTTATTATGATGCACTTATCATGTTCTTTCGCCATTCCTTTAAGCCTGCTTTAAATTTTACCTTTTCACCAAAAAATCTTGGTGGAAGTATATCAAAAAAATCGCCGATATCTTTAAAGTCTTTGTTTTTTTAATAAGCGCGGATGTGAGGCCATAGTCCATGAGGATCGATGAAATTTCCTCGCTTAGTTCCCACGATTTAAAAATATTCAACGTTTCGATTTGAGGTACATTGCAAGAAGCGTAGCAATTTTCTTCCAAATTAAAGATGTCCATTTCCAAAATTTCTGAATGTATTAGGTTAAATTTACACGCGCCGGTCAACACTCACTTTAAATCTGAATAAATTGCAAATGCATTATATTCAACATTCAAAAATGTTAAACGAAAAATACAGTTATAATTGTCGGCGTTGACATGCTTATGCTTGTGCATACATATGTATGTGGTTTTTTTTTTTTTTTTGTACATACATTTTTACCTTATTACTAACGGCACGATGCTAAGTTGAACACTCAAACGCACATTACTATTCCAGGCATACAAAAGCAAGCTACATACGCAAAGCGAATAAATATTTATGCACATACATTGGACGTGTTAAACAAATTTTTTTGGTTTCTTAAAATAATATGATAATATGTCTCGTACTATGATATTATGATCGGTTTAAGCCGTTTATATCAAGCTGATTAAGCCGGTAATAACAACATATTTTTATACTCAGTTGAGCAGAGCTCACAGAGTATATTAAGTTTGATTGGATAACGGTTGGTTGTACATATATAAAGGAATCGAGATAGATATAGACTTCTATATATCAAAATAATCAGGATCGAAAAAAAATGTGATTGAGCCATGTCCGTCCGTCCGTCCGTCCGTCCGTTAACACGATAACTTGTGTAAATTTTGCGGTATCTTGATGAAATTTGGTATGCAGGTTCCTGAGTACACATCTCAGATCGCTATTTAAAATGAACGATATCGGACTATAACCACGCCCACTTTTTCGATATCGAAAATTTCGAAAAACCGAAAAAGTGCGATAATTCATTACAAAAGACAGCCAAAGCGACGAAACTTGGTAGATGAGTTGAACTTATGACGCAGAATAGAAAATTAGTAAAATTTTGGACAATGGGCGTGGCACCGCCCACTTTTAAAAGAAGGTAATTTAAAAGTTTTGCAAGCTGTAATTTGGAAGTCGTTGAAGATATCTTGATGAAATTTGGCAGGAACGTTACTTCTATTACTATATGTACGCCTAATAAAAATTAGCAAAATCGGAGAAGGACCACGCCCACTTTTAAAAAAAAAATTTTTTTAAAGTAAAATTTTAACAAAAAATTTAATATCTTTACAGTATATAAGTAAATTATGTCAACATTCAACTCCAGTAATGATATGGTGCAACAAAATACAAAAATAAAAGAAAATTTCAAAATGGGCGTGGCTCCGCCCTTTTTCATTTAATTTGTCTAGGATACTTTTAACGCCATAAGTCGAACAAAAATTAACCAATCCTTTTGAAATTTGGTAGGGGCATAGATTTTATGACATTAACTGTTTTCTGTGAAAATGGGCGAAATCGGTTGATGCCACGCCCAGTTTTTATACACAGGCGTCCGTCTGTCCTTCCGCATGGCCGTTAACACGATAATTTGGGCAAAAATCGACATATCTTTAATGAACTTAGTTCACGTGCTTACTTGAACTCACTTTATCTTGGTATGAAAAATGAACGAAATCCGACTATGACCACGCCCACTTTTTCGATATCGAAAATTACAAAAAATGAAAAAATGCCATAATTCTATACCAAATACGAAAAAAAGCATGAAACATGGTAAGGTAATTGGATTGTTTTATTGACGCGAAATATAACTTTAGAAAAAACTTTATAAAATGGTTGTGACACCTACCATATTAAGTAGAAGAAAATGAAAAAATTCTACAGGGCGAAATAAAAAACCCTTAAAATCTTGGCAGGTATTACATATATAAATAAATTAGCTGTATCCAACAGATGATGTTCTGGGTCACCCTGGTCCACATTTTGGTCGATATCTGGAAAACGCCTTCACACCACTCCCTTTTAAAACTCTCATTAATACCTTTAGTTTGCTACCCATATCGTACAAACTCATTCTAGAGTCACCCCTGGTCCACCTTTATGGCGATATCTCGAAAAGGCGTCCACCTATAGAACTAAGCCCCACGCCCTTTTAAAATACTCATTAACACCTTTCATTTGATACCCATATTGTACATACAAATTCTAGGGTCACCCCTGGTCCACCTTATGGCGATATCTCGAAACGGCGTCCACCTATGGAACTAAGGATTACTCCCTTTTAAAATACTCATTAACACCTTTTTTTTGATACCCATATTGTACAAACAAATTCTAGGGTCACCCCTGGTCCACCTTTGTGGCGATATCTCGAAATGGCGTCCACCTATGGAACTAAGGATTACTCCCTTTTAAAATACTCATTAACACCTTTCATTTGAAACCCATATCGTACAATCGCATTCTAGAGTCAACCCTGATCCACCTTTATGGCTATATCCCTAAATGGCATCCACCTATAGATCTATGACCCACTCCCTCATAAAATACTCTTTAACGCCTTTCATTTGATACACATTCCAGGGTTTCCCTCGGTTCATTTTCCTACATGGTTATTTTCCCTTATGTTGTCACCATAGCTCTCAACTGAGTATGTAATGTTCGGTTACACCCGAACTTAACCTTCCTTACTTGTTTATTATTATTTTTTTGTTATGAACATAAAACAAGTAATTCATACTTTTAAAGGACATGGAATGTTGTTAAAAAAGGCCTCACAATTTCCCTGTTAAAACAAAGAACAGCCAAATAAATTTATTTTTTTTTGTTTTAAAACTTTTGATGGCAAATAACATATCAGGAAAATTTTCATGTAAAAATGTTGAAAGCTTTTTCGTAAGACAAATCGTTTTGAAGTTAAATTACGAAGATGGGAGACCGCTACAAACTTGTATAAATTTTTCAAACCTTTCACAACACATTTTTTATCATTCTTACTATTTTACGAAACGAGAAAAATTTGTTCAGCCAGTCTAATATGCCTACGCCACCGCGATTTATCTCCGAACGGTCGACGTAAACGGATACGTCTATGTCAACCTATTAGCAGCAAAGAGTAAACTGGCACCCATTCGAAAACCGTTAACAATACCTAGAGCAAAACTATGCGGTGCGACGCTGGCGGTCACATTACTTGATGCTGTCAAACAATCATTGAGACTTAAAATCGACAAGGTTTTTATGTGGACTGATTCCACCGTCGTATTATCCTGGATTCGAGGAGATCCCAATCGCTGGGCTGTCTTCGTATGCAATCGCGTTCACAAAATTCTGGCGTCGACTGAAGTTGAACAATGGAATCATGTCTCTTCCTCAGCTAATCCAGCCGATCTCAACAGTCGGGGTTTAACAATTACCGAATTGCGCGATTCTTCACTATGGTGGCACGGACCTCCATTTCTATCTTTGTCACAAGCGGAATGGCCAAACTCATCATACGAACTTCATGACGATGATGATTCCGAACTTCGTGCTCGATTCAAAGGCATAAATCTTACTACAAAGGAAGAGTGCGGATTGGAACCACTCCTTAAACGATTTTCGAACTTCAATCGCCTTCGTCAAGCTGTCGCATACGCCATCCGTTTTGTGAAAATTATGAGATCTTCAATCAACCTCACACGGCAACATCCATCAATTGCAATGCTTTCGAACCCAATAAGCCACCTCATTCAACATATCCCTCCTCCTACAGTTATCGAAATTCAACATAGCGAATTGTCACTCATCCGCTGGATCCAATCCACGGAATTCTCATCCGAGCTCAAAACAGTTCACACTAAGCAACTATTTCGTCTTAATCCATTCACTGACGATAATAATATTCTTCGTGCCAATGGCCGCTTGCAAAATGCCTTTATGTCGTTTGAAGAGAAATTTCCAATAATACTCCTGTCAAGGAGCCACCTCGCGACGTTAATCGTATACCATTATCATCGCCTCACGTTACATGGAGGGCCCCAAGTCATCGTCAATCAAATTCGAGAAATTTACTGGATTTTAGATGTGCGCAATCTCGCTCGTCGTCTCATCCGAAGCTGTGTTATTTGTTTTAAGGCGCGTCCAGTTTTATCTCAACAACAAATGGCCGCCTTACCCACGGTGCGTGTGAACAACAACACTCGCCAATCGCTTCCACCATCATCGATTACGCAGGTCCATATAACATTCGTTCCTGAAGAGGTCGCGGCCAAAAGTCATACAAGGGCTACGTCGCTGTGTTCACTTGCATGACCACCAAAGCAGTTCACTTGGAGGCAGCTGGCGATCTCTCGACCCAAACATTCCTACACGCATTCGACCGTTTTGTGGCCAGGCGAGGATTTTGTCACGACGTATTCAGTGACTGCGGAACGAATTTTGTTGGTGCTGATCATGAGAATCAAAGAAGTCAATCCCAATATCTCCGATCAATAGCAAAGGAAATTATCCCAGCTCTCACGAATCGACATATTCAATGGCATTTTAGCCCACCCGGTGCTCCTCATTTTAATGGTTTAGCTGAAGCGGCGGTGAAATCCATGAAATTTCACTTGGCTAGAGTAATCGGAAAGGCCAAATTGACTTTTGAGGAGTTCTCAACCGTCCTAACTCGCATTGAGGCGGTGCTAAATTCCAGACCGATCTCACCAATTACGGATAATCCCAACGACTTTACTGCAATAACGCCTTGACACTTCCTCACGGGCAACGCTCTTCTATCTCGACCGCAACCACCATGTGAATCGAATCCAATTAAACGACATCAGCTAATGGACCAAATGGTTCAACACTTTTGGCAGCGATTCAAAGAGGATATTTTGTCTACTATGCAGATCCGTACTAAATGGCAAGAAAGGAAGCCGAACATTAAGAAAAACGATTTGGTTATCATCAAGGATGATCGCTTTCCAGTTGGTCAGTGGCCCATGGGTCGCGTGGTCTCGTTGCATCCCGGAAGCGATGAGCTCATTCGCGTGGTAACCATCAAGACAGCCACGGGCACGTTCAAAAGACCGATCACAAAGCTCGCCTTGGTACCCATCGTTGCTCATTAACCTGTTAACTATTGCCATACGAATTTGGGTCAGTCACTTATTCTCCCATTCGAGTAAAGCTATGTGGATTTCATATATATACAACCTGTTTACTTATTGCCATACGAATTTGGGTCAGTCACTTATTCTCCTATTCGAGTAAAGCTATGTGGATTTCATATATATACAACCTGTTTACTTATTGCCATACGAATTTGGTTCAGTCATTTATTCTCTTCTCCGAGTAATGACATGTTGATTCATATACAACCAGTTTAACGCAGGACTAATGCCAACAATGTTGCCATAGCCGGGAGAATGTTGGATGTCACAACGATCAGAATGAACGCCACATAACATGACCAGTACGGGAACACACCATTCTTTGGTCATCTGCATATTAACGTAGACATTTTGTAATCTCTATATTCACATGCATGTTATCGATAAGTCAATATAACTTCATAATACCTTTTGTCATCACTGTTTTTGCAAATTCTTTGTACATACCGGCAAATTTTCTAAACGTACTAATAAACCTGTAAAACTATTGATACCACTAAATCAAATCCAGTGTCTTACTATATTAAAATCCGGTAGTAGTGCAATTATACTAAGCATCTATTTCGAAACCAAGACCATCGACTAAATTGTAAAGTTCTACAACTATACTCAACGGGAAGAGCTTTTTTTGGTTGGTTCATCACGCCATTTAAACAACTGCTGAAAGGTAAGGTGACGAGATCGTTGGCTTCGCGGAATATGACCCGGAATTTCATATAGAATCTAATTTGGATTTTGCTCCCGCCACCCCCAGAGTGTGTCCGACAAAAAAAACTCTATTTAAAGCCCACAAGGCTGTGGGCCGCACGTTCGGGCGCCATTTTCTGTTACGTGCGGTGTTTTTACCAGGCGGACGCATGCTCTTCCGATTGCCTCACGATCATGTTGCATGCCCCAGTCGTCGCGCAGGTATGCTTGCTTTTAGCACGAGCTAGCTCGCCGGACTACGTGGTGGTTCTTGCGACTCTGAGTCATACCATCCGCACCATACAAGAAAAAAAATACACACCTGATACTCTCCATGTTCACTCTAGGGATACCACACTGCCCCCTTGGCCAAAGATGACGATTGGCCAGCCATTCACAACCCACCCTTCCATGGTCGACAATGGCTAATGGTATTGTTGCCGACCCCTATATGAATGCCCCTATCTGCCCCTTAAAATTCAGCCCCTCTTACTGTCCCCAGGTCCGTCCGTCTCCCCCACATCTAAAAGAATATCGTCACCAAATCTGCAAAATTAACAATTCATGTTTATTGTATTACAATGTCATATAAATACGGATGCTATCATATGTAGCTATGATTTCGAAACAAAAATTCACAATTAATTAACTTTAAAAATTATGTACCTGAACATCCCTCCATTGGCCCATTACCATGCATGCGTGCATATATATATACTTGGGGTATGTATGGTGTGGGATCTATGGCAATGTTAGCCGCTCTTTATATGAGCCCTTATACGCACCTTACATATATGCACTCATGCACTTGGGCGCATTATCATCAAAAAAAAAAAATTCCTCTTTTCACCGGAATCTTCCGCATTACAATATAGTTTTAGTTTAGGGTCTAATTCGGCGACCGATATTATTTACATTCTATGAGCCACGTTATATCATGGCTGACCTGTTCAACCGGTCTTGGTTTAAGTATATACGAATGTTTAATCTAACAATTACATTAACTTACGCGTATACGTGCCTCAAATTCCTGTACTCATCCCCGAGTAATTATTATCAATAGTACTTGCTAATTCAAATTGTCATTCGTGGTTGCCTAGGTTAAAAAAACTAATAAACGTATATGTAGGGTACCAGCATTTGGCGTTATCGGTACCCTCTACTGAGCTAGCCAGGCCTCACGACGGCAACTCTAGGCATACGTACGAGCGCAGGATCGCCCTCCCCCCCCTTTTTTTGCAAAATAAACCAAAAGCAAACCAACGCAACAAACCGAGCGGGTTAGGTTCCTCTAGGAGTTCATCAGACATTTAAATTCAATTCCCAACTGGTCCTACAAGACGTCTTGTATCCGAGAATACGTCCAGGATAATTGGATGGTCCCTCGGTGGCGAATAATTTATCTCTCCCTTCAGACCCTTCCCATTGGCCTTATTCCCCTCCCAAGCTTAAATTTGAATCTGTATTTCGAGGGCGAGACTACGTCGTTCGCTGTGCCTACAAGTGCGTTTATATACTTAACTCAGTGTACTAAACCTACACTACTTAAACTAGCGAAACCTGGTGGTCGTTAGACCATAATGTTGCCTCACGAACTCGATATGGCCGTATAGGGTACTTGCGCCTTGGATGAACGTTGCTGCGTCCTGCTGGGAATATCCTTGGAGGTCGTTATACTGCTTTATGTGTGCCTTAGTTGCCCAGGGAAGTTATACCTTCACACAGGGTCATCTATATGCGGTGTTTCGTCTTCCGCCCTTTTCGTGCCGGGTCGACCAATGCACTTGCGGGTGCCGCGGTTGGTTCCCTAACCGCGTGGCCCCGAACGTCTTGGCGATACGCTAGCTGTTTCGCCCGGCTGGACCCGACTGTGGCTATGGGGACGAGATATTATTTTCCTACGTTCCCGCATTCATTACATTCACTTACCTCTTTCCAACGCCGCTGGTGAATGTTGCAGTTTGTCCAAAATATGGTTGCAGCCCAGGCACGTATATGCCTTGCTGTGGATGCCTGCCGATTCTGCGCCGAACCAACCTTGGTGGACCAAAGGGGTACTCGCGATGGGGTGCGCTTAAACTTTGCGCCCCTGGATGGCCTCCAAACCCGACTACAAAAGTGTTAACCGGAGGTAGTGATTGCCGCGATTTGTTTTTTTCTTCTTTCCCCTGGTGAGAACTTTTCTCTTGGTGCGTATGTTCACCTCCGCTGCTGTCTATAAATAGGGAAGTTGGCTGCGGAAATTCCACCGATAAGCGTGCAACTGACGTCTGTCATTTGCTGACATGGCATGGACAAGAGGTTGCCAGATTTTAAGGCCAGATCCGTAGCACAGGGTGACCGGAACAAAATAAACCAACTAACCAACTGGGTACATCGGCTACGTAATGTGTTTGACAGTCTCAGTTAATACGTAGTGACTACGTAAGAGGACAAACGCGAATACGTAAGAAGTTATAAAATACAATAAAATTCTGGGTGAATGTGAATGTGATTGAATGCGACGCAAACATTCACGGTGACATACATACAGGGCCGTACAGAGAAAATCCGGGCCCGGGACTAAACAATTTACGGGCCCCCTATAAAAAATCCACTAATACATTTGAATAATTTGAATTAATGACGTCTCATTCATGAATCATTGTTGATGGATTACATCAAAAAAAATTTTTCGACTAAGAGCTGAAAATTAAATTAACGCAGAATATTTACTATTTATGCTATTTTATTGTAACGTAGAAATAAAATTCTCTTTTAACAGTCACATATTGTTTCAAATAATCTTTTCTAGTTATTTGGTAACATTTTAATACATTTCTGATAATCTTAGTGATGATTATAAATTTTAATTATTCAATATAGAAGGTTCAGATATCAAAGAGCGGCTTTTCTTGCTTTTTTCGCTGCAAAATTTTTTATAATAATATCAAAATTTAACTGTCTTGCCAAAACGCATTCAACACATAGCGTCCTGAAACCCGCTCTTAAATTGTGCAATAGGCAAGCAGAATATATATATATAATTTGGATTCACAAAAGCAAACACGCACCAATAAAAATGCAACCGATCGCTCTTAGCAATTTCCAACCAATGACAATGTCTTTATTATATCAAAATGGTGTCGTCGTGAAAGAAGAACAGTGCTTAATGTCATACATAATATAATTTTTTACTGTTGGCAACGCCAACGTTAATCTATTACATCTTAATACCGCATTAATCCTATTCGTACTACTACAATTGTATACAGATTTTGAACATAGTTGGCATTTAGAAATTCCAATGGTGACAGACCTTTATCAAAATTTGCTTCGTAAATGTGTCTCAAGTGAATTATTTCGCATTCTAAACTTTGAGAAACGTCATACTTGTATTTTTCGACCAATTTTGCTGCGCTCGCCTGAACCGTAGTTTCATCCATGTCTTCAAATTGCCACAAAAAGGAAACGTCTCTCTCAAATTTCTCATAGCTGCAAATCGTCCAGTAATGCCAGGGATTACTGAATCAACGATAACCAAGAATGTATTGTTTTTAAAATCAGACTCTGGATCATCCGTAATCATCATTTCCATTATCTTCAAAACGTCTTTTGGTTTTCTCTTTCGAATTCCGAAAACTTTGGCGAGATGTTCAATTGAATAGCAACTGTTTTGCATTCGTTTAAAATTGTTTCCCATTGGTTCCTGATCAACTTCAAATCAGCTAATAAGGCATCTAGATGTCGGACCTCAACGTCTATGGTGGCATCTCTAGCTTGGAGTACGACGTTTCTCTCATTAATGGTAGTCAGTATTTTGAACCAAATTGAAGACAGCAAGATACACTCGAACTTGTTGATGTACTTGAGAATGCCGGTAACATCTCCGTATGCTTGCGCAGTCAAATTTGGCTTTTTGCTGAAAGACTATGAAGAGAGCTCTGTACATTTTTTTGAAGATGTCCCATTATTGTGGAGTGCTGCTGGAAATAGTAAAACATTTTTGTACAACTCCGAAGAAAATAATTGCAGCCGTACACCATTCTGCAGCATCAACACCACATAAATTGACACTGTGGGTTGCACAAGGCGAGTAATCAGCATTCGAGTTTTTGTCGAGAATGTGACGTAGTGCTCCGTTGTAAGCTCCTTTCATATTGGCGCCGATATCGTACCCTTGTGCGCGACAATCTTTTAATGGGATTTCATGTTTACCTAGAGTATGGCAAATTAGATCAGCGATTTTCTGACCAGTTTTTTGGTTACAATTCATGAAAGCCAAAAACCGTTCTTGAATTGTAAAATTTGTTGCTTTCGAATTGAAAGGGAGTTAGCGCAAAATGAACGTAGTCAACGTGACTAGCATTAGACATAACATCAACGATAATAGTAAAATACTTGGCTTTATTGCCTTGGTCTAATATAGTTCACTTCACGAGCTTTACACAAATTTCTATAAACTCGTTCTGAATGTCTGGGGAAAGAGAGTGAACTTGTAAATGTTGGTGGTGAAATCCTAACTTTCTCCAATGATCTCTAAGCATCGGATCATAATGGCTTATGAGTTCTAAGATGCCCAAAAATTCCCATCTGAAAGCTAGGCCTCTTTCACCCAAAAATAAAATAGTGTCCAAAACTCTATATAAAATTTCTTTCCACTTTTGAGTTTCAGTGATTAGCTGTTCATTGATAAGTGTATCAATTGTAGCCTCCTTTTGAATTAGATTTTGTAAAGATAACATTTAATGTGAAAATAACAGTTGTTTTTCGAGTTTTTTTATTTCGCTTGAAAAATAACCGTTAGTTTTCGAGCGAAATTAAATGGGAAAATAATCGTTTTTAGTGAGCGAAAGATTAAAATAACCTTTATTAGCAGTCCCTGCTTTAATCAATTTAATTTTATTTGAGCATTCGGCGAGAAGTATGATTCAATCCTTATATTGCTTCATATACTTACTTTTTGGAATTTCTAAATTGCAGAGCTGAGTCGAGATGTTCGGTCCAAAATTGTACCCAAATAGGGGTTTTTGTTTTTTATTATTTTCTTCTTCTATCTTCATGCGCTCAGCACGTTCTTTGCGCCTTTGTTTTCCAGGTTTGTGATGGTACATAGCGAACAAGTCTAAAAATATATTCTTTATTACTGGTGACTGAACTGAATTATTTATTAATTCGTATTGTAGAGTAAAATATAAATTTAAATTATCGTTGATTAGTGTGAATGGTTTGAATATGATTGATTTCTTCATAATTAGTTATTATAGTCTATCAAACACACTTATATACAGATCCTTTTTTCTACGATATTTAATTTACAAGAGATGTAACGCTTCAAATCCACGGTACAATAATATAATATCATAGTTCTAGTCAACATATATTTATATTTAAAAATAAAAAATCTTTCAACTTCAAATGTTTTAATGGAAAAGATTACGCTACAAATATTTTTGATACATATTTGGCAAGAAAGTAATACCAATTATTTTCTCTCGCCGATAGCACTGTGTGACATTCAAAAATACCTGGGAAACGATGGTAGTTTTCTGGTAGATCTTGAAGAGCTAAGCAAGACTGTATGCAAGAAATTTGCCGGTAGTTGCTTATAAACTTAGTTTAGTTTTCTTTCCGGATCTTATAACAGCAGATTTCGACCCTTTTAACGATGTATAAATCAATTTAAGGCAAACCATGTACTTGGGATTAACTAAATGATTATTAAAAATTTAAACACGCACTCTACCTTTATAATTTTAAATCCCAAAATTCTTTTACAAGAGCTATTGTTAAAGTTTTTTAGTCAAAATTCAACAAGACTATGTCTGTATTAAAGGAAAAATTTCCGTCTATTTTTTGGTCCATTTATATAAAGGTTGTCCTTAAAATTTTTGTATCATCTTTTTATTTTCAATTTTGTGTACTGCCTACAAAAAGGCAATTGCAACTTTGATTAGTAATTTGAGAAATTCCTAATTGAAAATTCTTATATTTATTTATTTGTTCAAAATAGCAAGATTTAATAGAATTAGTGGAATTTGCGCTGACATAACAAGTGAATTCCACCTCGTTTGTCAGGTACTTAATTTTGCACAGCTGAAAATCGTGGTGAAATTCGCATACGCCTGAAAGTCTAAAAGAATCGTGGTGAAAGTCGCGTACACCTAAAAGTATGCAAGGACGTGCATTGAGTTGAGCCTTCAACGAGGTGGAATTCTAAAACCCCTGCAACACTCAGGAGGCTAGCCATGAAGGTATGCCCTAATCTTCTAAATAGTTCGACTTGTGCGTTACGTAGCTCAAATTTTTTGATCAAACATTGCACTGTCACCGAGTTTTAAACTATATTTAAGGTTTCAATCCTCTAGATATCCAGGAAGATAGTTAAAAATCGATTGCAAGATTCCCAATATAAAACTAGTTTTCTCAATATCTCGATGCTTGCGCCACCTAGCAGAATTTTTTTGATAAAATATTGCATTGTTACCTGGTTATGACTTACGATCCAAGTTTAATGTCTCTAGCTCATCGGGAAGTTATTCATTTTGCAGTTATCTTGACTAGCGCGCCACCTAGCGGAACTTTGTTTTCTATGAGTTGCATTGTCACCAGGCCTCTAACTAAGTTCCAAGTTTCCAGTCTCTAGGTAACCGGGAAGTTAGTTAAAAATGGATTGAAAGATTCCCAAATAAAAATTTGTTTTCTTACTATCTCGATCCGCTTGCACCTAGCGAATTTTTTTTATTAAATGTTGCATTGTCACCGGGTTCTGACCCACGGTCCAAGTTTCAAGTCTCTAGCTCACCGGCAAGTTACTCAAAAATCGATCGCGAGATTCCCCTCGTTTTTCAGGGATTTGTAGTTATTCCAATTACCATGCCACCTAGCGGAACTTTGTTTTCTATATATTGTATTGTCACCGGGTCTCAAACTATGTGCTAATTTACAAGTCTCTAGGTAACCGGGAAGTTAGTTACAAATGGATTGAAAGTTTCCCAAATTAAAATTAATTTTCCATGCGCCACCTATCAGAATTTTTTTGATAAAATATTGCATTGTCACCGGGTTCTGACCCACGGCCCAAGTTACAAGTCTCTAGCTCACCGGCAAGTTACTCAAAAATCTATCGCGAGATTCCCCTCGTTTTTCAGGGATTTGTAGTTATTCCAATTACCATGCCACCTAGCAGAACTTTGTTTTCTATATATTGTATTGTCACCGGGTCTCGAACTATGTGCTAAGTTACAAGTCTCTAGGTAGCCGGGAAGTTAGTTAAAAATGGATAGAAAAATTCCCAAATTAAAATTAATTTTCCTAATATCTCGATCCATGCGGCACCTAGCGGAATTTTTTTGATAAAATGTTGCATTTTCACCGGGTTCTGACTTACACCTCAAGTTTCATATCTCCAGCTCTCCGGGAAGTTACTCAAAAATCGATTTCAAGATTCCCCTCGTTTTAAGGATTTGTAGTTATCTCACTTAGCGCGCCACGTAGCGGCATTTTGTTTTCTGTAAATTGTATTGTCACCGGATCTCGACCTATGTGCTAAGTTACAAGTATCTAGGTAACCGGGAAGTTAGTTAAAATGGATTGAAAGATTCCCAAATTAAAATTAATTTTCCTAATATCTCGATCCATGCGCCATCAGCGGAATTTTTTTGATAAAATATTCCATTGTCACCGAGTTCTGAACCACGGCCCAAGTTTCAAATCTCTAGCTCACCGGCAAGTTACTCAAAAGTCGGTCGCAAGATTCCCCTCGTTTTTCAGGGATTTTTAGTTATCTCAATTAGCACGCCACCTAGCGGAACTTTGTTTTCTTTAAATTGTATTGTCACCGGGTCTCGAACTAAGTGCTAAGTTACGAGCCTCAAGGTAACCGGAAAGTTAGTTAAAAATTGATTGAAAGATTCCCAAAATAAATTAATATTCCTAATATCTCGATCCATGAGCCACCTAGCGGAATTTTGTCACCGGGTCCTGACTTACGGCTCAAGTTTCATATTTCCAGCAAAAATCGATTGCAAGATTCCCTGCATTTTTTCAGGGATTTTCGTTTACCTCGACCTCATCTGCCACCTGGCGGCATTTTGTTTTCCACGAATTGTAGTGCCATCGACTCGCAAACTATGTGCTAAGTTTCAAGTCTATAGATCCTTGAGAACTTAGTTAAAAGTCGATCGCAAAATTTCCATTTTAAAATGAATTTTCTGTATATCTCGATCCGTGCGCCACCTAGCGGATTTTTTTTCACTTGCATTGTAATGTCTCTCAACTATATTCTAAGTATCGAGTGTGTAGCTCAACGGGAAGTTACCGAAAAAGAATTTTCCGTGGGTCAAAAATTCGTTGGAAATGAGGGGACAAACATGAAAGCGACTTAATATAAAGGTAATAATAATAATAATAAAAACGTGTTTGTTGGACAAATTCTCACAGTTTTATTATGTTATCATAATGATTTATCCATTGATTGAAAGATCTACATCTGTTGTTATAAGATAAGGAAAGAAAATGAAAATCAATCAACTAAGTTATAGGGTCGTAAGTGTCCAAACGTACGAAAAACCGGTTTTTACCAGTAATTTAAAATTCTAAGAGTGTCCGGCAAATTTCTTGTATGCAGTCTTGCTTAGCTCTTCAAGATCTACCAGAAAAATGCCATCATTTCCCAGGTATTTGCACTTTTGTCTTTTTTCTAAAACAGTGTAATATTTTCTATTCACAACTTACAACTTGTCAAATATCACTCTGGAGGTACGAACAGTACAAAAATATATGCCTATACTTACGTGTGGTGTCACTTCGATATTTTTTTTATTTATTTACTTGTAATTATATTTCGCGTACTTAAGCTCATTCACTTTTACTTGAAAACAAAGCCTTCACTTCGATGTACCATTTCAATAGAACGATGACATACACACACCAGAATAACGGGAAATTGAACGCTCGCGATTTGATTTAACGAAATTTTACAGCTGAAACGGGATAACCAGTGCACAGTCATTAAGTTGCAGACATTGGTGCTTTATCGGTAACCTTATAACAGCTGATTCGACCAACCTTATGGGAATCAATGCAATCAAAACCCCTCAACATAAGCTTTAAGTTGTGGGGTGGACTTGAAAAATATATTTTTTTTTGCATGATGACCAATCCGGTCTGGTGTTCAACCTGTAAAAAGAATTGGGATAAGTAGAAATATCTATACACCCTGTAGAGAAGTCAGTAACTGGTGATACAAATTTCTGGTTCAGAACTATACCTAAAGCACCAAGTAAGTGCTAGTTTCTAGATTTTATCTAGTAAAAAATCGTCGGTGTGGGTTTTTATATTTCATATTTAACATATAATTGATACATAGTCTATATGTATATGTAGTGACTACCGCCCCACTAGTCTTTTAATATTTACTAACTACTTGCCAATATGGCAACTATGAGTATGTCAAGACGACCGATAGTAGCCCGTTAGATCATTTTCCATTTTCTGAAGTTCTATCCCTTTTCGTATCATCGGCTCGTCGCGACTACACGCAATTTTGTCAATCTAAAACTTAAAGTGTATAAATTATTTTGTATGTGATATTTTAATAGTTAAAAATTAAGTAGACGGTTATTCGGTTTGTATTTTCATCAGTAACGTAACCGCTACGATTGCGCAGGTAAATTTGGATTTTATATCTGGCTAATTTTTAAACGTGACACGCAACCCGGAAGACTACACCAAGAATATTTTGAGGTTTGGAAAATTGTTGGTGCAAATTATTCGTGATAATTAAATCATTTCATCGTGCGCTAAATATTCTTGCATTTTTCCAAAATGACCAACGAAAAAATCCGGAAGAAAACACTGCCGAAGTTAAACCTTTTCAAACCACATCCAGCGTTATCCGGCGTATACTATTTACTCCGGATAAGCCGTCACTATGGATAGCCCAAATTGAAGCACAATTCAGAGTTTTAAAAGTGATGAGTGATTTCGACAAATTTAACTATGGTATAAAAAAGAAGGTAGTTCAACATCAAAGTTCTTCGGAGCATTCCCAGACTTTCACCATTAAAAACAAAATGATGGTATTTGGGAATGGATAAAATATAAATGGATTAGACAACAGCAAGAAATGATATTAGATGTTAAGAACTAAGTTTAAGAAGTATGAATATCAAGTTTAAACTATTACCAATTTACAAGTTTCGTTGTTAAAGGTTGTTGGTATAGAATTTCTTCCATCTATATGTACTTATACTTATGTGAGGACACATCGTAGGCAGGGCACACATTACGTATGTCGGGGTGGATTCTGGACAAGTAGGAGTTCCACCCGTAACAGTATCCAGAACGAAGTTGGGTTAGGGGGACTCGTGTC
The DNA here is from genome assembly GCF_040869045.1 of Eurosta solidaginis. NCBI lineage: Eukaryota > Metazoa > Arthropoda > Insecta > Diptera > Tephritidae > Eurosta > Eurosta solidaginis. The sequence goes on from NC_090321.1 coordinate 139,511,495, forward strand.
TTCCTTAGTAGTCTGCATCCTTCTTCTAAAAAGATTGGATAGCGTATATTGATAACGAAGTTTTGTGTGGCTTAAGCTTTGGACCTTCTTATAAATCTTACAGATCTCATCTTAGTGCTTACGGAGGTGTTTTCTTATTCTTATTGGAGGCGGGGCTAGATCAATCAGTTATTTGCTAGGATCTTTGTCTTTTATGCCCCACTATGTAGATGATACTCATGGGTCATAAGAAGATATCTCTCGGTAGCCCTGAGCGCAGCATTCGACGTGGACATCCAACATTTGCGTCATCTGTTCCTTTCACGCCGTAAACAGAGTGGGCATGGATTTGGTGGTAGTACCAGGTCGCGCGAGGTGAAGAAACCAGAAAGACTGGGTCGATAGCTGTTTATTAAAGAAATTAAATAGTGTGGAAGGCAGCTTTGATATGTAGAAATTAAGCTGAAGACTTGGCCCGATTCGATTTTTAAATAAGACTATGTTAGGGCAGCGTTTACCACTAGAACCAATTGTTCTTTCTTTCTAACGTCGTCAGGGCGAAACTGGAGTGAGCCTATTTTAGATACAAAGTACTCTTAATATGCTTAAGTATCCGAATTTTGCTTCTTCTGCATCTTCTGTAACTTATTTAATTAATTTATAAGATTTTAACAAGAAAATAATCCAATTTTTCCAGAAACGTTGTTCATTTCCTGTTTCACAAAACAGCATTCAACACTCCCACACCAAAAACGTTTGTTTTTAAATTTTTCTTGAATTTCAATTGGCTTGGATATGGATAAAATCCATAACATAAAATTTATGTTCAAAATTTGCGGTCTGGCACCATGATTTTGATGAAAATGTCATTGTCCCCGCAAAAGTCAATTTGCTAACATCAAAGCAAGTGGAACTACCTCCATTTTTGATCATGAATTTTACCATGCGATTTCTGTGCTCGAAGCGCGTTACGCAGCTGAAGTAGAAGACATTATCGTTGATCAGCCCGAAACGATACCCCTCTTAACGCTAAAAACTCAACTAATAGCACGTTTCTCGAAGTCAAACGAAGCCAAACTTCAACAGTTTCTTGACGGTGAGGAAATTGGCGAACGTACTCTTCTCAGTTTCTACGTAACTTAAATCGTTTGTGCCGGACGTTGACGAGGACGTACTTAAGGCAAAATGGTTATCGGCTTTACCCACAGATACTCGGGCTATGCTAGCACTGCAAACAAATGCCTCAGTAGAAAATTTAGGCATTAGCGCAGACAAGATACACTTACTTACTTAATTGGCGCTTAACCGTTTAAACGGTTATGGCCATCCAACCAGGCACGCCAGTCGCCCCATCTCTCTGCCAACCGGCGCCAATTGGTCACACCAAGGGAGTTTAAATCGTTTTCCACAAGGTCCTTCCAACGGAGTGGGGGCCGTCCCCTACCTCTGCTTCTATAGGCGGGTTCTTTCATTCGCATAACATGGCCTAGCCAACGCAGCCGCTGCGTTTTAATTCGCTGGACTATACTGATGTCTGCGTACAGCCCGTAAAGCTCATCGTTAAATCTTCTTCGATACTCGCCATCGCCAACCCGTAGAGGTCCATAAATCTTTCGAAGAACTTTTCTCTCGAACACTCCCATTGTCGTTTCATCTGATCTTTTCATGGTCCATGCTTCTGCACCATATAGCAGGACGGGAACGATAAGTGACTTGTAGATTATGATTTTCGTTTGCCGAGAGAGGACTTTACTTTTCAATAGCCTACCTAGTCCAAAGTAGCACTTGTTGGCAAGAGTGATTCTTCGCTGGATTTCAGAGCTGCTGTTGTTGCTGGTGTTGGGACTGGTTCCCAAATAAACCACTATTTCGAAATTATGACTGCCAACAGTAGCGTGGTTGCCAAAGGCGCATATGAGCTGAATATTTGCTCGATGACAGCCGGTATTTCGTTTTGTCCTCATTCACCATCAAACCCATCTGTACCGCTTCTTTTCCAGTTTGAAGTAAGCAAAACTAACAGCGCGAGTGTTTGGGCCAATGATGTCAATGTCATCAGCATATGCCAGTAATTGCACGCTTTTATAGAATACTAGCAGCCCGTGCAAAACGTTGCTCGGATGTTTATTGTTGTACAAAATAATAAAAATTATACGTGAGATATGTTACAGATATTAGAGAATTACTCTAAATATACATATGTGGTATTTATTTAATTCTATAACTTAAAGTACTTCCGAATACACTGCATTTTTAGTTTTATCATCTGAAGGTAGCAATATAGTTTTATTCTGAGGGTTCCCAGTTCTCGATATTGCAACATACAACTGCCCATGGGTAAAACATTCTGCACGCAAGTCAATACCAACATTGTGGAAAGTTTGGCCTTGTGATTTGTTGATTGTCACTGCAAAGGAAACCTTCACAGGAAATTGTAACCGGTTTATATTGGAAAGGCATATCCGTTGGAATCATAGGTATGCGGTGTATGAACGATATCCCACCGGCCGCAGGACCCGTGAGGACCATTGCCTCGAGGATATTGTTATGCATTCGTTTTATTTGTAATCTCGTTCCATTACATAGAGTTGGTGGCTTATGGTTACGCAGCAAAATAATTGGAATATCGTTTTTTAACTTCAAATTATGGGGCGGTATGCCAGAGGGATTAAGCGAATTTAAAAATTCAGTTGGATAGTGTACATCATCTTCATTATTAAGAACAGTGTCATTTGATATATACTCTTTAACTTCGCCAGGAACTTTATCTAGAATTATGTTATATATTTCGTCTACAGTCTTATTCCTTGGTGAAATGATAGCCCGTTCGCATAGCCTTGCTGGATAGCTCTTTAATATTTGGGTAAACTTCTGATGTTAATTCGCTCACATCATGTACCACATTCCCAGCTTTAAATCTACTACATATAAAGTAGCCGCTCTCAGTGAAAATTTTACCATCTCCAATATCTAATAAATCCTGGGGAAATGTACTTATAGTTCCGTTAAGATGCGCTCTCATGTTTGTTCGTAGACACAATTTTACGAGGTGAATCTATAATAACGATGATTTGAAGCACGATTTAACAATATCAGCTCGAGTTCCTTTCGCCACTACTGGCAAAGTCTGACGAAAATTCCCTGCAAAAAGGATTGTTATCCCACCAAAGGTTGTCGTTTGATCTTAGGTCTTTTAATGTACGATCTACTGCTTCAATATGTGCTCGGTTAATCATTGTACACTCATCTCACACTATAAGAATTGCTTCTTGTATTATTTTAGCCAGTGACCCGTTCTTTCGAATGGAACAAACCTTTTCTTCTTGGAGGGACACGTTTAAGGGTAATTTAAAAGTGGAGTGGGCTCTTCGACCACCAGATAAAAGAGTCGCTGCAATTCCCGATGATGCTACAGCCAGCGCCACGTGACCTTTACATCTGGCATATGCCAGAAGAAAATTAAGTAAAAAGGTTTTTCCGCAATAACCAGTAGCATCTAAGAAAAATGCTTGACCTCTTTTGTTTTCAATGCTGTCAACGACTTTATCATATGTCAGCTGCTCAGCCGAAACCATTTTCGATATATTAGCTTGAAGGTAGTCATTTAAATAATTAAGTCACATGGGCGCCTCAGGATTGCCTCAAAAGAGCATTACGGTCGTTGAGTATCACGATTTGGGGAAGGCAACCCTAAACTGGATAAATCTTTTTCTCAAAGGCCTATTACTTTGTCCTTGATGTCAATCAAACCTTAATAGAAATGTTAACTACTTATTCAATCATTATCATAATATTCGTAAAATTTTTTCAAATCTTGATTTATTAAATCTTCAGAAATTTGTAGATCGGGATCGTTACGCCTTCTGCGTTCACTGAAAATGAAGTCTTCACAGAAGTCATCCTTGAATGTGTTCCATAATAACTCAGCATTTGACGGCTGACAAAAAACCACTAAAATGGAAAATAACTCTCTTAGCCTTGGCCGCGAATGCAAAAGAGCTGCCTCAGCTATGGCATTTTTCCAATGGTCGTCGTTTTCCAAAAGTTGTAGTTCTCTGCAAGCAAGGTTGGGAAAACTACACCATTTACATTCCTCAAGCTTTCAAAAGAGGTAGGACCTCGAATATTGTGAAGCAATAAACGTATATAAAAACATTCCATTTGATTGGGGTGTACATTGTAAACTCTACCAAGCGCCGAATCCGTTTTAATCCCTGGGTTACCTTCAGTAGATATTCCGCGCTTCCTTCTGGAACATTTTTTATTGCTCCACGTATAATAAAACGGCACTTCATGATAAAGAAATGCTTTCGTAAAAGAATCGGTAGCGTATAGTTCAAAAAATGCCATCAACGTAATTTTACGAGGTTTTTTCGGAACTCGGTGTACATTATCTTCGAAGAAGTACACTCGTTGCCCATTCTCTAAATGCACTGGTAAGTGTACAACAGTTGGATATCGCTCATGGAGGGAAATACAAAAAAACGCCAGAAAGACTCTGAAGTGCTTATATACCGACCGTTGAGATATTTTTGAATCTCATCCGAAGTATTTTGAAAAGAAAATGTAGCGTGATCTGTGCCCTTATTAACACATTTGCAAATATATTCAATAGCTTTAACATAATGACCAAATTCAACGTTAATATGTACCGAAAAACATCGCAGGAGTACAGGCCAATGAGGAACAACCCATCTATTGTCTATCCTGGTCATAGTTCCACGTAAATCAAGGTCGGAAGTATTACTTCCGTTTTCAGGACACCGTCTACGGTATGTTGGATAGCCATCTTCGCCAGACTGCGTCTCTGCGCTATAATTGCGGGGAAATCTCTTCACACACTTACCATCTGCCATGCATGGGGAAAATATATTATGTTGTCCACATGGTACATGTATCATATTTTTGCATACAATTTCGAACAGGTGTGGGTCATCGCGTTGACTCGGTATTTCACCACAAATAATGCCATCTATTTCGTGTGGTTGAATTTTCGTCTGCAGCCAAAGCAATATATGAAAATGCGGTAACCCACGTTTTTGCCATTCTACTGAGACCATGTGGCACCTAACTTCTGCAAATATGAATTTTTTGATTAAAATAATCATTAGCTTTCTCATTTTTAAATGAAAAACTATAGCTACAATATCATGTCGATCATATGACTTTTGTGAAACAAAAAGCTCTTGAGTTATTTCTGGCCATTCAGGATTACATGTGAATGTTATAAATAAATCAGGGCGTCCATAATGACGTACATATATCATCGCGTCTTGTGTTTTTTCCTGCATATAACGCACTGAGCCCGCAAATGACGATGGAAGTATAACTTTTTGGCCTATAGTAGAAACATTAATATTAGAATCTTCATTGATATCATCACGTAAGTGTATATATTATTCAGCATGTAGTTTTTGCTGATTTCTGCGTATGCAATTCAATCTTTCGGAAATTATCGTTGCCATCATGTCCACGGAGTATTGATTCAATAAATTTTTAAAATAATTAAAGTGATTTAAACAGTTATCTCTAATCATGAACCGGTGAGCATAGGATTGCATGCTAGATATATATTTTTTTTGATCACAATTTGGCATGTTCAAACAGTATCCGTGTTCTCCTCTTACAAACATGATCGGATATTAAAGAGGATCATGCGCTCGATGTAGCTCAGAGACTCGTTGGAGTTGCCCTGTGCGACAGTGAAATACAATATCTCTAGGCCTCCTTGTCTTCGTCTATCAAAAGGACGGCTACTTCATTTACTAAAGGTGCATTCTATCGTCCTCTGTGATCATTAGCCGGTAGTTTGTCGGAGTGTATAACTAACCGAAAATCAATCGCAGACTCGGGCGTGGACATACGTTCTATATTGCACTTAAAGCTTGAAATTAATGAATTATACTTTTGCAGTAAATTTTGAAGCATTCAAATAACTTCCACATTTAACGAAGGATTCGTTTTTGAGCGAATAGATGTTTGAAATAAAATAAATTTGTAAGTATTTAGCAAGTACATCCGGTTCTGGCAATAATGATCCAATGAGGTGGTATACCTGCCCTTGAATTTTGTACGTCGGCATGAAATTGCTTCCTCTTATCTCATGTGTACCAAAACACGTCATTTGAAATAAGCTATTATACTTTCTTGCATTATTTAGAAAATGGTTTGATAATGGATGATTACCAAGAATTAGGGACTTAAGTGGATCCAGTGGCTCCTGAAGATTGGAAATAATAACTTTACCCCCGTACAACAAAAACCCTGGCGCCTCGCTACTCTATTTTTTCGCACTGCAATGTACACAAACTACATTCATTCTTCCTATTTGAAGGCCTTTTGAATTAGGATAATCTATATTTGCATGGTAATCAAACGCGCATCTGTGTAAAACAAATAAGCCAGCGCCCGTTCTTCTACACGATATAAAGCAGCCGTTAGCGTATTGTGCAGTGTTTTCGGGAATAGTCTGTTCGCACTTTCGACATTTTTCAATTCATAAAAACTAACTTTCACTGATTTTAATTATTTTAAGTTATTTTTAAAATGCACACACATTCGCTACATAAACTTTCACAAAAGTAAAAAAAATACTTATACGCAAATATTAACTTTCCAACAAACCGAAAATCGTAACGAATTGTCTAAAACTAAATTCATATTTTTTAAATAACAGCTGATAAAGCGACATTATAGTCAATGGCATAACGATTAGACATCCAAAAAAAATTGCAATCCCTATCGCAAGTAAATAAATGTGCGATTTATCATCTCCTTTCCCGGCGCTTTTGATTACTCTCCCCTCTGCTGCTTCCCCTAAATCACATTCTCATTCTACTCCACCCTCACCTTCACCCTCATATTTGGACTAATATCCCCAAAAATAAGAAATAATCAAATAAAACGATTTTGTATAGATGTAACCGTCTTTAATACCCATCATATATGTATATAAACCTTCTGAGGTTACCCTGGTCCACATTTTCGATATCTCCCAAACCAACTAAGGTAAAAAAATTAAAACTACCTTGCATTAATACCCCGTCAATACTTATCGTTTGATACCCATATCGTATGGACACATTGTAGCGTATTGAGTTGCACACCGTGCCATCTATGTATCAACTTCATATAAGATACGGATCAGCTGACATGTGGCATCACTTTTACTTTGACATTTTCTTTCATTCTTCTTATTGTAATGGAATTATTGTTATTATCACCTTCGTCACTTGAACTAGGTGCATGAGCAGCCTTTGTACATAATTGAAAATTAGTATTTAAGTTTTTAATACCAATAAAGTGGTAGCAAACCATGCAGTAACTTGAGTTGTTTTATGAAAAGCACCGAAACAACTAAAGTGGTGACCCCGACAGCGCGAATATCATTCACTCTGTACATGAGGATTGGAATTCGCAAAATTCGCAATTTTGCCACAATTTTACGACGGATAACCAGTTCTCTCATAACCGCAGTTCTATTTGATGCCAGGTTCCCGTTACAACTTGCGCTCCGTTTTAAAGAAGAAGACACAGAAATGGCTGAGAAAGATGAACTTAACCAAAAACTACGTGCCCTGGAATTAGAGTTTCAACGTCTGCAGACTATGTACGAACAACAGCCAAATATGCAGGGGGACTTGCAGAGACCACATGGCAATCTATTTGTACCGAAGTTCAATAAAAGCAACGCGCATTTGTGGTTCGCTCAACTTGAACGATCGTTTCGATTATACAAAGTTCATAGTGACGACGACAAGTTCGATTTTGTCACAATACATCTCGAAAAGGAGATTACGTTATTTGTAGAAGACCACATAACAAAGCCACCACAAAGTAATAAATACGATGCACTCAGAGCGCGGTTACTGGACAAATTTGCCGAAAGTGCTGAGTCGAAATTACGTCGTTTGTTACAGGGAGGTGGCACAGCATGCATGAAGCCGACAGAAATTTTGTCATACATGCGTCGATTAGCACCCGATCCCGGCAGTCAGGCAACCATTCACACGTTATTTATTGGAGAAATGCCACAGTCAATACGCCAGTCTTGAGTGTTTGGGACGAGAATGACATTGAAAAACTTGCGAAGATAGCAGACAAGATGCTTGAGGCAGTAGCAACGAACACTAACAGCATCTTGCCAACTCAAGCGTCCACTGACAACTCGGTCCAGGCGGTATCTCATACAATGTCCTTGTCAGAAATGAGCGCAGCATTAAAGTCGCTTACAGAAAAGGTGAGTAAAATTAGTAGCGAACTAAAAGCTTTCAAGTCTTGCAGAAACCGCAGTAACTCTCGTCAGAGAACACAAAAATCACCGGCAAAGAAAGGCCACAATGAGGGGCAACCAACTCTATGTTTTTTCCACCAGAAGTTCGGAGATAAAGCGAAGAAATGTCGTCCCAACTGTTCAAGCTACAAGTCGTCAAACTTAAGCGGCTGTCGTCAATAACGCTGGTTGGCAACAGTCGAAAATCTAGCAGCGTTAACCAAACAAATATTTGCACCAACACAAAAGAACTAATGAGAAGCGCTTGTACGTCAGCGACAAAAAATCAAAATTCAACTTTCTTATTGATTCCGGATCGGTGGTGTCTGTTTTACCACGCTCGGCAGCAAATAGTAAAATCAAACAAGGTGATTTACAATTGTGTGCGGCGAATCAAACGGTCATACAAACCTACGGTAGTCAACCAATCGAAGTCGATTTGGGTTTACGGCGATCATTCAGCTGGCTTTTTACAATAGCTGACGTTCACACTGCAATTATATGCGTCGATTTTCTGGCTCATTTTCAACTACTAATCGATTAGAATAACAAGCGTCTCATTGATACAACAACGGGTCTCACAACGAGCGGCGAACTCAGCAGTACACGAATTTTTGCAGTCTCAGCGCTAAATAAAGCAAACAAGTTTTACAACGTTCTCAAAGAGTTCGTCGATGTCACTAAGACAAATTCGCAATTCGACACCAACAAAGTTTTCCATTCAGTTCGGCATCACATCGAAACGTCTGGTAATACGGTGGCCAGTAGGCCGCGACGTCTCGCCGGCGAAAGGCTTGAAGCTGCCAGAGCAGAAGTTAACTTTCTGCTGCAACAAGGCATCTGTAGAGTTTCGAAAAGTTCCTGGTCTAGCCCACTGCACATGGTGTCCAAAAAATGCGGTGGTTGGCGTGCATGTGGCGACTATCGAAAGCTAAATTCGATAACGGTCCCGGATCGTTATCCCATCGCCCACGTTCACGACTTTGTAAACAAGCTGCACGGTAGTACGGTTTTTTCGACCCTCGACCTGGTGCGGGCATACTACCAAATTCCTATGGCGGAGGAAGACATCAAGAAGACAGCTGTCTGCACGCCATTCGGTTTAATCGGATTTTTTTTCATGCCTTTCGGCCTCAAGAATGCCACGCAGACATTCCAAAGGTTTATGGATGACATTTTCCGAGGCACCGAATTCGTATTTTGTTATATTGATGACATTCTCATCATGTCATGTCTGGCTCGCAAGAAGAGCACGAAGAGCACCTTCGCATTGTTTTATCCATTTTGCGAAAAAATGGCCTCAGCATAAACGCCAACAAATGCCAATTTGGGCAATCCGAAGTATCTTTTTTAAACATAAAGGAAATAGCTGAGTTTAAGAAAACCGAAACTTTGTGCGAGCTTGGTGGATTTTTGGGTGTCATTAACTATTACCGTCGTTGTATACCACATGCTTCCGAGATACAAGCACCATTGAGTGATTTTATCCGTAACATTAAAAAAAATTACAAACGAAAAATTCGCAGTCGACGCATTTGAAGCATGTAAACAAAGCGTAGTCAATGCAGCGCTTCTGGCTCATCCCGCACCGAAGGCCAAATTAGCCCTTGTCTGTGATGCATCAAACGTGGCAATTGGCGCGGCTCTCGAGCAGGAAGTGAATAACTCGTGGCAACCTTTAGGTTTTTTTTCGAGAAAATTTAGCAGCACAGAAAAGAATTACAGCAACTATGACCGAGAGCTACTTGCAGTTTACGATGCAATTCGCCATTTCAAACATTTTCTCGAAGCACGGAGTTTTATAATCAAAACGGACCATAAACCATTGATCTATGCATTCCAACAAAAGCAGGAAAAAGCATCGCCGCGGCAACTACGTAACTTAGATTTTATATCTCAGTTTTCTACAGCAATCGTTCATGTTAAAGGTACTGAAAATTCTGTGACCGATACCCTATCTCGATTAGAGGCAATCTCAATGCCCTCGGCTATAACTCTGGCTGACATTGCGAAATCGCAAGCAGACGACGAAGAATTACGCTCGGTTTTGAGCGGTGACACATCTCTCAAATTACAAGCAGTTCAATTTGACACTTGTACGATCTATTGCGATATATCAACGGGTCCAGTGCGACCTTACATTCCACGAAACCTACGCTATCAAGTTTTTTCAGCAGCGCATGGGTTGTCACATCCGAGTGGCAAATCTACAAGTCAACAGGTGCGACAAAAGTACGTTTGGCCATCCATGAAAAAGGACATCGCCGAACGGGCGAAAAATTGCATTCCCAGTCAGCGCGCGAAAATACATCGCCACAACAAGCTAATACCGCAAAAAATTACTGTACCTGACAACAGATTCGATCACGTCCACATGGACATAATTGTTATGCCCCATGCGCAAGGATATCGTTACTGCCTTACGATGATCGATCGCTTTTCTCGCTGACCCGAAGCAATACCATTAAGAGATATTTCAGCGGACACGATTGCGAATACCTTTTGGGTTTATTGGGTATCCAGGTTTGGGTGTCCAAAAACAATCACGACAGACTAAGGAACACAATTTGAATCCGCGTGGTTTAAAAATTTGTACAAACTTGTCGGTGGCTAACATATACACACAACAGCATATCATCCCCAGTCCAATGGGATGATAGAGCGCTGGCATCGTTCACTAAAAGCAGCTTTAATGTGTAATATCCAAATTCCTTGGCCAAAACTCTTACCAGTAGCACTACTTGGGCTACGGAATTGTTATAAACCTGACCTTAAAGCTTCAGCTGCTGAGATGCTATATGGTTCGCCAATACGCATACCAAACGAATTTGCAGAAGGCACCGATGCACCATCTGACCCTCACATCTTCATTGGCCAATTGAGAGAGCAAATGCGAGCCATGCGACCAACACCAGTTGCACATCACAACAACAATAAAATGTTTCAGCTCAAACATTTGAATGATTGCACACATATTTTTCTTCGAACGGATGCTGTAGAACAGCCACTTGAACCTCCATACACAGGGCCATATGAGAGTTGACAGATGGAATGCAAAATAAACGTAAACATTGAAAACGTAAATATTGAAAACGAAAAATATTGTAGAAAAGTATAATATTTTAGATAAATAGTGAAAAAATGCAGACTTCATTTGTGGAAAGAAATATAGCACTGTGGCGACGATTGCAGAGAAGAAGAAGGTAATAAAGAGAAGGAAATGCAATGGTGCATGCGTTTTTTGTTTTAATTTCTTTGGTGGTTTCAACAGAATATATTTTCGTTAAAATATGTTTATTTATAATAATAAATGTGCTGTGCTGTGGTTTACTACGTCTGGCGCAGCCGAAAGTATTTGAAGGAAACAATGCTAACCGATCCGAATACGTTTGCGCAATCCACGGCAAGTCCGAAAAAACTTTTGGTAGTAGTGCAGTTTACGGTACCCACCCTAAAGTTGGGCCAAGATTTTCGATTGAGGTATCAAAAGACGTGCCTTAATCTCGAGAACAATAATTCGAAGGCGGAAAAGAAAAATTTTATCTCTGTCCGGAGATATTTGCAGTTGAAGTTGGCGATTTTAATGAGGTTGTTGTTGTGTTTGTACCCACAAAAAAAATTGTGCATCACCGTGGCGGTAGCCACGGTTATACCACACACCCGGACTTGGCATGGCGTAGCCCAGGGTTATATTTTATAAGCGCGGCCGAAGGCCACCAACGCAGAATTTCGGAGGGACCCGCGGGTCTTTTTTCGGTTTTTCGTTAATATCTTTTGAACGGGCAAAAAAGTTAACTTCCGCTTTCGGATTCTTGATCTAGACGTGAATGCGCGTCTTTTGATACCTCACTCGAAAATTTTGTCCCAAATTTCGGTGGGTAGCGTAAACTGCACTATTACCAAACTTTTGTAGTCGCTTGCTGTTTGCGTCCAAGGAGATCCGCTGGCGATCGCACCAAAATAAACTGAACCTCCAGCGCAACCGCCGCTTACCACTACTACAACTTCCGTTGCATTTGATAGAACAATGCTACAACAACAAAAAAGCGAACGCAATGTGCATGCCAAAATAGCGAATGCGTTTGTTAGACATTTAAAGGGATTTTGTGTAGCATATTTGCGGGCGCACTTCCGAATTTGGCAAAGCTTTACACATTTGAGTACGTTATGTTCCTAGCATTCCAATTTAAGTTCTTTATTTCTCTTTACACAGGAATGCAATGATGGTTAATGGGAGAATTTTACGGGATACTCAAGATCCTTTCGAAGTGAGTGACCGGCAGTTTCAGGATCTTTATCGATTTCCAAAGACAGTTTTCACAGATTTGTTTGATAAACTGAAGCCTCATTTTGGACAATCACAACGAAACACAGCGATTCCGTCGCAATTAAAACTACTTGCAGCTTTACGGTTCTTCGCATCAGGAAGTTATCAAAGATGTATTGGGCAAGACTTCATCGCATGTTCTTCTCAAAGTTCTGTAAGTCGCTGTGTAGATGAGGTAACGAAAATTTTGAATCATGTCCAAAAAGATTATGTGAACTTCCCTACTGGCTCTGAAGAAAGCATAGTTAAGAGTCAGTTCTACGAAATCTGTGGTTTCCCCGGAATTTTGGGACTGATGGATGCTACTCATTTCAAGATTGTTGCTCCAGAAGCCGCCATCGAAAGCGCTTATTATTGCCGCAAAGGTATTTTGTATCATGTATATTGGTCAATATTTAAAATTCCAACATTTTTAGGCGGACACTCTATAAACTTGTTATTAATCTGTGACGCAAAGTACATAATAAGATACGCGAATGCCAAGTTTCCGGGGACGTCTCATGATTCTTACGTATGACGCTGTTCTCAAATGCAAAGCTACTTGAAAGAAAAGTATTTAAGGGGAGAGAGGAATTTTTGGCTATTGGGCGACAGCGGGTACCCTCTGCAGCCTTGCTTAATGACACCCTTCTCTGAGACCACGAATGAGGCAGAAGAGCGTTATAACATAGCACATAAAAAAGCCCGATGTCTCATTGAACGTTGATAGGAGTGTTTAAAGCGCGTTTCCGTTGCCTCTCCTACCAAAGGTGCTTATACTATACACCAGAAAAGGCTGGGAAAATAATTAACGCTTGTATTGTTTTGCATAATATTTTAATGACAGCGAATGTTCCTGTAATTGAAGCAATAACTCAAGAGAATGAAATATTTGAAGCGGAGTCTTCAACAAGTCAGTCTGCAATACAAAGCCAAGCCAGATCAACTCGACTGCAGATTGTGAATACATATTTTAGGCGTTGATATAATTCAAATCTGTCAGTGGATCTTGTTTTTATCACTTCTAATTACCCTGTACAAGTATTTTAGAGTATTTGTCTGCGGTTTTTCTCTGGATGAGAGACCTAGACCCATACAGTTAACATCAAAATCATCATGCATTCTATGGTCGTTTTAAATTTGGAACAATTTGCCTATTTTGCTAAAGACTGCCTTTTGAACAGCACGAATAAAATAAATGATATTTTAGAGATCGGCAAAAGGTTACAATGTTTAATGAAATTTTTTTGAGGACAATTTCCATAAGATTGCTCAAATAATCTTCTAAAACATCTTAACATAGTATCCACCCCTTAAGTGGCTATTCTAAAAAACCCAACAAAATAAGGCAAATTGAAAAAGACCACACCAAATTTGGCCAAAGAATACAAAACGATTTTAGTAAACAGTAACAAATACAAAAATAACAGTGGGCCTATTTAAAGATTTCGTTAGTTAAAAAATATTTTTATTTGTTTTCGATAATTTATGACAAAACTATGAATTTTGAAATTTAAACCATGTAAACCAATCTCAAACTCGCTCTCGAAAACTCAAACGATAATTTCGAACTTTTCTTAAAATTTTTCTGAATTTTTTTGAGTATGTGTGTTTGTAACCCAAGCAATCCTAGGCTAATTCGAAAAAATCTCAATAAAACTTCGAAATTGACGTAAAATTTTCTTGAAATTTCGAATTTTCTCGTAAAAGTTTTGACAAAAATTATCGAAAATAAAATAGGCAGTTTAATTAAAGAAATTTTATAACAAATTTCGACTGCTATTTTCTTGTTGACTGCTGTAAGTGTTTGAGTCTTTCACGCTGAGGTTGAATTATCGAACCATATATGGATATATACACATATATATATTTATATCTTTAATACAACCCTACCTTAATACGTTATTTTATGTGTATACAAAGATATTGTAGAAAGTTCATATCTTATCAGTTTTCTTAAGCAGAGAATATTTCAGACATTCTATTAAAAAGGTCGTATCTGAGCGAAATAGTCAATAAAATACTGTTAAAAGCTGTAACTGAACAAACATTTTTTACAGACACGATTTGAAATTAATTTATTTTCTTTTATACTGTAAGAGAGAGAGAGAGATTTGACTTTTTTAACGAGTTTGTTGAGATACGACCTTTTTAACAGAATGCCTGAGATGCGTCCTTCACAGAGCTGAAATAGGCAAAATGCTTGTTCAGAGTTCATAAATTTATTACTATTATTAAATTATATTGAATAGTTATTATTACCTTTTTAAATCTTTATGAATTCATGGGGAAATAAGTATGTACTTGTATCTTGTTGTCGCTTTAAATAATAAGAATTTGTTTATTTTTTTAGAACGATATAATACTGGATTATTTATTTATTCATATGTAACAACGTTAGTATTTAATGCAAACAAATTATTTTCGAGACCAAAGCTGTAAACAATAAGTTATGGAAAGACTGAATTAAACAATTACAGTAATATTCGAATAACACCGGCACACAAAAAAGAAGTGGTATGCACATCGAACTGTAGCGTATTGTGTTGCACACCGTGCCATCTATGTATCAACTTCATATAAGATACGGATCAGCTGACATGTGGCATAACTTTTACTTTGACATTTTCTTTCATTCTTCTTATTGTAATGAAATTATTATTATTATCACCATCGTAACTTGAACTAGGTGCATGCGCAGCCTTTGTACATAATTGAAAATTAGTATTTAAGCTTTTATTACAAATAAAGTGGTAGCAAACCATGCAGTAACTTGAGTTGTTTTATGCAAAGCACCGAAACAACTAAAACATTGTAGAGTTATCCTGGTCCACATTTTGGTCGGCATCTCGCAAACTAAGTTGAATATTGAAATGAAATCAACTCTACATTAAAGCCCTCGTCGATACCTATCGTTTGATACCCATATCGCATGACCACATTGTAGGGTTACCCTGGTCCAAATTTTCGTCGATATCTCAAAAACGTTTCTAAATCTTTGGGTTTTTTTAACGTATAACTATGTCGAGCTACCACCAAATCTGTGCTCAAAATTTCATATCAATCGGTTCAGCCGTTCTCGAGCTTTGCGGTCCAGAAAAAAACAGCTTTCAAAATATATATTTGTATAGATTGTTCCAGAGCGGTTAAGTTCTGC
Organism: Eurosta solidaginis; assembly: GCF_040869045.1. Lineage (NCBI taxonomy): Eukaryota > Metazoa > Arthropoda > Insecta > Diptera > Tephritidae > Eurosta > Eurosta solidaginis. The sequence goes on from NC_090321.1 coordinate 139,527,209, forward strand.
AGCTATTATAATTTCCTCCAGCATCAAATTAAAGAAATCGCACGATAGGGGGTCACCCTGTCTGAAATCTCGTTTAGTTTCGAACCGCTCGGAGAGGTTCTTCCCAATTCTGACTGGGCTGATGGTGTTGCTCAACGTTTTGCAAAATTCAGACATAGCGGCATATAGGTAGCTCCTTTTCGTGCTGTCGAAGGCGCTTTAAAATCGACGAAGAGGTGATGTGTGTCGTTTATTTTTGCGCGGGTTTTTTCCACGATTTGGCGCATTGTGAAAATCTGGTCGATGGTAGATTTACAAGGTCTGAAGCCGCACTGATAAAGCCCACTCAGCCGATTCACGGTGGGCTTCAATCCTTTGCAAAATACACTTGAGAGGACCTTATATGCGATATTAAGGCTGATTCCGCGATAGTTGGTGCAGTTTGCAGTATCCTCGTTCTTGTGGACTGGGCAAAGAACATTTAGATTCCAATCGTCGCGTCCGCCCATATTTTGCGAAAAACGTGATGCATGCGTCTTACAAATTCCTCGCCGCTGTATTTGAATAGCTCCGCAGGCAATCCATCAGCGCCCGCGGCCTTATTGTTTTTCAATCTGGTTATTGCTATTCTGACTTCGTCAAAATCGGGTGGGGGGATATTTATTCCATCATCATCGATTGAGGGATCGGGTTCGTCATCCCTGTGCGGTAAATCGCCGTCTCCATTTAGGAGAGCAGAGAAGTGTTCCCTCCATAATCTCAGTACTTTCTGGACATCAGTTACAAGGTCGCCGTTTTCGTTCTTACAGGAATTTGCCCCCGGTCTTAAAACCTTCCGTCTTTCGCCGAATTTTTTGGTAAAATTTTCGAGCGTTATTTCTGGTGGCTAGCAGCTCAAGCTCCTCGCACTCAGACAAGATACGCGAAATTCTGCAAAAGTGACAAGTGGCATCAGTAATGGCAAATGCTGTGGGTTCAGATTTAACACAACGAATTTCAGACCTAACCAAAACGTTGTAAGAGTGGCTGCAAATACTCGGGGAACGCCGATGGGAGTCACCAATGGCGGGCAGTGATTCCATGTCTAATTCCCACCGCCTGTATATCAAAGACCGATCCTCTGGTGCAAGATTTCTCGTGGACACTGGTTCCGATCTCTCAGTTTTTCCATGCACGCGGTTGAGAAGTAAACCCACACAAGTTAGTTACCAGCTTCAAGCTGCAAACCGTTCTATTATCCAAACATACGGAACGACTTTGTTATCACTAAATATGAGTTTTCGTCGTAAGTTCGTTTGGAAATTCATCAGCGCTGACGGCATCAAACCAATCATCGGAGCCGACTTTTTAAATCATTTTGATTTGTTAGTCGACCTAAAACGAAGATGTTTGCGAGATGGTCGGACTGGATTGAGGTCATCAGGAGTTTTAGCTCCTTCGGTTGACATGGTATCGATAAAAGCTATTCAAGGTGACACTGTATACCAAATCCTACTGATGTATTCCGATATCTCAAACCCAGATGGCATCTCAAAACCGAAGAGATATGCAACACTTCAACACATCCGTACTTCGGATAGTCCGCCTGTGACAAATACAGCTCGATGACTGCCACCGGATAAACTCAAAGCGACACGTGACGAATTTGATATGATGATACACTACACTATAAATAAGGGAGTATCACCCGATTGACTGACAAAGTTAAATTATACTTAAGATTGACTTTCCCACCACCGTTAAAAGTTTTCGAAGATTTCTTGGCACTATTAATTTCTACAGGAAATTTATTAAAAACAGTGCCGAGATTCTTGCACCTCTTAATGCACTGCTAGAAAGTCCAAATATTAAGAACTCCCAAACAGTTAATTGGACTAAAGAACTTGAAAACGCATTTAGTAACGCGAAGGACGTACTAGCACGAAACACTCTTCTGGTCCATCCATATACAAATGCACAGTGGGCAATTTTTACGGACGCATCTGATTACGGCATCGGAGCAGATCTTCAGCAACGGATGGAAAGCAAATGGCAGACTCAGTCACCTACTATACAGAAATTATCGACGTACGATCGGGAGCTGCATGCTATTTATGAGCCAGTGAATCATTTTCGCCACATATTTGAAGTTCGTAATGTGGTGATATATACGGATTAGAAGCCTCTACAGCATGCTAGTCAAACGAGCCTACGGGGCTATGTATGCCTGCAACGGAATGCTAGGTAAAAAGTGGGGTCTGAGGCCAGACCTCATGGCCTGGATGTATAAGCCAGTTATTCGACCAATTCTGACATATGGGGCTTTCGTATGGTGGAAGGCGGTAGAGGTGAAATACATAACTAACATGCTAGGGAAAGTTCAACGATCTGCCTGCGGAGCGATCACGGGGGCAATTAGGTCGTGTTCCTCGTCTATTTATCACGACTCCCGAATCTTGTCAAAAACGGACTACATATGTCCAAGGACGGTCTTCGACACAAACTACACAATTCTCTTCCCCACAAGGAAAAATTGGAAAGAGGGGGAGGGGGGGGGGGGTCACTCAGAGATTCGACATCTCGGTTTTTACGGACGGATCCAAAATGGCTTGCGGAATGGGAGCGGGAGTATTTGCTACTGTCCCGCCCACGTCCTTATGTATGCGGCTTCCCGACTCGGCAAGTGTGTTTCAAGCTGAGATTTTCGCTATCCGAGAGGCGTGCAAAGCGTTAATGGATATCAAAGGTAACGGTAACAGGGTAGCCATTTTCTCCGATAGCCCGGCGGCTCTTGGGGCACTCGGGTCAGAGACGCTATCATCAGACCTGGTTGGGCAGTGTAGGGAGAGCGCCATGATTCTGGAGAGCCGGCAGATCGCTACCCTGATATGGGTGCCGGGGCATCGAAACATACAGGGTAATGAGATGGCGGATGAGCTGGTACGGCGTGGAGCGGCTCTTGATATCTCAGGAGCGGAGGAGGTCCTTGCACCCCTGGGATTCATCAAGGATCGCATCTCCCAGCACTGCTTGGGTAAGGCTAACAATAGGTGGAATCGGTTGCGGACCTGTAGAGTTTCCAAGAGCATGGAACGATGGGTAGCTGTCCTTAAGATGAACAGAAGGGATATATCCAGAGTAGTTGCTGTGCTCACTAGGCATTGGACAATTGGGGTACATGCGGCACGGATGGGACTAGAACGCAATAGCTCCTGTCGCAGCTGCAAGCGTCCGGAGGCGAAACGGTTGAGCATCTGCTGTGCGAATGCCCAGAAGACTGTCGAAGCAGAATAAAGTTTCTTGGAAAGCCCTTTTTCGAAAGACTCCCAGAACTCAAGGATGTTAGGGCGGGAGAGCTTCTCAAATTCATAAACTACACGGAATGTATATAGGGGGACGGGTTTTTCCCTGAGGCGCGTGAAAATGTTCATTAGTATTCTCACAACACCCTTTCATTGGTTAACTCACGAGTTTGTGGTATCAAAACGGGGCATGAGCGCTAATTGGAGTATTTTGGGACTCGCCACTCCAACCAGCCAACCAACCTACAGCATGCTTTCCAGCAACGCACCGAGCGAGCCTCACCTTGGCAGTTCCGTCGGTTAGATTATATTGGCTAATTAATTCCGACATACGACACATTTCTGGTCACTTTAATATCATCGCCGACACGTTGCCACGAGTAGAAATCATTTTCGCAATCATACAAGTTCAAGAATTAGCAACGGCACAAGAAAATGACGCAGAGCTGAAACAACTACTGAGTGATCACTCCACGTCGTCCCTGAAACTTCGGAGAATACAGACCAAGGACGGCCAACCAGCAGTATATTATGATATCGTAGCCGGTGTGATACGCCCGTATGTCTCCGCATCTCTACACAAACGAATCTTCGAGTCTCTCCATTTACTTGCACATCCCGGAATCAAAGCATCGCAAAAGCTAGTGACACAAGGTTATGTCTAGCCATCGGCCAACAAAGACTGCAGAGAATGGGAAAAATCGTGTTTAGAATGCCAGCGCAACAAAATTCAGCGTCATGTGTCAACGCATCCAACAAATTTTCAACTCCCGGCTCAACGATTCGAACACATACACATTGATTTGGTTTCTCTGCCTTCATCCAGGTGCTATAATCAATGTTTTACCAAAGAGGTTAAATATAATAAGAGCCACCAGTCTGCTACGAGTGGCGAGTAACTCGCTGGAAAATAAAAAAAAAATTTGATGCCTAATGTTTTCTAAGAGGGACATTTTTAATTGTATCGCACTTATACATACCGTGTAGGTACCATGTGCAACTGTGATTTTTGGAAAGAAAATTAATTAATATATTAAATACAGTCGGAAAATTAAACACAAATACCCCACGAAAATTGATAGAAGACATTTTATGCACATCCCGCCCAAAAAAAAACTTCGAAGAAAACCTTTAGCAAATGGCTTCAAATAACGAGTCACGGCTCTTATTATATTTATCCTCTTTGGTTTTACAACCATCGATCGTTTTACTCTATTTCCGGAGGCAATACCGTTGGAAAATGACACGGCGGAAACTGTTGCACGAACGTTATTTGCTAATTGGATATCAAGGTATGGGGTTAGAGATATACGCCGCCGCCGATTTTAGTCGTTTTTCGCACGCCGCCGCCGAATGTCAAAAATTAAAAAAATCAAAAACTATATTTTCTATTCGTTTAAGACTGTTTAGGCCATTTATTGTTCATGTCGAAAATTGGTCGGATATGGTCGAAAGTGGTATCAACGGATGCGCATCACAGCCAATTATAAGAAACTAATTGCGAAATTTAACTCTTTCTAACTCTTCAAAAGTTATTTTAAAAAACAGGCGTTCTCGATGTCAGCTTAACGCGGATTTCGCACCAAGTTATTAAAACAAAGCACTAAAAGAAAAGTTATATAATAAACTAGCAGACCCGACAGACGTTGTTCCGCCCTAAATTTGGTCTATTTGCATACATTTTAATAAGCTTTTTCCGTCTAACTCTGCCCTCGCCCCTCTACACTTTTTCCTAATCTTTGTATTCACTCCTCCCTCCGTATTTTTCGCTTCATCTATCTTCATCTTCGTCTCATTCTATCTCTTTCTCAGTCTCCTTCCCTCTTTTCTCTTCTCCCAAGTTTTTCTCATTCTTCTTCATATCTTATTGCCAGTCCCAGAGGGTGGTATGTATTTTGTTCCAGTCCCATTTCGAGTCTCAGTCCCAGTCCCACTCCGAGTATCAGTCTCAGTCTCAGGACGTATGTAAATAGGTATGTGGGTATTATTAATTCATATCTTTATTTCGGTTTGTTGTTGTTGTTGTAGCGATAAGGTTGCTCCCCGAAGGCTTTGGGGAGTGTTATCGATGTGATGGTCCTTTGCCGGATACAGATCCGGTACGCTCCGGCATATTTATCAGTTTTGCCACGTTAATGCGACTAAATCGAATATCACAATGAAAATTAGTTTAAAGCTCTCAGCAACAGCTTCCATTTGATATCCATAATACACACACATTCTAGGGGTATCCGGGTCCATGTTTTGGCCTATATATCGAGACCCTAGTCACCCAGCTGTGTAAAACTTACTCTGTACTAAAGCACACATCAACAGCTTCAATTTGATACCCATAATGTAAAAACACATTCTAGGTGTATCCGGGTCCATGTTTTGGCCTATATCTCGAGACCCTAGTCACCAATAGGTATGAAAAATACCCTGTACTAAAGCACTCATAAACGGCTTAAATTTGATACCCATAATGTAAAAACACTATCTAGGCGTTCACGGGCCCACGTTTTTGCCTATATCTGGAGACCCTAGTCACCCAGGGATATGAAAATTACCCTCTACTAAAGCACTCATCAACAGCTTTCATTTATTATCCATATTCTATAAACACATTCCAGGGGTACCCGGGTCCACCTTTTGGCCTATACCTCGAGACCTTAGTCACCCAGGGGTATGAAAATTACCCTCTACTAAAGCACTCATCAACAGCTTTCATTTGATATCCATATTCTATAAACACATTCTAGGGGTCCACGTTCGATCCTGAATTTTCTTTGCTACAAACCCCACGGAGCCCGAGACCTTTCCAAAGAATACAAAGCCGTGGAAATCGGTTCGTGCGTTCTGGAGTTATAGAGTCAGGAAGGAAACACGACTAATTTTTATATTATAGATTTATATGCTCACTTTGCATATTTTTTTCAAAAAATTAATAATGAACAATGAATTCAAATAAAATGACCCAAGGTGAACATGAAGTTGTTAAAAAAAAGCAACATAACCAAAAAAGGTGCCGATTTTTTAAAAAATTGTATATTGCGATTGGCTGAAAGAATAAGCGAAATCAGTGATGCAAAATCCTTTACTAAGTTGTAGGGGCATAAACACTCCTTTAAAATGTTTCTTACCTCATACTTAAGTTGAGGATATACATACATATGTACGTATGAGAAGGGTTTGAAAAATCACTTGGGCTTACATTCAAACAGCTGTTGTTTATTTGCGAAACTATACAATAGCGTCTGAAATGTTAATTTTGATTTTCACACTTCATCCTTCAACACCTAAGTCTCCCAGGCATTTCCTAAAGTTGACGGCCCTATCCAAAACTAGTTCCTTGGAGTTAATCACATTGATAGGCTATATGTCAACCAAGTTTAAATATCACCTACACGTTACGGCTCCTTTTTCAAATGTGAATACCTAGGCACATATATTTACCAGGTGAGACTTTGTTCTTCGCAAAAACATTCAAAGTGGTGAAGCAAAAGCTTTGCCAAGACAGTCGAACTAATGACCGTATTTGCTATTACCCTAACGTAGTGGACAGTCGAACTAATCTGAAAACTGATATCATAAGGCCAGAAAACAGCAGTTAACATCTTTCAACTTAAAATCGGTCGACTTTCATTCTAAAATATCGTTTTAATTTAACGAAAACTATTGAAATCAATGTTGTGAACACAAACGTCTGCAAACTTTGGTCTACATTTTAAAAGTTTTATCCAGGGTCCTTGTAAAATTTTAATTATGTAGATGCGCCGAGGATTATACGATTTTCACCCATTACGCAATGACAACCACTTAGACTGTTTATGATTTCGAGGGCGGCATCCTTCGTCGAAAAAAATTGAGCTACAGACGCAAACCCAAAGCCAACATTCGCAGAAACGGTTTCACAAGCTCTGATTCAGGAAACAGCGTCGCTTCTGTGTAAGCCAGTTTTCAAAGCACGAGGTGTGGAAGTAGAAATGCCAGAGTGGGTAGACGCAATTTTAGAAGCATTAAAAGGAACGCAACAGAAGAATAATGGTGCAATAAAATGTTTGAAACGCCGAAACCCAGGGCACATTGTTCGTCATTGCAGCACCGGTCCTGGTAGTTCCAAATTGGGTGGCCGTAAATGCAAACCTGGAGGAGATAAACAAGAGCGAGTCAGATGTAAAGATCGAAAACTTGCCCCAGCTATTGAATGTCCTGTGATATCTATGTCGCAAATTGGAAGGAAATCAAGCAGTCTTACCGTCAGAGGGAGTGTCGATGGCAAAGAACGTGTACTGACTGTAGATACGTGCGCATTTCATTCCTTAATCCGATCTGACTTGGTCAAGGGGAGAGTAAAACCGTTACCTGGAGCAAGGTTGCGTACGATCACAGGCGAGTATAACCAAGTCCAGGGAGCAGTGGTATGTGAAGTCTTAATTGGGAAGGTCATGGTTCTACACAAATTCATTGTTGCAAAAATTGTTGATGAAGTCATATTGGGAGTGGACTTCTTAGTTGACCATGACAGCAAGAGCGATATGCAGAGAAGGATTATGCGTTAAGAGAACCAGAATGTGCCACTTAGCTTCAGTTTGGAAAAGGGATTCAGCAGTAATTAGGAACTGGTGGAGAAGAGTCGACAAATACCACGAAAGTCAAAGGTAAAAGTTGATGGAACGGATGGGCCAAACAAAAGAAAATCAAAGATACCTGCGAGAGAAACACTGGCATTGACAAACCCGAACGGATGCACCAAACGACTGAAAGAATTTTCCAGAAAGGATGCAGGGGTGGTTTAGAGCCAGCGCGCACTACTGTTGTGAAACGTCAAGATGATACTGATGATGCAAAGTGAATCCGTCAAGATCAAGCTCTGCGAAGTAGTTCTTCATTGGTCCAACAACAGAGTGCGAGGGAACGATCCAAGATAATGAATAGCAAGATGAAACGCAGATACAATGAGAACAATAATTCGGAAGGTTTCATGGAGGGAGATTTGGTACTGCTATACAGCCCTCACCGGCGGAAAGGTGATCCACCCAAATTTCGATGCAGTTGGGAAGGCCCGTACAAAGTTGTGAAGAAGATCAGTGATACCATCTTCCGCATACATACCATTGGGAAACCGCGAAGTAGAAGAGTGGTACATTTGGAGATGCTGGCGGCGTTTAGATCGAGAGATTTGTCTGATCGGGACGATTAGACTTAGGTGGAGCGCAGTGTTACGAATGCTAGCAACACTAAGGGGTACTGCCATCTCTAAGCCGATGCTAAGCAGTGAGTGTATGCACATCCATAAATCAATCATGTATCTACATAAACGAATAAATCATTATGTCTTCACATGTGTACGTACACGCAGCGGAGAAGAGATGCACAAGCACATGCAGATATCTTATCTGAGATGCTCCCAAAAGTATGCAATTGTAATTATGGAAGTGTCGCTCACAAACACACGCGCGTATGAGAAGCTATATACGTGCATCTGTAGTTATAATTGGCTGTAACTAAGTAAATTCTGGAAGCGCTTAGAAGATGCCACGAGGAAATCACAGAGTATAAAAGCACCAATAATAGAGGCGCGAGAGGTAGTTTTGATTAAGACGCTATCTGGCGAGCAATAGCAGTGTTATTTATTGTGAAGTACTTTAATAAAGGCCATTTTTCCATTATTCAATATTGGAGTTATTTATTCAACAGTTTAGTGATTCGAACGTTAGCAGAAGATTGCAAATAAGGGGAATTGCAGTAAATTCGTTACAATATTATTTTTGAAATAGAAAAATCAAGCTTTTTAAAGTAAGAACACCTGCGTACGCCGGCGCTCTGCTCACGCCGCCGCCGCCGATATATAATAAAGCATACGCCGCCGCGGCTATAAAGTGATCGGCGTAAACCTCTATATGGGGTACCCAAACGTATCACGTCTGACCAAGGCCGACAATTTGTATCGAACGTTAGCAGAAGATTGCAAATAAGGGGAATTGCAGTAAATTCCTTACAATATTATTTTTGAAATAGAAAAATCAAGCTTTTTAAAGTAAGAACACCTGCGTACGCCGGCGCTCTGCTCACGCCGCCGCCGCTGGTATATAATAGAGCGTACGCCGCCGCGGCTATAAAGTGATCGGCGTAGACCTCTATATGGGTACCCAAACGTATCACGTCTGACCAAGGCCGACAATTTGTATCGCGACTTTTTAACATGCTGTCACAAATCCTTGGTATTAAGAATCTACGAACATCGCCCAGTCAAACGGGTTGGTCGAACGTCTCCATCACAAGTTAAAATCTGCCTTGCTTTGCCATCATGAGACGTGGGCCGAAACTTTAGCAGTCGTACTGCTTAGTCTACGAGCAGCTTGGAAGGAGAAAATTGGCGCTACCGCAACCGAGCTTGTTTATGGAGAGCAGATACGTTTACCTGGCGAATTCTTATCTCCCTCGAACAAACATGTAACGGCCATAGATGTGTTGGTAACTTTGAAGAACCACTTTAAAAATTTAGCTCCAACTGAAATGTCACGGCATGGTGAGAAATCTGCTTTCTAATTCAAAAATCTAGATACATGCTCACACGTATTTGTACGAAATGATCGCATCGAAATATAATTTTTATCTCCTTACGAGGGTTCCTACAAAGTAATTACACGTCACGAAAAGTATTTCAACGACTACAAACGCAATCACACCGCTATATCTATAAACAGATTAAAGCCCGGAATAGCAAGCCAAAAATTCAATATCGCCACATCAAGCCGCTGCAGTTAAATTCAGACAGCTATGAATTTTCACATTTGAAAAAAAGTTGCGTTTTAAACTGTAATGAAATCACAATATTTTTCTTTTTTTTTCTAAGAAGGGGAGCAGTGTAGTGACTACTCGAGCCATTACCGCCAAAATAATGTATCCCACACCATAATCGATTTTTCTTTTGTTATCGAAATCGATAGTTCAACATCATTTGCATCATCTGTCAAAATTTCATGGCTGTAGATTAAACCGTTATGATTTTATAACAAAAACAATTTTAATGTAAATGCATATGGTGAATTGTTTACATTTTCTTTGAATGCTTGTGTGGGATACAATTAAATTCTCTTTTAAAATAAATGAAACACAAGGGAAAGAAATAAAAAAAACACAATTTTTTGAGACTTTAATTAAAGATAAAGCTTTAGAACAATATGTCGAAGGTATGAATTTGTTGTTTTTTGCAAAATAAATTTTTGTTTTCAATTATTGGATATTTTTACAGCTGTCCCTGGTACCGTACAGCGAGTCAGATGAATCTTTCGTTGATTTAAATGGTTTGGAAAGTTTAAAAGAAGTCGAGGATGAAACGTGTGTTGGGAAAAGGGGCTACAGAAAGCAAAAGAGAATACCTAAAAGGCTGCAAAAAGATAAGAAAAAAATACGAGTGTTTTTCCCAACCCGTGCTTAAAGAAAAAATATCCAAATTCGTGTCATGATAAAATTTCTGAAGATGATGCTTCGACAAGGCTGTTTTTCGTCAACACTGTACAGATTTGGAACTCCATCCCAGCTGCAATTAGGAATAATGTAAACCAAAGCAACTACAAACATATTATTTTCAGTTATTTTTCTAGTCAACAAACTTAAACTGGGCATTTATTTTATTTTTATCTTATCTTAATCTAATTTAACCAAAATTTCAAATTTAAAAAATTAAAAATTTAAAGTTTTGTAGTATTGTTTTGATATGCTTGTTTTCTAACATCTTTTATTTATTTATTTAAATGAATTATATGAATTATGTTTGTTGTACTACAAAAGACAATTTGTCTTACTGTACTAATTTATTTTCTCCGAATAAATGAAATGAAATGAAAGAGTAAGAATAAATTAACATTTTCTGGGAATCGGCAACAAAATTAGACAGAAATCTTGGCTGTCTTCTTGTGTTAAACAAGTCGATATTAAAAGGCGTTATGGAGAAAGTGACAAAAAAGTGCAGCTTTAATTATTTTATCAATATCAATAATAGCAGTTTTAAAGTTTGTCAACAATTTTTATTGAAAACGTTGAACATTTCACAAACGATTTTAATATCCGTAATAAAAAATAGAAGTTCGTATAAAACTTGCCTTGAAAATATAAAAAAGTCAACTGCACACAACAAATCTGAAGAAGCAAGCATATCGCTAGTAAAATCCTTTATAGAACAATTACCAGCGGTTCCTTCACATTATTGCAGGAATAAAAGTACAAAATTATATCTACCTCAAGAATTTCGAAACATAAAAACTATATATCAGCATTATGTAGAACATTTGAAAACTTTTAATAAAGTAAATAGTCAGTTATCGTTAAGAGTATTCCGTAATATTTTTAGAAACAGTTTCAATTTAGGTTTTCATTTACCTAAAAAAGATAAATGTATCTTATGCGAGAATTACAATAATTTAGACACAGAATCCAAAAAGCAATTGCATTCATCAGAAGAGTATCAAATTCATCTAAAGGACAAAGAAAAATGTAAGCAAATATTTTTTTGGGGGACCAAAAGCTATGCAAAAGAATCCGGCTTATTTATGTACAAGTTTCGACTTGCAAAAGGTCTTAAATACTCCCAATGGAAAAAGTGTTACTTTGTTCTATTCTAGAAAATATTCATTCTACAATGAAAGTTTTTATGAGAGTGGTACAAGAGATGGGTTTTGTTTTTTATGGGGAGAAAAGGATGGTAAACGAGGGTGTAATTAAATTTGCACAACTGTTTTCCAATACCTTAAATTAGTCGATGAAAGAAAAACCCAGCCGATAGTCCATCTTTATTGTGATAGCTGCGCAGGACAGAACAAAAACAGAGCTATGCTTGAGACATTAACCTATTTTGTTGAAAATTCTAATTTTGCCTGGACACACCATGATGCCTGCTGATTCGATACATAGTACAATTGAATCGTTTATCCGGAATAGGACTATTTGGCCTCCAAGTGAGTGGTACACCATAATATCAAATGCAAGAACTAACCCAAGAAAATATAATTGTATTGAATTAACTAACAGTGATTTCAAAGACTGGAAGAAATTTTCACAGGCGTTACTTCCAAATTCATGAAAATTCAATTTACAAAATTACGCTCTGTTACACTGGAAAAAAATAATCCAAATATTACTCTTAAATATGGCTACTTTGATGAATATGAAACCATAATTTATGATGTAGATTCAATTCCACGATCCAGACGAAACTCCAAAATAGTTTGTGAGGACCTACTCAATTATGTGATGATATATTAAACATTTCTTCTGCTAAATATAAGGATTTGAAAACGCTTTGCGATAGAAAATCTTTACCCGTAAAATTCCAACACGAGTATTTAAATTTAAAATGGGATGGATCTGTTAAAGATATGCTACCTGAAACCGACCAGGAAGATATTATTTAGCGTTCTTTATATATTTTTATCTATCGTTATTCAAGTTTACAAGATTTTAATATGAATAACATTACTTTGTTAACAGAAAACTTTAAATATATAAATTACATTACTTTATTTTTGTTTTATCGAATATACTAAGAAATGTATACATTTTTTTTTTTTTTTTAAATCAAATGTAATTTAATTTTAAGGACTAAGTAAAAAATTAAATAAAAAACGGGAGGTCACTTCCTTAAAATAAATGTTTGTTTAACCCACACACTTTTTTAATAATAGGTTACCAAAAGGAAAGCAAAAAAAATGTATCCCAAAAAAAAACGGTTATGATGCAAATATCTATTTAAAATTATTAAAATTAAATGTATTTCACAAAAAAATATTTACATTATAAATTTTAAAATAATGGCTTTATTCAAACTGATTTAATTTAAAAAAAACCTTCCCCTGTAAAATTTCGAGTTTGTGGGATACATTTTTTCGGCGGTTATGGCTCGTACTAATCTTTCAATATTTTCTAACTACTTTCCAATATGGCAACTATGAGTAATACTATGAGTATGTCAAGACGACCGCTAGTAGCCCGATAGGTCATTTTTCATTTTCTGAGGTTCTATCCCTTTTCGTATCATCGGCTCGTCGCGACTACGCGCAATTTCGTCAATCTAAAACTTTAATTAAATTATTTATTTTGTGTGTGATATTTTAATAATCAATAAAGTTAAAATATTAAGTAGACGGTTGGTTATTCGGTATATATTTTCATCAGTAACGTAAAGAGCTTCGACTATGAATATGCCTTCTTGTGGTTGTAGCAGAGCTTCGCCCCATCCAATAGGTGCGACCACTCACAAATTGTCATCAATATAGGGTCCATTATTTTATATCTACTTTGAATTTATATACTTTCAATTTATACAATTACTAGCAGACCCGTCAGACGTTGTTCTGCCCTAAATTTGGTCTATCTGCATACATTTTAATAAGCTTTTTCCATCTTCTTCTTAATCCTTTTATTCTCTCCTCCCTCCGTCTTTTTCGCTTCATCTATCTCTATATTCGTCTCACTCTATCTCTTTGTCAGTCTCCTTCCCTCTTTTCTCTTCTCTGAAGTTTTTCCCATTCTTCTTCATCCCTTATTGCCAGTCCCAGAGGGTGGTATGTATTTTGTTCCAGTCCCATTCCGAGTCCCAGTCCCACTCCGAGTCTCAGTCCTAGTCCTAGTCCTAATCCCAGTCCCAGCCCGTCTCTGGTCTACTTCCCGGAAAAAAAGGATCGTAAATACTTATATAGGCAAATTTATATACCAAATTTCAGGCAAGTCGAATAGGACGTATGTAAATAGGTATGTGGGTATTATTAATTCATGTTATAAGTTATTTATTCCAAATAAAAGTGGAGGAACTTGGTTCACAATGAATTTTTATTTAGATGTGGCTGTGGGAGTGTAAGTTCAGGGTAGTATAATACACAAAAAAACCTCTCAAGTGGACGAAAATCGCAAAGTGAAAGATGTCCACTTGAGAGCGCTTCTTTTATAGCAACAGGTGCTGAGCTTTTACATTGCTATTAAGAGCTTGTGTATTCTAAATTTTGTGTATATGTGTATGGTAACTAACATATATTGTGGAACATATTGTAGTGCTTTTGTGTATAACTAACATATGTTGTGGAATGATTTGTAGTGCTTTTATATTAATAGGGTTGTCGTTGACAACTAATAGTACTGAATGAGCATTTATTCTACTAAAAGTAAATAGTTATACTACTAAATTATACTTATGCTACAGTCTCCCCCTTGATGAACGTGAAGTAAACGTAGCGGTTATCACACGTTTATTTGTTCTTCCTTGGTCTTCCTCGTTTCCGAATAGGTTGGACTGGAGTTGGATCTTGGTTTGCATTGGTACCTTTTATAATGTTAAAGCGGATGCGTGATATGTCCCAAGTGGTACGTTTGGATCAGCTTTTGATGCAATTTCGTATGAGGTTGCACCTATTTTTCCTTTGACGATATAAGGCCCATCACGTTTTGGTACAAATTTCGAGGTGAAACCCTTCGTTGCTTGACTCAGTACGTGAGTTGTAACCAATACTTCGTCTCACACATCGATTTTAGCCTGTGGTTGTCTATGCTTGCCAGTATACATCTTGTTACGATCTTGGCTCTTTTGTTCTAAATCTCGAGCGTCTTTAAAATTTTCTGCAATTGTTTTCAAATACGGTGTAATTTGTGGAATAAAATTTTCATTTTCTGTTATTGTGCGTATATCATGCTCTACGTCATCGAATGTACGCAATTCTCTTCCAAAAGTGAGATAAGCTGCTGTATATATGGTTGATTGACACTTAGCTGAGTTCATTGCAAATCGTATGGACGGTAAACCTATAGTCCACACATTGTGTTGATTTTGGACAAGTATCGCTGGTTGAGCCTTAAGGTCTCTGTTTTTGCGTTCGAATGGATTACTTTCAGAGTGATAAACAGGTGTAAAAACTTGGTGAATTCCCATGCAGTAAACTATTTGCTGCATAATTGCGGATACGAACTGCACGCCATTATCAGATTTAAGACGCCTAGGAACACCATATCGTAAAAAAACTTCTTCGATTAAGATTTTTGCGCAATTTTCGGCAGTTGCTTCTTTTAAAGGGAACAATTCTACCAAACGACTAGCGACATCTTCTGCAATCAGGATCCATTGATAGCCATCTTCCGTTTTTGGCAAAGGACCAAATAAATCTACGGCAACGACTTCGAATCGTTGTTTGCTACTTGTTGTTTGAAGCAATCCCATTGGCTTCATGTTACTTGCTTTGTATCGCTGGCATTCAATGCAGTTTCTAACGTACTTTGTACTTTCGGCTCGCATTCCTGGCCAGAATCAACGACTTAGAATATGTGCTATAGTTCGCTCTGCTCCATAGTGGCCAGCTGTGCTGTCATCATGATATGTTTTCAAAATACTTCCGCGCTCGTGATCAGGTACGACGAGCTGTGCGTCATCTGCATCCTCGTTTGCGTAACAATATAATACGCCGTTGTTCAAAACATAGCCACGAGTATACCATAAGTTGGCATTTTCGTTGGTTTCTTCTAATGAATGAATTATATTTTTCAAGTAGCTGTCTTTAGTTGTTCTTCTCGCAGCTCATCAGGTTTATTATGCGGCAAGTCGATTTGAAAAGCATAAATGCAGTTTGTTTCAATTTCTTCCTCGTTACATGGTGGTCGCGATAACATATCGGCAACAGAATTTGTTCTCCCTGGTGTGTAGTCGATTTTGAAATTATACTGCTGTATTTGTAGTGCCCACCTTGCTAGGCGGCCTGTTGGTGGCTTTATGGGTAATAACCATTTTAACGGTTGGGGATCGGACACCAATAACACTTCAGCTCCTTCTATATAGCCTCTGAAATTCGCACATGCCCATACAATGGCGAGGGCTTCGCGTTCGGTAGTTGAATAATTTTTCTCTGCTGTTGTCAAAAGTCGGCTCGCATATTCGATAGGATGTTCGCATTCTTTCTCCCCCTGAATACGAACAGCTCCCAAGGCATAAGCACTTGCGTCCGCCTTAATGATGAAAGGGACATTGTCTTCAGCTTGCTTCAAGATTGGAGGGCAAATGAGTCGTTGTTTAAGCTTGTTAAAATCTTCCCTTTGTGGTGTACTCCACTTCCATTCAGCATTCTCTTTCATTAACTCCGTAAGCGGTTTGGAATTTTCAGCGAATCGGTCAATAAAGCGCCGATACCAAGAGCAGGTTTGTATGATTGATATCAATTCTCTGATATTTCTTGGTTCTTTCCTGTGTGTAATCGCCAGAGTCTTTTCTGGGTCAACTTGTATGCCTGCAGTCGTTAAGGCGTGACCAAGGTATTTAACACTTGCGCAACAAAAACGACATTTACTAGAATTAACGCGCAGCTTGAACTTTTTCAGCTTCAAGAGTACGCTTTTTAAGTCATTTAAGTGTTCTGTAAATGACGGTGAACAAATGATTATATCATCAAGATATGCTAAAATGTGTACATTTGGCAGCGTTGCCTTAAAACGGTCGATTAGTCTTTGAAATGTGGAAGGTGAGTTGCGGAGACCAAACGGCATTCTCTTAAACCGGAATGTACCAAAAGGCGTAATTAGACATGTTTTGTCTCGGTCTCTTTCAGCAACAGCGATTTGAAAATATCCACTTTGAAGATCTAGAGTGGTCATAAATTTTGTGCTTTTTGCAGCGTGCAATAGGTCATCCATATGAGGTAAGGGGTATCGGGCGGGCTTTGTTATAGCATTTAACTTCCGATAGTCCACACATACACGAGTACCACCATCTCTTTTAGGCACCATAACAACAGGTGATGACCACGCTGACTCACATTCTTCTATAACATCATTTTCGAGCATTTTGTGAATCTCAGCTTTTAATTATTTTAACTTTGAAAATGATAATCTATACGCTGGTGATGCAATTGGCTCGTGCTCGCCAGTATCAATAAAATGTTGTGTATATGTCGGTTCACACGACGCGGCAAACACTTTTACGTGGGATTCAAGCATATTGTCGAGTTCAATTTTCTCTGATACTTCCAACCCTGAGCCATCTTTTTCCTTCAGAACTTTAAAATCAATAGAAAATAAGTCTACCTTATCAGCAATGTGTTGGTTATAGGTAACACCAGTAAACAAATTGGGCTTTATTGGCCTTTCAGGTGTAATCATGTTGGGTGGAATCGCATATCTAAAAATGCTTTGAACAATACGCGGTGAGTAATCGTTTGGCAAATCAGGACCATAATACTCAAACTCGGACATATACACTTTTTGTTGTTCAACTTCTCTGACTGCCGCTTCCTCGTGCTTACGTTTTGTTGAGCTTACTTGTATAATTTCAATAATGTTTAATTCTAGTGGCAATGGGGTAGCGAAATCGAAATGTTGCGTTGGATTACTTTCAAAGAACCAGTATCTTTGACCCATATTTAAAACTATTTCCGCTTGTTCCAAGAAATCTGTGCCAATTAGCGTTTTATTGCCAACTGATTCTGGTAGGATCATAAATTGAATTTTGAAGGTACGCCCACCTATTACTATATCGCAATTGGTTGTGAGGCATTTCTGAAGTTTCGTACTTCCGTCGGCAAGAGTAATTTCGCATTCAACTTTGCGGTATGTGCACCCTTTAGAGTCCATTACGCGCTTTAAGTTTGCGCTAGCTACACTAGTTCGAGCGCCACTATCAAAATATACTTGTCCAGATACCCCAAACAGACTTACATTTGCAATCGGAATGTCTCTTCCAACTGGAACTGTTATGGAATTGAAACTTACCGAACCATGGCTAGTGGACGGTTTATTTGAACATTTTGGACAATTTGCGCGGGTAACGCCAGGTGCGTTGCAACCATAACAAGCATAAGTCGGCTTTGTTACTATTGCGTTAGCAATTGCTTGTGATTGAGCTACTTTAATTTCTTCATTTTTCTTTTTGAAACACGGTTCTGCGCTATGCCCTTTTTTCCGACAAAAAGCACATCGTACCGGACCACTTGCGTTAGCAACAGCTTTATCAGCGCTCACGGTCGACATTTTGTGTTCGCGCAGGGTCATTTCTGCTTCTCTAGCTTCGGCTAACAACTCGTCGAATGTATTAATGCGCCTACGATACACCCTGTCCCTAATTTGCAAATGAATCATGCCAAACAAAAGGTCGATTTGGATGGATTCACTCGGAGCATCCGGGAGTTGAGAAAAAAGAGCACGATTTTTGCGAACGAAAGTGTCCGTCGGTTCATTTTTAGCTTGTTTTGCTTCTACGATTTCGGAATATATTCGCCAGTCAGGTTTAGAGCGGTGTGAAGTTAGCCCCCCCAACTAAAAATTTTTAATTTTTTAAAATGCTAATCGTTTGATAGTCGTTTGATAATGATTGATACGCTTCTATTTTCGTTTGATAGTTATTCGTTTGTTAGAAAAAGAATTTAAATATCTATTGAAGTTAGCCCCCCCAACTAAAAATGTTTAATTTTTTAAAACGCTAATCGTTTGATAGTCGTTTGATAATGATTGATACACTTCGATATTCGTTTGATGGTTATTCGTTTGTTAGAAAAACGAAATTTTTTAAAATATCTATGTGAAGTTAGCCCCCCCCAACTAAAAATTTTTAATTTTTTAAAACGCTAATCGTTTGATAGTCGTTTGATAATGATTGATACACTTCAATATTCGTTTGATAGTTATTCGTTTGTTAGAAAAACGAAATTTTTTAAAATATCTATGTGAAGTTACTCCCCCCCCCCCCCCCCCAACTAAAAATTTTTAATTTTTTAAAACGCTAATCGTTTGATAGTCGTTTGATAATGATTGATACACTTCGATATTCGTTTGATAGTTATTCGTTTGTTAGAAAAACGAAATTTTTTCAAATATCTATGTGAAGTTAGCCCTCCCAACTAAAAATTTTTAATTTTTTAAAACGCTAATCGTTTGATAGTCGTTTGATAATGATTGATACACTTCGATATTCGTTTGATAGTTATTCGTTTGTTAGAAAAACGAAATTTTTAAAAATATCTATGTGAAGTTAGCCGCCCCAACTAAAAATTTTTAATTTTTTAAAACGCTAATTGTTTCATAATGATTGATACGCTTTTATATGCGTTTGATAGTTATTCGTTCGTTAAAAAAAATTTAAATATCTACATATGTCAAATTGCCCCCCGTTGATAGTTTTTCAGGCTCTAGAGGCCTAGGAGCTCGAAGCGATGTCTATGTCATTCTCTGGTTGATAATACGTGATAATGCAACTGGCTGCACTCCCCTCGTTGAGGCTCTTAAGTTAGAAGGGCATACAAATTTTATGTCATTTTTATATATAGGAAGAAGATAAACATTAATTTCAGGGTACCTCTTATCCGTAGTTTTGATTATATCTGTTAAACCTCTTTAAATAAACCAAATAGTTTACTTTTATGTCATCAGCATCTTTATTTGATATCCATTTTGTACAATTACATAAAAAAATTCCGGGGTCCCTAATATGGGTCTCGACACCATAGGCAATAATAATAAAAAATACTTTAGCCGATTGTCATATCCAATAGGTATACAAAATTTGATGAGAATCGGTCCAGCTGTTTCGGAGGAGTATGGTAACGAAAATTGGGCCACGAGAATTTTATAAGGAGAGTTACATATGTACAAACTTACATACAGGTTCAATTAATAAAAGAGTGTTAAAAATATTAAAATTTCATGTGAAGTTAATCCCCCAATTGATAAGTTATAATTTTTTCGAGTTGGGTACATGTATGCATATTTTTCTGAGTTTTGGTATTTTTTCATAACGAATTTTGGTCCCAAAAATAAACGCGTTGTGGCAACAATATAATGCAGTAGAATTCAAAACTACATACATATATTAAAATTTAAACCTATATTTTTGCATTGATTGTTGTACCGTTAACTTCAAGTGATAGCCACGTCGGCGCCGACGAAAATCAACATACTGTAGACCATTTAGTTGAATAATTAGGGCTGATCACATTCAACACGGCGTCTACAGACTACAACCACAATAAAGATAAGCTTGGCGACAACCGTAGCGAATGTGAGGGTCAAATAGATTATATTGCACAGAGTAGTGGGTGATGAAAGCAAGTCTTTTCTGTGACGTAACCGTGTGCAACTCCAGAACTTCTAGGAAAGTGAGACCGCCCAAGGCAGGAACTGCACTGGAGTGATGACGCAAACGTATATATTCTGTAGTTGCAAACAGTGCACAACGGGACAGGTACTAACAGATTGTGTCCACGACGTGCTTGTGTGTTTTTGCTGGAAAAGATAGGGGAAGATGGGGGCGGGGGCTGATGCTCGGCATTGCTCCTGACTGTGCTACTATGATTGTAGTGATGGGTTGGAGCGGCCGTAAGAGTAGGAGGCGCCGATCGGCGCCAGCAACAGCGGGCAGTAGATATAGTATGCAAAGCAGGGTTGCTGCTGGAGTGTTGCACAGGTACGCTTCTGCGTCGGCCGCGGGGCGTCGTTAGACGTGAACAGCAGGGAGCCACAAATGCGTTGAAAATTTTTCGGGACGGGTATGGAGCAAACCAGCAGGGTATGGAGCAAACCAGCTGCAGGGAACTGCTCCGAGGATAACAATTTATGGGAGGGACGCAACAAATAAAATGGAAAGTGCAGTTATGCTAGTTTCGAAATTAAAAATGAAGTAAATGTAAAATTATCAATATTTGTGATTATTTAGAAAATAAAACTATGTAACACATTGTTTTAACACGAAAATAAAATAATTTAAAAAAAATTTTAAGTTAAAGGTTTTATTGAAAACAATACTTACATGAAGTAATAATAATACGAAAAGCTAGAAAATAATTAGATAGGTCCTAGGTACTAGTCATCACACTCCTTATCAATCTATGGCATAGATCAGACAATTAAATAAAAGCGTTGGGCGCGCAAAATTTCTAAAAATGTGAGGCGTAGCATAACCTGATTAAGATTCAGTTGGCTTTACTTATGACTATCAATAGAAATATGACGCGTCCAACGCTTTTATTTAATTATCTGATCTATGTCATAGATTGATAAGGAGTGTGATGACTAGTACCTATGACCTATCTAATTATTTTCTAGCTTTTCGTATTATTATTACTTCATGTAAGTATTGTTTTCAAAAAAACCGTTTAACTTAAAAAATTTTTTTTAATTATTTTATTTCCGTGTTAAAACAATGTGTTACATAGTTTTATTTTCTAAATAATCACAAATATTGATAATTTTACATTTACTTCATTTTTAATTTCGAAACTAGCATAACTGCACTTTCCATTTTATTTGTTGCGTCCTTCCCATAAATTTTTATCTTCGGAGCAGTTCCCTGCAGCTGGTTTGCTCCACACCCTGCTGGTTTGCTCCATGCCCGTCCCCGAAAAATTTTCAACGCATTTGTGGCTCCCTGCTGTTCACGTCTAACGACGCCCGCGGCCGACGCAGAAGCGTACCTGTGCAACACTCCAGCAGCAACCCTGCTTTGCATACTATATCTACTGCCCGCTGTTGCTGGCGCCGATCGACGCCTCCTACTCTTACGGCCGCTCCAACCCATCACTACAATCATAGTAGCACAGTCAGGAGCAATGCCGAGCATCAGCCCCCGCCCCCATCTTCCCCTATCTTTTCCAGCAAAAACACACAAGCACGTCGTGGACACAATCTCTTAGTACCTGTCCCGTTGTGCACTGTTTGCAACTACAGAATATATACGTTTGCGTCATCCCTCCAGTGCAGTTCCTGCCTTGGGCGGTCTCACTTTCCTAGAAGTTCTGGAGTTGCACACGGTTACAACGTCACAGAAAAGACTTGCTTTCATCACCCACTACTCTGTGCAATATAATCTATTTGACCCCCACATTCGCTACGGTTGTCGCCAAGCTTATCTTTATTGTGGTTGTAGTCTGTAGACGCCATGTTGAATGTGATCAGCCCTAATTATTCAACTAAATGGTCTACAGTATGTTGATTTTCGTCGCCGCTGACGTGGCTATCACTTGAAGTTAACGGTACAACAATCAATGCAAAAATATAGGTTTAAATTTTAATATATGTATGTAGTTTTGAATTCTACTGCATTATATTGTTGCCACAACGCGTTTATTTTTGGGACCAAAATTCGTTATGAAAAAATACCAAAACTCAGAAAAATATGCATACATGTACCCAACTCGAAAAAATTATAACTTATCAATTGGGGGATTAACTTCACATGAAATTTTAATATTTTTAACGCTCTTTTATTAATTGAACCTGTATGTAAGTTTGTACATATGTAACTCTCCTTATAAAATTCTCGTGGCCCAATTTTCGTTACCATACTCCTCCGAAACAGCTGGACCGATTCTCATGAAATTTTGTATACCTATTGGATATGACAATCGGCTAAAGTCTTTTTTTATTATTATTGCCTATGGTGTCGAGACCCATATTAGAGACCCCGGAATTTTTTTATGTAATTGTACAAAATGGATATCAAATAAAGATGCTGATGACATAAAAGTAAACTATTTGGTTTATTTAAAGCCGTTTAACAGATATAATCAAAACTACGGATAAGAGGTACCCTGAAATTAATGTTTATCTTCTTCCTATATATAAAAATGACATAAAATTTGTATGCCCTTCTAACTTAAGAGCCGCAACGAGGGGAGTGCAGCCAGTTGCATTATCACGTATTATCAACCAGAGAATGACATAGACATCGCTTCGAGCTCCTGGGCCTCTAGAGCCTGAAAAATTATCAACTGGGGGCAATTTGACATATGTAGATATTAAAATTTTTTTTTTTTAACGAACGAATAACTATCAAACGAATATAAAAGCGTATCAATCATTATCAAACGATTAGCGTTTTAAAAAATTAAAAATTTTTAGTTGGGGGGGCTAACTTCACATAGATATTTTAAAAAATTTCGTTTTTCTAACAAACGAATAACTATCAAACGAATATCGAAGTGTATCAATCATTATCAAACGACTATAAAACGATTAGCGTTTTAAAAAATTAAAAATTTTTAGTTGGGGGGGCTAACTTCACATAGATATTTTAAAAATTTTCGTTTTTCTAACAAACGAATAACTATCAAACGAATATCGAAGTGTATCAATCATTATCAAACCACTATCAAACGATTAGCGTTTTAAAAAATTAAAAATTTTTAGTTGGGGGGGGGGGGGGTGGGGGGTAACTTCACATAGATATTTTAAAAAATTTCGTTTTTCTAACAAACGAATATTGAAGTGTATCAATCATTATCAAACGACTATCAAACGATTAGCGTTTTAAAAAATTAAAAATTTTTAGTTGGGGGGGCTAACTTCACATAGATATTTTAAAAAATTTCGTTTTTCTAACAAACGAATAACTATCAAACGAATATCGAAGTGTATCAATCATTATCAAACGACTATCAAACGATTAGCGTTTTAAAAAATTAAAAATTTTTAGTTGGGGGGGCTAACTTCACATAGATATTTTAAAAAATTTCGTTTTTCTAACAAACGAATAACTATCAAACGAATATTGAAGTGTATCAATCATTATCAAACGACTATCAAACGATTAGCGTTTTAAAAAATTAAAAATTTTTAGTTGGGGGGGCTAACTTCACATAGATATTTTAAAAAATTTCGTTTTTCTAACAAACGAATAACTATCAAACGAATATCGAAGTGTATCAATCATTATCAAACGACTATCAAACGATTAGCGTTTTAAAAAATTAAACATTTTTAGTTGGGGGGGCTAACTTCACATAGATATTTAAATTCTTTTTCTAACAAACGAATAACTATCAAACGAAAATAGAAGCGTATCAATCATTATCAAACGACTATCAAACGATTAGCATTTTAAAAAATTAAAAATTTTTAGTTGGGGGGGCTAACTTCACACCGCTTAGGTTTAGGGGGACAAAAAGATTCGCGCAACATACGCACAACATCTTCAAAAGTGTTAGGTGCCTGTACACCGCGCCACCATTCTGCTGCGTCACCCCTTAGAATCATGGGAAGACCAGTGATAGCGTCAGCATCACTTATTTTTTCTACAGCTTTAAACATAGTTACAGCTGCAATAAACTCCTCAACTTTTGTGGAATCGCGTTCACCTGCGTAACTAGCAGTGCAAGTGCCTAACGAACCATTACGTTCATTACATCGGCTTACAATATTGATAAGCTCTTGAAACTGTTCGGGAGACAAATTAGCCATTTTATTGTTACTAATATTAGTTCGCTTTGCAATTCTATCGCTTCTGCGATATGTATTTAACTACTCGAGAGGTTTGCCACGATGCTGGGCGCTAATTATAAAAGTTATTTATTCCAAATAAAAGTGGAGGAACTTGGTTCACAATGAATTTTTATTTAGATGTGGCTGTGGGAGTGTAAGTTCAGTGTAGTATAATACACAAAAAAACCTTTCAAGTGGACGAAAATCGCAAAGTGAAAGATGTCCACTTGAGAGCGCTTCTTTTATAGCAACAGGTGCTGAGCTTTTACATTGCTATTAAGAGCTTGTGTATTCTAATTTTAAATGTTGTGTATATGTGTATGGTAACTAAAATATATTGTGGAACATATTGTAGTGCTTTTGTGTATCATAACCAGCGGTGGGCACCACTACATTTACACAGTTACCAAATTGAGAATGTGTTAGTAAACACGAACGCGTAGCGAGCACGAAAGCAAAATCAATTATTTATTTAGTTTTATTTATATGCTTGAACGGTGAGCACGTCTCACACGCATTCTTTGGTACTCTGTTTTAAACGCGCGTGCGACACTTCCTTACTGTTGGACCATCGAAATCAAACTAAAAGAGCTGTCGTTGACTTTGACGAAGTGGCCGTTGTGCTCTCGCCTATCGTATACATATATGGTCGCTTAGCAGGTGCTAATCTCACGCCCACCCCGGATCATAACTAACATATGTTGTGGAGTGATTTGTAGTGCTTTTATATTAATAGGGTTGTCGTTGACAACTAATAGTACTGAATGATCATTTATACTACTAAAAGTAAATAGTTATACTACTAAATTATACTTATGCTACAATGTCTTTATTTCGGCTTCGCATGCATATTTATCAGTTTTGCCAGGTTGATGCGACTAAATCGAATATCACAATGAAAATTACTTTAAAGCACTTAGCAACAGTTTTCATTTGATATCCATATTACAGACACATTCTAGGGGTATCCGGGTCCAGGTTTTGGCCTATATCTCGAGACCTTAATCACCCAGGGGTATAAAGATTACTCTGTACTAAAGCACACATCAACAGCTTCAATTTGATACCCATAATGTAAAACCACATCCTAGTGTTACCCTGGTCCACGTTTTGGCCGATATTTCGAGACCATAGTCACCAATAAGTATAAAAACTTCCCTGTACTAAAGCTCTAATCAACAGCTTTCATTTGTTATCCATATTCTATAAATACATTCTAGGAGCACCATATACACATAATGTAAAAACACATCCTAGTGTTTTCCTGATCCACGTTTTGGCCTATATCTCGAGATCCTAGTCACCCAGGGGTATAAAGATTACTCTGTACTAAAGCACACATCAACAGCTTCAATTTCATACCCATAATGTAAAAACACATCCTAGTGTTACCCTGATCCACTTTTTGGCCTATATCTCGAGACCTTGGAGGGTGGGGCCGTGTGTGGAGGGTGGGGCCGTGTGTAGAAGTCCACGAAAGTGGGGAAAGCTTCTGACCGCCATTCACCTGGGAATGGCCAGAGCGATTCTTTTGCATGCGGTTCAAGCAGCTCACTACTGCCGGTCGCTTGCGGCCAAGTATCCTCTGGGTAGCCGCTAAACACCCGTTTAGCGGTGAGCTAATGTGAGAAGGCGACAACCTGGCTAGGCCACTCTGACATAATCGGTTTAAGGGCTAGCCGGGGGAGATTTCATCGGCAGCGTCTGTACACCTCTAGGTGCGGCTGCAAGCGGGCGTCTGTCTTGGAGCAAGCGGCTCGCTATATAAACGTGCCAATTAATATTTTCACCCCCGCTGAGCGGGTTGTGCGCTGGGCTTGGGACCCGTCACGTAAAACCATACTCCAATGAAATATAACAACAAGCCTCGGATAAATACACTCTCTATTGATGACGACCATGGCAAACGTTTGAAGGACAATGAATTGAGGGCATGCACCTGGAACGTCCGCTCCCTGAATGGGATTGGTGCAGATGCCCGGCTGGTTGATGTCCTCGTCAAAGCAAAATCTGACATCACCGCCATCCAAGAAATGCGTTGGACGAAGCAAGGAAGAAAGAAGATCAAAAATTGTGACATATATTGGAGTGGCCATGCGAATAAGCGCAGTTTCGGCGTCGGATTCGTGGTGGGAGAGAGACTTTGTCGCCAAGTGCTGGCGTTCACGCCTGTGGACGAGCGTCTCGCCGCTATTCGAATAAAAGCAAAATTTTTTAATATATCATTCATCTGCGCCCATGCGCCGACAGAGGAGAAAGACGGTGAGGTGAAAGACACTTTTTATGAACGATTAGAACGCACATACGAGCGCTGCCCCCGTCATGATATAAAAGTCGTGCTTGGCGACTTTAACGCCAGGGTGGGCAAAGAAGGTGTTTTTGGCCCTACAGTCGGAAAGTTCAGCCTACACAATGAAACTTCTCCTAACGGACTGAGGCTGATTGACTTTGCCGGTGCTCGAAACATGGTCATATCAAGCACGAGGTTCATGCATAAAAAGATACATCAAGCTACATGGCTGTCTCCTGATCGAAATACTCGCAATCAGATCGATCACGTTGTGATAGACGGACGGCATGCCTCCAGTGTTTTAGATGTGCGAACGATCCGAGGACCTAACATCGATTCGGACCATTATCTCGTTGCAGCCAAAATACGCACCCGCCTCAACGCGGCTAAAAACAAGGAACAAAAAACACAAGGAAAGCTAGACGTCGAAAAGCTTCAATCACAACAGACTGCCAATGATTTCGCAACTCGACTCTCACACCTGCTCTCTGAGGGCACAACTCATCCTGAAGGAATACAGGAGCAGTGGGAGCATATCTCCAAAGCACTTCATACTGCCGCCGAGGAAAAAATTGGTTACCGGCGGCCACGAAAAAACAACTGGTATGATGAAGAATGCCGCGTTGCAACCGAAAGAAAAGACGCTGCCTACAGGGCTACGTTAAAAGCGAGCGCGACAAGAGGAGTGTGTGAACGCTATCGTGAGTTGAAAAGGGAAGCGAGACGCCTTTTCAGGAAGAAAAAAGCAGAAGCAGAAAGGCGTGAGTGCGAGGAGCTTGAGCTGCTAGCCACCAGGAATAACGCCCGAAAATTCTACCAAAAAATACGGCGACAGACGGAAGGTTTTAAGACCGGGGCAAACTCCTGTAGGAATGAAAACGGCGACCTTGTAACTGATGTCCAGAGAGTGCTTAGATTATGGAGGGAACACTTCTCTGCTCTCCTAAATGGAGGCAGCAATTCACCGCGCAGAGATGAAGAACCCGATCCCGCAATCGATGATGATGGAATATATGTCCCCCCGCCCGATTATGACGAAGTTAGAATAGCAATAACCACATTGAAAAACAACAAGGCCGTGGGCGCTGATGGATTGCCTGCGGAGCTATTCAAGTTCGGCGGCGAGGAGTTGGTAAGGCGCATGCAGCAGCTTCTTAGCAAAATATGGGCGGACGAAAGCATGCCCGACGGTTGGAATCTAAGTGTTCTTTGCCCAGTCCACAAGAAGGGGGATACTGCAAAATGCACCAACTATCGTGGAATCAGCCTTCTTAATATCGCATATAAGGTCCTTTCAAGTGTATTGTGCGAAAGATTGAAGCCCACCGTGAACCGGCTGATTGGACCTTATCAGTGCGGCTTCAGACCTGGTAAATCTACCATCGACCAGATTTTCACAATGCGCCAAATCTTGGAAAAAACCCGTGAAAAGAGAATCGACACACATCACCTCTTCGTCGATTTTAAAGCCGCCTTCGACAGCACGAAAAGGAGCTGCCTATATGCCGCTATGTCTGAATTTGGTTTCCCCGCAAAACTTATACGGCTGTGCAAAATGACGTTGAGCAACACCATCAGCTCAGTCAGAATTGGGAAGGACCTCTCCGAGCCGTTCGAAACTAAACGAGGTTTCAGACAGGGTGACCCCCTATCGTGCGATTTCTTTAATTTGATGCTGGAGAAAATTATACTAGCTGCAGAACTTAACCGCACTGGAACAATATACTATAAAAGCGTGCAATTACTGGCATATGCTGATGACATTGATATCATCGGCCTAAACACCCGCGCTGTTAGTTCTGCTTACTCCAAGCTGGAAAAAGAAGCGGTAAAGATGGGTTTGATGGTGAATGAGGACAAAACGAAGTACCTGCTGTCATCGAGCAAAGAGTCAGCGCATATGCGCCTTGGCAACCACGCTACTGTTGGCAGCCATAATTTCGAAATAGTAAAAGACTTCGTTTATTTGGGAACCAGCATCAACATTAGCAACAACATCAGCACTGAAATCCAGCGAAGAATCAATCTTGCCAATAAATGCTACTTTGGACTAGGTAGGCAATTGAAAAGTAAAGTCCTCTCTCGGCGAACGAAAATCATACTCTACAAGTCACTTATCGTACCCGTCCTGCTATATGGGGCAGAAGCATGGACCATGACAACAGCAGATGAAGCGGCTTTGGGAGTGTTCGAGAGAAAAGTTCTTCGAAAGATTTATGGACCTCTACGCGTTGGCGATGGCGAGTACCGAAGAAGATTTAATGATGAGCTGTACGAGCTATACGCAGACATCAACATAGTCCAGCGAATTAAAACGCAGCGGCTGCGCTGGCTAGGCCATGTTATGCGAATGAAAGATGATGCTCCGGCCAGGAAAGTGTTTCTATCGGAACCCGCCTATGGAAGCAGAGGTAGAGGGCGGCCCCCACTCCGTTGGAAGGACCAGGTGGAAAACGATTTAAACTCCCTTGGTGTGACCAATTGGCGCCGGTTGGCGGAGCGAAGGAGCGACTGGCGCGCCTTGTTGGACGGCCATAACCGTTTAGACGGTTAAGCGCCAATTAAGTAAGTAAGTAAGTCTCGAGACCTTAGTCACAAATACATAGGTATGAAAATTATCATGTACTAAAGCACTCATCAACAACTTTCATTTGTTACCCATGTTATATTACCACTTTCTAGGGGTACCCGGGTCAACGTTTTGGCCTCAATCTCGAGACCCTAGTCACCAATAGGTATGAAAACTACCCTGTGCTAAAGCACTCATCAACAGCTTTCATTTGTTATCCATATTCTATAAACACATTCTAGGGGTACCCGCGTCCACATTTTGGCCTATATCTCGAGACCCTAGTCACCCACGGGTACGAAAAATACCCCGTATCAAATTACTCACAAACAGCTTCCATTTGATATCCATATTGGACAAACATAAACCAGGATTACCCAAGAACACGTTTTGATATCAAGACCCTAGCCAGAATGGGATAAAAAGTATCCTATGTCTGTCTCCTGGTTCTAAGCTACCCCCTCCACTAATTTTCAGCCAAATCTGTTCATCCGTTCTTTAGTTATAAATAGTGTAACTAACACCACTTTCTTTTAATTATATACATCACATTAGAAACTTCAAATATAACAGCATTTCTCCAATATTTAATGGATGTTATTATACATATAAACCTTCCCCTTTAATCACTCTATCTACTAAAAAAAAAAAGCGCATCAAAATCGGTGGCGTAGTTTTAAAGGCTTGAGCATTCAAAGGGACATAGGGACAGAAAAAGCGACTCTGTTTTATACCACGTAGTGATAGTGATACATGAAAAAATACTAAAAAATAAAACTCCTGTTTAAGAATTTTAAGGAAATGTTCAATATTTTTAACGAAAGAATATTTTTTGAGAGATGTATGCATTCTTAACCATTTATTATTATTTGTGTATGTACATACATATGTATGTCAAGCTGATATGAAACACATACATACCAATAAACCTACGGCCGAAGTTAAATAACGTCGATGCTGAGCTCAGGCCAAGGGGGTCACTGCTGGCGGACAGTGAACGGCCTATTAATTAGGTTAGCTGCGAATATCAAATAAGCAGCCCTCGACCAAGAGCGGCTGGTGAGGAGAGTTTGGATTAAAAGTCCTAAAGCACCCTAAGACCTCCAGTGGCAGGGCGAGTAGATGCCGCCCTGAATTAAGCATCCACAGCAGCGGTGGTCACCACTACATTTACACAGTTACCAAATTGAGAATGTGTTAGTAAACACGAAAGCGAACTCAATTATTTATTTAGTTTGATTTCAATGCTTGAACGGTGGGCACGTGTCACACGCATTCTTTGGTACTCTGTTTTAAGCGCGCGTGCGTCACTTCCTTACTTTTGGACCATCGAAATCATAGTAAAAGAGCTGTCGTTGATTTTGACGAAGTGGCCGTTGTGCTCTCGCTTATCGTATACATATATGGTCGCTTAGCAGGTGCTAATCTGACGCCCACCCCGGATCATAACTAACATATGTTGTGGAATTATTTGTAGTGCTTTTATATTAATAGGGTTGTCGTTGACAACTAATAGTACTGAATGAGCATTTATATACTAAAAGTAAATAGTTATACTACTAAATTATACTTATGCTACAGTATCCCCCTTGATGAACGCGAGTAAACGTAGCGGTCATCACACGTTTATTTGTTCTTCCTTGGTATTCCTCGTTTCCGAATAGGTTGGACTGGAGTTGGATCTTGGTTTGCATTGGTACCTTTGTATAATGTTAAAGCGGATGCGTGATATGTCCCAAGTGGTACGTTTGGATCAGCTTTTGATGCAATTTCGTATGAGGTTGCACCTATTTTTCGTTTGACGATATAAGGCCCATCACGTTTTGGGTACAAATTTCGAGGTGAAACCCTTCTTTGCTTGACTCAGTACGTGATTTGTAACCAATACTTCGTCTCCCACATTGATTTTAGCCTGTGGTTGTCTATGTTTGCCAGTATACATCTTGTTACGATCTTGGCTCTTTTGTTCTACCTCTCGAGCGTTTTTAAAATTTTCTGCAATTGTTTTCAAATACGGTGTAATTTGTGGAATAAAATTTTCATTTTCTGTTATTGTGCGTATATCATGCTCTACGTCATCGAATGTACGCAATTCTTTTCCAAAAGTGAGATAAGCTGCTGTATATATGGTTGATCGACACTTAGCTGATTTCATTGCAAATCGTATGGACGGTAAACCTATAGTCCACACATTGTGTTGATTTTGGACAAGTATCGCTAGTTGAGCCTTAAGGTCTCTGTTTTTCGTTCGACTGGATTACTTTCAGGGTGATAAACAGGTGTAAAAACTTGGTGAATTCCTATGCAGTAAACTATTTGCTGCATAATTGCGGATACGAACTGCACGCCATTATCAGATTTAAGACGCCTAGGAACACCATATCGTAAAAAAACTTCTTCGATTAAGATTTTTGCGCAATTATCGGCAGTTGCTTCTTTTAAAGGGAACAATTCTACCCAACGACTATCGACATCTTCTGCAATGATCGAAATCAAACTAAAAGAGCTGTCGTTGATTTTGACGAAGTGGCCGTTGTGCTCTCGCTTATCGTATACATATATGGTCGCTTAGCGGGTGCTAAGCTCACGCCCATCCCGGATCCACAGCCTAGTACGGGGTTGCTTCGAGGGAATACCTCTCAGGGATACACACTCAGGAAGGTAAAGACGTAAATTATTTGTAAATATTAAGGAGATTGTCGCATTAAGACTTAGCCCAGTAAGGTCTTAATTAAGGTATACTCGAATCAACGACTTGGATATGTTTGTTAAAGGCTGGCGAATGTGGCATTCGGAAATCTCAGTACACGGCTTGACACACCGTCGAAATGACTTTCCGGTTAATGTCCCACGTCTCCGTCCCGTTAAAACCTTGGCAGGCCTTGGGGTACGTTCAAAGTCCGTCATCATTAAGTTGGTGGTGCAGGTTCGGTTGAGATCCTCCCGATTAATACTGATCTGGCTCTGAACGCAGTCTTCATGAGGGACTGCGTCAACCTTCACGTGGCTTCCCTGCCTTCGCATAGACAACCAAGGGACCTATATAGGTAATTGCACACTCGGACCAAGATAGCGGCCTCAAGTGGGGACCCAATTAAATAAATGATGAGCAATAACAATACTAAAATAAAAAACCAAACACAGGAGAATGAAATGGCGTTCAATCCATTCGTAGGAAGGAAGCAAGCTCGCTCTCCAGAAGGGCGTGGCCCATCGGCTGGGGGCCTTAACAATTCGTCGCAAGTGGTAACAAAACCCAAAGGAGCGGAGGCCGAAAGCAAGCAAGGAGCGTTGTCGCCGGGTGCCACACCGAAGCTTTGCAAAAAGAGCTCCGACAGCAAGGCTCAAACGGGCACACCAACATTAAGTGAGCTAATTAAGCAGGCGTCAGCTGCGTTAAATCAGCAAAACCACCCTGGAGAAAAAAAAATGACCAATCTAGGCAAGGCGATTGAGGACTTGATGCAGGTCTTCATAGCGCTTAATAATATACACGCGGAAATCAAGCGTTTGGCCTCCGTAATAAAAGTGCTGTACATCGAATCGGCCCTAGAGGTAAAGAATTTAGAACATAAATTGCGTTCAAGCGAATGTGCCAAGGATAAAAGTCCATCACCCTCAGGAAAGCAACCGAGGAATAATTCGTACTCGACCAAGGAGGACAACGTGGTGAAACCCACTACTACACTAAAAGATGCCTTGCCAGGGCACGTAGGTGGTCACAAATGACGGCAAGAAACTCAAGAGAAGACGGAGCGGAAAGAGGAAACTGCAGCCCAAAAGACGGGAGAGTGGCAGTTAACTAAAAAGAAGAGCAAGAAAAAAGCACTTAAGGCTAGGCCGGATGCAATCATCATTTCCAAGGTGGGGGATGCGACGTACGCCGACATATTGCGTAAAGTGAGAAGATGCGATGAATTAAAATCCCTGCGTGATGACGTCAAAACGATTAGAAGAACGGCGAAAAGAGAGCTCTTACTAGAGTTGAAAAAATCGCAAGATGGGAAAACAAGGGCGTACCAAGCAGAAATTGAAGCGGTACTAAAGGACTCGGCTAGAGTTTTAACAAAGTCCCAAATGGTCACACTACAGTGCAGAGATCTCGATGAGATTACTACGCCCGAGGAGATTTGCAACGCCCTCCACCAGCAATGCAACATCAAACTTCCAGATGTGACTGCCATAAAAAGCATACGCACATGGTACAGTGGCACGAAGTCGGCACTTATAAGCCTTACAGCGGATGATGCCAAGGCGGTTCTTAATACGCAAAGAATCCGGGTAGGATGGGTTTCCTGCCGAATTAGAGAGCTCAAGAAAGAGAAACGCTGTTATAGGTGTTGGGGCTACGGGCATATAGCTCAGAAATGTAAGGAGACTGTAGATAGGTCTAGCCTATGCAGGAAATGCGGTCAGGAAGGTTATAAGGCTGCAAGTTGCGAAAACGCAACCGAAATGCGCGCTATGTGGGGGACAACATTCAGCAGGCAGTTTTAAATGCCCACAACGAGAGGGCAGCAAAATGACTGTCTCATGAGGGTATTAGGTTAGGTTAGGTTAGAGTGGCTGCCTCCGCTGTCCGAGCGGAGACTCACGTAGGCCGTTGTGGCCCGTTGTGCTACCACGCGGGGGGCCCTATTTCCTGTTACCCTACTTTCGAAGAAGAAGAAAGTTTAGACCCCAGTCATGCTAAACCAGCGCGTTTGCCTAATGAAACGCAAGATGTCGTTTGGGTTTATAGATTCAAGCTCCGCAAGGCACCCAAAAGAGTGTCTTTGGAGGCTTGGTACCTGGTTTTTGATAGTGCGGGACAGTGGCACAGATAGTGCTCAACGCTTTCTATCTCCTCCTCGTCCCTACAGCTGCGGCAGAAGCCATTTGTCTGCAGGCCCATATAGGCACCGTGAGTGCCCATGAGACAGTGACCACCCACTAGTGGGCTTATAGAGTTACGGTTTAACAATATCACCGATCGCGATCTCTTTTCATCCAGCTTAGGCCAGATTTGCTTGGATATACTACATGTAGGTTCCCTCGCCCACCTGGCGTTTGCCTGATCCGTGAAAAGAGATCGCAGGTGGTATTTGCAAGTGTTTAGAGGAGGGCTGGCCCAAACAGCGGAGGTTATTGTTTGCAAGTTGGTGTCTTCCCTAGCTAGCTCATCCGCGGCGCAGTTTCCTGTGATGTCACAGTAGCCAGGAACCCATATTATGCTTAGGTTGCAATCTTCAGCTAGTTTGTTGAGGGTTTCTCTGCACTTCAATGCCACTAGTGACGACGTGTTACTGCATTGCAGGGATTTTATGGCAACTTGGCTGTCAGAGAAAATTGAAATAGAATTGGTTACCTGCAGGTTAGCAAGATAGCGGACTGCTTCCCAGATAGCTATGAGTTCAGCCTGAAAAACACTGCAGTGATCGGGTAGGCGAAAGCTCTCGCTTAGATTGAGCTTCTCCGAGAATATTCCGCTGCCGACTCTGTTGTTTAGTTTAGAGCCATCTGTAAAAACGGAGATTTCGTGTGATCCCGGCTCCACGCCGTTTGCCCACTCGTTCCTCTCTGGGATTCTTGTGGAAAATTTGTTGTCCCAGCAAGAGGTCGATGTTGTATGGTCCAATTTCAAGAAGGTTTCCGGGACTTGCTTCAGGATCCGGGTGTGACCAAACCTGCAGTCCCTCCATGGTTCGATAGCGTTGAGCCTTGCCGCGTTGCAGGAGGCACAGTATCTACCATAAAGATCAGTTGGGAGAAGGAATAATATGGTTTCAAGAGCTTTGATGGGAGTGGAGGGAAGGGCACCGCTGGTGAGCATTGCCGACATCCTCTGCACTCTAGTTACTTTACTCTTGTTAGATTCGATATTGAGTGCCGTCCACCATACGGTGACGGCGTAGAAGAGTATGGGTATCACCACTGCCGTATAGATCCAATGAACTATGCGTGGCTGGAGACCCCACCTTTTTCCGATTGCCGACTTACAAGCGTAGAGAGCCATTGTGGCTTTCCTGGATCAATCCTCCACATTTCGCTTCCAGTCAAGCTTCCTGTCTAGAATAACTCCGAGATATTTAACCTCGGTAGAGAGTTTGATTTCCTTCCCGTTTAGGGACGGGAGGGTAAATTCCGGTATACTGCGTTTGCGGGTAAAAAGCACCAAATCAGTTTTTTCACTGCTGATGCTGAGTCCGCATTCCATAGACCAAGTGTTTGTTAGATTAAGAGCATTTTGCAAGAGTTCGCCAAGCACCGGAAGGTGTTTGCCTGTAACTGTCAAGGTTATGTCGTCGGCATATGCAATTACTTGGCATCCGGTGGGCTGTAGTATAGATAACAGAGCGTTCACCGTCCGGTTCCATAGTAGAGGAGAAAGAACGCCCCCCTGGGGGGTTCCTCTGGTGGTATACCTTATTAACGATGAGCTGCCCATCTCAGAGGTAATGATTCTCTTCTTTAGAAGGAGCTCGACGAATTTCAAAAGATGCTCTTCCACCCCTAGTGAACGTAGAGATTTTGTGACCGCTGCTGGGAGAACGTTGTTGAAGGCTCCTTCTATGTCGAGAAAGATAACCAGCGTAAATTCTTTAAAGGCAAGACCCTTCTCTATCTTAGTAGTGATAGCATGTAGAGCTGTCTCTACGGATTTGCCCTTAGAGTAGGCGTGTTGGTTGTTGGAGATTAGTGCCTTATTTGCCGATCGTCTAATGTAGGCGTCCAGCAATCGTTCTAGAACTTTTAGGAGGAAGGAAGTCAGACTTATTGGTCTGAAATCCTTTGGACTGTTGCCCGATATCCTGCCTCCTTTGGGTATGAAGACTACCTTTGCCTTGGTCCATTCCGTGGGGATATAGACCAGGTTGAGGCAAGCCTTGTAGGTTTTAGCTAGCAGCGGGCTTATAAGATCGCTTGCAGCTTGCAATTCAGCGGGAAATATTGCATCCGTTCCCGGTGATTTGAAGGGTTTAAAGGATTTGATTGCCCATATAACTCCTTTTTCGCTTACAATGTGGTCCAGGGGTTGAAATGGCCCTGGGTTAGATTGCGTGTTTAAGATGTATGGTTGCGATCTGCAGCCTGGAAAGGGAGTGCTGATCAGGGTTTCCAGAATTTCCGTACTAGAAGTGGCCCATTCTCCGATCTTTGTGCGAATGCAGCTTGGAGGTATGGGGTTTTTGGAGAGGACCTTTCGTAGGCGATTGGCCTCTGAGACTTCTTCGATGTCATTGGTGAAGTTCTTCCAGGAGTCCCTTTTGGCCTTCTGGATTAACTTCTTAAAAGATTTTAAGACATCCCTATAATGGGACCAGATTCCCGTGCGCTTAGCCTCGTTAAAGAGTTTTCTGCTGTTTTTCCTCTGCTCGAAGATTTCTTGGTTCCACCAATAGGGTTTCTTTTTACTCCTCACCTTAATCTCCGGGCAGGCTACTGTGAAGGCAGCGTTACAAGATTTGGTGATAAGATCTACTGCTTCTTCTATTTTTGACGATGAGTCTAGCTCACCGAGAGAAGCAAATGTTGTGTCTAAAGGAGGCGCTTCATCAGTTGTTAGCGGTAGGCTCGGCCTACCGTGAGAAGCGTTCTTTAGGAGAGTAGAGGATAGGACTTTTTTATAAAGTTTCCTGTCCGTACGTCTCCTATTCCTGTAAGCCACCCTAGGCGGTGTACGCAAGAGCAGAGTGAAAATGATATACATATGATCAGAGTAGGAGTTTTCGTTGGAAACTCTCCAATTTTTGACAAGGTCAGAGAATGTCCCAGAAACTAGAGTAACATCTAGAACCTCCTTCCTGTTTGAGGTGATGAAAGTTGGTTTGTCTCCAGAGTTGCATATCGGCCCCAATTATTATCGGGAACCCTTTACCGTGGGCCTCCCGTAAGGCTTTGCAGAGCCGGTCCTGCAGAGAAGTTGGGCGATCGTGAGAGATATATGCGGACATCAACCAGATTGTTTGACCCTGTAGCTCGAGGCTAATACAGGTAAAGTCCTCGCCGCTAAAAAGAGATAGTAAAATAAATACTAGATTTTTCTTTACTAGAATACAAGATCTGATTCTACCTGTCACGGGCGGTGTAACCAGCCGGTAGTCCTTAGAAAAGAGTCCACAGACCTTGCTGCCAACGACCCAAGGCTCCTGGACTAGAACGACGTCCTCATACGTTGTGCTGAGGCGTAAGATTAGGGCAGCCGAGGCTGCCTTAGAGTGGTGCAAGTTTATCTGCAGTACCTGCGCGCCCGTTACGGTTCGTTTGCGGCATCGACGTCCATCCTCTGCTGATCCGCATCGTCGGATGCCTCCTCTACGATAGTATCGTCGAATTTGGCATCCGATGGGTCGGATTCCAGAAGAAAATGCATCCGGAGTGCTGCGTGCCAGTTCGATATCGGCCCCATGTCCACTCAAGGTGTTGCATGGGTCCGTGAGATTCGTTGTGGCGGTTGCGGGTTCGCTCGAGGCGGTATCCCCAATCACCAGATCCTCCGGCGCGGTGGCGGTCCCTTCCCCAGTGACATGGGCAGCAGATCCACTCGGGGTGTTTCTGTCTGACCCCTCGCCCTGAGGTACAGGCTCACCCTCGTCCGGTGTTTCCTCCTTCGTACCATCCCGTCGAATTTTCAACGTGATGGAGTAGAAGCCGTAGCTTAATACTCCACCACATTCGTCAAGCCAAGGGAGAGAAGCCTCGTTTATGATGAATCCAACATAACGCTGATTCGCCGTTGTCTCGCCGACCCGGACTATCTTCCAATCGCTCGAAGGTAGCCCCTGATTCGACACCGCGATGGTATCCAGCATCCCGCCAGGATCCGCTATGCCGTCTGGGACCCAGACCCAAGCTCTCGGTCTGTTCGGAATTTCTTCCACACCGACCGCATCCAACCTGGTCCCAGGCCACAGCTGTCCTAGCGAAGCTATGGCGAGTTTGTAAAGCTTGCACGAGCGTTAATCGGTGCAGGAAACAAGCTTGACCCTACCCTGGTACCAGCCGGCATCACGGATAGTGGGAGCCGGCCCCGGATACTTGGTCATGATTTCCTTAAAGATCTTGAGAAGGCCGTTAAGGACATCCTTCCAGTTATCCGGGGTCATGTTCCCATCCGGGTGACCGCGATTCAAAACCGCCAGCGTAAAGTTGGCCTTAGCTACCCCCTGAAGGTCTTGGTCAGGGCAGGGGGAGTAGAGGTCGAAGGACGGTGCCTTTTGGGATCGCTCGAGGCATTTCCCATAGACCTTTCTCTCTTAAGGAACGGCATCTTCTGGTCATAAGGTAGTTTGGTGGCAGAAGAGGAAGAGGGGATGGGGTTGTTGTTGCTGCTCTTTTTGGCAAAAATAATCTTCCTGGCCCAGGCCAGAGAACTTTTTTGCTCTGCCGTCAACTTGTCGCTGGGAGAGTTGCCAAGTTTCTCAACGATTTTGACGGCATTGCGAATGTTCCGCTGGTTGCGGACCGAAGTCGGGGTTCGCTTATTTGCCTTGGAACCCTCAAGGGGTTCAGCCGGCTTGCGAGGTAGCTTTGCAGCGGTGGAGGCAGTACTTTTGTCCGTGGAGGATTTAGTGCTGTTACCAGCCACCTACTGACAAGAGGTGCCCGGTACGGGCGTGGGACGGGCCTCCTGTGCTTGTTGAGTCGGACGTTGCTTCCCCTCTTTGGGGCTAGCTTTGCCGGCTGCTACGGAATTGGACTTGCCCTCAAGGGGTTTAGTTCTTCCGCTAGCTTGCACAGGTGGCCGAATATTTGTTTGTTGCCGTGAAGGCCTGGTCGGCGCCGTCTGTGCGGTTCCCGACGAATTG
Organism: Eurosta solidaginis; assembly: GCF_040869045.1. Taxonomy (NCBI): domain Eukaryota; kingdom Metazoa; phylum Arthropoda; class Insecta; order Diptera; family Tephritidae; genus Eurosta; species Eurosta solidaginis. The sequence continues at coordinate 139,566,311 of NC_090321.1, forward strand.
TGGACTTTTTTAATGCCCAGTCCAAGGGCGGCATCTTTACCCGTGCAGGGATCCGAGGCCAGGTTTTTGTTATTCATTTTACATCTGGTTCGTCAGCTGCGTACTAAGGTGAGACCGTTCGGCAGCCTGAAAGTTAAGGGATAGGGAAACAATGCGGTCGACTGCGGTTGAGCCCCATACCGCAACAAGTCGCCGTTACTTCCGGAGGTGGACCGGTATCCGGGAGGCTCCGTAAGAATACAGTCGGATGCCCCTGACTGCAAACCATACAATGGGCACGGAATCCCATAACACCCTGGATTAGGGGTGGACCACCTTTTCAACTGGGCGTGGTCCAGTTCCCACCTTGAGGCCACGTTTAAAAACCATTTCCATATGCCTGAGCTATTAAGGAGCTGGGGCACAAATGGAAATGATTCCTAAACTTAGCTAGCTTTCCCCTGGAAGGGGAACTGTTGTGCATATTACCAGCCGGCACCCTCTGGGAGGGTTCAGCCCAAGGATTTGCGCCAGCCTCATGAGGGTATTGCAGCTTAATTTAAACCATTGCGAGGCATCCCAATAGCTATTATCCCAAACAGTCTATGAAGGAGGATATGACATAGTGGTACTTTCTGAACAATACAAAAATCGCCAGGAGCAGGGTTGGCACTCAGATTCGGCAGGGAAAGCCTCAATTTGGGCACCAGGGAAATTTCTCCCACAGGAAAATATGACGCCAACGGTAGCAAGATTCACGTGAGCAAAAATCAACGGTATATACGTCTTCAGTTGCTATGCCCCTCCGAACATGGCCATCGCCGGGTTCGAAAACATGATATACGGGATCACCATTGAAGCACGAAGTAAACACCCGCTTTTAGTGGGTGGAGACTTCAATGCATGGTCATCTGTGTGGGGAAGTAGACGAACCAACGAAAGAGGGAGAGTTCTTCTCGAAAGCCTTACTTATTTGAGGCTAGAACTCTTAAATTAACCAGGGATATATACCTTCGATACAGGTACCAGACGATCCATTATAGATCTCACCTTCGCTAGCAGCGAAATAGCAAGACGAGTAAAATGGTCCATAAGCAACGTCTACACACACAGCGACCATAAAGCTATTAGAGATGCTCGAAGCTCCACGAACGGTAGCAACAAGATGTCGAAAAAGTAGGAAATGGAGACACATTTTCGACCCACAAATATTTGACATTATCTGGAAGGACGCCATAGTACGAGAATCGCATGCGGAAGACCATTCGGTTGAAATCACTAAGTTGCTATGTATGGCATGTGATGCTGCCATGCCCAGAAGTCGCGGAAAAGCACAGCGCAGTCCGGTATATTGGTGGAATGACGAAATTGCGGAAGAGCGTAGAAAATGTCACAAAGCACGAAGAATAGCGCAGAGGGCACGCTCATCACCACGATATGCGGAGTTACACAGCACCTATGTCGCACAAAGAAAGGCCCTTATATATGCCATAAAAAAGAGCAAAAAGTTATGCTTTAGGGAACTGTTGGATAATGTCGACCTAGATCCTTGGGGATCAGCCTAAAGAACTGTGGTGGCCAAAGTTAAAGGACCGATATCACAGCATCCTACGTGCCCGATACTGATGAATATTATTGTTGAAACACTTTTCCCGGCGCAAGATCGCTGGACTTATCCAAACGAGGATCTAGAAAGTACGGAAATTCCACAAATTACAGAGCAAGAGGTGCTGGAGGCTGCAAAAAGAGTTGCTGATAACAAATCCCCAGAACCCGACGAAGTACTAAACATAGCCTTTAAAGCCGAGATCAAAACTAGGGCTACATTATTTATTGATATTTTTAATGCCTGTATGCAAGAAGGCGTGTTCCCTCGCCCGTGGAAACGACAAAGATTTGTCCTATTGCTGAAACGTGGTAAACAGCCGGACCAACCATCCTCATATAGGCCACTTTGTATGCTGGATTCCCTAGGGAAGATTTTCGAGCGTATAATTAGTGAGCGCCTACAGCTGACTCTAGAAAGACCAGGTGGCTTATCGAATAGTCAATATGGATTTCCCAAATCAAAATCCACCGTAGATGCAATACAAAGAGTCGTCAATATAGCTAGAGAAGCTACCACTGGAGGCCAAAATAAAAGGAAGTTCTGTGCACTGATTATGTTGGACATCAAGAATGCTTTTAACACTGCGAACTGGATGCAGATAATGGCAGCGCTGCAAAGCTTCGGCACTCCAGCTTACTTACGCAGAATAATAGGTAGCTATCTTAAATACAGAGTACTTCTTTTCGACACGGATCAAGGAGCAAAAGAGTACAAAATTACAGAAGGTGTCCCACAGGGATCTGTTCTCCGTCCAACGCTTTGGAATATAATGTATGACGGGGTGCTGAAGATTGATCTACCAGAAAACACGCAAATTGTGGGATATGCTGACGATATTGCAGTGGTAGTAGTGGCCAGGAAACTGGACCGGCTTTAAGCATTATGTAATGACGCCGTAGCAAGAATAAAGGAATGGCTGACCAATATGGGACTGCAGTTGGCTAGCCAAAAGACGGAAGTGGTATTAGTAAGCTCCAAACGGTCGGCGAACGAGTTAATGGTAATTGTCGGGGATCATCAAATCACTTCAAAGGATTCCTTAAAATACTTAGGAGTGCACATTGACTCTAAGTTAACTTTCAAAGAGCACTTCAGAGCGGTGGGGGAGAAAATTATCAAAGTTAATGGATCACTTATGCGAATAATGCCTAACATTGGTGGTCCGAGCGAAGCTACACTTCAGCTATTGTCCACAGTAACCAGCTCAATAATACTATACGCAGCAACAGTGTGGTATGGATCTAAACAGACCCATCAAAAATATATATTAGTAGCGTACCGACTTGCTTCTTAAAGAATAGCAAGTGCTTATCGGACGGTGTCCGACGACGCGATCCTGGTTCTAACCCGGAAAATTGCAGTGGACTTACTGGCAAGCGAAATGGGCGATCTGTATAACACTAATATCGAGCGACCATCTGAAGAAGACAAGAAAAGAGCAAGGACACAAACAATAGCTAAGTGGAAAGAACGGTGGGAGGCCTCGAGTAAAGGGCGTTGGACTTTCACGCTAGTTTGGAACGTAGCTCAATGGAATGAGCGGAAGCACGGCGAACTGAACTACCATCTCACACAGATAATGAGTTAGAAAACGCAGAATACGTCATGTTCCACTGCCCTCGTTTCCACGAAGAAAGACTCGCCTTGCATGGAGTCTTTGGGGAGGAACCTCCCACGAGAAATTTAGTATCACATATGTGCAACAGGAAAGAGTGCTGGACTGCAGTGAGCAAAATGGCATTTGTAGTAATGACACGCCTGATGGATGCTGAGAGGGAGCGCAGAGAAATGCGCATGCGAAGTAGTGGCGATTAAATGGACACTCAGAGCAAATAGCGGGAACCTGGACGCAGGGACAACAGTAGGCTCTTAAAAAATGAGAAATATGGAACGCCACCCTTAAGTAATGCGTAAGTGGTGCCGGGGTGGACGACGGTTCCGAAACGGGGCTGCTTTTTCGTCTACGGACACACGGTTGCTGCGACGGCAGTAGAATTTTTCAAATCCATCTTTCCGTTTATGAGTTATAGCTGTGTAAACAAAAAATTTATGATTTTTTATTACATTTTGGCAATTTGCCACGCCCCTATAGTATATACCTTCAAATTATATTAACTGTACCTCCTGCCAAATTTCATCGTGGTATCTTTAACGACTGCGAAATTACAGCTTGCAAAACTTTTAAATTACCTTCTTTTAAAAGTGGGCGGTACCACGCCCATTGTCCAACATTTTCCTAATTTTCTATTCTGCGTCATAAGTTCAACTCACCTACAGAGTTTCATCGCTTTATCCGTCTTTGGTAATGAATTATCGCACTTTTTCGGTTTTTCGAAATTTTCGATATCGAAAAAGTGGGCGTGGATATAGTCCGATATCGTTCATTTTAAATAGCGATCTGAGATGGGTGCTCAGGGACCTACGTACCAAATTTAATCAAGATACCACAAAATTTACTCAAGTTATCGTGTTAACGGACGTACGGACGGACGGACATGGCTCAATCAATTTTTTTTTCGATCCTGATGATTTTGAAATATGGAAGTCTATATCTATTTCGATTCCTGTATACCTGAACAACCAACCGTTATCCAATCAAAGTTAATATACTCTGTGAGCTCTGCTCAACTGAGTATAAAAAGGGCCATTATTATGTATCTACTTTGAATTTATATACTTTCAGTTTAAAAAATTATTTTATCATGTACACTTTTGTACATGCAAATTTTTGTGCATGAAATATAAACGTTTTGATTCATAAAAAATTTGACTTTTAAAAATTTAAATTAAATATAAGTTTATATAAACAAAAAAATCAAATCTTAATCTTAATCTAATATCTAATATATTATAAATGGGAAAGTTTGGATGTTTGGATGACCAGACGTTTGTCTTTGTGCCTCAATCACGCCAGAACGGCTACACGGATTTTGACGAAATTTGGGACACAGACAATAGTCTACTAACGAAATTTTTTTCGAACATGGAAAGGGGGGTGGGGGTCCCACGACCCCTTCGAAAAACTACTTTTTAATAATTTTTACACATTAGAACTTTACCCTTACTGACTTTCACCAATATTACAACTCAATAGGTCAAATAAGTCGAGGGCTTAGAAAATGAGCAGTGACACAAACCATTTCCCTCCCCCCTTCTCACCCCCTCTGGTATAAAATCTATAAATTGTTATAACTCAATATAAATGTTCTCCTAAATCAATAACTTTTGGTATCTGGCTCATACAGATCGAGATCTAAACAATTTTTGAAAAACGATCGGTGGTGCTCTCCGTCTCCTCCCGCCATCCGCCCTCCTTCAGTTGTTTTTATTAGCACGCTTCTATTAGCTTTACCTGTAAGTTTCTTTGTAACTTTTCATTCGCTCCAACGTGCCTTCTGCCTTATTAACAAGGATTTATAGTTAGCTTCACCTTATTTGTAATCCCGTTAGGGTCATACCGTCGGGGTATTTTCGGGATCATTTGCGTACCTTTGAGAGGTAAATTCTTGATGGTTTCCGGGATCATTATGGGACTTTTTCGTGGTCAATTTGGGTCCCTTCTGCCATCATTTCTGGATGGTTTTCGGGATCCGTCCGGGATCCCGTCGGGGCCACTTCGGGGCTATTTTGGGATCATTTGGGGTATCTTCCGGCATAAGTATCCTTCAGGGATCCCGACGGGGTAATTTCGGGACTATTTCGGGATCATTTGGGGTACCTACCGGCATCATTTCTGAATGGTTTTCGGGATCCGTCCGGGATTCCGTCAGGGTCATTTCGGGACTATTAGGGGGTAATTGTGCAGTTTATGGTACCCACCGAAATTTGGGCCTTTTTTTTCGAGTGAGGTATCAAAAGACGCGTATTCACGTCTAGATCAAGAATCCGAAAGCGGAAGTTAACTTTTTTTTACCCGTTTAAAAGTTATCCGCGAAAAACAGGTTTGTGTTATACATATTGTTCCCGCACGTTTACAATCTTTTAAGCGCACACATCACTTTACTTTTTATATTTAGTATATCAACATAATCTAATATGCACGAATTAACGAAAAAATCATGTTAAATTTCACTAATTTACTTATAAAATATCAACACAAACATTGCAAAAAATGTCTGTCCAAATGAAACCACATTGAAAGTGAACAGTGTTGCCAGCTCAGCAAGGATGGAAATTACCTTTGTTGTTCTCTGTTAGGATTAACACAAGGCGGTGGCGGCTCCACATAAATTTAAATGGCTTAAGTGCAGAATACATACATTTGTTAACAAAAATAAAAATAAAAAATCGGACTTTATAGAGATTTTTATGCTGATTCCAAAGCTATATTTCCTTTTTGGTGCAAATGAAAGGTTTGGGGGTAATTCCTTGTCAAAAGGCGAAATTATGAATTTTTCAAATCAAAATATCTCCGAAACTAGTGGATGGATTTCAAAAATTAAAAAATTGAAAAATAACTTATAAAAATACCTGATGATCAATCTGGTGTATATATATCTTTCACTTTTCTAGTCTTTATTTACCAAAAATTTGAAAATGCTCTGTTTTAATGGACATTTTTTAAATTTTAATTTTAATTCTGCGTAGAACACCTTTCTGCATAGGCCGCCTTCGGCCGCGCTTATAAAAAATAACCCTGGGCTATGCCATGCCAAGTCCGGGTGTGTGGATATCCTTCTGCGTAGTACACCCTTCTGCGTACTTTATGACGTGGAATTACCGCTATAGTTATTATTTTCACCAAAAAAATTATACGGTTGAACCCACCATAAACACTACTACCGATACTCACATAAATTTTTTTAATTTGACAAATGTATGTATTCTGCAGACTACGCAGAAGGAAATCACCGTGGCAGTAGCCACGGTTATACCACACACCCGGTCTTGGAATGGCGTAGCCCAGTCTTATTTTTTATAAGCGTGTCCGAAGGCCGCCTATGCAGAAAGGTGTTCTACGCAGAATTAAAATTAAAATTTAAAAAATTTCCACCAAAACAGAGCTTTTTCAAATTTTTGGTAAATAAAGACTGGAAAAGTTAAAGATATATATACATCAGATGAAAGGTATTTTTATAAGTTATTTTTCGATTTTTTAATTTTTGAAATCCATCCACTAGTTTCGGAGCTATTTTGATTTGAAAAATTCATAATTTCGCCTTTTGACATGGAATTACCCCCAAACCTTTCATTTGCACCAAAAAAGAAATATACCGTTGGAATCAGCATAAAAATCTCTATAAAGTCCGATTTATTATTATTTTTTTTTGAAAAATGTATGAATTCTGCACTTAGCCATTTAAATTTATAATTTTATGTATCAAACTCCACGCCACACAGGGAAGAAGTGAAATAAAACTTTCAACCCTGAAGACGGTTACCGTAGAGTAACCGAAATATATTGGTATCCAAAAAAACAACTTTTCGTTTTATTGTGAAAAACCTGACCTCGAACCAGCATAACTACATAAAATTAGAAATTTAAAGGTCGCTAAAAATCTCAAGCATTTAAATTTATGTTGAGCCGCCACCGCCTTGTGTTAATCCTAATAGAGAACAACAAAGGTAATTTCCATCGTTGCTGAGCTGGCAACACTGTTCACTTTCATGTGTTTTCATTTGGACAGACATTTTTTGCAATGTTTGTGTTGATATTTTATAAGTAAATTAGTGAAATTTAACATGATTTTTTTGTTAATTCGTTCAAATTAGATTATGTTGATATACTAAATATAAAAAGTAAAGTGATGTGTGCGCTTAAAAGACTGTAAACGTGCGGGAACAATATGTATCACACAAACCTGTTTTTCGCGGATAACTTTTAAACGGGTAAACTTCCGCTAGTTAACATCCGCTTTCGGATTCTTAATCTAGGCGTGAATACGCGTCTTTTGATACCTCACTCGAAAATTTTGGCCCAAATTTCGGTGGGTACCATGAGCTGCACTACTACCTATTAGGGGATCATTTGTCGACCTTTCCGGCATCATTTCTGGATAGTTTTCGGGATCCGTCCGGGATCCGGACGGGGTCATTTCGGGATCATTTGGGGTACCTACCGGCATCATTTCTGGATCGTTTTCGGTATCCATCCGGGATCCCGTCGGGGTCATTTCTGGACTTTTTTGGGATCATTTGAGATCCCTTCCGGCATCATTTCTGGATGGTTTTCGGGATCCATCCGGGATCCCGTCGGGGTCATTTCGGGACTTTTTCGGGACTAGTACGGGATCATTAGGGGACCCTTTCGGTATCATTTCTGGATGGTCTTCGGGATCCGTCCGGGATCCCGTCAGGGTCATTTCGGGACTATTAGGGGATTATTTGGTGTACCTTCAGGCATCACTTCTAGATGGTTTTCGGGATCAGTTCGGGATTCCGCCGAGGTCCTTTCGGGACTTTTTCTGGACTATTTCGGGATCATTTGGGGACCCTTCCGGCATCATTTCTTAATGGTTTGCCGGATCCATGAGGGTTATTTCGGGACCATTTTGGGATCATTTGTGGACCCTTCCGTGGTCATTTCTGGATCCGTGCGGGATCCCATCGGTGTCATTTCCGAACTATTTCGGGATCATTTTGGGACCCTTCCGGAATTATTTTTGTATTATTTTCGCGATCCGTCGTGGATCCCCTCGGGGTAATTTCGGAACTTTTTCTGGACTATGACGGGATAATTTAGGAACCCTTGCTGGATATTTTCTGGATGGTTTTGGAGGTCCGTCCGGGAGCCCGTCAGGGTCATTTCGGAACTTTTCCGGGACTATTTCGGCATCATTTTGGTCATTTCTGTGTGGTTCTCTGGATAAGTCTAGAATAGTGTCCTTTTCATTTCGGGTTTTTTTTTGGACTATTCCGGGAACTTTTGGAGACCCTTCCGGCGCATTTCTGGATGGTTTTCGGGATCCACCCGCGATATCGTCGTGGTCATTTCGTGGCTTTTTCTGGATAGCTTCGGGATCATTTGGGGATCCTATCAGGTATCAGCTCATTTAGATCTTTTTTTTACTCAATTACAAAAATAAACTGCATTAGACAGAAAAAAATTTATAAACAGATAACTTGATTAGCAGGCTAACGTGAATAGCCCATATATTTCATTTTCGCCTTGCGGACGGGGCCGCGGGTAAAGGCTAGTATAATGGGAACGTTTGGATGTTTGTATGTCCAGACGTTTGTTTTTGTGCTTCAATCACGCAAGAACGGCTGGACGGATTTGAATGAAATTTGCCGCACGTATAGCGAATAGTCTAGAAGGATCTACTGACTATATGTTTATGAAATGGGGGGAGGTCCCCGCCCCCTGGGTGCAGTTATAATTTAATTAGTATATTTTTTCGTTTTTGTGACTGAATCATGCCAGAACGGCTTCACGGATTTTGATGAAATTTGGGACATAGATAGGCGATCGTCTACTGGCGATTCTTGTTTTTTTTTTTTGAAAAGGGAAAGGGGGGTCCCACGACCCCTTGGAACAATTACTTTTTAATAATTTTTACACATTATAACTTTGCGTATACATACCTTCACCAATATTACAAACTCAACGGGTCAAATAAGACGAGGGCTTACAAAGTGAGCAGAAACACACTTCGTCCTCTCCCCCCCCCCCCTCCTTCGTGACTCGTCCGTGTACCCGTCAGGGTTATTTCGGGACTATTTCGAGATCATTTGGAACGCTTCCGGGATCATTTCTGGATAGTTTTCTGGATCCGTCCGGCAACCCGTTGGGGTTATGTCGGGACTTTTTCCTGAGTTATCTGGGATTATTTCTGAATGGTTTTAGGGATCACATCGGGGTCATTTCGGGACTATTACGGGATCATTTGGGGACCTATCGGTATCATTTCTCGATGCTTTTTGGGATCGGTCGGGGTCATTTCGGGACCTTTTCGGGATGGTTTGGGGACTCGCCTGTATCATTTCTTGATGATTTTCGGGGTCCGTCGGGGTCATTTCAATTCAATTCAATTCATTTATTTAATGCACATATAAGACATGGTCTTTACAGTGTCATATTTGAAATGTTTACTTAATACTAGTACAAATTTATTACTTATTTATATATTTAATATTAGTTACTGACAGAGCGAGATTCAAAAATTGAGATGAAGTAAGAGAAAAGCATAGATATTTTTCATAAGTTCATTAACAAAGGATCTGGTGTACAGCTGACTTGAAGCGCTTCGGATTTGGTTCTGACTTTACTTTATTAGGCAAAGCATTCCACAATTGAACAGCTCTAACGAAAAACATTCTGGATGTCACCGAGTTCTTAAAGTGCGGTGTAATAAGGTTGCAAGTACGAGTTGACCGCGCAAACGAAAGCTTCGAAAACAGATATTCTGGGGAACGCGAGCAAATAATTTTATGTATAAACAAGTAAGGAAGGTTAAGTTCGGGTGTAACCGAACATTGCATACTCAGATGAGAGCAATGGTGGCAACATAAGGGAAAATAACCATGTAGGAAAATGAATCGCGGGTAACCCTGGAATGTGTTTATATGACAGTGTATCAAATGAAAGACATTAAAGAGTATTTTATGAGGGAGTTTGTACGATATGGGTATCAAATGAAAATTTTTAATGAGTATTATAAAAGAGAGTGATCCTTAGTTCCATAGGTGGACGACGTTTCGAGATATTGCCATAAAGGTGGACCAGGGGTGACCCTAGGAGTTGTTTGTACGATATGGGTATCAAATGAAAGGGGCTAATGAGTATTTTAAAAGGGAGTGGGCCTTAGTTCTACAGGTGGACGCCTTTTCGAGATATCGCCATAAAGGTGGACCAGGGGTGACCCTAGAATGTGTTTCTACGATATGGGTATCAAATTAAAGGTATTAATGAGGGTTTTAAAAGGGAGTGGTGTTAGTTGTATATGTGGAGGCGTTTTCCAGATATCGACCAAAATGTGGACCAGTGTGACCCAGAACATCATCTGTTGGATACCGCTAATTTATTTATATATGTAATACCACGAACAGTATTCCTGCCAAGATTTCAAGGGTTTTTTATTTCGCCCTGCAGAACTTTTTATTTTCTTCTAGGTACTTAATATGGTAGGTGTCACACCCATTTTACAAAGTTTTTTTCTAAAGTTATATTTTGCGTCAATAAACCAATCCAATTACCATGTTTCATCCCTTTTTTCGTATTTGGTATAGAATTATGGCATTTTTTTCATTTTCGATATCGAAAAAGTAGGCGTGGTCATAGTCGGATTTCGCCTTTTTTTCGTACCAATTCAAAGTGAGTGCGGATAAGTACGTGAACTGAGTTTAGTAAAGATATATCGATTTTTGCTCAAGTAATCGTGTTAACGGCCGAGCGGAAGGACAGACGGTCGACTGTGTATAAAAACTGGGCGTGGCTTCAACCGAATTCGCCCTTTTTCACAGAAATAAGTTATCGTCCTAGAATCTAAGCCCCTATCAAATTTCACAAGGATTGGTGAATGTTTGTTCGACTTATTACATTAAAAGTATCCGAGACAAATTAAATGAAAAATGGCGGAGCCATGCCCATTTTGAAATTTCCTTTTATTTTTGTAATTTGTTGCACCATATCATTACTGCAGTTAAATGTTGACATAATTTACTTACATATATACTGCAAAGATATTTTTTGTTAAAATTTTACTTAAAAAATTTTTTTTTTAAAGTGGGCGTGGTCGCTCCCCGATTTTGCTATTTTTTTATTAAGCATACATATAGTAATAGGAGTAACGCGCCTGCCAAATTTCATCATGATATCTTCAACGACTGCGAAATTACAGCTTGCAAAACTTTTAACTTACCTTATTTTAAAAGTGGGCGGTGCCACGCCCATTGTCCAAAATTTTACTAATTTTCTAATTTCATAAGTTCAACTCACCTACCAAGTTTCATCGCTTTATCCGTATTTGGTAATGAATTATCGCACATTTTCGGTTTTTCGAAATTTTCGATATCGAAAAAGTGGGCGTGGTTATAGTCCGATATCGTTCGCTTTAAATAGCGATCTGATATGGGTGCTCAGGAACCTACGTACCAAATTTCATCAAGATATCGCATAATTTACTCAAGTTATCCTGTTACCGGGCGGACGGACGGACATGGCTCAATCAAATTTTTTTTCGATCCTGATGATTTTGATATATGGAAGTCTAATTCTATCTCGATTCCTTTATACCTGTACAACCAACCGTTATCCAATCAAAGTTAATATACTCTGTGAGCTCTGCTCAACTGAGTATAAAAATAGTAGACGGCCATCAAAGAGCGAAGGTAAACTATATTCAAGAATCGTTCTTGAGAAGCTGGAAATATGATCGTATTTCCTTTTAAGAAAAATATATCTGGCGCAATTATTAATTATAAGTTGATACATCCTCACGGAACCTTTATCAAGCCAGCATATATCAGCTCATGGTACGATATTATTGGCAGTGATAGAGTTTTAACAAGTTTAAATTTGGTATCTTCCCTAATAAAATTGGCCGTTTCCATAAATGGCTCAATATATAATATAACCTACTAATTGATGAATTTACATGATCAACACTAGTAAGATGCTTATATAGTATGAATCCAAGCGTTTTAACAGTGTGTTTCTACGATATGGGTATCAAATTAAAGGTATTAATGAGGGTTTTAAAAGGGAGTGGTGGTAGTTGTATATGTGGAGGCGTTTTCCAGATATCGACCAAAATGTGGACCAGTGTGACCCAGAACATCATCTGTTGGATACCGCTAATTTATTTATATATGTAATACCACGAACAGTATTCCTGCCAAGATTTTAAGGGTTTTTTATTTCGCCCTGCAGAACTTTTTATTTTCTTCTACTCAATATGGTAGGTGTCATACCCATTTTACAAAGTTTTTTTCTAAAGTTATATTTTTCGTCAATAAACCAATCCAATTACCATGTTTCATCCCTTTTTTCGTATTTGGTATACAATTATGGCATTTTTTTCATTTTCGATATCGAAAAAGTGGGGGTGGTCATAATCGGATTTCGGCCTTTTTTGTACCAATTCAAAGTGAGTTCGGATAAGTACGTGAACTGAGTTTAGTAAAGATATATCGATTTTTGCTCAAGTTATCGTGTTAACGGCCGAGCGGAAGGACAGACGGTCGACTGTGTATAAAAACTGGGCTTGGCTTCAACCGAATTCGCCCTTTTTCACAGAAATAAGTTATCGTCCTAGAATCTAAGCCCCTATCAAATTTCACAAGGATTGGTAAATTTTTGTTCGACTTATTACATTAAAAGTATCCTAGACAAATTAAATGAAAAATGGCGGAGCCATGCCCATTTTGAAATTTCCTTTTATTTTTGTAATTTGTTGCACCATATCATTACTGCAGTTGAATGTTGACATAATTTACTTATATACTGTAAAGATATTTTTTGTTAAAATTTTACTTAACATTTTTTTTTTAAAGTGGGCGTGGTCGCTCCCCGATTTGCTATTTTTTGTTAAGCATACATATAGTAATAGGAGTAACGTGCCTGCCAAATTTCATCATGATATCTTCAACGACTGCGAAATTACAGCTTGCAAAACTTTTAACTAACCTTATTTTAAAAGCATACATATAGTAATAGGAGTAACGTGCCTGCCAAATTTCATCATGATATCTTCAACGACTGCGAAATTACAGCTTGCAAAACTTTTAACTTACCTTATTTTAAAAGTGGGCGGTGCCACGCCCATTGCCCAAAATTTTACTAATTTTCTAATTTCATAAGTTCAACTCACCTACCAAGTTTCATCGCTTTATCCGTCTTTGGTAATGAATTATCGCACTTTTTCGGTTTTTCGAAATTTGCGATATCGAAAAAGTGGGCGTGGTTATAGTCCGATATCGTTCGCTTTAGCGATCTGATATGGGTGCTCAGGAACCTACGTACCAAATTTCATCAAGATACCGCAAAATTTACTCAAGTTATCCTGTAAACGGGCGGACGGATGGACATTGCACAATCAAATTTTTTTTTCGATCCTGATGATTTTGATATATGGAAGTCTAATTCTATCTCGATTCCTTTATACCTGTACAACCAACCGTTATCCAATCAAAGTTAATATACTCTGCTCAACTGAGTATAAAAATAGTAGACGGCGATCAAAGAACGAAGGTAAACTATATTCAAGAATCGTTCTTGAGAAGCTGGAAATATGATCGTATTTCCTTTCAAGAAAAATATATCTGGCGCAATTATTAATTATAAGTTGATACATCCTCACGGAACCTTTATCAAGGCAGCCATATATCAGCTCATGGTACGATATTATTGGCAGTGATAGAGTTTTAACAAGTTTAAGTTTAGTATCTTCACTAATAAAATTGGCCGTTTCCATAAATGGCTCAATATATAATATAACCTACTAATTGATGAATTTACATGATCAACACTAGTAAGATGCTTATATAGTATGAATCCAAGCATTTTAACAGTCTTCTCAAATTTCACAAGATTCCCATTAAGTATTATTGGAGAAACGTCATCCAAATTATAAGAATAATGAGAAATGGCAATCGCCTGTGTTTTAGATGCATTAATATATGCTTATTATTGTCCCACAATTGATTTATAGCTTTTAGGTCTTCAGAGAGGTATACTTGCGCATCATCAGCATAAAGATGAATAGATATATTTTGACAACATTTCTCTGTCATTTATATACAAGCTAAATAAAATTGGACCAAAAATAGAGCCCTGAGGTACACCAGATTTCACCGGCAATGAGCTGGATTTACTATCTCTACACCTTACCCTATGATACCTGTTTGTCAAGTATCTATTTATGAGCCTTACAGCATCCCTACTGAAACCAAAGTATGTATGAAGCTTATGAATAAGAATTTTGTGGCAGAAATTGTCAAAATCCTTGGAGAAATCCATCAGTGTAAGAATTGTCAGGTCGCCGTTATCAAAGGAAGGCCTTTTATCCTCCATTACCTTAAGCATAGCGGTTGAACAGGAATGACCCCTACGATAACCTGATTGGTTTTGTGAAAGCAGATTTTCTTTTGTCAGATAGTTCATAATTTGTTTCAATAAAAGTTTTTCCGAAATCATTCATAGACAAGGAAGAATACTGATAGGCCGAAAATCAGATTGTTAGGTGGCATTAACTTTTTTCGGAACAGGTACTTTCCAAGCATCGGGAAAATTTAAGGACGTTAGTGAAAAGTTTAGAATATGCGTAAAAGGCGCAATAATATAAGGGACAATTTATTTTATGAATTTTAAACTGATCTTATCCTCTCCCGTAGCGTTCGATTTTATTGAAAGAATGGCTTGTATTGTTTCAGCCTCACTTATATTTGAAAAATTAAATATTCGACCAGGATCATTAGAAGAATCTTCACTCGAGTATATATATGGATTTCGCCTTCTGGAAATTTCACAGCAAAGAAGTCATTCATAACATCAGCATCAACCAAGCATTCGGAGTTAAGATTGGGCTTAACACCAAGTTCTGTTAAGTTACTCCAGAGAATCTTGGGTCCTAGGCTTACATCAAGTTTGCGGTGGAAATAACACCTCTTGGCTTCCCTGGTGATAGTAGTAGCTCTATTTATTTAGAAGTTTTCTTTCAAAGCAAATGGCTTTTATTTCTTGCTTTTATAGCCTAAAGTACTACGCTATGGAACCGTGGCTGTTTATTATTTTTAACTTTAACTTTTCTAAGTGGAATATATTTATCGAACAAGTAATTAACTAAGAACGCAAAATATTCAACTTTATCATTAATATCTGCAGAAAACCAACAGTCGTTCCAAGGAAGTGCAGATGCTTCAGTGGCTAAGTCTCGGATATTTCTTTTCTTAAAGTCTCGAAAATTTATGTAGTTTTCTGAAACATTAAATGCTGAGTGCATAACTAATTTATAGCTTAGAAAAATTAAGTCGTGGTCGCTAACACCACCAAGGGAAAGTTGGTCAAAATGTAAGACATTACTCATATCTAGTAAACTTGGTCTACAATGGGGACCAAAATGAGTAGGAAGCTGGTTTACAACTTTAAGCCCTAAGCCTGACATATCTTCAAGCAAGTTTTTGGTTGTTTAACAGTTGGCTTTCTCATGTTCAATATTGCTTCTTTGTGTTTACGTTCTGGTTTAATTTGGCCATTTGACAAAACATGACCCATGAATTTTACTTCTGTCCTACAATACTGAGTTTTCTCCGAGTTAAATTTAGCGTTGTTTGCCTGTGCTCTGTCAAGAACAATTGCTATTATTTTGTCATGTTCGGATTCATCCCTAGCAACTACTCCTATGTCAACAAAATAAACAAACACACCCGGTATGTCTCCGAAAATTTGAAACATTCTGCTTTGAAAAATTTCTGGAGCCACATTCAACCCAAATGGCAGCCTCTCAAATTTATATCTACCAAAAGGTGTCATGAATGTTGTTAATTCTGAGCTCCTTTTGTCTAACTCTAATTGCCAAAACCCATTCCAGCAAACTAATACCGTAAATATTTTTTTATTAGCCAATTCTGACGTGAAATTCTCTATAGTTGGAATAATGCAGTTTTCACGCTTAAGGCATTTGTTAAGTGGCTTCGGATCTAGACAAATCCGTAAGTCACCATTAGATTTTCCAACGACTTGCATGTTATTAACCCAATCAGTAGGATAACAGACTGGTGATATGATTCCTTTCTTCACCATATCGTCAAGTTTTGGTTTAAGTTTTTTAACTATGGAATCCGGGAAGCGCTTTCTGTAATGCAAAACCGGCATTGCATTCTCATCCAAGTATAAAGTAATTTTTTCAGGTATTTTGCCTAGGCCAGTAAAGATATCCTCATTTTCATATACAAATTTGTCTGGTTTAGATTCCCGTTTACCTGCTCCCGAAATGTTGGCATTTTTGCGACACATCTGCTTAAAATGGCCTTTCTTGCCGCATACACAAATTAACCCCCTTGCCGGAAATTTCCCTTTGTGATATCCATTCCAATCATTGCCACAATTGAAACAAAAACGCCCGCCTGCTACGTTGATGGTCTTTACCTCCTCTTTTTCTTTGTCCAATATTGATGTTACAGCTGCGGCTGATTGCTTTGTTGCCAAAATTTCCTTATTCACGCTTACTGCCTCAAATGTCTCGCACATTTCTACCACTTTTTCTAGGTTCTCATCACGCCCGTCAAGCAATTTCAATTGAAGCTTCTTGTCAAAAACTCCTGTTATGATACGATCACGTAACATTCGATTTTCGTATTACACTCCACATGTGCAATTGTATTCACACCTTTCTAGTTGGACTCGAAGTTCCGTCAAAAACTCATTAAACGGCTGACGATCTTTTTGGCGCATGTTATTAAATTTATAAGATTCCATTGTTACATTTTTCTGCGGAAGGCAATGCATGTCAAATGCTTTTAACACCTCATCCAGCGATCGTTATTTTATTTCTGTAACTGTCCGTTCAGCTTCGGTAGCTGTAGCTGGTATTGTACTACGTGTTGTAATTGTGCCCAATAACGACTTTTGATGTCCATCATTTGGAAATAAGGTATTGTAGGTGTTAGCGCCTTTTGTACTCACAAGCCACAGAAAAATTGCAATTTTTGTTGATTCCGACTGCGAATTATTGTCTTTCGCAATCATGTACACTAAAAAGTCGCGTTTCCAGCTCCACTCCTCTGATAAGTTTGAGCAGTCCAATTCCCTTAAGTCCCTCCTTGTATCCGCCATTTTGTATGTGGTTAAAGAAAATGTCATTAAATATCCGACTACTGAAGTGAAAACGAGGAATTTTTTATTATTCAACTTCTTTTTGTGAGGCTTTATTCCGATTAATGGTTTTTTGTTGTTCGATGTTTTTATTAAATTGAGATTTTTGCGGATTAAATTGCCAATTGTCAATGCCAAGCAGCACGTTATAATAGCGACACACTTAGAACGTTGTGAATTTTCGCTTATTTGTTCGCTTTATTCTGACACCATGTTTTATGTTAGTTCCTTACGAAACTGTGCACGCGCTTGCCGCAATTAAAGGTCTTTTTGAATAATTCATTGTAAATAAAACCACACAAGTTTATCGTTATAAGATATATTTATTAAGTGTTTTATTCACGTCTTGCAGGTGTGTATTCTTCAAGTAAGTATCATAGTGTACCTATACAAGTGTGTCAACTAAGCGATAAACGTCAAAACTACAAACAGCCTCGCTCACCTGATGCAAATCTCAGGTCTAGGGTTGCATTTTTGAAACGTAAGGGTACTTCAAGCTGAGTTGCATTTGATAGTTCAATAAAACTTTGTAGTATGTACAGATGAAATAGTTGCATAAATTTCCGCGGAAAGAAGAATACTTAAAGATTTGTAGCCTGCAACAATGCGGAAACATACGGAAAGCAAAATTTATTTAAATTACAGTCAAAACATAAAGCGCCACACGTGTAACATGGAGAAATTTCACTTCTAAGGCTGTTTACATAAATGCATAAGGGTTATTCATTGACTATAATTTTGTGGTGTTATTCATACTAGTTAGTGTATGAGTAGTTAGTTGACTAGAATTGTGTGGCGTTCATCATACTGGTCAGTTTTAGAATGGTTCATTGACTATAATTTTGTGGTGTTATTAATACTAGTTAGTATTTAAATAATTCGTTTGACTAGAATTTCGTCTGTCGGCTCGAGGAAATGTGCGAGTGCTTTCTGTAGCCAATTTTCAATGCATAATTCAGTTGACAATGCTAGATATCGTCCAAATCAACGGGCACATAAACACAAGCATGAAGAGTCAACCCTCACCGTTACCTCAACAGAGGTTAAAGAAGTTATTGAAAAGGCCAAGTCTTCCATATCAATAGTCCCAAGCGGAAGACCTATACCGATGCCAAAACACCTTAGCCATGAGGGCATCAGTTTCCTGAATAACAGAGAAAGACCAGAACTCAGCCAGTATCTACCAATATTATCCCTTTAGTCAGTAACGAAAACGCTTAAAGCCGTTATGATTCCCTCAATTAAATGAAATTGTTCGGTTATCCAGGCATAAGCATGACTTCCGTAAAGTGCATATCACTACCACCATTCTGAACTCCATTAACACTCATAACAGGACGGAGGTAGTTCAGCTTGGCCTGTTTTTACACAGTCAACCACTACTGGTTCGTTCCTTCTCCGTTAGATAGATAGATAATTTATTGAGGATTGCAATGCGACTTTTGGTCAGCACCTCATCCCATCCGACTTCCATGATGAACCCTAGCAGTTCTCTTGGCTTGAGGGATTTAAATTGGGAATGTTCTGGCCATGGTGAACCCATAAACTTAGCCCTGCGTCTTGAGATTGCGTCACATTCGTGCGTTATTCCGTTACTTTTTAGTTTTCATAAATATGTACGTATTTTTATTAAAATTTATTCCAAAGTATATGTATTGAAGTGATAAATTTTAAAGTTATATACATATGTATGCATATATACATACCTTTTATATATATGAAATATTATGAATAACATAAATTTGAGCTAATTTATCAATTTTCAAGTAATTTTCCAACCCAACTGAAACTAGTATATTAAATAGTAGCATGCTGATGCAAATATCGACTAGTATGTCAACTGTTACATTGATGCATAGACTGAGTAGTATACCAACGGGTATGTTGATGTTGAATACACTGAGTAGTATGTCAATTGGTACGAGTCTGTAGGGTATGCTGACTAGTATGTCGTCTGGTATGATATTGGTGTATATAATGACTAGTTTGTCAATTGGTATGATGCTGATGCAGAGGCTGGCAATTGATATTTCGTAGGACATCGCCGTGTTAAAAATACCAGTTGCTAATATGGAAAAAAGACAGAACTCATACTAGTTGAGTATACAACTAGTTGGTTTGACTGCAGGGATATTACATGGTAGAGCAAGAGCATTAAAAAATAAGTATGTTAGCGAAAGAAAAAGAAACAAGTAAGGAGGGTTAAGTTCGGGTGTAACCGAACATTACATACTCAGTTGAGAGCTATGGTGGCAACATAAGGGAAAATAACCATGTAGGCAAATGAACCGAGGGTAACCCTGGAATGTGTTTGTATGACATGTGTATCAAATGAAAGGTATTAAAGAGTATTTTAAGAGGGAGTGGGCCATAGTTCTATAGGTGGACGCCATTTAGGGATATCGCCATAAAGGTGGATCACGGTTGACTCCAGAATTTGTTTGTACGATATGGGTATCAAATGAAAGGTGTTAATGATTTATTTTAAAAGGGAGTGATCCTTATTTCCATAGGTGGACGCCGTTTCGTGATATCGCCATAAAGAGGACCAGGGGTGACTCTAGAATGCGTTTGTACAATATGGGTGTCAAACGAAAGGTATTAATGAGTATTTTAAGAGGGCGTGGGCCTTAGTTCTATATGTGGACGCCTTTTCAAGATATCGCCATAAAGGTGGACCAGGGGTGACTCTAGAATTTGTTCGTACTATATGGGTATCAAATGAAAGGTGTTAATGAGTATTTTAAAAGGGAGTGGGCCTTAGTTCTATGGGTGGACGCCTTTTCGGAATATCGTTATAAAAGTGGACCAGGGTTGACTCTAGAATGCGTTTGTACAATATGGGTATCAAACGAAAGGTGTTAATATGTGTTTTAAAAGGGAGAGGGCCTTAGTTCTATGGGTGGACCCCTTTTCGGGATATCGCCATAAACGTGGACCAAGGGTGACTCTAGAATGCGTTTGTGCAATATGGGTATCAAATGAAAGGTGTTAATGAGTATTTTAAAAGGGCGTGGGCCTTAGTTCCATAGGTGGACGCCTTTTCGAGATATCGCCATAAAGGTGGACCAGGGGTGACTCTAGAATTTGTTTGTACGATATGGGTATCAAATGAAAGGTGTTCATGAGTATTTTAAAAGGGCGTGGGCCTTAGTTCTATAGGTGGACGCCTTTTCGGGATATCGCCATAAACGTGGACCAGGGGTGACTCTAGAATGCGTTTGTACAATATGGGTATCAAATTAAAGGTGTTAATGAGTATTTTAAAAGGGCGTGTGCCTTAGTTCTATAGGTGGACGCCTTTTCGAGATATTGCCATAAAGGTGGACCAGGGGTGACCCTAGAATTTGTTTGTACGATATGGGTATCAAATGAAAGGTGTTAATGAGTATTTTAAAAGGGAGTGGGCCTTAGCTCTATATGTGGACGCCTTTTCGGAATATCGTTATAAAAGTGGACCAGGGTTGACACTAGAATGCGTTTGTACAATATGGGTATCAAACGAAAGGTGTTAATGAGGGTTTTAAAAGGGAGTGGACCTTAGTTTTATATGTGAAGGCGTTTTCGAGATATCGACCAAAATGTGGACCAGGGTGATCCAGAACTTCATCTGTCGGGTACCATTTATAATTTATTTATATATGTAATACCACGAACAGTATTCTTTCCAAGATTCCAAGGGCTTTTGATTTCGCCCTGCAAAACTTTTTCATTTTCTTCTACTTAATATGGTAGGTGTCACACCCATTTTACCAAGTTTTTTCTAAAGTTATATTTTGCGTCAATAGACCAATACAATTACAATGTTTCATACCTTTTTTCGTATTTGGTATATAATTATGGCATTTTTTTCATTTTTCGTAATTTTCGATATCGAAATAGCGGGCGTGGTCATAGTCGGATTTCGGCCATTTTTTACACCAACACAAGGTGAGTTCAGATAAGTACGTGAACTGAGTTTAGTAAAGATATATCGATTTTTGCTCAAGTTATCGTGTTAAAGGCCGAGCGGAAGGACAGACGGTCGACTGTGTATAAAAACTGAGCGCGGCTTCAACGGATTTCGCCCTTTTTCACAGAAAACAGTTATCGTCCTAGAATCTAAGCCTCTACCAAATTTCACAAGTATTGGTAAATTTTTGTTCGACTTATGGCATTAAAAGTATCCTAGACAAATTAAATGAAAAAGGGCGGAGCCACGCCCATTTTGAAATTTTCTTTTATTTTTGTATTTTGTTGCACCATATCATTACTGGAGTTGAATGTTGGCATAATTTACTTATATACTGTAAAGATATTAACTTTTCTTTTAAAATTTGAATTAAAAAAATTTTTTTTTAAAAAGTGGGCGTGGTCGTTCTCCGATTTTGCTAATTTTTAGTAAGCAGACATATAGTAATAAGAGTAACATTCCTGCCAAATTTCATCATGATATCTTCAACGACTGCCAAATAACAGCTTGCAAAACTTCTAAACTACCTTCTTTTAAAAGTAGGCGGTGCCACGCCCAATGTCCAAAATTTTACTATTTTTCTATTCTGCGTCATAAGTTCAACTAACATACCAAGTTTCATCGCTTAATACGTATTTGGTAATGAATTATCGCACTTTTTCGATTTTGCGAAATTTTCGATATCGAAAAAGTGGGCGTGGTTATTGTCCAATATCGTTCATTTTAAATAGCGATCTGAGATGAGTGCGCAGGAACCTACATACCAAATTTCATCAAGATACCTCGAAATTTACTCAAGTTATCGTGTTAACGGACAGACGGACGGACGGACATGGCTCAATCGAATTTTTTTTCGATACTGATGATTTCGATATATGGAAGTCTATATATATCTCGATTCCTTTATACCTGTACAACCAACCGTTATCCAATCAAAGTTAATATACTCTGTGAGCTCTGCTCAACTGAGTATAAAAATGAAAAGTATACATTAAAAAACCTAAGCAAATAATAGTAAATGGTGACACATCTTAGACTAACGTTAAGTTCTGAACCAATAAAACAATTTATACATTTCATTTTAATTATCAGCTTCTCAGTTTCTGGTACTTTAAATAGAATCCGCTTCCACTGTGGTGATCACCAGTTTAGGCTCTTCATTGGGCTTCAGTCGTACAAGCACTTTTCCACGTATTGAAAACACTGATGCCAAGTGCTTCTTTCTCTTAATTTCCGTCGCACATACGACATTACTTCTCTTAATCTCTTTGGTAAACTCTCATGCACATATACAGATCCGTAGCCAGGCACATCAATATCAGACAGCGCAAGCGATCTCTTCTTTTGTTTGCAAAACGCAGCAATAGAGTTAAAAAATTGGCTTCGCTCACGCGCAGAGTGTAGTTTTAACACAAGAGGAATATTGCCTTTTATATTATTTTGCATTCTGTTTTGCGTTTTCCGTAACCTAAAGGCATCGGGCAGTGGTGGTGGGCTTACATTTACTGCTTTGCATATTCGCCAGCATACGGAGTACCATTAATTATCATATCAGTGTCGACTGCATTGCTCTCAAGCTCGTTAAGTTGACTACGTGCAGCAACAATTTCACCGCGCAATGTCATAACCCCACTATTCATATTTTCTAGTGCAATGAATTGTTGTTATGCTCCGCTTAAGGTTTGTAGTCTCCGCAGTCAACTCACCTATTTTCTGCATTACCCTCTCTTCGAAATCGTTTATTGTTTTTTTTCCTTATTACCGTCAGCTCTTCAATTATTGCGACTCTTTGCTCATCCATTATGCGCTCAAATCTGTCATCCGCGGCTACAAGTGGCGTTTTTGGTGTTTTTACCGGAAATGTTAGCTTACGAATTGGATTTTTGCGTGAGTTGGACATGATGAAACTTGTTTACTTTTAATTTCACTTATATACTGGAATCGCTCGAAATAACTGGGTGAATCAGATACTGGCAACTGTATACAGGTGTAGCACCAATTTTTGAAATTATTTGTATGTTTTTAAGTGGAAAGGCGAAAAAACTTTAAGAGCACAAAACAAACACGTCTTACTCACTCATTCGATCAACTAACCCGGGACATTTTCGGGATCCGTCCGGCATCCCGTCGGGATCATTTTGGGACTATTCCGGGATCATTTTGGGATCCTTCCTGGATTATTTTGGAACCCTTTATTTCTGGATGGTTATCGGGATCTGTTTTGGATCCCATCAGAGTCATTTCGGTACGTTTTCTATGGAACATCTAAAACACACTTGGAAAAAAAAATTGTTAAAAATCAGTAAAAATTTCAACCGACTTAAACTTACAAATTGGTAGACTTATACTATTTTCACACAGACGGCTTATTGAATAATAAAGGAAATTTTCTACATTAAGACGCTTATTGAGCTCAATCTTCCCTACAAAATTCGAATCTATTATTATTTCATTAGTAGCTAATCGAATGCCTAATGAAGTCAAAAGCACAATGCAACTCTGTTGGCAGCGTTCCACTTCCGTTTCCGCTTCTTAGTTTTTGGTGTGTTCAGTCCTTAAACATGTCATTTGTCAAAGCAAATGTCATTGTCTGCATGGCGGAACGATACAAGGTGGCCGCATCGAACAGCTGATTATAACCTTTTTTATTTGATTTGATACATCAACTACCGGCGCAGTACGATTTTGACATTTGTCCATCGAATTTACAAGTCCATGGAATTTTGCTTGTTTGTAGGTATGTCACCATGCTCCCACCTTGTATCGTTCTGCCATGATTGTCTGTCTCATTCTTCATACTATTCGAGCAGTTACTTCTGTGTGAAAGCAAAAAATTTACGATTTCATTAGCAGATGAAATGAGATCATTAAGTTTCTGTGTGAAAACAGTATTAGTTATGTATGTTTGTTTAATGGTGTGTTCAGTTTATACTTATATTTAAGAATTTATGAGCTTAATACCGGCTTATAATAATTGAATTTCAATTATTATATTTTTTCTAAGAGAAACTGAAAATAAAAAAACATTTACTGGCATATTGCGATGGACCATTTCGAAAACCGCCAACGTAATCATCATCAGGCAATTTTGCAATGTTATCAAAGGTTTCACCGCGATTCGAACCGTGAATCACATGGTGAAACTGCAGTAGCCTTTAACCACTAGGTAGACTTAGGTTTATTGAGCTAAACTGCATAACAAAAGTTCCCAAAAATTTCATGCAAACGGTTTTTAAAAATTTCTTGAACTTTCTATTTTTTCGAAACGTTAATGAAATTTGTTTATATGTGTAATTTTCGTCATACAAATCGTCAAGGTTTTTATGTAATTGAAAGAAAAAATAAAAAAAAAATAAACAAATAAATAATTGTTTAAATAAATTTTGATACTATTTCTGTGGGCAAAACTGTATATTTATAGATATGTAAAATGGTGAATTTTATATATATTATATGTATAAAATTCAGTACAATATTCACAACTTTGCTTTCTCCTATTAACTAAGTGTATATTAAACAAGTAAGAAAGGCTAACTTCGGGTGTAACCGAACATTACATACTCAGCTGAGAGCTTTGGAGACAAAATAAGGGAAAATCACCATTTAGCAAAATGAACCTAGAGTAGCCCTGGAATGTGTTTGTATGACATGGGTTTCAAATGGAAGGTATTAAAGAGTATTTTAAAAGGAAGTGGGCTATAGTTCTATAGGTGGACGCCATTTCTGGATATCGCCATAAAGGTGGACCACGGGTGACTCTAGAATGTGTGTTGTACGATACGGGTATCAAATGAAAGGTGTTAATGAGTATTTTAAAAGAGAGTGGCCCTTAGTTGTATATGTGAAGGCGTTTTCGAGATATCGACCAAATGTGGATCAGGGTGACCCAGAACATCATCTTTCGGGTACCGCTAATTTATTTATATATGTCATGCCACGAACAGTATTCCTGCCAAGATTCCAAGGGCTTTTGATTTCGTCCTGCAGAACTTTTTCATTTTCTTCTACTTAATATTTTAGGTGTCACACCCATTTTACAAAGTTCATTTCATTTCATTTTCATATTTGGTACAGAATTATGGCATTTTTCGTAATTTTCAATTCGAAAAAGTGGGCGTTGTCATAGTCGGTAAGATAAAGTGAGTTCAGATAAGTACGTGAACTAAGTTACGGAAGATATATCGATTTTTGCTCGATTTATCGTGTTAACGGCTGGCGTGGCTTCAACCGATTTCGCCCATTTTCACAAAAAACAGTTATCGTCATAGAGTCTATGCACCTACCAAATTTCACAAGGATTGGTAAATTTTTGTTCGACTTATGACCTTAAAAGTATTCTAAACGAATTAAATGAAAAAGGGCAGAGCCACTCCCATTTTGAAATTTTATTTTATTTTTGTATTTTGTTGCACCATATCATTACTGGAGTTGAATGTTGACATAATTTACTTATATACTGTAAAGATATAACATTTTTTGTTAAAATTTGACTTAAAAAAAATTTTTTTTTAAGTGGGCGTGTTTGTCATCCGATTTTGCTAATTTTTATTTAGCACACATATAATAACAGGATTAACCTGCCTGCCAAATTTCAACATGATATCTGCAACGACTGCGAAATTACAGCTTGCAAAGCTTTTAAATTACCTTCTTTTAAAAGTAGGCGGTGCACGCCCATTGTTCAAAATATTACTAATTCTCTATTTTGCGTCATAAGTTCAACGCACCTACCAAGTTTTATCCCTTTATCCGTCTTTGGTAATGAATTATCGCACTTTTTCGGTTTTTCCAAATTTTCGATATCGAAAAAGTGGGCGTGGTTGTAGTCCGATTTCGTTCATTTTAAATAGCGATCTGAGATGAGCGCCCAGGAACCTACATACCAAATTTCATTAAGATACCTCAAAATTTACTCAAGTTATCGTGTTTACGGACGGACGGACGGACGGACGGACATGGCTAAATGAATTTCTTTTTTCGCCCTGATCATTTTGATATATAGAAGTCTATATCTATCTCGATTAGTTTATGCCGTTACAGATTACCGTTATGCGGACAATGTTAATATACTCTGTGAGCTCTGCTCAGCTGAGTATAAAAATCTATACGCCCATATATAAAACAAATTCCTCTCTCTGAAACACCAGAAATTAGAAGAAGTTACTCTTTAAAAATAACATAAGAAACGGTTACCTTTATATATGTACATACATGACTGCATATGCGTAGAATTTTAGTTAGAAAAATGCTAGGTTATTGAATTGAGTTTAAATCGCTCCAGATCAAAAAATTATTAAGTCTGATTGTGTAATATTCTCGTGAAAAAATTGGAAATAAAAATTCTATTAAATGAACAAATGTGCATATACAAATTTTTTTAAAAAGCAAAATAAAAATTTTTTCTTTTTTAAAAACATAGAAAAATGACATTATAGTGTTTTAAAATCACATTCATAACTGTAATTGTGTACTCTAAAAAAGTACACAAAAAAAAATAAAAAAATATAAAAACTATAAAAATATAAGACAGCGGAACCGGGAAAAATTGTGTAAGAAAAGTAAGTACATTCGATTCATAACACATGTACGCATATTTAGGTGGAAAGTCTCCTTTTTAAAAAATATATATAACTGTATATGAAAATAAGTCAAAAGCAAAACAAGATACAGAGAAATGCATATGTACAAAAAAAAACGGTAAAACCAAAAAAGAAAAAAATTTAATCCAGAGAAAAAGACGGTAAAAAAGTGTTAGAAGCAAAGTAAAATACTCAATCCAGAGAACAAATACCAACCATAATACAATATTCTGCAAATGCATTTTGTTCAACGTAACCATAATTTATTTAAACAGTTGTACATCGTACTTCCGCTTTAACAAATGTTAAAATTTTGATCATAATTCCGCTTATTAGTCATGTTAATTCAATTCCATATTTTTTAAATTACATTCATATTGTTGTTGTCGTTCCCTACGTTCAATTCTCACACTCTGCATAACACTCATTCTCACTCTTTTAATATTAGTAGTTACCTTTGTTTCATTCATTGATACATTCTGTTATTCATTGATACATACTTACTGTATATTAAAATTTTACATGGATAATCTATTCGTTTAATATGACAATGGCACGTCACCCTATGCTTTAGCGAATAGTAATCGGCTTACGTTACATAAAAATACTCATCCATAAATTCTTAATTGCGTTGATCTTGACCAGAGATCATAATGGATATATGTTTTATTATTAAAACTTCTTTTTGTCATTTTTGAGTTTCTTTTTTCCTCGGAAAATAACAAAATATTCTATTTCGCTCTCAAAATAACTATGATTTTTACTCTAAAATTATAGTTATTTTTATTGATATAGTAAAAGTTCTCTATATGTTTAGTTAAGTACATAAATAGAAAGATATGGACCAATGAAGATATATAGCCAGATCTAAAAACAAAGAAATAAGGTATGAGCAAACATATTAGAAATAAATATTGTTTTTGAGCAAATAACAGAAATAAAAAAATTTAAAATTTATTTTTTTTCGATAATCTGTGAACATGATGTTATATTCTTTATGCAGGTGGCAATATTTATTTCAGTAACTTTTTTTGGTTTAAATTTTTAAAGTTATTTGAAATCCCTATTTCTGACACATAGTTTGAGTCTATATGACCACTTTAAAAAATCGCATCCATAGAAACAATTTTAGGAATTTTTTACATAAATATTTAAAATTTTAAATAATAATTAATATTATAAATTTTAAATATTTAACGAGCTAGAGGCCATATACATATATATTCAGATTAAAACCAGGATAGATTTTATATACATATATGTATATTTATTAAATTTTATTTAGTCGATATTTCGACCTCAATCTGAGGTCATTCTCAAGACTGTAAAAAACAAACATGAAACATTAAAATCATAAAACATATAAAGACCTATTTATAAACTTACACTCTTGGGTGTAGCTTGTCGACTAATTTTACAATATTAAACATAAGTACAAGAAGGCAATAGAACCTAAAAAGTAAACATCAAAAAATATACAGTAGGGGGACTCATGTAACCGTATAAATGCCTTATAAAGTGTGTAAACGTATACATTTATCTAGTGCGTAAACGAACTGTCAAATTTTGTATAAAAAATCATTTACGCAATTTGTATAAATTCACGCGCACATTTCATTGTGCAAACGCGGTAACCTCAAAGGAATGCAACCTTGCAGACATTACAGCAGGCATTTTCATCAGAAATCTCCAACATTAGCAAGTCATTTACAAGAATATCTTAGTAAAGACGTTTTAGTTTTGATTTTTCACTTAATCTTGGCATTTTTTAATTTGTATAACAATCTAAAAATTTTTGTTTGGCAATAATACATCTGATAAACAATCAAGTTGGTAAACAAACTTTTACACAAACAGCAATACATTAAACTAACTAAATAATAGGCGAAATTCTCATAGTGCTCTCCTGTTGCTCCTGTTGATCAGTTGGCGGTATGCCGACGCGCATTTTTCCGTATCTGCTTTGTAGTTAATTCGTTTCTCTCTCGGCTCATTAATAATAAACCACATCTCAAGTGTGTATCTTTTGTTGTAATGCTTCTCCTGTTGCATTATTGCTACGTTCTCAAACCTGGAGTGTGCCCGGTTTCTCTGCAATGCTGACTTAAAGCTGTTTTGTTTTCATTAGGGTGGTCGCGATTTTTTAAATTTGATTTATGCGCGGAAATCCTTGTTTTTATTCTGGACTTAGTTGTAAGTACACATACCTTAGGGCATACGTAGGACCCGTCATTTTTGCAAGGAATCCGGTATATAACGTCGGATTTGTCATACAATAAAAGATACACCATGGCGGAACGACACAAGGTGGCAGCATGGGACAGCTGATTATAAACTTTTTTTATTTGATTTGATACATCAACTTCCGTCGCAGTACGATTTTGACATTTGTCCATCGAATTTACAAAAACAAAGTACATGGGATTTTTATTTATATTTGTAGGTATGTCACCATGCTACCACCTTGTATCATTCTGCCATGAGATACACACTTGAGATGTTGTTTGTTATTAATGAGCCGAGAGAAAAACGAATGAACTGCAAAGCAGATACGGAAAAATGCGCGTCGCCATACCGCCAACTGATCAACACGAGCAACAGGAGAGCACTATGAGAGTTTCGCCTATTATTTAGTTAGTTTAATGTATTGCTGTTTGTGTAAAAATTTGTTTACCATTACTGTATATTTTTTGATGTTTACTTTTTCGGTTCTAATGCCTTCTTGTACTTATGTTCATTGTGAATGATGACAAAGTGTGATCTCTTATCTGTCAACTGCCTGACAGGCTGTTCAATATGGCTACTTTTCATCGTTTTGACAGGCTGTTCAATATGGCGGCGCCTATCTTCAGCGGGTGATAGAAAGAGATACAGAATGAGACAGCGATAGTCAAATACGAATCAGGTGATCCAATCACTTTGGAATTTTGACATTTATGCAGAAGAGGCCACACTTTGTCATCATTCACAATGCTTATGTTTAATATTGTAAAATTAGTCGACAAGCTGCACCCAAAAGTGTAAGTTTATAAATAGGTTTTTATATGTTTTATGATTTTAATGTTTCATGTTTGTTTTTTACAGTCTTGAGAATGACCTCAGATTGAGGTCGAAATATCGACTAAATAAATTTTAATAAATATACATATATATAAAATCTATCCTGGTTTTAATCTGAATATATACGTATATGGCCTCGATCTCGTTAAATATTTAAAATTTAGAAATCTAAGGCCGAAAATAATCAGAAGATAATTAATATTATATATATTATAATAAATGGAGTAAAGCTTTTGCTTACAATCTCTCCAGATATAAACCGCGGTGAAGTCAAAAATTAAATGTAAACATGATTGCCTCTCTCAGAGAATTTTTAAGTTTTACTAACATTTTTGTTTTTGCACAAATTTTTAAACAATTTTTATGGGTTCTATCAAATTGAAAGAGATAAAATTTAACTTTTATTACAATTAGGGTATTCTCTGATTTTTAGAGCATAGAAAACGTAGACATTTCTCCACTTTACTAACAGAAATTTTACACACCCAACAACAAAATACATACGAAATGTTTTCTGCATTTTCTAAACCCAAGTTTATGTAGGTGTAAATTAAAAAAAAAATAAATTAATGATTTTTAAAACTGAATTTTAATTTAAAAAATCAACAATTTTTTGTGTGCGTAGGTTTCTAAAACTTTTTTTTTTGCAGAAAGTATAAATTTTATTTTTCAACCTTGGCATTAAATGCAAATTCAGTGCGAAAAAATGTTACTTACGCGTGATGCGTGCTGTGAGCGTGTCATATTTGGTCTAGAAAAGGTGATGTATGTTCTACGTTTCCTACACTTTCCACACATAAAGAGCACCTATACTTTTAAGTACAGGTAGAATTGTTATCAATATACTTTAGAAATAGTTCTTCTAAATGAGTCGACCCTCGCCAATGATTTGGTAAACACTCCGAGTTTATTTCTGCAATAAAAACTTCTTAGTGCAAACTAATCTGCCTAGCAGAAGCCGTTCGGATTCAGCACAAAACATGTAGGCTCCTTCCCGCCAGTTTCTATAAAGAAGGACGAAGCTATTACTATTCGATAAAAATTGGAAGAAAAGTTCGGCCTTAATCTCCTTGGAGGGTGGAGCCATGTGTAGAAGTCCACGAAAGTGGGGGAAGCTTCTGACCGCCATTCACCTGGGAATGGCCAGAGCGATTCTTTTGCATGCGGTTCAAGCAGCTCACTACTGCCGGTCGCTTGCTGTCAAGTATCCTCTGGGTAGCCGCTAAACATCCCTTTATCGGTGAGCTAATGTGCGACTACCTGGCTAGGCTACTCTGACATAATTTAAGGGCTAGCCGGGGGAGATCTCATTGGCAGCGTCTGTACACCTCTAGGTGCGGCTGAAAGCGGGCGTCTGTCTTGGAGCAAGCGGCCCGCTACGTAAAAACATACTCCAATGAAATATAACAACAAGCCTCGAATAAATACACTCTCTATTGATGACGACCATGGCAAACGTTTGAAGGACAATGAATTGAGGGCATGCACCTGGAACTTCCGCTCCCTGAATGGGATTGGTGCAGATGCCCGGCTGGTTGATGTCCTCGTCAAAGCAAAATCTGACATCATCGCCATCCAAGAAATGCGTTGGACGAAGCAAGGAAGAAAGAAGATCAAAAATTGTGACATCTATTGGAGTGGCCATACGAATAAGCGCAGTTTCGGCGTCGGATTCGTGGTGGGAGAGAGACTTTGTCGCCAAGTGCTGGCGTTCACGCCTATGGACGAGCGTCCCGCCGCTATCCGAATAAAAGCAAAATTTTTTAATATATCATTCATCTGCGCCCATGCGCCGACAGAGGAGAAAGACGATGAGGTGAAAGACACTTTTTATGAACAATTAGAACGCACACACGAGCGCTGCCGCCGTCATGATATAAAAGTCGTGCTTGGCGACTTTAACGCCAGGGTGGGCAAAGAAGGTGTTTTTGGCCCTACAGTCGGAAAGTTCGGCCTACACAATGAAGCTTCTTCTAACGGACTGAGGCTGGTTGACTTTGCCGGTGCTCGAAACATGGTCATATCCAGCACGAGGTTCATGCATAAAAGGATACATCAAGCTACATGGCTGTCTCCTGATCGAAATACTCGCAATCAGATCGGTCACGTTGTGATAGACGGACGGCATGCCGGCATGTTTTAGATGTGCGCACGATCCAAGGACCTAACATCGACTCGCACCATTATCTCGTTGCAGCCTAAATACGCACCCGCCTGAACGCAGCTAAAATCAAGGAACAAAAAACACAAGGAAAGCTAGACGTCGAAAAGCTTTAATCACAACAGACTGCCAATGATTTCGCAACTCGACTCTCACACCTGCTCTCTGAGAGCACAACTCATCCTGAAGGAATACAGGAGCAGTGGGAGCATATCTCCAAAGCACTTCGTACTGCCGCCGAGGAAAAAATTGGTTACCGGCGGCCACGAAAAAACAACTGGTACGATGAAGAATGCGTTGCAACCGGAAAAAAAAGGCGCTGACTACAGGGCTACGTTAAAAGCGAGCGTGACAAGAATTGTGTGTGAACGCTATCGTGAGTTGAAAAGGAAAGCGAGACGCCTTTTCAGGAAGAAAAAAGCAGAAGCAGAAAGGTGTGAGTGTGAGGAGCTTGAGCTGCTAACCACCAGGAATAACGCCGGAAAATTCTACCAAAAAATACGGCGACAGACGGAAGGTTTTAAGACCGGGGCAAACTCCTGTAGGAATGAAAACGGCGACCTTGTAACTGATGTCCAGAGAGTGCTTAGATTATGGAGGGAATACTTCTCTGCTCTCCTAAATGGAGGCAGCAATTCACCGCGCAGAGATGAAGAACCCGCAATCGATGATGATGGAATACGATTTAAACTCCCTTGGTGTGACCAATTGGCGCCGGTTGGCGGAGCGAAGGAGCGACTGGCGCGCCTTGTTGGACGGCCATAACCGTTTAGACGGTTAAGCGCCAATTAAGTAAGTAAGTAAGTTTATTCACTTCACTTAATTCTTTCGCACTATAAGTACTTTATTTTTTTTTCTTTCCTTTAAAATTTTTTAGTAAACTCTGCCTTCTTTCTTATTACATAATTTTTTTATATCTTAATTTTATTTTGTATGAAGGTATCCTCTATTCTATTCCTAATTTTCGTTTTGTGTCACACTTACATACATATTACATATGTATTTTTACAAAATTAAACCCGGTAAAGCGCCAATTGCATACCTACCGGGTGGCGTGAGATAGGCTAAATTCCTTTAGCACTTTTCTTCGTTTTTACTAAAAATTCGTGTTTTTTGAATTATGACACTATTGAAGTAAATGGGCGATATATGTATATGGGTGATATAGACCTACTGGGGAACCGAGCACCCAAAATTAGCTTCGGTAGCGCCCCAACGGGGATCTCCCGGGTGATGTGGAAAAAGCTATTTTTCAATTCAATTTCAAGTAATTTCACCATAATTCTATGTCAATTTCATTTAATTTTACATATTTTAATTACAATTTTAATTACATTTGAAAATTTTGTAGAAAATTTAAGAAAATACAATCAAAAAGTACAACGTCTTAGATGAAATTCAAAATTTTAATGAAAAATTTAAGTAAGTTAGACCAGTTTGCTATATTTCCAATCACTGCTTAACTATTAACGCATTATTGCACTACCCCCAACATTGGATGCATAGACTGAGTTGAAAAAAATACAAATTGGTCGAATTTCGACCACAGGCAATACAAGTACTCTTTAACACCTTCCATTTGATACCCATGTCACACAAACACATTCCAGGGTTACCCTAGGTTCATTTTCCTACATGGTGATTTTCCCTTATTTTGTCTCCAAAGCTCTCAGCTGAGTATGTAATGTTCGGTTACACCCGAACTTAGCCTTCTTTACTTGTTACTTTTATACTCAGTTGAGCACAGCTCACAGAGTATAATAACTTTGATTGGATAACGGTTTGTTGTACAGGTATAAAGGAATCGAGATAGATATAGACTTCCATATATCAAAATCATCAGTATCGAAAAAAAATTTGATTGAGCCATGTCCGTCCGTTAACACGATAACTTGAGTAAATTTCGAGGTATCTTGATGAAATTTGGTACGTAGGTTCCTGGGCACTCATCTCAGATCCCTATTTAAAATGAACGAAATCGGACTATAACCACGCCCACTTTTTCGATATCG
Source organism: Eurosta solidaginis (assembly GCF_040869045.1). Lineage (NCBI taxonomy): Eukaryota > Metazoa > Arthropoda > Insecta > Diptera > Tephritidae > Eurosta > Eurosta solidaginis. The sequence goes on from NC_090321.1 coordinate 139,600,414, forward strand.
AAAATTTCGAAAAACACAAAAAGTTCTATAATTAATTACCAAAGACGGACAAAGCGATGAAGCTCAGTAGGTGAGTTGAACTTATGACGCAGAATAAAAAATTAGTAAAATTTTGGACAATGGGCGTGGCAGCGCCCACTTTTGAAAGAAGGTACTTTAAAAGTTTTGCAAGCTGTAATTTGGCAGTCGTCGAAGATATCATAATGAAATTAGGCAGGAACGTTACTGCTATTACTATATGTATTCTTAATAAAAATAAGCAAAATCGGAGAACGACCACGCCCACTTAAAAAAAAAAAATTTAAGTCAAATTTTAACAGAAAATTTAAAATCTTTACAGTATATAAGTAAATTATGTCAACATTCAACTCCAGTAATGGTATGGTGCAACAAAATACAAAAATAAAAGAAAATTTCAAAATGGGCGAAGCTCCGCCTTTTTTCATTTAATTTGTCTAGGATACTTTTAATGCCATAAGTCGAACAAAAATTTAGCAATCCTTGTGAAATTTGGTAGGGGCTTAGATTCTAGGACGGTAACAGTTTTCTGTGAAAAAGGGCGGAATCGGTTGAACCCACGCCCAGTTTTTATACACAGTCGACCGCCTGTCCTTCCCCTCGGCCGTTAACACGATAACTTGGGCAAAAATCGATATATCTTTACTAAACGCAGTTCGCGTACTTATCTGAGCTCACTTTATATTGGTATAAAACATGGCCGAAATCCAACTATGACCACGCCCACTTTTCGATTTCGAAAATTACGAAAAATGCCATAATTCTATACCAAATACGAAAAAAGGAATGAAACATGGTAATTGGATTGTTTTATTGATGCAAAATATAACTTTAGAAAAAACTTTGTAAAATGGGTGTGACACCTACCATATTAAGTAGAAGAATGAAAAAGTTCTGCATGGCGAAATCAAAAGCCCTTGGAATAACGGCAGGAATACTTGTTCGTGGTATTACATATAAAAATAAATTAGCAGTACCCGACAGATGATGTTCTGGGTCACCCTGGTCCACATTTTGGTTGATATCTCGAAAATGCCTTCACATATACAACTACCACCACTTCCTTTTAAAACCCCCATTAATACCTTTAATTTGGTACCCATATCGTAACACCTATAGAACTAAGGCCCACTCCCTTTTAAAATACTCGTTTGATACCCATATCGTACAAACAAATTCTAGAGTCACCCTTGGTCCACCTTTATGGCGATGTCTCGAAAAGGCGTCCACCTATAGAACTTAGGCCCACGCGCTTTTAAAATACTCATTAACACCTTTCATTTGATACCCATATCGTACAAAAAAATTCTAGAGTCACCCCTGGTCCACCTTTATGGCGATATCTCGAAAAGGCGTCCACCTATAGAACTAAGGCCCACTCCCTTTTAAAATACTCATTAACACCTTTCGTTTGATACCCATATTGTACAAACGAATTCTAGAGTCAACCCTGGTCCACCTTTATAACGATATCTCGAAAAGGCGTCCACCTATAGAACTAAGGCCCACTCCCTTTTAAAATACTCATTAACACCTTTCATTTGGCACCCATATCGTACAAACAAATTCTACAGTCACCCCTGGTCCACCTTTATGGCGATATCTCGAAAAGGCGTCCACCCATAGAACTAAGGCCCACTCCCTTTTAAAACACTCATTAACACCTTTCGTTTGCTACCCATATTGTACAAACACATTCTAGAGTCACCCTGGTATATCTCGAAAAGGCGTCCACCTATAAAACTAAGGCCCACTCCCTTATAAAATACTCATTAACACCTTTCATTTGATACCCATATCGTACAAACAAAGTCTAGAGTCACCCCTGGTCCACCTTTATGGCGATATCTCGAAAAGGCGTCCACCTATAGAACTAAGGTCCACTCCCTTTTAAAATACTCATTAACACCTTTTATTTGATAACCATATCGTACAAGCAAATTCTAGAGTCACCCCTGTTCCACCTTTATGGCCATATCTCGAATAGGCGTCCACCTATAGAACTAAGCCCATGCCTTTTAAAATTCTCATTAACATCTTTCGTTTGATACCCATATTGTAAAAACGAATTCTAGAGTCAACCCTGGTCCACCTTTATAACGATATCTCGAAAAGGCGTCCACCTATAGAACTATGACCCACTCCCTCTTAAAATACTCTTTAATACCTTCCATTTGATACACATGTCATACAAACACATTGCAGGGTGACCCTAGGTTCATTTTCCTACATGGTTATTTTCTCTTATTTTGTCTTCATAGCTCTCAGCTGAGTATGTAATGTTCGGTTACACCCTAACTTAGCCTTCCTTACTTGTTATATTCAGCTTTTGAAGCAAATGCAAAAGAGGTTTGATTTTGTAAGAAATATTATTGTACTGTATAAGACATTGCTATCTAGTCTGTAAGGTTTGTAATACCATAGACTAAATATATATAAATAAATAAATAAATAAATAAAAACAAGTAAGGACGTGATTGTCATCGGCTGTGCCGAAGACTTCATACCTTTCATCAATGGGGCTGAACAATAATCTTATCCCATTCGTAACCTCTAAATAATCGGGTGTATAAGATAAGAAATATATAGTTAGCTGATGACGATTTTTAAGATAAATATAAATAAACAAGTAATGGTGAGACTGTATTCGGCTGTGACGAAGACTTCATACCTCTCATGAATGGGGCTGAACATAATTTTATCCCAAATAATAGGCTGTATAAGATAAAAAATATATAGTGAACAGATATATATACCTAAGCGATTTTATGATAAATATAAAATATACAAGTAAGGAAGGCTAAGTGCGGGTGTAACCGAACATTACATACTTAGCTGAGAGAAAAATGAACCTAGGGTAACCCTGGAATGTGTTTGTATGACCTGGGTATCAAATGAAAGGTATTAAAGAGTATTTTAAAAGGGAGTGGGCTTTGGTTCTATAGGTGGACGCCTTTTCGAGATATCGCCATAAAGGTGGACCAACTCTAGAATTTGTTTGTACGATATGGGTATGAAATGAAAGGGGTAATGAGTATTTTAAAAGGGAGTGGGCCTTAGTTCTACAGGTGCACGCCTTTTCGAGATATCGCCGTAAAGGCGGACCAGGGGTGACTCTATAATGTGTTTGTACGATATGGGTATCAAATTAAAGGTATTAATGAGGATTTTAAAAGAGAGTGGCCCTTAATGAATTTTCCTTTTTTCAATTATTTTGAGAACTTTTGCAGTTTGCTTTCGTAGTTTCCTTCTACTCAATAGCTTTATTAATGATATTATGCTAATTTTGCGATATTTTCTCATCGCCGCTTCACTTCCAGACCTAGGTTTTTCATTTAAATTTTTAATATTTTTTCACAGTATTTTTAATAATAAATATATAAGCCAAAATTAAATAAATAGAAAATAAAATTTAAATCCGTGATCTGGCATGATTTTTGTGATTTTGTGTTCGAGGTTTTTTGATATTTCCTCAAAAAAGGTTTGGGGATTTAGCCCCAAAAAAAGTGCGGGGCTTTTGTGTTGGGGATTTTGGTTATGGGATTTTAAATTTGGGGATTATGTATTTGGGGTTTTTTTTAGCTGGGGATTCTGTGTTTGGGGATTTTTTTCTTTTTTTGGGATTGTATGTATCTCTCGGCCAACACAAAATTGTTTTTATTGGCCCGCTCTAGCTTGGGTTTGGTCATCGAAAAGTGTTACGCTTGCATTATTTGGGGATTTTCATCAATTTTATTCTAAAAATAAAAGGTTTTAGTTTGTGAAAATGGAAAAAATAAAAAGCGCAGGGTGTTTATTTGCGCCAATGCTTTCTTAAAAAAAAAAATCATAAAACTCGGTTTGGTACTTCTTGATATTAGCCGTTCCAAACATTCCCCATATAAGCGTTTTTATATAATTAGTACAGAAAAAATAAAAAGCGCTAGATGTTTATTTGCGACAATGCTTGCTTTAAAAAAAATCATAAAAATCGGTTTAGTACTTCTTGAGATTAGCCGTTCCAAACTCATAATTTGGGGCAGTAATTACGCAAAGTTTCTTATCTGAACAATCGCTATATATACGAGCGATCTCATCCATTTTTTCAGACAACAATGTGTGCAATATACATATATATGGTGAAGTTTGAAGCTTCAATCTGATAAATTGAGGAAGATATGACAAAAACCTTCTTTTTCCGAAAAATCGGTTGTATGGGGGATATAAATTATTGTATCCTTTGTTAAGGTTACTAAAAAAATAATTTTTTTGGGTCTCAAGACCTTTATTATTATTTATTCACTAATTTAATTATTGGTCGTAAGACCTTACTTTGTTACTCACTAATTAAAACTAAACGCTTACAACTAACTGCTTACAACTGACTTAAAAATGGTAAATTAGTTCTAAATATAACTTAATTCTACCTGTGCCAGCATTATTTCGTTCGGCGCGTGGCGGATGTTGTTCCCAATTCAATTCCGGATGTCGTTCACAATATTTGTGTTTTTGCTGATCATGCGTCTGGGCCTTTTCCTGTTTGCTTCAAAATTATTATTAAGTATTTTGAGCCATCAACTTGCGTATTGCTGACTAAGCTCTTTACATTAGCGTCAGCTCGAATGTTGATTTAGTTGGTGCTAACTCCTCCACCCCAAAAACGAACGTCCTCGTTTGTTAAGGTAGGGATTTCGGATGCTACAGGTTCCTTGTTATCGTTTACCTGGATGCTTACTTTGTAGCTTGACAGCTCTTCTGGTTCCTTTGTAAAATGTCTTCTTATTACTGGTGCGAATATGAGTCCTCCTAGGCAGACTATTATCATGATTGTTAGAGAAAAATTTGTGATTATGGCCGCTTTGTGTTTTGTCCGCAATGAATTTATACGATTTGTGTTATTTATATGGAGTTCCTTCATCATTTCCAAACTTAGGATTTCTTCTTCTTGCTTTGATGGGACATTTGACTGGAGAATTGCAGGTAGTGGTTTGCTGGTTAGTAGTTCGTTAAAAGAATATATCTGTTTATTGATATGAACTGTGGAATTATGGTACTGTATTGCGTATGACCCTGTCAGGTTTACTTTTTGGGTGTCGATATCTATGGTGCCGTTGTATTGGTTTAGTAGTAGGAAGCCAGGAGTGATGCTTTCTACGGTTGGGATGTGCTGGTTATTAACAAAAACGCATTCAGCTGGCTTGCTTCTCAGTAGAGGTGGGACACAGGTAGTGTTGCTAATGTCTACTATATCCTTACGGTTACATATTCTTACATTATTATTTTCTTTACATTTAGATTCAATTCCATATACTAAGTTATTATTACATGTTACAATGTCCTCGTAAGGGACTTTATTAATAAATTTTCCTATCTTTATAGGTTTTATCAAAATTGACTTACAAATGTCTTCATTTGTTATTGGTAATCCTATTATGTAAAATAACATTTTATCGTTTGTTGCAATTTTTACGCTTGCGATTTCTAGTGATTCTTCTATACTATTTAGGGTAAAATTGTTTTTTTTGTATATTGACTTAATTAACATAATTTCTTCATTTGAAAATATATAGGAGTTGACTATGCCGGCCTTAGCCCAATGTATCGCATAGTCTATATTAATTATTTCTTCTTTGATAATTTTTAACTTATATTTCATTTCAATAGCAAAATTATGTTGAGTGTGTTCATCCGATTGTATGGATTTCACGATTTTATTAGAAATTGCTGTAATTTCATTTATTTTATCAAAAATTACTTTATTAATTACCACTTGCTGGTTATTATTTTCAACTATATTATTTATTTCATTTTCTAAGATGACTTGGTCGTCGTGGTCGGGATTTCCTGCGATCCACTTCCAGATGGTTCCTAGTTCATTAATTGCTCTTTTAAATTTCCTTGGTTTAAGTCTATTCAAATAATCTTGTATTGATCTTAATTCATTATTGAGAATGGGCAAGAGGGGGTTTCCTTCATTGATTTGTGTCCTAATGGTATGGCTAAGTTCATTTAGTGTCTTTTGGCATACGTCCAGATCTATTTTATGTATAATTTTGTAAGTTCCTGTTTGAATTTTGGTTTGTCCCGTATTAAATGTTGCAAGTTGAGAGTTGGAGTAATCTATTATTTTAAAGTCCGCGTACACTAGGTGCACAAGAAGTCTGTAAGAGAGAATTTTGAAGGGGGAGTTTCTTATTTTACTAAAATCATATTAAGTCTTAATGTTACTCTTATGTACTATTCTTCCTTTTTCAGTAATTACTACACTACATTTATCTTCTTTCACGATTTCCTTCCTATATCTAGCAGTGAGTTTTGATCCTATTCTTTTATTAATCCTAACATAAATTATGTCTTAATGGGTTTCCGTGTTTTATTATGGATTTCTAAATCCTTTTCTTGTCTTTTCCGAAGGGTTTCTATGTTTTCTCGCCGTGAATTCTCGTATTGTTCTGGGTCTATCGAGACTCGTCTACCGAAAAATGTTTCTATAGGTCGTTTTCCCGTTGCTGAGTGTATGGAGTAATTATATTCATATGTGCATCTATCTAATAGTTCTTGAAATGAACGATGGGTGCGTTCTGTTTGGAGGCAGCGCATAATTTCCGATAAGGTGGAATGAAACCTTTCCACTTGACCATTAACTGTGCTTGCGTATGGAGGTGTTTTAAAGATTTTAATTCCAAGTTGATCTTCTACCATGAATTGTATGGATAGTGAGTTTAGAGACTTTTCATTGTCTATAACTATTGTCTTAGGTACACCAAATGCGAAGTATTTGTCGCAAAGGTTCTCTGATATCTTCTATTGCCTTTGACTGTATTATTCTTACCTGGGCATATTTAGAAAATTTATCTACTGCTGTTAGTACCAGGCGTTTCTCCGTATTATAGATATCTATGTGAACTATTTCACCAGGGTACTGGGGAATTGGGGCTTTAAGTAGATGTGGTTTATTAGGGTGACGGTCATATTTATTTTCTTTACAAACTTTGCACTGTTTAATTATATTTTCTATTCTTGCTGTCATTTTTGGGAAGTAATATTTTAGTATTAGTTGTTTTTTGTTTTCATCTCTATTTCTATGTGCTCGTGTGTGTTCTTTTAATATTTCCTCATTTTGAACATCCTCGTTTACTAGATCTTGTACTTTTGTTTGGGTATAGCGAATTTTGTGATTGGAAAAATAAAGGGGATAGATTTCCAGAATTTTTCCAATTATTTCTTCAGAGGTAAATAAGCCGTTTATCACTGAAGGATTTAGGTAACGTTTTAGTAGTGCAGTTAAATCGTCGGTTGAAAAGTGGGGTTTACAAATTAAGTGGGTATGATAGGTCGGGAATGGTATTTTAAACTGATAGCTGTCTTCATCTCCTAGCGAGATCCAAATTTGGTTTTTGAAGGCATTTATGGGTCCTTCTACTGCTGGGATTAGGTTGTGCGATGAACTCTCGTCTGAGTGCGTCGCGACTGATAAAGAATTTAACTCAAATGGCCTTGATAATGTATCTGCAACTACATTGGCCTTTCCTGGTTTATATTGTATTTCATAGTTATATTCCTCTAGTATTGCTTTCCATCGTTTCAATTTAGAGTTAGTGTTCTTATTGCTTAAGGCATAGGTGAGTGGCTGATGGTCAGTGTGTATAATAACTTTCGCTGTGCCGTATAGGTAATTTCTGAAGGAATTTAAAGCCCAAATTATTGCAAGCATTTCCTTTTCATTTACTGCATAATTTTCTTCAGCTTTGTTTAATGTTCTTGAAATAAATGTGATCGGTTTGCCATTCTGTTCCAAAACTGCGCCTATGGCATATTGTGAGGCATCTGTAGTTAAGTCGAAACCTTTACTGTAATCGAGATATTGTAGGATAACATCTTTGGATGTGAGGGTGGCTTTAATTTTATTGAATGCTTCTTTTGCTTTTTCATTCAAATTTATTAGAATTTTCCATGAACTGCTTTTAGACATTCTTCCTTCCTCTCCTCGAAGTAGGGATGTCAGTGGTTTTGCTAGTTTCGCATAATCTTGGATGAATCTTCTATAATATCCGGATAAACCCAAGAATGAGCGTAAGTCTTTAATTGTTTTGGGGTAGGGGAAGTCTGTTATTGATTGTACTTTGGCTGGGTTTGTAGAGATTCCGTCAGAAGAGACGACAAATCCCAGGAATTCGACTTTCTTTTTGAAAAAGTCGCATTTGCCAATCTGGACTTTCATGTTTGCCTTGTTCAGAGTTTCGAAAATTGTGTCGATATGTTCAGCGTGCGTTTTTTCGTCCTCGCTAAATATAATTATATCGTCTATGTATACATAGCAAATTCTACCTATGTGTTTCCTAAGTATGTCGTCCAGTGTCCGTTGAAAGATGGCAGGGGCGTTCTTTAAGCCAAAAGGAAGTCTCGTGAACTCGTATTTTCCGTTGTTCACTGAAAAAGCTGTTTTTTCACGTCATATTCCTTAAAAGGAATTTGATCTAATTTCGTTTTTTTCTTCCGTGGTCATGTGTTGGTCCCGAATTTGTATTGTGTTAACATTTTGTACACTGTATTGTCTTAAAAAGATTTTTTTTATGTTTGCTATAACCATAAAATTTTCTTTCGTATGTATGACCGCTGAGAGTTCCTTTAGGCTGTCATTGCCTAGTATTGCATGAAAGGTTTTGAGAGTGGGTAGTAAGAAGAATTTAAGCTTGTAGTTTTCTAAGTTGAAGAGGTTGAGATATGTGTGGTGGGTAATTTTGATTTTTCCCTCGACAGAATTTGCAAAAAAGGGTTTGTCGTTTTTTATTGATTTTGTTACTAAGCTGGACTGGATATAATATTTGTTAGATCCAGTGTCCACTAAAATGTTTAAAATTTCGCCGCTCTTCGTCCTGCATCTAAAGTAGGGTAACGAAGAACTGTTCAATCTAAAAAATGTACATCACTCAGATCCTGCGGTTCTTCCTTTTCGTTGTTAAAGGTTGTGTTCTGATTGTGGTCGCTTGGATCTTCGTAGTATTGGTCTTGGTAGTATTGGTCATGGTAGTGTTGGTTATGGTAGTGTTGGCTATCCGTCGCTCCGTCGGTGTTTATGTGAACTTTGAACTTTGATAGGGGATGGTTTATCATTGATGTATTAGGTGGCCGTTTGCCCATTTCTTGAGCTTTAGGGCGGTTCATATAATTTACCGCTCTTGTCCTGACGCTTTCGTCTACGTCCATGGGTTGAGGTGGTCTTGGAGGAGCGTGGTATTGTTGGATAAAAGGGTTTTGTGGTTGTTATCTATTTACCTGTTTTGGGTTTTGGTTGGCGTATAGCTGATAGTTGGGAGGATTCAAATTTTGTTGATGATAGTTTTGTGGAATGGGATTTGATATGGGTTGAGGTAGATGTGCTAGTTCGGGATAAAACCTTGACTGTGGTTGGAATTGTTGGTAAGATTGCGGCTGGGGGTATTTTACCGTGAAGGGCTGCTGTCGTGGATTCGGAGAATTAAAGCTTTGTTGACGGGAGTTAGACATCTGGTTGTTCGCGTGGTATGCCCTGAAGTTTTGGTTTTCGAGCTTCAGGCAAAGGTGTAAGGCTTCTGGCAAACTCTTTGGTTCCTTTATGCCAAGTAACCTGAGGAGATCACCCGAAAGTCCTTTGACGAATGTGTCGAGGGCCTTAGCTCGGTAATTCTCAGTTAACAAGTGAACTGCTTCTTCACCTATCTCCATACAGCCTATTTTATTTAAAAGTAGTGATAGGTGTCCGTATACCTTCTGGTAGAACTCATTAATGGACATTCGTCCTTGTATGAGACATGTCATTTGGTACTCTAAAGTGCCTATGTCTCGTTTGTCGGCGTAGTGGGTAGTTAGACAGCGGAAAATTGCTGTCCAATCTAAAGGGGTGTTGTACGATTCTAAGGCTATGTCTGCCTTTCCAATTATCTTATTCCTAATGACATTCAAAATGCCGAGATATATAGGTGTGCCCTTTGAGGGTTCATAAATTCTCAAAATTCTTTCAACACTCTTTTTCCAGGAGCTAAACTCTGAGGCATTTCCTGAGAATTCTCTTAATGAACGTACAACATCTGGAATCTTATCCATTTCACTCATATTATTTTGGAATTGGGCGTCTATAGTTTGATCAGTTATGATAGGATTTGTTGTGTTGTTAAGGACACTCTGTACTATATTAGGCACGCTTGCCTCTATGGCTAGGGATATCATGCTTTTTATCATATTGGCCAAGTCTGGTGGTTATTAGGGCTTGGCGGTGCTGGTGGTGCAGCGGGAGGGTTAGCTCCAAGCATTGAGGGTCTAATCAAATTGTTTGGGTTTGACATTGTAAGGAATTTTTGATTTTTTTTTCTTTCGGTAAGGGATTTGATTTTCTGGACTTCTTAAATCACAAAAAAAATTACGATTGTCTTGAAAAGGATTTTCCTAAATTTTTTCTTTTTTTTATTTTATTTCCGCACTTTCACTTTTAAAATGAAATATCTAAGTTATTAAATTCTAAATTATTTAAATTTTTGAGTGACTTTCACAATAAGTATTCGAATTTCGTAATTGTAATTTTTTATGTAGTAATTTACTTCTCTTATTTTTTATAATTTTTAATTACTGTAAATGTTTTTGAAAGTTACTTATTTTTCAATATTTTTCTTTTTTCTTAAAAAAATTTTTTTTCCCTCATTACTTTCTAAATTTTTCAAATATGCGTTTTTAAGATGAAATTTCAAAATTTAGTAGATTTGAATTTTTTGTTTTAAATATTTTTCTTAAATATATAAATATTTTCTTACACTAATTTCAGCTCCACCTCGATAAGTGTGTTTTCTTCCCTTTTCCTGGCGGTACTCGTGGTACACTGGCTTATACCTTGTTGCTGGGGGTGGCTCCTTGGCTGGTATCGTTGGGGCGTCCGGGAAGTTTGTAAGTTTTCACTACCCCTTTCACGCCCCTTCTTATAGGTATCGTTTAGTAACACAGACTGGAATAGTTTTTCTTTCGTAGCACTTTATTATTTGTGGTACTTATTGAAAGTTTTTTTCTACCGGTTTTCTTTCTATTGTGGCACTTTTTGTATTGTGGCACTTTTTTTGAAAGTTAATGCTATACTGGTGGCACTTTTGGAATTTTTTGATAACAGTTTCCTTCGCGGCACTTTATTAAGCTTAATACCGATTTTTCAACACTATAAGTTTACCAAGCCAAGCCTTTTAGCTCGGGCGCCAATTATTGTATCCTTTGTTATGGTTACTAAAAAAATAATTTTTTTTGGGTCTCAAGACCTTTATTATTATTTATTCACTAATTTAATTATTGGTCGTAAGACCTTACTTTGTTACTCACTAATTAAAACTAAACGTTTACAACTAACTGCTTACAACTGACTGACTTAAAAATGGTAAATTAGTTCTAAATATAACTTAATTCTACCTGTGCCAGCATTATTTCGTTCGGCGCGTGGCGGATGTTGTTCCCAATTCAATTCCGGATGTCGTTCACAATATTTGTGTTTTTGCTGATCAGGCCTCTGGGACTTTTCCTGTTTGCTTCAAAATTATTATTAAGTATTTTGAGCCATCAACTTGCGTATTGCTGACTAAGCTCTTTACATTAGCGTCAGCTCGAATGTTGACTTAGTTGGTGCTAACTTATGTGCTATCGTGGTCCGACGATCCGGCCGGTTCCGACAAATGTCTAATCGGACACCTAAATACACCCGCTCACAAAATTTTATCAAGATATCTCAAAAATTGAGGGACTAGTTTGCATACAAACAGACAGACGGAAGGAGAGATGGACATGGCTAAATCAATTCAGCTCTTCATCCTGATTATTTCGGTATATTTAATGGTGGGTCTATCTAATTTCCTTTAAGGACTAACAATTTTGGGATTCATGAAAGGTATAAAAATAGGTAGGTAGTTTGTGTGAGGATGCAGTTTCACGTTTTTTGTGGTCTGCATGTAAAAACTGTGACCAAGAATCACTTATTTCAACAATATATGACGTAAGTTTTTGATGAAATTAGATGAAATTTGGTGCTTCTAGCCGTAAAAAGGGGATAGAAATGAGAGCTTATATGGGGTATACATTATATATACCACCGATCTCTTTGATTTTTTCAGACAACAATATATGCTATATACGTAAGCATTTGGTGAAATTTTAAGGTTCTAGCTGTTAAAATGGGGCAGAAATAGCGAAAAGTTTCTTATCTGAAAAATCGGTTGTATGAGATATATACAATGCATACAACCGACCTCTATGATTTTCTCAGACAACAATATATGCTATATATGTAGGGCGTACATCTGGTCACCATATCTCTACTTCAAACATCTGGTAACCTTGATGCTTACTATAACAAAATGACAAGAGAACAATAAAAGAAGAAGCCAAAAGAAGAGTTGAGTCGTGTACGAGCCGGTGATCAAAGCGTTTGAAATTTAATCAATTCCTATAAAATTACAAGATGCTTTTTAAAATACAATACATATGATATTTCTTTATAACATTTAATATTCTTTTAATAAATAAATTACAATTTGTGCGAATTTAAAAGCTCACCATTAAACCTAATCCACATATATGTAAGCATTTGGTGAAAATTTAAGCTTCTAGCTGTTAAAATGGGGCAGAAATTTCAAAAAGTTTCTTATCTGAACAATCGGATGTATGAGATATATACTATATATACAACCGATCTCTTTGATTTTTTCAGACAACAATATATGTTATATACTTACGTAAGCATTGGGTGAAATTTTAAGTTTCTAGCTGTTAAAATGGTAAAGAAAATGCGAAAAGTTTCTTATCTGAAAAATCGGTTGTATGAGATATACGCTATATATACAACCGATCTCTGTGATTTTTTGAAACAACAATATACGCTATATACGTAAGCATTTGGTTAAATTTTAAGCTTTAAAATGGGGCAGATATTGCGAAAAGTTTCTTATCTGAACAATCGGATATATGAGATATATACTATGCATACAAGCGATCTCTATGATTTTTTCAGACAACAATATACGCTATATACGTAAGCATTTGGTGAAATTTTAAGCTTCTAGCTGTTAACATGGTAAAGAAATTGCGAAAAGTTTCTTACCTGAACAATCGGATGTATGAGATATATACTATATATACAACCGATCTCTTTGATTTTTTCAGACAACAAAATATTTTATATACATACGTAAGCATTTGGTGAAATTTTAAGCTTCTAGCTGTTAAAATGGGGCAGATATTGCGAAAAGTTTCTTATTTGACAATCGGTTGTATGAGATATATACTATGCATACAACCGATCTCTATGATTTTTTCAGACAAGATTATATGCTATATAAATACGTAGGCATTTGGTGAAATTTTAAGCTTCTAGCTTTTAAAATGGTAAAGAAATTGCGAAAAGTTTCTTACCTGAACAATCGGATGTATGAGATTTATACTATATATATACAACCGATCTCTTTGATTTTTTCAGACAACAAAATATTCTATATACATACGTAAGCATTTGGTGAAATTTTAAGCTTCTAGCTGTTAAAATCGTAATGAAATTGGGAAAAGTTTCTTATCTGAAAAATCGGTTGTATGAGATATATAATATGCATACAACCGATCTCTGTTATTTTTTTAGTCAACAATATATGCTGTATACGTAAGCATTTGGTGAAATTTTAAGCTTCTAGCTGTTAAACTGGGGCAGATATTGCGAAAAGTTTCTTATCTGACAATCGGTTGTATGAGATATATACTATGCATACAACCGATTTCTATGATTTTTTCAGACAAGATTATATGCTATATAAATACGTAGGCATTTGGTGAAATTTTATGCTTCTAGCTGTTAAAATGGTAAAGAAATTGCGAAAAGTTTCTTATCGGAAAAATCGGATGTATGAGATATATACTATATATACCACCGATCTCTTTGATTTTTTCAGACAACAATATATGCTATATACGCAAGCATTTAGTGAAATCTTAAGCTTCTAGCTGTTAAAATGGTAAAGAAATTGCGAAAAGTTTCTTACCTGAACAATCGGATCTATGAGATATATAGGTACTATGCATACAACCGATCTCTATTATTTTTTCAGACAACAATATGTTCTATATACGTAACCATTTGGTGAAATTTTAAGCTTCCAGCTGTTAAAATGGGGCAGATATTGCGAAAAGTTTCTTATCGGAAAAATCGGATGTATGAGATATATACTATATCTTGTTTGGTTGTTTTTCCGACAGGGTGGATAAATGATGTATATTGGAACGATTTTCCGTCATCCCTTGTCAAATTTGGTTTTGAGACAAACCGGTTTCAGCGTTGTGCCATCATCAGTGTCGATTTTCGTTCTGATCTGTTGTTGTCGTTTGTCCTGTATTTATAGTTCGTAGGGATATGAGCAGGTATTGTCAAATTGATGCTTGTGTATATTTAGTTATGTGTATGTGCTGTGTGTTCATTCAGAACCGAGGGTGGTTTACTAATCGATTTGTGTGGCTGACTGGGGTAGGTAGAAATCTGTGATTTTAGTCGTTTGACCTTCTTTGCCGGTTTTTTGTTTTGGTGTGTTAATTGTTTTGTGTTTATTTGTTGTTGTGTGTTTGTCTGTTGTACCTGTGTGATTAAGTTGTTTCCTGTAAACAAGTTTTAAAGGCTCGAATATTGTGTCAGAAATTGTGTTTATCTTTTCGTTTATTATTCTACCGTCGAATGTTTTCTGTTTGTAGATTTCCATGTTTTCGAGTACGTTGAGACGTCGGCCCTTTTCCTGTATGTGAAGAACCCTAACTGTTTTATTGATGTTTGCTGGGGAACATTCATTCTCGACCATGTGATTCGCGAAGTTAGACTCGGGTATAATGTTTGGATTCCGTATTTTTTTGTTGTAATCTCTAATATGTTCTCTGAACCTCGTTCTTATTTGCCGTCCTGTAGTCCTATCTAACTATGCTGGCATCCGCAGGTAAGCTTGTATACGCCGTGGCTGCTAAACGGATCCTCTGAGTTAATGTTAGCTCTTAGTTTTCGCCCTAGATTGTTCGATGTTTTGAATGCTGTGTTAATGTTGTATTTTTTAAAGAAGTTTGCCAATTTATATGTTGCTTTTCCAGTATATGTCATAGTCGTCCAGCTATTATTTTCCTTTTCATTATTTCTTTTTGGTTCCCCATTTGTCCTTCTGAGCTTATCTACTAGTGCTTAATCACACAGGTACAATAGACAAACACACAACAACAAATAAACACAAAACAATTAACCACCAAAACAAAAAACCGGGAAAGAAGGTCAAACGACTAAAATCACAGATTTCTACCTACCCCAGTCAGCCACACAAATCGATTAGTAAACCACCCTCGGTTCTGAATGAACACACAGCACATACACATAACTAAATATACACAAGCATCAATTTGACAATACCTGCTCATATACCTACGAACTATAAATACAGGACAAACGACAACAACAGATCAGAACGAAAATCGACACTGATGACGGCACAACGCTGAAACCGGTTTGTCTCACAACCAAATTTGACAAGGGATGACGGAAAATCGTTCCAATATACATCATATATATTATATATACAACCGATCTCTTTGATTTTTTCAGACAACAATATATGCTATATACGTAAGCATTTGGTGAAATTTTAGGCTTCTAGCTGTTAAAATGGTAAAGAAATTGCGAAAAGTTTCTTACCTGAACAATCGGATGTATGAGATATATACTATATATACAACCGATCTCTTAAATTTTTTCAGACAACAATATATGCTATATACGTAAGCATTTGGTGAAATTTTAGGCTTCTAGCTGTTAAAGTGGTAAAGAAATTGCGAAAAGTTTCTTACCTGAACAATCGGATGTATGAGATATATACTATATATACAACCGATCTCTTTAATTTTTTCAGACAACAAAATATTCTATATACATAAGTAAGCATTTGGTGAAATTTTAAGATTCTAGCTGTTAAAATCGTAAAGAAATTGCGAAAAGTTTCTTATCTGAAAATCGGTTGTATGAGATATATACTATGCATACAACCAATCGCTATTATTTTTTCAGACAACAATATATGCTGTATATACGTAAGCATTTGGTGAAATTTTAAGCTTCTAGCTGTTTAATTAGGGCAGAAATTGGGAAAAGTTTCTTATCGGAAAAATCGGATGTATGAGATATATACTATATATACAACCGATCTCTTTGATTTTTTCAGACAACAATATATGCTATATACGTAAGCATTTGGTTAAATTTTAAGCTTCTAGCTGTTAAAATGGTAAAGAAATTGCGAAAAGTTTCTTACCTGAACAATCGGATGTATGAGATATATAATATATATACAACCGATCTCTTTAATTTTTTCAGACAACAATATATGCTATATACGTAAGCATTTGGTGAAATTTTAAGCATATAGCTGTTAAAATGGTAAAGAAATTGAGAAAAGTTTCTTACCTGAACAATCGGATGTATGAGATATATACTATATATACAACCGATCTCTTTGATTTTTTCAGACAACAAAATATTCTATATATATACGTAAGCATTTGGTGAAATTTTAAGCTTCTAGCTGTTAAAATCGTAAAGAAATTGGGAAAAGTTTCTTATCTGAAAAATCGGTTGTATGAGATATATACTATGCATACAACCAATCTCTATGATTTTTTCAGACATGTTTATATGCTATATAAATACGTAGGCATTTGGTGAAATTTTAAGCTTCTAGCTGTTAAAATGGTAAAGAAATTGCGAAAAGTTTCTTATCTGAAAATCGGTTGTATGAGATATATACTATGCATACAACCAATCGCTATTATTTTTTCAGACAACAATATATGCTGTATATACGTAAGCATTTGGTGAAATTTTAAGCTTCTAGCTGTTTAATTAGGGCAGAAATTGCGAAAAGTTTCTTACCTGAACAATCGGATGTATGAGATATATACTATATATACAACCGATCTCTTTGATTTTTTCAGACAACAATATATGCTATATACGTAAGCATTTGGTTAAATTTTAAGCTTCTAGCTGTTAAAATGGTAAAGAAATTGCGAAAAGTTTCTTACCTGAACAATCGGATGTATGAGATATATACTATATATACAACCGATCTCTTTAATTTTTTCAGACAACAATATATGCTATATACGTAAGCATTTGGTGAAATTTTAAGCATATAGCTGTTAAAATGGTAAAGAAATTGAGAAAAGTTTCTTACCTGAACAATCGGATGTATGAGATATATACTATATATACAACCGATCTCTTTGATTTTTTCAGACAACAAAATATTCTATATATATACGTAAGCATTTGGTGAAATTTTAAGCTTCTAGCTGTTAAAATCGTAAAGAAATTGGGAAAAGTTTCTTATCTGAAAAATCGGTTGTATGAGATATATACTATGCATACAACCAATCTCTATGATTTTTTCAGACGTGTTTATATGCTATATAAATACGTAGGCATTTGGTGAAATTTTAAGCTTCTAGCTGTTAAAATGGTAAAGAAATTGCGAAAAGTTTCTTATCTGCCCAATCGGTTGTATGAGATATATACTATGCATACAACCGATCTCTATGATTTTCTCAGACTACAATATATGCTATATACGTAAGCATTTGGTGAAACTTTAAGCTTCTAGCTGTTAAAATGGTAAAGAAATTGCGAAAAGTTTCTTATCTCCCCAATCGGTTGTATGAGATATATACTATGCATACAACCGATCTCTATGATTTTCTCAGACAACAATATATGCTATATACGTAAGCTTTTGGTGAAATTTTAAGATTCTAGCTGTTAAAATGGTAAGGAAATTGCGAAAAGTTTCTTACCTGAACAATCGGATGTATGAGATATATACTATATATACAACCGATCTCTTTGATTTTTTCAGACAACAAAATATTCTATATATATGCGTAAGCATTTGGTGAAATTTTAAGCTTCTAGCTGTTAAAATGGTAAAGAAATTGCGAAAGGTTTCTTATCGGACAATCGGTTGTATGAGATATATACTATGCATACAACCGATCGCTATGATTTTGTCAACAAGATATGCTATATGCGTAAGCATTTGGTGAAACTTTAAGCTTCTAGCTGTTAAAATGGGGCAGAAATAGCGAAAATTTTCTTATCGGAAAAATCGGATGTATGAGATATATACTATATATACAACCGATCACTTTGATTCTTTCAGACAACAATATATGCTATGTACGTAAGCATTTGGTGAAATTTTAAGCTTCTAGCTGTTAAAATGGGAAAGAAATTGCGAAAAGTTTCTTATCTGAACAATCGGCTGTATGAGATATATACTATGCATACAACCGATCTCTATGATTTTCTCAGACAACAATATATGCTATATACGTAAGCATTTGGTGAAATTTTAAGCTTCTAGCTGTTAAAATGGGGCAGAAATTACGAACAGTTTCTTATCGGAAAAATCGGATGTATGAGATATATACTATACATACAACCGATCTCTTTGATTTTTTCAGACAACAATATATGCTATATACGTAAGCATTTGGTTAAATTTTAAGCTTCTAGCTGTTAAAATGGTAAAGAAATTGCGAAAAGTTTCTTACCTGAACAATCGGATGTATGAGATATATACTACATAACCAACCGATCTCTTTAATTTTTTCAGACAACAATATATGCTATATACGTAAGCATTTGGTGAAACTTTAATCTTCTAGCTGTTAAAATGGGGCAGAAATAGCGAAAAGTTTCTTATCGGAAAAATCGGATGTATGAGATATATACTATATATACAACCGAACACTTTGATTCTTTCAGACAACAATATATGCTATATACGTAAGCATTTGGTTAAATTTTAAGCTTCTAGCTGTTAAAATGGTAAAGAAATTGCGAAAAGTTTCTTACCTGAACAATGGGATGTATGAGATATATACTACATAAACAACCGATCTCTTTAATTTTTTCAGACAACAATATATGCTATATACGTAAGCATTTGGTGAAATTTTAAGCATATAGCTGTTAAAATGGTAAAGAAATTGAGAAAAGTTTCTTACCTGAACAATCGGATGTATGAGATATATACTATATATACAACCGATCTCTTTGATTTTTTCAGACAACAAAATATTCTATATATATACGTAAGCATTTGGTGAAATTTTAAGCTTCTAGCTGTTATAATGGTAAAGAAATTGCGAAAGGTTTCTTATCGGACAATCGGTTGTATGAGATATATACTATGCATACAACCGATCGCTATTATTTTCTCAGACAACAATATATGCTATATACGTAGGAATTTGGTGAAACTTTAAGCTTCTAGCTGTTAAAATGGGGCAGAAATAGCGAAGTTTCTTATCTGACAATCGGTTGTATGAGATATATACTATGCATACAACCGAACTCTTTGATTTTTTCAGACGACAATATATGCTATATACGTAAGCATTTGGTGAAATTTTAAGCTTCTAGCTGTTAAAATGGTGCAGAAGTAGCGAAAAGTTTTTATCGGACAAATCGGATGTATGAGATATATACTATATATGCAACCGATCTCTTTGGTTTTGTCAGACAACAATATATGCTTAGTACGTAAGCATTTGGTGAAATTTTAAGCTTCTAGCTGTTAAAATGGGGCAGAAATTTGGAAAAGTTTCTTATCTGACAATCGGTTGTATGAGATATATACTATGCATACAGCCGATCTCTATGATTTTCGCCGACAACAATATATGCTATATACATAAGCTTCTAGCTGTTAAAATGGGGCAGAAATTGTGAAAATATTTATATATACTATATATATATACTATATATACAACCATATATATACCACCGATCTCTATGATTTTTTCATACAACAATATATGCTATATACGTAAATATTTGGTGAAATTTTAAGCTTCTAGCGAATTAAATGGGGCAGAAATAGCGAAAAGTTTCTTATCGGAAAAATCGGATGTATGAGATATATACTATATATACAACCGATCTCTTTGATTTTGTTAGAGAACAATATATGCTATGTACGTAAGCATTTGGTGAAATTTTAAGCTTCTAGCTGTTAAAATGGGGCAGAAATTGCGAAAAGTTTCTTATCTGACAATCGGTTGTATGAGATATATACTATATATACAACCGGCCACTTTGATTCTTTCAGACAACAATATATGCTATGTACGTAAGCATTTGGTGAAATTTTAAGCTTCTAGCTGTTAAAATGGGAAAGAAATTGCGAAAAGTTTTTTTATCTAAACAATCGGTTGTATTAGATATATACTATGCATACAACCGATCTCTTGGTGAAATTTTAAGCTTCTAGCTGTTAAAATCGTAAAGAAATTGCGAAAAGTTTCTTATCTGAAAAATCGGTTGTATGAGATATATACTATGCATACAGCCGATCTCTATTATTTTTTCAGACAACAATATATGCTGTACACGTAAGCATTTGGTGAAATTTTAAGCTTCTAGCTGTTAAAATGGGGCAGATGTTTCGAAAAGTTTCTTATCTGACAATCGGTTCTATGAGATGTATACTAGGCATACAACCGAACTCTATGATTTTTTCAGACAACAATATATGCTATATACGTAAGCATTTGGTGAAAATTTAAGCCTCTAGCTGTTAAAATGGTAAAAAAATTGCGAAAAGTTTCTTATCTGAACAATCGGTTGTATGAGATATATACTATATATAAAACCGATCTCTTTGATTTTTTAGACGACAATATATGCTATATGCGAAAGCATTTGGTGAAATTTTAAACTTCTGGCTGTTAAAATGGGGAAGAAATTGCGAAAAGTTTCTTAGCTGACAATCGGTTGTATGAGATAAATACTATGCATACAACCGATCTCTTTGATTTTTTCAGACGACAATATATGCTATGTATGTAAGCATTTGGTGAAATTTAAGCTTCTAGCTTTTAAAATGGGGCAGAAATTGCGAAAAGTTTCTTATCTGACAATCGGTTGTATGAGATAAATACTATGCATACAACCGATCCCTTTGATTTTTTCAGACGAAAATATATGCTATGTATGTAAGCATTTGGTGAAATTTTAAGCTTCTAGCTTTTAAAATGGGGCAGAAATTGCGAAAAGTTTCTTATCTGACAATCGGTTGTATGAGATATATACTATGCATACAACCGATCTCTATGATTTTCTCAGACAAAAATATATGCTATATACGTAAGCATTTGGTGAAATTTTAAGCTTCTAGCTGTTAAAATGGGGCAGAAATTGCGAAAAGTTTCTTATCTGAACAATCGTTTGTATGAGATATATACTATGCATACAACCGATCTCTATGATTTTCTCAGACAACAATATATGCTTTAAAGGTAAGCATTTGGTGAAATTTTAAGCTTCTAGCTGTTAAAATGGGGCATAAATTGCGAAAATATTTATATATACTATATATATATATATATATATATATATATATTTATTTATTTATTTAAGCCAATTAAAAAAGAATCTTATAGGCTAATTATAAAAGTGTAAAGTAGTTAACAATGTTAATATAAATTACCTTACTATACCACCATATATGTATATACTATATATACCACCATATATATACTATATATACCACCATGAATTTTTCAGACAAAAATATATGCTATATACGTAAGCATTTGCTGAAATTTTAACCTTCTAGCTGTTAAAATGGGGCAGAAATTGCGAAAAGTTTCTTATCTGAACAATCAGTTGTATGAGATATATACTGTAACGAATTTATGGAAATTCTGCTTATTTGCAACCTTCTGCTTACGTTCGTATCGATAAACGGTTGAATAGAAAACTCCATTATTCTGTATTACAAAATGGTCTTTAGTATACTGCTTTGAAAGTACTTCGCAATTAAACTCCACATCGCAACTGATAGCGAGGTTAAATCAAACTGATTACAGATTGCTCAGCTTTCGCTGCTTTTATACGATGTGCCCAAATGCCTAGACCGTTCTTATGCTATAATTTTCTACTTGGTTACCAGCTATACCCGATACCGGGCCACCTCGGAAGTATTTATGGCCTTACCACAGTAAGGGGCGCTGCTGTGGCGGACGGTTCTTTCCCCGTATATAATACTGGACCGCTGAGCCCGCCCTGTCGGGCAGGTGGTCGTACGACCAAGATGAACGACTCATTACCTGATTGTAATAAGGACGATGTAAACAGGAGGACTGAGTCGCAATCCAAGGACGACAAATATGAATTAAGCGATGCGTCGGACTTGGGGAGCGAGAAGAGTGCTGATTTAATGAACTCCGTGTTGGAGAAGCACACAAATGTAAACGGAGTAGAAGAGTGGAGCAGGGTACGGAGCAGAGGAAGTAAAAGAGCTCTCTCGCAGTACCGTGCAGCACTAGGAATTGTACAACTCTTGGGAGCAGTGGTCGACCCAACAGAAGTGGAGATCCAGCTCTTGGAATGGGCCCATGAAGCGGTAGAAGTAGGTCGAAGGCAGTTCAAAAGGTTTGCTGCGAGAAACCCTCGGCTCTGCAACCGGTACGGGGAAGAAGAAGCGTCGAATGGCAGATTGAAGAGGCAACGTTCGGCGGAAGGCGACAAGCCTGCTTTCAAGAGGCAGGAAGGACCCAGTCCTAGAGCCGCGAGGCAGGGCAGTCGTATAGACAAGACAAGTAAGCCCAAAGCTTTAAGACAAATGGAGCCCAATGGCGAGGTAGCAACTACCTCGAAAACTGCGAGTCAGAGGGTAGTTCCAACTACGGAATTTGGAGATAAGCCAAAGGGAGATAACACTAAGACCGCAGCTTTTCCTGAGAAGATGAGTGATGTGGCAAAGCAGTCACTGATTGTGGCGCTGGTTGATCTTAGCAGTCCTGTCGGACAAATGACTGCTGAAAGGTGGAGATCTGTGGAAAGGGAGCTTATTAGCTTAATGCTTAAGATGATGCGGGAACAACCAAGTAAGCCCCTTCCAACCTTCGATTCGGGGATGGTGTAATGGTGTGAAGATGATAGCGTACGACAAGATCGCGAGCTTGCGGTGGATGGAGGAAGTGGTTCCAAACCTCCAAAGGCACGGCACGAACGCGCGGTTTGAGGTGGTGGATAAAGCGCAAATCACCACGGTACCAAAAGTTAAGGTATGGATACCATGCGTGATGAAGTCAGAGGATACACTGCAACTTCTTCAGAATCAGAATCCGAACATACCGACGCCGGATTGATGGGTACTTACTGTATTTCGGCCTACCGAGGATAGTCAGTTCTACATCTTCCAAATAAACAAGCAGGCGGAGGATATTTTGTAAACGCAGCTTGGCAAAATGTCCTTTGGCACTGGCAAAATGCACATGCGAATCAGGAAAAGAAGTCCCGAGGATAAAAACCCGCCCGGCACAACATTCACGAGAGGGTGAAGGGGGCTCGAATACTCTAAACCAAAAGGGCAAGGGGAGGACGACGACGTCAAGACGAAGGTGCTGGAGGGGGACAAACAGCCCAATGGTGCTGCGAATCCTACAGATAAACCTCCAACACAGTAAAGTGGCGTCGAGCGAACTCCTCCTAACCCTTGAGGGGGTTCGTTTGACGTGGCGCTGATCCAGGAGCTGTGGCTCGGTAGGAAAGGTATCTGGACTTAACGCGCGCGGGTTTGGCGTTTACTACGCGCAAACGGAAGGACGGGTGCGAGGAAAGAGCTGCATATGCTACCTAATTACAGCACTGAGGACCTCGTAGCGGTGGCCGTTGAGCAAAAGAATAAGCAGGCATTTATCCTGGCGTCCTGCTACATGGCCCATGCTGCGGAGGTTCCACCGGTGGAGTGCAAAAGGCTAGTACAGGAGGAAGGGCACAAAGGGCGGTTGGTCATAGGCACAGATGCAAATGCACACCACAATGCGTGGGGAGGAGCAGATACGAACGAGAGAGGCAAATCTCTATTTTGTTACATCCTGCAAACCAATTTGCATATAGCCAACAGGGGCAATGTCCCTACATACATTGGTCCAACATCCAGCAACGTTCTGGCTATTACATTGAGCTCCGAGCGTGATATATCAAGGTATGATTGGATGGTTCTTGATAGACCATCCTTCTGGACTAAATTGCAGAAAAATGTAGAAACAAAACTGGGACAACCCAAAGAGGTTGCCAATGTGGCGGAGCTCGAGGAGTCGAATGAATTCCTATCAAGGACGCTTATGACTGCGTATACCAAAGCTTGCCCTCTAAGAAGATTCAGAGGAAAAGCAAAGGCGCCATGGTGGAGCAATGAGCTGAGTCCTCTAAGAAGACTGGTAAAAGAAATGTTTAAGCTCGCAAAGACCGCGGCAATCGAAGCGTTTCGGGACGAGTACAGGGGTCTACTGACGATCTACAAGCGTGAAATTACCACGGCGAAGAGAAACTCATAGAAAAGTTTCTCTACGGACACAGAGTGCTACAGCGAAACAGCACGGTTGAAAAAATTCCTAGTAAAGGGAAACATAGTCCAGGGATTAATAAAGAAAGCGAATGGGGAATGGTCACGTAATAGTGAGGAATCCCTTGAGGTGCTTCTAGAAACACAATTCCCATCGGGAGACTTTAGAAGAGCCAGCAGACATCACTCACACTTCGATCACGGAGCTAGTAGTGCCGGGCTTGGTGACCGATACCAAGATAGAATGGGCAGTGAAAACGTTTTCTAAGTTTAAGTGTCCGGGCCCAGACGGTATATTCCCGGCCATGCTACAAGTTTCTAGTATGGCGGTCATGGAATGACTTAAAATAATATTCGATGGGTGCATAAGGCTGAATCATGTACCGCACTCTTGGAGAACTGCTCGTGTATCCCAAAGACTATAGACCTATTAGCTTAACATCATTTCTGCTCAAAACTTTTGAGAGGCTGATAGATGTGTACATGAAATCCAACGTGGATGAAAAGCTGCTCTCCACAACACAGCATGCGTACACCAAAGGCAAGTCGGTAGACACCGCATTGCATAGGGCGGTAATAAGCATAGAGAAAACCCTGAAATATATAGAGTATGCTCCTAGTCACTCCCAGTCTTCTTGGACATTGCCGGGGCTTTCAATAATGTTGCAAAATGGGCGATTATGGATGGTCTTAATTACATTAATGTACATCCTGCCTTAATCAGATGGATCGGCTGCATGTTAAATTGCAGAAAGATTACATCACAAAGGAGATTGTACGAGGCCACGAAATCAGTGAACAGGGGCACGCCGCAGGGAGGAGTGCTATCACCTCTGCTGTGGACGCTGGTCATCAACCAACTGCTCAGGCGATTCGAGGAGGGACCCGTAAAACTTACGGCTTACGCAGATGACGTTGCAATTGTCATAAGTGGAAAGTGCCTTCCAACGATTAGTTCTTTTATGGATCGGGCGCTTAGGGATATTCATACATGGGCATCTAATGTCGGGTGGAAAGTCAATGCGGCGAAGACGGATATGGTCTAGTTTAAAAAGAGGTACAAGGTCCCAAATTGGACCAGACCTAAGTTAGGAGGGGTGACCTTACAGGAGATACCTTGCACAAAATATCTAGGAATCATCCTAGACAGTAAGCTGTCATGGAAGCTCAACGTAGATGAGAGGGTCAAGAAGGCCTCGACGGCACTCCATACATGTAAAAGAATGCTGGGGTGTACGTGGGGCTTATCGCCCTCTCTTTCTCATTGGGTTTTTACAGCGATTGTAAGCCCTATTCTATACTATGGAGTTCTTGTTTGGTGGAAAGCCAGACAAAAAACAACATACCTCAAAAAATTAGAGGGGGTATGCAGACTATCGATGCTTAGCATTACGAGAGCCCCGAAAAGAACCCAGACGGCTGCACTGTATGCCGTTCTGCACGTTGAGGCCACAATAGAGGTGGACGGTTGGCGCAAGAGTGCGCAAATGGCGGACGAGGCGATACATGTGTACACAGATGATTCCAAAGTAGTGGAAGGAGTAGGCTCTGCGGTATACTGTGCTGATCCGTAAATAAGCAGATCCTGTAGGCTACCGAATTACTGTAGCGTTTTGCAAGCAAAAATATTAGCCGTAACCAAAGCAGTAAAAACTCTGGAAGAGAATAGCTTAAGCTGCAACCGTGTTAACTTTTATATTGACAGTCAAGCAGCAATTAAGGCAATAATCTCGCATAGTACATCATCTAAATGCGTGTTAGAGTGCAAACAGTCTCTGGAGAGAATCGGGACAGGGAGAAGCATACATCTATATTGGGTGCCAGGGCATGTGAGAATAGATGGGAATGAAAAAGCGGACGAACTAGCTAAAAAGAGCGCATCCCTTGAAGCTTGCTCCGTAGATGTCCCAATTAGACTGGGCGAGATTAAGCGAAGGCGAGATATGCACATGATCGACCAAGCGGGAGAGGCGTGGGTTCAAGAGCGGGGCTGTAAAGTGTCGAAGATTATGTGTAGGTCTTACAACTTTAGACTAACAAAGTTGCTTCTATCATTAAAAAGAGAGGACTGTAGACTCATGACGGGTATTCTGACTGAACACTGGCTTCTGTCGTCACATAGCTTTAAATTAGGCTTGGTCAGTGGTAGCAGATGTAGGAAGTGCGAGTTGGAGGAGGAAACGATCTATCACGTTCTGTGCACGTGCCCTGCACTTGCCAAGCTAAGAATCCAGCTATTAGGAGTGATACAGCTATCAGATCTAGAAGCAGCAAGTGGCTTAAGCCCTAGGAAGCTTCTGGTATTTGCCAAGAGGACGGGGTTATTTTATAACATTGGTCCTGGTTTTTGATAGGGTTTTTCAGTTTGGTCGTTAAAACAAACTTCTGGTAACACTACGGACTCAGTCAATCTATGTGAGGTCCTCATGGAGCGGCCAGTTCAACCTAACCTAACCTAACCAGCGATACGCTACCAGCTATAAACTACAGATACACGTTTATAGCCACTCGCATAGCCATATCCGCGTGTATATGTGAGTAATACTTCCACCGATGACTACATCTGTATGTGAGATATCTCTTCGTTGCCTTGTATGTATGTGGGTAAATGATGATTAATGTGTTTATGTAGCTTGCTTAATGTTTCTGTTGTTTTGCCTTTATTAAATAACCTTAGAGATGGTAATATTCGTCACAATACAATACATACAACCGATTCAAACCACAATATATGCTATATACGTAAGCATTTTGTGAAATTTGAAGCCTCTTTCTTATCTGAACAATCGGTTGTGTGAGATATATACTATATATACCACCGATCTCTATAATTTTTTTAGATAACAATATATGCTATATATGTACGTAAGCTTTTGGTGAAATTTGAAGCTTCTAGCTATTAAAATAGAGCAGAAATTGCGAAAAGTTTCTTATCTGAACATTCCGTTCTATGAGATATATATAATACTAGCAGACCCGGCAGACGTTGTTCTGCCCTAAATTTCGTCTATATGCTTATATTTTAATAAGCTTTTTCAGTCCAACTGTGCCCTACCCCTCTACACTTTTTCCTAATCTTTTTATTTACTCCTCCCTCCGTCTTTTTCGCTTCATCTATCTCCATCTTCGTCTCATTCAATCTCTTTCTCAGTCTCCTTCTCTCTTCTCTCAATTTTTTCTCATTCTTCTTCATCTCTTATTGCCAGTCCCAGAGGGTGGTATGTATTTTGTTCCAGTCCCACTCCGAGTCTCAGTCTCAGTCCCTAGTCCTAATCCCAGTCCCAGCCCGTCTCTGGTATACTTCCCGGAAAAAAGCATCGTAAATACTAATATAGGCAAATTTATATACGAAATTTCAGGCAATTCGAATAGGACGTATATAAATAGGTATGTGGGTATTATTAATTCTTGTCTTTATTTCGGCTTCGTATGTATATTTATCAGTTTTGCCAGGTTGATGCGACTAAATCGAATTTCACAATGAACTTTAGAGCTCTCAGCAACAGCTTTCAATTGATATCCATAATACACACACATTCTAGGGGTATCCGGGTCCATGTTTTGGCCTATATCTCGAGACCCTAGTCAACAAAGCGGTGTAAAACTTACTCAGTACTAAAGCATACATCAACAACTTCAATTTGATACCCGTAATGTAAAAACACATCCTAGTGTTACCCTGATCCACGTTTTGGCCAATATCTCGAGACCCTAGTCACCAATAGGTATGAAAACTACCCTGTCCTAAAGCACTCATCAACAGCTTCGATTTGATAACGAAAATGTAAAAACATTGTCAAGGCGCTCATGGGCCCACGTTTGGCCTACATCTCCAGACCCTAGTCACCCAGGGGTATGAAAATTATCCTCTACTAAATCACTCATCAACAGCTTTCATTTTATATCCATATTGTGTAAACACATTCTAGGGGTACCCGGGTCCACGTTTTGGCCTATATCTCGAGACCCTAGTCACCCAGGGGTATGCAAATTATCCTGCACTATAGCACTCATAAAAAGCTTTCATTCGATATCCATATTGTATAAACACATTCTAGGGGTACCCTGGTCGACGTTTTGATCTCAAGACCTTAGGCACGTAGCGAAAAAAAACGTAGACGTTGGCCGATTCTCAGACCTACCCAATATGCTCACAAAATTTCATTAGAATTGGTTCAGCCGTTTGGGAGGAGTTAAGCCTCTAAAACCGTGACAGAAGAATATATTAGATATGTATATTAGATATACCACCGATATCTATGATTTTTTCATATAAAAATATATGTTATATACGTAAGCATTCATTGAAATTTGAAGCCTCTCGCTCTCAAACTGGGGTAGTAATTACGAAAAGTTTCTTATTCGAACAATCGGTTGTGGCGGATATATGGTATATATACAACCGATCTCATCCATTTTTTCAGACAACAATATGTGCAATATACGAAAGCATATGGTGAAGTTTGAAGCTTCAATCTAGTAAATTGAGGAAAATCCTCTATTTCTGAAAAATCTGTTGTAGGGAGGATATATGCTAGTAGTATGTAAATACCTGTTCTAGACCAAATGGTGAAAGTAAAAATGTGAAAGGAAAAGTATATACACACCGGCATACATGTATATACAGCAAAAAAAATTTCGCTGCCTACTTTTAGGCGCATACGTATGAAACCGCAAAACGGCAAAAAATTTCGTTCCCTACATTTAGGCGCAACCGTTCAAAACCGCATATGTGTGTGTGTGTGTGTTTGAACTTTGTGAACCCAGCAAGAAATCGAGCGAATGATCAGTATCAGATCCGTATCTGGCATCAAAACTCACACTTACTGAATATCGGCTATAATATAAAGTTGAAACGATAAGAGAAATAGTAAGCATCTATAAAAATACCACTAACAAAATTGTTTAGTTTTCCACATAGTACGGCAACACCAGTACGCAAATTTTTGAACCGTTCGTTACTAAAACCTAACTGCGCTAATATTTTATTTCATTGCAATCAAAAACATAATGCTGGAACTAAGAGCTCTGTGAGCAAAATTAAGTTCACAACGTTAGGTTCGTAAACGACATAGACTTATCCTAGAAATGCGCTTCCCAAGGCCGTCGGTTCTATGTACCGGAGCGACTCGGGATTTTTCCCGACCAAGGACGGCCATTTCAGTGTAACCCCATTTAATTTGTTGCGTCCCTCCCACGAATTGTCATCCTCCCAGCAGCTGCTTGCAGCAGGCCTGCTCCATATTCTCTTGCTCCGGGAAGGTATCGAACCCAATCCGGGTCTGTCTCCTGACCCCGGTCCTGAGAAATGGTTTTGCTGCATCTGTCGCAAAAGGATCTTTTTAGGACGGTCATACTCTTGTCAGTGTGTATCGTGTAAGGGATGGTTGCATCGGACAGGTTGTTCTGGGCTAGATCCCAAAACCAGACGTCCACGTAACTTCTACAAATCTTTTGTGGCTGCATGCTGTTCATGCCCTAGGACGTCCCTTAGCCTGAGCCTTAGCGCACCTCCCCCCCCCCCCCCCCCCACTACCTTCCAGCAGCCCCGCTGCTCAGCAAGCCACAACAAGTGCCCGCTGTTGCTCGCGCCCCACGGCGCCACCAACTCTTAGGGCTGCTCCCACTCATACCTACAATCTCCGTATTAGAGTCGGGAACAATGCCGAGCATCAGCCCCTACCCCGTCTCCCCCCCCCCTCTTTTCCGGCATCAATTGTGTAGGTCAGGGAAACAGACCTTAGTCCCTACCTCCCTTTGCACCGTTTGCCAGCACAGAATATATATGTTTGCGACACCCGCCCAATGCAGCTCCTGCCATGGATGGTGGGAAGCTCTCACAGTTCGCCGGATATTTCAATAGTGAGCGCAGAACTCGTAAATTGCGTCAACTGGCAGCCAATGGTAACATTGGCATCCCACCACTTATTTCGCTCGAGCGTACCGCCGACTTCATCATCATAGAAAAACGAACGTTCATAAACTTTAAAAAAGGGAAGTGGGACGAATACAAATCTTTTACAGACAACCACTTTGTTGCCCTCCCTATCCCGACTGATGCCCACCAAGGGGAGCGTGCTTTCCGCAAGGTCAAGGAATCCGCCTCGGCACGTTTCATTCCCGCCGGTAGAATTCCCGATACTCGGCCCCATTTCTCGGCGGAGGGCGCAAATTTAGCGAGAGAACGTGACCTTATAAGACAGCTCGATCCCGGCGACCCCCAAATAAGGGATATAAACCAACGCATCACATTGCTTGTGGAAGAACACAAGCGGGCGAAATGGGAGGAGCACCTAAGCGGTTGTAACCTCTCTGCCGGTGTAGGAAAACTTTGGTGCACCGTAAAGTCCCATCGAATCTGTCTAGACACAATGACAAAATTTCCATCGCCTTTGGCGATAAAGTGCTGTCGGATGCGAAAAAATGCGCGAGCGCTTTCTGCCGACAATATATAATGCATTCTACGGTGGACAAAGATAGACGGAGGGCCAACAGACACGCACGTAAACAA
The DNA here is from genome assembly GCF_040869045.1 of Eurosta solidaginis. NCBI lineage: Eukaryota > Metazoa > Arthropoda > Insecta > Diptera > Tephritidae > Eurosta > Eurosta solidaginis. Next base: position 139,631,344 of record NC_090321.1, read on the forward strand.
AAATTCAGCGCGTCACCAATTACCATCACCGCCAAAGAGGTTGAGGGTGCCATCGGTCATGCTAAACCATCCAAAGCAGTGGGCCCAGATGGCATAGCCATGCCGATGCTTAAAAGCCTAGGGAAAGCCTAGGGTTTCAATTATTTAGCACATGTCTTCAACCAGTCTCTTTCCAACTTTGTCATACCCGAAAAATGGAAAATGGTCAAGGTGGTCCCGCTACTAAAGCTTGGGAAACCAGCTAACATAGGAGAGTCGTATCGCCCGATATCTCTCCTATCGCCAATAGCCAAGACGCTTGAAGCCATTTTGCTCCCCTACTTCAATGCAAATTTGCAGCTAGCCTGTCATCAGCATGGCTTCAGAAAACTCCATAGCACCACCACCGCGCTAAATGCCATCAACACCCAGATAAATGGCGGTTTAAATCAAAACCCCCACCATAGAACAGTACTCGTTACGTTAGACCTATCAAAAGCTTTTGATACGGTCAACCATGGCACGTTACTGCAAGACCTGGAAGGGTCTACCTTTCCACCATGTCTAAAAGGTGGACCGCAAATTATCTGGGTGGTCGGCAGGCATCGGTGCAATTTAGAAATGAAACATCAAAACCAAGAAAAATTAAACAAGGGGTGCCACAGGGTGGTGTCCTATCCCCACTTTTGTTTAATTTCTACCTATCTAAGTTACCTTCGCCACCAGAAGGAGTTACTGTAGTTTCATACGCCGATGATTGCACAATAATGGCCACAGACCCAGGTCCACAGATCGATAGGCTTTGCAACAGAATAAGCGGCTACCTCCCTGATCTCTCCAGTTTTTTCGCCTCGAGAAAGCTGGCATTTTTACCGACTAAATCCTCCGCCACCTTAGTTACAACATGGACGTCGCTACTGACACTACGCTACTGTTCTACACCCCAAAATCTTGGGTGTGACGTTTGATCAGGACCTACATTTTGGTGAGCACGCAGCCGCAATTGTTCCGAAATTCCAGAGCCGTAATAAAATCCTCAAACCCCTTGCTGGCAGTACTTGGGGAAAAGACAAAGAAACGCTCATTACCACATACAAAGCAATTGGCCAGCCGATTGCGTGCTACACGTCCCCTATATGGTCGCCAAGCCTAAAAACTACCCACTGGAAGAAGCTACAGGCCAGCCAAAATACTGCTATCAGAATCGCCACGGTCTGTCTCCTTATGCCCCCAGAACACCATCTACATAATGAGGCGATAATATTCCCCATCAAAGAGAGAAATGAGATGGTAACCAAAAAGTTCCTGTTGAATACCCAGAAAAATTGGCATCCCAACAGACATCTGATTGATGAGCCAACACCGCATAGGGGCTTAAAGAGTCATCTCCGTAAGCATTTTGAGGAAATACGGCACCTGATAACTCAGCCGTATGAAGCAAAAAACACAAGCAGGTCCTTGGTGAACTCCACAAACAGGCGTCGGACCTTTATGCCAGGAATTGCCCGGTGAATCCAGTACTAAGAGAACAGTACCCAAAACTTGCGGAAGAGGAACGCATACTCCCCAGAGAAACGCGAGTCACTCTAGCTCAACTTCGTTGTGCATACTGTTACAGGTTAAACTCTTACCTATCCAGAATCAACCCCGACATACAAAATGTATGCCCCACTTGCAATGTGTCCTCACATGGCACCAACCATCTCTTTAACTAATATGGAACCAACGCCTCTAACACCCCTTTCATTATGGTCCACCCCTGTTGAAACAGCAAGTTTCCTTGGACTCCCGTTAGAGGATATTGATGACAATTTGTGATCGGTCGCAGCTGTTAGGTGGGGGGAAGCACTGCTACAACAACAACAACAACAGAAATGGGAAAATATAATACCATGAACTACATTTTATTTTTATTTGTTCAGCTTGAATTAAAGCAAAGTCTTTACTATGTCTAGTAAAATTTTATATAGAATGCCATGGAAACATCCTAAAGTTTTATATTTTACAACGAATACGACACTCTTGTATACCTCTTTATATACCAATAAAATTAAAAAAATTGGTCCTTTTTTTGAGATTTGGTCCTTTTTTCGATGAATTTTGGTCCCAAACGAAAGCATGGTGTGGCAACCGTGCCATCAGCCACATAAATCGATCAGTAACAAGTAAGGAAGGCCAAGTTCGGGTGTAACCGAACATTACATACTCAGCTGAGAGCCTTAAGACAAAATTGTCTTTTTCATGGATACATATAAATGGTAATACTAAAAAGTGAGGCAACTTGCCTTGGCTATCTTTCTTCATCAATGGTATCAATTCGTTTTATTTGAATATTTTTTTAAATATAAAAATTTGGTTAAATTTGAACGCATTTCTTTATCTTTTTTTAATCACCCCTGAAATATTTTTGAAGCGCTCTTAATTATTTTCTTTATTCTTAATTAATTTCGTTCTTTTTAAATAGTGATCTGCGATGAGTGCCAAGGAATCTACATATCACATTTCATTAGGATATCTCAAAATTTACAAGCTATCGTGTTTACGGACGGACGGACGGACATAGATTAGTGATATATGGAAGTCTAAATTTATCTCGATTAGTTTATACTTTTACGAAGAAAATTAATATACTCTGTGAGCTCTGCTCATCTGACTATAATTATAGCTGCATTGGTTTCATAGATGGTTTATAAGTCGTTTTTAGTTCCATATCACATACGTTTGGGAAATATCGACCAAATTGTAGACCAAGGGTGGCATTGTTTGGAACGATTTTCCTTCATCCTTTGTCAAATAAGGGAAAATCTCCATGTAGGAAAATGAACCTAGGGTAACCCTGGAATGTGTTTGTATGGCATGGGTACCAAATGAAAGGTATTAAAGAGTTTTTAAAAGCGAGTGGGCCTTAGTTCTATAGGTGGACGCCTTTTCGAGATATCGCCATGGGTATCAAATTAAAGGTATTAAAGAGGGTTTTAAAGGGGAATGGCCCTTAGTTTTATATGTGAAGGCGTTTTCGAGATATCGACCAAAATGTGGACCAGGGTGACCCAGAACATCATCTGTCGGGTAGCACTAATTTATTTATATATGTAATACCACGAACAGTAATCCTAGCATGATTCCAGGGGCTTTTGATTTCAACCTGCAATACTTTTCATTTTCTTCTACTTAATATGGTAAGGTGTCACACCCATTTTACAAAGTTTTTTCTAAAGTTATATTTTGCGTCAATAAACCAATCCAATTACCATGTTTCATCTCTTTTTCATATTTGGTACAGAATTATAGCATTTTTTTCATTTTTCGTAATTTTCGATATCGAAAAAGTGGGTGTGGTCATAGTCGAATTTCGGCTATTTTTTATACCAAGATAAAGTGAGCTCAGATAAGTACGTGAACTAAGTTTAGTAAGATATATCGATTTTTGCTCAAGTTACCGTGTTAACGGCCGAGCGGAAGGACAGACGGTCTCCTGTGTATAAAAACTAGGCGTGGCTTCAACCGATTTCGCCAATTTTCACAGAAAACAGTTATCGTCATAGAAGCTATTCCCTTACTTTTCACAAGGATTGGTAAATTTTTGTTCGACTTATGGCATTAAAAGCATTCTAGACAAATTAAATGAAAAAAGGCGGAGCCACGCCTATTTTGAAATTCCCTTTTATTTTTGTATTTTGCTGCACCATATCATTACTGGAGGTGAAGGTTGACATATTTTACTTATATACTGTAAAGATATTCAATTTTTTGTTATAATTTGACTTACATTTTTTTTTTAAGTGGGTGTGTTCGTCATCCCATTTTGCTAAGTTTTTTCAGAACACATATATTCATATTCATATTGATATTTATTGAGTCAATGGCAGAAACCTTACTGACTAGATTTACAAGTTTGCAAATTAACTTAAAACTAAATAACTTAAAACTAAATAAATGAGATAAATTTTCTCGATAGTAGGACTCAATCCGTAAATTAAACAAAGGCCTGGGCATTGCAAAGTCAAGATTTAGCATTCTAGGTCTTCGAGACCTCTTGTGAGAGGGACAAAGCTAAGGTAATTGGTTCTCAGAACTTCACCGTAGAATATATTATGAGAGCGTAGAGATCTACTAGGAACTAGAAAATTTAACTGCCCAACAGAGCTGAGCAATCAATAGTACCAGAGATAATATCGTAAATAAACATTATATGTTGTACTGAACGTCTGACATGCAGTGGCATAACATTTATAAGCATGCACCTGTTTATATAAGGTGGTACTGGATTAACAAAATGAGGGGGTAGGAGCGCAAATCGAATGAATTTACGTTGAACCCTTTTAATTCTAGCAGAGTATGTGCCGTAAATGGGATTCCATATGATAGAGGCGTACTCTAATTTAGATCGCACTAATGAATTATATAATATACTCCTAGTGTATGGGTCCTTAAAATCCGTCGCATAACGCCGTAAAAAAGCTAAATTAGCATACGCTTTTGGTATAAGATAGTTAACATAGTTAATGAAAGTGAACGAAGAGTCGAAAATGGCACCAAGATCACGAAATTCTTTGGCCGAGGCAAGATATATATTAGCGATATAGTATGTTGACGTAAGCGCACTTGTAGATCTAGAAAACGTGATATGCCAACATTTGCTACTGTTAAGTCTCAGATGATTATTAAAAGCCACACATTAAGAGCATCCAAATCTCTCTGTAGGAGCAATGCATCAGATACAGAGGTGATACGCCTAAACAGTTTTAAATCAACAGCATAAAGTAAATAATTTGAATGCTTCAAATATAAGCCGACGTCATTAATGAAGATAACAAATAAGATTGGACCGAGAATACTACCCTGTGGCACCCCAGAGTTTGCCAAGACTCATAGGACCTCATATTCTCGATTCCAACAAATAAAATTCGGTTTGTCAGGTATGACTTTAACCATGACAGAAAGGCTGAATGGAAACCAATGTATTCAAGTTTCTGAAGAAGTATTTTGTGGGACATTGTATCAAACGCGTTAGAGAAATCTGTATATATAGTATCAACTTGATACCCATCCTAAAAAGCAGAAACACAGCATTGATAAAAAACAGCTAAGTTTGTCACTATTGAACGACACACAACAAACCCATGCTGACATGGATCGATTATTCCTTTAATAGGAAAATGCAACTTCTCCTTTACTACTTTCTCAAACAGTTTTGAACAGGTTGATAGTCAATTTCCATCGATCAATGAAAACGCCAGTGGACAATGACACATTAAAGATATGCCACAATGGCACGCATAGCGAACTAATACATTTTTTAACCAAAAAAGAAGACAGCCCATCAATATCTTTTTTTAAAGAAGATTGTAAGGACGAGATGCCAATAATAATATCTGATTTCGATACCAATAATGAGCCAAAGTCCAAGGAATTAGCTGTATCAGAACCAACCCTAACATCAGAAATATTAGAGTCAACAACAAAATTAGATTTGAAAAAATCAGCAAAAAGGTTCACTGTTTCCACTAAACTGTTTGAACTAATGCCATTAAAATTGACAGAAGTTGGAATAATGGAGGAACCTTTTTTTGTACGGACAAAGTTCCAAAACGCCTTGGGATTTTGCTTTAACTCTTCTTCGAAACGGGAGAAGTATTTATTATATAAAAACTTATCAAGCGCATTGAACTGCTTCATGTATAATAAGTATCGATCTCTAAATGAAAGGTTCATTGGTTGCTTTGTACAACTTAAAATACTTATTTCTAAGATTTTTAAGCTTTTTTAACCTGGTACTGTACCAGGGTAATTTATGTATTTTGCTTCGAGAAGGGAGAGATTTCTACTAAATATATCAGATAACTGCAACTGAAAATTTTCAAAGCATTCAGAGGCATTTTTAGCACAGAAAATAGACTTCCAGTAGTCAATTTCAGCAATACTCGAATTGAGCGCATCAAAATTTGCATCTTTGAAATTGTAGGAGGCAATATTTTGAGTGGTATTGTTGTTAGGTACAAATTCAATGAATTCTAATAATAAAGATAAGGAAACGTGATGCATGTCCGATTTCCAGATAGAATATTGACACTCAGATAAGTGAGAAATAAAATTTTCATCGACAAAAATAAGATCCAGTATGTTATTTAGCTGGTTCACAAATGAATTAATCTGAACAAAGTTGGCACTAAAAAGAGTATCTAAAAAATATATTTCATGTTGGTGACTGAGAGATTGTCATTTAGCAATTTTGAGCAAACATTCAGATTAAAATCACCCAAAACGCAAAAATGACTGTTTACGTTTTTTTCGTAAACTTCAAAAATATTATTCATATGCGCGCAGTACAAACACAAATAACAGCTTTCCAAACAGCCCACAAATAGAGACACACATTTGGTCCAGTAGCGAGTCAGTATTGGGGAGCTGAACGAAAGAAGAAAGGAGGGAACGTCTTACGGCAATTAGTACCCCGCCACCTCTTTGACATGCCGTTTTGATTGGATCCCTATCCTTACGATAGGTATGAAACAAAGTAGTATCAAAAAATTCTGCGTCAAACAAATCATTGTTGAGCCAGGTCTCAACTATGACATACACATCATATTCACACCGCGAAGTGACTAAGAAAATATCCTTAGCTTTAGATTTCATCCCCGAGATATTTTGGTAGTAAATATTTATATTATTAAAAATTGAATTTTGCGGATTATTTACTAGGGGTTGAAAGTTTGGCCGTTGCCCTTTTGAAAAAAACGAAAGGGCTTTACTTTAACATCGGTTGGCCATATAGAATAGTCTAGTAATTTACTATAGATTGAAGTCGAGACCTCAAGTTTGAAATTTCATCTTACTAACGAGCTAGAATCCGTGTTTTTCTTTACTAACTTATACCAATGAATAAGAGATTGCGAAATATTCGCATTTTTTGATACATAACTGATGACATCACTGCATTAACTGACGGCTTGAATGAGGATAAATATAACCATTTTAGGCGAACAGCTAGATTAAGATCAGCATTTACATTACTGCCTACGATAGTAGCAGCCTTCTTGGATTTGTTTGACGTCATCAGATGCAGATTGCTTATTGTTGCCTTAATCCATAATAGTGACCCCAGCACAAGTAGCCACGGTTTCACTGGCAGAAGCAACGTCATCAGATGCATATTGTTTATTATTACCTTTCTCCATAATAGTGACGTCAGCATAAGTAGGCACAGTTTCACTGGTAGACTTCAACGGCATCACATTCTTTGCAGTCATAGTGTTATTGCTTTGCATGGCAGGCGATTGAGAGTCATTACTGGTTGTGTTTGTCAAAGACAAATCAATTAGAGGAGGCTGATTTCTTGTTGCAGCCGAACTGGTACATATTTGCATTTTGTTTAGCTATATTAGCTAACTGTTTAGCTTTAGAGGCCGAGACTTTGTTAGTCGCCGATTTATTTACAGGCTGCGTTATTTTTGCACCCGAGAGCATGACATTGGCTTTGTTTTTAGTGCTTGGATGATTTGTTTTTTTGGACAATTCAGTCTGCATTGATTTTGCGCTCGCACCAGATTTATTGTCTTTGTTGTTAATCGTTGACTTCTTTGTTTTGTCAATTCTTTATTATCATCTTTTTGTAAAGAACCAGCACGAGTGGAGTTTTGCCCATTGGCAAAAGCAGCAACAACACTATGCACATCCTTTAGTTCCAATGATAAAGCAGAGATTTCTGAGTTTTTATCAACAATCGAAGATTTTAAATAGCGAACTTCGGCAAATAGAGCATCTTGCTTTTGCGAAAGTTTAATGTTATCGTCTTTTAACGCATTCATTGTAGTGAGAATGAGAGCATTTTCAGCGCGTATCACCTCAATATTTTTAGAAAAGTCAAGCAAAAGTAGTTGTTGGTTACTTATATTTTCACTTGCACTCATATTGTTACCGATACTGTTTACGGCACTAGAGAGAGAGTTTGGTGGCGGACTACGTATAGAGGCGCGCCGCTCTGCCGTACAAGATTTACAGAATGTCTGTTTGATGCGAGAAGAAATTCGAGATCAGTCGATGATATGTTCACACACTTTAAGTGGAAGAGGTCATTGAACTTCGCACAACATACTTTCGGCTGACCACGATCAACCTTTTGACCACACATACACGGCATAGTAAAAAATTGAAAGATAAGCAAATATTAGTTATTTTTGCATTTATCAATCGTAGATAAATTATAGTATTTATATACTTTGGAACAAGATTCCAGTCACTAACTCAAATCATTTATTAATTGAGGATTAAATGACCATTCCCAGATCCACTATGGAAAAAAACATAAAGATAACCAGGAATACACACAAAACTGCGGAGCAAAAATAAACACGTCCGCACCGATCGAATTTTCTTTTTCTATTGACATATAGTAATGAGTAACGTTCCTGGCTAATTTCATCATGATATCTTCAACGACTGCCAAATTACAGCTTGCAAAACCATTAAATTACCTTCTTTTAAAAGTGGGCGATGCCACGCCTATTGTCCAAAATTTTACCAATTTCCTATTCTTCTTCATGAGCTTAACCCATCTGTCAAGTTTCATCGCTTTATCCGTCTTTGGTAATGAATTATCGCACTTTTTCGGTTTTTCGACATTTTTGATATCGAAAAAGTGGACGTGGTTATAGTCCGATTTCATTCATTTTAAATAGCAATCTGAGATGAGCGCCCAGGAACTTACATGCCAAATTTCATTAAGATATCTCAAAATTTACTCAAGTTATCGTGTTTACGGACAGACGGACGGACGGACGGGCGGACGGAAGGCCATGGCTAAATGAGTTGCTCTTTTCGCCCAGATCATTTTGATAAATAGAAGTCTATATCTATCTCGATTAGTTTATGCCATTACGGGGCACCGTTATGCGAACAAAATTAATATACTCTGTGAGCTTTGTTCAGCTGAGTGTGAAAACAGTTCTCGGCTCTGAATTAACACACAGCATATACACAAACATTCCGTTCATGTACCTACGGACTAGATGTTTACGCCGATCACTTTTTCGGCGGCGGCGTAGGTGGCGCGCCGGAGTACACGGGTGTTCTTACTTTAAAAAGCTTGATTTTTCTATTTAAAAAAATGATATTTAGGAAAAGTTTTGTTTGTATATATTCAAGGAAATCAACGTTTTGGCCATTTCGGAAAAATCCGGAGTTTTTGCCTCAAAATCTCGCGGATCGTTCAAAAAATTTCAGGAGTAGCTCCTTGCAGAGGGATTGTTGCTCGTTCACTTACTCCAGAGAGGCTTCGAACCTAACCCCGGTATTTGGAATTGGCACTGCTGCGTCTACTGAAAATAAATAAGGATACCTAAAATGGTCACACTTTTGTCTGTATATCTCGTTCAAAGCGTAGTTTCACCTGGGGTTAACTCCTAATAATCGTCGCGAACACAGTTTCTTTAAATCATTTGTGGCTCCTTGGCAGTCACGCGCAAAGGCGACTTACGGCTGCTATTAATGGTCTATTAATACTCATGAATCTCGTGGCACAGGACGCCTCTAGTTTTTTCGGCTGTTTTTAAGAGCTACAATTCCCGATGTGTGAACAGAAGCAATCCCGACCATCAGTCACTACCACGCCTCCTGAATATTCCAGCACAGAAGCAATGGGACTGCGACTTCGAACTCATACCTTCGTCGACGTCACTTTCCTAGAAGGTCTAGGTGGAGCTCCGAAGACTTTCTAACGGATGTTTTGTCGCGCACCAGAGACACACCTTGAAATGTTAGGGAGTGAATATTTGGCCAAGGATGCCGCTATTTGTGCAAGTATCACTCACATATACACGCGCATGGGCTATTAGAGAAGCTATAAATTCGTGCATCTGTAGTCATAGCTGAGAAATTTATAGTTGATAACTAACTAGTAAATTCTAGAAATAGAAGCGCCTTGAAATATGTCATCGAGGAAACCAAACAGTGTAAAAAGCAACAACAGTTGAGGCATGACAATCAGTTTGATTTAAGCAAGCTGTCAGTTGCGAAGTATAAGTGTTATTGTGAAGTATTTTAATAAGGGGCATTTTGCATTATTGAATAATGGAGTTACTTATTCAACAGTTTAGTGATTCGGACGTTAGTATAAGGTTGCAGATAACAGGAATTGCACTAAATTCTTTACAATTGGTGTCAGAAGAGGAATTGTTCAATAAATTCAGAAGATTGCGAATACAACTTGGGCATGGCAACGTTGAGTGAATTTAGGATCCAGCAACTGAAGAAGGAGTTGTAGAGCCGTGGATTGAATACAACCGGCAATAAAATCGAACTTCAAGCACGGCTACGAGTGGTATTGGAGTTGGAAGGAATTAATGTAGACGAGTATGTCTTTTATCCTGATGTGGAAGAGCCACCGACCAAAATGGAGGAGATGATAGAGACTCCGAATCCATTGGCAAGTGTTGACACTAACGCGATACTAGCAGTGTTGAACCAAATGTCGTAACAAATGTGGCTGATTTCTTGTTGCAGCCGAACTGGTA